>NC_136057.1:65420598-66620598 GCF_964261635.1 Lissotriton helveticus | reverse complement strand
ACACCCAGTGAGAAGAGCATACCGCATCTTAGGGAAGAGGACATGTACTCCTTGCATGGGGAACACTTTTCAAATGTCAGTTTACCGATAGTAAATTGAGAGATTTTTATAATTGTCTGAACTGAAACATGTTTTTTTTCATAATTCTGTTGGGGGTGAGGTAGAAACGAAAACCTCTGAGTTGAGTTGACGTAAAGAGGAGCCGTCTGTTGGGTGGTTGTGGAGGGAGATCTGGATCCATCAGGCACCAGCATGGGTCAGGATAAGAGAAGTAAATGGCATAATTGGGATTTGTCTTCTGCGCTACATTTGCCAACGCTGTGGTCACGTGTACATCACACCGCCAGACTGGCAATATTGACCATGCTGGTGATTGGGGAGAAGCACACATGTGATAGCGACAGTCCTGGGCTGCACGACTCCTTATACCATCACAGGTGACCTCTTGAGTGGCACTGCCCTGAGCAGGGCATGGAAGATATTTTAACCCCTTGCATGTGGAGCTGTGCTCATGACAAGCTGGGCTCGTCATAATGGCCGCGTCACTCCCACGCATAATTGATTCCCCGCCTGTGCGGGAGAATCACTTAGCGGGCGGAGTCGTGACAAGCCCAGCTAGATATGAGCACAGCTACCCTGTGCCTCATGACGAGCTAGGCTCGTCACGGGTACCACGGTGCCGCACCCCCCCCCCTTCCCGCACGCCGTGGGGGAATTACCCCCGCGGCGAAGGGGTTATACATACACTACAGATAGATGAGCATAAGGGACGAGCACTTATGACAAGTCATACCAACCACAAGCTGCACCTGCCTGGGATCTTAAAGTGTGCTATTAAACTGTTATCCTCCTCCTCTTCATAATAGTATTAACATAACTAACCTACCAACCATAACCTGCCATTCATACCAAACTATCCTCCCTTTACACCTACAACACTACATGCCATGCCCTTGCTAACCTACTTGCACAAAAATACTTACTTACCGTAACTAACCTACCGATGTACAATTACAAACATTTGATTTATGGTTTTTTATTTTGTGCTTCAGGCTTTATGAAGGTAAAAACAGAAATGGTGCCAGCGTTCGACGAAAGAGGCGTGGTCCCCTTGCAAGATTTCAAGTTTTGTTGCGACAGTGAGACGATTACAAGCAGTGCCTTTGGTAAGATCCATGTTGTTCCTGCATCCTATGTATATTGAAGGAAAGTTCTTCCTCCACACCCAGGGATTTTAAACACAAATTGGAGCTCATCCTGTGATAACTGACCGTGCTCGGTGTCCTGATATAGCCGTAGGTCATCTTGCATTTATGCTGTTTAAAGTGCACTTAGTTTAAATGGCTTCTTTGATGAGAATGTATTCTAATTCTAGTTCATTTGAATTAATTTAGCTGTTTATAGGGCTCCATCCGAAGAGCTTGGGTGGACTTATTGGGAGTAAAAATGCTTATAAACTGTGTATATATGTTCAAAGCATGTGTGTTTGTAGAACGAGTGGCAGGCGTCGCAATCTAAGGTAGTAGTCCCTGAGGTGGAAAGATGGGGACTTAGGCTATTATTTTATCTCTACTGTCCTGTGTGCTCCCATAAAGAATTACATTTATGTGTCTGCACCACCTGCCCCTAAAAACGGACTTTTTAAAAAAGAAATCGTAATTTTTTAAAAACGATCTATTATTTTATTATTACACACTGCTCCTATTCTTGTAGGGACAGGCTCATCCATGCTGCCGATTTGGGGCTCCTGGACGCGAGAATACATCGCGGGCGCCATTTGGGGTGAGGGAGGTCGGCATGCTAGTCTCTTGCCAGCCCACTCAACCTATAAAATGCAACACCCCTTCCGACCGTGCAGCGGACGAGCGCAGCGGGCGCGCCGATGGCACGCTGGAGGCGCGCCAGAGGCAAGTCCGTCTGCGCCCGTCCGCGCCAGACCGGGCCCAGGACCCAGCACTATCTGTGCCAGTGCCGCACACTCAGCTGTATACGCAAGGGAGGCTCTAGTCCGACTTAGACAGACCCCCCAGCCGAGTTGCTCCCATACACTCACAGTGATGAATCCGCTCACACATTGTCCATCATGTCCCTTCCAACTTCAGGGACCCGATTACCGCCTTCCCACATGGGCCCCAGTCAACATGGCCCTACTTAACTGCCGTTCGCTGCCCAAACACGCTTTAGAAATAAATATGCTGTTACAAGACCTCCGCCTAGAGGTCATGTTTCTCAGAGACATGGCTAACAGCTGATTGTAAACCAGATATTGCGCAAGCTCTGCCCCTGGATTATTCAATACAGCGCCTTGACAGACCAGCAGGGAAGGGTGGTGGAATCGCTTTGATATATCAAAACCACCTCTCCTGTCGCATCACCGATAGCCCCATTTTGGATTGTGAAAATGCTCTGTTCTCGATCCAAATGTCCCCTCCGAAATCCCTCTCAGGCCTCCTGGTATATAGACCCCAGGGCCCCCAAGGGCGCTTTTCAAGCTCTCTTCTGGAAGCCGCTCTCGCATTAGCCAGTACTTCTTCCAACTTCATCATACTGGGTGACTTAAACCTTCATTTCGACAAACCCAATGATAAAGGAGCTTTAGAATTACTACTTGATCTCGCAGCCTACCAACTCCACCTCCTTAGTAACCGACCCACTCATAAAATGGGGATTGAAAATTCCCTCAACTTAACCCTTCCCAAGACCCCAGTCCACATCGCATGGGGTAAGCCGCGATCCCCATGGTTCAACCAGGAGCTCCGCTTAGAAAAAAAACTATGTAAAAAACATGAAAGAGCTTGGAGGAAAGAACCCACCCCAAAAAAAGAAAGACTATAGATGCGCAATCCTTATCTATAAAAAAGCTCTTAAATCTGCTCTAGCAGCTTTCTTCGAGGAAAAAATTAGAACCTCCTCCAACCCAGCCAAGGAAACGTTTCGCATAATCAATGAACTTTTAAAGACACCAGACCCTGCCCTACCTGATGACCCGCTTAAAGATCATTGTAATGAATTCGCTGAATTCTTCAACGTAAAAATTCACAATATATTTAAAATCTCTTCCTCCCCTCACAGACGATACTTTCCCTGATCCTTTGCCCCTCACCCAGTTACAACCCGGCTCCGGTCTGAACGCCTTCTCCCCCGCCACAGAAGAGAACCTTCTCCCTATTTTTTCATCCATCAAAAGTGGTTCCCCACGTGACCCAGCCCCCCCCCCCCTCATATTCTTAAATCAGTCACACCGACTATTCTCCCACCTTTGGTCCAACTTAGAAACACTTCCCTTACTCAAGGCATTGTGCCCCCAGGATGGAAAAATTCCATTGTGAAGCCCTTTTTGAAAAAGCCACATCTCGACCCAACAGTTCTGGGTAATTACCGCCCCATCTCCCTTTTGCCCATAGTGAGTAAAACGGCTGAAAAATTTGTCAATAAGCAGCTCTCAATCTATCTTGAAAATAACAACCTCCTCCACCCTTCCCAAACGGGCTTTCGCCCAGGTCGGGGCACGGAGACAGCCATAATGGCTGTCGTGGAAGAAACGCGCAAAATGTTGGACTCAGGAGGGTCAGTGGCAGTGATCCTCCTGGATCTAAGCACGGCGTTCGACACCGTGAACCATCACATCCTGATCCATTGGCTAAGGGCATTAGGTATCTCAGGGCCGGCTCTAGCCTGGTTGGAATCCTTCCTCCACAACCAATCCTTCCAAATTTGGGAGGGATCCTCTAAATCTCACTCCACTCCCTTACCCTGTGGCGTTCCCCAGAGCTCCTCTTTGAGCCCTACCCTTTTTAATGCTTACATGTCACCCCTCCAGGAAATTGTGTCTCCTCATGGACTCAAGCTAATGACGTATGCGGACGACATGCAGCTTGTAGTATCTCTAAACCAACCTGACCTCTCCCCCGACAATCTCTATTCATGCCTTTGCGACATCTCACGCTGGATGGACCGATCCCACCTTAGGCTTAACGGCGAGAAAACGGAGATCATGGTACTAGATAACCCAGCCCACTTTAATCCAAACTCTCTGTGGCCTTCCTGTATGGGTCGAGCTCCGACCCCTAAGTCTTCTATTAAAAGTCTGGGCTTATGGCTAGACCAGGACCTCTCGTTCACAACCCAAGCTAGGAAATCTGACAGAGCATGCTACGGTATCCTCAGGACTACTCGCAAAATCCTGCCTTTGCTTCCTCAAGACACTAGGAAACTCATCATCCAGAGTCTTTTAATATCCAGACCCCACTACGGCAATGCCCTGTATCTCGGCGCCCCAAAGAAAGTAATTGCCAAACTTCAGGGCGTACAGAATTCGGCAGCCAGGCTGCTAACAGGCATCACCCGTAGGAGCTCGGCAAAACCAGCCCTAAGGCTTCTCCACTGGCTCCCGGTGCAGGAGCGGGTAAACTTCAAAACGCTCTGTCTGACCCATAAAATCCTCCACAACAACGGCCCACCCATTCTCAAACATTTCATCAGACATCATGTTACTAAAAGAAACCTGCGCTCCGCTCATCTCCATCTGGCACATGTACCTAGGATCAAAAAGGCCCGCTCGGGAGGTCGTCTTTTCTCCTTCATCGCTCCCAAACTGTGGAACTCTCTCCCCCTTACCCTGCGAGCAGAACCCAACCATCTCACGTTCCGCAAGGGTCTGAAAACTTGTCTCTTTCCCTGATCTTTCCTCCTCTGCCACTACCTTGTCATTAGCGCTGGGACGCTCAAGGGCTGCCATGCGCTTTATAAATCCCTATTTCATTTCATTTCATTTCATCTGCTTCTCTGTCTTCTGGGGACAAACACAGGTTACAAATATGGTGTAGAGGATTCTTTGTGTGGCAGCGAGGGCAGAAACAGAAGGGCGTCGTTCCATCTCCAGCCAGGCATTCTCTGAGCAATTGATGGAGACCGAAGCAGAGCCCGTTGGGCGAGGCCCTCTGGGGGACTGTGACCTAAGCAAATCAAATTGATGTGTGATCTAGCTATAACTCAATACGCATAATGGAAAATGTCATCTAAACAATGACGACAAGGGGAATAGTGTTGTTCAAGCCAAAAAGAGAACTGTGACGACGCTGAACCGGAGTGCAGGCTCACATGTGCAAACCAGACGGCGGAAAGAAAACAATCTAACAATTGAGTGGATGCCCTCTGCATTATCACGAAGAGGAGGTGTCACTCTACCTCGTGACTCAAAAGACTTCTTCAAAGAAAAACAACTTGCACACATCCAGACCCAACACTAGATGGCAGCAATATGCAAAGCATGTGAATCAACAGCACTACATGCCAGGAACAGATGCTTACAGGGTTCGTAACCTATTCTTTTACCCCTTCAGTGCATCAGACGGCCAGGAGCCCTTGGCCCTCCTCGCACATAGCATTTGAAATAACAAGGACAAAACCTTGCAACAAGGAAAAACATGCAGCACTTGAGCAAACAACATTAAAGAAGTGTGCAACCTCCACGAAAAAATTAGTCACTGTTCATGTTGTAAAGTCACCACCGCTCCGATAAGCCTCTCAATCGTGTTCTGCACATTTCGAATAGGAAAATATCTTCCTGTTACTCTTTCTTTATGTCAAGTGCAAAACGGCAACAAGACAAACCGATTCTGTTACCGGATGGTAATCCAATGGAAAAAACAAACTGCCACTCACCATCAGTGTCCAAAACAGCATCCACTGGCCTCTGGCGATCATAAGGGAAAGTGGGTTTGTGGCTGTCTCCTATGCCGACGACACACAAATAGTTGTGTCCATAGCCAGCGATGTTGACCAAACCGTAAAAAAATGAAAGTCCTGTATGTTACAAATCAAGCAGTGGATGCAGAGTAACTGCTTAAAACTGAATGGAGAGAAAAGCGAAGTAATGCTGCTTGGATCTGACGCCAATGTATGGACATCGGAATGGTGGCCAGATAGCCTGGGCAATTGCCCTTCTCCAGTTCGGAAGGTAAGGAACCTAGGTGCTACTTTGGATAGTAAGCTTTCCTTTGATGCTCAGGCCAGCAAACTAACATCGGTGGTATGGTATATTCTGAAAATGATAAGGAAGCTCCTACCCTATATCCTGCTGGACACCAAGAAAACGGTTGTAACAGCACTGGCATTATCAAGGCTAGATTACGGAAATGCGCTGTATGCTGGGGCCCAGGTCCAAATCATGGCTAAACTCCAATGTTTACAGAACGCAGCAGCCAGATTGGTGTTGGACGTCCCCAAGCACAATCCAATAGCCCACAGACTGGAGCACCTCCACTGGCTCCCGATTCCCAAAAGAGTGGTGTTTAAATCACTTTGCCTGGACTATAAGGCCCTTCATGGCTCTGGCCCTTTGTTCCTTAGAACACGGCTCAAACCCTATGAACCATCCAGAACCCTCAGATCTAGCCAGTCTCAACTGACTGCTCGAGGTCCCATGGTTTAGACAGGCTAGGTGGGGAGGAAGTTTCATACTGCACACGGCCAGGACTTGGAACCTACTCCCAGTCACTATTAAAAATAGCACCTCTCTGCTCACCTTCCGGAAGGAAGTAAAAACCTGGCTGTTCATAGCAAGATAGACCTGAGCAAATTGGACCATGTGTCTCCTGAAACAGATCCAGCGCCAAGACGCCCACGGGCAATCGCGCGCTTTTCAAAAATCAAAATCAAATCAATCAAATCAAATCTGTAAGATGATCCATCCGATCACAGAGATCATGGGATGACTCTCTAGCACTGCAGGAAACCGAAGCAAATAGATCTGAGGAACAATGAGAAGATCTGGTAATACAGACCCCCACTCGTGGCAACCAACGCCGCACCACCGATGAAGACGTGGTTGGCGTTTTGAATGCAGAGTGCTAAACAAAACTAGAGCATGTCGAAACAAATGTCACCGTTGAGTGAAAAACTCACCTCCACTGACTGCAAAGTCCCGTAGTGGCAGACAAGCTATACGACGTGACAACTCAAAAGTGTCTCCAAACTATTTTCCCCACCACTTGCTCCAGTCACAAACATCTTGAACCGGCTCAAGCTGTTTCCATGGTGAACCTCCAGCGCAACAGCTCTCCATTTCTGCTACAGTGCAGAAAAACAGATCAACTTATAGACACCACATTCCCAGCACACACATGTTGTCAAGCTGTTCGCTTTGTCTGTCAATATGTGCAGTGTCCATAAAATAAGTGTGGAGGCATACTTTACTTGAAAACACAGATCTTGTTGATGTGGCCACAGAGTACAGCACGCTTGAGTTGGGGCCGACCGATCTGATGTACACTAATGGGGCTTCTTTGCGTGCTCTTTACATTCCCTTTGTGACTCCTTAAGTTTCTTTGTTTCATCTTGTGACTCCTGCTTTTTGCGTTTTTGTTCCTGTTGTCTTCTCCCTGTTGTAGCTTCTTCCCAACATGTTGTAGAAGGCATCTTGATGACTTTGAAGTACACTTGTACCAACTGAAGAGCGTGGGGACGACTTCAACTCATCGCCAAAATGAATGTAGTAATCAAGACCACGCTTGTAAGATGAGGTTCATGCAGGTTTATTCAGATAAGTAGACAGGTAATATAGATCTTCGGTAAGTCCTTATAAACAGGTATATAATTCCTGTAGGACAGCCTGTAGGTCATCATTAAAAGCCCCACCTGGAGCAGCCTGCTAGATGCTCAGCCCCATCCACCAACTGTCTTCACTCATCCAGTCACACAGTCTTTCCAGTCATAGCCCATTCACCAAAATTCCACTTAGAGCACTCACACAGGCTGAGCAGCTAGGAACAGGATAACATAGGAGAGAAACTATAACATCAGAATACTACACCTACCCACACAAGTGAAGGACCATTTTTTATCCGGAGACTTAGGGGAACTCAGAATTGTAGAGCAAATGTTAATACCTACAGGAATGCAATCGGTGGATATGCTCTCAAATCTGCACATCTGAGTCAGTATTTATTTTATTAGAACATTCAATTTATAACATGTCAAGGTACAAGGGTGCTCTTGTGGTGCCATATTACCCACCCACCTTAGGTAACAATCTGCTAGAACTTCATCCGCAGTCTAGACCACAATATGAAATCACATTGACGAGGAATTTCGAGAATACGGCAAATGCTCTGCTCTAGGGAGCCAAATAAGCTAACTTAACATGGTTCAAGCGCCTCCACGACATTACAACATCGCATCCTTGAACATAAAGAAACCGTTTGCAACGGACTAACTGGGACTGATTAACTGCCAAATTTGCTTTTCCCTTACTCCAAGTATGTTACTTATGGCGTGGTATTACTAAATTCAGGTCGGCAGATGTACAACTATTTAAAAAGGAAAAAGAACTCATACTTCTTTCATGCTTGGAGTCTTGATTTTTATTAGACCAGAAAGGACTGTTCATCTTTGAATTTTGAGATAAGCCATGAGAAAGTCCAGGAGGACGAAATGCGTGTTGGCTGCTTTTGTTTTGTCTATAATGGAATAAACTTAATTGATCTGAAAATGTCCACAACTATGATTCACTTTTTGGAAAGTTGAAAATAGAAGTCTATCAACTTGAAGTGTTCTTTTGAATTTCATGACTTTTTGAGGATAAAAGTAACAGGGATTTGGTGTGCTTCGGTGCATTTGTTTTAAAGTGTTATTATATATTGACTTTCTTTGCATTTCTACCTTCCTAGTGTAAGACAATTTTTGAAAAAGAAGTCTCTTTGAAAAATGTCCTATAATTCACAGGCTAGTATGGGTAACCACAATTTTGGAGATGTGCAAATTTCTAATGTTTCTAAACTCTATATTTTGTTCCCATTTCGGAAATACATAGGTTTCTTCGATACCTATTTTTCACTCTTTATATTTTACCAAATTAATTGCTATATACCCGGTACACAATATAAAACCACTGCAAGATGCTGCTCAGTTATTTGCTCTGGGTTCCTCTGGCTCTTGGTGAACCTTCAAGTCCTATATATCCCCACAACCAGAACAGTCCAGCGGTTGTAATGGTATATTGCTTTCAAACATCTGTCATACTTGGAAGAAGTTACAGGTGAAAACGTTGGCACAAATGGCTGTTTTTTTCAACTCTTTTTCAATTGTTCCTATATTCGACTGTTAGTTTCTATAAACAAACCTTGAAGGTTCTACACAAATGACCCCTTGCTGAATTCAGAATTTTGTCTACTTTTCAGAAATATACAGCATTATGGGATCCATTATTGCTTTCATACCCATTTCTATCACTAACTGGAAGGAGGTTGAAAGCATAAAAAGTAGCAAAAATAGGCTATGTCTAAGTAAAATTCCAAAACTGCGTAAAAAAATGTTCGTTTTCTGACAAAAGTCTGCTTGGCCCAGACAGCCGGGAAGATGATTATTTCAGCTCCACAAACCCTTTGTTGATCCCTTTTGCTGGGGGGAAAACAGACGCTTTCTTCTGCACCACTTTTCCCTGGTCCTCACCCTTCCCCCACCCAAAAATATTTTGACTAATTTCTGGGTCCCCTCGAGTGGAATCTACAAACCCTGGGTACCTTTAAAACCCCTATGATGGAAGAAAAGGGTGCAAATTTGGCCTGGATACCTTATGTCAGGGGTCTTCAAACCGTGGGGTGCGACCCCCTGGGGGGCCGTGGAGTGATACAAATGTGGTCGCGCATTCCCGGTGTAACTTCTGGCCCTTCCCATAGGACTACAGAGCTTCAGCTCCCCTCCTCCCCCGTCGTATGTCTCAGCCCGGGCTGCTGCAGTGCAGCTCGGGCTGCTGTGGGCTTGGCTGGGCAGTGTCTTGAGTCTTATCTCCGGCACGCCTGAGTTTTTCACAGGTCTTTAAAGACCATTTGCATATTTACATGCCTTTGTAAACAGGTTACTGATGCTTAGTTTTGTTTCTGGTTCCAGTACCCCTTGGCCCCCACTCTGCCTATTCCTTGCATTTGTATTTTACTGCTGTAGTGTGAGAATGCATTTCATGAAAAAGAATATAAAGTAGAGTTGCCAAAAGAAAAATGCCAGATGTGTGTTGTTTAAAGAGCCTGCAAAGACCTCCTCTTGACACTAAATAGTTATCAATAAAAAAGTATATATTCATTCGTTATATGACTTTTCTGTCTTTGTTCTCTTTAATTATCAGTCATGGATCATTGAGGCAGCCCTTGAACACAATTAAAAGTGCTTTCTATTTATATTTGCTGTTCTAAGTATGCACAGATAAGTGCTGAAAATACGGCTTTAGGTGATTGCTTAATTTTGTATCGTCTGAGCAAACAAAATAATGAGCTTGCAACCCTAACCATAGGACTGGAAGTTTGTTTCAGGATCCGCATATTATTCATTTCCTCCACCCACGATCCCTGATTAATGCCATAATAGCAGTACTTGTATCTTAAACCCTATGCCGCCGTCAATAACATGCTGAGTTATTTCAAGTGTCTGGGAATGCACCCTGCATTCAGAAAACTCACTCCTCATTCTCGCCCTTCACTTTCATGCCCACCCTGCACTCACAGCTATCACAATGCACTCACCATTCACCATCTCACCCTGCACTCTGTGATCACAATGTACTTGCGCTGTTCACCTTATACCTCACCCTGCAGTCACACGAGCACACTACTACATGCACTCATGTAACACTTCACTCACCTGTCCCCCTCACGGATCAATCTGCAATCTCACTCAAACAAGCCCGTCACTAATCATGCATTCATTTGTCCCACTCCGCACTTACATCCACACCCAAATTCCTATGTTCACCTCACTCACCCTGCATTATGATGGCTAATTTTCATAAACTCTCCCCCTTGCATCTGTGCATTTCTTCCAAATTCACCCTTCAGTCACTCCTCTTACCCTACTCTCACACTGTTGCATCACTCACCGTGCACTCACATGGGCACTCTTGTCACCCGCACAGTGCAGAGGGTTAATGCGCCTGTACCATGCATATCACAGAACTGAGTGTAAACTATGAGTAGTGTTATCAAAAAATGAAATGTCTGTCAGAAAGGTGCTATAGAGAGATGACGTGGTAGTGAGGGAATTCATGGAGGAGGAGGAGGAAACAGGGGGGGGGGAACCAAAAAAGACTGTTGCACCATGTGCCACCAGTGCTAGGGCCGCCCTGGCTGGGACTGTAGCGACCGCCTCCAACCCCCCCTTCCCTCCCGAGGTTCAGGTCTAGTGCCTCCACTGCTTCTGCCTATTATTATTATTTACATTTGTAGTGCCCTACTGTTACCAAAAAGTGTGCTGGGGCTAATGACCATCTGCTGCCGGAAGGCAAATGAGAAACACACAGAAGGGGAAGTAGAACCAGACAAATGGGGTAACCTACAGAGCATAGAGCCAGGTTTTTATATCTTCCTAAAGGATAATAGATTCTTGATGGATAGAAGCAAAGGAGGGTTCCTGAATTAGGGAACAATAAGCATAGTGGCACTGGCCGAGAGGAGCATACGGGTCCGACCCACATGCTCGGTGAGGAGAGGATATGAGAGGACAGCAAGGGAGTGAGAGAATTTGATTGAAGAGGTCAGAAATTAGGAGAAATGTGAAGTGCCGAAGGGAAGTGCAGACACACAAGAATTGAGTGTGAGCCAAAGGTGAGGGCTACTGTTAAACTGTGAGAGAAGATAGCTGAGAGATGATCTGTGACCTTAAAAGATAATTTGATGCGACATGGGTGAGGGACAGCAGCCATAGGGGAAGAGAGGGAGTACTGGGGTGGGTGCTGAGCAGTGATTAATTTGTAATAACACATGTGCCAGGGCCCTCACCAGTAGGCCACTGCAACTTTAACCACCCACCCATTGCCTTACCTGTGCGGCCAATGACAATACCTATGCAACTACCAATCATACGACTTGTACAAGTTTCACTATTCAGACTATTTCAAGCCCCCAAAGCTATAAGAATGGCATAGGTGTCAGGAGTTTATCGTTTTTAATGTATATTGAATTATTAAACAGCTGTTATTCTGATCATCTCTAAATTACCCAGACAGAGCCACCATTTGGAAGACTGTCATATTGCCAGTTTGCACAATTAGGTGCCAGTGCGGAGCACCGGAAACCACCCACTCAAATTAGGCACTGGTGCTGATGTAACAGGGGAAAGGGACGTTGTTTCAAGAAGGTATGGAAGAACAAAGGGGAGATGGAAAAGATGAATAGGGAGACTGGAGAGGTGTAAGATACAAATAGACAAACATTTGAATGGAGAGACTTGAGGTGAATGACAAGTGCTGAGGGGAATGGGAGGTGACTGGGCCAGAGAGGCCATGGGATAAATGCGAGAGACTGTTAGAGATGAGGGCAGCAAAAAGACAGGATGGCAAGAGGTGATTAAAGGTGGAGTAAGAGGTTGAATGGGGAGAGTTCAGAAGTTGTAAATAGGGGAAAGAAAATGTCCTGCAAAGTGAGAGAGGGATCCGGGGTTAGGGGAGGAGAGAGGGATGGTAGGGAGGGGGTCAGAGGAAAGTGGCATGGGTAAACTGCTTAACTCTGCACAATACTGCCAGGGTTTTAAGGGACCCCTGCTGCTCCCGGCCATGTCCAGGTGAGCTTCTAATGTGGCAGCACGTATCCCTGTGGAGTGGAAGCCCCTTCACAAAGGTTGACTGATGAGGTGAAATCTTTCCTCCGTCTTACTGTGTGTAAAAATGTCAAAATAATGATGCAATGCTATCTCAAAATATGCCATCATACAGAACCAAAACGCATAATTCATTTTCTCAAAAGAAATATATTTGTTTGATTCTTCTTCTTTTAGTTTTCTTTTTAGTGACATAAATAAAATTATCCAAACATAGTGAAGACTTTTTCCAGACAATATACATGAAACCTTATATACAATGACATCTACACATAACATACATTACCTTTCAAGGCCCTTCCGTATTTACAAAGTATTGGGTTTTATTAATTTATATGTCCTCCATACTGTAATCATTCCTAGGTCCAAAGTGGTGAGGTCAGGTAGAGCCTGTCAAAGTCCATATCAGGGGTGTCTAAATCCAGCCTAGATTAGATGTCTTTCAAGATCTGTGTGGATTCAAACAGGGAAGCCCTTGGCCTCAGTGAGGAGGTGACAACGCGTTTTGACCTTGGTGTGGGGACCGTGAGGATTTTCAGAAAGTCTTCCTCAGGGCTGGGCTAACCAGAAGCGCAAGGACATCGCAGAAGGACGATAGAACATTCACCAAGATTGACACGAAGAGTGTTCACCCCAAAATAGCAAAGAAGAAGTAAAAAACTTACGAAGGTCCACGCTCTCAGGATCGGGACACCAGCTTAAGACTCACTATGGCATTCATGAAAGTCCTACACAGAATCGTCCAGCCCTGAGGAGGACCTTCTGAAAAAATCCTCACGGTCCTCACACGAGGCACCCCCCTCACTGAGGCGCCTAAAATCTGCATTGAGGTGACTGAGATCTCGCCACTCAAATAGGTAGCAAGAAATAACTTGGGTATTTTATGATTTTCAGGGAGTCTGTCATTATAGGTGTTCATATACATTCTTCTCAGATTTTGCACTGCCATTAATAAGTTAATCAGTACGCTATTGTCACTTGTGCATGCAAGTAAAGTAGGTGTAGTTCCTTTCTACCCAGTGTACTAGTCTCCAGGGGTCCATTAGACCATGATCTGAAATCATATTCTTCAGAATACCTATCTCTTGGGTGCCTCAGGTCAAATTTAACTGATCGATCCATCCATTGATCCACAATCATGTTCTAGTGTCCCCCTATAATTATGTTTGTTTTAGTCAGGACGATTCGGGTCTGCCTCTCCCAAGAGGTTGTGGGGATCTGCCTCTCCCCCGGGAGTGTGGGAGTCTTCCTCGCCCCGGGGGTCTGAGGGTCTGCTTCTTCCCTGGGGGTGTGGGGTCTGCCTCTCCCCCGGGAGTGTGGGAGTCTTCCTCGCCCCGGGGGTCTGAGGGTCTGCTTCTTCCCTGGGGGTGTGGGGTCTGCCTCTCCCCCGGGGGTGTGAGGGTCTGCCTCTTCCCTGGGGGTGTGGGTTCTGCCTCTTCCACGGGGGCCTCTCCCCTGGGGGCATGGGGGTCTGCCTCTCCCCTGGGGGCGTGAGGTCTGCCTCTTCTCAGGGGAGTGGGGGTGTCTCCCTCTGGGGTGTGGGGGGTCCACCTCGCCCCGGGGCGTGAGGATCTGCCTCTCCCCCAGGAGCTGGGGGGGCTGCCTCTCCCCCAGGGTGCTGTCTGCCCCTACTGTCATAAATTAGTGCTGGTGTTAAGTATTAAGCACTGGTGCCTTCCTGTGATCCATTACATGCTAGTACCTTACAAGCTCTAATGTGGAACGATGTCTTTCAGTTGTCTGTCATTTTCTTGCACAGGATGAATGACCTTTGACATCCTTCTGTTGAAGAACCACATATGCAGGTACATGAACAAAGATGGTTTGTGTATGTACCCAACTTTCCTCCCAGAAGTAATTTTCCAATTCCATATTAATCAGGCAATGGAATAGCCTACACTCTACTTTTTTCCCAAAGTTGTATTCTCTTGAAAAAGCTTTCATTTATTACATTGTCAGGATGAGATCGATATGAAAGATGAATCAGTTGTGGCATTTTTTTCTCCAACATGTGTGGGTAAAATGATCTCCAAGTCTGGGATTTCACATTGGGATATTCTTCAATACAGATCTGTTTTGCATGGATAAAGGGCTATCTGGGAGATATCTTTTTATTTTTAGGTCTCGCACCTGGCGATTACAGCGCGAAAGCGCTGTCTCGCCTGCGAGACCTATAGTCACCGGCCCAGGAGACAGGAGATGGGCACACGCAGCATGCCGGAATCGGATCAGGTCGCGCGCGTGAACACGCGCTCCGAGTCCGGCATGCTGTTCACACTCACAATGGATCAGGACGCGCACGCACACAGACACACGCGAACACACACACAGACAGACACACGCAGACAGACACACGCACACACAGACACATGCACACACACACACGCGCGCACACACAGACACACATGCGCTCACACACACGCACACGCACACACACACACACACGTGCACACACACACACGTGCACACACACACACGTGCACACACACCCACTCCCCCACTCACCGGGCTCTTTCCGCTACACGCTTAGTCACTCTGCCACATCACCTGGCACACGCTCTCTGCGAGAGGGCTTCATGCCTCCATCACATGGGCTACAACACGGAGGGCTCCCTCAGCTCCCGGGAACCCCGGACACTGCCGTGCGCTCCATGCCCCAGGCAAAGTTGGCCGCACGCATGCCCAGTGCGTAAGGACTGCGTGTGTGTTCCTGTGAGGTCGCGTGCTTTCGCTTTCACTTTCCTTACCCCCTTTGGCTAAACCCGTCTGCTGGTCCTGCCTCTAAGGAACACTCATCACCACCCTGAGTGCTCCAAGCTTCTCAACACGACCCACATGCTTGTTTTCTAACCAGTCGCGTGATTTATAGGGAAGTACTTGTTATTACACTGAAGGAACCACGTCTCTGTCAGACTCTCCCGTACCTCAGGTTCCCACAGAAGCTCCCATCTACCATCACGCTAGTACCCGTCATCTTGCCCACCCACTGGATAGCCCATAGCACCCCAACTAACCCTTTGGAAACCACACTGAATCCAGAATGCAACTTTCAGACAGCTGCATAATCTTCCACTTAGGAGCCTCGTCACGCCTGCTCCCCCTACACTGGATCCCAGTGGCCAGGCAAACCACTATAAATCAATGTGCATAGCTCACTGAGCCATCCGTAGGACTCGAGCATTCTTCCCTCAGGAAAAGATCCATATCTGTTGTCAAGCTAGGACCCTGGACTCCAGGCCCGCATTTTACTTCCTATGCTTCCAAGTTCCAGCAAAAAAAGACACAAAATGTGGAAACTCCTCATTCGTCCAAACCGCCAAACGCCGGGACGATCTGCCTGCTCCGATAAAGGGGGGCCAAAGGAAAGACTCTTTCTATTTTAGTGGAACCAGATTGCCAAAAATTACATTAAAATGTGCTGTAGCAACTTACGATAAAGCACCCACGCTATCTGCGCTCATATAGGGATAATTGGAAGATGTTTCCATTGGTTTTCGCTATGGGGCACAACACACACAGCATGCGCATGAGTAGTACTGTCTTACTCACACCTCGGTCTGGCTTACTGCTGTATTTCCCAGCGTGAGGAATACTTATTCAAGGAAAAGTGCTGTGACCTCCAAAACCCTGTTACTATGGGTTTACTCACGGTATAGGAAGTTCCCAGGCTTGAAGTGGTGCCCGAAGGCGCCGTCCCTCTTCCTGTCGGTCAATCTGGGGGTGCAATGATCCTTGCCCCGGCTTCCTTTAACCTCAGGGTTCGACACAACTTCCTCCTCGATCACTAGTTCTTTCATAGCAATAAGACGGTCACTAGCGTCTAAGCGCTGCACTCTCTAGTTCAAAGATCACTAGTCAGTGGTGCTCACTTCATTGATATCAGAAGGATAAATTGCTCAGTCGGCCCTGCTGGGATTGTATCCTTCCACTCTGATTACACCCAGACCTTCGCTGTAGCCGCATAAGGGACTGGCCACTTGTCACTTTGTACCGTCCTGTACTGACTCATCTTAAAAAACATCACTTCGCCCTTTCCGATTGCCCCCTTTTACTTTGCCGCCTCTTGGGGGTTAACTCCCATGTTCTCATTAAAGCCTTTGTTCCCTCCCTCCATTCTGAGCTCGTACCTGTACCCTCGTTCCCTCAGTGCATATTTTCGAAAAAAAAGTGCAGTGGTCCAAATTCTTGCTACTGAATTTGTCGCCCTGCTACCGAATCCCGGCGCTGCAATGCTGCGGCTGACTTGTCTTCCACCATATGCCTCTTTCTTCAAGCTCTCCACACTTTCTGTTCATCTCACTCTTACGGATCTGTTTTCATCCCTGCATTCTCGATTTACCACTGTTTCAAAACCAGATTGTGAAAAATAAATTCCAGGGCTGTGCAACCACCGGCAAAAGTTAAGCACTGCTTATCACGCTTCCTCCTCTCTATAGCGGTCTCTGAGGCACGAAAACACACAGGTAATGAAGATTAGGAGGTAGCCGTCATGCACAAGGAAGAGTGCCGACGGAACATGTCATTAAAAAGAATCCCGATTTAAAAACCCATAGCTCCTAACAGATTTCCATGCAGCTGGGCCACTCAGGGCAGAGGTCCACGTCCGTCACCATGCCGGGTATCGTTCTGGCTCTACCCCATGAAAAAAGTTGTGATCTTGTCTGGAGAAGAACTATTGGCTAAGCCAGTAGATCCAACACTGGCAATCTAGTGCTATGGTTGATATTTATTTTATTTTTAAATTGCAAGCATATGCCGCAAAAATAAAAAGAAGAAAAAAAGCCAACCAAACATTTTAGTCAGCCAAATATTTGAAGATTGTTTTATTTTTGGGGGAAATATTAACTATCACATTTAATTTCAGTAGAACAAGTTAGGTGTTTCCTGGTAAGCAGACATACTTAGGACAGGTATATAAACTTTTTTTTTTACTTTTAATGCATCACAGGAAAAATATACTTTTTGGTACAAAAACGTTAATAATGTCTTTGACTTAATGTACATTAAGACAGTTTAAACACACGGGGATGACTAACAAGCATTTACAATGCAATCGGTCTTGCATTTACGCGGGTTTGATGTATTTGCATTGTACATGATAATGTCTTTTATTTCGGTTTTGGTTTTTAAAACACAAATAAAAGGCATTGTCATTTACAATGCTAATAGCTTAAACTCTCGCAAATGCGAGACCTATTGCATTGCAAATGCTTGTTTTATTTTTTACAAAGTTTTATATAGCGCAAACTTGACCCGAAGGGTTCGGGTATCGGAGCGCTTTATATAGCACCAGTTGCATTACATGAGGACACACATTCATTTTTTGTAGGCACAGGAGATTACGTGATTTGCCCAGAATCACAGGATGTTCAGCATCATTGCCGAGACTCGAACCTGGTTCCCCAGATTTGAGGTTGACCGCCCATCTTGTTCTCATTCTACAGATAAGTGCTGCTATTTATTTTCTATGAAACACTTTGTTGGCCTATATTAGTGGTGCTTCAAAACGGTCATCAGTTGCTGCAGATGGAGGGCTCTGCCTTACTCTCTGTGTATAGCATGTGATCTACAGCAATATAGACTGAAAACTTTGCACACTGGGTGTTCCACGTAGGCAGCCTGTAGATTTACAAATAAAGTAATGGTACATACTATTCTCACAAGTACTCCGACATCTCAATGCTGTTAGGAAAACACATAATGAGACTCTAAGTCAATGCATTCTGACTTTCATGGAGCATTCATTTGAGTCATTCTGCACATGATATATGCCCCCCATTCAGCAGTAACTTTGCAAGGGGGGAGGTGGTGCCAGCTATACACTGACGCTGTTCTGCAGCAGAAATGACGTGAAGAGCCTATGTAGGTGCCACTTGCATGTTCCTTCCACCTCACCTGGCAGATCCAGAGCAATCATTCATTTCTTAGGAACCCTTACCACAATCCAAAACGTATTTCACAGTGTACCATGTACATGTCTACTCCCAAAAAAGGTTTTAAGTCAAATAAGGACTGTAGCAATCAAATATCTGTGACAGATCGTCTGCAAACTTGCCTCCAGTGATTGTGTTGGTGGTGAACCACCTGGCAGGATCATTGACTGCCAGGGCGGATGAGCCGTCAGTGCCTTGTGGATCACAAGTGGCAGTTACACCTGGCGGTTGCACGAACCATGGCTTTATTTTTTCGGCACCTCTAAGAACGTGGAATATCAACCGTTCTGCAGGTTGGAGTCTCCGGAGGCACGTTCCTCTGCGAGTAGAACTTGAGACTGCGCTATGCCTCCCCCAATTCCATTCGACTCCTGCCTGAGTTCTCAACAAGATCAGGACAGAGCATGTAGGTGTGGTATCCAGAACTCCTGGGCTGGAGCATCTGATCTCTGATTAGGCTGCCCTTCCAGGAGGACCTACTGTTTCAGCAACAGGGAAGGGTTCTGCCCTCGGGCATCCCAATCTCCACCATCATCTTTGGACATTGAGGATCAGTAGCTGAACACCTCCCTCCGGAGGTGACTAAATAGAGTCTCTACTAGAAAACCCATTACTGGAGGTAAGTAACGTATTCACTTTGAACCCAAATCTAGATGTCTGGTGAAAGCAGAGCATGTGGTTAACAACACTAAAAGCCACAAACCAATTGTATAGCTAAGTTACATTTCTTTATGGTTTGTGCGGGCTTTGAAGATGTGCAAAAGGATTATCATAGTAATTACAACATCGTAGGCAAACGCAAACACAAGAAAAATGAATAATAAGAAAATAGTCAACTTAATATTTGTTTCTGTTGGCATCCTTATACTGTCCTGCTGCTTCATTGAGACACATACCTTCCTTTTTAATGGGGGCATCTCTCACTACAGCATGTGAGAGCCTTGTGCTGTACTCCATTAAACGCAGTGTGAGGCTCCCTGTGGTACAAAGATGCTCTTCCTGAGCAAGTGTGAGGCAAGGATTTTGATACTGGTAATAAGCAGAAAAGGTGTGAGAAACACAAGTGTTCCTTTCCCATGCCATATGTGAGAAAGTTCCCCTTGTACACGTGAAAATATATTGTGAGAACTAAATACATAAAGAACTCAATAGCAGCAATAAATCCTGCACAAATTATTACCAATGATAAAGGACAGAATATAGGTATATATTCTGTCCTTTAGCATTAGTAATAATCGTACCTACTAAACAGGCAGACAATAATGTCATATTAATAGAAAAACATGTGTATGAAGAACTAATGTATACATATTGGTGGAAAGGTGATAGCTGAAAAGTTATTTCTCAGAAAATCTGGGACTGTTATGTCCTGTAGCCCTCTGTATGCCAAGACAATCATCTGGATTTCCTGGAAAAGACATCATCTAATACCTCCCTACTCACACAACCCTGTAATGTGAAGATCCAGAGGTGTCCTGGATCAGTCCTTGTGCATCCTGAAGCGACCTGTAACATGGAGCTTCTAATTATACCGTTGTGTTCTAGGTGTCCACTGCTTGTATCGGCCTTTTTATGTGTCAGTCTAGAAAGGATATGTCCTGAAAAGGACGAGAGAAACACGAGTAGCTACCAGTCTGGACACACAAACAGACGGAATTTGCTCCTGTCGTCCACAGCAGCACTCTCAAATGGGGGAAATGCAGCATTAACTGGTGTGTAGTATCTGAGACACAGACTGTCACTTGAGCATATGACACAGTACAGGAGTAAATAAAATACTCTACTCGTCTGGTTACTATGACCCGTTCATAAAATAAATGCAAGTGCAATACAACCAACCCAATAAGTGTGCAAGTGGAATGAATTTCATTTTTATGACTCACTTAATTGCTTAGGTTTTTTTTTTTTCAAAACAAATTATATTAGTTTTATGTTGGGTGTTGAAGCATTGCAAAAAAACGGCACCACTCCCTGAGCACCAGAGAGATAGTGTGCGAACAGTAATCGTCATCATCAAGCAATGCAAGCAATATTCAATAAGTACACCCATCTCTAAACTCCCTGCCCCCCAACCCCCATCCCAAGAGTCTCCCGCCCGGATCCCACTCCTAACCCCTCACAGTCTCAGCGTGTACCAATAGATAATACCATGCAGTAACAAAGTTCGTGCGTGAGTCTGTTCACCCCAGGTCCACAAGCGACTGTCCATCATCACCATCTTGACTTGCCGGCGGTTCCAGCCACAACAACCCCCTATATTCCGCCCACCTCTTCCAGATTTTAAAATGCTTTTTGGGGCAGCCCCTGGCAATAAACACTGGACGCTCCAGCCCCATACAGAAGTCCAATCCCCTTTTCCATACCCCTAGCAAGGGAGCCCTTGGGTCTTTCCAGGCTCAGGCGATATCACGTTTGGCCACTGTAAGGCCTAAAAGTAGTAAATGTAGTTTGTAAATGTTACCCCCCACTTGTTCCATAACATGCAAGAGGCCCAATTTCGGGGAGCGGGGAATGTCCCACCCCAACACTTCAGACGGGCAGTCCCAGACACCAGTCCAGAATCTCGCCAGTTTAACACATTCCCACACCGTATGCACAAAGGTTCCAATCGCACTGCCACACCGCAAGCAATCAGGGGAGGCTATCAGGCCCGCCCTCTACAATCTCGCTCTAGTATAATAGGCCCTGTGCAAGTATTTGAACTGGATAAAGCGCAGGCGAACCGCTATCGCTGCCCCCCTCGGGGCCTCCAGGGCTTCCCTCCAGTCCTCTTCCTCCAGGTCTCCTATATCCCTTTCCCAAGCAGATCTCAGAGTGTCTAAAGAAGAGGAGCAATGCGTGACTAATGTTTGATATATGTTGGAAATTTTCTCCGTGCCTAACTCACCCATGAAGATCTTAGCCTCCAGCGGGCTGAATTCGGGCAGGGAGTCTAGACCAACCAGGAGGGGAGACAGGGCGTGTCTAAGCTGCAGATATAAAAAAAATTGTGTTGGGGGCATATCATATTCCTCTCTCAGGGCTTGGAATGTCTTAAGAACCGTGCCTTTCATTACATGACCCAGGGCCGATATGCCTATTGCATCCCAGCCACTAAAACCCCTCAGGGATGCCAACGCCGGCAGCCGCCAATTGTGCCAGAGGGGAGTCTCCCCCGTCAATTTGTTCCACCAACCCATACAGTGCAGCGCGCTGCGCCACACCCAAAAGACCACCTGTGTGACCTACGGAAGCTTCTTCCGCGCCGCCGCTGAATATAAGATTGTGTGTAGCATATCTGGGTCCATCAAGAACCGCTCAAGGGCATAGGCCGGATCGCTCCGATCCCCATACCACCATTCGTTTAGTATCAGCAGATGGGACGTGTTGGACCTGGCCCTCTTGGCAGGGTCATCCCTAAACTTTTTGCCTTCCTCCAATACTCTCTCTGACCTGTTTTTGTTGGTTTAATGACTCTGGGCACTTTACCACTGCTAACCAGTGCTAAAGTGCATATGCTCTCCCTGTGCAAAATGTATATGTGATTGATATACCTGATTGGTTCATTGGATTTACTGTCAGTCCCCAGTAAAGTGCACCAGGAGTGCCAGGGCTTGTGAATGCCAACCCTGCTAGTGGGCCTGCAGCGCTGGTTGCGCCACCCACAGAAGCAGCCTTAAAATGTGTCTAGGGTCTGCCATTGCAGAACCTGCGTGCAGTCTGGTACTGTCATGCTGGCTGGGCAAGTGTACACACTTGCCAGCCCCTAAACCTTCCCTTAACTTCATATTAGTCACCCCTATGGTAGGACTGAGGGCAGGGTGCATTGTAAGTGTAAGGTAGGACATGCCCTGATGTGTGTGGCATGTGAATTACTGCCAAATTCGTTTTTCACTATTGTAAGGCTACCAGTTCCCTTTAGGCCAGATGGGCTGCTGGAATTATTACACTCTATAATCCCAGCAGGCTCAGGGAACATGGTAGAAATTAATGTTTAGTATGCCTGAACTCAGAATAATAAAATACTTCTTTTAGTAAAGTTTATTTTAATATCCTGTGTTTGCAAATGCTACTTTTAGAAAGCTAGCATTTGCTTGTCTAACCATTTCAGCCCGCCTCTGCTTTTGTGTGTATCTGACTGTCTGAGTTGTGTGAGTGACAGGGCTGGGAGTTGACAGGTGGTGAATAGCAGGATGACACCTTAGTGGGGGGTGGGAGTTTCCCTGAATGATGCATCAGGGTGTGCTCTGCCTCCACAATACTGGCTCCGCCCTCCTGGGGAGCGACTGATGACTCAGCCTGCACCTGGCCCAGGAAGGACCGAAGCTTGTCAACAAAGTGCTCAGGCTGCCCCTGTCCTCACAATGCTGGCTCCGCCCCCCTGGGGAGCGGCTGATGTGCCTGCCCTCACACTGAATGCAGAAGCAGAAGTACCCACCACAAGTGCTCAGAGGCTGAGAGCAGTTAGGCAAAGGCCCCCCTGGCCTGTAAGAACAAAAGAAACTTGGTATAAAAGTAGGAGCCCTGCTCCTTGTAAATTAGATCCTGTTTGCGCTACAGAAGAAACTCTGCCCGAAGAGAAGGACCTGGAAGGACTACAAGGAGGAGTGCTGCCTCTGGCCTGTGTCTGGTGCCTTGCTGCAGAAGGAGAGGAAAAGAAGAGACTACAAGAGACTTTTGCTTTTATTTGAACTTTGTGCCAAACTTCTAAAAAGATCTCCAAGGGCTTGCTGTGGAATTTGCCCCCTGACCAGCGCCCCAGGAACAGTGGGCGCTACCCTCCCTGACCAAGGCATCTGCTGTGTGTGCTGCTTATCGCTGCAGCGCTGATTGAGGAGGACGAGAGCATCTACACCCCCTGCACACCGTGACCGTCGGTTAAGCCAGTCGCCCTAGCAATGTGAGGCCCAGCCGCCGCTGGCCCGAGCACCGTGACGGCGTCTGCATTCTGCCCCACGAGAACAAAGTAACGGAGGACCCGTCCGGTCCAAGCATCGAGGTCTACTGGGCTCAAGCGCCGTAGATTCCCCCGCAAAGACGGACTGCCGCCCTTTGTCCTCTCCCTCTATCAGCGTCCTGCCTGCCTGCCTCACTGAACAGGCATCACCGCGACCGGCACTTTGGCTGGGTACGTCCCGCACTTGGGGACCGTACTGCCACTGCGCCGCATTCAGCCGCCGCCGTCAGGACCGAAGTGAACGCTGAGGAAAGGGATCTGTGACCCCCATCGAGCACCGCCCGTCAAGGAAGCAACGCGACGTGGGACAGCTCCCCTTGCAGCCGTCCATTTCAAAGATCCCCGAAGAATCCCAAAAGGTACTGTGTTTTTGCCCCCTCGCGGTGCGAGCGTCCTGCAACCCGAGCTCGCACCGCGCTGTGTGATCTTGGGCACCCCGGGAGCCCCGCAGCTGCTATCTGCCGTGCAGCGCGAGCCGCCCCTGAGTCAGAGGCCCGCACTGCTCCTGGCCCCAGAGATTAGCCTAGACTGCTTGCGCCACACTATCTAGAGGGTAAGCAGGGGTTGTTCTTGAAGGTAACCCTTAGCCCTGACGTGGAAGAGAGGGTCCCTGCTTGTCGCCAGTGCTGCACTGCGCCAACCAGAGACTCCCCTTTCCAACATTGGACGCAGCGGTGAGGATCGCGAATTTACATTTGCAGTGTTTTACCTTAGCTACTGACCATTGCACGGTGATGACAGTCCAGTAACTAAGCCACAGACTTTTTTATTTATGTTTTACTGAGAGAATCCCCATTTGTTGTGAAGTCATGCCTGGATCAGTCAGAATGGAAATTGAACCAGCAAGAAGCATCATGGATTTTGGTAGAGCCCTGTCGCCAGAGGAGTTGACGGACAGGAAGGAGGCCAGAATACATGAAATGAAGTTGGCGGAGCTGAAATTGAATTGCCAACTGGAGCTAGAATCTAGGAAGTTAGCCCTGGAAGAAATGAAAATGGAGCTTGCGCATGACTTAAGAATGAGGAAACTTGACTTGGAGCTCAAGGGGTGTGAGGCCAGGAGGGCTTCAGCCCAGCAACAAGAAATGTGTGTAGCTCAGAGATTGAGCTTTGCTGAGTTGGAGGTGGAGTTCAGCTCAGCTGGTGGCAGCAACATTCAGGTATCTTGTGCTGACAGCATAGCGCGCACACCTAGAGGTATGGCACCTGACTTGGAGGGGGTTAACTTACACCAGGAGGTTCAAGGGCATGAGGTAGCTCCAGTAGTGTGCAGCGTCCCTGAAGGGAATAGGGTAGCTGGCGTAGGAGTTCATGGTCCTAGTGGTGGGAGGGATTCCCCCATGGTTGAGGTCCTGGTGGGTGAGTGTAAGGACCGCCCAGAAGAGTGTGGGTTGTGTGACAGAGTCAGTACGCTACTGTCTGGCCAGTCTCAGAAGGATGGTGTGGAGTATGTGTGTGAGGCGCTGGATGGTGAGGTGAAGGATAATTTGGTTAACCCTGCTAGGGGGCTGTGTAATCCAATTGTGGGAGAGCATACTTTACGTCCCAGTTTTCCAGAGCTATGCCAACACCTGTTTGAGAGTGAGTTCTCTGACCCCAGGGAGCTCACATTGGAGACAGACCTTGTGGTGGATTCCCGAGGGTCTGGGGAGGCATTGGGGTGTGATCCTGTGGGGAGTGGCTCAGGTATCTTCCAGCCCAGAGTCGTGGAAGTGGCGCAGAGTAGCCCAGCTAGGTCCTGTAGTAGTGAGAGGGGTGTAGGGTCTCACGTCCTGTCCTTAAGGGGAAGGAGTGAGAATGGGTTTTGTCCCGGTAGTGCCCAACCTCAGTCTCAGAGCCTGGATGGTTCTTTAAGGGAACACCAGGTGGGGAGCCTAGGCTGTCCGGATGAGTCACCCTTTGAGGGGGATCCCCCAGTGGCTAGAGAACGTGGAGGCTCTGTAAGCAGAGCTCCAGTAGTTCTGGTGTCTGGCAGTACCGCTCCAGTTGGGAGGGTGCAGAAGTCCAGAAGGAGGGGCGAGAGGGGGAAAGAGTCCCCAGTGGAAGAACCAGTGGGTCAGGGGCCAGCCAGCAGGGCTGCGTCCCCAATGAATGACCAGGGGGACACCACTTCTGTCCTGGGGGATCTTCCCACACTGTCAGAGGGACAGGGTTTGGGAGATCTGCGCCAGGCAGACTGTCGCACAGCACATGAGCTATGTGCCACCCTCAGGGGGGGCAGGCGTGCTCCCCGGGAAGTCCTGGTGCGCCAGGCAAGTGTTCAACTGCAGGGTTGGGTCCCTGAGTTGGAGAGCCAGGTTCAGGTGTTGTCTGACCTGGAGGGTGGGACCACTGTAATCAGTGTCCTGACCCATGTCACTTCTAGGGGTACCACTCCAGTGGGGAGTGGGCAGTACTCTGGAAGGGGGTGCAGAAGGAGGGAGTCCTTGCCTCTGACCCCGGTGCAGTTTGAGGGTTTCGACCCTAGGTTTAAGGGCCAGGTGCAGGGTGTCCCCCCTGACCTGGTGCCCCAGTTGCAGGATAGCACCCCTGAACTGGTGGGCGAATTGGGCAGGTCACCTGCCCCAGGTGCCCTGACAATTCTGGAAGGGGGTACCACTCCAGGTGGGAGGGTACAGAGCCCTAAGGAGGAGGACCAGGTGTGGGAGAGGCCACCCCAGTCTTTGGTACAGCCGCCAGGTACAGACCTGGGACTGGTGGGTCAGTGCCAGGATGTTATACCTGACCTGACAGGAGGGAGAGTGGACCAAGGGTGCCAAGCACCTGGGGCTACTGCCCCCCGCTCTCTGAGGCCACAGAGGTTTGAGAGCCCTGAGAGGCGTAAGGCCTGGGTCTCATTCCTGACTACTGTCAGTGGCCACTGTGACATTTTTCTGTCTGCCTGTTGGGACACACCTGTGAGCGAATTAAGGTTAGAGGCTGCACAGGTGGTGTCCACAGAGGAAGAGAAGGGTGCCCCATGGATTAGCTGGGTGGACCCTGAGAGTATGGACAGAGGATTTGAAATAGGTTCAGATTGGCGTAGAACTGGAATGTGCCCCTGCTGTTGCGGGCCAGGTCCATGTTCTATCGCCCTAAGCAGGGAAGCCCATCACAGTGGTGATTGGTCTACCCTGCGTTTTGGCTGGAAGGGGGTTGTGTTGGACCTGGCCCTCTTGGCAGGGTCATCCCTAAACTTTTTGCCTTCCTCCAATACTCTCTCTGACCTGTTTTTGTTGGTTTAATGACTCTGGGCACTTTACCACTGCTGACCAGTGCTAAAGTGCATATGCTCTCCCTGTGCAAAATGTATATGTGATTGATATACCTGATTGGTTCATTGGATTTACTGTCAGTCCCCAGTAAAGTGCACCAGGAGTGCCAGGGCTTGTGAATGCCAACCCTGCTAGTGGGCCTGCAGCGCTGGTTGCGCCACCCACAGAAGCAGCCTTAAAATGTGTCTAGGGTCTGCCATTGCAGAACCTGCGTGCAGTCTGGTACTGTCATGCTGGCTGGGCAAGTGTACACACTTGCCAGCCCCTAAACCTTCCCTTAACTTCATATTAGTCACCCCTATGGTAGGCCTGAGGGCAGGGTGCATTGTAAGTGTAAGGTAGGACATGTTCAATAACAAAAGAGAGAGTGAGGGAAAATTTACACTTATCTATGTGAGTTGGGAACTCCTGGTCCCCGGAATTAGTTACAAAAACAATGGAGGAGTGTCCACTCAGAAACAGAGAAAAAGGTTTCTCTGGACATGGGCTTATGTGCTCAATTCAGCACAATGTGCCCCAACCTGTTTAAGGATAATGCATATCCTTGTAGAAGACCCCTCACTCACCAACCTAGTTGGTGACATGCTTCATCATCGGGGTCCCACCCCATAAGCCGAGTGCCTATAGGGTGTGCTGCGACACCTGACTACAGTGGAGCTGGTTAATTTTTCTTTTATGTGTTCAAGGCGATCAAACAAGTGAATTTAAAAAGGGCCAACACTACTCACTGCAAGTATTTATTCTTGAGTGCTTGAACCCTAGTTAAAAAATGTGTAACACCTATGCCTAATTAGGTAGACTTTGGTGTTGAAAGTAGTGTTTGATAAAAATAGCTAAGTGTGCTATGTGAAGTGTGATAAATGCTATTGATTAAAAAGGTCTACATGTTTCAACCATTGTATTTATTCATTGGTTTTCGTCAGGACCGTGATATTGAACTGGGTGGTCCACACACGCTAAGGTGCGTCCTGCCCTAGTCCAATTTGGAGTGCACAAATTGTGAACTCGTGTAAAAATAGTGCGTTTTCTTTATTAAAAGAAAAACGCTTCCTTGCGGTGTTGCCGCTTCATGGGCACCAGCGCTTCCAAGACGGCAAGAGTCCGTCTCTTGCAGCTTCTGATCATCAGACGGTAAACCTACTTGGTTCCGGCTGGCGGTGCCCCGAAGGTAGGACATGCCCTGATTTGTGTGGCATGTTCTAATAGTGAATTACTGCCAAATTCGTTTTTCACTATTGTAAGGCTACCAGTTCCCTTTAGGCCAGATGGGCTGCTGGAATTATTACACTATAATCCCAGCAGGCTCAGGGAACATGGTAGAAATTAATGTTTAGTATGCCTGAACTCAGAATAATAAAATACTTCTTTTAGTAAAGTTTATTTTAATATCCTGTGTTTGCAAATGCTACTTTTAGAAAGCTAGCATTTGCTTGTCTAACCATTTCAGCCCACCTCTGCTTTTGTGTGTATCTGACTGTCTGAGTTGTGTGAGTGACAGGGCTGGGAGTTGACAGGTGGTGAATAGCAGGATGACACCTTAGTGGGGGGTGGGAGTTTCCCTGAATGATGCATCAGGGTGTGCTCTGCCTCCACAATACTGGCTCCGCCCTCCTGGGGAGCGACTGATGACTCAGCCTGCACCTGGCCCAGGAAGGACCGAAGCTTGTCAACAAAGTGCTCAGGCTGCCCCTGTCCTCACAATGCTGGCTCCGCCCCCCTGGGGAGCGGCTGATGTGCCTGCCCTCACACTGAATGCAGAAGCAGAAGTACCCACCACAAGTGCTCAGAGGCTGAGAGCAGTTAGGCAAAGGCCCCCCTGGCCTGTAAGAACAAAAGAAACTGGATATAAAAGTAGGAGCCCTGCTCCTTGTAAATTAGATCCTGTTTGCGCTACAGAAGAAACTCTGCCCGAAGAGAAGGACCTGGAAGGACTACAAGGAGGAGTGCTGCCTCTGGCCTGTGTCTGGTGCCTTGCTGCAGAAGGAGAGGAAAAGAAGAGACTACAAGAGACTTTTGCTTTTATTTGAACTTTGTGCCAAACTTCTAAAAAGATCTCCAAGGGCTTGCTGTGGAACTTGCCCCCCGACCAGCGCCCCAGGAACAGTGGGCGCTACCCTCCCTGACCAAGGCATCTGCTGTGTGTGCTGCTTATCGCTGCAGCGCTGATTGAGGAGGACGAGAGCATCTACACCCCCTGCACACCGTGACCGTGGGTTAAGCCAGTCGCCCTAGCAATGTGAGGCCCAGCCGCCGCTGGCCCGAGCACCGTGACGGCGTCTGCATTCTGCCCCACGAGAACAAAGTAACGGAGGACCCGTCCGGTCCAAGCATCGAGGTCTACTGGGCTCAAGCGCCGTAGATTCCCCCGCAAAGACGGACTGCCGCCCTTTGTCCTCTCCCTCTATCAGCGTCCTGCCTGCCTGCCCCACTGAACAGGCATCACCGCGACCGGCACTTTGGCTGGGTACGTCCCGCACTTGGGGACCGTACTGCCACTGCGCCGCATTCAGCCGCCGCCATCAGGACCGAAGTGAACGCTGAGGAAAGGGATCTGTGACCCCCATCGAGCACCGCCCGTCAAGGAAGCAACGCGACGTGGGACAGCTCCCCTTGCAGCCGTCCATTTCAAAGATCCCCGAAGAATCCCAAAAGGTACTGTGTTTTTGCCCCCTCGCGGTGCGAGCGTCCTGCAACCCGAGCTCGCACCGCGCTGTGTGATCTTGGGCACCCCGGGAGCCCCGCAGCTGCTATCTGCCGTGCAGCGCGAGCCGCCCCTGAGTCAGAGGCCCGCACTGCTCCTGGCCCCCGAGGCCCCTCCTAACGCTCCCGGTGGCCCGCGGCCCCCTCCCCTCGAGTCGAGCCCCGAAGGGTGACTCATTACGAGAGTAGACCCGGCCGTGCCTTTCGTGCCCACGCGGGAAGCGTGAGCTTTGGCAGGCCGGGCCCGAACTTCTCCCGGGAAGTGAGCGGAGACGGAGAAAAGCGCATTGAAGCGCTAGAAAAACACTGAACCTTGCCACTCCTGGGCAGAAGGCCCAAAAGTATTGCCTTTTAAGACACTGTGACTTTTTATTAAGAGTAACTGGAACCTCGCAACTTTAAAGTAATCAAGACTGTATTTACAAGCCTGCTTCTAAACAATATATAAAGAGAATATATTTTTTACAAATACAGTTTGGTGTCATTGTGTGGTGGGTTGGTTGTGATGGTATGATATTGCAAATGTTTAACCCTATGTGCCCCAGAGATTAGCCTAGACTGCTTGCGCCACACTACCTAGAGGGTAAGCAGAGGTTGTTCTTGAAGGTAACCCTTAGCCCTGACGTGGAAGAGAGGGTCCCTGCTTGTCGCCAGTGCTGCACTGCGCCAACCAGAGACTCCCCTTTCCAACAGGACGCCTGATAATAGGACAGAATGTCCGATGTGGCCAGCCCCCCGCAGTAAGTGGAAAGAAAACAGGTGCGAAGTGCCACTCTCGCTACCCCACCCGCCCAAAGGAACTGGCTTAGCGCCGAGTTCACTCGGCGAAACCATACCAGTGGAATAGGGTATGGATGATTCTGTAACTGGTACAGTAGGCGCGGGAGAGCTACCATCTTAAATATGGCTGAGCGGCCGTAGATATTCAAGGGCATTCTGGACCACGTCAACATGTCCGAACGTACACGATCCCACACAGGCAGTACATTACGAGCCCATGAGACCCCCGGGATGTCCGTCCGGAATATACCCAGGTACTTAATTCCTCCAGCAGCCCTCTGCAACCCCTCCGCCCAGGGCCCCAGGCTTACGCAATCTCCCAGCGTCCACAGCGTAGACTTCCGCGGGTTCAGGCAAAGGCCCGACACCTCACCAAAGACACGCATGATTTCCAGGACTCTCGGCCCGGACCTATTTAAGTCTGTAAGAAAGAACAGGACGTCATCGGCGTAAAGTGCTATTCTGTCAGACGGTCCCGCCACCCATTCCACGCCTCTCAGTTGTGCGTCTACACGCACCCAGGCCGCCAGCGGTTCCATCGCCAGGGCGAATAGGTAGGGCGAGAGGGGGCAGCCCTGGCGTGTGCCCCGACCTATAGGAAACGGGCTGGACACCGCTCCCGCCACTCTTATGGACGCCGTCAAGTCCGTATACAGCAGTTGCACGTCGGAAAGAAACCGGGGCCCCAGTTTCAGGCGAGACAAGAGGGCACGTAGGTAGACCCAACTCAGGGCGTCAAACGCCCTGTCGATGTCTGCTAGTAGAAGCGCCGCCGGAAACACGTCCGCTCGAGCCGCCTCCACCACCACCTGGGTACGCCTGATATTGTGGCGTGTCGCCCTACCGGGCATGAATCCGGCCTGGTCCGGGTGAACCAGGTCTGCTATGTAAGGGAGCAAACGATTAGCCAAGGCCTTTGCCAGGAGTTTCGCCTCCACATTCAGGAGCGAGATCGGCCTATAAGACTCATGTTGTTTAGGAGACCTCCCAGGTTTACAGAACACCACAATTTCGGCGTGTCGCCAATTTACCGGAAGGCGACCATTATCCTTGGCCGCTTCTAACGCTCGCCTATAGTACGTTCCCAGTTGGAGATGAAACGTCTTCATGAACTCGCAGGGAAAGCCATTGGGCCTGGGGGCCTTGCCGGCGTTCAGTTCTCCCAACGCCGTGCCCAGTTCCTCGGCCGATAGGGGAAGGTCGAGCTTGGCTTGCCCCTCATCCGACAGCGCCCGTGGTGGGAGATCTGCTAGGAATTTGTCTACGTCCTCCGCCGAGATAGATTCCCGAGGAGTATATTGGGACTCGTAATAGCGCGCGAAACTAGCCGCAATAGCAGACGGGGCCGTCACCGCTTCACCTGCCTCATCACAGAGGCCTGGTAGGGAGTGCGCCCGAAACGTAGCCTGGCAGAGCCTATAGAGCATGGCGCTGGATTTGTCCCTCCACTGATAGATCCTACTTTGTGTAGCTAACCAGAGTTGGCGAGCCTCGTCCATCAACAAGGAGGTGTATGAATGTTGCTGCAGGAGCAGCTGTCCCACAGCAGCGGCATCATTCCCAACCCTACATCTCTCTTCCAGGTCTCGGACCCTATCTGCTGCGTCAGTGATCGCCTCCCTACGGGTTACTCGGGCTGCGGCACACCAGGCAATGTCCACCCCCCGGAGCACAGGTTTCAAGGCTTCCCAAAGGGTCACCGCATCTGTTTCGGGCTTGTCATTTTCATCCCAATAATGGGCTATTGCGTTCCTCATATGCGACTGATAGTCTACTTGCTGCAAGTGCCAGGTGGAGAGACGCCATCTGAAAGGCTGTCGTCTCCTGTCTAGGTGGAGGTCCATCAGGACCGGGGAGTGATCGGACAAACCGCGGGGGAGAATGGAAGTGGAGGCCACCCGCCCAATCCAGCTCTGAGGGACGAATACGGAGTTGAGTCTTGAGAACGACCCATGGACTGCAGAAACATAGGTGTATTCACGGCTATGCGCATGTTGATACCTCCAGGCATCAATCCAGCCCAGCCCCTGCACCATGCCGTTCAGTCTAGTTGGGGTATCGGCTAGGCGACCCCCTCCCGGTCTATGGTGATCCATACTCCCATCCATCACGTCATTCCAGTCACCTCCTACTATCGCCAACACGGTCGGGATTTCAGCCCACACATCAAACAGTTTGTCCACAAGGGCTCCCTGCAGTGGGGGTGGGGCATACACACTTCCAAATACCATAGTTTCTCTCCCCACCTTTCCTTTAATGAATACGTATCTACCATGGCTGTCTACCCATTGTGCTTCATGAGAGTAGGACAATCTACAATGGACAAGGGTCGCAACCCCCCGCGACCCTCGCTCAAAGCCAGCATGATATACCTGCTGATACCCATAGCGCTGTAAGCTCAGAGTCTTGGACCCCAGGAGGTGTGTCTCCTGCAGGAGTAGCACATCTGCCCTTTGTCTCTTTCCCAGCCGCAATACCGCACCTCTCTTGATTTTGTCAAGCATACCCCTTACATTCCAGCTCACAACTCGCAAGGACGCCAGCGGGGAGTCAATGTCGTGGGTGTCACCCGCCATTAATTGCTTAGGTTTTGATGAAAAGCATCAACCTTACCCCACACAAGCTGCTGTGGTTGGGTCAAATCTTCTGGCAAATGAGAAAAGGATTGTGCCTTTTGCGAAATTAGATTTATTACATTTTGTTTTGTTTTTTTCCTGACTGCCTGTGCCTCTCCAGATCAAATAAGGATAAAAACAATGCTCTAATATTTCCATTTAGAAACTTAAAGAAAATGTAATTCATTAAATACTTCTATTCGTAAACATTCTGGCTGGCATCCACCTTAGATCATGATACAGATACTTCCATTTTTGTTGCAGGTGATACTGTTTGGCTCCTTAAATACTGTGATGCATTTAGTGGTCTTTGTAATCCACTCATCCATTTAGAAATGACTGCTTGAAAGCATGTTGTATGAGCATTAAGGGGGAATTTTCTTAAGTCGAATTTTCTACATCTCTTTAAGAGTTGTACGAACTATCTATTTATTTTTTTAAAACGTATGTTACTTGTCGATAAAAAAACCACTGAACCGCGGTGTGTAGGTAATAAGTCCTGGCCTAGCAAATTCTCCAGATTTATCAAGACTGTTCTAACTTGAACTTTGCCGGTCGTACCTGATTTACCAAATCTCTGTTTGCAATGGCTTTTGATATAATGTCTGAACTTTCTTTTAATCCAACAGACAGTGTGTTCCAGAGTAAATTTCAGAAAATGGACCAAGAAGAGTTTACAAGTTTTTTGAAGTCTCGTTTAGTAAAATCAAGAAAAGGAAAAGAGATGGCCGTGAATTATTCAGAACTGAAAAAAGCTAGAGAAAAGCACCACAAGACAAAAAACAGAAATCACGAATTGCAGAAAATGGCCATTAAAATTGAGGAAAATGTAAGCCAACCAACTCATAGTAGCACACCAGAGAGAAGAAAGACCCACCAGAGGATTTATACATGCACTGAATGTGGAAAAAGCTATATGTACCTTTCTTCGTTCCACAGCCACAGAAGGACTCATACAGGCGAGAAACCATATTTGTGTCCCATCTGTGGCAAGAGTTTTACTCATTTATCCACAAGGATAAAACACCAGCAAATACATACAGGAGAGAAACCATATAAATGTAGCGAATGTGGGAAGGGGTTTGGCTCCTCATCTCACATGCTACGTCACCAGCTAATACACACAGGAGAGAAACAGTATGAGTGTAAAGAATGCGGGAAGAGGTTCAACCAGTCGTCCCACTTGATTAATCACCAACAAATACATATTGAGCAGAAACAGTACACTTGCAAAGAATGTAACAAGAACTTTAGCCATATCTCAACTCTAACTATTCATCAAAGGAAACACACCGGAGAAAAGCCCTACAGTTGTCTGTTTTGTGGAAAGTGTTTTGGTGACTCGTCGTCCCTTAGTACACACCGGCGAACACACACAGGTGAGAAGCCCTACAAATGCAGTGTTTGTGGGAAAAGGTTCAGACAGAAATCATGCCTCGACCGACATCACCGCACACACACTGGAGAGAAGCCCTTTACATGTAGTGACTGCGGTAAGAGGTTCCGCCAGTCATCACAGCTGACAGCCCATCGGATGATACACACTGGAGAGAAGCCCTTTGCGTGTCTCACATGTGGCGATTGTTTCACCCATAAGGCATCCTTGATCAAACATGAGCGAACCCACACTGGAGAGAAACCTTTTGTCTGCAGTGAATGTGGAAAGGGTTTCACGGATAAGTCTTCTCTAGTTAAACATCAGAGAACACATACTGGGGAGCGGCCTTACACCTGCGCTGTCTGTGGGAGGCGTTTTAGGAATAAGTCAGCCCTTGTGAAGCACCAGGCAGTCAAACACACCGAAGCAAAACCTTACACATGTGCTTACTGCGGAAAGGGATTCCGACAGCCCTACTATGTGATCAGGCACCAACGCATACACACATGAACAGGAATCATGTTATTACATTTACCTCTAGACCGAAGGCAATAAAGAAAACTGAGGAAAAATCACTAGTACTGTACCATTCCTCCCATCCAGCAGTGCACCTTCATGTTACGGGTTTTTTTCACTGTAAAGATGTTTTCTTTTTTTTTTTGCATAACCTGCTGGTGAGGATTTTCACCTAAAAATGTTTCCATTCTTATTATTTTCAAAGACCAGACTGAATAGAGACTGGTCTTGGTTCATACCAGATGCTGCAGGATATGTTAGTTTTACAGACATATTCTAGAACTGTGAACTTTCTGAATCAGGTTCTGATAAAGTTTACTGTATTAAAGATGTATACATTTCTTGAAACTCTTGTGTACTTAAATAATGAATCATTCTTGTATAGATGTGAATGTAATTATAAGTAGCACAAACACATAATTAATTAAAAAACATTTGAAAGGTGAACGCTGCTTGTGTTAAATTATTAATCTAAGAAGGTAACATTCGCCATATTGTGCTTCTTACAATGCATCAAAGGTGCCCCCTCTTTAATACTCAAACTAATGAAGTCTTAACAGTGGGCTTCATGCTGAGCCCATGGGCCTCACTACGGAATGGCGGAAGCTGCTGTGCCAGCAAACACACTTGTCTGCCACTTTACATTTGTACCACTGTTTTGCAGTTATGTTGTGCTGCAAAGAACGTGTGCTAGTATGGCCTGTCTTCTTTTGTTTACATCTGAACTTTACTCTGATATGGATCTGTGATTTCACAAGGTACACAGGATTCTGCACACAATCCATCAGTTTTGTTTCAATGACCAGAGTTAAATGCAGTTAAAGTGATACCCTCATGAGTCCTTATTATGGTAAGTGTTTCCAAAGAGAGGCAACATTGCTTGCCAAGTAAAAGGAAACGATATATATATTGAATCCCTCCCCTGCTGTTACATAATCCCTCACCTGGAATGCCCGGTCAAGTCTCCTGCCCTCTCCTGGATTTGTGAGTGTCCTGTTGTGCTTCTTCAGTGTGTAGTGTGAGTGACTGTTCTGTGTGCCCTGCAGGTTGTTTGAAGTTGTGGTTGGTGCTCTCCTGCTTCTTGTGGGAACTTTTAGTTAACCTATACATAACTATAATAATGACTTTTGTGTAGTGAAAGAATATTACCATGGTTCATCAACTTGCAAAGAGGAATCCATGCACAAACTCAAAGACCTGTAAAGGAAGCTTCCCTCACATGCAAAAGGAAGTCCCTGCTGCTTTCATCACCTTCCTCAAGTGCCTTCTGCTCTAGAAAAGGAGCAATGTGATGTGATTGGGATTTTTGGGTAGCGTCTGGTGGATTACAGTGCGTGTCTGGTTAGGGCTTACAGAAGCAGTGACACCACCCTTGTGCAATAGGAAAGAGGGAGAATGTTAGCCGTGCCCAGCATCCGGCTGTTTGGGTCTGAAGCAGTCTCCCAGCATTCCAAGCATGCCACATGTTATGTTAAAAATTATTTCTATAGCGCATCATACACCGGATAGGTTTCTTGGCGCTTAGGAACAGGGCGCTGCACAAAAGTGGATTAGATGGAATAAGCTGACGTAAATAGCCAGGTTTTAAGCTGCTTCCTAAATTGACGATGGTTGTCAGTTAGACGTAGGGAAATAGGGAGAGAGTTCCAGAGCTGGGGAGCCAGCGTTGAGAAACACAGCCCGCCATGTTTATTTCTTTTATATCTTGGGGTGCTCAGGAGGCAGTGGCAGGATGATCGAAGGGTGCGGGAAGGACTGTGTTTCTTGATCTTGCTGGATATGAATGCCGGGCCGGTGTACGTCAGAGCTTTGTGGACAATACAGCCTAATTTAAATGCACAACGTTGGCTCACAGGGAGCCAATGCAGTTGTTGCAGCAGGGGTTTGACATGGTGGCGAGAAGAAAGTTGGAAGATAAGCCTGGCTGCATGGTTCTGGATCAGTTGTAGGCGTTGCACTTGATAGGCTGGGATGCCGGCATACAGAGAGTTTGCATAATCCAGTCTGGAAATAATTAGTGCCTGGACTACCAAAGTGGCTGCTTCTTTCGAGAGGAATCTTTTTATCTTCTTTATTTTCCGCAGCATAAAGAAGCAAGCAAAAACCACTGAGTTGATTTGAGGGTTCAATCAATCAATCAGGGGTTTGTTAAAGCGCGACTACTCACCCGTAAGGGTCTCAAGGCGCTAGGGGTGTGGGGGGGTGCAGGTTCCATTCCATCAAGGAGGGGGTCTGTCGAAGAGCCAGGTTTTGAGGTTTCTTGCGAAGATGGGGAGCGATGTTGTCTGTCTGAGGTGGAGCGGAAGGGCGTTCCATGACGTGGCCGAGAGGAAGGAGAAGGAGCGGCCTCCCGATCTGATCTTTCTGGTGCGGGGGACCACAGCGTAGGAGAGCTGGGCTGATGGTAGGGTCCTTTGGGGTGCGTGGAATTTGAGCCGGCTGTTCTGGTATGCTGGTCCGGTGCCGTGGAGGGCCTTGTGTGCGTGAGTGACCATTTTAAAGGTGATTCTCGCCTCGACGGGGAGCCAGTGGAGTGTGCGCAGGTGCTGGGAGATGTGGCAGTGTTTTGGCAGGTTGAGGACCAGTCTTGCGGCGGCGTTCTGTAGCTTGCGGATGAGGTTTTTGTTTATTCCGGCGTAGAGTGCGTTGCCGTAGTCTAGTCTGCTGGTGACCAGGGCGTGAGTGACTGTCTTTCGGTGTTCGAGTGGGATCCATTTGAAGGTCTTACGAAGGAGGCGGAGGGTGTGGAAGCAGGAAGATGAGACAGAGTTGATCTGGCGGTCCATTTTGAGCTTGGAGTCCAGGATGATTCCCAGGTTCCGTGCGTGGTCGGTGGGGGTTGGCGGGTTTCCGATGGCGGTGGGCCACCAGGTGTCGCTCCAGGCGTCGGGGTTTGGGCCCATGATGAGTACTTCTGTTTTGTTGGTGTTTAGTTGTAGGCAGCTGTTTTTCATCCATTTGGCAACGGCTTCCATGCCTTCTCGAAAGTTGCGTCTGGCGGTGTTGGGCTCGTTGGATAGGGAGAGGATGAGCTGGGTGTCGTCTGCGTATGACACGATGTTGAGTCCGTAGGTTCTGACGATGGGGGCAAAGTGGAGCCATGTAGACGTTGAAGAGCGTCGGGCTGAGGGAGGAGCCCTGGGGGACTCGGTAGGTGGGGGTTCCGAGAGGAAAGGGGGGGAGTCTGACCCGCTGCGTCCTGCCGGAGAGGAAGGAGCAGATCCAGTCGAGGGCCTTGTCCTGGATTCCTGCGTCGTAGAGTCTGCGTATTAGGGTGCGGTGGGAGACTGTGTCGAACGCCGCTGATAGGTCGAGGAGGATGAGGGCTACTGTTTCTCCTTTGTCCAGTAGGGTGCGGATGTCGTCTGTTGCGGCGAGGAGGGCGGTTTCCGTACTGTGTTTTTTTCTGAAGCCGGATTGGGAGGAGTCGAGGATGTTGTGTTCTTCAATGAATGTGGCGAGTTGGCTGTTGATGGCTTTCTCGATGACTTTCGCTGGGAACGGAAGCAGGGAGATGGGTCTGTAGTTTTTGAGGTCGGTGGGGTCCGCTGAGGGTTTCTTTAGGAGGGGGTTCACCTCGGCGTGTTTCCAGTCATCGGGGAACGAGGCCGTCGCCAGGGAGCGGTTGATGGTGTGGCGGAGCATGGGTGCGATGGTGTCGGCGGCTCTGTTGAAGATGTGGTGGGGGCAGGGGTCCATGGGGGCCCCTAAGTGGATTGACTTCATTGTCTTCAGTGTGTCTTCGGTGGTGAGGGCTGTCCAGTCATCAATCGCTGGTTCCCGGGTGTTGGGGTGGTTGGTGAGGGTTCAATGTGTTGGTTGTCTTCGTCGAAGTTGTCGTAGATGCTCTTGATTTTGTGGTGGAAAAAGGTGCTGAGTTTGTCGCAGAGTTCTTGTGAGGGAGGGATGTCGGTAGACTCACTGGTGGGTTGGGCGAACTCCTTGATGATGCTGAAGAGTTCCTTGCTGTTGTGTGCGTGGGTGGAGATTATGTCTTCAATCGCTTTTTTCCTCGTTTCTCTGATGAGTTGATGGTGGGCGTTGGTGGTGGCTCTGAAGTTTTTGTGGACTTCTGTGGATTTGGTGTTTCTCCAGGCCTTTTCGAGGCGGCGACATGTGCGCCTGGATTCTCCAAGTTCGGTGGTAAACCATCTGGCTTTCTTGGCACGGGTATTGTTGTTTTTCTTGAGGGGGGCTATGGTGTTGATGCTGTCCGAGATCCATCTATGCAGGGTTCGGGCTGCGGTGTTGGGGTCGTGGTTTTCCGCGATGGTTGGGGTGGAGTTGTTGAGTGAGGAGGTAGAAAAACAGTAAAAACGAGTGAAGGAGCAGAGGGAGAGAAAGGGAAAATGGGCAGAAATAAGGCACAAGAGAGCAGAGGTGCAGGAAGGTGAAAGATAGAAAGGGTAGAAAAACGAGTGAAAACGAGTTAAGGAGCAGAGGGAGAGAAAGGGAAAATGGGCAGAAATAAGGCACAAAAGAGCAGAGCTGCAGAAAGGTGCAGAAAGGTGAAAGATAGAAAGGGTAGAAAAACGAGTGAAGGAGCAGAGTGAGAGAAAGGAGACAGAGGTCCACTGGACCACCAGGGATGAGGTGCAGGGAAACCTGCGGGTGGAGGAGGGCCTCGATCACCAACACTCAAGAGTGCAGGGGCAGGGGCACCTCACTTAATGGTGGAGCTGCGAGGGTGGGAGAGCAATTTCACTGACAATGAGTCAGTGGTCTTGCTCGCCTGTCCCCGCAGTGGCCGCCATTAAGTAGGGGTCGGGGAGGACTGGACAGCTGGGAGGCGGGAGCGGGGAGGGGAGCTGGATTGGGCCGGTCACGCTGGGGGGGAGGGGCCGCGGGGGCAGCAGCGGCGGGGAAAGGTAAAGGGAGGAAAGAAGGGATAAAGAAAAAAGGGAAAATAAGCAGAAATAAGGCACAAAAGAGCAGAGATGCAGAAAAGAGCAGAAAGGTGAAAGATAGAAAGGGTAGAAAAACTGTGAAAACGAGTGAAGGAGCAGAGGGAGAGAAAGTGAAAATGGGCAGAAATAAGGCACAAGAGAGCAGAGGTGCAGAAAGGTGAAAGATAGAAAGGGTAAAAAAACGAGTGAAAACGAGTGAAGGAGCAGAGGGAGAGAAAGGGGAAATGGGCAGAAATAAGGCACAAAAGAGCAGAGGTGCAGAAAGGTGAAAGATAGAAAGGGGAGAAAAACGAGTGAAGGAGCAGAAAGAAAGAAAGGAGACAGAGGCCCACTGGACCACCAGGGATGAGGCGCAGGGAAACCTGCGGGTGGAGGAGGGCCTCGATCACCAACACTCAAGAGTGCAGGGGCGGGGGCACCTCACTTAATGGTGGAGCCGCGAGGGTGGGAGAGCAATTTCACTGACAATGAGTCAGTGGTCTTGCTCGCCTGTCCCCGCAGTGGCCGGCATTAAGTAGGGGTCGGGGAGGGCTGGACAGCTGGGAGGCGGGAGCGGGGAGGGGAGCTGGAGTGGGCCGGTCGCGCTGGGGGGGGGGGAGCCGCGGGCGCAGCAGCGGCGGGGAAAGGTAAAGGGAGGAAAGAAGGGATAAAGAAAAAAGGGAAAATAAGCAGAAATAAGGCACAAAAGAGCAGAGATGCAGAAAAGAGCAGAAAGGTGAAAGATAGAAAGGGTAGAAAAACAGTGAAAACAAGTGAAGGAGCAGAGGGAGAGAAAGGGAAAATGGGCAGAAATAAGGCACAAAAGAGCAGAGATGCAGAAAGGTGCAGAAAGGTGAAATATAGAAAGAGTAGAAAAACGAGTGAAGGAGCAGAGTGAGAGAAAGGAGACAGAGGTCCACTGGACCACCAGGGAAGAGGCGCAGGGAAACCTGCGGGTGGAGGAGGGCCTCGATCACCAACACTCAAGAGTGCAGGGGCAGGGGCACCTCACTTAATGGTGGAGCTGCGAGGGTGGGAGAGCAATTTCACTGACAATGAGTCAGTGGTCTTGCTCATAGATAGATCCTTGCCTATCGTGATCCCCAGGCTCTTCACCGTTACTGCCGGGGCGGGGGGAGATCCCGAGTGGATAGGCCAAAAGTTGGAGTTCCAAGGGCTGTTATTACCACCTGTCAAGATCAACTCTGTTTTGTTCGGGTTTAACTTGAGTTGGTTCAGGTTCATCCAGTTGCTAATATAAGTCATGGTAACCCGCAGGTGGGATTCAGATGAGCTGGAGGAATGTAGATTGAAAATTAGTTGCAGATCATCTGCATAGTTGAAAACCAGCACATTCCTCTCCCTCAAGGCAGTGATCAAAGGTTGCATGTAGAGGTTGAACAAAGGGGGCAATAAGAAGGAGCCCTGCGGGACTCCGCAAGGGAGTCTGCCTTTCGTGGAGCAGTAATTGCCCAGGCGAACAGATTGAGACCTGTCTGACAGAAATGATTGGAGCCATTTCAGTGCTTGACCTCCGACCACATGTAGAGGTTACCCCATGATGTTGTACTTCTGTGTCTCCGTTTTCCAGGGCAGCACCCAATTATGCAAAGCAACCCTACTGTCTGTGAAGACTGTGGCCGTACCCTGGTCAGAGCACTTCTCCTTGCTCCAAAGCCCCAAAAATAACACACATTTCTAGGATGCCCAGTTGATTGCTGCCCAGGTGGGGAACAGAACTATCTTGCCCATCCTTCCCGGCGGCTGGTAGGCTGCACCAACCATGGAGCCGGGCAGGTGCGTCAAAAGGATATTGTTGCTCCCATGGGATCTGCCGGGTCCAAGAGCAGCCAGTCATCGCCCGAAGGAGGCTGGGCCACCCCTTTTGGCTCAGGCTCAAGTGTTTCAACCACCCTTATTCCTTGACGAGTAGCCATCCTAATTTCGCCAAGGATAGGATAACAGAGATTCATACACTGGTCTAACTTTGTATGACCCACTTCATGCGGATTCTGTAATGGCCTAATCGTGTTCTGTTGTGGATTTGTATTACAACCCTGCCTTGGCCCATTGGGAGAGCCGTATAGGATAAATACTGCCCAGATGGGAAAGAGGAAAGCTGTGTAAAGCCTCCAGGGGGAGAAAAAGAATGTGTGGCCAGTAACACACACTGCAGACAATTGTTTCCTAACTGATATAGATAATATTATTGAAGACTTGGAGACTAAACTGGGGACGAGACCTCATCAACATCTGGGGGGAGCCATAGGCCAGGAAAATTGGGGAAAAAAAGGAGAATGTCTCCGGCTCAACAGCCTAATAACCCAATATTTTCAACTTAAGGAGCTTAGGTGGGATCCCCCATGTGGTCAATTTCTCCCATAATTTACCGCGATCCACCCTAAAAAGCAGTGCTTTAGTCTATAAATAGTAGAACAGGGGTGGGTGCTTCTTCTTGTCCGCTTGTGTGGATCAATATGCCAACGCTATGATGTGGTCCATGGTTAAGGAGTGTGGACTAAATCCTGACTGTAAAAACAGGAGGATTCCTTTTACTTTTGCCCATGACTCCAGCTCGTTCAAGAGGACTCTGGCTTAAGCCTTTGCTTCCAGGTCAAGCAAGGCAACAAGCCTGTAGTTTGCTGGGTTGTAGCGGTCACCTTTTTAACTGATAGGAAAGAGTATAGAGCCTCTCCAAGAGCACGGCGTTGTTGCGGTGATAAAAGCGCGATTAAAAAGGGGGATTCAAATTGATGCACAGAAATCCTGTGCTGACATTAATACTGGGGCAGGAATCCTGTTTGGCCCTGGTGCTTCATCTTTCCATCTTTTATTGATTCCTATTACTTTGCCTTTGATGATTGAAATGCCTTGGGGGGGTGGGGGGGGGGGGGGGGATGGAGAGGGGGGGAGGGAGGGGGGTGACAGGGACCATTTCCGAGTGACTCATTGAAGCATTCCCCTCATCCAGTGAATCGGTTGAGTAGAGATGTTTGACATGCCTCCTACAGGCTTGTTCGGTGACCCAGGTCTCCTTTGTTATTCCTAGGTTGTTAATTTAAGTACCACCACAGCCTGGAGTGGTTCTTCCCCTTCGAAAGAGAAAAGACTCTAAGCCACTCTGTTTTGATATGCTCCCTTTCACTTTTTCATACTTTCTTTTTATAGGATAACCTACAGTAATGGAATGCCCATCAATTGATTTGCCACCTCTTTTCTTGGCATCCAAGGCCCTGCGAAGAGCGCGAATACAGTTGATTCAGTCCTTGAGATGGCGGGGAACATATGATGATGTTGCAAGGCTATTACTCTGATCTTGTATTGTGCGTTCCCCAGCTTCTGTTGAAGATCTGCGATGAGAGCTTCCCAATGACCTATTACTGAGGTTTCAGTCGATGGCTTTGAGCCAAGCTTTCTCTTCTCCACCCACACTGACAGATTATCTCCAAGCTTAGCTGACCATTTGATTCTTTGAAGAACCTTGTACCGCTCTTCTCCTGTAGTTTCCCCAGTCGCTTGGAATGAGACCCCTATAGGGGCTTATAATTGCAAGGTGGCACCAGGGGCTGTGTTTGCTTTCGCCCCTGTCATCAATTTCAAAATGTACAAGCCTGGCTGCGATCGATCGTATCACTGGCCATTAAGGGCCTCAATTTTCCCATCGATGGACTGCAGGCTGGCTTGAATGGTGATGAAGCAAAGCTTCGCATATTTTGCGACCTTGCCGAAGTCATGAACCTCGTCTATGTGTAACAAGGTAATAAGTGTACGTCTTACTAACGTTTATATTTAGTTTGAATAAGGATTAAGAAGCTTGCCTATGTGTATTCCTAATGATTTGAATCCGTGTCCGTAAAATATGGCCGCCGCTTGTATTTAGTTACTGCGCATGCGTCAGCCACACTCACGTGTCCTGACGGGTCTGCAGAAGTGGAGGGAAATTTATGCGCATGCGTAATTCATAGCTTTGCCTACAACGTGGTACTGCTCGTGCCACTGCTCTTGTGTATGTTATATTAGCTAACATTTAGACTGCATAAGTATAATTTGTAGTGATAAGTTGAAAGTTCAAAACCAAATGATGTGTTTTCATAACGTTATTTCTATGTATTAATTTGTTCTCGCTTACTTTTCATGTACCGCGGGGAATGGGGGTCTGTCTGTACCGATGAGCCATCTTGGAGGTCCCTTCTGCACATGATCGCCTTTCCAGGGACCTGACAACTTTGGCTGATGGAACTTAGCCAGCTGGCAGTGATGGGCAAGATGCTCCTGAGAACTGACCTGAAAAACCCAGGAAAACGGAGACAATTGTCCTAGCTCGGCAACAATGTTAATTGTCACTCGTATTTCTGCACAATTTCTCATGGGAACCCCAATCTCGCTAGGCGGTACCCAAATATGTAAATGTAGCATCTAAATAGACTGTTATGATTGGTGTGTTACCCAAAGCCTACCTTAGGACCAATCGAAATTGGGGATTCTGACACTTTGCAACATTTGGGGGGTGGTACACTGACCCAAAAGAGTATATCTACCCTGGGTTCACCTAGGGAATTGTCCGACTTGTCTGGTTTAGCTGACCTGTCACTGACCCATCGTACTCAATAGGTGACTGAAGATACAGAGCGCTGCGGAGCACTCTGTCCGAAATTGACCATAGACTAAGGTTTTACTGAACCTTAAAGTGCTGGCAAAAGCACTTTGCTGGGAGTTCGCTGACCCAATCGGGGTCTTGATCGATAGCTGCAGAGAGGGTGGAACGCAGGCGTTGCTTCCAAACTGCGGGTGTGGTCCTGTCCTGAGCGGTCCTGTCCTGAGGGTTTGCTGTCCTGTCCTGAGGTCCTGTCCTGATTCCTAATCTGAGGGTATCCTGTCCTGTCCGGGGTGTCCATTCTGCACCTGCTGTCCTTTGAGGGGTATCCTTCCTTGAGGGTTTCCTGTCCTTAACTGACCCGTGGCCAGGGTTTGGTTTCCACACCAGTCTAGGTAAATACTGCTCTAAGTTCTTTAAACTTGCACCTTTCTATATTTCTGTCTTTTGCTCAAATAAAGAGACATCTTGCATACGTTGATTTTTCCATGCTTTTGCCGCAAACTATTGAAACGTAAAGTCATTTGCATAATTTTTCTTGATATGTTCCCATGTTACCCTACCTTTTAGAAATCATATTTTGCATTGCAGTTTGTCATTTTCTGATATGGTCTAGAACGACCTTACTTAGATTTTCTAAAGAATTCCTGCCTTGAATGCATAGCATATTTCCTTTGCATCTCATTATTGCATTTTAATGATTACCCTGACTTTATTTCTCTATAGTTATGTACTTTTCATTATCTTGATTATCGATTGCCTTATTCTTGTAAATCTCATGCTTTCAGAAAACGAACTTTAGATAAACATTTTAAAACTTCCAGTTGTCCGTGGTCATTTACAACAGTATTGAATGTCATTTTGAAATTGCATTTGCTGCCTTTCCTTTTACAGCTAGGCCCCTGATCCATTGAAGTCATAGGTACCCGTGTCGGTGGATGGTAAGTCGGGTACACTAAGTAATAACAGTAGGGAACACACACAATTGGTAGCAGCCCGTGAAGTCGCCTGGTCAATGAATAGTGTGTATTGAAAATATATGGGCCCTGAAGCCGGAAACGGCGAAATCATTGGCTGGGTGACCTCGCGCGCTCTATCAGTTTTCTGGTAGATCAGAGGATGGTTAGGGACTAGCTAAAGGTTAGACTAGTTAAGTCGGAAGCTGCTAGTACATTAATGCTGCTATAAGAGCGGCTGTTGCGAGGGAACCGATCACTCTCTTGTGAATACGCGGCTGAAATTCATGAATTGTTGTATTGTTATTATTCTTGTTCTTATATTGTTATATGTATTAATCCATGCATTTGTAAACCGTATTGTTTCTTGTTGTCCGAACTCCCCGGGGAATTGAAAGGGCAAGTGGTGAATAGAATCCATTGTCCTGAGGTCACAGGCTTAAGGAAAGTTAGGTGCAGGTTAGGATAACCGGGAAGCACTAACTAGGGTTTTTCTGAATATATGTGTGAATAAATGTCAGTAACGAGGTTCATTGGCAAAATTCCCATAGTGGCGTAACCTAGTAAGGGTCACATCGGAAGAGTAGCAGGTTCATCGGAGCTTGGGTGAAAGCAAAGGGGTCCGCTGGGAAACCTTAGACTCGGATATATCCCGGAAAGAAGTGGATGAGTTTAGGGGAATAACAGGTTCACCGATGCTAGAGTGAAGGGTAGGCGGAAGAGATCTGCCCGCAGCGCGTGAAAAGTAAATGGAAGTAGTTTACTTACAGTAAAAGAAATCTTTTCTGTCTAGACACTTGAGCACTGTGGCGAATGTGTATTTGTTGTAAAATAACCAAGCACTGAGCACTTTAAAAGGAAAGAAAGTTTCCGTTACCTTGTGAAGGGAGGGAGTCAGTCGCGAAGCGCCTCTGACGTCACTCCGTGCCGCGCTGGGATTGGTAGAAACAGCGGGCGGGTAGCGGGGCTGAAATTGTAAAGGAGGGGTGAAGCGCCGAGGAGTGAGAACTGTCTCACGAAGGGGCCGCGCACCCATTGGCCAAAATTATTTGAACGCGTGCACCTCATTGGTCGCACGGAATTGCAAGGCGCGTTCTGATTGGAGGTGACTTTGTAAACAGAGTTAAGCGTAGAAATTGTATGTGGCACTCGTATTGTCCAGAGACTAGACCCGATCCAAGAAACCAAGGGTTTGAAAGGGATCAGTGGAAAGCTAATAGATACGATATTATGTACGGAGCTAAGAGAAAGATGTCCCTTGTAAGCAGGGTAAAGAATTTCTTCAAAACGGACAACCCGATTAAGTCTAGAGAGGGCGTTACTATCCCGCCACCGAATACTCCTGCCTCATTCATGATGTTTGACCGAGGGTACAACACCTGTGTGTGGTTGGAGAATTGGGTAAAGTACACAAAAGATGACGGAGTATTGGCTTTTCCGTTAGACGGTACTTTTAATGGCAGAATTTTATTTAATTTGAGAACCCGAATGAATGAATTACATCCCAGACCGAGACTAACGCAGTATGAGGCATTAGAGGAATGGGAAATTGAGGCTTTCGAAAGGGAGAAACCCCGGATGGACAAAGGTCTGACCAAGTGGTACCCAAGGCTGAAACAGGAGACTAGGGACAAGAGGATGAAACAGTGGAGGCAGAGCATGATTGTTGAGGGTCTGTTTCCTATGATGCCAGCATGTACCCCGTCGGGGGGAGAAAAAAGGACAGAAAAGTGTAAGCATTGGGGAGCCCTTGGAAAGTCAGATGATGAATTGTTAGATGACATCTTTACGAGAAGTCCGCCCCCTTATAATGAAGGAGCCCGACCTTCCAGTGCAGGAGAGAATCTCCAGCGTCCATCTATTAAGGAGGAGGACAGATCCCCATGTAGGGGGGGAGGGGGCCAGGTATTGCCCTATTTTGAGAAGCCCGAGCCCCTGGAAGTACGAAATATATATCCCAGTATGCCCGTGAACCCGGAGGAAAAATATTCCCGTGAAAAACTCTTTTACCCCAGACCTCTGTATGAAAACGAAGAAAAGCCAGTAAGTTCAGGAGTACCCTTTTTGCAGCCTCCATATGGGGAAGAGCGCAGGTCGTTTGGGACAGGAACTTTGTTCCCGAAACCAAATTATGGTGGGGGTCCAAGTGAAACGCATCCTACTGCCCCGAGTTTTACGCCTCACCTGACCCCACAGATGATACCTGACCGAACCTTAGGAAGAGTATTAGATGAAAGGGAGCAAGAGGCCCTAGCTAGACAGAGAACAGAAATAATTCAGAAAATCTCCCAGTTAAATACCAGTCCTGAAGCTTTGACTATTCCGGTAACAATCGGACCAGTGGTTCCGTTGTACGGGAATAATCAAGGAGGTCTGAACCCTCCAGTTATGAACCCGATAATGGCCCCGCCGAGGCAAGAGCCCCTACTGATAGACGATCAGTCCAGTGAGTGTGAGTCCGAAGTGGTGTTCTTGGATCTACCAAACAAACAGACCGGAAAGGGAGTGCAGAAGAGGCATAATCCTTTTGATGCGAAAGAAATTAAATTAGAATCAGCAACAGGGACTAGGAGTGTTTCCTTGGTAACGCCAGAAGAGATTGAAAATTGGAGTCGTGATTTAGAAAAACAGGCTCCGCAAACGAAACCTTTAGACCTCTATAAACTGAGGGTAGAAATAGAGGAATTGATGGCAGGAAATGTGGGGTTAGACAGATTAAACACCTATTCTGAAGAAGAATTGCTGTTCATGTGTAAAAGCCTTACCAGAAGTACCAGGGTGCTCCACGAAAAACTGACCGACACTGCAGCTAGTATGGGGATAGATATATCGAGATCGAAGCCCTTGCAGAAACCATACCGAGCTGAGTTCTCAGATAAGGATTTAGAGAACTTGAATGTGTCAGGGAGGAAGTTGCAGATTAAAGAGTTGCTTGCAGTTTTGCAAAAATGGGGAGACGTGGAAAGGTGGAAAACGAGGTGGGCACGTAAGAAAGATGAGGCCCGATCGAGACAAGCTACCCCTGAGTTCCCTCTGAGAGAAGTAGACAAGCCCGAAACGTTATGCCCCATGCGGGAAGTACCAGGTGGGAGGTATGTGCACGTTCCATGGTCCAGACAGGATATTGTGTCCTTTACTAACGATTTCCCGAAACTGCGCGAGAAGCCGGTTGAATGGTACCGGCAAGTGGAAAGGTTCGTAAAGGTGCAGAAATGCCTGTGGAAAGACCTGGATGGGTTTTTCGATATTGTGGTCCCGGTCGATCTATGGACCGAGTGTAAAATAGCCATAGCCTGGCCTAGTGAGGAGTATACAAGAGATAAAGAAACAGGGGAACCTTCGAAGGAAGTCATGAGAAAATATGAACAAGTAATTCAGCACTTGAAACTAAAGGTGCCAGCTAAGGAAACTGATTGGACCAGGATAGATAGAACAACGCAGGAAAGAGAGGAGACAGTGCACTCCTATTATGAAAGGCTGTTGCAGGTGTTTAAAACATACAGTGGTATAGATAACATTGAGATGAAGGACATGACGCACTTCATTTACAGGTTTGTAAACGGTTTAAGACCTGAAATTTGTCAGTGGATAAAAGATAACAAAATCTGTTGGCACTCCAAAAAGGTAGACGAGGTCCTGCGGTACGCAAAGTACTGCGAGGACGAGATGGCAGAAAAGAAAAAGGCTCTCAAGGAAAAAGTGATGTGGGCTCAGGTGAAGCTCGCAGAACAGCAGGAAAAGCAGTTGAGTAACATGGTCAAAAATGCAAAGAACGAAGGCCCTGGGGGAGGGGGAGGAGGCAAGCCCCGGCCCAAAATGAGCAGGGAGGAGGCTATGAAGAAATTTCCCTGCCATCAGTGCGGCGAAATTGGACACTGGCGTAACGAGTGTCCTTACTTGCCCGAAGATAACCCCAAAACTCCTGATTTAACTCCACAGACGCAGAAAGAGAGACCAAGAAAGACTCAACCACAGGTAAAAACAGTTCAGGTGCCCCGAGCACCAAAGCAAGTATACAGGGGAAAACAGGCAGAGGGAGATGAGATAGAAGTCTGCGAAAGCAATGAGAACAGAAATGCAGCAACTTCGCAGTATCTTCTAAATGATACCTTCCTTTGTGATGACCAGTACTGACGGGGCCTGAGAGGGGAGGACGAGGAGTGCGTACTTGGCGCCTCCTTGCCGGTAGACCAGTCCGGACCATACATTGAAGGAAAGGTTGACGGGAATGATGTCACCTTTCTGTTGGACACTGGTGCTACCCGTTCTACTGTGAGAACAGTGGACGTTCCAAACCTACCCCTCTCGGGAGAAGCCATCCAAGTAGTGGGTGTATCTAATCAATTGATTAGTACTCCTGTTACCAAGCCCATGGAGATCTCAATTGGAAACTTTAAGGAAATGCATAGATTTGTCGTTTGCGACACCAGTCCAGTGAACTTGCTGGGACGTGATTTGCTGTGCAAAATGAACTGTACCATCTTTTGCACACCAAAGGGTGTGGAAATTCAGACCCCAGATGAAGACGGCATTTATAAATTAATGTTAGTCAGACCTGACTCGGAAATTAAACGAATGACCATGCAGGATTTGCCCAAAGAAACTCCAAGAAGCAGTAAAGCCAGAGGTGTGGGACTTTACCGGGAAAGATGTAGGGTTAATGAAAAATGTGGACCCCATACAGATAGCAATAAAGGACAATGCAGTATACCCCAATACTAAACCCTACAGGATGAATGCAGAAGTGAAAGCTGGTGTTGCTGTGGAAATACAGAAATTGTTAGAAGGAAACATCATACAGGAGGTAATGAGTAGTCCATGTAACTCCCCGATTATGGGTATCAAGAAGCCTAGTGGCAAGTACAGAGTAGTACAGGATCTACGAAAAGTCAACAAAATAGTAGTTCCCTGTTGCTCTATTGTCCCGAATCCAGCAGTGATTCTGCATCAGATTCCCTGGGATGCTGAGTGGTTCACCGTGATAGACTTGTGTCATGCATTCTTTTCCATTCCCTTGCATCCAGATAGCAAATTTCTTTTCTCATTTGCCTTCGAAGGTCACGTGTATTGCTGGAACCGGGTCCCTCAAGGGTATACAGAGAGCCCCTCTATCTTTAATCAGATCTTGAAAAAATGTTTGGAAACTTTAGTCCTACCTGGGAACTCTGTCTTAGTGCAATATATAGACGACCTCTTGGTGGCGTCTAAAAGTCATAAGGATTGTGTGATTGACACCATTGCCCTACTGAATCACCTGTGTGAAAAAGGACATAAAGTGTCCCCTGAGAAGTTACAGTTTTGTGCAAAATCGGTGAAATATCTGGGGCACCAGATAGAAAAAGGTGTCAGAAAAGTGACATTGGAAAGAGTGAGAATAATTCAATAGATGCAGTTGCCCCGTACTCAGAAAGAAATAAGAATGTTCCTGGGTGTGATAGGATACTGCAGGCAGTGGATTCTGGGATTTGCAGTCCTAGCCAGGCCCTTGATAAAAATGACTAAGAGAGGAACACCCGAGATTGTAGAATGGGATGATGAAAGCTTAACAGCCTTCACCAAACTACGAGATTGTCTGTGTACTGCTCCTGCATTGGGGATGCCAGACTATTCCAAAGAGTTTGCCCTATTCTGTGACACTCGCGATAATTGCGCATTGTCAGTCCTAACTCAAGAACATGGCACGACGAGAAGGCCTGTGGCATATTTCTCTGCCACTTTAGATCCAGTAGCTGCTGGATTACCAGGTTGTCTGAAAGCAGTAGCTGCTACCTGTGCCAGTTTAGAGCAGAGTGAGTCAATTGTCATGGGACATCCGGTAACTGTGTATGTTCCGCATGGAGTGGTAATTTTGTTGACCAGAACCAAAACTCAGTATCTCACCCCTAGTCGGCTGACTAAATATGAGAGGATTCTTGTGGGTGCTGCAAATGTAAACATTGTTAGGTACAGTATTCTGAACCCAGCCACCTTACTCCCCGACCCAAAGGATATGGAAGGGGGGGTGGATGATGAACATGATTGTATTGATCTAACAGAATTCAATACCAAGCCACGCCCAGACATAAAGGAAACGCCATTGCCTGTGCATGATAAAGAACTATTTGTAGATGGTTCATGTCTAAGGCATGAACAAGGAGGCCTGAGTGCTGCCTATGCAGTATTGTCCCTAGAGAAAATTGAGGAAGCAGGTTATCTATATCACATCAAGTCTGCACAAGTAGCCGAATTGATTGCTATGATAAAAGCTTGCCAAATTGGGAAGAACATACGCATAACAGTGTATACTGACAGTCAGTACTGTTATGGGGTTGTGCATGACTTTGGCCAGTTGTGGCTACAGAGGGAGTTCCTGACTTCATCAGGTACCCCTATTCGAAATGGAAAAGTTGTTCAGGACCTTTTAGAGGCAATCCAGTTACCAAAGGAACTGGCAGTGGTAAAATGTGCTGCTCATAAGAAGAGCATGGACAAGGTATCACTGGGAAACGATTATGCTGATCGAGTGGCCCAATGGTGCGCAAGAGATCGGTATATTGTAAATCCAAAACGAGGGGGGCCAGGAACCAGCTGCCAACTTCAAGTGTTTGAGGAAGTGCCTACATGGGATGAAGTGAAAGAGTGGCAGCAGGCGGCACCTTGGCAAGAAAGAGAGAAGTGGAAGGACGATGGGTGTAGACCAAGACGTGTGGATGGTGTCATTTTAGGTCCAACTGGTATGCCTGTGTTGCCTAGACACTTACTTAGCACAATGGCAAGGTTGATACATGAAGGATCACACATTGGTAGGGACGCCATGATTCTAGTGTTCCAACAGACTTGGTACAGTAAAAAGTTCAGGAAAGTAGCAGAGTCCCTCTGCCAGAGGTGCCTGTCATGTCAAAAGATGAACCCAGGGAAGAGGACTGTGGTGGAACTGGGGAAAATTGGGAGGTCTGGGGGTCCCTTTGTAAGGATACAGGTTGATTTCATCACCATGCCCCGTTGTGAAGGGAAACGATATGTCCTTGTCATGATCTGTTTATTTTCAAAGTGGGTGGAAGCTTTCCCTACTCCCCAAAATGACGCAAAAACAGTAGCTAAGTGTTTATTAAAAGAACTGATACCTAGGTTCGGGGTTCCAGTCACTATTGAATCAGATCAAGGCTCACATTTTCAGAATGCAGTGATCGACGAACTCTGTAAGGCCTTTGGAATTTCCCAAAAGCTTCACTGTGCCTACCGTCCAGAGGCTTCTGGAGTAGTGGAACAAATAAATGGAACTATCAAAAACAGACTAGCAAAACTGTGTGATGCAACTAAACTGACCTGGGTGAAGGCCCTACCCTTGGTCCTGATGGGACTCAGAAGTATTCCTGATCGCAAGACAGGCCTAAGTCCCCATGAAATCATTATGGGAAGAGTGATGAGACAAGCATGGGTGCCTGGAAGCAAACTGTTGAGTATTACTGATGATTTGGTGCTTGAATACTGCAAGAGATTGGGTGACCAAGTGCGTTCTATCTCTCGCCAGATCGGAGAAGACGCCATCCTCAATCCAACGACTCCTCTCCACAAACTGGTCCCGGGGGACTGGGTGAAAATAAAGAAGCATACTCGGAAGAGCTGCCTGGAGCCAAGGTGGGGAGAAAAACGTCAGGTGATTCTGGTTACTACCACAGCTGTCAAGTGTGCAGGGGTTCCGCGTTGGATACACGCCAGCCACACCCAGAAGGTACCACCAGACGAAGTGCCTGAAGCGGAAGGGCGTCCAGCAGAGGACTCTGCAGGAGCCAGACCAGAAGTAGCTGACGACGTACAGCCCAGTACCAGTCGAGCTACAGAATCAGCAGACGTTGGCCCAAGAATAATTGACAACGAACTACCAGGAGCCCAGCCTGCTGAAGGGGTAAAGGAAGCTGAGCCAGAAGTAGCTGAAGACGAGCTGCCTAGCATATGGCCAGAAGAGTGGATTCCATTGATTGATCTCACCGAAGACCCCATCCGAACAAGTGAACGACTTTGGGAAGGTAGAGAGTGGACTAGAGAGGAAAAGCAAGGCACAGGCGAAGAACCTCAGACTCTTGAGATTCACATCAAAACTGAGGAAGGAGAAGGTCAGACAGGGACAGAGCACGTGATTGATACAGAACAAGTGAATAAGACTGAACAAGTGCCCGATACGGAACAAGTGAAGGATCCTGAACAAGAGAGGAATACAGAACAAGTGATTGATACTCCTCCACTGACACCTGATATCGGGAAGGGACAGACTAGACATAGTGTAATAGTTCGAGCAGAAGAAAGTCCAGAGATCGAAGTGCTTGAACAGGATCAGATAGAATTAGAAGAACGTGTTCAGGAAACAGAGTCAGAGACACTTGAAGAGCAAACACACAATTTACCTGAACAAGGCCAGATTAGTACCCAGGCAGAAGAAACAGATGCTAGCCCTGGAATTAGTCAGATAGAAGAAGAAGAAACTGAAGCAGAATTGCCCCAGGCTAATGAAAATAAGAGGGCAAGGGAAGAAAACGAAGTCCAAGTACCAACCAAAAGACTTAAGAAAAGAAAGCATCTTGAGCCTAAATACATAAAGAAATTGAGATTGAGAATAAAAACAGTAGAAGAAAAACGTGCAGAAGAAAGGAGAAGTGCTCGTATAGCAGAACAACCAGAAGACACTTCCAAAAGAAGGAGTGATCGGATAAAGAGACAAAACAAAAAGTACAAGTCACCTGAATGGACACTTGTGTTAGAAGAACTTGAAGATCTCGATATCACTGACGTAAGCGACGGAGAGCCCGTCCCTGAGTACTCTGACGAAGAGGAAGAAGAGCCACCGTGAATTTGCACAAAGTGTAAGATACTTGTGTAGAGACACAAAGAGGGGTTAAGAAACTTCTTCTGAAGCCAAAATGTCTGATTCAAACGTGAATGGTAGACCTAGTCGCAGCTGTTGCAAAACATGCTGCAAGGTATGTGTCTGTAGTATAGTTGTCCTGATATTACTCTGGATAGGACTAACCATTTTCATTCCCTTTGCTGTAAGCAAAGATACTAATATTGTCCCCACTGAAATTGTAAATACTGACAGTGAAGAGCTGACAACACAGAGTTTAGCTAGACATGAGAGAGCACTGAGACAAACAAAACAAGACTTAGAAGCATCAGATGAGGAAGAACTACATTATCATAGAATCAAAAACAGGACACGCTTAAATGTTTTCGCAAACTTGTTAATACACTATGTAGAGACTATGGAAATTGAAGATTGCTATGTCTGCATGAAGCTACCTACTTCTGTAGCTGAAGGCGTGACATACCATCATTTGCCACTGACATACGGAATTTCCTGTAGCATTTTAGCTAGTTTATTTTACAAAAGAGGACCGTTACAATACTATTACTCTAATAATGACGTGATCTTTTCTGAGCTTCCTATACGTGGGAACTTGAATCCTGTACATACCAAAAGTGACGCAATACGATACATGGGGGATTACTTCCTAACAATAGGTAATATCGACATAGCTGACGCACACAGAGATAACTTGACTTGTTCTTTGCATGAGCAGGAAAAGATGTTCCTAAACATGGCAGAGAAAAGGAGAATTAAAATACAAAAGAAGGCTAATGACGAAAGTCAGAAAAGGCCAAAGTGGGCAGAGAACATGGAAGGCACCTCAACTGGTGGGGCGGGTCCTGCTCTGTTGCTGGATTTTGAAAAGAAAGGCAAGCTATGTCTTCACCGCGAGAAGACTAGCTATTATAATAACATTTTCATTGGTTCCAGTGAATGCGAACATAATTACAAGGTAATTGGAGGTTGGGGTTTCAAAAATGGGTCAGAGCCTGTGTTTCCTGGAATTTATTATATTTGTGGGGACAAGGCTTATTTCAAATTGCCGGATCACTGGTATGGAAGTTGCTATTTTGGCATTGTCTTCCCGAAAATATACCATGTGAATGGAGTTGCTGGAAGCAGTGAAAATACTAATGGCTTAGTGCGTAGTAAAAGAGAAAGTATAGGTGAAATTATGGGTAGTATTTTCAGTGCACTGATACCTGGAGTGGGAGTGGTTCTGAACACTCACAGAATTTGCAAATTGTCCACTATAGTGGATGTGTTGTCGACTGAGACAGCTCATGGATTTCTGCTGGTTAATACCGAAATGGTTGCGATCAGATCAATGGTTTTGCAGAATCGACTTGCTCTTGATACCTTATTGGCGAAAGAGGGCGGAGTCTGCCGGATGTTGAAGGCGCAACATTGTTGCACTTATATTCCGGACAAAAGTGTGCAGCTCAAAAGATATGTGAGAAACATTACTAATTTGGCAAAGGAACTCAGACCACTCGAGGTTGATAGTGCCTGGAAGAGACTGCTAGATGGTCTCTCAAATGTAGGTCATTGGTTCGCTAGTATAGGTAAAGGCTTATTGCTCAAAGTACTGATGCCAATTGGAATTATAGGTCTCATCCTATTTTTCATATTTGTCTGTTGCAAATGCCGCAAGCACACAAAGAAGTATGAAGTGAATGCAAGAGAAGTAAATACAAGAGGAGTGAAACGGAGTGTGGATGAGCTCGAATTAGAAGAGATGAATAATCAGATCTATAAAAAGGTGAAGAATTCTCACCCTACCAAAACTGAACGAGAAAAGCTGGAGCGATTGCTAGAAGAGATAGAACTGTATAAAGTGTGAAAGAAAAGTTGGCATCTGGTTCCATTTATTTTGTGATGATAGTAAATATCATCAAAGAGGGGATTGATGAAGCAAAGCTTCGCATATTTTGCGACCTTGCCGAAGTCATGAACCTCGTCTATGTGTAACAAGGTAATAAGTGTACGTCTTACTAACGTTTATATTTAGTTTGAATAAGGATTAAGAAGCTTGCCTATGTGTATTCCTAATGATTTTAATCCGTGTCCGTAAAATATGGCCGCCGCTTGTATTTAGTTACTGCGCATGCGTCAGCCACACTCACGTGTCCTGACGGGTCTGCAGAAGTGGAGGGAAATTTATGCGCATGCGTAATTCATAGCTTTGCCTACAACGTGGTACTGCTCGTTCCACTGCTCTTGTTTATGTTATATGTAGCTAACATTTAGACTGCATAAGTATAATTTGTAGTGATAAGTTGAAAGTTCAAAACCAAATGATGTGTTTTCATAACGTTATTTCTATGTATTAATTTGTTCTCGCTTACTTTTCATGTACCGCGGGGAATGGGGGTCTGTCTGTACCGATGAGCCATCTTGGAGGTCCCTTCTGCGCATGATCGCCTTTCCAGGGACCTGACAACTTTGGCTGATGGAACTTAGCCAGCTGGCAGTGATGGGCAAGATGCTCCTGAGAACTGACCTGAAAAACCCAGGAAAACGGAGACAATTGTCCTAGCTCGGCAACAATGTTAATTGTCACTCGTATTTCTCCACAATTTCTCATGGGAACCCCAATCTCGCTAGGCGGTACCCAAATATGTAAATGTAGCATCTAAATAGACTGTTATGATTGGTGTGTTATCCAAAGCCTACCTTAGGACCAATCGAAATTGGGGATTCTGACACTTTGCAACATTTGGGGGGTGGTACACTGACCCAAAAGAGTATATCTACCCTGGGTTCACCTAGGGAATTGTCCGACTTGTCTGGTTTAGCTGACCTGTCACTGACCCATCGTACTCAATAGGTGACTGAAGATACAGAGCGCTGCGGAGCACTCTGTCCGAAATTGACCATAGACTAAGGTTTTACTGAACCTTAAAGTGCTGGCAAAAGCACTTTGCTGGGAGTTCGCTGACCCAATCGGGGTCTTGATCGATAGCTGCAGAGAGGGTGGAACGCAGGCGTTGCTTCCAAACTGCGGGTGTGATCCTGTCCTGAGCGGTCCTGTCCTGAGGGTTTGCTGTCCTGTCCTGAGGTCCTGTCCTGATTCCTAATCTGAGGGTATCCTGTCCTGTCCGGGGTGTCCATTCTGCACCTGCTGTCCTTTGAGGGGTATCCTTCCTTGAGGGTTTCCTGTCCTTAACTGACCCGTGGCCAGGGTTTGGTTTCCACACCAGTCTAGGTAAATACTGCTCTAAGTTCCTTAAAACTTGCACCTTTCTATATTTCTGTCTTTTGCTCAAATAAAGAGACATCTTGCATACGTTGATTTTTCCATGCTTTTGCCGCAAACTATTGAAACGTAAAGTCATTTGCATAATTTTTCTTGATATGTTCTCATGTTACCCTATCTTTTAGAAATCATATTTTGCATTGCAGTCTGTCATTTTCTGATATGGTCTAGAACGACCTTACTTAGATTTTCTAAAGAATTCCTGCCTTGAATGCATAGCATATTTCCTTTGCATCTCATTATTGCATTTTAATGATTACCCTGACTTTATTTCTCTATAGTTATGTACTTTTCATTATCTTGATTATCGATTGCCTTATTCTTGTAAATCTCATGCTTTCAGAAAACGAACTTTAGATAAACATTTTAAAACTTCCAGTTGTCCGTGGTCATTTACAACAGTATTGAATGTCATTTTGAAATTGCATTTGCTGCCTTTCCTTTTACAGCTAGGCCCCTGATCCATTGAAGTCATAGGTACCCGTGTCGGTGGATGGTAAGTCGGGTACACTAAGTAATAACAGTAGGGAACACACACAATTGGTAGCGGCCCGTGAAGTCGCCTGGTCAATGAATAGTGTGAATTGAAAGTATATGGGCCCTGAAGCCGGAAACGGCGAAATCATTGGCTGGGTGACCTCGCGCGCTCTATCAGTTTTCTGGTAGATCAGAGGATGGTTAGGGACTAGCTAAAGGTTAGGCAAGATTAGTTAGACTAGTTAAGTCGGAAGCTGCTAGTACATTAATGCTGCTATAAGAGCGGCTGTTGCGAGGGAACCGATCACTCTTGTGAATACGCTGCTGAAATTCATGAATTGTTGTATTGTTATTATTCTTGTTCTTATATTGTTATATGTATTAATCCATGCATTTGTAAACCGTATTGTTTCTTGTTGTCCGAACTCCCCGGGGAATTGAAAGGGCAAGTGGTGAATAGAATCCATTGTCCTGAGGTCACAGGCTTAAGGAAAGTTAGGTGCAGGTTAGGATAACCGGGAAGCACTAACTAGGGTTTTTTTCTGAATATATGTGTGAATAAATGGCAGTAACGAGGTTCATTGGCAAAATTCCCATAGTGGCGTAACCTAGTAAGGGTCACATCGGAAGAGTAGCAGGTTCATCGGAGCTTGGGTGAAAGCAAAGGGGTCCGCTGGGAAACCTTAGACTCTGATATATCCCGGAAAGAAGTGGATGAGTTTAGGGGAATAACAGGGTCACCGATGCTAGAGTGAAGGGTAGGCGGAAGAGATCTGCCCGCAGCGCGTGAAAAGTAAATGGAAGTAGTTTACTTGCAGTAAAAGAAATCTTTCCTGTCTAGACACTTGAGCACTGTGGCGAATGTGTATTTGTTGTAAAATAACCAAGCACTGAGCACTTTAAAAGGAAAGAAAGTTTCCGTTACCTTGTGAAGGGAGGGAGTCAGTCGCGAAGCGCCTCTGACGTCACTCCGTGCCGCGCTAAGATTGGTAGAAACAGCGGGCGGGTAGCGGGGCTGGAATTGTAAAGGAGGGGTGAAGCGCCGGAGCGTGAGAACAGTCTCACGAAGGGGCCGCGCACCCATTGGCCGAAAATACTTGAACGCGTGCACCTCATTGGTCGCACGGAATTGCAAGACGCGTTCTGATTGGAGGTGACTTTGTAAACAGAGTTAAGCATAAAAATCGTATGTGGCACTCGTATTGTCCAGAGACTAGACCCGATCCAAGAAACCAAGGGTTTGAAAGGGATCAGTGGAAAGCTAATAGATACGATATTATGTACGGAGCTAAGAGAAAGATGTCCCTTGTAAGCAGGGTAAAGAATTTCTTCAAAACGGACAACCCGATTAAGTCTAGAGAGGGTGTTACTATCCCGCCACCGAATACTCCTGCCTCATTCATGATGTTTGACCGAGGGTACAACACCTGTGTGTGGTTGGAGAATTGGGTAAAGTACACAAAAGATGACGGAGTATTGGCTTTTCCGTTAGACGGTACTTTTAATGGCAGAATTTTATTTAATTTGAGAACCCGCATGAATGAATTACATCCCAGACCGAGACTAACGCAGTATGAGGCATTAGAGGAATGGGAAATTGAGGCTTTTGAAAGAGAGAAACCCCGAATGGACAAAGGTCTGACTAAGTGGTACCCTAGGCTGAAACAAGAGACAAGGGACAAGAGGATGAAACAGTGGAGGCAGAGCATGATTGTTGAGGGTCTGTTTCCTATGATGCCAGCATGTACCCCGTCGGGGGGAGAAAAAAGGACAGAAAAGTGTAAGCATTGGGGAGCTCTTGGAGAGTCAGATGATGAATTGTTAGATGACATCTTTACGAGAAGTCCGCCCCCTTATAATGAGGGAGCCCGACCTTCCAGTGCAGGAGAGAATCCCCAGCATCCATCTATTAAGGAGGAGGACAGATCCCTATGTAGGGGGGGAGGGGGCCAGGTATTGCCCTATTTTGAGAAACCCGAGCCCCCGGAGGTACGCAATATATATCCTAGAATGCCCGAGAGCTCAGAGGAAAAATATTCCAGTGAAAGAACATTTTACCCCAGACCTCTTTATGAGAACGAAGAAAAGCCAGTAGGTTCAGGGGTACCCTTTTTGCAGCCTCCATATGGGGAAGAGCGCAGGTCGTTGGGGACAGGAACTTTGTTCCCGAAACCAAATTATGGTGGGGGTCCAAGTGAAACGCATCCTACTGCCCCGAGTCTTACCCCTCACCTGACCCCACAGATGATACCTGACCGGACATTAGGAAGAGTACTAGATGAAAGGGAGCAAGAGGCCCTAGCTAGACAGAGGACAGAAATAATTCAGAAGATCTCCCAGTTAAATACCAGTCCTGAAGCTTTGACTATTCCGGTAACAATCGGACCAGTGGTTCCGTTGTACGGGAATAATCAAGGAGGTCTGAACCCTCCGGTTATGAACCCGATAATGGCCCCGCCGAGGCAAGAGCCCCTACTGATAGACGATCAGTTCAGTGAGTGTGAGTCCGAAGTGGTGTTCTTGGATCTACCAAACAAACAGACCGGAAAGGGAGTGCAGAAGAGGCATAATCCTTTTGATGCGAAAGAAATTAAATCAGAATCAGCAACAGGGACTAGGAGTGTTCCCTTGGTAACGCCAGAAGAGATTGAAAAATGGAGTCGTGATTTAGAAAAACAGGCTCCGCAAACGAAACCTTTAGACCTCTACAAGCTGAGGGTAGAAATAGAGGAATTGATGGCAGGAAATGTGGGGTTAGACAGATTAAACACCTATTCTGAAGAAGAATTGCTGTTCATGTGTAAAAGCCTTACCAGAAGTACCAGGGTGCTCCACGAAAAACTGACCGACACTGCAGCTAGTATGGGGATAGATATATCGAGATCAAAGCCCTTGCAGAAACCATACCGAGCTGAGTTCTCAGATAAGGATTTAGAGAACTTGAATGTGTCAGGGAGGAAGTTGCAGATTAAAGAGTTGCTTGCAGTTTTGCAAAAATGGGGAGACGTGGAAAGGTGGAAAACGAGGTGGGCACGTAAGAAAGATGAGGCCCGATCAAGACAAGCTACCCCTGAGTTCCCTCTGAGAGAAGTAGACAAACCCGAAACATTATGCCCCATGCGGGAAGTACCAGGTGGGAGGTATGTGCACGTTCCATGGTCCAGACAGGATATTGTGTCCTTTATAAGCATGGGCGGATTTTGCGGATTGGCAATCCGCGAACTTGCGTATTTACGGATTCGCAATCCGCGAAGATCCGCGAACTCTAGCGGACTTGCGGATTTTTCCGTTTTTTGTGTTGGCGCGTGTTCGCGCCGATTTTGGGACAAGTTCGCAATTGCGAACTTACTTTTCGGCTTGCAACGGCCGCGACTATGTTGTTTCTACGTCTGGTTTATCATCACAGGTTCACAGCACCCTCTGTTTCACCACTGCCACCCTCTGGGACACCCATGCCACCCTCTAGTACATCCTCACAGGCACCTATTAGGTTTATTTATTACTGTAGATTATGGTGGTTGAAAAAAGCTAGCACACCTGCCCTTCTTCAACTGCCATCAATTAATTTGTGTTTCATTAATGTGTCAGTAATTTTGAAAGTTCCAGTCTGGCTGGCACCTGCTTCCTTCCTTATCTGTAATTTGCTTTTTGTTGCAGTGAAATTTTTTTTTTACAGGACCTTTATGGTGCTATTCTATGAGCCTGCTGTTTGGGTCATAGCAGGGTCATAGAATTGTTGCAAACTCTGGAGGGGCCCATCAGGAAGCACTACCTTGAATGTTACTAATGTTAAGTTTGAACTTTTGCACCTGCTCATTGCTTTCATTTTAGCTAAAATCGTTTTTTTTGCAATTTCGCGCGTTATTTGGGGCGCGAATCCGTGCGAGATCGATTTCGGAAGCCGCGAATACGTGCGAATACAAAATTGTTTTTGTTGCGACGTGTATATTCGCGTGATCTTGCGCGTGTTCGCGAGGCGCTTCTAGCTATTCGTTTGCCAAGTTACCCTATCGGTCGTACACGGGCGCGGCCATCTTGTTGGCGTGACGTAATTCCGTTTCCGCCCGCTATGTGTAATCTCGCAAAGTGTGCTGCTCGCGAGTACAAGTTTGCGCGTACTCGCAAGGAAAATCTCGCGCGAACTTACCCACGCGGTCGTGAACGGGCGCGGCCATCTTGTTTCTCATTCATTGCTATGGTTCTGGGCATGCTTTCTCTATCCTCTCTCAATCTCTGCCATCCTTTGCTTGTTTGAAGTTTTTTTGATCTAATTTTACTTATTATCTAACCCTCTATTTTTCTAGCTCTATATTTTTGTGTTTTCTGCAGCTTTTAGTTACTTTTAAACTACTTTTTTAAACTCTTTTATTTTCTTCTTCACTATTCTATTTCTTCTTTATCATTTAAGTTTATTTCTGCCCAGACCATGGTAAAGGGAGCCGGGAAGCACCCTGAGAAGGGGAAGGGTCCCGCACCCCGTGCCCGGCTCCCGTGCGGGCGTTTAAGGGGGGAGCAAGTGGTCCCGAGGGAGATCTTTAGCGCGGAGGAAGTGGCGGCACTGATCTTCCATGTCCAGCGCCGCCTCCCCAAGACGATCCTGGGAGGCGGCAAGATCGCGACCGGCTATGGCATCCGGGAGCGCCGCCAGCGGTGGGAGAAGGTGTGCCGGGCCATGTACAAGATCTCTGGGGTCCGGCGCACATATAACCAGGCCACCCACCGCTGGACCGATGTCATGGACCGGGAGCGGGACTTGCTGGACGCGCTCGGCGTAGAGGTCCCCGGGCTTGGTGAGTAGTAGTAGTAGTACATTTACTACTCTGTTTTATCCTGCTCTGTTATTTGCAAATCTTTGTTCTTTACCAAGAGCAATAATGCTGCCGATTACATTGAGGTAAATTATATTTCAAAATCTTCTATGCATTTCATTTTCAGGTGCACTGCTCTCCTTCTCAGTAGCCTTGCTTGCTACTATGCTTCTTTGTTTTGTATGTTGTGTTCAGAAGCATTTCATTGGCCTGAGAAATTATGTATCAGTGTACTGTAAAGAAAAGAACTGCGTAATGCTAGACAGTAAGGGTCATATTTTCAATTACCGGCGCATCCCTGCAAAGTAGCAGGGATGCGGCAGTAATTGTGTGCCATGCCACCACCACCCATTGGCCCAAAACGTCACAGAAGCCTTACGCATCTGTGCCGTAAAGGCAGCGCATTGCTGGAGTTGCGTGCCAACGATGGCGCAGCTCCAGCAATGCTCTGGGGTACCCTATCTCCCCAATGCTGCATCAAGCCGTACGTCGGCTTCAAGCGCGCAGGGTTTGAGTCATGCATCATTGTCATAAAAATGACTGATTGACATCTTGTAGATTTCCCTCAGCCACTTTTAGGATTCGTTCCTGCGCAGGTACGCCCTCCCTTGCGCCGGAACGCCCCCTGATGGCGCAGGGCTTTACAACGTGATGCATCGCCCATATGCCCATATGTGTTTTTTTTTTTAATATATACGCCGCACCAACACCATGGCGAGTCTTTTGTTCTGCCGCTGCGTCAGAAAAGGCACGCAACAATGGAGGAAAATCAGCCGCAACTTCCGCAAGGGACTTATAAATCAGCCCCAACAGACTGAAGTCCAGTGTCCTTCCTTTAGACAGTCACATGGCTATCAGAAGAAATAGTGGCGGTGGTGGCGGGTGGATTGATAGTTTGAGTATTCACTGATCTGCAAGCAGGATGGACTTTGTCTGTCACGTGTTGTGCACTACTGCCTGCAGTGCCAGGCCTAGGCAAACCTCTTTAGTAGTCTGTTTATTGAGTTACATAGGAACTTTCTAAGTCAACGTTCCGCAAATCAGGCAATACGAATAACGTAGTATACCACATGAGATAGATCCCGTGGAATAGTTGTCTATCTATTTGCTATTTTTCCAAAATATGTTGTTATTGTTCTTTTGAAATGTTTGATTTGGTTGAAAAATCTCATCCATGTTTTATGGTTTTTCTTTCTTTCATGTTGTACATCAGCTCCCCCCAAGGGCAAGAGGACACAGGAGGAGGGTGCTGAGGATGCAGGCCAGGATCGGGCAGGCGAGGGCTCCTTTGCTGGCCCCAGTAAGTTTACATTTTACTAAACAGTACCTATTTTTTCCTAGCGTTCCTCATTCGATTTTTTCTAAATCGTCTTTGATCTTCTTGTAGACTGGATATAAATTCTTATCCTGCCTCGAATATGACTCCCTGTGGTATTACTAGACTATTCTTATTAGTCTGTCTGTGTAGCTAACTAAGATTGGACATTTGGCAATTCCATTGGACTCCCATTATATTCAGCAATACCTCTATGCACTGTCTCCTTACTGACTAGATAGTGTGGCAGAGTCATTCAGCTCCCGAAGTCACCGATTATAGATCCCCAATGATCTCTAGATTATCGTACGCAGGACAAGAGAGTAGTACGGAGTCACAGCACAGTCAAGAAGTGTCAGAGGCACTCATGCTTGCAAAAATTCCAAAACCTTTAGCTCATCCACTCTAGTCTAGAGGAACAAAAACCACAGAGTCTATTTAAGTGTAAAAGCTTTATTAAAAGTAAACACATTTATTGAAATCTACTTTGTCATAAAACTATTTAACTGTAAACGGAAAAGTGGTTAGTGCTGACGATTAATTGGACACATTTCTTGTGGTCGAGCCGAACTCTCACCTACTTTGAACTTGATCCTGGTCGTGTTCTTAGGACTCAGGAGTCAAGCTTCTGTCTGTTAGGAGAAAAAGTGGTGCGTGTTAAAAATCAAAAGCAAGCATTCATCAGTTGTGCATAAAAGTGCAGCAAGACAACAGCCTTCCCTGGAAAATGGGACATTTTTACTATGGAGTAGACAGTCACAAATTATTACATTGTATTCTGTTTTTTTAACATTTCTCCTAGACCAAATATTATATAGTAGTGAGTGGTGTATTCTAACTTTCTTAAATGTACTTTGTAGGTGTAACATCTGGTGACGGGGCCAGCGCGGAGGTGGCTGATGTGTTGGACTTGGACTCGGAGGCCTCTGGGGAGGATGCGGCGGTAGAAGAGCTGGTGGCCGTTCCTGTGGGGGATCAAACGGTGGTGGCGGAAACAGGTAAGCTATATATTCCTTACTTATTGAGATTGAAGACTGCATAGTGTGCTTTCTGCACGGGTGTATTACAATTACAAATCAACCAGGTAGTAGCCTCCTCGAAATGTACTTCGACTTAGCTGTGAAGTTTTTGGTGAGAAGAATCCCAATAAGTTCTTAGACGAACGTGATGGATGGGATGAACGAAAAGCGAAAGAAGGGTGTAAGTAAGTGGGACGCGAACTTGTATGATGGCTGGCAAAGAAGAACGATATGTGTTTGCTTGGACCCAGAGGTGGCTGGGAAGGAAAGAATATGGTATGGTGCATGGCTGGGTCAATGATGAAGCAAGGATGGGTGGAAGGACAGCAGCCTGGGTGGGTGAAACAGAAACTGTATGTGTGCGTATACTTTGAATGAATGGATGCCTGGAGCATGGTATTCTCTGACTCTTACATAGCAAATGTGTATCTAGAGAGAGTAGATGGTCGCCAGGTGAAGTAAGTGTTACCTTGAAGAGCATGTACCACCGCACCCGCACGTCCGTCCCAGTGCAGGGAAGGCAAGGAAAAGAAATTGTAAATGTGTCCAATACTACCATGAATAGTAGCAGTACTTTGTATTGCGTTTGCATTCACAGCATATATCTGGTTATTACGGTGGACACTCCGTACCTCTCTTAATAACTTTAGTTTACTTGTAGTACGTCATTCATGTGTGGGTGTATCACTGTGTTCACTCAATATTAAGCAAAGCACCTAAAGTCATCTCATCTGTCATTAAATACGTCCCATGTGAAGTGATAGATAATCAAATTAGTTAGCTTCTTCAGTTTCCTTTTCTAGTACTCATTTGCACTGTAGGGTGAAAGGTAAATTAATTAAGCAGTAGCCCTTGTAACAGAGTATTCTCAGTGCCACCCGTAATAGAAAAGTAATAGCTTCACCACCTGCATGTACTGGACCGGTACAGTAACGCAAGTCTGTCTCCATCATCATGGTGTGCAACTTTTTTTCTCGGGTGCAACTTCACTGTGCTGTGTCCATGTCATTCTGCCGGCTTGCATAAGATAACGTACCCATTTCCCTAAACAAGAGAGAAGAAGAAGAATAAGACTGGTGTACTGTCATAGTCGACTGTAATGGAAGTCCATAGTGGTCGTAGAATTAGTTCATTAAACTACCACTACTGTTAGAGCAAGGATGCAGAAGTGGGAGGGTTACATAGATACTGTCCTCAATAGTTATGTACTGTGCTTTCAATTTGCTACTTGTACTCTGTGACCCAACTTTTGGCTCAATCACTTTGTGTTATTAATAAGGAGCATTGGTTACAGACTATGTCTTTCTTTCTTCATATAGTTGCTCCTTCCAAATCAACAACAAGGAGGGAGCAGGCTAGATTGGCCCGGCAACGGAGGCTGGAGGCCACAGTCGCCGAGTATCGGCGGCTGGTGGCCCTGGAGGAGGAGGAGGACACGCAGTCGAGCGGGGCAACATCTTCGACTGTGACCACTGCATCCTCCTCCGTGACTAAACCAGCGGGACCGAGCCGGGCTAAGAAAGCCGACCGCCACCGCCAAGCACCCGAAACACCAGCTGCCCCCCACAGGAGCTGCAAGGAACGCCAACACCGCCTACGAGTCCGCATGTCCAACCTGGAGCAGGAGGTCCTGAGGTATAAGACCTTGGTTAAGGGCCTCCGCTCCGAGCTTGCCACCCTCCGCAAGGAGTATGATGCCCATGCCGCATCATGCACCAGCACCAGCACCCTCCAGTAGTGGAGTGTCCCTTGCCCTTTTTTTATAGACTTTTGGGGGGTGGGATTTGGGAGTTGGGATCGTTTTGGGACGTTTCAGAGACAATCGTTGGGGTTAGGGTGGGTGAGGGAGATTATTTTGTTAGGGATAAATAAATATATTTTTCAACTACTTTATCTGACCATACCTGTTTTTTACTGCTTTTCAGTCTGGTGGGTGGGGGGCGGGGGTGTAACAGTAACTTTGTTTTCCTGAACAGTCGTAGGACTTTAGTAGTACAACCGTCAAACTCTTGTCTACTCCGAAATAATACTCCATTATACTACCTCCCACCAAACGCTTATCTTACCTGTAATTTGTGTTAGAAATTAGGGCTAGGCCCAGGGCTGGCTCCAGGTGAAATGGGGATTAACGTTGTCATTCCTGGGCGGGTGACATTTCCTCATTGCGGTGTTACTAGTGGTGTGACACAGTGGCAGTTGCATGCCTATGGAAAAAAAGAAAACGAAACCTTGTTTGTACTCCTTACTGTAGCATTACAACGGTTACGGTACGATCGAGAAAATAGCAGGTGACAGTAGTAGTACACTAGAACAGTGCCATAATGTAGCCTAACAAATGGTAAAGTATTGCAAGTATAACTAGTACTTGCGTTGAATTTATTTGACATTGGCTACTACTACTAGAAGATATAGTACTGAAGCTGAGTAAGTCTAGAAGATATCCTCGTATTCCTTCACCAGCCTGTTGCTGCTATCACCTTATCCTCCCCAGCAAGTGTGTGGAATTATTGATGTCATTTTAGTCAGACATCAAGCAAAACAACACAGCCCGGGGGAAGAGGGTTAGGGTTTGTAAAATGGATGGGAATGGGGGTTTCTTTTTGGGTAGGTTTTGTTGAGAGAAGAAAAAAAAAGCAGAGCATGGACAAACAATAATTGAAGATACAGAGTTTACAGACAATCTTTGGTTACAAAGTAAAGGTAAGCACATGCAGTCACACTCATAGAATAAAAGACAACAATGGATACTGTATCTGTATTGCGTATGTTGTTGGAGTTGTCCTGTTGAAATTGGTAAGTAAGTTGCATGCAGCAAACAATTCCTCTTATTGGCGGCACTCCTCCATTCCAGCTGACGCTTCGTCCATCAATGTGGTGGTGACCACTGACAGAAGAGACACCCTGTCCACTGCCTGCCTGGCGGATGTTGACTGAAACCCGGCCTGTAATTATTGAACGGAAAACAGGAAGTGCTATTACAATACCACTGATAAATAAATAAAAGGTATGTACGCTGTGTGGTTCAAAAAGTCACACTTTGATTTCCCTAATAGACAGTACAATATTTTTGAAATTGCGTGCTCTGTCTGAGTCACCTTTTTAAGGATCAATAAGTATGGCCAAAATATTATAGCGGATCTTTCCCCTCAAGGTGGGTGTACTACTGTGTTTTAGAACAAAATTTGACCTTCCCAGCAATGCTCCCACCAAGACCCTTACTAAAGCCAGTCGCAAAAATGTAGAAGAACCCAATCATATCTCCAAAAACGATGCCTAGCAGAAAAATGGTTACAAAACGTACTTTGAAAGTAACAGTACACCCAAATACAGACCGTGGATTGTATTCAAACCACTTGCCTGCAAGCAAAAGTATCCATAGCCAGCATCGCTCCAACAGTGCTCTACAACAACAGAACCGCGTTGCAATAGAACCCCCCTAAACACATGCAATCCTGCTGCTAGGGCTAACCCTAACGAACCCTAACTTACAAAAAGTGCCAAAACTGGTGTTTCCTTATGGATTTTGTCCAACTAACTTCTAGCCGGTATTAGACCTTCCCAGGAATGCCCCAGGCAAGACCCGCCAACCCACCCGCAAAAAAACACCCGACACAACACCACCAAACAGCGAAAAAGCTAAATCTCATACTTACAATGTCTCTCGGCCTTCGGTCCAAACGCGGCGCTGTGCAGCTAGGTCGTCATCATCATCATCAATCATCATAACTCCTGTTTTCCACCACGGATTTCCTGAAAAGCAAATGCAATCAAGATTAGACTGTCGCAGCAGTGCTTCGACAGAGACCCCGGCCGCAACCCACCCACGAACAGCAGGAAGCCCCCCAAAACGCTACATTGAGCAAGATGTCTGAAGAAATGGCAAAAAAAAGGCTGTTCCTTATGGATTTTGTCCAAAACACTTGTATCCGGTATTAGACCTTCCCAGGAATGCCCCAGGCAAGACCCGCCGGCGCCAACCCACCCGCAAAAAAACACGCGACACAACACCACCAAACAGCGAAAAAGCTAAATCTCATACTTACAATGTCTCTCGGCCTTCGGTCCAAACGCGGCGCTGTGCAGCTAGGTCGTCATCATCATCAATCATCATAACTCCTGTTTTCCACCACGGATTTCCTGAAAAGCAAATGCAATCAAGATTAGACTGTCGCAGCAGTGCTTCGACAGAGACCCCGGCCGCAACCCACCCACGAACAGCAGGAAGCCCCCCAAAAGGCTACATTGAGCAAGATGTCTGAAGAAATGGCAAAAAAAAGGCTGTTCCTTATGGATTTTGTCCAAAACACTTGTATCCGGTATTAGACCTTCCCAGGAATGCCCCAGGCAAGACCCGCCGGCGCCAACCCACCCGCAAAAAAACACGCGACACAACACCACCAAACAGCGAAAAAGCTAAATCTCATACTTACAATGTCTCTCGGCCTTCGGTCCAAACGCGGCGCTGTGCAGCTAGGTCGTCATCATCATCAATCATCATAACTCCTGTTTTCCACCACGGATTTCCTGAAAAGCAAATGCAATCAAGATTAGACTGTCGCAGCAGTGCTTCGACAGAGACCCCGGCCGCAACCCACCCACGAACAGCAGGAAGCCCCCCAAAAGGCTACATTGAGCAAGATGTCTGAAGAAATGGCAAAAAAAAGGCTGTTCCTTATGGATTTTGTCCAAAACACTTGTATCCGGTATTAGACCTTCCCAGGAATGCCCCAGGCAAGACCCGCCGGCGCCAACCCACCCGCAAAAAAACACCCGACAACACCCCCAAACAGCGAAAAAGCTAAATCTCATACTTACAATATCTCTCGGCCTTCGGTCCAAAGTAACGCGCTGTGCAGCTAGGTCATCATCAATCATCATAACTCCTGTTTTCCACCACGGATTTCCTGAAAAGCAAATGCAATCAAGATTAGACTGTCGCAGCAGTGCTTCGACAGACACCAAAAATTACACACAAACCCCCGGAACCCCGCCAAAGAGCACCTCAAAGGCAAGCAAGTCAGCAAAAACGGCAAGAAATTTCCACCTCATATTTGGTCCAAAACACTTTTGTCCATTATTAGAGCTTCACAGCAATGGGCCCAAAACCGTCAACTCACCCGCAAAGAAGTACAACACCCCCACAAGTGCGGAGTCTTTCTTCATTGTGCGTAATCCAGCACTCTGCTTGGAGGGAAATCGCAGTCTGGAGGAGGAGGATAGAGGAGCATGTTCTTCAGAACTTGTGAACCTGAGGAATGTAGACTGCGGCACCTTCAAATCAATAAGCAAACAAGTGAAGACAGTTCTGATGATGGTCTTGTTTTTGGGATTAGGTGATTAAAGTTTGAATTAAATTAACTGTGCAAAACAAAGAAAGAGAGACACAAAGCACACAGGAATAAAAGTGAATAAGGACGAAAAAGAAAGTTCTTGATTGATTGTCTCATTTTCAGGGCTCGGTGTCAGGGAATAAGAACAAGATTTCGTCATCATACTCTGCGAATTCAGGCTGGATGAGGTCAGTGGCACCGAACAGAGAAAAAATCCCCTCATCTACGTTGCTGTCCTCATCGTCTTCATGTGGCGTGCTTTCTCGCACTTTGTAATCTGGTGGTATGAGGTGCTGATTCATCTTGATCATTGTCAGCCGCTCCACATTTTTGGGCGATAGGCGGCTCCGTTTAGCAGTTACAATGCCACCAGCAGCACTGAAAACACGTTCAGAAGACACACTTGCGAGTGGGCAAGACAAATAGTTTATAGCCAGGTTGTAGAGCTGTGGCCACAATTGTTTTTTGCCATGCCAATACTGCAATGGCTCCTCATTAAGAAAGACCACTGTTGAGTCATTCAGATAGTCCTGCACCATCGACTCAAGGTCATCAACTGTTCCTCCACTTTGCTTACTTTTTGCTGTGCCTGTGACATTTTTTAGAGAACCATACCCCATCAAACTTAGCCAATCCTCCTCCCCAGCCACTGTTAGTGTTGTCATTGTGTGTGGTGCAGATGATCCAGTTGCCGGTGTCTTTAACGGCTGAGAGGTCACTTGTGCCCCAGCCACAGGTGCAGAAGTGGATTCTTGTGACTGCGGATGGCCTGCTGATGCTGATGCTGATGTACTGGCTTCTCCTTCAATAACCTGCCGTTCTTTTTCAAACCTCTTGGCTGACCAGGCTAACCAATGTTTGTACTTTTGAACATCTGCATCAGCGAAAGGAAAGAATGCGTTGTCTGCCAGCGCCTTTTTGTAGCGTGGATCCAGAATAGTAGCACAAATGTAATGCTGATCTGAGTTGATGTTTTTAAGACGTTCATCACCACGTAGGCGATGTAATAATTTCTCAGACAAAATGAAATGTTTTTTTTTTTTTTCATCTTTTTCAAACTCAGAAGAAACCGCCATCAGTTGGTGCTCCAGTATGCACAACAATGGGATAGCTTTTCCCAAATTACAGTCCTCCTGGCTGACTGCACGCGTGAAGAACTCAAAAGGACGAAGCATGTCTGTCAGGCTTTTAACTATGGCCCATTGCGCCTTACTCATCCGCAGGTCCTCCTTCTGAGATGTAGCCTCTGTCAAGAAATAGTGATCGAGTACCGTATACTGCTCATGCAGATGCTCAAGCATGTAGAAGGTTGAGTTCCAACGTGTTGCCACCTCCTGGATGAGTGCTTTCACTGGCATTCCACGTTGAAGTAGCAGTCTCCGCAGATGCTTCCGGGCCTTAAAAGAATGGCTGAAATGGTTGCACATTTTGCGGCAGGTGGCCATTACCTCGAACGCTGGACTCTCTTTATCACTCAAGAATTTTTGAACTACCAGGTTGATACAGTGCGCCAAACACGGCACTCTAACATGGTGACCCTGTGACATGGCCTTAACTACATTGGCGCCATTATCCGTGGAAACATAACCAATCTTGCGTTTTAGGGGGGATAGCATTGACAACACCTTTTTGTCAAACTCTTCCAAAAGGTTTTCTGCTGTGTGACTTTTCTCCAAGGCAAACATGGCTAGTGTTGCATGTTTCCGAGCAGCTTTGAAAACTTGGTCCGGGTCAACACCTGCGTTTAGCTTTGCTATAACACCTGAAAAAGAGACCCAGTGTGCAGTGATGCACATGTAATCATCGCCTGGGCCACTGGTCCACATGTCTGTTGTCAGATGTATTGTGTGAACAGCACTCTTCTGCAAAGCTGCCCCAATCGCCTGCAGCACATCTTCATGTAGTGCTGGAACCGCAACTCTGGCAAAATAGAACCGGCTCGGAACCTTCCATTTAGGGCAGAGCGTTGCAACTAATTCAAGAAAACCTACCGCTTCTACAAAAGAAAAAGGTAGAAGGTCCACAGCTAGCATTTTAGCCAGCTTAGTGTTATACAGACGCGTCAGTGGGTGGTTGCGTTCATATGGCACGTCTGAAGTAAGCATTGTTCTAATGTTGGCCTGGACCAAGCATTTACGGGCTGATAATGACTTCGTTGACCCAATTTTGCTCGCTGGTGAACTTTTGTGCGTTGGTGTCTCACTCGCTCCAACACTCTTAGTGTGCCTCACATTGGGTGTGCTGCTGAGAGGGGTACTGGGTGTAAGGGAAGTGTTTGACACGTCTTCTTCCTGCTCGTCAACATCAGATGAAACATCAACGTTTCCTTGATTTTGGCCTTTCTTGATCGCAGCTAGGTGCGCAAACCATTGGACACCGTGCTTTCTGTCAAGATGACCACTCTGGCCGCCGGTACCATAGTTGCTACCTGGCTTACCACGACTAACTGCAAGCTTACAAAGGGTACAAATGGCAAACCTTGGATTTTTGGGACAAACAGTAAAGAAGTCCCAAACTGGGGACTTGAAGTGTCTGTGGGACCTGGAGGAGGCGGCGATACTGGTGGTGGTGGTGGTCATGAAGCTAATGCCAGATGAAGTGGAGGATCTGGATTGGCCAACTTTTGTACGTTTTCCACTTTCACCGCCACTAATTAAGGTCGAGGTTGACGCAGGTCTCTTCTTGCCAGAAAGAAATATGGAAGCGGGACGAGTTGGTGTACTACTTAACTCCAATGATTGTGGTGTTTCCACTGCCTCCTCATCGACAACATCATCATCATCATCATCACGCGCAGCAGCTCTTCGGGCTAGGGTCAAAATGTCTGTTTGCTGCATGCCCGCTGGGGCTGCAGTGACCTTTATGATGACTGGGTCGTCGTTGGCAGAGTCTTCATCAGCAGCAGTATCCGCCACTTCTTGTTGAGCCTCATCACACTCCATAAGTCTGAGACTTTGGACGAGCTTCCTTTTACGCTTAAGTACCTTTGTTGGATCATGGTGTGCCTCACTCTCAGACGGCTGTGGTGCTGGTTCCCAAGTTTGATCCGTATCATCAGAAGGAGGTGTGCTTGAAGAGGATGTAGACACCACCCTTGATCTCTTCTTTGCTAGGGTTGTGGAAGACAATGAAGGATCATCAGGAGGAGTGGCTTCCTCAAATGATACCTCGCCTTGATTGTCGATTTCCTGATGTGCCCCTACTTCGGGAGGAACAACTATTGTGGGCACTTGTTGTGACCCTCCATGCACCTCTGCATGCGCATCTCCTTGCGCTGCCTCTCCTTCCACATGTACTTGGGCTTGTACTTGCACATGTGATTGTTGTTGCCGCTGTGGTTGTTCAACACTCGTCAGATGAGCTACAACAACCTGTGTTGATTGAGGGACATTGCTGCTGCTTTCTTGCGATGAGCCAACATCACTGGTCGATGGTGATTGAAGAAGTATACTGGCTGCCTCTGCAGCACTCAAGGGCTTGGACTTAAGTTGGCGTGGTGGTGGTGGTGGCACTGAGCCCAATGGAGCGGGGGTGCTGCTGCCAGCTTGGTCCCCAGCAGATCCCGCTGCAGCTGCTGCAGGCATACTTTTTTTTTTACTCACAAAAAAAGGGGCGGGCGGCACACCAGTGTCCTTGGTAACTTGCTTCTTCTGCTCCTTACTGGCACCTTTCTTGCTAGAGGAGCTACGGGTTACTTTTTTTGGGGCCATCTTCTTCAGAGCAGGTCAGCAGGCAGCAGTTGCACGAGTTGCAGAGGGTTCTGTGTCCAGACGTGACGTCGCGTGACGTTATGCTGCACACACCGCTGCAGGACTTCTTCCTGGCACTGGTGGTTCTATTGAGTCTTCTTGTGCACCTAAAAGCAATGGAAGACAGAGGAACATCAGTTCAGTTATACACCCCAAAAAATCGACAAAACACAGAAAAATGAGCACAATCCCATGCCATCCATGATGTTTACATTGAAGACACCCCACAGAAAGACTAGGGACATGCAAGTATGCAACACTCACTACCCCTGGGCATAAGGGATGAAAAGTAGGCAAAATAAGTGCAGGCCTCAGACACTGCCTCTCCTCAAAATGGCCCCCTTACACCCCAAGCACATGTTGCCTGTACCAGCCAGCACTCAAGATGGCCACCACCACCACCCACATGGCCAGTCCACATCAACAGTACACCCCCAAAAAACAGAAAAACAGCCAGAAATCACCACAATCCAATGCCATCCATGATGTTTACATCAAAGAGAGTGAGACAACACCACAGGCACACTCAGTCCATGCACCACCACCACCCCTGGGCAAGCAAAAGGCCACACCAGCAGCCCCCCAAAAACGACAAAAAACAATAAAATAAGCACAATCCCAGCCCATCCATGGCCTCAATTATGTTTAAATTCAAGAAGACACCCCACAGAAAGACTAGGCCCATGCAACACTCACCACCCCTGGGCAAAGGGCCACACCAGCAGGCCCAAAAAAACGACAAAAAACAATAAAATCTGCACAATCCCAGCCCATCCATGGCCTCAATGGTGTTTAAATTCAAGAAGACACCCCACAGAAAGACTAGGCCCATGCAACACTCACCACCCCTGGGCAAAGGGCCACACCAGCAGGCCCAAAAAAACGACAAAAACCAATAAAATCTGCACATTCCCAGTCCATCCATGACCTCAATGGTGTTTAAATTCAAGAAGACACCCCTCAGAAACACTAGGCCCATGCAACACTCACTACCCCTGGGCATAAGGGATGAAAAGTAGGCAAAATAAGTGCAGGCCTCAGACACTGCCTCTCCTCAAAATGGCCCCCTTACACCCCAAGCACATGTTGCCTGTACCAGCCAGCACTCAAGATGGCCACCACCACCACCCACATGGCCAGTCCACATCAACAGTACACCCCCAAAAAACAGAAAAACTGCCAGAAATCACCACAATCCAATGCCATCCATGATGTTTACATCAAAGAGAGTGAGACAACACCACAGGCACACTCAGTCCATGCACCACCACCACCCCTGGGCAAGCAAAAGGCCACACCAGCAGCCCCCCAAAAACGACAAAAAACAATAAAATAAGCACAATCCCAGCCCATCCATGGCCTCAATTATGTTTAAATTCAAGAAGACACCCCACAGAAAGACTAGGCCCATGCAACACTCACCACCCCTGGGCAAAGGGCCACACCAGCAGGCCCAAAAAAACGACAAAAAACAATAAAATCTGCACAATCCCAGCCCATCCATGGCCTCAATGGTGTTTAAATTCAAGAAGACACCCCACAGAAAGACTAGGCCCATGCAACACTCACCACCCCTGGGCAAAGGGCCACACCAGCAGGCCCAAAAAAACGACAAAAAACAATAAAATCTGCACAATCCCAGCCCATCCATGGCCTCAATGGTGTTTAAATTCAAGAAGACACCCCTCAGAAACACTAGGCCCATGCAACACTCACTACCCCTGGGCATAAGGGATGAAAAGTAGGCAAAATAAGTGCAGGCCTCAGACACTGCCTCTCCTCAAAATGGCCCCCTTACACCCCAAGCACATGTTGCCTGTACCAGCCAGCACTCAAGATGGCCACCACCACCACCCACATGGCCAGACCACATCAACAGTACACCCCCAAAAAACAGAAAAACAGCCAGAAATCACCACAATCCAATGCCATCCATGATGTTTACATCAAAGAGAGTGAGACAACACCACAGGCACACTCAGTCCATGCACCACCACCACCCCTGGGCAAGCAAAAGGCCACACCAGCAGCCCCCCAAAAACGACAAAAAACAATAAAATAAGCACAATCCCAGCCCATCCATGGCCTCAATTATGTTTAAATTCAAGAAGACACCCCACAGAAAGACTAGGCCCATGCAACACTCACCACCCCTGGGCAAAGGGCCACACCAGCAGGCCCAAAAAAACGACAAAAAACAATAAAATCTGCACAATCCCAGCCCATCCATGGCCTCAATGGTGTTTAAATTCAAGAAGACACCCCACAGAAAGACTAGGCCCATGCAACACTCACCACCCCTGGGCAAAGGGCCACACCAGCAGGCCCAAAAAAACGACAAAAAACAATAAAATCTGCACAATCCCAGCCCATCCATGGCCTCAATGGTGTTTAAATTCAAGAAGACACCCCTCAGAAACACTAGGCCCATGCAACACTCACTACCCCTGGGCATAAGGGATGAAAAGTAGGCAAAATAAGTGCAGGCCTCAGACACTGCCTCTCCTCAAAATGGCCCCCTTACACCCCAAGCACATGTTGCCTGTACCAGCCAGCACTCAAGATGGCCACCACCACCACCCACATGGCCAGACCACATCAACAGTACACCCCCAAAAAACAGAAAAACAGCCAGAAATCACCACAATCCAATGCCATCCATGATGTTTACATCAAAGAGAGTGAGACAACACCACAGGCACACTCAGTCCATGCACCACCACCACCCCTGGGCAAGCAAAAGGCCACACCAGCAGCCCCCCAAAAACGACAAAAAACAATAAAATAAGCACAATCCCAGCCCATCCATGGCCTCAATTATGTTTAAATTCAAGAAGACACCCCACAGAAAGACTAGGCCCATGCAACACTCACCACCCCTGGGCAAAGGGCCACACCAGCAGGCCCAAAATAACGACAAAAAACAATAAAATCTGCACAATCCCAGCCCATCCATGGCCTCAATGGTGTTTAAATTCAACAAAACAGTTGTATCATGCACCCATAACCAACCCTGGTCCTACTGGATACTGTGGCTACCCACAATATAATTTATTTAATTTTCTGAAAAAGTTCCAAAATTGTACTTGCAGCAACTGTAATGCCCCAAACAAACTTACTTGTGAAAGTTGATTTCTAATCCAAAAGTGATCCAAAGACAGTCAAAAAGGCCTCAAATCCAAATATCCAGCAGCACCCACAAAAAGTAATCCTTCCAGCTCCAGATCCAAATGAAAGTGACCAGGAGATGGACAAAGCACTGGGAGGAGCCTGCTGGACAGGAACAGGAAGTTGGAGACTGTGGGGCACTTCCTTCCTCCCCCCCCCTCCAAAATGGACTCCTTGCAAAAAAAAAGGCCATGCAAATGTCAACCTGAGGAGTGATTCTGATAAAAATCATAATTTTCTGAAGGTTTATCCTGTTTGCTGGTGATTTTCTTGTGCGAAATTGCAAAATCTCTATTTCGCAAGTGCGAGATTGTTCCTTTCCGCCGCAACTACATGTTCGCAATTGCGAACTCTCGCGAGGTGTGCTGTGCAAGGTGGCAAGCCGCGAGTACGTATTCGCGGGCGACAAACTCCCGCGGGAACACGCAGCAAGATCTAAAATGGCGCGTCACTCGCAAAGAAAAACAACTCGGCAAACGCTAAAATGACGGAAAGTGAACGCCGTGCACCACGCCGCGCGCCGCAACCAAGCAAAAAATCCGCCGCGAGCGGATTCACGGATTTTCGACAAATTCGCGAGCGTTCGCGGATTGCGGATTTGCCGAAAATCCGAAAAATCCGCGAGCGGAGCGGATTTTACGCCCATGCTTAGTCCTTTACTAACGATTTCCCGAAACTGCGCGAGAAGCCGGTTGAATGGTACCGGCAAGTGGAAAGGTTCATAAAGGTGCAGAAATGCCTGTGGAAAGACCTGGATGGGTTTTTCGACATTGTGGTCCCAGTCGATCTATGGACCGAGTGTAAAATAGCCATAGCCTGGCCTAGTGAAGAGTATACCAGAGATAAAGAAACAGGGGAACCTTCTAAGGAAGTCATGAGAAAGTATGAACAAGTAATTCAGCATCTGAAACTAAAGGTGCCAGCTAAGGAAACGGATTGGACCAGGATAGATAGAACAACGCAGGAAAGAGAGGAGACAGTGCACTCCTATTATGAAAGGCTGTTGCAGGTGTTTAAAACGTACAGTGGTATAGATAACATCGAGATGAAGGACATGACGCACTTCATTTACAGGTTTGTAAACGGTTTAAGACCTGAAATTTGTCAGTGGATAAAAGATAACAAAATCTGTTGGCACTCCAAAAAGGTAGACGAGGTCCTGCGGTACGCAAAGTACTGCGAGGACGAGATGGCAGAAAAGAAAAAGGCTCTCAAAGAAAAAGTGATGTGGGCTCAGGTGAAGCTCGCAGAACAGCAGGAAAAGCAGTTGAGTAACATGGTCAAAAATGCAAAGAACGAAGGCCCTGGGGGAGGGGGAGGAGGCAAGCCCCGGCCCAAAATGAGCAGGGAAGAGGCTATGAAGAAATTTCCCTGCCATCAGTGCGGCGAAATTGGACACTGGCGTAACGAGTGTCCTTACTTGCCCGAAGATAACCCCAAAACTCCTGATTTAACTCCACAGACGCAGAAAGAGAGACCAAGAAAGACTCAACCACAGGTAAAAACAGTTCAGGTGCCCCGAGCACCAAAGCAAGTATACAGGGGAAAACAGGCAGAGGGAGATGAGATAGAAGTCTGGGAAAGCAATGAGAACAGAAATGCAGCAACTTCGCAGTATCTTCTAAATGATACCTTCCTTTGTGATGACCAGTACTGACGGGGCCTGAGAGGGGAGGACGAGGAGTGCGTACTTGGCGCCTCCTTGCCGGTAGACCAGTCCGGACCATACATTGAAGGAAAGGTTGACGGAAACGATGTCACCTTTCTGTTGGACACTGGCGCTACCCGTTCTACTGTGAGAACAGTGGACGTTCCAAACCTACCCCTCTCGGGAGAAGCCATCCAAGTAGTGGGTGTATCTAATCAATTGATTAGTACTCCTGTTACCAAGCCCATGGAGATCTCAATTGGAAATTTTAGGGAAATGCATAGATTTGTCGTTTGTGACACCAGTCCAGTGAACTTACTGGGACGTGATTTGCTGTGCAAAATGAACTGTACCATCTTTTGCACACCAAAGGGTGTGGAAATTCAGACCCCAGATGAAGACGGCATTTATAAATTAATGTTAGTCAGACCTGACTCGGAAATTAAACGAATGACTATGCAGGATTTGCCCAAAGAACTCCAAGAAGCAGTGAAGCCAGAGGTATGGGACTTTACTGGGAAAGATGTAGGGTTAATGAAAAATGTGGACCCCATACAGATAGCAATAAAGGACAATGCAGTATACCCCAATACTAAACCCTACAGGATGAATGCAGAAGTGAAAGCTGGTGTTGCTGTGGAAATACAGAAATTGTTAGAAGGAAACATCATACAGGAGGTGATGAGTAGTCCATGTAACTCTCCGATTATGGGCATTAAGAAGCCTAGTGGCAAGTACAGAGTAGTACAGGATCTACGAAAAGTCAACAAAATAGTAGTTCCCTGTTGCCCTATTGTCCCGAATCCAGCAGTGATTCTGTATCAGATTCCCTGGGATGCTGAGTGGTTCACCGTGATAGACTTGTGTCATGCATTCTTTTCCATTCCCTTGCATCCAGATAGCAAATTTCTTTTCTCATTTGCCTTCGAAGGTCACGTGTATTGCTGGAACCGGGTCCCTCAAGGGTATACAGAGAGCCCCTCTATCTTTAATCAGATCTTGAAAAAATGTTTGGAAACTTTAGTCCTACCTGGGAACTCTGTCTTAGTGCAATATATAGACGACCTCTTGGTGGCGTCTAAAAGTCATAAGGATTGTGTGATTGACACCAGTGCCCTACTGAATCACCTGTGTGAAAAAGGACATAAAGTGTCCCCTGAGAAGTTACAGTTTTGTGCAAAATCGGTGAAATATCTGGGGCACCAGATAGAAAAAGGTGTCAGAAAAGTGACATTGGAAAGAGTGAGAATAATTCAATAGATGCAGTTGCCCCGTACTCAGAAAGAAATAAGAATGTTCCTGGGTGTGATAGGATACTGCAGGCAGTGGATTCTGGGATTTGCAGTCCTAGCCAGGCCCTTGATAAAAATGACTAAGAGAGGAACACCCGAGATTGTAGAATGGGATGATGCAAGCTTAACAGCCTTCACCAAACTACGAGATTGTCTGTGTACTGCTCCTGCATTGGGGATGCCAGACTATTCCAAAGAGTTTGCCCTATTCTGTGACACTCGCGATAATTGCGCATTGTCAGTCCTAACTCAAGAACATGGCACGACGAGAAGGCCTGTGGCATATTTCTCTGCCACTTTAGATCCAGTAGCTGCTGGATTACCAGGTTGTCTGAAAGCAGTAGCTGCTACCTGTGCCAGTTTAGAGCAGAGTGAGTCAATTGTCATGGGACATCCGGTAACTGTGTATGTTCCGCATGGAGTGGTAATTTTGTTGACCAGAACCAAAACTCAGTATCTCACCCCTAGTCGGCTGACTAAATATGAGAGGATTCTTGTGGGTGCTGCAAATGTAAACATTGTTAGGTGCAGTATTCTGAACCCAGCCACCTTACTCCCCGACCCAAAGGATATGAAAGGGGGGGTGGATGATGAACATGATTGTATTGATCTAACAGAATTCAATACCAAGCCACGCCCAGACATAAAGGAAACGCCATTGCCTGTGCATGATAAAGAACTATTTGTAGATGGTTCATGTCTAAGGCATGAACAAGGAGGCCTGAGTGCTGCCTATGCAGTAGTGTCCCTAGAGAAAATTGAGGAAGCAGGTTATCTATATCACATCAAGTCTGCACAAGTAGCCGAATTGATTGCTATGATAAAAGCTTGCCAAATTGGAAAGAACATACGCATAACAGTGTATACTGACAGTCAGTACTGTTATGGGGTTGTGCATGACTTTGGCCAGTTGTGGCTACAGAGGGAGTTCCTGACTTCATCAGGTACCCCTATTCGAAATGGAAAAGTTGTTCAGGACCTTTTAGAGGCAATCCAGTTACCAAAGGAACTGGCAGTGGTAAAATGTGCTGCTCATAAGAAGAGCATGGACAAGGTATCACTGGGAAACGATTATGCTGATCGAGTGGCCCAATGGTGCGCAAGAGATCGGTATATTGTAAATCCAAAACGAGGGGGGCCAGGAACCAGCTGCCAACTTCAAGTGTTTGAAGAGGTGCCTACATGGGATGAAGTGAAAGAGTGGCAGCAGGCGGCACCTTGGCAAGAAAGAGAGAAGTGGAAGGACGATGGGTGTAGACCAAGACGTGTGGATGGTGTCATTTTAGGTCCAACTGGTATGCCTGTGTTGCCTAGACACTTACTTAGCACAATGGCGAGGTTGATACATGAAGGATCACACATTGGTAGGGACGCCATGATTCTAGTGTTCCAACAGACTTGGTACAGTAAAAAGTTCAGGAAAGTAGCACAGTCCCTCTGCCAGAGGTGCCTGTCATGTCAAAAGATGAACCCAGGGAAGAGGACTGTGGTGGAACTGGGGAAAATTGGGAGGTCTGGGGGTCCCTTTGTAAGGATACAGGTTGATTTCATCACCATGCCCCGTTGTGAAGGGAAAAGATATGTCCTTGTCATGATCTGTTTATTTTCAAAGTGGGTGGAAGCTTTTCCTACTCCCCAAAATGACGCAAAAACAGTAGCTAAGTGTTTATTAAAAGAACTGATACCTAGGTTCGGGGTTCCAGTCACTATTGAATCAGATCAAGGCTCACATTTTCAGAATGCAGTGATCGACGAACTCTGTAAGGCCTTTGGAATTTCCCAAAAGCTTCACTGTGCCTACCATCCAGAGGCTTCTGGAGTAGTGGAACAAATAAATGGAACTATCAAAAACAGACTAGCAAAACTGTGTGATGCAACTAAACTGACCTGGGTGAAGGCCCTACCCTTGGTCCTGATGGGACTCAGAAGTATTCCTGATCGCAAGACAGGCCTAAGTCCCCATGAAATCATTATGAGAAGAGTGATGAGACAAGCATGGGTGCCTGGAAGCAAACTGTTGAGTATTACTGATGATTTGGTGCTTGAATACTGCAAAAGATTGGGTGACCAAGTGCGTTCTATCTCTCGCCAGATCGGAGAAGACGCCATCCTCAATCCAACGACTCCTCTCCACAAACTGGTCCCGGGGGACTGGGTGAAGATAAAGAAGCATACTCGGAAGAGCTGCCTGGAGCCAAGGTGGGGAGAAAAACGTCAGGTGATTCTGGTTACTACCACAGCAGTCAAGTGTGCAGGGGTTCCGCGTTGGATACACGCCAGCCACACCCAGAAGGTACCACCAGACGAAGTGCCTGAAGCAGAAGGACGTCCAGCAGAGGACTCTGCAGGAGCCAGACCAGAAGTAGCTGACAACGTACAGCCCAGTACCAGTCGAGCTACAGAATCAGCAGACGTTGGCCCAAGAATAGTTGACAACGAACTACCAGGAGCCCAGACTGCTGAAGGGGTAACGGAAGCTGAGCCAGAAGTAGCTGAAGACGAGCTGCCTAGCATATGGCCAGAAGAGTGGATTCCCTTGATTGATCTCACCGAAGACCCCATCCGAACAAGTGAACGACTTTGGGAAGGTAGAGAGTGGACTAGAGAGGAAAAGCAAGGCACAGGCGAAGAACCTCAGACTCTTGAGATTCACATCAAAACTGAGGAAGGAGAAGGTCAGACAGGGACAGAGCACGTGAATAATACAGAACAAGTGAATAAGACTGAACAAGTGCCCGATACTGAACAAGTGAAGGATCCTGAACAAGAGAGGAATACAGAACAAGTGATTGATACTCCTCCACTGACACCTGATATCGGGAAGGGACAGACTAGACATAGTGTAATAGTTCGAGCAGAAGAAAGTCCAGAGATCGAAGTGCTTGAACAGGATCAGATAGAATTAGAAGAACGTGTTCAGGAAATAGAGTCAGAGACACTTGAAGTGCAAACACACAAATTACCTGAACAAGGCCAGATTGGTACCCAGGCAGAAGAAACAGATGCTAGCCCTGGAATTAGTCAGATAGAAGAAGAAGAAACTGAAGCAGAATTGCCACAAGCGAATGAAAATAAGAGGGCAAGAGAAGAAAACGAAGTCCAAGTACCAACCAAAAGACTTAAGAAAAGAAAGCATCTTGAGCCTAAATACATAAAGAAATTGAGATTGAGAATAAAAACAGTAGAAGAAAAACGTGCAGAAGAAAGGAGAAGTGCTCGTATAGCAGAACAACCAGAAGACACTTCCAAAAGAAGGAGTGATCGGATAAAGAGACAAAACAAAAAGTACAAGTCACCTGAATGGACACTTGTGTTAGAAGAGCTTGAAGATCTCGATATCACTGACGTAAGCGACGGAGAGCCCGTCCCTGAGTACTCTGACGAAGAGGGAGAAGAGCCACCGTGAATTTGCACAAAGTAAGATACTCGTGTAAAGTCACAAAGAGGGGTCGAGAAACTTCTTCTGAAGCCTAAAATGTCTGATTCAAACGTGAGTGGTAGACCTAGTCGCAGCTGTTGCAAAACATGCTGCAAGGTATGTGTCTGTAGTATAGTTGTCCTGATATTACTCTGGATAGGACTAACAATTTTCATTCCCTTTGCTGTAAGCAAAGATACTAATATTGTCCCTACTGAAATTGTAAATACTGACAGTGAAGAGCTGACAACACAGAGTGTAGCTAGACATGAGAGAGCACTGAGACAAACAAAACAAGACTTAGAAGCATCAGATGAGGAAGAACTACACTATCATAGAATCAAAAACAGGACACGCTTAAATGTTTTCGCAAACTTGTTAATACACTATGTAGAGACTATGGAAATTGAAGATTGCTATGTCTGCATGAAGCTACCTACTTCTGTAGCTGAAGGCGTGACATACCATCACTTGCCACTGACATACGGAATTTCCTGTAGCATTTTAGCTAGTTTATTTTACAAAAGAGGACCGTTACAGTACTATTACTCTAATAATGACGTGATCTTTTCTGAGCTTCCTATACGTGGGAACTTGAATCCTGTACATACCAAAAGTGACGCAATACGATACATGGGGGATTACTTCCTAACAATAGGTAATATCGACATAGCTGACGCACACAGAGATAACTTGACTTGTTCTTTGCATGAGCAGGAAAAGATGTTCCTAAACATGGCAGAGAAAAGGAGAATTAAAATACAAAAGAAGGCTAATGACGAAAGTCAGAAAAGGCCAAAGTGGGCAGAGAACATGGAAGGCACCTCAACTGGTGGGGCGGGTCCTGCTCTGTTGCTGGATTTTGAAAAGAAAGGCAAGCTATGTCTTCACCGCGAGAAGACTAGCTATTATAATAACATTTTCATTGGTTCCAGTGAATGCGAACATAATTACAAGGTAATTGGAGGTTGGGGTTTCAAAAATGGGTCAGAGCCTGTGTTTCCTGGAATTTATTATATTTGTGGGGACAAGGCTTATTTCAAATTGCCGGATCACTGGTATGGAAGTTGCTATTTTGGCATTGTCTTCCCAAAAATATACCATGTGAATGGAGTTGCTGGAAGCAGTGAAAATACTAATGGCTTAGTGCGTAGTAAAAGAGAAAGTATAGGTGAAATTATGGGTAGTATTTTCAGTGCACTGATACCTGGAGTGGGAGTGGTTCTGAACACTCACAGAATTTGTAAATTGTCCACTATAGTGGATGTGTTGTCGACTGAGACAGCTCATGGATTTCTGCTGGTTAATACCGAAATGGTTGCGATCAGATCAATGGTTTTACAGAATCGACTTGCTCTTGATACCTTATTGGCGAAAGAGGGCGGAGTCTGCCGGATGTTGAAGGCGCAACATTGTTGCACTTATATTCCGGACAAAAGTGTGCAGCTCAAAAGATATGTGAGAAACATTACTAATTTGGTAAAGGAACTCAGACCACTCGAGGTTGATAGTGCCTGGAAGAGACTGGTAGATGGTCTCTCAAATGTAGGTCATTGGTTCGCTAGTATAGGTAAAGGCTTATTGCTCAAAGTACTGATGCCAATTGGAATTATAGGTCTCATCCTATTTTTCATATTTGTCTGTTGCAAATTCCGCAAGCACACAAAGAAGTATGAAGTGAATGCAAGAGAAGTAAATACAAGAGGAGTGAAACGGAGTGTGGATGAGCTCGAATTAGAAGAGATGAATAATCAGATCTATAAAAAGGTGAAGAATTCTCACCCTACCAAAACTGAACGAGAAAAGCTGGAGCGATTGCTAGAAGAGATAGAACTGTATAAAGTGTGAAAGAAAAGTTGGCATCTGGTTCCATTTATTTTGTGATGATAGTAAATATCATCAAAGAGGGGATTGATGAAGCAAAGTTTCGCATATTTTGCGACCTTGCCGAAGTCATGAACCTCGTCTATGTGTAACAAGGTAATAAGTGTACGTCTTACTAACGTTTATATTTAGTTTGAATAAGGATTAAGAAGCTTGCCTATGTGTATTCTTAATGATTTTAATCCGTGTCCGTAAAATATGGCCGCCGCTTGTATTTAGTTACTGCGCATGCGTCAGCCACACTCACGTGTCCTGACGGGTCTGCAGAAGTGGAGGGAAATTTATGCGCATGCGTAATTCATAGCTTTGCCTACAACGTGGTACTGCTCGTGCCACTGCTCTTGTGTATGTTATGTGTAGCTAACATTTAGACTGCATAAGTATATTTTGTAGTGATAAGTTGAAAGTTCAAAACCAAATGATGTGTTTTCATAACGTTATTTCTATGTATTAATTTGTTCTCGCTTACTTTTCATGTACCGCGGGGAATGGGGGTCTGTTTGTACCGATGAGCCATCTTGGAGGTCCCTTCTGCGCATGATCGCTTTTCCAGGGACCTGACAACTTTGGCTGATGGAACTTAGCCAGCTGGCAGTGATGGGCAAGATGCTCCTGAGAACTGACCTGAAAAACCCAGGAAAACAGAGACAATTGTCCTAGCTCGGCAACAATGTAAATTGTCACTCATATTTCTGCACAATTTCTCATGGGAACCCCAATCTCGCTAGGCGGTACCCAAATATGTAAATGTAGCATCTAAATAGACTGATATGATTGGTGTGTTACCCAAAGCCTACCTTAGGACCAATCGAAATTGGGGATTCTGACACTTTGCAACATTTGGGGGGTGGTACACTGACCCAAAAGAGTATATCTACCCTGGGTTCACCTAGGGAATTGTCCGACTTGTCTGGTTTAGCTGACCTGTCACTGACCCATCGTACTCAATAGGTGACTGAAGATACAGAGCGCTACGGAGCACTCTGTCCGAAATTGACCATAGACTAAGGTTTTACTGAACCTTAAAGTGCTGGCGAAGCACTCTCCTGGGAGTTCGCTGACCCAATCGGGGTCTTGATCAATAGCTGCAGAAAGGGTGGAACGCAGGCGTTGCTTCCAAACTGCGGGTGTGGTCCTGTCCTGAGCGGTCCTGTCCTTAGGGTTTGCTGTCCTGTCCTGAGGTCCTGTCCTGATTCCTAATCTGAGGGTATCCTGTCCTGTCCGGGGTGTCCATTCTGCACCTGCTGTCCTTTGAGGGGTATCCTTCCTTGAGGGTTTCCTGTCCTTAACTGACCCGTGGCCAGGGTTTGGTTTCCACACCAGTCTAGGTAAATACTGCTCTAAGTTCCTTAAAACTTGCACCTTTCTATATTTCTGTCTTTTGCTCAAATAAAGAGACATCTTGCATATGTTGATTTTTCCATGCTTTTGCCGCAAACTATTGAAACGTAAAGTCATTTGCATAATTTTTCTTGATATGTTCTCATGTTACCCTATCTTTTAGAAATCATATTTTGCATTGCAGTCTGTCATTTTCTGATATGGTCTAGAACGACCTTACTTAGATTTTCTAAAGAATTCCTGCCTTGAATGCATAGCATATTTCCTTTGCATCTCATTATTGCATTTTAATGATTACCCTGACTTTATTTCTCTATAGTTATGTACTTTTCATTATCTTGATTATCGATTGCCTTATTCTTGTAAATCTCATGCTTTCAGAAAACGAACTTTAGATAAACATTTTAAAACTTCCAGTTGTCCGTGGTCATTTACAACAGTATTGAATGTCATTTTGAAATTGCATTTGCTGCCTTTCCTTTTACAGCTAGGCCCCTGATCCATTGAAGTCATAGGTACCCGTGTCGGTGGATGGTAAGTCGGGTACACTAAGTAATAACAGTAGGGAACACACACAATTGGTAGCAGCCCGTGAAGTCGCCTGGTCAATGAATAGTGTGAATTGAAAGTATATGGGCCCTGAAGCCGGAAACGGCGAAATCATTGGCTGGGTGACCTCGCGCGCTCTATCAGTTCAACATCCTGTGATTCTGGCCAAATCACTTTGGACCTCATTTACGAGAAGTGGCGCATCGCTGCATGAAAGCAGCGATGCACCACTTTTCAGTACACCCTCCTTGCGACACCAATGATGCGTCATATTTACAATATGATGCATCATGTTGCAACGTATCTGTCAGTGCAAAAAGTGGCGCATTGCTGGAGTTGTGTCGGAAGCCTATTTAAATGTGGTGTTCTAGGTAGAGTAATACATTTTATAGTTTTGATAATCACTATTGTGGTTTCTAGTATGTGGTTTTCTTTGGGTTATTTTCAATGCACAAACTCTGCTTTTGTTCATGGTGCCATGTTTTAGTATGCCTCACTTAAAGCACTTAATGGCTTGACTAATGTAGTTGTATGCCAAACTTCATCCATATTTGGGCTGTTTAATTCCCCCACACAGGGACCTTAAGTCACAGGCTTAAGTACTGAGCAGCTTCAATTGTTAAATCTTGGAATATGTGCAAATGATAGATCTGGCTCACATGTGATGTCACTTCCTGTCGTGATGTCACTTCCTGTTGTGATGTCACTTCCTGCCGTGATGTCACGTCCTGTCATGATGTCACTTCCTGCCGTGATGTCACTTCCTGTGCCACCACCTAAATTGGAGAGTCCCCCCACTTCTTTTTTTAGGACTTGAGCCCTGTTCACAATAACATATAGGAAGGAAGTAGAAAGGTCACACTTACTGCGGTAATCTTGCATTCCGCCTCTGGCGTCCAAAGGATCACGGGCGAGCAGGGTTCCATGGGGTACAGCCGACCTTACATCCCTGACTGCCAACAACGGAGGACCCGTCCTGCGCTGGCGGAGGTCCGAGAGCAGCCGGACCCTGTCATCAGCGCCTCTGCAGCGGCAGTGTCACCGAGGGGCTGTACACCTTCGACGGCGCCGGTGACCCTCTCCAGCACTCCACGGGGGCGGTATCCGGGGCCGTTGGCACGGTTCCCTCCTCCCGACCGGCGCAGTTTCTTCGAGCCCGAGGTGCCTGACCTCAAAATGGCGTCCACGTGGTGACGGCGCTCGTACTCATCGGCCGACTCGCCCCGGAGGCTTAGAGCACGGTGCTTCAAAAGGTGAGCAGCGCGTGACATTGCCCCCCACTGCTCCTGGAAAAGCCCCCCCCCCCCTGTCTGGCTGGGATGCTTAGGGGCCAGATCAGACTACCCTTGCCATGGCTGCCTGTCCTTAAGATGGCGGCGCCCGGGACAGGGCAAGCGCCTTTTGAAAATTGGCACGAATTCGTCTATTGAGGGCCCTACAAGTTCTCCACTGCAGGCAGTAGGGGGCCTTACATTGACTCAGGCCCAGGGCGCCTTGTGGAGATCTGAAGAGCATCCAAGGCAGCACCTGAGAAAACCACTCTTCCCCGTGCCTGGAAGGAGTCTGGTTTCTCTTGCAAAGCGCTGTAGTTTCTCTTGCAAAGCGCTGTAGTGCTCTCGAGCCAGAGTCGCGCTATATAAAACTGCAAAGATATAGGAAAACAATCTTTCGAAATTAAAGAGCCATTACTCAATGTAGATCATAAAATAGCGCCACCTACAGTCATTTATGAGAAAGGTGCTCCAAAATGGCGCCACCCGACTCCGAGCACAGCACTGCTGAAACTGCCTGAAACTGCCTGAAACTGCCTGTTTTAGCTCAATCTTACTGACACAGCCTCAAACGGTCACCATTTTGGCTCAGTACTGCTGTTTCACGACCAGCCCATGCCACCTGACCTGAAAATGGCGGAATTGGAGACTTCGACGCCGCGCGCAGCGCGCACCTGCACGCCTATTTACCGAGCTGTATTAAGTGAGTCCACAGCCTGTCTTCCAGATGTTTCATCTTCACGGCCAGTGCTTCCTGCAGCATTCGGATAGCCCTATGGGCGTCTGCGAGTAATGCATTCCTCCGTCAAAATCGCCATCCGCTTAACTCTTTAATTGTGTGGTATTTATTTTAAACACTTTTACAGCTGCGCAGCAAGTAGTGCCAGCTGCACCGTTTAGGCCTTTTACAGCTGCGCAGCAAGTAGTGCCAGCTGCATCGTTTAGGCCTTTTACAGCCTGACGGCACATTAGCCCGGATTATGCGCCCCCTTTTTGCCCTCTTATTTCTCCTCACTACCGCTCTCCCAGTAACACCCCTCTCATCTCTCCCCCACCCTCCTTTGCCTCATCTTCCCAACATGGCCACCTCTCGAGTTAAGTCTGGAGCCAATTGCTACAAAATCATTTATCCTCCCGACCAGTCTAAAGCTACAATAAAACGACTGAAGCATAACACTATTGAACGTTTCCCGGACTCCCTTTTTGTGGATCAATTTTACAATGGTCGTCTTGGGAGGCTCAAAAACGATTTCATCTTCTTCACTCGCGACACCCACTCTTGGTCCAACAGTTTTTACAATTCCCTTAACGTCACCTCCTCCTCCTCTATCCCTTATGGGAAACAACTACAAATTTCCCCCTCTGGGTGCTTCAATGGCTACCTCACTATCTCACTCTATAACAACGGTACTGTCATGATCCAAGGCAAAGACTCCTGCCTCTCGCTCTTTGACCACCTCTTCCCCTCCTTACTCCCCTTCTCTGCAACCGGGTTTCCCCTTGACTCTTCCTCCAGCTCCACCCATTACTCCCTTTCTCCTCCGCCGACCCCACCTCACTCCAATTGGCTGCACTCTCGAGAAGCGCAGGTCGGCTCTCTTCCCTCCCCCCCCAACTCACCTCATCTCCTATCCCTCCCCCCCCACAGTATGTCCCCTCCCACATTACTTCAGCCTTACCACTAGCTAACACGCTCCTCGTCCCATCTGCACTATCACGATACTCCAATCTCTTCTCCTCCCCCATACTTCTTCCCATCACCCCCTTCTTCTCCTCCCCCATACTTCTTCCCATCACCCCCCTCTTAAGTCCACCTCTCCTCCAACACTCTCCCCCAATTAACTTTCCCTATGCTCCCCTTAGCCCTCCTTGCATCCCTCCTCTCCAACCCTTCATCCCCTCGTCATACACCCCGTTTTTGCCACATTCCCACTGCATCTCTCTCCTCCCTCCTACTCCTCCAGTACTGCCGCACTACCCCCTTTCCCCTCCTAGTAACCCCTTCCATCTCCCTCCCTTGGGCCCAGCAGAAACACTTCCCCTCCTCAACTTCCCTCTCTCTCAACCCCCCTCACTCTGCCAGATGACCGTTCCCTCAACGCTACCTCTCCTAACTGACAGGACCTCCGCAACCACTGCACCTCTTTTCCTCCCAAACCTCCTACATTCCCATGACGCCACACAGGCCTCCCCCCTCCTACTTCCCTACCGACGTGTTCCGCACCTTTCTCCCTCTAAATTTGTCCTTAATTCCTCCCCCTCATGCAACACCAACAATGACAACTCTCCCTTAACCCCCAATTCACTTACTTCCGCTCCCAACCTCCACCTTTCCCCACCTGTGAACCCCACCCCCGACTCACCTCCTGTTCCCCCACCTCTCCCTGCCTTCCACCACCAATTCCACCCCCCCTTATTTCAATCGAGCCACCCAACCTTCCGTGCTCTGCCTCCTTCTCACTGGAAAATACGCTAGGCTCTCTGATCACCTCCATCTCCCAGCTTACAGCTGCCATTTCACTTTTATGCTCTAAGATCTCCACCCCTCCATGTACCGCTACTCCCTCCCAACTTCCCCGGAGATGCACCTCGCCCCCTCACCCCAACACAGCCAAGCTCAACATGTCGTCTGCAAACGTCGTTAACTCACACAAGCCCGTGAACGCCACCCTTCTTCAACAGGCATACCCTAGCAACCCCACTGTCTACACGATTCCGACCATCACCTCTGTCAGAACAAAGCGTCCACCTAAACCCTCCCGAGCACCCCCGCATATGTACAATATCCCGATCACCCTTCAGAGCCCAAGTGCCCCCGTCACCAAAACAGTCTTGACAGAGCTGCGCTGTATGCTTCACAACTGCAGATCTGCAGTAAAACACAAACTTGAAATCTCCGACACCATCACCCTTCACAAACTTGACATGCTCTTCCTCACAGAGACCTGGTTCAAAGATACCTCTCACTCTATTTTTGATCTCCTACTACCCACAGGTTATTCCATATTTAGGAATGACAGAACTGAAAACACAGGGGGAGGTGTTGCAGTCATCTTCAGAAACGCCCTCCAACTTAAGGCGTCTCCTATCAGCCCCCCCTACACCTTTGAATGCCTTTCTCTTGAGCTTCAATTGCAACACCATTCACCGCTCAGATTCCATATCATTTACCGCCCGCCTCGTAGTGGCTCTTCGTTTATAGAAGATCTCAAAGACTTCATCAGCGACCAATACTCTCAAAGTGACAATCAGACCATCGTGGGTGACTTCAATCTCCACTGGGGCGCACCGCAAGACTCCTCTGCGAACTCACTGGCCACCTTCCTCTCTGCAAATGATCTTATCCAACACTGCACTGAATCAACCCACTCCAAAGGCGCAATCCTGGACCTTGTTATTTCTAAAGCAGGCATGCTTTCTACCAATACCCTAATTCATGTAGACTGGTCTGACCACCACCTCATCCCATTCTCTCTTCAACTTTCACACTCTATAACTCTTGGCCAACCCAAGAGGGCCATCTCCTGGTTCTGTGATGCCAAAAACATTGATGTCGGTTCCCTCTGTGAATCAGCTCTGCTATCACTTCCAAGGCTAGACCCGAACATAGCTGTTGACGATCTCACCTCCCAATGCCTCACAGTTCTTGCAGCTGAAATTAATAACGTCGCTCCACTTAAAAGCAAAAGGATAAGGCCCACTCCCTCAGCACCTTGGTTCAACAAATCCCTTTATGAGGAAAGGAAGCAGCTAAGATTCCTGGAGAAGCAATGGAGGCAATTGCCCTCCACCGACAATTTAGCCATGCTTCGCACAGCAAGATCCAAGTACCACAAGCACATCTTCCTTGAGAAAGCGACGCACTTCAAAACCCTCCTTGATTCTGCCAAAAATAGACCCAAAAAACGTTTCGATCTCATCAAGACTCCGAGTTGCTCTCCCCCAAACTCCAAGGTGGAGGATTCTTCAAAGAGAGCAGCGGATTTCGCTATTTTCTTCGATGGAAAAGTGAAATCACTTGTGGATCAGGTTGCTCATCCTACACCTCCAGAGGAGCGCAAATCCTTAGCCATTTGGCAGAGCTTTGACCCCATATCTGAAGATGCCCTTCTCAAGTGCTTACGCGAAACAAAGCCCTCCAACCATTCTCTTGACCCTATCCCCAGTGCCATTGCCTTTGACTTCTATACCCAATCCCTTTCCTATTGGACCACTCTGATCAACCTCTCCCTCTGACAAGGCTCCCTTCCTGTCTCCTTCAAAACTGGGCAGGTCACCCCTCTGCTTAAAAAGCCCACTGCTGATGCGAATGACCTCAACAACTTCCGCCCCATCACTAACCTTCCCTTTCTTGCGAAGATCACAGAAAGATGTGTAGCAAAACAACTCTCTCGTCATATCAAGGACAATGATCTTCTTGACAATTGTCAGTCCGGCTTCATCCAAAACTGCAGCACTGAAACAGCCCTACTGCAAGTGGTTGATGATGCGCTGAGGATACTCGACTCAGGGGGGTCCTGTCTGCTAATTCTCCTTCACCTTTCCACAGCCTTCGACACTGTCAATCACAACACCCTCCTCAATATTCTTCAACAGAGAATGGGCATGGAGGGCACTGTGCTTAAATGGTTTGCATCCTTCCTCTCTGACAGATCTCAAATTATCAAAATAGCGAACAGTCTTTCTTCTCCTGTGGCGGTGGGTCAAGGTGTTCCCCAAGGCTCTATACTTGCACCCACATTGTTCAATCTCTACTTAGAACCACTGGGAAGCCTCCTAAGCAAATCTGGGATTCACTATCATCTCTATGCAGACGACACTCAACTCTACCTCAAGGTTGCCTCCACTCATGATCTCTCCATCCTAAGATCTACTCTTGACTCCATTCAAAACTGGATGTCAACTCATCAACTGATTCTGAATCCCTCCAAAACTGAATTCCTTCTCTTCTCCTCCTCACTCTCTCCTCCCCCGGTTCAAGCATGGATGGATCAGATGAATCTACTATACAATAAACCCATCATTGTCGACAGTGCAAAATCCCTTGGTGTCATTCTAGACAAAAAACTCAATCTAACTCCCCACATCAATTCTATTGCAAAATCTGCTCGCTACCAACTGCGCCTTCTCTGGGGAATCCGTCGCTTCTTCCCGGAGCAGGACCTTATAACCCTGGTGCAATCGCTGGTCCTCTCCACACTAGACTACTGCAATTCTCTTCTTACTGGCCTCCCCAAATCTCACCTGTCCCCACTTAAGTCTGTCTTCCATTCAGCAGCTCGTTTCATTTATGGGGCCAAAAGAAGCGATCACATCACACCGATGTTATCCACCCTCCGCTGGCTTCCTTTCGAGGCTAGAGCTATCTACAAGACCGCTTGTATCACCCACAAAGCCTTGCACTCCTCCTCTCCCCGCTACCTGGCGAATAAACTGAAACTCTCTGGAGGCTCTAGACCTTCACGCAATGCGGAGAATCTACTGCTTGAACCTCCCACTTTCAAGAAGGAAAGAACAATGGCCCAATCCTTTTCAGGCAACGCAGTGAGAATCTGGAACTCCTTTCCGCCCCAGCTCCGGACCACTGCCTCCTCCCAGGCCTTCAAAAGGGACCTCAAAGTTCTCCTCCTCCAGAGACACCTCCAAAAGTAATTCACGCCCTCTTGCTATTTGTGAGGAAGACTTCCCACTACTGATAATTTCTACTTTCCATGACCATGGAAGTGCCTTCCCAGTGTATGCCTGTGGTTGGAGGGTCTGCCTTTTTGCAGTATTTTCCATGTACTGGTGTTCGGTGCCCTTTTGTAACATGCACACACCACTCTGCCCTTGTAACACACGGTTGCTACCTCTCACATGTTTTTACCTTTGATACTTGCACAAGTGTCACCTTGCCTACGTAACGCTTGTTCTTGTGCCGGAGTGTCTAGCACTTATTGCAGTACTATACCTCTAATTATACTGTTTTCTCTTATAACTGTACATGTCACTTTTCCTCTTGTGCATTTTTAACTACCTCATGTATTTTTGGTTGCTCACAATTTTTACTACCTCAAGTATTTTGTTTGCTCACAATTGTCACTAATACCTTTACTACCTCATGTATTTTTGGTTGCTCACAATTTTTACTACCTCATGTATTTGTGGTTGCTCACAATTGTCACTATTGCCTTATGTAAGTAACGTATGTTTTTGCAATCTGTTCTTTTGTAATGTTTCTCATTATGTTTCATTTCTGTTCCTAATGTGAAGCGCTCTGACGCCTTCGGGTAAAGTCCGCGCTATATAAAAATGCATAAATAAATAAATAAATAAATAAGTTCACAGGCTGTACTCCGTGCAAGGTCCTAACTCGGCAATAGAGAGTAGTGTCTTCGCTCCGCACATGCGCAGCAGTGACGAGCGGTCCTGCACGTGCGCAGCCGTGAGACGCAATGTTTTGTTCGCGCGCTTGTGGCTCGGCGTGAGATTGCGCATCACTCGGGGGTCAATAACACACACTCCTCACAGGCAGCCGGGCCCCCGGCGTGCCCCCACCTCTCCCCAGGCCCTGCAGCCTCCACTGAGCGGTGAACAAGGAGAGGTGAGGCACTCCCAGTTTCCAAGCTCCATTGGTACTGTACTCTTTGCGCGTGCAGGAGACAGTGTCTGTTCTCCGCGCATGCGCCGTTGAGACTGACTATTCTAAGCCTGGCTGCAGTCATCCCCGTTTCTAAGGTGCATTTGTCGCTTTGTATCTGGGACATTTAAACAGCCGCGGGGGATGGGAGGAGTTTGAAGCTGCTGGCTGCTGCTGCCAGCGCTCCCAGTGTGGTTATGGGACGGGCGGGGGAAGTATTGCAGTGTTCAAGAAGCTGAGTCAGTCACCACTTGTACAGACCCTCGAGTGATCATCAGAGTGGCAGGAATTTGATGGTTTTGCAGATTATCTTTTCTGAGAAAACCAAAGCCCCCTGCAAGATGCCGCATTTGTCATACACCAGCCCAGCTGCCAGGGTTTCAGATGTGTGACATTTTCTTAATTTCAGTGTAATTGTGAGTGACATTTCAACAACTATGAGTGACACTTTCTCACAAGCAAAATCAAGCAATGAGGACAAGGGAAACATACAATTATAAGAAATGACACCCATTTGAGCAACGAGAAACTCCTAAAAAGATCTTAAAATATATCTGCAAAGCACCAGAAATTGAAGGGCACAACCTAGTGCCCTTGTAACCTGTTCGGTCAGCGGTCAAAGACTCTCCGCATCAGGCAAGCCTCAGGAGAGTGAGACTGAGGCACACATAAGTTACAGTCAGCCAGGCTCATTGCTGCTCTCAAGCCTGTTAATACTGGACAAACGCTTAGTCAACAGTGGAGTCACAAAGATAGGTGGTAATTCAATTCAGTTGTATGACTTTGGCCATTGCAGAAAAGCACTTGCCTTGTTGTCAGCTGTACGTATATTATTATATCCAGGGCCGGCTTGTTTGTTTGCTGGACCCCCAATGACCACCTTTGCTGCGGATTCCCTTACTACCACCCCTTTAACAGTCCCCTCAATTCTCCATACCCACTGTAGCTCGGATGCATTTAACTAGGTTTATAGCGCCACTCATACCAGTGTAGGGTGTTAGAGCACTTTACATCACACACACACACTCATTCAAAATGTGTAAATCAGTGTATAGGAATGTTACTTAAGACAGAGAACTACAAGCATCCATACTGATAGACAGTATAGTTTAGGTGGACTTGGTCTGGAGAAGCAACAAACTCATAATTCAACATCTTACTCCGTGGTTGGCGGTTCTCTTTAATAATAACTGTTTATTTTTTTATCGAAATGACCCCTTTCTGCAACATTATAATAATGAAAGACTGAGGGAGGATCATAGCGCCCTAATCTGTACCTTCCAGTTTATTTCCAGCTCTTTTATGACAGTTATTAGTTCCCTGTTCTAAACTGGGATTTTAACTTTTACACTTCAAGTAAAAAATGACCTTTCTAACTAAAGCACTGACCAATTTTCCATATATGCACTCCCTGATACGCATGGATCGCGTATTTTGCAGTAGGTATACTAATCTGCTGTGCTACTTTGTAATCAGTCAAAACTTCCACTGGAGAAAATGATCGTACTCCAAGAAGAACATTAATCAGAGTTATCGTGCCATTTTTATTGTTGTATGAACATTTCAGGAGGAAATGAAAGCGACAGCAGGTGCTTCTTAAACTTAAATACTTACAAACATGGTGAACACTACTTGTAGTTATCATTAAGATATTTGCTGAGAATAGACTGTAATCGTGCTCCATTGACCAAGTGCTTCATCCACAGTTACCGTCTTAGAGCTCGAGCCTTGTAAACACTAGAGTAAAAGTCTCATACATTAATGGATATTTAGATATGGCTCTGAAGGCGCCCCAAGGGTATCTTCCAGAGGCCAAGAGACCAGAAAAGAGGAACAGAGTGCCCTGAGGAAAAAGCAGAGACTAGACAATTCAAAGCTTTATCGGACACACGAGCTGTTCGCTTGAAGCTGGTACTGTCAGATATGTGCGTTTCTAAACAAAAGTGTTTGCTCCGATGATACCAGGCATGTTTAGTAAAGTAGCAATGATTACCCCAACACTATCCAGGTCATTTGGTAAACAATTCTTATCACTGAATAAGACACTGCTGGCAGGCAGAGGCTCTAAATTATGGGAGCCACAACATTTGTAACTTTCAATGAACATTCTTCAATGAATTTATGTTATGCGTCCAGGAATTGCCTTCCGCATATACTTACTTAATTATGCAGTGATGGCCGAGAGAGTACAACTGCATTTTCCATGTCGGCCTCGCTTGTGTGATGCCTGACTGCCCGAGCTCGCTTGGGCCGGCTCAGTGTCAGCTGAGAGCTACAGACAGGGGTGCCGGTCCGGTTTGCTCGGGCGGCATCAAGATCACGGTGCCCCCCGTGGTGTCGTCCATGGGGGTCGGACTCATGCTTAATTGCAGAACCACAGCAGTCCTCATTTCACAGCGAGCGGGCTCAGTGGAGAATTAACTACTGCCCGCCCGGTGTCTACCAATGATTGGCGGAAGTAGCTGTGACGTCAGGAAAGTGCGGAATGCGCGCGGCTGCGCGGTGTTTATTTCAACAATCGAATGCATGATGTGGGCTTACCCAGGCCATCCTCTAAGTGTGTGGAGCTGCACGTGCTGTGCGGCCGGCTGCTATACCTTATTAGTAATTAAACAGGCCAGGGCTCGACCGCAGCGCTTGACAGCTGAGGACCACGAGCCCTAATATGCGTGACCTCGTATTTCAGTGCGGTGATGCGGATCACCACACTGAAATGCGTTAGAATCACGCCTGATGCGTGATACTTGGCAGAACTGCACCAGATACTCCTGCAGTGCAATTAGGATGATGATACTAAGATTTGGGCTGGATCTGTGCCTATACCTGCGTAAAATTAGTGTCATTTAAGCAATACATATTCGGAGGGCACGAATGTTTGTTTGTTGACATGGCCGAACATACTATTAAGTGGACTAATAATTACTGTATTGAGTTACTCTTTCTCTTAACTATAATACACTTGCACCGATTATATGGGGCCCCGGACTGAAAGCTGGGTATTTCCGGTTATCATACCAGATTTGGGCACACATACTCATCCTATATGGCTGAGTTTACTAAACCGTCGAATCGGGCGAAACGGTCTAGCTATTGCACGGTTGGCACTCTTTTACAGTGCTTCTGGCATCCGGCTCTGAACTCTCGACCATACTGAGTTGCCGGGTGACGAGTGAGGATCACGGAGGATGCCGCATACAGGTTAGAAGTGACGCCGGTCAGAGTTAACTCGCACCACGCGTCCTTTTTCTTGCTAGATATGGATGTTTGCTCGGATACTAATGGTAGTCCCCGTTTGTCCTTTGTATTTGCCTTGTAGCATCCAAGCACGGACTATTATACAGTTCGCGAAGCAGCACGCATACGAAACCGTGCTTTTTGAAAATAGAAGGATCTTTACAGCGCGCACACATATCGTGCGCTGATTTTGGGGTAAGCCTCATTTCTGCTTCTAATCAATGCACACGGTATAAATAGGGAAGGCGAAACCCTCTGTAGACTAATGATTGCCGAGCACGTAATTAAAGCCGCAAACCACAACACTAGAAGTTGATGTATGTCACCGGATATGAGCACTTACCATATAATCACATAATAGATGCTATATAAGTATGATGCAAGGGCTACATTTACACTTCTATGATAATGATAGTACCCATCATCTTTGTACAGAGAATTTAACAAGATTGACGTTCAAGATTACGTTTATTACCCAGCCAATCTTAGACTGGGTCGGAACTATAACCAGCCAGAAGGTATGTTTCTTACCTCCTGGTACTAAATAAATTCACAATCTTGGGATAATGAGCAATTACTAAATATGGTCACATCTGGCTACCCTCTTTGGGCATACAAAGAGAAGTTGTACTTTACAAGGTAGGTCTGAGCTTTTCTGCTCAGTGTGTGTTTGGGAGAGGACACAGATGAGTGTATTCTTACTGACGTATATTATTAAGTATAGTAATGCGCTTGACCCTTCCTACACTTTCCACCTCGAGCACCATGGTTTTTCTTTGTGATGTTCTTGATCTGTTGCTTATACTTCAACCTTTAACCCAGGATATTGGGGGCTTTTGTCTCTTCCTGTCCCTCACCTTTTTTTTCCCCATCTACTACCTCCAAGTGCTGGTGGGATTTGTGATGTTATATCACAACTTTAGAAATGTCATAGCATGGATTCTGCTAAAGTGATTTTAATGTAACAATGCCCGAGGAATTGCGGGATTACATGATGTTTTCTGTTTTTCTTTCCCAGCCCTGAGGAAGTCGTGGGCCCTACCCCATACGACGAAACACGTGTTGGCTGGATTCTGAGCAAGATACTAACATTAAAAGCATCTTTTCTAACTATTGTGCTCATTCTGTAACTTGAAAGTAATTTAACTTGAACAAATCTGTACTTTGGTGTGATAGGGCTTTACATGTACGTTTGGGATTTGCGGATCTATTTTAGGGGATTTTGCACCCAATAAAACAAATAATCTCCAGTAACCCAATATTGCCGAAAGATCTGACAGTGCCATAATCCATCCAGGATAAAATCATCCCAGCTTTTCTCATAGAAAGAAGTAGTCTACTTTTGTGTGTGGAAGTGGTAGGTCATTCACCAAAGATTAAAGCCACAGGTTTGGATTCGGGCAGCGCTCTTTCAATGACCAGGCTTCTAATTTGTTACTGTGTCAAATCCGTTGGGTCTGGGAACGAAACTAGAATATCTGCAAGAAATGTGAAATACATTGATTGCAACTGCTGTATGTATTAAGGAATTGCTGCTGCCCATCGGAATTGAGACACACATGTACATCAAATAATGCGGCTGGTGATACTAATGTTTCTGCGGAGAGATTGGACTTTTGTTGTCTATTGGCAGTTTTAACTGACCAACATGGCTAGTAGCTCTGATTGTAATTTATCCAGCTCCAAAGAATGCGTACCAGGCTTTTATCACAGAAATGACTGTATTTTATGAGGATTATAGCAATGAGTTACTGGTTTTGTCATAGAGATCCTTTTGCTATTCGTGCAATGTCTGGTGCACTACAGCACCTAGCACTGACCTGGGGGAGTGGAGGGTCAGGTGCTGTATATTCAGAAATAACATGGGTTTAAAACCACCTGCTGACGAATTCCTTGTGTGTCCAAGAGTTCTCAGGCAACAATAAAAATGTAAAGATGCCTCCTGTGAATAATGTTCCTGCTGGAGAGAGATAGGCATTTTGTCTAGTGCCTGTTTTTCCTCATCATGAAGTAGCGGAAAGGGTTAATGTGACTACTGCAAAGAACGTGTACTATGCAGACCACTTAACGGCATTTTATGTGGCTTGCTCAATGAGTTACAGCTTGCCACAGAGGTCCTTTTGTTACTTGCAGTTCATTAGTTACAATCCTAAAATGGCACAGTTAGGTATGAACTGTCTTCAAGAACCTGCATTCAAACTGTGTGTTATAGGTTAGAACATTCTTTTCTCCCCCAGTCTTTCATTATCCTAATGCTGCTAAAAAGGGTTAGTTTGCGTAGATGAGCATTCTTTTTACTTATGCCAATTACTGTGGTATGTTTTAAATCCTGAGTTTATGCTTCTCCAGACCATACACTCTTAAAATATACTGCATACTAGTATCTATGACGTGATTCCTACAACTTGCAATCCTCACCGTCATATGTAACATTTCCTATAGACTACATTTACACAGATATGATTGTAAATGTAAATGTTTTTGTACTTGTATAGCGCACAGCTACCCGCAGTGGGTTTCCCGACGCTTGTACGAATACCGCAAGGGAACCCTTCCTGGCTTTCCCTGTGAAGTGTCCACTCCTGGGCACCCCCATGGTGCAGACCAGGCATCCCTCGCGTTGTGGGGGCCGTTGTGGAGACTAAGCAAGCTATTGCCCAGAGTTGCAGCGCGGGACCCATGATTAGAATAGGCACTGAGGTGAGAATATCCAGTCAGGGGAATTAATGAGCCCGAGACCCGCCGAGGCGGGAATCAAACCCTGGTCCCTGGCCAGAGCTCTGCATCGAGGTCTGCCTGCTCTAACCATTGAGCCACACTTCATTGTCTCTGTATAATGTGTGTGTGATGTATCGATCTCTGACACTCTACATTGTTATGAGCAGCTCTATAAAACAAATAAAACGTATATGAGAAGGTAAGTACCCTTCCATTTTCATAACTTGATTTTGATAGAAAGTGTCACACATTTGGTCGTTGGAAGTCATTCATAAGTACACTGAAACTATGAAAATGTCACACATAAGCAATCTGAAACCTTGGCAGCTATGGAGATTTAGTGTGCCTCACTCACATAAAGGCACTTTTTGCATCAGAGAGTGATTGATACTGCCAGGATTCTGTTCCAGTGTTAGCCAGCCAGGTGTTCGCTTGGGAACATTTAAGGGATGCTACTACTATTATGATAGTAGTATACCAGGGGTGTTAGCGTCTTCCTTGTGGCTTTATGTAGCTCATACAGTCTCAATCTCCCTGATGTACGTACTGTACTATGCAAAGGGAGACCAACTTGGCCCATCAAAAGAGGTTGGAGAAGCAAAGATCATTCATGGAAATGAATTAATAGTTCAAAATGTAATTTTAGATTAGGAATCTAGGAATAGGTTATCTGATTTAAAACAATCAATACTGTGTCTGTCAAACTGTATTTTGTAAAGAGAGTACCACCAATCATTGTTCTTTTTATCTTTATTCCTTTCATAGCACCAAAGGGCAAGAGGGCACCCTCATAAGCAGCTGCCACCACCACCAGCGCCGCAGAACGTTGAAGACAACCACAACCAGGTCGACTCCCACCACCTGGTCTGCAGCCTTGGCAGATGGTTCTGGCGACCCCAGTAAATCATGTTTATTATTATTTCTAACTTGTAACTATTCCCACTAGTAAAAGTATGGCCTTGTACATTTATACTATTTACTTTTCTTCAACTTTACTATCAAAGGTTTTTTATCCCTTAATTTTCCAGTGTTTTTCTATCTTGTGCGGCTGACTTTCTCCTGTCTGTAACTTTTTTGCATGGACATCGATTCATCAAAATGCCAGGGGTATCAGAAGTGACATCACACAGCCTTTGACCTTAATGAATCATAGCATTTGTAAAGCGCACTACTTACTCGTGTTTATAGACGAGGGTTCCTCTGAGAGTGGTGTTGGGGTCGGTGTGGATCTGGAAGTGGAGGTGTTCGGTGGTGGTGAGGGCTTCGTCGGTGTTGGGCGTTTCCTCCTCCTACTCCGTTGGTGCGGTCCCTGCTGGTGATCTTGTAGCCTTCCGGGATGGCTATGGCGATGTCGGGTGCCGAGGAGGGGTTCAGCTAGGTCTCCGTCAGGAAGGTGACGTCTGGGGTGGTTGAGTCGAGTAGGTCTCAGAGTTCAACCGCGTGTTTGCGGGCAGAGCGGGTGTTGAGAATCAGAGGAAGTTATATCATATGACCTTTAATCCTGAGTCTTTCCAGGAGGTGAAGTCATATAACCTTAATCCTTAGGACATCACAAGAATTGACATCAATAACATTCTATAATAACTGCATCATTATTATGAAAATACAAGTTAAAGAAATGTCTGTTTTAATTTCCACCTGTATTATGGTGCTGATATGATCTTCGAAAGTGGTGGGAAATAATACTAGCTCTGAATTGTAGAAAGCGAAGCAAATGAGCCAAACCTCCTCTATGGAGTGTGCAGAGAGGTTCAGAAACTGAGGAAATGTTTTTAAGTATTGGGTCAAATAGTGCATTGTAAAGCACATTTTTCAAATAGATTAGCTAAAAGGGCTCTCATTAAATATTCATGTATTTTCCTATTATGCCAAGCCAATCGACCCCATTGTTTCAAAATGTGATCTAGGGCCCCTATATGTTAAAAAATATCTCTAGCATGTCAGGACCAGCATTTGATCATGGCTGCCCCGCTCCCATATCCCACTGTTGTGCTCCCAAATGCAAAGACTTACCTCCAATGTGCAGTAATCATATCTACAAAAACATCAGCGAACACATACAGAGGAAAAACCCTTAAAGTGCAGCTAGTCAATCATCAGTCTTAAAAAAGCAGGGGAAAAACCTTTCCAGTGCAGTGAATGTGTGAAAAGCTTTAGTCAGCTATCAATCCTTCAGAGTCATCAGAGAACATACACGGGCAAAACCATACCATTGCAGTGAATGCGGAAGTAGTTTTAGTAAGTGCTAAAACCTAAGGATGCATCAGAGGACACACACGGGGGAAAGCCATACAAGTGCACTGAATGCAGGAAAGGCTTTAGTCGCTCATCAGTTCTACACCACCATAAGCAAAAACACACCTTCATTGAACACACATGGAAATAATCCAAGAGATGCAGAGAATCTGGCAAGACCCTAAACACATCAACAATAATACTGACCCATTTGTGGACACACACAGGAACATAAAAGTGCAGATAGTGTGATGGAAGACTTGACTAGAAGGAAAGAAATAAAACGGAGATATTTGTGGTATTATGAAAGTGTCTATTCTCAGCAAATGTTCATTTCTCTACATGTAGGAAAAACCAAGAAGTACCAGGAAGCTTATTGGGAGACTAGCATAATGTGGAATAAAAGAAAAGAAACATATCTGTTCGAGTGAAACAGACATAAAGAAAAGCATCCAAGCACAACTGATCACGCTACTAGTTAAAGCAACACTATGAACAATACTTGGACTCATGGGTATTTTCAGCTAAATTTAGGGATTACTGATAAAACCCGATAAGCCATCAACCCAAAACAAATGTACTCCCATGGAATTCTCCTCCAAAAGTCAAAGGTAGTTCCTAATAGTGAACAGTGTAATATACACATCATCCAATCTGAAGGATGGTAAAGAGGCTTTACTCCAGGGGAGTGACAAGCACAAGAAGAGCCAACACAGGCTGACGCACAACATGCAAAATAGGCAAGCTACTGATGACATTTATCAAACAATATCCTAGGATAAAAGCTAGATATGAGCATAGTTTTTGTTCTCTACACTAAATAATACAATCAACCACTCACTCACTCGTGTCTCTCTTTAATGAAGAGTGCTGATACCATCAAATTTCCTGATACTCATTGTACGAAACATAGATGGAAGAAAGGCTGAGTCAGTCATACCGAGCTGACTGGTGTTCTGCCAGTTTATATTTCTATAAACCCTACCTTGGGAAGGCAAGAATAACACTATAACGCTATAAACTCTAAAGTAGAAAATCACTTGTGGGAGGGAGGCAGGAACTTGAGTCAGTCACACGTAATAAAAGAGGCACATATTTCCCCTATTGGAATTTATATCATAAGACAAACATATATGTTCAAAATCCGACTCAATGCCGATGAATATAAAAGATATTTGAAAACTGTAGACTGTATGAAGTGCTTTTTTAGTGTCATCACTGCCAGACGTTCATGGGCATGTGGCATTATTAAGAAATCGTTTTGGTGTAATAGTGGAGGAAGAAGGTGTTAGACAGATGCTGATAACATAACATATAACAAATCGAAATTGATCAGCGTGTGGGGACCATCGGTATATGTATTACACTGAAAGCTGGACTACCTGATCAGGATTTTTGGTTTTTGTCCTCATCTTGCCAACTCTCTTGCTAGGGTTGATCTTACCCCACAAATGTCCGGGAGGGGACGGAGTACATCTCTGCAGAAGAATACTGCTGGTTCCACTTCCAACTCCTTTACGAAAAGGGGACCACAACACAGGAGAGGCCAGGACCCACATCATGTTTGGCTTAATCATTGGACCCACTGATGTTTTCTCTCCAATTTACCAACATTGTCCAGATCTTATCCTGACTCCTTGGGTCACAGGCCATATCAGACTGGCTCGTATAGATGAGAATTTTGAGGCACTCAGAAAAAGATGGGGGACTTTCAGACTTCCAAAGCCTACATATCTCCCGCCTCGCCACCAAAACCACATAGAAAATAAACTTGGGAACAGCAGAATGTATTCGTACATCTTCCTCTTGGTTGAGTCAAAGAAAACAAGACGAGGGCTTACCTTAATCTGTTTACCTATTGCTTCCCCAAGAAAATCACACACCGAGGTCCAGTAAGAAGCGATCTTCGGACACAACATAAACATGCGGATCATCTGCTGATGGAAGCATACACCTTGGGAAGTTGTAGATATTACCTGTGACCTTTGATAGCTTCGCTGGGGACCAATAAACTCTATGGGTGGAAAACAGATGATTACGTTTAAGTGAGGCGGGTTTTACCAGAGTCCAGCGACATTTGCTTCAAATGTCCATCCCCAAGCTCCTTTGCACATAAATTTGAGATTTCAATATCGATCTTTTCATCCGCCTCCATCAAGGTCCAATACCAGAATGAGAATTCCTTTTCCCATCGGTCGACTCTCATGACCTGATCGAACTTAGAGTGGTAGAGTGAGGGCGGTAGAGTGAGGGCGGTATAGTGGCAGAGTGAGGGCAGTAAAGGGGTGGAGTGAGGGCGGTAGAGTGAGGGCGGTAGAGTGGTAGAGTGAGGGCAGTAGAGTGGTAGAGTGAGGGCGGTAGCGTGAGGGCGGTAGAGTGGTAGAGGGAGGGCGGTAGAGTGAGGGCGGTAGAGTGAGTGTGGTAGAGTGAGGGCGGTAAAGTAAGGGCAGTAGAGTGGTAGATTGAGGGCGGTAGAGTAGTAGAGTGAGAGCGGTAGAGTGGTAGAGAGGGCGGTAGAGTGAGGGCAGTAGAGTGAGGGTAGTAGAGTGGTAGAGTGAGGGCTGTAGAGTGAGGGCGGTAGAGTAGTAGGGGGAGGGCGGTAGAGTGAAGGCAGTAGAGTGGTAGAGTGAGGGCGGTAGAGTGAGTGTGGTAGAGTGGTAGAGTGAGGGCGGTAGAGTGGTAGAGTGAGGGCGTAGAGTGAGGGTGTGAGGGCGGTAGAGTGAGGGCGGTAGAGTGAGGACGGTAGAGTGGTAGAGTGAGGGCAGTAGCTTGAGGGCGGTAGAGTTGTAGAGTGAGGGCGGTAGAGTGAGGGCGGTAGCGTGGTAGAGTGGTGAGGGAGTGTGTGAGGGTGAGGGGGTATGTGAGGGTGATGGGGTGTGTGAGGGTGATGGGGTGTGTGAGGGTGAGGGTGTGTGAGGGTGAGTGAGTGTGGTGGTGTGAGGGGGTGGGGGTGTGAGGGTGAGGGGGTGTGAGGGTGTGGGTGAACAGGCACTATCAGTGGAGCAGAAGGCAAGAAAAACGAGTGCAATCAGGGGAGCCGTAGGCAAGAGAACAGACACAATCAGGGGAGCAGAAGGCAAGAAAACGAGTGCAATCAGGGGAGCAGAAGGCAAGAGAACGGGCACAATCAGGGTAGCAGAAGGCAAGAAAAAGGAGTGCAATCAGGGGAGCAGAAGGCAAGAGAACGGGCACAATCAGGGGAGCAGAAGGCAAGAAAAACGAGTGCAATCAGGGAAGCCGTAGGCAAGAGAACAGACACAATCAGGGTAGCAGAAGGCAAGAAAACGAGTGCAATCAGGGGAGCAGAAGGCAAGAGAACGGGCACAATCAGGGTAGCAGAAGGCAAGAAAAAGGAGTGCAATCAGGGGAGCAGAAGGCAAGAGAACGGGCACAATCAGGGGAGCAGAAGGCAAGAAAAACTAGTGCAATCAGGGGAGCAGAAGGCAAGAGAACGAGTACAATCAGGGGAGCAGAAGGCAAGAGAACGGGCACAATCAGGGGAGCAGAAGGCAAGCAACGAGTGCAATCAGGGGAGCAGAAGGCAAGAGAACGGGCACAATCAGGGGAGCAGAAGGCAAGAAAAACGAGTGCAATCAGGGGAGCAGAGGCAAAAAGAACGAATGCAATCAGGGGAGCAGAAGGCAAGAGAACGGGCACAATCAGGGGAGCAGAAGGCAAGACAAACGAGTGCAATCAGAGGAGCAGGAGGCAAGAAAAACGAGTACAATCAGGGGAGCAGAAGGCAAGAAAAAGAAACTGTCTTTCACCACTGCGGTTTTGTGTTTTAAACACAACTAGTACATAGATTGCACGACCAGAGTTTTCCTAATGCAGACTGCATAAATGAAACCAGCGGCACCGTTCGCTTTTGTAAAACAAGCTCTTGGCATTGCTGTGGGGGGGCGGGGCGGGGCGGGAGCGCATTGCTTTGAAGTCTGATGGCGGGGGAGCAGCATGGGAGGCAGCATTCCATTGCGGTGCGAGGCTGATGGGTTTGACGTGCACGTGCGTCTCAGACGACTGGTTCACTTGAACTGGACGTAATCTGCGCTTGGTCAAGAGTTTGTTTCGCCTACTAAATACTCTCGCTATTAATCCCTGCGGGATATAATAGCGAGACCTAACAATGTACATATGCAAGCATATAAAAACTGTATATAGCGTTTTCCTACTATGCTTTCCCGTATGTGTGTGTCTGTTGGTCTCTGTGTTTCTGTCTCCCATTCCCTGTAGGGAAAGTATGTAGCTCCCCGTTGTAGAAGAGTCGGTCAAGAAGGAGCACACTGCATTGAATAATTTCTTGGTATGCACTTTTTATTAGTGTTACAGGAAATCACAATGATTGATTTTCTCTGTTATATTCTTCAGTCCCTTAGGTGTGCCATGACCGCCGCCGTCCCTCGTACAGAAGGAAAAGACTCAGGTAAGTGTTTTTGCTTTATGGTTTAGTCAAGGGAGGATGTGAGGGATAAATAATAACTATGCATAAATGTGAAGGGAGGGTGTAGAGCACAGCTTTCCAAATTTTTCTTGTTGGTGACACCCTTTTGTGAAAATATTTTCAGGGACACGGTAACACGAGAAAGCGCAGCGAGCGAGCCCGAACCACCTATGGTGGGTTCGGGCCCCACACATACACACTCCACCCCACACACACACCCCACACACACCACCCCACAGACACACCACCCCCCCCCCCACACACCACCCCCCCCACGCACAACCCCACACACCCAACACCAACCCCACACACCCCCCACCCCACACACACACCCCCACACACCCCCCACACCCCTCCACACCCCTCCCCACACACACACCCCACACACACACACACCCCACACACACACACCCCACACAGAGAGACTTGAGGGGCACTGTTAAAGGGTACTAGTGAGGGAATCAGTGGCAGAGGTGGCCTTTCCCTGCATCTGTCTCCCTCCATCGGTCTCCCTCCCTCCCTCTCTGTCTCAATCCCTCTCTGTCTCACTCCTGCTCTGTCTCCCTCCCTCTCTGTCTTCCTCCCTCTGTCTCACTCCCTCTCCCTCAGACTGTCTCCCTCCCTCTGTCTCCCTCCTTCCCTCTCTGTCTCACTCCCTCTCTGTCTCACTCCCTCTCTCTCACGCCCTCTCTGTCTCACTCCCTCTGTCTCCCTCCCTCCCTCCCTGTCTCACTCCCTCCCTGTCTCACTCCCTCCCTCTCTCACTCACTCCCTCTCTCACTCCCTCTCTGTCTCATTCCCTCTCTGTCTCACTCCCTCTCTGTCTCACTCCTTCTCTGTCTCACTCCCTCTCCCTCCGACTGTCTCCCTCCCTCTCTGTATCCCTCCATCTATGTCTCACTCCCTCTCTCACTCCCTCTCTGTCTCATTCCCTCTCTGTCTCACTCCCTCTCTGTCTCACTCCTTCTCTGTCTCACTCCCTCTCCCGCCGACCGTCTCCCTCCCTCTGTCTCACTCCCTCTCTGTCTCCTTCCCTCTCTATCTCCCTCCCTCTCTGTCTCCCTCCCTCCCTCTCTGTCTCCCTTCCTCTCTGTCTCACTCCCTCTCCCTCCGACTGTCTCCCTCCCTCTCTGTCTCCCTCCCTCTTTGTCTCACTCCCTCTCTGTCTCACTCACTCTCTGTCTCACTCCCTCTCCCGCCGACCGTCTCCCTCCCTTTGTCTCCCTCCCTCTCTATCTCCCTCCCTGTCTGTCTCCCTCCCTCCCTCCCTGTCTCCCTTCCTTTCTGTCTCACTCCCTCTCCCTCCGACTGTCTCCCTCCCTCTCTGTCTCCCTCCCTCTTTGTCTCACTCCCTCTCTGTCTCACTCACTCTCTGTCTCACTCCCTCTCCCGCCGACCGTCTCCCTCCCTTTGTCTCCCTCCCTCTCTATCTCCCTCCCTGTCTGTCTCCCTCCCTCCCTCCCTGTCTCCCTTCCTCTCTGTATCCCTTCCTCTCTGTCTCCCTCCCTCTCTCTCTATCTCTCCCTCCCTCTCCCTCTGTCTCTGCCTCTGTCTCACTCTGTCTCTCCCTCCGTCTCCCTCTGTCTCTCCCTCCATCTCCCTCTGTCTCACTCTCTCTGTTTCACTCTCTGTCTCCCTCCCTGTCTATCTCACTCTCTCCCTCTCTGTCTCACTCTCTCTCTCTCTGTCTCACTCTATCCCTCTCCCCCGACCAACATATTCTGTGGGTTCCATAAGAGTCTGTGACAAAGAGGAAAAAATGTTGCTTTCATTCTTAAATCTTTTTTATATTTTCCTGTATTGGTGGTGCCCAGGTGCGCAGCGCCCCTACCCACTCCCTCCCCCGCACTCCTCCATGCCCAAGGCTCACACGGGCATTCTCCATTGAACTGAATTGTTTATGTTTTTGTTTTCGTAAGGTTACAAGCCGCAGCGTGCAGTATCATGTAAATGTGAAAGCTTCTATAGGGCTACTTGGCAGCTTTTCTTCCCGATGCACCGCGATCCCGGGGCTGCCCCAAACCCAGGCCAACCCCCTGGACCCAATAACCCACCGTATTCACTCATTGAAGGGGCCTTTGCCAAATGGACTATCCACAAATGAAGACCATTTAACGTGCTAATAAGGCTTTGTTGTTATTCATATAATAGCCCCTGCAGCGCCACTCTGCCTGTTGCTGGAAGGCCCGCGGGGGTGATCTAAACAGCATACTAAAACCGGGACATTTGGATGTTTTACCCGGACGCTGTTGTAAAACCCGGACATTTCTGTGCTTTGGAGAAAAGACACTGGGACACTCCGCCAAAAACTGTGGTCACCCTACTTCAGCACCCCCGCCCAGTCGTGTGTGGCAGCCCGGGACCGCTCACAGCCGCACCCGAGCACTTCACAGGTCTTTAAGACCTTGTGCATGTTAATAGGGCTTTGTTGTTGCTTCGCCCCTTCTAAGAGCCCCTGCAGCTCGACTCTGCCGATGCGACACACCTGCATATGGGTCACGCCACATAGTTTGGAAAGCTGTGGTGTAGAGGTTGGAGCAACCAAAAGAAAAAGAGTAGCCGATGATTTCTGCTCTTGTCTCTGTTTCCGTCTCACTTATTTCCTTTTCCCTTGGTCCCTTTCACCCATCATCCTCCCCTCCCGTCCCTCTCTTACTCAGCCCCTTTCCAAAGGCCCCGTAGACGCCCACGCACCTGGAAGAGCCACGTCACTCCGGGGCCGTGGCGTGGTGACTCTGAGTCCTTCAGTGAGGTCTGGTCTTCTGCTTCGGCTTTCCCTCCTCAGCCAGGTTCGGGTGTTCTGCCCGCCGACAAGCTGTTACATATACAAAGGGGTCCCAGTACAGATAACAGACAAACAATTGAATACTAAATGTAAATACAACTAAACTGAAGTCTTATCACACTTGTTTTTACTCACAGTGTGATAACATAGCAAAGGATTACACACATTACAAAACCAATAAAGGCATTTCATAATCATCATAGAAAAATGTGTGCCCCAAGGGAAGAGGGGAGAAGGGGAGGCAGTGCAGGGTGAAGGTAAAATATAGCAGATCTTAACTCCTATCTAAAGAGTAAACATTTCTTCATAGTTTATAAAACAGTCCGTAATAGCCCTGGCTTCAAATGTAAGCCAGTTATGAAGAACGACATCAACTGTTCATGACCATTTAGTTAGACAACATGCTCAAAAAGCTCCTGCATGTATCAGGTTAACTGTTAGCGTAAGCCGTTGTTGAGGTGAAAACAAAAGTCGACGTTTCGACCCCAATATGAAGGTAGGCGGCTGTTACAGCCTTAAAGCGCAGACAATCTGTGACCCCCCCTGGGCTCCGGTTCGCTCTCTGGTAAGGCTGTTAGTCCTTCTCTGTCTTTCCGGTCTTCCCCCGCTGGTTTCTCCGCCTCGCGTTCCCATGCCGCGTGTAGCTGGACCAATTACTGACCAACCTGACGCGCTCTCCGCCCCCGCCTTCTTCAAGTGTGTATCCTCTGATGTCTGTCCTCAGCTCCGGCTTAAAAGGGCCGCCTGCCGATTCCCCTCTCTCCACTTCTTGATGACAGCAAAGCAAACAACTGGTAAAAGGGGACTGTGAATATAGGAGGGGTGAAATATATGAAGGGATGGCATGGCACTCCTTATCCTATATCCAATCGTCTACCACAGGGGCTACCTGACACACCCCACCCCCAGACGTTTCCCATTCGGGGAAATGAGGGATGCGTGAAAAAAAATCAGCAACTTGGTATGCAGAGTATAAAAGATGACAATTCTAAAACTAGTGCCCAATCTGGAATAAAAGGAGTCACACCTAAAAATAGCTTATCCTAAAAACCCACCTTCCAAAAACAAGATACCAAACAAAAGGAAAATCTTAGGAGCTTCAGGTGATGTCCCTAGTGTCTGATTACTGGTGTTTGTTTAGGTTTACAGGAGTCCAGAGGTTACATAGCAGACCTTGTCTATGCATGCCGTGTATTTTTCACTCATTATTGTAATATTTATGTAATCCACTCATCGCGTGCCAGAAGGTAGATGTATTTGGCTACAGTTTATATAGTGCCAGACTAGATCTGGTCTGTGTCTTCTGCTCCAAAGCTTGTACCCGTAAAAGTGCATCAATGTCTCCTTCCCTTGGAAGCAAATCCACTTGTATTCCAGTTTAAGCATATTTATTCTCATAGAATCACTTTCAAAATCCACTGTTCCCCAAGTAAATTCAAATTCAGTCTGCCCCAATTCATTTTGGGGGTTCTCCCTTCATCAGGGTATGCATGTGAGGAATCTATGTTGTATGTTGTGTGCGGAAAATAGTGACATAAGAATTAACTTGCAATCAATCTAATCCTACAGATACATAAATTAATAGTTTACTACATGTCCTGGTAGAGCCGAACCGCATGTCTGCGTTTGTGTGATAATAATATGCAAAAGGGGGGACAGTGGAGGACGATATTTACCGGGGTCCAATGTACGTGTCCAATGAGCAGTATACAACAATTGTACAAAGTTCCCCTGAAGAGGAGGGAGAAGGGAAAAGGGAGGAGAGGAAACAGCCACTCTCAGGAGTGTGCAGCAGGGAGTTGAGTAAACCCTTTTCGGAATTAGGATGCCTCACACAATTAGAGGATTAGACAACAGTAGCCGCCCGTCCAAATAACTGTATCGTGTCATCATTGGCCTCCTGCTCCAACGACAAGCTGGCGGTGCAATGCCTGCCGGGCAACACGTAGTGTTACTCTTTTAGTGGAGTTCTTTTATTCCTGGCCAGTGGGTGCATGCGTGTGAGGGACCTAAGAGGTGCGATTGTGAGCGTGAGTGAAAGTTAAAAGGAAGTCAGTAGAGTCCATTAGAACATTTTTAATCAGGTGGCTCACTGCTTAATTAAAATTGATAAAGGGAGGGGTAGCGGAGCACAACAATAAGGGTGATGTGGCTTCGTTCGACCCTCGCCTATGGTGTGGTCAACATGTTTCACGCCAGTTATGGCGATTCTTCAGGACCTATGGTTGCTCATCAATTAATGCGAAGTCTCCCCCAAATCGAAGAAACTTCCATATACAACCTGTATATCAAGGCAGCGAGTGCTACTGCGGTGGTCCTTGCCCTAGAAGTTGGGAAGAAACAAACAAAATCAAAGCTGAATGTATTCAGGCTCTTGTGTGTAGCAGCAGATTCCCAACATACTACTGTAGTTAACCTTATATAGGTCCAAACCCAGTGAGATACGGGGAAGGGGAAGGCTATGTGCGAAAAGGGGAACTCGGGAATTGGTGAATCACGCAGAGCAAGTGCTACGGATACCGTGGTTAGATCTCTACCAATAATTATTAATAATAATTATTATTATTATACTCAGGTTGTGGCACCCGTTCGTGCTGTTACAACTTAGTGGTAGTATAAGGGGTATCAATTGAAAAAATTCTGCAAGTACATAGTGAACAGAGTCCCACGTGTGTTCAATCTCGCCATGGTGGTGTTTTCGCCAAATTATACATGCTGGTGAAATCTTACCTAAACCCATGAAGGTCAGGCCCCACCGACTGTCCCTGGGAAGGCCTGAGCGGCGGGGAGTCCCCTGCGTGGGGGGTGAAATAAATATTTATTTAAATTTAAATTTTCATTTTTGTCTTTTTTGTCATGAGAATGCGTGTGATCGCCAAACACGCTTTATTACAGTGTAGGGCCAGAGTTTATGGTGTTGTTGCTCACACGCATGCACCCACTGGCCAGGAATAAAAGAACTCCACTAAAAGAGTAACACTACGTGTTGCCCGGCAGGCATTGCACCGCCAGCTTGTCGTTGGAGCAGGAGGCCAATGATGACACGATACAGTTATTTGGACGGGCGGCTACTGTTGTCTAATCCTCTAATTGTGTGAGGCATCCTAATTCCGAAAAGGGTTTACTCAACTCCCTGCTGCACACTCCTGAGAGTGGCTGTTTCCTCTCCTCCCTTTTCCCTTCTCCCTCCTCTTCAGGGGAACTTTGTACAATTGCGTTTGTGTGATACCAGGGTCTCCACCTTTTTGATAGTGAGAGCTACTTCTGATCGAAGAGAATCATCCTGATCTACTGCCTTTATCACGTGGCTTAGCTAAGGGTAGATGAATGCCAAGCAACTTAATTGCGCCCCTAGTGCGCCCAGTCCTGCTGCAGTGAGCACATAGCATTTGTAGCACTGGGTTAGGAAAGGTTTACCTGTAGGGCCCCTAAGCCTTTGTAGCACTGTTAGGTTTACCTGCGGGACCCCAAGCATTTATAGTACTGTTAGGAACGGTGTATCTGCGGGGTCCCCAGGGACGCGTTATGTTAATTTTATTCTTATTAACGAATCCCATCTGAGAGGTGAGTGTTTCAATGAGGGTTGTGGCCTCTTTGTCATGCAATACATGGGATGCCATTGTTCTCTCTAAGTGCGTGAGAAGACAGAAGACTTCTATTATCTGGTGAGTTGCCCTTCTGTTCATTGGCTCCTGTCCAGATCCTGGCCCGGCTTTAACAATTCAAGATTAATGTTCAGTAGTGGCAGTCACAGTATAAGGACTGTAAGCAAGACCTGCTGTAGAGTTTTCGATGTCCTAGGAAAAATGTCTCAATGTAGGAAAAGTGCCTGTTTTGGACATGGTTAGCCTTCACTTTTTACCCGGAAAATGATGTAGTTTTTACTGGAAGTGGACAGGGTCCCTGCCAACCAGGTCCCCTGAGCCTGATCTCCTTCCCTAAAGTGTACCAGTCGTTTCCACGATTGTCACCCCATTAGCTCACTTATAAGTCCCTTGTTAAAGATACCTCGGGTACCAAGGGCCTTGTTGTTAAAGAGGGTCGCTGAAGGCTGCAGCACAAATTATGCCACACTAAGGGACCCCTCACCAAGCACATACATACATACATACATACTGCCACTGCAGCTGTGTGTCTTGGTGCAGACAAAACTGAAGAGTCGACGTGGCACACATCCCTATATGCGATGCCCATAGGGACTGTCTGAGATATCGGTAAGACACCCCTCTAGCAGGCCTTATAGTGCACGCTGCTTTAGGGATATATCCTGTGAGGGCATATCTGCATGAGCAGATGTGCCCCAGCAATATCCTTGTCGATTCCGGGATATTACAAGTGACCATGGAAGCTCTATTGTAAGTACATTGGCTGCACACTTGTCATTACGAGTTCCACAGCTCCATGAAGGTTTCACTGAAATATGGGATATTTGATGCCAAAGATCTCAGCATAATAAACCTGTGCCAATTGTAGTGTCCGATTTATAAAAAATAGCACACAGAGTGCCACTTAGAGGGGTCCCCTAAGATCTACCAATCCTTAGTGTGATCATCGACTGGCCTCAGCCAGCCTGCTACCACCAGACAGTGTTCTGACCTCATGGAGAGCGTGCCTGTGCACTTTGAGGTTGATAACAAAGCCTTTCCTGGGTGGAGGTGTTCACTCCTCCCCTGGCCAGGAAGAGCTATCTGTGGCAGGGATTTTCAAAGGACTTGCCGCTTTTGTAATGCGACCCCAGCCTCTCCTGTTAGAGGGAGCAAGCGATCTTCCTACCCTCACCCCCTTTTTGGGCGAGGACAGGTGGAAAACCTTAGATAGAATAGGAGGTGTGCCCCCCAACGTCCCCTCTGCCAACTCCAACCCTCAGGTTTTGGAGGCAAGGTGAAGTACACTTTGTAGTGCCCACCATCTTGAAGATGGTGGGACTTATCCAATCAGGGCTAGGACTATGTCCCCTTCCCACAGGAGGTGGGCATGATAAAAGGGTGTAGACACCCCTGGAAAGTGGCCCATTGGCCACTACCTTTTACTCCCTTGTAACACTCTTAAATCAAGATTTTAGGTGGCATCCTCAGACCCTGAATTTCAGTTCCTGGCGACCTAAGAAGAGCCGGGCACTGCAGCCTTCTCTGCTGGTGAGGCTCTGTAAAGAACTATAATAATAATAGGTCCACTTATAAAGCGCAATGGTTACACTCCCGGTGAAGGATAGGATTAGCTTTAAATCTCTCTGTGTTGCCCACCAATCCTTTTGGGAAACCGGTCCATTGATTAATCGCCCTTTAATTACCCCTTATCTTCCCAGCAGACAGCTTCGGTCTACTAACGCTTTACTTGCTGTTGTACCAAAGGTCAAACGGTCTAGATCAGGAGGTCGTTCCTTTTCCCTGAATGCGGCCAAATTGTGGAACAGTTTACCTTTTCACCTAAGGTCCAACCCGGACATTACTTCTTTTAGGAAACATCTGAAAACTTTTCTGTTCAATAAATAGTGTGTTCTTTCTTCTGCATTTCAGCCCTACTGAAAACACTTGTTAGCATTCAGCGCTGGGACGCCCCCGGGCAGCTATCTGCGCTTTACAAAATCCATTTTCATTTCATTTCATTTCATTTCACACTTATGCCAGTGTGTTCCCGCGCTGCGGTAGAGTTAGCCAGTAATCAGATGCCCACTACCCTCACCCTACTAAACTTGGGGAAAGAGAAACGTTTTTAGTTTTTTCCTGAAGCATCTCTCCTGGGCCTCCATCCGGAGCTCCATTGGGAGAGCATTCCATTGCTTGGCCGCCAATAGGCGGAAGGACCGACCTCCCTTCCTGGCTTTCTTAATGGCGGGTACGCACACCAATCCTACCCCACCTGACCTCAGCTGACGTGTGGAGACATAGGGGGTCAGGAGATCCGACAGATACGAAGGGGCCCTTCCCTGCAGGATCCGAAGACAGACACAAAGTGCCTTGAAAGTGACTCTTTCTTTAATCGGGAGCCAGTGTAACGCGGCCAGGGCTGCCCTAGCCGATGCCCTTCTCGGACGCCTCAAAATAAGGCGGGCTGCCGCATTCTGCACTCCCTGCAGACGGAGCATACACTTGGTTGTTGCGCCTAGATAAAGGACGTTACCATAGTCCAGGCGCGACGTCACCAGGGCATGAACCAGAGTCTTCCTAGCCGCCACAGGGAGTAGGTCCAAGGTTTTACGCAGGACCTTCAGGATCCTAAAACAGGCGCCTGCCACCCGTCTTGTTTGATAGTCTTAGGAAAGACTGGGATCTAACCAAACTCCCAAGTTCTTTGCCTGCACACAGGGCGTAGGTGACCCCCCAAGTCCTGGGGCCACCATGCCGATGCTAACACAGTCGGGGCATTACCCACCAAAAGCACCTCTGTCTTGTTGCTATTCAACTTCAGGCAGTTCTTAGCCACCCATGCAGCCAATTCTTGCATGCATGCCATGAAGTGGGAGGCAGCCGACTCCTGTGCCTGTGTCAGGGAGACCACCAGGTGCGTTTAATCGCCATAGGATACGACCCAGATCCCGAACCCCTCAGCAGTCTCCGTTACGGGAGCTACATAGAGATTAAACGGGGTCGGGCTCAGAGTTGAGCCCTGCAGAACTCCCTGGTTCAGCATGATGACCCTGGAGTACTGTTTGCCCTGTCTCACCTGGAAGCAGTGACCCGACAGGAAATATTTTAGGCAATTCAGGGCATTGCCAGACACCCCACCCTTCCTCAGACACTACCAACGTGTGATGGGCTACAGTGTCAAAGGCGGCACTTAGATCCAACAGGATCAAGGCCACCGTTTGACCTGCATCCACAAATTGCCTGATGGATTCAGTGGCAAGAAGCAGCGCGGATTCTGTCGAGTACCCAGCTCGAAAGCCGGACATGGTCCCAGCCCTACTGGGCTGTCTGCATCCCTGGATGATCCTGAACCAAAAGTCAACTCGTCTTGCAGCCCAGCGACCTCCAGAACCTTGGGAGGACTGCCTGCCTTCGATCAAGACCAAGGTCTCCAGAGAAAAGCAGACCTATTCACAAAGCAACCCTCTTCAAAGTAAAGACTCTGTGACCGGAAGAACTGCGCAGCCTGCCCCCCGGTTTTAACTCTGCACCCGATGCCACCAGCCCGAGTCCAAGTGGCTCACCAGTTCAGCAAGGTTTCCCTGCTCTCAAGAGCCCAACTCCACCATGAGCTGTCCTCTCCTGGACTCCTAGAAGTTGCCTGCAGCTTCTGCAAGAAGACCCCTCAACCGCGACGTGCACTGGTTAGCCATTTCTGACACCAAAAGGCACCCCTTCACCCGTCCATCCTGGGCCTTGGTGAAGAGGACAAAAGGTGTTCCTACGTCCCTGAGCATCATAACTTACCTCAATGGCTGTTGGTTTCCTTAGATCGGCCTCCTGGCTGGAGCCTGCAGCCCTTTTCAGATTTGGCCTGCCTCCATTGCTTTTCATTGGGCACCCGATGCTATGTTGGCACCCTGCATCCAGCCGCCCCTGTGCCGCTAGTGTTGTAGTATTGGTGCTGCCTTAGCCCCTGCTCAGTGTTTTCCTCAGCCCTGGAGACTGTTCCTCCAAGCTACTGCTTCTTAGCTGTAAGCAGCCTCTGTCCGATTGCCCCAGTCCCGTTTAATTTGTATTCAGTGACTGACCTTGAACTTTCACCATGTACCCGCCCACCCCTTTGTCGCTTGTGGTGCACTGTTGGTGCTGAACTGAACCTTGCCCTGTACTGACCTTAACTTCCGAAGACTGGAAGAGGAGCTTCCGCGCCGCCCTTTGCACTTATCCTTTCTCAATCCTGATTTTATCGAAGGGCTTTTGAAGACAAGCTCTGGCTGACTTCAACATTCTTCGAAAAATCGAAATCGGACGCTCGGGTCCCTACTTACATGGCCCGCCCCGAGGCGACACCGGGGGCTCAGTTGCTAGCCGGGGAGTAATCAAACAACATCGGCTGAAGGGGTTGTTCCCCTGGACGGCCTCTGTCTGACTTTCGGTTTCACTTCCTACTCCCGGCGCGGATTGACTATACTGCGGCATAGATCGCCTCTTGCTCTGGCCTGGTTTTACGGCACTGTTCCAACCATTCCGTTTGGCCACCGTGTCCTCCACGCTGCTGATATTTGCACCCATTTGGTCCAGTTTCATGGCTTTTTGGCCTCATCACGTTCGGCCATTTTCACCAGGTCGTGCGGGCCCCTCCGGGGTCCCTATTCTAATATGGCCGCCAGACATGAGTCGGAGAAACGTAAGACCAGGGCACCACTTCGTGGGGGCCCATCCCAGACGAATATTATGGATCATTATTCTCAGCTAAAGGGATCCCCCGGCAGTGCTAGCCGTTCGCCTGACGATCCAAAGTCTATGTCTGCCGCGACGGAAGTATCGTTGCAGGATGTCATGGACGCCATCACCGGCCTTAAGACCTCCATGGGACAGCAATATGAGGCGCTCGCCTCCAAGATAGACACGGTGGCTGTGGATGTTACGCTAATCAGAGCGGACTTGGCGAAGACAAATGAACGGGTCAAGGAGTTAAATTTGAAGACCTCCAGTCTGACTACTGATGTGACAGAAATCCAAACGGAGATCGGGAACCTGCGTTCCTCTCGTGACATGATGGCACGTCGTCTGGAGGATTATGAAAATCGGTCCCCTCGCAATAACGTGCGCATTATTGGCATTCCTGAGACTTCCGAGACCTCTGCTACTGATCTCCTAGTGGAAGATCTGGTATCGAACCATCTTGCTCCCCCCGGGCTCACCAAATTCTTTGCGGTTGAGCGAGCTCACAGGGTTCCGGGAGGGAAGGCTCAGCCCGGGGCTCCCCCGAGACCCATTGTTGCCAGATTGTTCCACTTCAGGGACAGGGACGCTATCCTGCAAGCTTCCCGGGAAAAAGGCCCGGTGAATTCGAGAACTCTAATGTGAATTTCTACCCCGATTTTACTCCATTCGTTCAACGGCAGAGGATGGGGTTTCAGGGAGTCAAGAGATGTTTGCGGGACCTGGGATTTAAAGTATGCCATGCTATTTCCGGCCAGACTTCGTGTGGAAAATGGTGAACGAACGTTTTTCTTTGATCGTCCGGACAGTGTCAGTGACTGGCTTGACTCTTTGCCCAAAAGGGATAATCGCACTGAGCACCCCGGTGGTGCTGAAGGTGGCTTGTCGGAGCAGGAATGATGCTGTGGATACTGGCGTTTGAACTTTTCTATTCTTTCGGCTGAGTCTTGACTTTGGTTTCTTTTGCTTTTATCTTATTGCTTGGGCCTGAGGGTGGCGGGGGTTACTTGGGACTCTTTCTCCTCCTAGGTTCTTCTTGTAGAGTAGTTTCACTATGGGGCGACAGGCACACTGCAAGTTGGGGTGGCTTCTTAGTCGTGTGCAGGGTGGGGGGCGTTGTAACGGGTTTCGGTTGGGGGGTGGTGGGGGGGGACTGTGTGTGTTTTTCTTTTGTCACAAGGCTTCATATTGACTTCTCTTATTGCTCGTGTCATTTGGGTTCGTGTGTGGGGTGCCCTGCCTCATTCTCGGGGATGGGGGGTGGTGAGTTGAGACTATTGTCCTGGAATGTTAATGGGCTGGGAGACAGGATTAAGCGGGGGGGGTCTTGCAGTTCCTCAGACGCCATTCTCCCGATGTTGTACTCCTACAGGAGACGCATCTGATTGGTAACGTTTGTCAAGCCTTGAATAGGCGTGGCTATCGTTTAGTTGCACACTCTGGTTTCACTTCTGGTTCCCGGGGGGGGGGGGCATTCTTATTCGGTCATCTCTCCCGTTCGAGATTGATGAAGTGATACTTGATGATAGAGGGCGCTATGCGACCCTCACGGGTAGATGGGAGGGGAAGACTCTCTCTATTTTTTCGATCTATGTCCCTCCGGGCCTACAAGTTTCTACTTATGCTGATCTGGGTAAGGTTCTGTTAGGGCTACCTGAGGGTCTGCTTGTCCTTGGTGGAGACTTTGACTCTGTTGTCTCTGGTACTGTTGACCGTTTTCCCCCCCGGGAGTTGGTCCGATCTCAGATGTGGCTTGGTGATCTGCTGGAGACTTTTGGGTTCGGTGATAGTTGGAGACTGATGCATCCCACTCAGCTCCAGTACACCTTTCACTCCGGGGCGCATGGTAGTCTCTCCAGGCTAGACTATTTTCTGATGCCATCTGCCCAATCCTCCTTCATTTCTGAGGTTTGTCATCTTCCCAGGGGTATATCAGACCATTCTCCTTTGTGGCTTCGGTTTCGAGTTGGAGTTGGTAGTGCGGGTAGGGTGGCCCCCATCAACCCTTGGTATTTCCGTGATCCTGGGACCCGTTCTGATCTTGTGAAAGCGATTGACCACTACTTCAATGACAATGTGGGATCTGTTTCTTCTTCTGTTTCACTGTGGGAGGCCTTCAAAACGGTTATCCGTGGGCAGTCACTGTCACTTATTGCTGCTGCAAAGAAGGCTAACAATGAAGAGATTGTGCGCATTGAAACTGATATCACTGCACTTGAGAATGCTCTTGGTTCTGGAGAGACACGTTTAGCATCGCATGCCCCCAGTTTGAAGCAGGCTGATTACAGAGCCCTTGTTACTGATGCGCCAAAGGTGATGCACAGTGAGCAACGGGGCCGGCTGTATGATGTGGGGGATAAGGCTGGCAAACTGATTGCGTGGCTGGATAAGAAAGAGAGAGAGAATCGTGTTGTCCCTGTGGATGGTTGGTGAGCGTGTTACTGAGCCAATTGGGATCGTTGATTGCTTTGTTGACCACTTTCAAACTGTGTATGCCTCGGTTTCTGATAGAGACGAGGATGACTCCCGGTCACCAGCCGACTGGACTACGGCAACGCCCTCTACGCCGGAACCACCGCCAAGCTCCAGAAGAGACTCCAGCGGATCCAGAACGCCTCAGCCAGACTCATCCTCGACATCCCACGAAACAGCCACATCTCCGGACATCTGAGAGACCTGCATTGGCTCCCCGTCAACAAAAGAATCACCTTCCGTCTCCTCACCCACGCACACAAAGCCCTACACGATCAAGGCCCGAGCTACCTCAACAACCGAATCAACTTCTACGCTCCCAAACGCCACCTCCGATCAACCAGCCACGCCCTAGCCGCCGTCCCCCGCATCCGAAAAGCGACAACAGGAGGAAGGTCCTTCTCCTACCTGGCCGCCAAGACCTGGAACTCCCTCCCTCCCGACCTGCGCCTGACCCAAGACCACCTCTCCTTCAGGAAGAAGCTCAAGACCTGGCTGTTCGAGCAGTAACGCCCCCCCCCCCCCCCCAAGCGCCTTGAGACCCTACGGGTAAGTAGTGCGCTCTATAAATGTCTTTGATTGATTGATTGATTGATACTTCTTCGGGACATTGCCCTGCCTTGTCTTTCAGAGGACGACAGAGACCTCATGGACGCGCCCATCATGGTGGACGAGATCGCGGGTGCTATCCATTCCCTCCGCTCTGGGAAGGCAATGGGCCCCAACGGCTTACCCATTGAATTGTATAAGTTACGACCGGACGCCTTGGCACCCTATTTAAGGGGGATGTTCTTGGAGGCTTTGGAGCTCGGTTCCCTGCCCGCGGATCAGCGAATTGCCACCATTGTGGTTCTTCACAAGGAGGGTAAGCCTCGTGATCGCTGTGCCTCGTATAGGCCCATTTCATTGCTTAACGCCGAACCCAAAATTCTCGCCAAACTATTGGCTAATCATTTGATTACGGTGATCGGGGACCTGGTCCATCCGGATCAGTCCGGTTTCATTCCTCGTCGTAACACCGCCCTTAATCTGCGTAGATTCCATGGAGTTCTCGCGAGGGCAGAGACCCTCACTGAGTCGGCCATTTTAGTTTCAGTTGATGCTACGATGGCTTTCGATACCATTGAGTGGTCATACCTTTGGGCGGCCCTCTCTAAGTTTGGGTTCGGCCCGGGGTTCATCGCTTGGGTTAAACTTCTTTATGAGAAGCCCCTGGCCCAGGTGGTGGTTAACGGTAAGGTGTCCGGGGCCTTTACGCTAGGGCAGGGTACGCGGCAAGGCTGCCCGCTGTCTCCGTTGCTCTTTGCCCTCGCCTTGGAACCGCTGGCTGAGTGGCTCCGTTGGGAGCCTTCCATGAGGGGCATCCGCTGGACTCCAGATTTTGAGGATCGTATCTCGCTCTATGCGGATGGCATCCTTCTGTATCTTACCTCCCCTCGGAAGTCTCTTAATGTGCTTTTCGATGTTCTGTCCTCCTTCGGAAAGAACTCGGGTCTCATTATTAATTGGACTAAATCTTGTGTCTACGTTTTGGCTGGAGGACTCCCTCCATTGCCTCGTAGATTTCCAATTCAAGTGGCGGAGACCGGCTTTAAATACTTGGGGATCTACGTCTCCTTGGATGCCACCGTGCGTTACGAACGTAATTTGCTACCTCCTCTTCAAAGGCTGAAGTTGGATGTCGCTCGCTGGCGTCAGTTGCCGTTGTCCCCACTGGGTCGTGCTGCTGCTGCTCTTTTTAAAATTATGTCGCTGCCCAGATTTCTGTACGCTCTCCAGAACTCATTTTATTTGGTTCCCTCTCGATATTTTCGTGAGGCAGAGGGTCTACAAAGGCGACTGATCTGGGATGGGCGTGTGCGCATTGCCCTGTCTAAACTCACATTACTGTGGTACGACGGAGGTATCGCCCTCCCTGATATTAGGCGCTACTATTGGGCTTCCCAGCTGAGTGCGGTTAACCACGCAACGTATGCCCCTGGTCCGGCCTCGGCCTCTGCCGGGGGGTAATTTCAACAGGGCGCTTTATTCCCGGAAGCTCTGTAGACCGCTGACGGGACCCACTAAGATTGCGGTACGAGTGTGGCGTGATGCGAATGCGGCGTGATGCGAATGCGGCTTTTGGATGGAATGACAGGCTCACCCGTGCGACCCCTCTGTATGATTCTGACTGTTTGGGTAATTTGTGGGGAACTAAAGGTTTTGATAAATGGGACATGATTGGTATCAGCAAGGTGGAGGATCTCTGGTCCAAAGGAAATGTTAAGTCCTTTGCGGTGCTACAGGCTGAATACGAACTTGGGGACAGGGAATATTTCCGATACGCCCAGGTCCAACATGCCCTGTTATCAGTTTTCCCTGCGGGTACAGAAATTCCTGAATCCTCCCCCCTGGAGGATCGTATCCTTGACGGCCATGTACCTGATAGCTCAATTTCTCTGATTTATAAGAAGCTTATAAATAATAGAGCTGATCTGCTTGTGCGTCTCAGGGCTTCGTGGACCGCTGATGGCCTAGAATTGGACGATGAGGACTGGCAATCCGCCTTATCCTCACCTAAGGAGGTCGCCATACCAGCGCGCCTTTGATTCGTTCAACTTAAGATCCTCCATCGTGTGTACGTCACTGGTCCGAGTCTGGTTCGCATGGGTTATTCTATGGATGATCAGTGTAAGCGTGGTTGTGGCGTGACTGGCACCTTCCTCCATATTCTGTGGGAGTGCCCGGTGGTGTGTGAATTTTGGTCCCGTGTACATGCTGTAATGGAAAGGGTGACTGGTGTTGCATTATCCCCCGAAGTCAGGCGTTGTCTCCTTATCGTCTGGGAACCTAATGACTACAACACGGCTCAGATCACCTGGGCGACCCTGGGCAACATGATTGCAAAGAGAGACATTTCACAGCTATGGGGATCCAATAGGCCGCCAACTGTATCGTCCTGGAAGGAAAACATGGATTGGTGCATGTTTAGGGAGAAAACTGTTTATTTGTCACGGGGTCGCCCCAGGAAATGGAGTAGAATTTGGTCGCAGTGGAACTCCTATCGTGGAAATGTGTGCACCCCCCCACATGCTTTGCTTCCCGACGTCACTTTGTCCCCATGATTGACATTCCTCGTATTGCCTTTTTATGTATTATCACTTGTCTCCTCGCTGCCCCCCCCCTTATTCTGGATGCTGACTGTTTGTTATATGCCGTTACGCTGGCGCGCCTCCTGCGCGGACCCATGACCAACTGGTCAATTGTCATCGAGCCTTGTGATGTTTGTTGTGTTTCTTGTTAATTTTCAATAAAAAATTAGAAAAAAAAAAAAACTTCCGAAGACTGGTCTTTTATGTGAATGTTCCGTATACGTATGTTTAATGTTTTTTTCCTCCCATTGCTTAACATTGTAAAGTCTGAAAATTGCAGTGTGTCCACTTTTTATATTGAAAATGTATTTCTATTGCAAAAAGTATTTACCTAAGAAAAGTTCTGCAAAATAAATCCAACCGAGTGTCATTTTTTTTATGAATTGGTCTCAGATTTAATCATTGAGTGTGTGTCTCTTTTATTGCCACGGTGTGTACAACAAATGCTTACGACTACCCTCGGATAAGCCTAACTGCTCTTTCACACTACTACAAAAGAGAGCATTAGTATTATCTACTTGAGCCTCTGTAAAGCCTTTGGGGATCCACTGGACTCTCTGCACACTCTACCTCTTTTTGATATAGTATATAGAGAGCCAGCTTCCTACACTGGTGGCGCAGCGGTAGGGTACACGACTTTGCATTTGCTGGACCACTCTGACAATAAGTGACAACAAGATTCAATCCAGAAATTGCCTTTCGTTAAATTGTAGTTTTGCAAATTGACTATTTTTCCAAATTTTGAAATATGTCAGGGCCCTGGTTCGGTCCCCTTGAGTACAGCTGTTTCAAAGTCAAACTCTTGCTGTAGTTAAGAAACCAGTATTAGGGATTTTTTTTCTCCAAAAAGGTCCCATCTTTGTAAAGACAATGAGTGCTAGAAGTAGTCACTCAGAAGAGCTGATACAGGTGAAGGAGATCGACCTCACACCTTATGCCTTTAAATATAAAATAGCTCAGAGGCTTGGGTAAAACCTATAGGCTCAGGGCGGGGTCAAACCCTACCAAAGCAAAGCTCCAGGATCTTTTGGCAGAATATGACAAAGAGCATCCAGAGGATGACTCTGATCTTACAGATCAAAATACTGACAGTAGGAGTGACCGTGTGACACCCCAAGACAAAGAAGCCTCTTCAGACGAAGAGCTTGCTCTGCTAAGACTAGCCAGGAGGGCAGCTCTAGAAGCCCAACTCCTAGCTACAGAAGAGGGAGAAAGGAGTTTGGCCGAGGACCCATCTTTGGTGGCATCACAATCATAAATAAGGAGAAAGTAGATTCCTTTGACCCTAAAAACCCCAAAGGGATTGCCCCAATATTATTTGAGGGTGATGATATCACCAAGTGGTTCATTGCTCTTGAGCGGGCCTGTCGTAGCAGGCAGGTCCACAGGAAGCCGTGGAGTCCTATCCCGTGGGAAATGTTCTCAGAATCCTATGACCTCATGAGGGGTACCCTAAGTGAGGGCTTTGGATTCAGTACGGAGTATATCACCAGTTTCAGGGAATCTCGAAAAACCCAAAGCCAGGCCTGGGTAGATTTTGTAGACTATTCACTGAAATCAGTAGGAGGTTGGTTAGTAGGTAAGAATGTGCATGCCTTTGAAGGGCTTTATCATTTGATAATGGAGGAGCATCTTTTAAGTAATCGTTACCAGGGGAAGCTACATCAATTCCTGGTAGACCTTGGTCCACTTTCTCCTCAAGAGTTGGGGAAGAAGGCAGACCACTGGGTCAAAACAAGGGTGACCAAGACTCCTGCTGGTGGGGGGAGACCAAAAGAAAGAGGCCAGAAAGCGACCCTAGGGAAATGGGAGGCCACTGCAGCTTGCACCGCACATTGCATTCAAGTATTCAAATTGCTCCTTATGCAAAATCACGCTTTATCGTATCATATGAGGCCCATGGCAGCAGTTCTTCCACCACTGCTGCTGGCTTTTAACTTAATAAAAAGATTTCTCTGCAAAAGTTACAAGCCAGCAGCTTGCAGCCATGAGCCCTACACTATTATTTAACATGATCGTACATTTCAAAGCTTCAATTGTACACAAATATAATGCTGGTCAAAGGCATTAATTACTTACCTGGAATCCAGGAGAGTCGTCTTAGTTTAAATTAATCAGCGACGGAGGAGGCCTGCTTCTTGACACGCTCATTGCTTCTGTCCTGTGATGATGATTAACTGCTGCAGCTGCGCAGTGTGCTAGGCGGGCCGAGGGTAAAAACAACTACTGATTGGTCCGATTTGGGGAACAAACTTCTAATGTTATATTTTGCAATCTTTTATTGGTAGTGCATTATGCTTGCGCGCTACCAATGAATGACTGCAAAAAGGAAATGAGGATTGACGGTGTTGGTGACCTACGTCGAGACCCAGCCCAGGCCCCAGGCAGTTTCAGTTGCTGGCGGTAATGTGAGGTCTGTGGCTCACATTTAGGCAGGCAGCAGATTAGAAATAGTTTACGCCCGCTTGCATTGATGTTTTATTTCTTCGCAGGGTTGGGAGAGGCTGAAATGGTGGCACCTACTTCGATAATGCGCAGTCAATTATTGATCAATTGCATGTGGGCTCGGCTAGAGTGTAGACGCGGCCCTGAGATATAAGCACCGGCACAAATTAAGCACTGGGTAGTAGTCTCTTCATCCATACCAGTTGATTGTTTTCTTGGCAATGATTTGGAGTCCTTAGCCTGGGCTGAGGCTGAACTGAGGATCCATGCAGAAGTGCTTGGAACCTCACACTGTGTGTGTGAAAACCATAGCTCCGAGCAGAGCCCGGGTGTAAAAGAGGTGCTGAAGTCTCGAATAATGGCCCAGTCCTCCAAGAGAAAAGGCAGGAAAACTGGAGAACCAGCTTCTAGTCAGACACCAGACCGTTCTCCTCAGGAGGAAGAAGGGTCAGCCCCAGAGACAACTGAGCCTCAGGAGCTGAAGTTTTACCAGGATGAGCTTTTGGCCCTGGGGCGACCCTCTAGGGAAGACCTGTGCCAGGGACAGAAAACCTGTCCCACTCTTGAAAACCTGTGACTGCAAGCTGCAGCACAGGAAGGAGGTGATGGCAGTGGTGCCCACAGGACGTATTGGGAGGAAATCCTTTACACTGAGGGCAAAGACCCCAAACCTAGTGCCACTAGGAGAGTGGTAGAGCCTCGGGCGTTTGGGGAGTGTTGGACTTGGCCCTTATGGCAGGTTCACCCCTAGACTTTTTGCCTTTAATGGTGACCTGGGGATGGTGATTTTTGGGTTCTGCGCACTTTCACTGTGTCCCAGTGGAAAGTGCGTGCGCACTTTGAGTGCATGTGATGAGCTAGGCCTGCCCTCCCATAGGAATGCATGGGGAATGGATGTGTCCCTGGTAGTTCCTGATGCGTGGGGTGTACAGGCTCGAGTCTGGTATGTGTGGACTCGTGTGATTGAATGCTGCAAAATGGTGTATGCGGCATGTATGTGTCTAGTGGGGAAGTGCCACTTCTAGACATGGCTACGTGTGTGCTGTGAAGGTGCTGGCGTGTGATTGGCTGGAGCTGGCTGGTGAGCCTGGCTCCAGGAAGGCTGGATGGGTCTGCCCGGTGGTGAGTGGGAGATTAGCATGCTGATGGCTGGGGAGGAGTGTACCTGTGTCCTGAATGAGGCTGGGTTTTCCCCTGACAATACTGGCTCCGTCCCCCTGTGGTGCATTCAACGACCCTAGCCCTGCCAGTGAATAGAGAGGGTGGTTGAGCCCATCAGCAGTGCTCACAGACCAGCTGCGACTGGTTCTGCCCCCACCCTGCACCTACAGACAAAGGATTTACTGTATAAAAATGGGGCTGTGTCCCCACAGAAGTTGTTCTCTTCCAGGATCCTGAGGGGGCTGCTGCTGCTGCTGGGCCAGAGGACCGCCACTTGGAGTGTCTCCCTGCCTGGAGACCCAGTGAGCTGGCTCTGGGCCCAGCCTTGCCCCCCTGCCTACCAAAAAGAACTTTGTTGGGTCTTGACCTTGCAAGTAGCGCTGGGGAGCGCTTTCTCTGGACCCTCTTGACCCCCCTAGCGCTTGGGAGCGCTTGATTCTGCCATAGCGCTTGGAAAGCGCTTTATTTCCCCTCTAGCGCTGGGAGCGCTGTATTTGCCGTTATAGCGCTTGTGCAGCCGGTGCCCACCCGGCATTTGGCCGCTTTAATTGCCGATTTTTGGCCGAGCGAGTGCCCACCTCGCTTTATATTTTAATTGGAAGCCGGTGCCCACCCGGCATTGCCCCGTTTATTGAATTATTTAAAAGCCGGTGCCCACCCGGCATTGCCCCGAGATCACCGCCGCAGCCCAGGGACATCGAAACCGTGGCCGGGCCGCTGCCTAGTGCGACCCGGAAGTCCCGCCTTCATACCCCCAGGGCCACGCTGCCATTGGCGGCCCCAGAGGAAGTCAGGCGGATTGCTGCGTGACGGGGCCAGGCGGAGAAGCAGGAAGCAGCCTACACGTCCAGCCGAGGCTCCCGAGTGAGAGGAGAGCCCCGGACCTCTGCCAGCAGCCGGTGAAGAGGAGCCATCCCAGAGAGGAGCCCCCGCCCGCCAGACTCCCGGTGAGTGAAGCAGTGTTGCCCAGGGAAGGGGGAGGCGTCGGGGCACATTGCCGGTGTCCCCCCCCCCTCGTGCTCTCTCCCCGAATGAGGGGAATTGTTGGTGAGGCTTGAGAGGCTCGGGGGCAGCCTAGTCCGGAAGGTGGCATTTCGTGTGTGAGCCTGAAAGGCTCGAGGGGGCGTTTGTTGGTCTTGAGTCCAGGAGGGACTCCAACGGTGGGGGGCATTTCGTGTGTTCGAGCCCCGAGGCTCCGGGGGCATAATCTGTTAGTTGAGCCAGAGAGGCTCCAAAGTGCCCACTATTATTTAAGAGCCCCAGAGAGGCTCTAGGTGCCCCCATTTTGCTTTGAGTCCCCAGGAGGGGGATTCCAAGGGGGCACAGTGGTTTTACGAGCCCTGAGAGGCTCAGGAGGGCCAGTCATTTGAGTAGCGCCCTGAGAGGGGCTCGTGAGTGCCCACACTGTTATTTAGAGCCCTGAGAGGCTCAGAGGAGGCATTTGGTTGCGTGAAGAGCCCAGCGAGGCTCCAGGGGGAAACAAGTGCTTTGTGCAGAGCCTGAGAGGCTCCAACGTTGTCCCCCCCCAGCATCGCTTCCCAGTTGCCCAGCACTTTGTGGGCAACTGCCACGTTTAGGCTGTGTTCTTGACTGCCTGCGCAGCCTGCCTGACTTTGGACACAGGGCGTCCTAGCCCTAGAGAGACCAGTTGGCCTAGGGACAGTCACAGGTGGTGACTTCTGTGAGTTTGGCGCAATTGTACTTTTCCTGCACCTCTGAATGTGTTTTTATGCGTCATGTGCCTTGTCCTTACACCTCTGAATGTATGTTATGCATTGCATCATGTGTTATGTTCTTACACCCCTACAGGTATTGTGATACTTAGGTGGTTGTTTTTCTCCTAGTGCAGGTGGTGCTAGTGAGGTCCTGCTTACCAGTAGTTACTGGTGGTGTGCTATTTTGTGCTACAGTGATTTATGTTCTATGTCCTAAGTGCTATTTCTAAAAAGTGTTACTTCTAAAAGTACTGATTCCTGACAGTGGTCCAGGTGGCCCTGTCTTGTACATATCCCCTGTAAATTCTGCCCGTGCCTCTGGCACATTGTAAAGTGTGTGTTTTATCTAATGTGTTTTGGTGTAATACAAAGGCTATTTTTATATAACCTTGTGTGGAGTTTCCTTTGTGGTGGGTCCTGGGTGTTTCTTGTTGGGGTGCGTGCGCACATACTTAACTCACATCGCCTCCAAGTTTAGCCTTGCTGCTCGCGCCACGTTACCTAGAGGGTGAGCAGGGGTTATCTTGGCGTGTAACTCCCTTGCCCTGACTTAGGAGTGGTGGTCTCTGACTGACTTTGGCGAAAGCCCTGGCCAGCCAGGGATCCCATTTCTAAATGTGCATTATAAGCAGCCACATATACAACTTATTCTGCCCAGACCCTTTGAGATTATCAACGAACGGACTGTGCTTCTCGGCTTTCCATGATAGAAGTTCTGGTCAGAGTTGTATATGACGTATTGTTTGGCGTCTGTGCAGCCACATCTGCTTTAAGATCAGTGAAAGCAGCCACAAAGCATATCTGGATGAGTGTCTTGAAGGTAAGTAACTCCCAGAAGCTCTTGTTAAGCCATCTTCCCTTCAGTGGGGCAAACTTGTTTGTATCTTTCCTAGAGGACCCGGTTATGGCATCCCCCTAGCTGGACACCTTGACCAGACCAGAACTAAAGGCCAGGGATGCACCAGAAGGTGAAGGAGATTTGTAACTCCTGTCCCATCTGTCAAACCAGTGGCATGACAGGTGGGCACCCAAAGGCCCCCTTAATCCCGCTTCCAGTTGTTGGTGTTCCCTTTGAAAGGGCAAGGATTGAAATTGTTGGTCTTCTTGACCCCCTACAGCATTGTCGTAAATAAATTATTTACACTATCATAATTTCTATAAATAAATAAATATCAAAAGGGTCAAGCATAAATGAGGAGCAGAGTCCGTGGTATTAGAGTCAATGGGCTTTATTGCATTAACTCGAGTTAAGGGAGAGCTCCAGCTCCAAGCGGGCACAGGAGAGTTCTGAGCTTTATTCACAGAGTACAATATTTATACATTCTTTGCATACATAGGGAGGAGCCCTCCAAGCAGAAGGAAAGAAAAAGATATGAGCATGTAGGCGTTCACTGTAATGAGTCATAGGTGGGTGGGTGCATAGAGGGGGCAGCAAGGTCAGCTAAAACTCGCAATGCCTGTTTGCGTAACTTTATCAGACTTCTCCATGAGGGCTGTTTCCTTTCTGTTGGCCAGGGAGGGCCCTGGGTGTCAGAGTGACTAGCATGTCTGGTGTTATCTCTAGCTCGGGGCAGCATGCAGATTGCTCTCATCTGTAGAAGTGTTGCTGCTTCATACTAGCAGTTGGTTTGGCCCTTCCTGTCCACCCCTTGTGTAACTGTCTTGGAGGTTTCCCTTGACATGGGCCCCACTTATCTCTGAGAGCCGACAGCAAAACTGGGCCTTATCTCTGCAGAGGGGCTTCTGCTCGCCTCCTGCTCGGGCCGGAATGCAGCTTTATCAGGTCGACCCTTGTTTGACACTGTTAAGACACCCCGGGCTGGGCCTCTTCTCCGTGACTGCTCAAAAAAATATCTAATGTGCTGCAGAGAAATGTAACGTGTGCCTTTTTCAGGGTCTGGCATGGAGGGGCCTGGTGACAGAGAAATAAGACCTCTGAATGTGAAGTAATGCAGGGGTTTTTATTCAACATGGCAGATGGTGAGAGGGTAGCGCGTGGGGGCACGAATACATATAAATATGTAATTTTCTTCATTCCCTCCTTGTCCCCAAGCGCACCCCTCTAATACACCTCTATTTTCATCAGGCCGTTAATGTGTTCTTGCAACATGATCTTTTCATTTTTTCTGCTCTGCACATGTGGACGGGGAATGCAGGCAGTGGCGCACAGACCGCAGATGGCCGGGCCGCATTGGATGCAGAGGCAACAACTGAAGATGATGAACAGTATTGATCCTACTACAGTCAACACTTTCCATCCCCATGTTGATACTAATCCCCACAACCAGCTGCTTAAGGACCATTCTCCTTTATCCATGTCTAGCTGACTTGACATCTTGTGTAGCTTGGCAATGGCTTGGTATACCGTAGGTGCGTTATTTGGAATAAACACACAACAACTCGTGGAGATCAATCTGCATACACCACCACGGTCAGCCAGAACGATGTCTAAAACAATGCGATTTTGTAGGGTCATGAGTCTATCTGCGACCACCTCGGCTGTGAGATTAGAGAGGGCACCTGCTGTTGCATCTATCGTGTTTTGCACCACTCGTGTGAGGTGGCGGATGTTCCTGCTGTTTACCATGGGACCCCAAAATGGAATGACTCCGGCAAAGAAGTCTCCCGCCTCCTGCCCTGCTGTATCTTCTGTATCTATGACCCCCCTTCGCCGTCTGTTATAGACAGTCAGAGGCTCAATTTCATGATAGTCCGCAGGGGCAGTGTAGGTGGGGGGAAGGAGAAAAGCAATGTAACAAGTGCCGGACCAACCCTGTGGGAGCCATGTATAACCTTTATCCCCACATATGAAGTAGGTGCCCTGTGCGGCTATAAGCCGTGTATTGTTTGTTCCATTCAAATTGACTGTGTGATTGCAGATGCTATCACCCATACGTATCTTTCCTTTACTTTGGACACAAAAAGGGGCTTTCGTTGATGCCACAAAAACAGGTGAAACGGATCTTTTTCTCCTGTCCATATACTGATAATATAACTTATTAGATCTGTTACCGTGGTCAGCATAGGCTTCCTGCTCTAGTGGAGTACCACATGCCCTGATCTTTTCACCTCGCCAACATAAAATGTATAGGTGATATCTGAGCTGAGACTGCTCTTTTGTATCCGTATTGGCCATATAGGAAGCTTTGTTTGTTTCCCACCAACCGGTACAAGAGCCTTCATAAGAAAAAGGGAGAGTGATGAAAGGCATGCCTTTGGCAACTGTATGGGGAAGAAGACCGCACACCCAGCAGTTGGATGTGTTTATGGCCAGTTGATGCTGTTGTAAAAGGGTGATGAAAGTATTGTTCTTAAATTCATTTCTTCTGTTCTCTAAGTGTACTGGGAGCTCAACATGTGAGTGTACTATGGTGGCGTTCTGTGAGACAGCAGGTGGATAGAGAACATGTAAGAGCCAGCCAATACTTATTACCACAATGCTCATAAAAAGTACAATAATCAGAGACACTATACATCTGCTGTGTAATAGCTTGCAGTATTTCTTTCTCATATTAGTCCTTTTTTCTTTACTGTTCACTAGTTTATTCAAGTCAGACATCATGTTCAACCGCTTCACCACCGGGTGGACTTAGACAATCAAACGTCGACTGACCTTCTAGATCTCAGTTTGGAAGTGTACTCTTGCTGGGGAGTCTTTTCCAGAAAGGGGGGCTCAAAGTCTGTACTGTCTTTGTTTTTAGCAAATGTTCCGGTAGTATTTTTTACAGTGACTGGCATGCAGCCACCCCTTTCTTCCCTCGACTTTGATGGCCGTCCTCGTCGTCAGCAGGACCAATTTTGGTGCCTTCCACCTGGGGTCCAGAGGGCTCGTCTGGTCAAAATTCCTTATCAGCACCCAGTCCCCTGGGGCTATGGCATGGTCCTCGACCTGGGTGTTGTCAGGGAAGGCAGCGGCAACCTGCGAACGGCAAGAGAGTAGTGCAGACATCAAGGAAGCCAGGTAATCTGTGAGCATAGTACTGTCAACATCAGTTATTCTTTTAGGTATTGGTGTACCCCACATATTCGGTGGTCTTCCAAAGACCACCTCATAGGGGATAGGCCGGTTCTAGAATGAGCTACCATGCGCATGTAAAAGAGGGCAACCGGTAAGGCTACCATCCAATCCACGCCCTTTTCTGCACAGACTTTAGCTAATTTTGTTTTGAGGGTCTGGTTATGTCTCTCTACTAGACCTGCTGCTTGGGGATGCCTTACACAATGGAACTTCCAGGTATATCCCAACAGAAGGGACACCTGTTTCATGAGCTCAGAGGAGAAGGGCTGGCCATTGTCTGAGTAAATGACACGTGGCAACCCGTATCTAGGGAAGAACTCCCTCACTAACTGTTTGGCTGTTGTAACTGCAGTATAATCTGGGACTGGGTAAGCTTCTGTCCATCTGGTTAGGGCACACACCACTACCAGGACGTACTTGTGACCTCTACATCTGTCCATTTGAATATAATCCATTTGGAGAACCTCAAAAGGGTGATCAGGGGGATGAAATCCACCCTGTTCCACTGAGATGCCTTTTCCAGGGTTGAATTGGCAACAAATCATGCAAGTCTTCACTTTCTGCTTTGCTGCCGCTCGCAAGTGTTTGTTAAACCAGATATTCTGCAGGCCATCCAACATTCCCTTCTCTCCCAAGTGTGCCGGGCTATGTGCTGTCTCTATTATCACCTGTACCATGGAGTCTGGGAGGAACCATGTCTTTTTGATTTTAGTCATCCAACCCTGGTCAGTCTGGACCCCTCCTTGTTCAGTCCATTTCTTTATTTCATCTGGAGTGGCATGGGTCTGTATATCTTGTACATCTTTGGAGGGATCCCTGACTGTCATAGTCCTTGTCAGTGGTAATACCTGTGAGTTTGTTATGTCAATTGGAGTCTGAGCTGTCTGTTTAACAGTTTGGTCTGCCAGGTCATTACCTTGGGAAATGACATCTGTGGCCTTGGTGTGTGCTTTGCATTTCAGGATCGCTATGTCTGTAGGTAGGTGTATTGCTTCTAACAAGGCCTGTATGAGGGGGCCATGCTGTATCTTGGCCCCGTGTGAGGTCAGAAAACCTCTCTCCCTCCATAGTACCCCAAAGTCATGAACTACCCCAAACGCATATTTTGATTCAGTGTAGTTGTTAACCCTTAACTGTTTTGCTCGTTTGCAGGCTTGCGTCAAAGCAATGAGCTCTGCTGCTTGTGCTGACAGGATATCTATTCTTTGTGTCTCTATGATCTCATGGTCAGTAGTTACGGCGTATGCTGCCACTAATTCTCCTGCCCCTGTTCTCATGCATGATCCATCTACATAAAACGTTATGTCAGGGTCTGGGAGTGCAACATCTGTCAAGTCTTGTCTTGGCTTCGTCACTACATTTATTACTTCCACACAGTCATGGGGTGTGGTGTCATCTGTGCTTGAGGGTAAAAGAGTGGCAGGTTTGAGTATGTTACATCTTCTAATCTCTATGTGGGGTTGAAATAGTGTCAGCTCGTATCCTGTCAATCTTGCTACAGTCAGGTGTTGTGTCTGTGTCCTATTCAGGAGAACTTCCACTGCGTGTGGTACTTGTACTGTCAGGGAGTGTCCCAGCACTATCGAGTCACTTTGTCTTATGGCCAAAGCTGTGGCCGCAACAGATTTCAAGCATGCTGGCAGAGCCTGTGCTACAGGGTCCAGTGTACTAGAAAAATAAGCACATGGCTTGTGTTTCCCTGCTTGGTCTTGTGTGAGGACAGATAGTGCTGTTCCATCCCGCTCTGTCACGAACAGGGTGAAGTGTTTCTTGTAATCAGGAGTGGCTAAAACTGGCGCTTGACATAATGCCCGTTTTAGTTCCTCAAATGCTAAGGTGTGCTCTGATGTCCAAGGGAGGACGTTAGAGGTGGCTGCCTCCAATGTAGTCAATTGTATGAGTGGCTTGACTATGTGGGCATACTGGGGAATCCATTGTCTGCAATAGGAAGTAAGGCCAATGAATGCACGTACTTCTTTCTGTGTTTTGGGTTGTGAAATGTTGGAAATCAATTTAATTCGTTCTTGTGTCAGCTGCCTACCCTCCTTGGACAGCAAGTGCCCTAAGTAAGCCACTTGCTGTTCACAGAACTGTAACTTCGAAGGGGACACCTTGTGCCCCTTGTCCGCCAGAAAATGAAGGACCGTGAGGGAAGCCTCTTCACAGTCAGTTTCTGATCTTGCTGTGATGAGAATGTCATCCACGTACTGTATTAATGCTGTGTTAGTAGGCATACTAATACTGTCAAGTTGTCTCTTTAATGCCTGACTGTAAACACTTGGGCTTTCTGTAAAGCCTTGGGGAGCTCTTGTAAATTTAAAGCTGCGTCCTTTGAAACTGAATCCAAAAAGATATTGACTGTCAGGATGTATTGGAATGCTGAAGAATGCATTCTTCAGGTCAATGACCGTGAAAAATGTTGCCTCAGAATCAATGGCAGTAAATAATGAGGAAATGTCTGGGACCACTGGGTATTGTGGGACCACACATTTGTTCAGTTCTCGAAGGTCAACTACTAGTCTGTAAACTGGGGGTGCTTGAGGGTCTGTGCGTTTAAGAACAGGGAGGACGGGGGAGTTACACACATTCGAGTCTGTCTCCACCACCACCCCCTGTTCAATGAGTTCTTGAATTATTTTTAATAAGGCTGTTTCAGCCTCAGGTGGAATCCTGTACTGTCGTATTCGGGGTAGGACTACTCCTTCCTTAAGAGTGACCTCGTGTGGTGTTATATCCATGTAACCTACGTCAGTCGAACCTTGTGCCCATAGATACTGTGGGACATCCTGAAGTCTGGGATCAAAATCTCTAACCGTGAAATGCCCTTTGAAATCACGCAAAAACAGAAACCATTTCACTTGCCAAACTTGCTGGATTGCTAACCTGTCTTCGCTGACCGCCTGGGGAGAGTTGTGTCTTCTGAGAACCATCTGTTGCTTGTCTCCCGCCGCCCTCCGCTCTTCTGTCATCAGAGCAGGGCTGCCGAGAGGAGACGAGCGCGGACAGAACTACAGCCCCCAGAAGCCCCTGCGCTCTGCCGCGTCACCTGTTTAGCGCCAGGAGGCGCTCAAAAGCAGTACTACCACGGTCGAGTGGGGGGAAACCATTTCACTTGCCAAACTTGCTGGATTGCTAACCTGTCTTCGCTGACCGCCTGGGGAGAGTTGTGTCTTCTGAGAACCATCTGTTGCTTGTCTCCCGCCGCCCTCCGCTCTTCTGTCATCAGAGCAGGGCTGCCGAGAGGAGACGAGCGCGGACAGAACTACAGCCCCCAGAAGCCCCTGCGCTCTGCCGCGTCACCTGTTTAGCGCCAGGAGGCGCTCAAAAGCAGTACTACCACGGTCGAGTGGGGGGAAACCATTTCACTTGCCAAACTTGCTGGATTGCTAACCTGTCTTCGCTGACCGCCTGGGGAGAGTTGTGTCTTCTGAGAACCATCTGTTGCTTGTCTCCCGCCGCCCTCCGCTCTTCTGTCATCAGAGCAGGGCTGCCGAGAGGAGACGAGCGCGGACAGAACTACAGCCCCCAGAAGCCCCTGCGCTCTGCCGCGTCACCTGTTTAGCGCCAGGAGGCGCTCAAAAGCAGTACTACCACCGTCTCGCGGGACGCCGGACGAAGCCCGGGCCAAGGGCGGGCCCGTTTAAACCTGTTAAAGACCGGATAAGACTGGACTGGGCCACCCTATTGACATTTTCAGTCATCCTTCCACCTTATGATATATTATTGTCGCTTCTGGTGTCTTGTATTATATTGGTAAACTGTGCTTATTTTAATTGTTAATATGTCACCTAGAACAACTAGAAGCAGCAAACCTTCTCATGCTGCTCCGGTAAAAGGCCCAATAGACCAATTTATTGCAAAAGCAAACGACGCCATAAATCAAGGCGTCCTTTTGCTAGAAAGGAGGGTTTCCCAAGACTTAGCTGCAGCTAAACGTTCCTCTCTGGGACTATTGGCAGAAGCTAAAACCCCACTACGCAATTTAGATCCTGGCGTACTCCAAGCAACCCACATAGTCCCGGGCACCGTGGATTTATCAGTGTCCATTGATCTTTCAGCGACACAATTATCACATCCCTCCCCATCCCATTTATCCCTATCCATCGAGAGAACCCCGACTCTCTTTATTAATCCAACTGAGGAGGATTCTCGTTCCCCTAATACTAGGGGTAAGAGGGAAGGAGCTATACTGAAAAAAAGGAAGGGGAATAATGGGGACAAGAAATCAGCTCAAAACAATCCTGAGTTTAGGCAGGGTTCCCCGACACAATCCATTGCTCAATCCCCTAGTCCAGATCAACGTATAACTCAACCATCGTTATTTCAACAACAGACTACTGATATAACGCCAGATATTATTAATCTTTCATCTGACATATTCAACCCTATCTTTAGTGGTAATGCGGGAGGTGGGCGGGACCCCCCCATTCATGATTCTCATATATTGGTTTCATTGCAGGCTCTAATTAAATCACACTTGAAACCCATCGAGCTATCATTGTCAAAAATTGAAAAAACATTAGAATCACTAATATCTGATTCTAAAACAAAGAAAAGCTCAATCCCTATTCCCTCACTCCCTGAGGCCCAAACAAACAACCCCAAAGCAAAAACTGTAGGGGTAACAATACTCCATCCAACTATACCCCACCAAACACCCCAGGCTCATAAAACAGTAACGACTACAGCGGTAGTCCATCAAAAACCTTTAAGCACAAGTGTGCAGCAAACGATAACTACCATAGCCGCAAAAAAGAGCCTTGTTCCACCTTCTCTTCCAGCTCCACCCTTGCCACCGGTCCCTTCTAGCACTCTACCTAATGTATCGAACTCTGCAAAAACACCAGCAACTAAAAATGCAGCGTACAACATTAGACGAAACGGAGCTCGCCCTGCCCATCTCCCCCCGGAAGCAACTTCATACGTCATTATCATGACTGGGGTTCCTGTGTTGCACTCCAATTCTGAGGAACCAGGTTGGTCCCTAAAAAAAAATAAAGTGCTTCATTGGCTATCAAGCAATAGGCCACTTCCCCCCTACGCCAACAATAGAGTTATCTCAGTTCGTAGAGTCCCTTGGGTAGGGAAGGAGTCAAAAACAATCCCAGGAGACTGTGTAATAATAAATTTTGAAGACCCTCAAACGGTCGAATATATTTCCTCTTGGGATTCCCAAATGTCCTTAGAGGGAATAGGCACGAAAAGACTATCCTTTTTCTATCCTCCAGCCAAATCCCAAGCCCAAGGTCCAGAGTGGAACTGGACTCAGGTAGGAAGCTGGAACAGAAAACCGGATCGGTCAAATTGGTTGGGTCAAGGAGGTAGAGATACTGCGCCATTACTTGACTGGAGGGGAGTTTCCACGTATAACAGGTTTGACTGTTTAGAGATGGTGGATTGACCACCATCGGCTAAATATCTGGATAGCAGGAATCTCCCTCCTTCTGGTTTATCAACACCTATGTCTAGAAATTACTTTCCACCTTTGATTCCATCATCCAAAGTAACGTCAACTCCACCTGCTGCAGTCTCAACGGGCGCAGTAAACACTCACCTTCAACGCTCAGCTGATATTCAGTCCTGTCCCTCTAACGCAGATAACTGCCTAGACGATATCCTGCCCTGTCCTCCTAATATTGATAACTGTATATCTCTTGGTGATCCAGCACTTAATATTGATACTTCACCGACCCTGCTAGTACCTATATTATTCTGGAATGTAGCAGGTCTTCGATCGAAGATTCTACTCAAATCATGGCTGGAATTTGTATCTGTTCATCAGATAATCTGCTTGCAAGAGACATGGACAATTGACCCACTACACATCCAAGGTTATAAAACATATCACTCTCCAGCGAGTCCAACTACACACGGTAGACCCATGGGAGGCCTAGCAGTATACATCTCCAATAGCCTGGCAGTAAGGAAAATTTCCTCTCTTTATACCACTTCGAACTATCAAATAATAGTGGTCATTCTTAAAAATGGTACGTCATATTGTTTCATTAATTTTTACAACAACCAGTCTCCAATAGAATGTGCGAAAACTGTGTCTGCAATTTCCCTGTTCATAAATGATTATCGCTCTAAGCAATTAACATCTGCATGTAATGTGATATGGGGAGGGGATTTCAATGTCCCACTGTGTGCTAACTATAAAAGAACTAATTGTGGCCTTCTAGATGAAAACGATTGCCCATTGACACACTTTACTCATTCCCTCGTAGGCGACTCTCTTAATGACAGTTTTATGTCCCTAGAATTGATGTACGCTAACGAAATTGCAGACCCTCCGGTAGAATTTAAACCTACTTTTCACGGTAGAGGATGTTTTAGCACTATAGATTTTATATTGTGTTCCAATTCTTTAAAGGGTATAATTCTTCAGTTTATTACAGGTTCAGAAATTTCAGGAGACCACTTCCCTAACAGTATTGTTCTTAAGCTAACCTCGAATGATTCCTATCCTATTAGGAAGAGCCTACTGACCCAGAAATCGTTGACCATGAACAGAACCAACGGTTTCTCTGTGAAATGGTCAAGGATTGATCCATTAATAATAACAAATAAGGTCATATCCAAGGCACTCCCATGGATAGACATCTGTTTGGCGGAGGATTCTCCCCCTGAGCAAATTATATCCAGCTTTAGGGAGATCCTAAAAACCATCCAGGCTGAATTACATCGTAATCATAAAGTAGGTAACCAGCCTGAGCCAAGATGGTTTGACTCGGCATGTCGAAAAGCGCTAACTGCCCTAAAGAAAGCATTACATAGTCCAACTAGAGATAAGAACAGAGTAGCTAAACTAAGATCTGAGTATAAACAGGCCCAATTTAACTGTAAAAAGGACCATAAAAATAAACTGTGGGCTCAACTACATGAGAGCTGGCATAGCAAGGACAGCGCCCAGTTGTGGCAGGTAGTTAAATCCCCATTCCTGGTTGAGGCAAATTCTCACCAGCACTTGGATGTGGCTGTGACCGCAGACGAGTGGGTGACCCACTTTTCAAAAATCTTTAGTGACTCCCGCTCGATCTGTGCCGCTCAGGCCAATGTAACAACTGTTTCCTCAAAAAAAGAGGTATATCCAATAGATCTCCATTTTTCTCTTGGCGAGGTCATAAGTGCTTTATCCTCCTCCAAAACCGGAAAGGCTCCTGGTCCAGATGGAGTTCCACTTGATATATTCCTCACTAATATCGACCTGTGGTCCCCAATTGTCACCCAGGTGATGGCGGCAGTTTTAAATATTGGCCTCTTGGACTCATGGTCCTCCTCTATACTCCTCCCCATTTTCAAAAAGGGTGAAAGAAACAACCCCGCCTGCTACAGGCCCATTTCCCTCCTGGATTCACTGGGAAAGGTCGCGGGTCGCCTAATCCTGGAACTTCTTCAGGATTGGGCGACAGAGAAGAACATCATTACCGACCTCCAGTACGGTTTCCGGGAGGGACTGGGTACAATGGAACAGGCCTTAAACTTAACCCTTTTAATAGGAAAGTATGTGGGAGCTAAACGGGGTAATCTATTCTTGGTTTACGTCGACCTCAGTGCGGCGTTCGATTGTGTGATCCACGCCAAGCTGTGGTCCATTTTGGAGGAGTTGGGTGTGGATCCTCCGCTCATCAAGTTTCTGCGTGAGCTTTATTCTGATGCCTCGGCTTGCGTTAGATACGGGATGGGCGGTGAATTAACACCCTCTTTCCCCATAACTCGAGGAGTCAGACAGGGCTGTGTCCTGGCTCCCTTCCTGTTTAACCTATATACCAACGGCTTGGAAGTAGCTATGTTAGAAGGGAGCCAGGACTTACCTACCATCAACCACCGCCCTATTCCAGCATTACTTTATGCTGACGACTCCGTCATTCTCGCCAGAACCTTAGTTCAGCTACAAAAACAGTTGGATAAATATTGTAATTTTATGCTCTCGTTGGGGCTAAAAGTGAATAAGAGTAAGACCTTCGTCATGTATACAGGGCCAAAGATAAAAAATTCCAAACATCTAGTTATTGAGCAAATCAAGCTTGAACGAGTTAGGGAATACCCCTATTTAGGTATTTTAATTGATGACCAGCTAACCTGGAAGAGGGCGTTGGTGTGCAGAAAACTGCTTTACCAGAGAGCAACTTCTGCCCTCGTTTCTTTCTCCAGGAAATTGGGCAAACCATCTCCATCCGTGTTACTTAAAATGTATCTAGCGAAATGTCACAGCATTGCAACATACGGAGCAGGTGTATGGGGCTATGCAAACACTAATGAGCTGCAAAAAATCCAAAATGGCTTCGTAAAATATCTATTGGCACTCCCACAGAGCGCCCCTACATACGGATGCCATATTGAGCTTGGTATTGACTACCTCATAGACAATATTAAATGTCAACCAATTCTCCTATGGCACCGTATTTGGACCAAGCCACAATGCCACTTAACACGTGCCCTGATCTCAGAATGTTTAGAATTAACATCTTGGGAAATAATCCCATGGTTAAAGTATGTTGCCAATTTCTTGAAGGACCTGGATCTTACTCATTACTTTACTGAGCCATCTTCAATAACAGAGATAAGCAGAAAAGCCTTGAAACATCAATGTCTCAATCATTTAAGAGAACTGCGTCTCTCTGGTGAAGTAGCCAAACAATCAAATGTTCAAGTAATGATGATCCAAGTGTCCCGAGGTATTCAGCCCTACCTCACATTCTATATATCAAATCATGAAAAATACCTACTAACTAGGTTTCGTTTTAATTTGTTTTACCGTTTGGTCACATTTCCAACAGTGTTAAATTGGTCTCACGACCTAGTAAAATGTCCTTGTGATCAGGTCTCCCCCCAAACGACTATTCATGATGTGTTGTTTTGTCGTTATTATGATCAAACGCGCAAACGTTGGATTATTCCACTGTTGCGCCAGATGGGGTTGAGGACCTGTCGCCCGGCATTTCTAGCACTACAACAACTAGAAACACAATATGTGGCAAAGAATGTAGCGATGTTTCTGAAATCCTGTCTAACAATCCGTAAAGCTATAGGAACAACGCCTAACTGAATCCTCGATTAACTGTATTAATCTTGTATATGGATTTAACTGTATTAATTTTGTACATGGATTTAAAAGATAAATCTTTTTAATATTTTTAACTTGTAATGTAATAATGTGATTTTATGGTGATGTATATAACTTTTATGATGTACTTTTTATGATTATCAAAACGATCAATCGAATAAAAGATTTTGAACTGAACAGTCTTACTCCTTCTGGTGAGCAACATATAACTGCTCCCAGTTCTTTTAGGGTCTTTATACCTAGTAAATTTTCTGGACATGTCTTGGTGAGTAGTAGGTCTGTGGTGCGTGTCAGTGGACCCACCCCTAAAGAGACTGGTTCTGATACTTTGTTGACAATTGGCTTTCCAGAAAATCCCAGGGATATGTTCTGTGAGCCCGAGAGAGGTGCCCCTGGGACCTCGTCATGACTGATGGTAGTCCTGCTTGCCCCTGTGTCAATCAGAAACTTTCTATCTTGCCCCAGCAAACGAGCATGTACATAAGGACCCTCTTGGTCCACAGGAACTGGGATAAGGGGCAAGCAATCTTCCCTCTCGATGCTGTTTCATGAAAAAGATTGGTATTCTGGGTAGTCTGACTGCGTGTACTGATACATTTGAGGTGCAGCGGCAGCGGGCGTCTGGACCTGCGGCGGGGTGGGGACTTGTGTCTGTTGAGTGTTGTACTGTCTGGGTGTATAGGGCCGTTCCTTTGTTTTACCTGTGGCTATATTGTGCTTTAGGACGGGGCATTCCCTTACAAAGTGACCCTGTTGTTTACAATAATTGCAGGTCCCTTTAGTGGGTGCGGTACCATTCTTGTTCGTGTTTGCAGGTACTGTTTGGGCAACTAGCACCTTCATTTTTGTATCCTTCATGCGCTTCTTTTCTTGTTCTTGCTCTTCCCTTATTCTATTTTGGTGGTATTGCAACATCTGTAACATTTGTGAGGGGCTATTTGCTTGCCAAGTGCTCTCAACCTTCAGCACTCTATTCCTAATCTGAGGAAGGGCGTTATCTACCAGTTTGGTCACAAAAAGGTGGGGATGGGCCTCACTACTGTGTTTTAAACCACTGTTGACAGCGAAGCATTTTTCCAACCTAGTGTAGTAATCGCTCGTGTCTTCCTCTGGTTTCTGTTTACAGGCTGAAATTGCATCCCAGTCTTCCTTTTTAGTCGTCAATAGTCTTGGTAAAATTTGTATAAGGAGTTCGGGGAGCCCCTTAATTTTTTCACCAAGGCCATCCCCCGGGGCCCTACCTGCATCTTCAGCTTGCAACTCTGCCCACTTCAACATTTTATCTCCCACATCCCAGTCTTTCTCTTTAAGTTTCTCGTAAATGCCTGCTGGTAACAAGACCTTTAGTAACCTTAGGATAGCAGGGTAAGTATAGTCTCCTATACGGAGTATATCTTTTATTTCTCTGTGAAACCCCCCCGGGTCTTTATCATGGGAAGGTAACAACCTCTTCATTTCCAGTATTTCTAGCTTGGTGAGAGGGGTATAGACATATATCCGCTGGACAGTGCCATCTATTTTTCTTATGGGGTGGACCTCTCGCAGGGGGTACTGTCCTCTGGGGCGAGGGTCTGGTGTCATTGAGGCGGACAGGAATTGCTCATATTGGAGACGCAAGTCTAAAATGGTGTTAATCAGTTCTGGGCCCTGTTACATCCATCTATCTAGTATTACCTTTTCCAGTATTTTATATAATTTGCCAGGGTGGTGATATTGGCTCTCATACAACGTGATCAAGTGTTGGACCATATAGATGCTGGCCAGGCGTTGTTCGAGTGGTGGGAGGCTCAGGAACATCTGGGCCACTATGTCGGGATTATATACATGATGTTGGGACACCCACTGGGTGGCCGACCGAGCCAACTCCCTCTCATGTGGCGTGAGGGGTGGCTCGTCGTCCATCCAATGGTCTAGGGCTTTTTCAGTTGTTTGGAACAAATCCTCAGGAGAGATGTTTGTTTCCTTGTTAACCCTTGTTTTCTGAGGTCGATGGTGTTTGGCGCCATTACAGCGCCGTGCTATGCCCAGAAAATTCATTTTGTCTGGCGTCTCGTTATTATCCCCTTCCTCTGACACACTATCCCTGCCTTCCTTCTCGGCGTTACGTATTGCTAGTATTTTCTTTTTAATCTTATTCGTCATTGCTTCTGTCTGCGCTACCTTATCATGTTTACCGTCATTGATGCTGTCGCTCCACTCTATTAAACTAACCTCCACGTCCCCATCACCCTCATCACGTTCCCTGATCAGACAGTTGACAATAAAACGGAGGATGTTGTTCTTAGCTTTTACTTTTCTATTTTCCATAGCTTGAGCTACGCATTCATGGTTCCGTCCTGTTCTGATGAACTCATACAAGGCATCTAAATGTGTATTCATATCAGGCAGTCCATCTAGCTCTGCGATGGCTTGCCTTACTCGTATTGATATGGCGCGCATTGGACCAGTAATACCTGGCTGTAAATCATATATACATCTAGGGAGTTCGACGTCATCCTTTATTTCCTTATCCCCCCCCCTTCCGCACCCCCGGAAGCCTGTTGTTGGTTCTGGTCTGGCTGGGGCACGGCCTCTGGTGGGAGCGGGGGAAATGGTGCGTCTATGTAGGCTGGGGGTGGCTCTGCTAGGTAGGCGGAAAGGAACGCCTCTGGTGCCGTTGGTTTAATTTTAAGGGGTACATTTTGGGGAACTTCCTCCGTAATCTCCTCTGAGAGTACAGGGTAGATACCTGCAACAAGAGCATTTCTTTCCCTATCCATTTGTTCCGCTCAAACCTGTTCACCCTCTTCTAGTAACTCTTTTTCTTTTGCCTGTTCTGACATTTGCCTGCTTTTCTCGGCCTTGTTAAGTTCTTTCAGGGCCCTCCTATTAGCCTCCTTGCGCCATAATTCAATGGCCTCTTTCTGCGAGGGCCTCGACTTCCTTTTCCATAGTTGTTCCTCTATTCTCATAATACATTCTGAATCCCATGTGCCGTTAGCAGGCCATCTATGCACCGTCTCTAGATCCTTTGTGTAATCTACCCAGAGGTCTAAATAGAGAATAGCGCTGATGCCATGTTTGTTATACATAAAATGGCCGGGAGTATCTCTTGGCGGGACATTAACTGCCTCTTCTAATATTCCCTTTTTAGTGCCTATTTTACACAATTTTGAAAACAGCGGCATGCTTAAAACCCAATTAAAACAATTTCAAACCTAAAACATATATAACATATTCCTATGCACTGAAATACAGTACAACCATACCGGTCTTGTGAAGGAGACACGTCTTTACCGTGTTCATTAAATGAACCCGTCTTTATGCGTTCTCAGTGGTACTCACCGGGAAGCAGAACTTGAAGACCTGGTCATCGGACGCTTGACGCTTGCGCAGGAATGGCGGACCTCTGAAGACCTCGGACTCGGCTCTCTCACGGGTTGGGCTCTGGGTCAGGACGCTCCGCAATCTTCCTCACCGCCTCGTGTGGATGTCTGGTCGCAGTCCGCCTCCTCCGTGGGCCTGAGGGAGTTGGCGGGAAGTCCCGCTGGCGTGTACACTTGAAGTCCGTCTAGGCTGTAGAAGGGGGCAGGGTCCGGACCTACATCACCGGCGCGTGGGGAAGAGGATGCGTCCCTATTCGGGCGCCAGATTATGTCGTAAATAAATTATTTACACTATCATAATTGCTATAAATAAATAAATATCAAAAGGGTCAAGCATAAATGAGGAGCAGAGTCCGTGGTATTAGAGTCAATGGGCTTTATTGCATTAACTCGAGTTAAGGGAGAGCTCCAGCGCCAAGCGGGCACAGGAGAGTTCTGAGCTTTATTCACAGAGTACAATATTTATACATTCTTTGCATACATAGGGAGGAGCCCTCCAAGCAGAAGGAAAGAAAAAGATATGAGCATGTAGGCGTTCACTGTAATGAGTCATAGGTGGGTGGGTGCATAGAGGGGGCAGCAAGGTCAGCTAAAACTCGCAATGCCTGTTTGCGTAACTTTATCAGACTTCTCCATGAGGGCTGTTTCCTTTCTGTTGGCCAGGGAGGGCCCTGGGTGTCAGAGTGACTAGCATGTCTGGTCTTATCTCTAGCTCGGGGCAGCATGCAGATTGCTCTCATCTGTAGAAGTGTTGCTGCTTCATACTAGCAGTTGGTTTGGCCCTTCCTGTCCACCCCTTGTGTAACTGTCTTGGAGGTTTCCCTTGACATGGGCCCCACTTATCTCTGAGAGCCGACAGCAAAACTGGGCCTTATCTCTGCAGAGGGGCTTCTGCTCGCCTCCTGCTCGGGCCGGAATGCAGCTTTATCAGGTCGACCCTTGTTTGACACTGTTAAGACACCCCGGGCTGGGCCTCTTCTCCGTGACTGCTCAAAGAAATATCTAATGTGCTGCAGAGAAATGTAACGTGTGCCTTTTTCAGGGTCTGGCATGGAGGGGCCTGGTGACAGAGAAATAAGGCCTCTGAATGTGAAGTAATGCAGGGGTTTTTATTCAACATGGCAGATGGTGAGAGGGTAGCGCATGGGGGCACGAATACATATAAATATGTAATTTTCTTCAGCATCAGGGAACAGTTCTACTGGTAGTAGATCATGCCTCCAGGTATTCTGAGGCTATTCCCCTCAGGACTACCACTGCCCCTGCAGTGGCGAGGGCCCTCATTAGCATCTTTACCAGGGTGGGCTTCCTTAAGGAGGTGGTGTCATACAGAGGTACCAACTTCATGTCTGGCTACTTGAAACATATGTCGAAGGAGTGTGGCGTGAATTACCGGTTCACTACCCTCTACCACCCACAATGTAATGGCTTTGTTTTTTTGGTTTTTTTAGAACTTTATTTTAATTTTGTCAACATACAACCTGGCAGTCAGAGTATACATAGACATATCATACCAATATGTTCTACGTCAGTAGGTTAATCAAGAAGCAGTCACTAATTACACATGCACTTATCTGCTTTCCCATTCTCCAGGTGATCAATAAGTGTCCCATTCCCCTAATTGGGAATGTACCTTGTAATTATCATGTGGAAACACCTCTCTGCTCGTCCCCAGTGTCGTAGTGTTCTGCCTCATCAGTTTCAGAGCCAGAGTCTGTGTCTGTTTTCACTCGGGAAGTAGGAGCTAGGAGTCATCTGTATGAGCACGGCAAGTGTTTGGTGTATCCTCAAATATGTCATCCTTTCTGCTAATTATAAACAAACACACAATATGCTTACACCACCATTATCTATACACAATCTTATTGTAAAGGTCGAACAAGAACTTCCTTAGTTTGACCAGGTTTTTATATTTATACCAATCAAAGACCAATGACAAAGCCCTGATGAGATTCCAGGAACTGGTTTCCTGGTCTCGAAACGCGTCGGCAAATGTGAAGGAGTAAAATGTTCATCTACAGTATAAACTAGGAGTAGCTGGTTTAAAGATTATCGAGTGATTTCATTTATTGACTGTACTCCTTGCTTAATGACTTTGTATTTCATTCTTTGAAACCAAGTATACATGAATATATAATTTTTGTTTTGTTTAAAAAAAAATATTTTTCTTCTTTTTTTGGGATGTATGAAGTTGAAAATTCATTTAATTTAGTGTATATATGTATTGTTCCATTTATGTTTGTAAATTGTATTGTATATTAGTGTAAATATATGAATGTACAGTTGTCTCACTTTTTTGCATTAATGGATTCAAAAATCTTTCAAAAAGATAAAAATGATTGGTATAATAAAAATACCTGGTCAAACTAAGGTAGTTGTTGTTCGACCTTTACAATAAGATTGTGTATAAATAATGGTGGTGTAGGCACATTGTGTGTTTGTTAATAATTGAAAAGGGTCCAGCCTACCCCATGACCCGATGGGCCTAACTCCTTAGGGTTTCAAAAATCCTTTCTGCTAAGGCGCATATGTGTCTCCTCAGCTAGCGCCCAGTCGATCGCATCTCTATGCCAGAGCGCAATCTTTGGGGCATGCTGGGACAGCCATGTGATTGCAATTCTACGTCATGCCAATACCATAGGCGACTGACCAAATTTATAGGTTATCTTGCGCCCTTCTGGCATCTAAAGAGGCCTAATAAACAGCATTTGGGTGTCAGCTCAATACTTAGTTGTGTGGAATGCACCATTTCTTTGACAGCTAGTTGACAGAAGGAGTGTATTGCATCGCAGGGCCATGGTTAATGTAAGAAATCAGCCCCCACAGTGTTGCAGCGCATCTTTCAGCTTTGCGGACACCCCTATCTGGATTTATTTGCGACCAACCTGAACCGCAAATGCCCATTCTATGCAAGTTGGCTTCCCCACTCAGAATCGTGCGGGAATGCGTTTTTGATGAACTGGTCAAAAATATATGCTTACGCTTTTCCACCGATTTCTCTAGTCGCTAGGGTACTTTGGAAAATGCGGAAAGAACCATGCTGCATTCTTCTCATAGCCCCCAGATGGCCTCGCCGGTTCTGGTTTACGGAGCTCCTCCTTCTGTCGGAGTGCAATCCAATTTGGCTACGCCCAATTTTGAATCTTCTTACTATGAACCACGGCCTGATCTGCCATCCGGCTCCAACTTCTCTGCGATTGGCACCCTGGCGCCTGAGCACTATGTGTTTGCTAATTTGATTATTCCACCGGACTGCAGGGAGGTCCTCACTAACGCTAGAGCACCCACCACTATCAAAACCTACAAACTCAAGTGGAAACGGTTCTATCTTTGATGTGAAGCTTCAAATTCAAATTCTCCAGGTTAAGTCTGAGAAGACAGAGATTCTACACTGTGCAGTAGGTAGAATCCCTCCTAAACTTCTGCTTGAATTTTGGCCAACATCCCCTGCTACTCCATTGGCTCAGAGTAGCGCGGTACGTAATCTCGGAGTCATGGTTGACAACAATTTGACATTAGAAAACTATGTCAACAAAACAGCTGGAAGTTGTTTTACTCTGATCAGAGCATTTTGGAAAATCCTTCCGATGTTCTCTTAACAGAACAGAGCGCTGAAAGTCCGGAGCACCATCCTCAGTAAGCTGGACTATCTTAATGCCCCGTTACTAGAATCCCCGCAATATCTGATTGAGAGATTGCAGAGAGTACAGACCATGGTGGCCAAACTGGTACTAGTGCAACCACGCCGCTCCTCCGCCTCCCGGGCACTCTCAGCTTTACACTGGTTGCCAGTCTCGCAGAGGATACGATTTAAGGCACTATGTATAGTATTTAAGGCTCTACATGATCATGGGCCAAAATCTCTGCAGGAGAAACTGACATAGTATGTCCCTCCACGAGCACTGCGCTCCTCATCGGCTAATCTGGTGAGGGCACCTAGAGTAAGGAAAGTTAAATCAGGAGGTAGGGCCTTCACTGCGGTAGCGTCCTGCCTTTGGAATACCTATTCATTTGATATGAGACAAATAGACAACATCCTGCAGTTTAGAAAAAGGTTAAAAACCTGTCTCTACCCTCGAGTATGCTCCTTGGCATCCTGCTAACTCCTTCCTGGCAGGGGACACAGTCTCTCGGCCCTAAGCTAGTCGCCTGTATCGCAGCTCCAGGTTACCCGTAGGGTGTCAGTTGCGCTTCACAAATCATGATAAATAAAATAAATAAATGTTCACTCTGTTCACGCTACGCCAGAGCAGCTTCTGCCTTTTTTCTTACAATTAGCAATCATAGAAAGACTGATGGACATAATGAAGCAGACCTAGATATACATGCATAGCACAGACAAGATAAAGGTCTTGATTTAGAGTTTGATGAGCAGGGTACTCCTTCACAAGCGTGGTGTAATGTAATGTAATGTATACTTGTAAAGCGCACTGTTGCCGAGCGGCGTCCTGGCACTGTATACCGCTGAGGAACCTCTCCTGGCTTTCCCTGTGGGAGGGTCCCTCCTGGGTATCCCCAAGGTGAAGCCAGTCATCCCCGGCGTTGATGGGGCCGTTGTGGAGATGAGGCAAGCTAATGCCCAGAGTTGCAGAGTGAGACCCCTGGTTAGAGTTGTTGGGAATTGAACCCTGGTCCCGGGCCGTCCTCTGCTTCCGGGTCTGCCGCCTCTAACCAGTGAGCCACATTACTACAACACATATTGTAGATCAACTTCCTATAGATGGTTGAGATTGCTTTTTCGGTCAGGGGATTAGTTAGCAGCTGGTCCTCCAGTGGGGATGCACCAGGCAACTCCCCCCCCCCCCCTTCCCAGATGTTACCTTGCAGAGCGTGACCCACCTGCAAATGTCAGAACCGTTTTTAGTCGCCTAATTCATACCAACCGGACCATCGAGTTGCACCTCCACCAGCGAATAGTCTGAGATTCTTCTGTCTGTCAAACCACATGCCATTCACTATTTCATAGTGTTTTTCTGCTTTTATTTACCACTTGTTTTATGCATGTGGTTGGTTGGGGGGGAGATGGGCGAAGCAGGGGAGGGAAGGGGAAAGATATTTCAGAGGGAAGAATTGTGTGTGTCCCCCAGTTAGTAAAAAAAAACAGCATAAGTCTTGGCTGCTTCTGCTGCACCCAGAGTCTTGTGGGTCTTTTCAGTCTAATTTTTCTGTCTGGAAAAAAATTGTGTCCTGTTTTTCTGCACAAAAGCCTAACGACTGATAATCAGGTGGAATAAAATGAACACATGAAAGTACTCCTTAATTTCATTGCCCTTGATTCATACTCTGGACCATAGTTGAGGGATAGGTCTAGGCATAGTCCTCGCAACACACAATAGATTTGCGTGCGGCAGAGGCCAGAGCTCAAAAGTCAGGTTACCAGATACAAGTAGGTGGTAACTCAGGGCAGGGCGAAATGCCTGTTGTCCTTGGAGGGGAAATTCCCATCCTAGAAATATACATTAAAATTAATTAATAGTATTCTATTTTTAATATCTTTTTGGTGCCAGTCCATATGACTTTAATGTCTGCTTTTGGGATTCTATGTTACAAGTCCATAGGGTACATGTATCCTTTCTGAGCTTAATAAAATGTTGGAAATTCTACAAATCCTCACTCCTAGATCCAAGTACTCTAAGGCTACCATTCTACACTCTGCTCTGTCTGAAGAACAGCTCAACACTTTCAAAATTCTGCAATTCTGCATTGATATGGCTTGTAAATTATTTTTGGGGATATTTACGTGTATTAACTATTTAATTTTAATACTATAGGTGATTGAAATTACGGACGAAGAAAGCAAGATTTAGCACCAGCCAACTGAATGTTAGTGCCATAAGAAGGATTATTTTGAAAAACCGAAGGACATCCAGCATTCTAAGTTTAAACAATTTCCAAAATCTAGGTGTGGCGAGGAAGTGGGAGCTGAGGAAAGTACTATACCTGTAAGTGAAGTCTCTAATTTTGCATTTCGTTAACCCAGAGCAAAGTCATATCTGTCCACACAGCATTAGAAATAGTGCCAGAAAGACCAATCACAACATCCTCATCTGAAATATTATCAGAAAGACAAATTGCCTCAGCATGACAGAATAACGTTCATCTAAAGCACGCAGGATCTAAAGCATCATGTAATTCCAGAGTGGAAGCACACACTGCATAAAAGAAAGATATAACAAAAGGTTTCTTCTGCAAACCATCAAAGAAAAGACTCTGAAAGAAGACTCCGAAGCTGACACATTAACAACCAAAAGATTGGAAAATCGCCTCTGTTCAACAACCGTTTATAACCTGTCACACAAGTTTGAGACTATCTGCCTCGGGATATAACACCTCGACCCACTCTGCTCATTCTGGCGAAAACCTTAGAAAACCTTAAAAATCCACCACTTTATTGTGTTCATGACCATCTCAGATTGTTTCCTTTTTAATGTGTACTGTTCTGTAATTCTATGTAAATCGCCTCAACTTTATCTGTTGTGCAGGAGTGATATGTAAAAACTGATTAAATGAGCACCGGTGCACTCTAGCTAATGTAAATAAATCCTTGTCTTCAGAACTACACCTTACACCAAACATAGAAAGGGTAAAATTAACTGATGTTCTGCGACTGGTGAGCGACAATAGTACTGTGCATTTTCTAATGTTCTCAGTTACTGCCATTATGTCAGTGTAAAAAGGTACTTCTCAGTTTAATCATTAAATATCAGACTAACACCTTATCACTGCATTGCTAAGAACCTATACAATAGTTTTGAGAAAAACTTCAGTCACAAAAAAAGTTGCTGCCGGAGAGGCTATAACCAAAAGACTATTATCTGCTAGAAACATTTCGACAGGTGTTACAGGGCTGCTTCTAGACATATTTTTCTCAATTATATTGTTTAGAAGATTACACAAAATGTCTTTTAGAGATAAATACTGAACATTATCTAAACAAGCCCGACTCTAAAATCGGGTTCACTCGTACCGTGGCATATAAGCAAGAGAAAACTAAATGTAACTCTAGGAATACACCTTATAAAGACACGTGCTGTGAGAACAAATTCAGTGTTCAAACCCGCCTCAATCAAAGCAAAATAACCCAAGTTGGGGAAATAAGTTACCTGTGCCAAATAAGATTCAGCGCACACCCGGGACACACTCGGTGTCACTGTGGTGGGCCCGATGATGAAGCATGCCACCAACTAGGTTGGTGGGTGAGGGCTTCATGAACAAACCAATCGGTTTGCCGGCACGCGTACTTGAGTTTCCCCCCCTTCCTTATAATCAAAGCTAGTCCTTTTGGATTTTGCCAAATAAGATTCAGCCATCAATCTTATCTCACTGAATTTGAGAGAATGCATACTGGGAAAAACCTCTCTCAGTGCTCTGAGTGCCAAAAATGTTTCAGCAGTAAATATTATCTCACTGAGCATATGAGAATCCACACTGGGGAAAAACCTTATCAGTGCTCTGAATGCCAGAAAAGGTTTAGTATCAAAGCGAGTCTATATCAACATGCATTAACCCACTCTAGGGAAAAACCTTACCAGTGCTCTGAATGCCAAAAAAGTTTCAGCAGTAAATCTTATTTCACTGACCATATGAGAATCCACTCTGGGGAAAAACCTTATAAGTGCACTGAATGCCAGAAAAGGTTTAGTATCAAACCGCATCTTTATCGACATGCATTAACCCACTCTGTGGAAAAACCTTACCAGTGCTCTGAATGCCAAAAAAGTTTCAGGCGTAAATCTTATCTCTCTGAACATATGAGAATCCACACTGGGAAAAACCTCTCTCAGTGCTCAGTGTGCCAAAATAGTTTCAGCAGTAAATCTTATCTCACTGAGCATATGAGAATCCACACTGGGGAAAAACCTTATCAGTGCTCTGAATGCCAGAAAAGGTTTAGTATCAAACGGAGTCTATATCGACATGCATTAACCCACTCTGTGGAAAACCCTTATCAGTGCTCTGAATGCCCAAAACATTTCAAACTTAAATCACTTCTAACTGCACATTTGAGATTCCACACTGGGGAAAAACCTTATCAGTGCTCTGAATGCCAAGAAAGGTTTTGTAACAAAGAAAGTCTTTCTCGACATGCAATAACCCATTCTGTAGAACAACTTTATCAGTGCTATGAATGCCAGAAATTTTTCAGTGTAAAAAATAGTCTCACACGCCACATAAGAATCCACACGGGGGAAAAACCTTATCAGTGCACTGAATGCCACAAATGTTTCAGTGAAAGAAGCTTGCTCACTCGGCATACAAAACACCACACTGGGGAAAAACCTTATCAGTGCTCTGAATGCCAGAAATGTTTCAATGAAAAATGGCATCTCACGCAGCATATAAAAACCCACACTGGGGAAAAACCTTATCAGTGCACTGAATGCCACAAATGTTTCAGTGAAAGAAGCATGCTCACTCGGCATACAATAACCCACACTGGGAAAAAGCCTTATCATTGCTCTAAATGTCAGAAATGTTTCATAAACAAACTCAGTCTCACTCAGCATAGAAGAACCCACACTGGGGAAAAACCTTATCAGTGCTCTGAATGCCCAAAAGATTTCAAATTTAAATCCCTTCTGACTGCACATGTGCAAATCCACACTGGGGAAAAACCTTACCAGTGCTCTGAATGCCCAAAAGATTTCAAATTTAAATCACTTCTGACTGCACATATGAGAATCCACACTGGGGAAAAACCTTATCAGTGCTCTGAATGCCTAAAAGATTTCAAATTTAAATCACTTCTAACTGCACATGTGAGATTCCACAATGGGGAAAAACCTTATCAGTGCTCTGAATGCCAGAAATGTTTCTGTGACAAAAGAAGACTCACTAAACATACACGGATTCACACTGGGGAAAAACCTTATCAGTGCTCTGAATGCCACAAATGTTTCAGTGTAAAAAGCAATCTCACTCAGCATATAAGAACCCACACTGGGGAAAAACCTTATAGGTGCTCTGAATGCCAGAAATGTTTCAGCCAAAAATCTAATCTCAATGAACATGTGAGAATCCACACTGGGGGGAAACATTATCAGTGCTCCAAATGTCAGATAAGATTCAGACGTAGATATGGTTACAGGCACCATAAGAAAACTCACCATCAAAAATGATTCAGTGCTCCGAATGCCAGAAAAGCATCCATTTTAAACGCAATCTCACACTACATGAGCAGACGCACACAGGGAAAAAACATTACCAATGCTGTGAATGCCAGAAATTCCTATTCAATGGGCACAGCCTCACTAACCATAAGCGACTCCATACTGATGAAATACCTTATGAGTGCTCTGAATGCCAGAAAAGCTGCAGAGAAAAACGCTATCTCACCATGAGAAACTCCACACTGAAGAAAATCCTTATGCCATAAAAGCTTGAATCTGAAAGACAGAGTTATGCTTCATGAGAGATCCCACTCTGGGGAAAACCCTTATGAGTGCCCGAAATGCAAGCAAAGTTTTGGTTACAAATTACTTCTCACTTGTCATGAGCGAACTCACACGGGAGAAAAAAGCCTTATGTGTGTTCTGAATGTCAGATAAGGTTTAATCACGAATACAATGTCACTTCACATGAGAGAATTCACACTGGACTAAAGCCTTATACAGGAGGGGAAAGCCAGAAACGTTTTACTCAGAAAGGAGATCTCACTAAACATGAGAAATGCATCCACACCAGGTGAAAAGTAAGGCATATCTTGAGTTGCAGAAAAGCTTCGAACAACCTGACTTTCCATGAGAGAGCACATATTGTAGTTGCAATAGGATTCATCAAGAAACTCTTACAGGATAACTCAGGCTGCCCGCATGCAACCTCCAAAGAAATTCCAGGTCTTGAAAATGTTTTAATTGCAACAAAATCCACAATTTAAGTATCTGAAAGTTACAAAACTCTCAAGGTCTTTACTTGACACAGAGAAGTGTTAGCACTCGTAAAAATCAACTAATTACCAAAAAATTCATAATATTAATGTCTTACATTTTCTCCACTCAAAAGGTTTCTACTCACCCTTGTTTCTTAACATATGTCTGAAATCTAGATTTTCATGATAAGATTAAGCCTAGCCGGTGTTCCTCAATGAAGAACACCGCAAAGTGTAAAAAAAAACTCTGCCGCTATACGTGGAGTTCTACGAGCAGCAGAGTGTGTTGGGGTCATGCCGTTCGTGGTCATTTTGATCTCCGATTGTTTGTCACGCCCTGTAAAATTAATCGTGAATTGCACCATGTGCAGCGCGAGAGGGTGCAGCTGCTTCTCATCGAGCGACAGCTTTGTCAATGCAAAGGAAGGTTTCTCAACGTGAGTGGTAGTGACCTGCCGCGACCACTCGCATTGAGAAATCCGATAACGAATCTCGCCAGGAAGTTAATTTTGCTCGCCAACTAGACCTAGACATTGGCGAGCGCAAGCGTGAAAAAAAACATTGCTACGCTCCACGGTGCAGAGTTTTTAGGAACTCCGCGAGCTCCGCGGAGTACGGGAAACTGTGCAAGCGAAGTTCACCACCCGGAATTAAATAATATACAACAGCAGGAAAACATAACAAACCAGTTACATGCCTTCGGTAACGCTCTTTATGGTGGATACTCCTTTATGCTGTCTAATCCAGGAGCTCTACCTCTGGTTATTGCATCCAGAGCTGAGGATGTCGTCTAGGTCAAGGAAAGGGCTAGGTACAGCTATAGAGTTGTCTGTTTACACTGTCCCCAGTACAGTGTACGGCTCATTAAATGGAGTTACTGAATAAAGATTGTAGAAATGATTAACCCAGGTCTGGAGATAAATGTTTTTTTGCAACGGTGAAGCAGAGACATCTCTCCCCTCCACTTTACAAGTGCCCAAAACCTGGTAGAGTTCTTAGGAGACCAAGCCAATTTGAGTTCCTGCCGTCTTTCTTCCTCCCATTCTTTCTTAGCCCGAGCCTGGGCCCTTTTGCACTTCTCACCACCCAGACTGATTACTGAGATGTCCTTTGTGCAAAGTGCCTTACCCAGATATCTACGTGATAGTCTGAATTCCTTATTAAACCAATTGTTTACTTTAGGGAAATTCTGTTTGTGCCAGTTAATAGGGACTATAAGGCAGGACAATATTTTCTTGAAGTTGTTGTGGAAGCAGTCATTGGCATGCCACACTTAGTTATTGCAAATCGATTTCCCGAAGGTAGTAATAGATTGATCTTCACCTCGCCAGATGACCAAAATATCATTGATACACACATATAACTGAAATCCCAATTAGCACAGACAAACCATGGGAACAAAAGCAGTGATTGGGATCTGACGCGTCTGAACACCATTTTCCCTTGTCCATGTAGAATAGCCCCAAATCTCCATTGACTGCAATAGGGACAAGGGAGTTGTCCCTTCTCTGACGGAGGGGGCCCTACTAGACCTTTTCCACGTGAGCGATTTTTCAGGGTGTGTGGTGAAGTGCCACAGGTCACCTAACATACAAGAGAATATGTATGGCTAACCATATAGAACTATGGCTCCTGATAACCAGGTGCCTTAGAGTATGTGCGAGGGACACTGCCTGTTCTTTTCTATATTTTCATATATATATATATCTTTTTTTTATTGTCCTCTCATAAGCTCAGAAGAAGATTACCAACACCAGATACCTGTAAAGGGCTGTCCGCTGGACATGGCCCAAACATCCTACACTTATCCATACAAGATTGGGCACTCTGATTCAGGTGCACTGACATCTCTATACCCTTAGACATATGGGGCTGACCGCTTGACACAGGATACATGCGTAGTACCAGGGACATGGTTTACACACCCATCACTCCTTTCTACTATGAGCAATCTGGTTTTCGGGAGTGCTGATTTTCCTAATGGGTCTTCTGCCCTTGGGTATACGGCGCTTACCCTTTAAAAACACATCCCAGAACATTGTGGTATTTGCATTTAACTTAGCTGGAGGCCCGCCTTTAATGATTCTATTTCACGTGAAGAAGCGGCTGTGTGTGACAGAGGCAAGAAAGCCTTCAGCATTTAGTGCACAATGATTCAGATTCATGCTGCCGGCATGGGCCTACATTTCCCAAGTACACATGGTCACATGACTGCATCAGAGTGATGCGATTATACAACCTGAGTGAGTAGCCACACACCAAATTCGGCTTTAGCTAGCCCCGGGTCCTCTATTCAAGCAAAAGCAATTACTCTGGACACCGTCCTCCATTTGCTTTGGTATAACGGATTGCTGGCTCCCCGTATATAGGTTTGGGTCTCTGACCCTACATTTGTTATATCTTGAATTTTTTGTGCCTTGAGATGTCTTTTCTTTTTTTTCTTGCAATGAAAACGTAAAGAACGTAAAGAATGTTGCATTCGTGTTAAAGATATGGACGTTTCAAAGCACACTCTTCCATGTCGTAGGAAAGTTCTCAGTGCACATGTGGCAGGTGTTTTGTCTTGAAAACAAAGCACGCTGCACCGATTCTGAGGTCAACTATTTTAAGTGCATTTCCTCCATTGCATCGCAGCATTGTTATTGCAGTGCACATCAAACACGTCTGCTGTTTTCAACTTGAAGAATGCTGCATGTATGTTTAAACTAGGCAGTGTCATCATGTGCCTTACAGCTGCATATTTTAATGGAAAAACAACAATTGATAGACAGAATGCAGAACAATGTCATACATTCACCCCAGTACAGAGATCTGGGCCTAAATCCATCATTTTTTTGCACTCCACACCACCCCAGGTCAGACATGGCCATATGCAAATCAGCCTTGACCCTGTGCCTCATGGGAACAGTCCAGCCCGAACTGCCAAGCCATGTCTTTCCTGGACCGGAATCAAGCATCCAAGGACAGGTTTCTGGCTATCAGCCTTCATCAGCCTGGATAGCTTGACTCCAGTGGTGTGGAGAGCATGGGACTCACGTCTGAGCATACCCATCCCACTCGGGTTGACAAATGCAAAAACAACAATTGATGGACAGAATGCAGAACAATGTCATACATTCACCCCAGTACAGAGATCTGGGCCTAAATCCATTGTTTTTTTGCACTCCACACCACCCCAGGTCAGACATGGCCATATGCAAATCAGCCTTGACCCTGTGCCTCATGGGAACAGTCCAGCCCGAACTGCCAAGCCATGTCTTTCCTGGACCGGAATCAAGCATCCAAGGACAGGTTTCTGGCTATCAGCCTTCATCAGCCTGGATAGCTTGACTCCAGTGGTGTGGAGAGCATGGGACTCACGTCTGAGCATACCCATCCCACTCGGGTTGACAAATGCAAAAACAACAATTGATGGACAGAATGCAGAACAATGTCATACATTCACCCCAGTACAGAGATCTGGGCCTAAAACCATTGTTTTTTTGCACTCCACACCACCCCAGGTCAGACATGGCCATATGCAAATCAGCCTTGACCCTGTGCCTCATGGGAACAGTCCAGCCCGAACTGCCAAGCCATGTCTTTCCTGGACCGGAATCAAGCATCCAAGGACCGGTTTCTGGCTATCAGCCTTCATCAGCCTGGATATCTTGACTCCAGTGGTGTGGAGAGCATGGGACTCACGTCTGAGCATACCCATCCCTCTCGGGGTGACAAATGCAAAAACAACAATTGATGGACAGAATGCAGAACAATGTCATACATTCACCCCAGTACAGAGATCTGGGCCTAAATCCATCGTTTTTTTGCACTCCACACCACCCCAGGTCAGACATGGCCATATGCAAATCAGCCTTGACCCTGTACCTCATGGGAACAGTCCAGCCCGAACTGCCAAGCCATGTCTTTCCTGGACCGGAATCAAGCATCCAAAGACCGGTTTCTGGCTATCAGCCTTCATCAGCCTGGATAGCTTGACTCCAGTGGTGTGGAGAGCATGGGACTCACGTCTGAGCATACCCATCCCAGTCGAGGTGACAAATGCAAAAACAACAATTGATGGACATAATGCAGAACAATGTCATACATGCACCCCAGTTCAGAGATCTTGGCCTAAATCCATCGTTTTTTTGCACTCCAGACCACCCCAGGTCAGACATGGCCATATGCAAATCAGCCTTGGCCCTGTGCCTCATGGGAACAGTCCAAAATAATTACAAAAAGGGGGTGGTGATGGACAGAGTATCTGAGTTAATCAGAACACTCCTACCCAGTCAACAGATCAGGGCTTGATCCATCACCGTTTTTTAGCTCACTGCACCATCCCAGTTCAGAACCTGGCTATATGCAAATTAGTCTGTCCCTGGCCCAGTGCATCATGGGAACAGGGCAGACCAAACTACCAAGCCAATTCTTCACTGGAAAGGAAACAAGCTTCCGGGGACCGGTTTCTGGCATTACAGCCGTCTTCGGCCCGGCTTGCTTGAATCCTGATGGTGCAATGAGCAAGGGACTCATGTCTGAGCATACCCTTCCACACTCATGGTGGCCAAAATAATTACAAAAAGGGGGTGGTGATGGACAGAGTATCTGAGTTAATCAGAACACTCCTACCCAGTCAACAGATCAGGGCTTGATCCATCACCGTTTTTTAGCTCACTGCACCATCCCAGTTCAGAACCTGGCTATATGCAAATTAGTCTGTCCCTGGCCCAGTGCATCATGGGAACAGGGCAGACCAAACTACCAAGCCAATTCTTCACTGGAAAGGAAACAAGCTTCCGGGGACCGGTTTCTGGCATTACAGCCGTCTTCAGCCCGGCTTGCTTGAATCCTGATGGTGCAATGAGCAAGGGACTCATGTCTGAGCATACCCTTCCACACTCATGGTGGCCAAAATAATTACAAAAAGGGGGTGGTGATGGACAGAGTATAATTTGCATATAGCCAAGTTCTGAGCTGGGATGGTGCAGTGAGCTAAAAAACGGTGATGGATCAAGCCCTGATCTTTGGACTGGGTAAGAGTGGTCTGCTTAATTCAGGCACTCTGTTCATCACCACCCCCTTTTCTGAATCATGGGAACAGTCCAGCCCGAACTGCCAAGCCATGTCTTTCCTGGACCGGAATCAAGCATCCAAGGACCGGTTTCTGGCTATCAGCCTTCCTCAGCCTGGATAGCTTGACTCCAGTGGTGTGGAGAGCATGGGACTCACGTCTGAGCACACCCATCCCACATTGTTCTACATTCTGTCCATCAACTGTGTTTTTTGCATATTTTAATGGGGCAGTTGCTTCTGAAATCTAAGCACACTGTACTTGTGTGTTAGGCCAACTAGTTCTAAGTGTCTTTTTTTTCCCCATAACATCACATGTCTGCTATGGAAGTTACTGCACTAGGTTCTGCCTATGTTCACCCTGTGCTGCTTTAACACATGCCTGTTATGAGGTGCGAGCCATTAAATGCATTGATACACAAACTTCAAGGCAGACACACGGCTGCCTCTACGGTCTTGACGTGTCTCCCCCTAGTGTTAAACACCATTACGCTGCCCACTTGTCTCGATAGACCTTAGTGACATCCGAATACATGCTTGGGGAACCTATTAGGAACCTATTGTTGTTTGCTGTCTTACTGCTGGCCTACTTCACAGCCATACGAAAATACCTCAATCACTATTGCAGAAACCCCCTATAAGTATTTGGACGGTATTTAATCTACATGGGCACACTTTATCTTTACACTTGCTTGTGAAATGCCTAGAACTGTTACAGCCTTCCAGAAGACTTATTTTCTTACCATGTTCCCCTTCCTATAATTATTTTATAGGGCGGAGAGTCACCCTGAGCCGCTTGCCACTGTGAGTTGATGAACATTTCCCGACATCAGAGGATTAACCCTTCTACAGTATATTGTTATTGTAGTGAATCTTGTTGTCCTAAAAATTATTTTATTTTTCTCCTATACTAAGAATAACAGACATTGACTATACAGTATATGGTTGTGTCCCATTCAGACGGTTTCGTATGTTCTGGACGGAATAGCTTTGAAATGTAACGCTAGCACAGTTGTTCAAGTGTCTGACCTAGATTTTTTCAAACGATTCTTATATTTCCGACGTCTGTATTCTTTTAGGTACCACCAGTGAATTCACCACTCTATGAAGAATAATATGATCTCTGGATGGTTTTGTATATTAAAACCCCTCTGTATACTTATATTGGTTCGTACACCATTTTTAGGTCTCGTTGCAAGGCTTTTAGTAAGGGCTTTAAACTCTGCACACACTCTCGTGCATGTGCTTTCTTTTCTCATCACCAGCTATTAGCCTTTGCATTTGTCTTTCTAAGAAAGACAGCATGCAATTGGCCAAAGGCAGGTGCATGTCCCGCCTTCTCTCTCCCCTGGCCTAGGGACCCCGGGAGCGAGCAGCAGCGCCATTTGTTTTCAGTTATCACGCCTGCGTCTCGCTGTCGCGTTAAGCGTTAATTGGAAACAGATGGCGGTCGCGCTGGCCCTGGTGCACTTGTGCTCCAAACGCTGCGCTTTCACTTTCGCCGCCGACCTGGGACGCACGGCCACGCTTGTTCATTCTTGCTGTCTCTCTTTATCACCTTCCCCTTTTCTGCCTTTCCCTCTCTTGGTTTGGGACCTTTTCAATGTTTAACAAGAAGCTGTAAAACTTGCTAACGATCGTTGTTCTTTTAATAAGGTGTTTTTTTTATCACCCTGTGACTGGAAGCTATGGCAGATTGGAGTATGATGAACCCATGAGAAATGGACCTCGTCTGCCGGATTCTGAGCATTAACCAAGGAGAAATGAATTGCGTAATAGCTTGGAGAGATGAACTGACCCGTCAGAGATCCCGCTACAGCCCTGTGGAGACTCAAATTCACAAGCTCCTTCTTGCAAGGAGTTCTGGGAACCAAATCATGCCCACTCTGGAGCATGTCGTGCCCTCTGACCTTTTGCAGGCGACGTAGTTAATTTTAAATCCCTCCATGCACAAAAAATTTCAGAATGCCTAAGAATCCATTCTTTTGAGGTCCAGAGCATGGGGTCTGTCTTCTATATCTATGCATTTTAATACCAAATAATGAAAGCGCCTAGATTTTTGCACCATATAGGTCAAGGTAGTTTACGAGAACGATGCGTACTCGTATCTGGAGTTAAAAGATTTGAACACATCACTCCAGCTCTCAACTGCCTCAATTGGCTTCCCATGGAAGGGAGATGTATCTATAAATTGGCGTGCATCACACACAAAACCCTTTACTCTCCTGACCCCACTACTTAAATAACATACTGAGTAGAGCAGGTCAATCCAGAACACTAAGAAGCTCCAACTCACTCCTCCTTATTCCTCCGAAATTGAAAAAGAAAACCACCCAATACTGATCGTTTTCTGGCAACGCTCCCAGGATATGGAAGGCACTCCCTGGAGTCCTCAGATGCAACCCCTCCTTCTCCTGTTTTAAAAGGGACCTGAAACTCCACCTCCTAAACAAATACTTTCATGATCAACGTCAACTAACCTAGTCTTCTTTATCCGAGTTGTTTCCTCTCTCTCTGCACATTCAAGGATAGTGTGTGACCGGACTATGTCACTCTCGCCTTTTCTTTTATTGCTCTCTCTCCCTCCGCTGCACTGCATATTTATTTATTTTCTGTGGTTTGCTGTCTTACTGCTGGCCTACTATGTAATGTAATGTCCTTCTGCTGTTTACTGTGTATATGTAAAGCGCTCTGATACCTACGGTTCAAGCTAGCGCTATATACAACTTTTAAAATAAAAATAAAATAAATAAATAGTGCATCATTACAGGAATCCGACCCAGAGCTGGAGGCTCCCACCACATTCCTGTGCTTTGGTAGCCTGGTTCATCGAATTGTTGCCTTCTGAAACATGTAACCCCGGTTTATCCAAAATGCCTTCAGTATTGATACAATTCCTATTTATTCCTTTACATTGCCCAGTAACATTTTCTTTTTGGGAGGAGGTATGTTTTTGATAATTCAAATGTAACTCCTCTAAAGGCGCACATCTCCACAGAAGATATAGCATTCACAGTGTATCCTTCCTGCTATATGGGAGATGGGTGTGGCCGGAACGTTTTTCAAACTCATCCAATTTTCTTTTGTATATTTAGAAAGCTTTTTTCCTATCCTTGTGCTTGCAAACATGAATTGTATTAAAAATAGAAGCCTTGACTGAGCCAATAGACTCTTTAATAAATATTGTATGCTGTGTTTTTCTCTGCCAGGGGCACAACATATAGACTGTTCACACACTTTCTGTAGTATGCTTCGTTCTGGCCAGATAAACTCCAAGCCCCACTCTACTTCTATCCTCGCGTTAGTGCACCCCGATGTAAACAGTAATTGTAATGTATTTAGATTTATATAACGCTTACTACCCCAGACGAACTATAAAGCGCTTTTTCGGCGAGTAGCACACTACTCCAGGATCCAAATATGATTAGTGGTGAATTAGTATAGGGAAATATAAAATGTATTTGAGAGCTGGACATGTTGGTCTGTTAGTTGGGTTAAAAAAGATAGTGGAGGGATAGAAGAGGGAAGGTTTTGCATTTATACAGTGCTTGCTACCCCTGATGAAGTGTTGAAGTGCTTTTCGGCGAGTAGCATGCTACTCCAGAACCCAAAAAGATGAATAGGCAGATCAATTATAGTGGGTAGTTTGCTTTATTATATAGACATAACTGTATGAAAATTTATAATATTCTGTTGTACAGTTGCCTCCAAGAGGCAATTATAGTCTCTGATAATAATGTATACTTAAAAAAAATATATCTTGTTATTTGCATTTATAATCAACATAAACACAGTTGGCAAGTCACAGTTAGTTATCCACACTCCCAGGCGTCCCCCCGCCTCTCCACCCACCATCCGTAGTGACAACGTCATGAACAGCAAGTCAACAAGATCCAGCCCTCTACCACAATACATAATTCTGCCACACTCCGTCATCCCCCAAGAATGCTCCATAGGTCTAGTTCCCACAGCCAGCCTTCCAGCAATATGAAACATAGCCTCAATCTATCCGGCGTGTTATTATTCAGGGTCTTATATGTCAAAGATACTAATTCATTGGGTACCTGTTCTCGTAACAAACGACCCTCTAACGGGGCATATTCTGGCAATGGGGAGGTGAGCGATGCCTCAGACTTCCAGGCATGGCGCAGCTGCGCATAATTGAGGAACTGCGTAGGACGTATTCCATACTTCACCGCCAGGGTCTCATATATTTTAAGCTCTCCCCTTGCCACCAGGTTTAGGCCGGAACAGTGTGCCATGGTGGCCCTTTCCAGTCTATACGTCGGGTGATCCGTAGGCGCATGGAGCCACTCATTTATCAGCACCAAGTGTTTAGCCCAATAATATGCCTCAACATCCGACAGGGAGATCCCTCCATTGTATTGATTTCTCTGAAGCGTATCCAGAGCTATTCTTTGTTGTTTCCCTAACCACAGCAAAGCGCGTAGTTTTGCATTGATCACCTTAAACGTCTGTCTGGGAAAGGGGAAGTATTCATTCTGTAGGGCGTACAGGAAGCAGGGCAATGTGATCATCTTAAACATTGCGGCTCGGCCTTAGATCGTGAGGGGGATCATCTATAAAATTCCCTAGCACTCGTTGGATGTTTGTTAGATAGGAAATGTGTTTGTCTGTAGTCAGGTAGATTCCCAGGTGACCTGGAGGGCGCCCGGTAGGGGGGGGCCATTCCTCCTCCCGACGTGGGCTATATAGGACCGATTTATGCCAGTTCTTAATGTACCCTGAGAAGGAGCCATACCTGTCCAGGAGTTTGAAGAGTGCAGGGACTGTAGTGGCTGGTTGGGCCACATGCAGCAGAATATCGTCTGCATAGAGCGAAATTTTTTCCTCCTGCAAGTCGGCCTGTGATATATGAAATCCCCGTATCTCGTCTGTCTGGCGGACCTCACAAGCCACAATTTCAATAGTGATGGCAAATAGCAGTGGGGACAGGGGGCATCCCTGCCGGGTCCCCCTCCTCATGGGAAAGTCTTCAGATAGTATCCTGTTCACCTTAACTTGGCCTCCACAAATAGAAGTCCCACCCATTTCCTGAAGTTGGGGCCGACACCGTATTTAACCAGAGCCACCTCCAGAAAGGGCCAGTGGACCGCGTCAAACGCTTCTCCAGCGTCGAGAGATAGGAACATGTGCAGATTCTCCTGTCCCTGCACCTCCATGAGCCAGTTATGTGTCCGTCTTAGACAGGTCCAGGGGCAAATGCTTTGAACCAATCAAATACTCACACCCAGTCAACAGATCTGGGTTTAATCCATAAATTGCCCAGACATGGGTAACGTGCTCACTAAGCCACTGGAGTCAAGCTGTCCTGGCTGAAGACGGCTGATAGCCAGAAACCGGTCCTTGGATGCTTGATTCCGGTCCAGGGAAGACCTGTCTTGGCAGTTCGGTATGGACACCTGGAGGAGAGGGAGGGGCGGCCTGGCACAGATGGTAGACAGCCTGAGAGAGGTGTGGCCTGGCACCGAGGGAAGGCAGCCAAAGGAGCAGGATGGCCTGGCACAGAAGGTAGACAGCTGGTGGAAAGGGAGGGGCGGTTTGGCAGTGAGAGTAACTGTTATATAAGTAGTTTTACCTACTACCATGCTACTCTCCTGCCTTATGCAATTTACTTTGCTCTATTGTAAAGTGCTCTGCCACCTCGTTTAATAGCTGCCAGACGCTTTACTTAGTAAGCAGACTGGTGGTTTACAACTGTACCTATGTTGGGGCACCACATGCTTTTTCCAGCATAATGTGGTGTACACCCCCTGTGTGGCATGACAGCACCCACTGAAGACTACACCGTTGTGTAGTCTGGGACAGTGCACCTTCCCTGTAATTCTGAACTGGGCCTTTAAATATGGTACATTTTCTGTGCCTATTTAATTCAGGTATACAAAGAATGTGGTACTACTTGTATACTAAGGTAGGGCAAGGAAGATTGAATTTCTACGGTGGCGGCAATGTTTTTGTCAAAGTGCTTTATGCCCTAAACACTCTCCCGTACCCTCCTCATAATGGGATTACATAGATTACACCTCTGCGTGCTTAATGCAGGAAACAGCCTTAATAACAACGTTTTTAAAATGACTAACCTGAACAACGATTCCTAAAAAACAACGACATCCTTAACCACGACATCCTAAACCACGACTATTCTAAACCACGAAAAAATACCTTCTGACTGGCCAATAGATGGCACTATTGTATTTACAATGACAAGCCTTTCCAGATTTTGATGAACACCCAATGCGTGCACATATATGGTAGGCGTCAAGCAATGGCCCATGACAGCAAAAGAGGTTTGTGTAGTTTGTTATTTTTATCTTTCCAACATGCAACCTTTCAAGGAGCAAATTTAAAGTAGAATTGTACATAGATGTTATAGTCAATGATCGGTCATGTGAAACTTCATTTTCACCACTACCTGCATCACTTCTTGTTATTGACGTTTTTTGAATGTGCTGAAAAATGCACACTGGACACCATGTTCTCAAGGATATCTTAAGCTGATCAAAACTTTTGGGGTATGACATGAGAATACTGAAACATTCCACTTTATCTGAGAATTGCGCTGTAAAATTATTTTTTTCTTAAATGTTCTTGGGTGAAAACACATGTTTACTAGAATCACCTTTGAATGATTCCATTTGTGACCAACAACAAAAATATTTGGGACACAGTAAGAATTTTCTATTTTATCGCGGCCCCAGCCGGCACAGTGAAGGAAAGGTTGGCCGCATATTTAATTATATTTTGGCACTGTGAAGGTTCAACCCTCTTGATAAGGAAATTATACCACAGTCTGTACTGGTCACTGAAAAATACTGGTGTAGGCAGGGTCTGTGTTGAATAGAAAGTGCCTGTATATCTCAGCACTGGTCTAATAAATGTACTGGAGGGCACCGGTACTGCTCCATAACAAACAGATATTTGGAGGTTATGCGGACATTTTTAGAGAATGCTTTTTGTTTTTTGGTATAGTATTTTCGTGGTTTAGGAACTCCCAGTTGACAATGTAGTGGTTTGGCATTGCTCGTGGTTTAGCCTTCGTGGTTAAGTAAGTTGTTGTTTAGGCAGTAGTTGTTTAATCATATATCCACCTAATGCTGCCATTTGCATTTCAAGACCAGTGATTAATGTGGCTTTATGACGTTCAGAGCCATTGGGCGTTCCCGACCTGTCTGATACTTGCATATGAAAAAAATTGGTCATTTGGAACCTAAAGATAGATAAACATATTCATAGGTCAAGATTTAAGTCTGCATCTAAAATAAAACTGTAAATTCGGAGAGGTGATAAGTGAGAGGTTAAAAGACAGCCGCTTATCGAGCTGCATTTGTAAGTAGGCCTCCCTATATTATGAGATCTATTCCTGCTTCAGTCCTTAATTGGAATTAATACTTTAATACCCAGGCATGAAGTCATCGTCAATCTATTTAAATAATCTACCTGTCTCCCCAGCTCTTCCCCACTGCATCCTTAACCAGTGGCCTAGCCAGTGTGCCCTGGGCCCTAAGGCAAGAAAGGAAATGTGACCCTTGCCCTCTGTTTGGACTGTGGAAAACAGCAATAATCATTGTTCTATGGGACCCTTAGGCCTCTGTTTGAACTGTGACAAACAGCAGTTATCAGGGTACAGTGCGCCTTTAAGGCATCTGGGACCTGGTGCCATTGCACCTGCTGCACCAATGGGAAGCTATGCCCCTGCCCTTAACAGCTTCTATTCTAGCCCCACTGATGAACCTAAACAGCCAAGTACTTATATTGCCATTTCTGTAGGCATGCAGCCGCCTCTTCCACTGAAGGGATTTAAGTCGCATGAAAGCAGCATGTGAGAAACAACCATTTTTTGAGGCAAAGTCAACAAACACCTTGTTTGTTCCAACCTGAATCTGTTTAAACCAGAGATGAAAAAAGGTCCATCGTTATCCCTTACTTATCAAAAGGGTAAAACAGATTCATTACAGTGTACCACATAAAAATTGTGATTCTGTGTACAAATTAAAATGAGTTTGCATATAGAAAGGGGAGCCTTTAGCCAAAATAGCCATTTTCCCTACCCATACTTCTAACACATCTTATACAAAAAAATGCTAACTACATTGTTGTTGGAAGGGGCGACCTCAGAGGGCCAGGTTGTGCTCACCCGACCACCCAGGACCCACCTCTCCCACAGATCTTGCCGAGTATTTATCGTGAGGTCCCCACCGGGGAGGACTTCGAGTCTAGGATCGTACACACTGAGCTCACACCACACCTAAGAATGGACACCACACCGTTGGAATTCAGTAACAAGTTCTTTATAAGCAGTAAAAAGAAAGTAGCACTCTTATGTACAAATGATCGAGGGATCACAAAGTCTTTGAGGATTCGGGAAGAGGGAAGCGGGACAGTCTTTAACCTTTGGGCCAGTACGAGGCGTACCCTGCGCACAGCTCTCAATCCTCGAGCCGGGGGATACGGAAGATGATGGTCGTGCTGGCTGCTCCACTCACGTCGAGTCGGCTCGGTCATGATGGTGGTCTCGATGGTCCAGCCGGACCAGAGTACTCCTCGAGCCACGACGAGGTCAGCAGGGCTCGATCCGGAGAAGTTCGTGAGGAGCCGCGACAGCGTCAGCAGGGCTCAGATGGTTACAGGTTCAAGCTCGAGCCGCGACAGCGTCAGCAGGGCTCCGAAGTCTTAGCAAGGTCGAGCCGCGACAGCGTCAGCAGGGCTCCGATGGTTACGGGAATTCCCAGACGCCCAGCGGGTCTGGAGCCGTCACTCATGGAGGCCGGAGGGGCAATCGAAACTGGCCCACAGGGGAGGCCAAAGGTGTGACAGAAACCAGTCTCTCAGGGGATGCCGGAATTGCCATCGAAACTCCCTGGCTTATCTCACTCGGGGAGCCCTTTACCCCCCAGCCGGGACTGGCGCGCCTTTGGAGTCTGGGTTTCGCTGGGGCCGGGGTCATGCTAGGCCCAGGGAAAATGGCTGCCGGGCCTTGTGGGGCATGCAAGGTTAGGCGCTCGGAGCTGAGAGCGGGACGGGACATGCGGGCCTGGTCGTTGGTTACGGGGTCTGGGTGTACGGGGAGCAGGACGACCAGGGCTCGGGGTGCAGGCTACACTGACGGGGTGCTGCGCAGGGAACTCAGGGTGCAGGGCTACGCTAACAGGGTGCGGAGGAACAGGGGCGGACCACGCCACGAGGCCGGGTCTAACAATTGTCATCCGGAAATTAGCGCCTACTCATAAATAAGCAAATAACATTTAGAATTGTCTTTCACTTCAAACTTTCAAAAGTGAATTGAAATAAAAGCAGTATTGAATTTTTCGACATTGTGTACTCTTACCAAAATTTAGAGCATCAATGTTATGACACCCCATAGAAAAAAGGAGTTGTTTATATATACTAAACCTCCAGAAACGTTTGATTAACCAGTTATAAAGTCACGTCTAGCTTAGTTAGTTTATAGTCTTCTTTTTTTTAATAGAAATTATTTCACATTGGATCTGCATGGCTAAACACTTATAAGGTCCCAAAGGCAAGACCTATTGGCTCTGCCAATGCTTGTTATTGATTGAGTACAATGAGCAGCAGCACTTTTGATTAGGTCCTGAAGAAAGCCGCAAACACTTCTTTGGAGGCTTAATAGGCTGAAACATGTTGACCTCTTATTGACACTAACAGTGCATATATATTTCTACCACAGTGCCCTGTTTTTAATCGTGGCCCATTGGAGTACAAATAATGGAAACCATATACCCTTTAGCAAGTTTTAACTTTCAGTCTGCTGCCCCCACTACCCTGAGCTCATCATTGTGGTATTTAGTATACCTTTCTCTATAACAAAACATGCCTGAACTCCTCCCTCTCTGTGAGGGGGTTGTACCCTGTACCGTGACTAGGTATAACGGTGCGAGGAGATTCCGAATGAGGAAACATGCCAACTATGGTGGGCGAGGGAAATCTTCCTTTTAAAGGGCTATTTCATCTTAGCTAGGTCTTCATTTCCATCAGTAATCCTCATAGACCCAAGGGTTTCTTGATTGTGGTAGAAATACATTTTTACCCCTTCATTGTTCGTCTAAGCACAGACCATTGCTTGAAATGTTGTGATCAACATAGGAAAAATACTCTGTGCACTGAGAAAATGTGTTAAAATAACGGAAAGTTGATAATCGCATTTAATACCTTCTCATATCTGGATTTATCTAGAAGAGAAGTCTGTTAATTCTAGCAGATTTTTGATACCACAAGGTATAAGAAATTAGGGGCTCTTTATCTGATATCTTTATCATTAAATTATCTGAAATTATTGAACATAAACGTTTGCAAGTATTATTTCTAAAGATAAAGGAAGTTCTATATTTGTCTTTTCTAAACTAACCCCAGTGCGTATGACTACAATAACCACCTCTCTCAAATCAATACTGTGCTTGGTTTAGTGAGAAAGCTAAATGAACTAGGAGAAACCAGGACTGCACGTCAGTATTTTTCCTAGGGAGCTTTAAGTTAGAGAGTGAAAAAACTTTTTATAATGCCCCAAAAATTGTGATAAAGATATTTCAATATATTTGACAAAAAGAATAGGCACATTTCATGACAATATTGAAATGGGAAATAAAATAACAGATACAAATATTTACACCACATGACAAAAATATTAGAGACTAAATTTCAGCAATATAGGAAATACTGAGGTTCATGTATTAATAATCCATTTGGTAAAAGTGGTAGCTTTTGGAGTCAGCACAGTACTGTGTCTGCGATTGCTTTTAAAGTAAGGCATTTTTAATGCACCCCATTTTACTTTCAGATTCACAAATATCCCCTTGGGGTACTACCTCCTGTTACTGTTTTTCAGCCCACATATGGTTTCAAAGCTTAATACATACCTTAAGGATGTATTACATATTCAGAAGGGACACTATTAACATTCCCCTTCCAAATTCTGAATTGTTAAATGGGCTTAGTACATTTCAAAAAGGGGTTTAGCATTTGCAAACTCTGTGAATTACCGAACCAGTGGATTTTTGAACAATAAAACCCTTGATACATGAGGCAACTTTTCTCAATTCCCTCCAAATTAAGTTTGCTAATAATGTTAGTTGAATGATAATCTGTGCACGTACCTATTTAGTGTTATTGTTGCTTCAGATCAAATAAAAACTATCACACATAACTCTTACACAATACTTAAAGACAGAATTTCTGACATCCAGCTTTAATGTTTTGTTAAATATATTTGCAAATGTTACTTAAACAGGAAAACATCTAAAGCGGTCTCTGGACATAAAATAGGATGTAATCATAATCTTTATATCCATTTTCTGAGTTTCGGGAACAATGTGTGTCTTCTGGGTTTACTCTAAGCCACTATAATAAACATATTCAATGACTTTAGATGTGATCTGTTTGTACTGGTTTCTATAGCAGACAATAATCTAGATTTAGCCCAAGGATCAATTCCACCCATGGCTTTTAAAACCAATTTATCATTGATCTCTTTTAGTGTTATCGCAACTAAAACTGTAATAGAACTGATCTGACAGATGGACCTTCAAGTATTATGCTGAGTCAATTTATTGAACAAACTATGGTGTTAAAATCTGAATAGATTAGATCCAGAAGCATTGCCTGACCACTGTATTTTACAGCAATAGATTACCAATCAGCACGTTTTCTCTAAGTACAATTCACTCATCTTCAATTTTTCACGGAGTTCATGCTGGGTCTGTTTGCACTCTTTTAAAATATGACATTTAAATGTCCAAAAGTTCAGGAATTCTAGTTTCAAGCCTGGTCAAACCTTAATGAATGCTATACCTAAAGATGCCCTTCTGTTCCTACATTTTATTGTGCACCATGATTCGGAAATGGCATGTTTTTGCTTTCTGAGGTAAAATTCTAAACATATTAATTGTTGTTGCCATCTGAAACATTATCACTAAGTGAGAAGATAACAACAAGTGGTCCTGTGAGGCTTGCTGGAATGGGAAGTGTTTAATCAAAAGGTGGATTGAATTCAAGTTTAGGTGACAATTTTACAAAAGTGTGTGGATTTTGTATATATTTAAAATTGTTGATCTCCAAAAAGGCCTAAATCAGTAAATTGAATTGAAATTCAAGTTTATCATTTGAATCCTATTGTTGGAAAAGATGTGATTTTGAACCCCATGAGGCGGTTCCTTTCCAGAAAGCATTCAGGTTGTAATCATGAGTCAAATAATGCTGAGGAGGTTAAAATATTCAAATTGAATTCAAATTACACATGAAAAGTTCATTGTTCAATATAATTCTCGTAGTAATTTAGTGTGCAGACTTTATTGCTTAAGGAAAATAATTAATATTTCTTGTTATTTATGAACGTTTCTATTGTTGAACTTTAAAGATTGCCCGAAATTAAGAATTGTGCTCTACATAACTTTGCTGTGTTACAATATTTAGATTTTTATGTACAACTTTTGTCTCTTATATGTATAGCAACTGATGTTTTGTTTTGCTTTAATAATCGGCTTATGTTTATTAGGTTTTATCATTCAATAAAATGTTTCAAACACAACAAATGGTAGTTGATATGTATTTACAACTGCAGCATTTTTATTGTATGGACACATTCAAAGAGGCCAAAAATTTAGTCTGCTGGGTGACGGAGGACGACATTGGCATCAGCAGGTAGAGGTTTGCGCAGGTGATTGGGGGTATATGTAAGGTTGGAAGTAGGGGAAACAAAGCATGTACATTGTGTGGACTGTGACTCCAGAAGTTATTGTGAGGGATACCATGCTACCCTGTAAATGAATCCCCTAGTGATTATGATCAACAAACTCTATTCAGTTTTTTAAAAGAAAACGATAAAAGTCATATATAAAATGATAAAACATCTTCCAAGTTACAGATTGACAAATATAATATTCTAATTTAATCAAAACACAAGATAAAAATTCATGAATTACAGTACAGAAGTTATTCGCAGCTTGACCTGAGTCTAACAGTGACCAGTAAAAAGTTAAGCGTATGCAAAACAGTGTCCTTAGAGAGCAGTTGTAAAAAAATAAGAGCTGGTCTCACCCACCTAAAACCCGCTTTTTTGAGAATGGAAATAATCATTAACTTTCTAGGGACAGCATAAAAACTACAAAACATTATAAAGTGCATCATGTCCTGAGGAGACTCACTGTTGCAGCCACAGGGCATGAGGCACTGGCCTCTGTGGGAGCCACGAAGGTGTTCCAAGAGGTAATGGAAAAGGTTGAGCCGAAACCGGGTCATTAGAAAACGTTCATGGATGCTTTTAAGCCCTAGAAGATAAGGTTAGTTGGTTGGTACAGTTTTTGACACAATGTACTTACGCACACTAGGCTAACACAGCTCACTTCCCGCTCTACCACAGAGGGTCATTCTTAAAAAACACTCTTTGACCAGAGAAAGGTCCCTCTTACACATGCGCTCAGGGCTAGCAAATAGTCCCCACCTACCCTGGTAAGGCCAACTCTTATATGGTAATACACGTTTACAACGCAACTTTATTTCCGTATACCTTCACTCCGCATACCATTACAACTAAACTGCCATTATTCCGCAATATTTTTATAACGCATACCATTACATCTTTTATGCTTTTACCACGCATGCTTTTACAACGAAATTCGTTGTAAAAGCATGAATGGTAAAAGTATATGTTTTTAATATTTAATTTTAAGGTAAGTATTTGGTTTTATTTTGGGGTGTTGGGGTATATGTTTTAGGGGTTTAGGGGTATTTTAAGGGTAGGTTTGGGTTATGGGGTGCACAGTGTATTTTTAGAGTATGTTATTTTTAAATTATAGGGTTGGTTTTGGGGTGCTTGGGTATTTTTAGGGTTAAGCGGGTAGGTTTAGGTTTTGGGGTGTAGGGGGTTTTATTAGGGTGCAGGGTGGATTTGGGGTTCAGGGGTGTTTTTAGGGTTGAGGGATAGGTTTGGGGTTTGGGGTATAGGGGTATTTTTACGGTTCAGGGATAGGTTTGGGTTTTGGGGTACAGAGGTATTTTTAGGGTTAAGGGACAGGTTTGAGATTTGGGGTACAGGGGTATTAGGGTTCAGGGATAGATTTGGGGTTTCGGGTACAGGGGTATTTTAGGGTTCAGTGGTAGGTTTGGGTTTTGGGGTACAGGGGTATTTTTAGGGTTCAGGGATAGGTTTGGGGGTACAGGGGTATTTTAGGGTTCAGGGGTAGGTTTGGGTTTTGGGGTACAGGGGTATTTTTAGGGTTCAGGGCTAGGTTTGGGGTACAGGGGTATTTTTAGGGTTTAGGGCTAGGTTTGGGTTTTGGGGTACAGGGGTATTTTTAGGGTTCAGGGCTTGGTATGGGTTTTGGGGTACAGGGGTATTTTTAGGGTTCAGGGATAGTTTTGGGTTTTGGGGTACAGGAGTATTTTAGGGTTCAGAGATAGCTTTGGGTTTTGGGGTACAGGGGTATTTGTAGGGTTCAGGGATAGTTTTGGGTTTTGGGGTACAGGGGTATTTTAGGGTTCAGGGGTAGGTTTGGGTTTTAGGGTACAGGGGTATTTTTAGGGATCAGGGGTAGGTTTGGGTTTTGGGGTACAGGAGTATTTTTAGGGTTCAGGGGTAGGTTTGGGTTTTGGGGTACAAAGGTATTTTTAGGGTTCAGGGATAGGTTTGGGGTACAGGAGTATTTTTTAGGGTTCAGGGCTCTGTTTGGGTTTTGGGGTACAGGGGTTATTTTAGGGATCAGGGGTAGGTTTGGGTTTTGGGGTACAGGGGTATTTTTAGGGTTCAGGGATAGATTTGGGTTTTGGGGTACAGGGGTATTTTTAGGGTTCAGGGATATGTTTGGGTTTTGGGGTACAGGGGTATTTTTAGGATTCAGGGCTAGGTTTGGATCTTGGGGTACAGGGTTATTTTTAGGGTTCATGGAAAGGTTTGGGTTTAGGGTAGAGGGGCATTTTTAGGGTTCAGGAATAGGTTTGGGTTTTTGGGTGCAGGGTGTATGTTTTAGGGTCAGGATGGGTTAGTGTATAAGGGTGCTGGGGTATTTTAAGGAGTAAGGGTGGGTTAGGATTTTGGGGTGATGGAGTATTTGAAGGGACCAGGGTGGGATTAGTTTTTAGGGTGAAAAGGGTAATTTATAAATAAATAAATTAAAAAAATAATAATATATATATATATATATGTAAAAATATATATAAATATTAAATATATATATAGGGTAAGTACTTTTACTAAGCAACCGAGAGTACCAACTTTCTACCATTTGCCCAAGCTGCATAAGCATGAAACATGTCCACCAGGACGTCCGATTGTTTCGTCTGTGGGGAGCCTGACGGAGCATTTGTCGAGGTTCGTGGACTACTTTCTTTACGATTTTGTGAAAATGTTAAGATCATATTTGAAGGACACAACTGACTTTCTCCGTAAAATTGACAATATTAACTGGACTAGTGATTTGGTAATGATGACTCTCGATATCTCGAGCCTCTACACCAGTATCAATCATCTCCAAGGGGCTGAGGCTGTTAAATGGTACTTGGAGACACGGCCCATAAACCTTACGGCACACAACCAAATGTTACTTGAATTTATATCATTCTGCCTAAGTAATAACATTTTTCTGTTCCAGGATCAACTCTACAAACAGATCTGTGGTACCGCGATGGGCACCTGCTTCGCCCCCAGCTACGCAAATCTTTTCGTCGGCTGGTGGGAGGAGCAGGTGGCCTGGGCGGCTGATAAGGCCGCATGGACAGAGAGGGTAGTATCCTGGTACAGATATATAGACGATCTGTTTATCGTCTTTAAAGGTTCTGTTGAATGTGCCAAAGAGTATGTCAAGGTACTAAATGAGAATAACCTTAATCTCAGATTTAGTGGGGAGATTAGCACAGAAACTGTGAATTTCTTGGACCTGAAAGTGTTCATAGCGGAAGGAAAAGTCTGTACAACATTGCACAGAAAACAGACAGCTGGCAATTCTGTGCTCCACGCGACAAGTTGCCATTCGGGGAAAACTATATCAAGTATACCCTATGGTGAACTCTTGAGAATTAAGAGGAACTGTACACGACAAGATGAATTTGAGAAAGCGGCCAGTGAGTGTTTGTCGAGGTTCAGAATGAGAGGGTACACCCGGGAGGTATTACAGGAGGCCAAATTAAAAGCGGATAAGAAATTGAGATTTGATCTAATCTCAAAGGATAGCTCAATGTCACCTAAGAGACAGAATAGTAATGAGAGCAGCATGAGAATGATCATGAACTATTCAACAGATGCCCAGGACATAAGAAAAAAGTGTGTGAAGAACTGGCACATACTTAAATCTGATCCGGTCATCGGTAAAGACTTACCTAAGTCCCCACTAATAACGTTCAGGAGAGCTAGGTCATTGGGATCAAACCTTGTACAAAGCCACTGTAAGAAAGAGGATAAACCTCCACCGTTTGGGAACGTTACAGGATTTTATCCTTGCCTTAAATGTAAGGCATGTAAAAACAGCAGAAAGGTGACTAGTTACCAAATACCAGGGAAGAAGGAGCCCAAAAAGATCACTAGTTTAATGAATTGTAACACAAGCCACACGGTGTACTGTCTTGTATGTCCGTGCGGCTTGCGTTATATTGGGAGTACAACTCACCCAACGAAAATCAGGATCTTAGAACACTTGAGGGCCATACAAAATAAAGATCCCACTTATCCAGTGGCGAGGCACTTTGAAGTGTCTCACCAAAGCAACCGAGAACTCCTTAGCTTCTACTGCATGGACCAAGTACCGTCAGATATAAGGGGAGGAAATAGGCTGCTTCAGCTACGCAGGCTAGAGTCTCGCCATATTATTGAGAATCAGACCAAGAAACCGGGCGGCCTGAATGCTGGGGAGGAGTTAGCGGTCCATCTATGAGTCTTATATTGTTTTTTCTGCACTACTGATGATTCTTTAATGTTTAAATTTAAGACTTTGTATATGTGTATATATGTAGTTCTGTGGAATGCCCCTTCAGGGCTGTATTTGCATCATAATTATTATTAGTGTGTTCATAAAAGCCCATCCAGGGCGCAATTTTGTCAGTGATTTAACTGAATTTACACCACTTACAAATGGTGGTCAGAATGCACTTGACATGTCCTTTCTTTATTTTGGTGATTGGCTGTATTTATACCTTGCCTAATGGTGGCGCCGGCCTCTAATTGAGAAAGGTGGTGGCCGAAACGCGTCTTAGAGTGTTTGTCCAATAAATCATACTTGGACAGTCCCCCGTGAGTGCTGTGTGCTTTTTGCATCTGAGCTTGGTCAGTGGTAGTGACTGGCGTGGTACCGTCTCCCGCCATTGAAAAGCACCCGGCCGCGAGTGAAGGCGAGCAGACGGAGAGTGAGCCTTGATATATATATATATATATATATATATATATATATATATATATATATATATATATGTAAAAATATATATAAATATTAAATATATATATAGGGTAAGTACTTTTACTAAGTTTATAACTTCACCACACATGCCTTTGCGTTGTAAAGGCATGCGTGGTAAAGTTATATGAGGTGTAAAAGAATGCGGAGTGATGGTATTGCAGAGTAATTTGACCTACGTTGTTAAAAATGCGGAGTCATGGTATGCGGGAAAATAGTTTGCGGGATAACGTCACATTTTCCTCTTATATACTGGAGCCATCAGATGCTTGAGACATGGTCACGTGAAAGGCATTCCCGTAGGACGTCTTTGCGAAGTGTATTTTCTTGGCTAGCCCAAATATTAAGCCACAAAGCTAGGGGACGGAAAGTCAGTACATCTGAGAAGAAAGGCATCCCCAACTCTTCGTGCACGACATAAAATGGGGTGCTTTGTGGGACTGGAAAGGCCCATCGCAGGAAAGAGTTTTCAGCACTTTGCACTGCCCCTACCCCAATGTGGCCCAATATCTCACTCCCATAACAAACCTTTGAGATATATTTAGCTTCATATATCTTCAAATGAGGCCCTTTTGGCTTCCCTCCCACTCTGCTGGCAAAGTTAAAAACAGCTGCAAAAGCTTTCACTAGATCCCCTTTCTTCCAAGTAAGCAAAAGGCACCAACTCAAGAAATCGTTATACACAACTCCCAAATAAGAGAAAACATTGGTCTTCGGTAGGCCTGGGTGGCAAATTCCGTTCCGCTCGCGGAATTTGGGTAATTTTGCATTCCTCAGAGAACGCGAAAATGCCCAAAATTCTGCTTTCCTCGACTTCGAAAAATTATTTGCTTGTTCGCGTTCTCACAATGCGTGTTCGTGAGATATTTACCCCCCCTCCGAGTGTGCAAACAGCGATTGCGAACAGTAAAAAAGCAACGCAAACAACCAATTCTGCATGTTTGTTGAATTTCTGCATGCTAGCGGAGATTTTTTACTGTTTTGCGGAGATTTGCGATACGCGCTTGCGCAAATTCCGCCCACCCCTAGTCTTCGGTATTGACAAAAGTCTGAGTTTAATTGTGAACTGCTTAGCTTTATGAGAAGTTGTAGGCCCCTAGCTGTCCTCGCCAAGAGGACTGCATCGTCTGCGTATAGAAGGACTGATAGGCTATGCTTGCCTACCTGGGGACAATCCACATTTGTAACCAAAGGGGCCTTCTCTAAGGAATTAATATATAGGTTTAAAAGAAAGGGTGCTAAAATGCATCCATGACGCATCCCTCTCTTGATGTCAAGCTGACTGGACACTTTCAGGTCCTTTGAATAGCATACAACCACGGTTGAATCACGGTGAAGATCCCTCAGAAATAAAACGATGTTACTGTCAATGCCAATGGAGGACATCAACTGCCACAGCTTGGACCTATTGACCCAGTGGAATGCTGAGGACTGGTCCATGAAGGCTAGGTATATGGGGCTGGAACGAGCCACAGTGTATTTGTTCAGAACCATGTACAGGTTTAAAGACTGTTCCAAAGTGGAAAGACCTGGGCGAAAGCTGTTTTGGATATCCGAAAACAAATGTGTTTTCATCAACCCAGGATACAAGTGTGTCAAGTACCATGCGGCCCACCACCTTCACCACAGAGTCCAGAAGAGAAATGGGCCTATAACAATAGGTACTGTCCCGATCTCCCTTTTTAAATAACAGGCAGGCAGGATTTCGTCCTGCCCACTCTACGGAGTCAGTGATACTGGCAGTATTGGACGACCTACGTAGTAAAGCAGATTTAGGTAGCCCTCAGGCCCTGGTGCTCCTGGATTTATCCGCTGCGTTTGACACGGTCGGCCACATGATACTGAGGGACCGTGTCAGACAGGCTGGTATCCAGGGCCCTGCCTTTAACTGGATCGAATCCATTTTAGAGGGCCGCACTCAAGCAGTCCGCCTGGCCAATTTCATAGCACCTAAGTTAACCACTACGTGTGGGGTCCCACAGGGCTCCTCTCTATCCCCACCTGTTCAATCTGTATCTCCTCCCCCTAATTAAGTCCCTAAAAGACAGGAATGCGACTACATTCAACTATGCGGATGATCTTCAGCTCACATTCACCATAGACAACTCCCTCAATTCAATTACCAACTTTCAGGAAACTATGTTACACATCCGTCTTTGGATGGACTACAATCACCTGAAACTTAACCAGGTAAGACTGAGGTGCTACTGATAGGGCGAATCAAGATCTTCTGGGGCCCACACTATTGGCCAACAGAACTCAGGCCCCCCCTACGCCCTCTACCTCTGTAAAAAGCCCTGGGTTGACTATAGACAGAGACTTATCACTAAAAAAACACATATAGCTGCAGTGGGATCAACCTGTTTCTTTCAATTGCGAAAGATCCGCCACTTGCTTACCCATGCAGCACTAATACAGATGGTGATAGGTCTGGTACTGTTCCACCTGGATTATGCCAATTCGATCTATTTGGGGATGCCACTCTGTCTGATTAAGCGACTCCAGATGGTGCAGAATCAGGCAGCAAGATTGATCCACCAGCAACCCAGGTGGCAATCTGCCCAGTGGCAATCTGCCAGACCTCTCTAAAAAAAAGCTACACTGGCTCCCATTGCCTCAACGGTCCGCCTTTAGGACAGGCTGCTTAATCTTTAAATCATTAAATAGTCAGAACCCCATATTTATCAACAACCTATTATCCAGGTACACTCCTACCCGTGATCTTCGTTCCAAACATCTTCACCTACTAGCTACCCCTAAATTCAAACGGAAACGACATGGAGGCTGTCGATTCGTATACCTGGCTCCACAATTGTGGAACTCGTTCCCCCTGGAGATCCGGTCCTGCACAGATCTAGTGCGTTTCAGAAAGCTGCTTAAAACATGGCTATTCGAACAAGCACCTCTCTTTGGCCTCGACCATTTCAGAGTAGCGCCATGAAACCTTTGGTGTATGCGCCCTTTATAAATTCCTTATAACATAACATACCATAACATAAAGCCCAAGAATCTGGGTGGCCAACCTGGACTGCAGCATTGATAACAGCTGTGAGGACAGGCACCCAGGTTTCTATGTGGGCAATGTAGACATCTGGCAAGATTCCATCTGGCGCGGGGGCCTTGTTTCTAGACAGACCCAGAATACCACCTCTCACCTTTTTCATGGTGAAAATAAGTTCCGACTTGCCTTCCACTCTTTCAGGCCCCTCAATTGGAGGGGTATCCGACTGGAAGATACCCTCGAAATTATGTACCCAATTGTCCTCTGTGATATGGGCATCTAGAAAATTAGCATTATTTCCAGATAGAAATGGGCTGTTAATAATGCCCAGAACTTTGAGCTATTGCGCAGTGTACTAGCCTCCACTAAATCGACCCAGGCCTCCTCCTTCAGGCGAGACTTGCGAGTTGCTAGAGCAGCCTTATATGCTCTTTGTAGGCATTTGACCGCCACCCGGTCTTGGGGCTTAACACCCAAGGCCTGTCTCAGGTTCCTGGAAGCGTGGGAGCACGCGAGTCAAACCATTGTGGACCTGGTTGCTTACGGCCCCACCCGGGTCCTGTAGTAACTTCCTTATGAGAGTAGACATGGATCCAAATGCACCCATGATGTCTGGAGCACTTGCCTCATCGTCGAAACAGGTGCCAAACTCGCTGCGAGTTAAAGGGGACTCGTGGAGTAGCTCTGGGGCAATGCACTCCCACATTATGCTCCTTCCTGCTTCCACCGCTTTAAGAGGGACACCAGCCCCCCGCCCACCTTGGTGTGTCTGAGTGTTCGGGACCAGCCTGCTGAGACTCAAATGGGGTTGTGGACACTACATTCACTCACCTGCACCGAAAAATCGGTAACCAGAGAGTAAAAGGGGGTTGATACAAAGGTGAAATCAATAAAGGTCTCACACCCTCTCCCAATAGAGGTGGTAGGAATATCTGTTTTCCCCGGAGGCAGCTTATTCATTACAGATGTTAGATCAAATGCAAGCAAGATGGAGTTAAACTCAATACCCTGGGGAGTATGTTCCATGTGTAAGCCTGCTTGTCGTGCACAGTCCATAGCTTCCACTCCTCCTTGCATGATGTCCCCACACATATGAGTGTTAAAATCCCCTGTTAAAAAAATTTAGTGATAACTCTGACATTTCAAGATGCTATCCTGAAGTTCAGACCCCAGCAGAGTTATATAGCCCACAGGGCTAAGAGTGTAACTCCCGCATTGTAAAAGTTTACCCAGAAGTAGCTTGCTCTTTCCACTGGGCAACAACATCACATGTAAATTGGGAGAGACATATAGTGAAGTAGTGTAAGAAACTGGCTCTATATATACTGCACCAAAGTGAGGTTCAGTGTGTATAGAGTCCAAGGGTCTCCAGAAGTAGGCAGAGGTTAAAGTTAGATAGAACCTTACTCTCTAAAGTGGTAGCTTGAATGCCTGCGTTCTTCATTGAAAACAATAAAACAAATTTGAAATTAAAGTGGTAGCTTGGTCAAGCAGTGAGGCAGTGTTAAGTATTGTACACCCTCAGTCAGCAAATTAATTCACACACTCAAGAACGGGTCTTTCAGGATCAGTGCTTAACTGGTTTACCTCTTTTCTGCAAAACCAGACTCAAAAATTCAAGATCAACAACACCCTGTCCAAACCTGTTCCAGTTACGCTTGGAGTCCCACAAGGTTCCTCGCTATCCCCAACACTTTTTAACTTATTCATGGAGCCACTCACCGATCTGCTACAAGCGCCCAACGTGCACTTTCACATGTACACTGAGGATACCCAACTGTACCTTAAGATCAACACCCTTGACGACATCAACTTGCTTAACACCACTCTTAAGACCACCCAAACATAGTTGGCAGAGAATCACCTCAAATTGAATGTTTAAAAACTGAATTCCTCCTGATTGCCCCACCCGCTAATGTCCCCATAATGCACAATTGGATCAAACACCTTACAGCATTCAACGTCCAACCAACCATTGTGGATTCAGCGAAATCATTGGGTATAACTCTGGATTGCCCCCTCAATATGCAGAAACACATTAGTAATGCAACGAAGGGAGAATACTTTCAGATTAATACACTAAGGAAGCTGAAACCCTTTTTAACTGCCAATGACTTCAAGATGCGGTTCAAGCTCTAGTCCTACCTCGGCTGGACTATGGTAGTGTCTCTCTATGCGTTCTCCACAAAGCCGCTACACCTCCCCTCAGAGCCTCTACCAATGCGGCAGCGAGACTCATCACTGGCTCGAAAAGAGGACCCACATCTCCCCTGACCTAAAATCTCTAAACTGGCTGACCTTTGAAGCCAGAATTCACCTGAAAATAGCATGCATGACGCATAAGGCCTTACATCACAATGCACCCAGCTATCTCACACAAAAACTCACTATATCCGGTGGGATAAGGCCCACAAGAAGTGCGGAAATTACCTCCTGTAGCCACAAAAATTCAACAAGAGAAAAACGTATAAACGATCCTTTTCAGGAATGGCACCCAGGATTTGGAATATCCTTCCCCCGGAAACAAGACTGAACCCCTCCACCTCATCCTTCAAATTGGAAGTAAAAAGCATCCTTATGGCAAAATTCACTTAAACAAAGTACCATGTTTCCACGAGAACTTCCATACCCTTCAGCAAACTTGTCAATCTAACCAAGAAAATGGATATTACCGTGCTTCAACAGTCCGCCCTTGCTACGTACCTCATTGCTTTGCTTTTTGTCTGCTCAGTTGATGTTTTATATATTTGACTTACTTATCCTTATTGTACTATCATGAATCATCAGGCCTGTCCTGCTCTTCATCCTGTCTGATTTGCTTTTTGTTTTCACTATTATGTTTATGTATCTTGGTCCTTCATATCTTTTATGTATGACATAACTAAACTAATTTACTGTAAAGCGCTCTGATACCCGCAAGGGTCTTGTCCGCGCTCTATAAAACTTTCAAATAAATAAATAAACGTAACACAAGAGGGTCAGTTTAACATGATCTTCACCATACTGAACCCCCAACTCCTGGTGAACAATATATGTAGCGCAAGCAGGGGATACACCTAAGATACGTCATAAAACCCGATTCTGTCTGCAGGCTGTAGGAAAAGTCCCAAATACCAGCCCAGTAATTAAGGATCAGTAAACACTTCCTGCTAAAAACTTCCAAAAGAGGAGCCACAGGTTTTTTTCCAATGCATGAGGCTAAATTATAAACATAGACCGCAGCACTGGAAAACCTTTGAGAAGTTTTATATTTACAGGGGCCCCAACTACCTCTAGCATTAAAAACCCCTCCCAGATAGAAAAAAAATCTTGTGTAGTAGCAACAGGACGGCCCTGCAGGAATACACCCTTCATCTCCGCCGGTTTGGAGCCATAAAACATAGTGAAAGGTTTAGAACAGTTTCTGCTAACCCCAAGGAAACCATGAAGTTGACGAACACCTCAAAAAGGGGCTTAAGGCTCTGGTGTGCTCTCCCCAGAAAAAGAGTCATCCGCATAAAGGAATGCCAGGACTTTTTTTGTGCCTGTAACAAGTTGATAACACGTCCTCAAGGCCATTGATGTAAAATAGGAATAAAGTAGGAGCCAATTTGCACCCTTGCCGATCACCTTTTGCCAGCGGAAAACTACTGGTGCATTCCCCAGCAGGTCCAAATTTAACAGACGCAGAAAGGTCAAAGCACAGGGCCTGCAAGAATTGGACAAGCCCTAGATCCACCCCCATACACTTCAAGGCCCACAGTTTAGATCTTACCACACTTTCAAAGGCAAGCAACAGGCTCATAAAGGCAGGCAAAGGGAGCCCTGCTATGCAATGGTATATTTCCTAAAAAGCAAATCAAATTTAGGCATTGCTTTGCGATGCCCTGCCCCTCCTGAAACCCATATTGCACATCCGACAGTAGGTTCTTCTCCCTGACCCAAGACAAGAAAGGCTACAACAACACCCTCCCTGGATTCGTAACAGCAGAATCCAACAAGAAAATTGGGCGCTAACAACTAGGAGACTACACATCACCCTGGTTGACAGTAGTGGCAGTGTACCACTGGTCGGAAAAGCAAGTGATAGTAAAGGCATTAAAACAGAAACATAATAACGGGCCCACAATTCTGGGACTGCTTGGCCCTCGGGATCCCATCTGGCCCTGGAGCCTTATTCGATAGAGACTTCACAATGGCTTCCCAAAACTCATCCAATGAAAAATTAATATTGATTGGCGATTTCGCCGCTACCTCCGGGCCCATTTGAGACAAGTCCGAGCGATATAAGGCACCCAAGCCTCTGGGCTGATGGTGGTAATAACAGCGTAATCAATACTTGGGTCCAGGAAGCCAATGTCCTTAACCATCGTCCAGTAAGTTGCGGCGTCCTTTATCCCACAGGACCGAACCAGTTCCCCAATACTCCATTCAAACACAACATGCGTTGTTAGCATTAAGGTACTTTTGATTGCTAGTTTCACGTGTTCTTTTTTTTCTGTGAGTAGATTTGCACATATGGCCCTATTTCCTCCAGTGTCTTGTTGCCCCTACTTCTGTTTGTGCTCTGTTAGTGCTGAGGTAGTTTTGGTAGCTGGTTGTGCCCTTGCTCTGGTTTGCTTTGTGAGTACTTTTGTACATATGGTATTTCTTCCCTACAGACATTATTGTGGACCCTTTAAAAGGTTTGCAGATGTGCCAGCCCAGCAGACATCTTTCTTTAATGATTTTTCTAGTTTGGGTTGCATTTGAAGTCTGTCCCCCTGATTCAGAGTTGGCGGATAGGCCTCCATCTGCCAGTGGAGCAGAGGTAATAACCACCCTCCACGATTACAGATCTCCATAACCCGGCAATAGCTCTGCCTTCAGATGAGCCACAGCAGCTGCTCTGAAAGTACTGAAACTGATATATACTCTCAGATTTCACAAAGCTCCCTTGGTTGGCAGGAGTTTCACAGAAGCAGCCATTAAACTCGGGAACAGTCTCCCCATAGCCATTAGAACACTTCCCTCTCTGTCTGCCTTTAGGAAAGCCCTGAAAACCTGGTTGTTCAATAAATAGAGGTCCTTGCTCACTGTGGACTACCAGCGTCAAGACACCTTTTGTTATTCATGCGCATAACAAATTCATTAACATTAACATTGAAGTTTACTCAGTGGCTGCCGGTTTCACACGGCCACTCAGCAAAAAAGTTTGTGTTTGGTAAAACAAAATGAATAGTGACCTTCACACCCTGGTAGTTTTTTTACCATGGAGTGGGTGGGGGATTGTTTTTCTTTTTAATTCTTTGTTGTGTCTACATGGCCCACCAAGCTTTTCCTTGTTGTTCCAAATAGAGGGAGGTGGATGTTTATAATCGTTGCTCTGACAAATTGCTGTTTTTTTTAGTTGCCTTTCCTAGATAATAATGAACAGTGCTTGAAGTTTGGAAAAAGTTATGAATGACTCACGATGTGATGATTTGTTCCTCAATTTGTCCCTGAATAGAACTGGCCACATAGTGTTTGTCTTCGCATCCGGCTCATTTTGTTATTAATTTATTGTTCTCGCACTGAAACAAGTAGAGATATAGAAGGTCAATTGGTATTTAAGACCAATGGGAATGGTGCCTGATGTTTCTGAGGAGTGGTGCCGCGGCCGTGGTAACTGATGCTGGACGCGGGGGCTCACGGTTCGATCCCCGGCTCCGGAGACAGGTCAGCCCGGCACCATGCGACTCTGGGCAATAGCTTACTTAATCTTCCCGATGACCCCAGCGCCAGGATGCCTTCGGGTAGCTGTGCGCTTTACAAATACTGGATTTATATAACTACGTAAGACTGTCTGTAGCTAACCAATGATAACAAGCATTGGCATAGCAAATAGGTTTCGCCTTTGGGACCTTATAAGTGTGTAGGCATGCAACACTTGATGTTGTTGCACCAAGGATATTGTGCTGCGTACAAAGGCTAAGACCAGAGCCACTGGAATTATACTTCAGAGCTAAGTTAATTATGTGGCAAGAGAAGGCTAAATTTCATCACGCACCACAACTCAAATAGGCTAGGTATAAAGACAGGTTGATAAGCACATGACCTCAAACACACATACAGTCACATATCACAGCCTAAACAAAAACACGAACAACACACACTCATCTATGGAGTTAAACCAACCAAAACACAAATACCGTAATACAAACGCTCTCAAAGATAGACAATTATACATAAACTCACACACAAAAAGTTAGACAGGAAGACATACTTATGGGCACATAGTTGGACACAGACATATGTATACACAGGGAGTGGCACCCACAAAAGAGACAGTTGGGCACACAGCTATCCTATTATAAGTGCTTTAATTCCGACGTTAAAAACACACGCACATGTACCACCACACATTTAGACAGGCTACAGATTTACAGAGATGTAAATACACAGTTACACAACACACACCAGAGGCGCAACTAGTGCCAAACTCCGGGGTGAGGGGAGAAAAAATTTCGTGGGGGGGGGGGCTGAAACGAAACTTTAAGCAATAGGCAGAGAGGAGCTGCAGGGGCTATTAGAAGGGGTGAAACAACAACAAAACCTCATTAACATGCAAATAGTCTTTTAAAGACCAGTGAAGTGCTCGGGTGCGGCTGTGTGTGTGCCCGGGAAGCTGTCTCACCCCGGGCTGCCACACACGACGGGGGAGCTGAAGTCCTTTGAGTCCAATGGGTGTACGCGCCTGGCACACACACACATGCAAGCCGTCTAACATTGCTCTTTGTAAACTGTTGTGTAGTAGGTGACCCCCACCACTCACACACGCACCCTGCCCGTGAACCATCAGATTGATAAGACAATTTGCTTTTCCAAACTGCTTAGGGTTGGGCCGGGAGGGGCCAGCTGATGCAACATGGTGCAGTACAGCACCTCTCTGAAGGAAGATTATATCAAAGGTGATTACTGAGTCAGGAGAGTTTAACCCCGGGATTACCAGCCAGAGGCAGGTGGGGGCAGGAGGGGTAGGGAAGGGCAGCGAGATAAGGAGAGGTGTTTGTGACTGTCGAAGGAAGAAAGAGGCAATACAGCATGTGGGACAGACAGAGCCAAAAAAACGAAAATAAAGAACCGAGAGCGGGCAGCGGTGACGAGCACAATATCTCCAGCCAGGCGAAGGCGGCCAGGAGACTGCAGTCAGGGTTCACGTGCCTCGTAGGGGCGCCAAGTTTTTTCCAATCCATAATGCGTTCACCTCAGAGGGGCGATATTTACTGTAACCTTTGGAGAGCGGCTTTGCCCCCTCCTACCTCAGTGTGATCTACTACACACAAACACCTTTTTGTGGGGTGTGTTCTCATATGAATACCAGTGAAAGGCAAGAGAACAGAATGAAAACATGATAGGAGAAAGGGGCAAGGGCAGAAAGAGGGCGAGGAGCCATGGACGAGGAGAGAGGGAGGGACATATTGGAAAGATGAGGAGAGAGACAGGGGACGAAGTAAGGGTGGTGAGGCATAGGAGGGAGAATGAGCGAATGAATGAAGTGACGGAGTATGACTGGGGATAGAGAAAAGAGGAGAAACGAAAGAATGGGTGGATGGGATAGGGGCGGGGTTTGGGGGGAGAGATGGGGCAGTGCTAAGGAGAGAATATAGAAGGGGACAAGGGATTGGGGGTGAGAGCAAAATGCGAGAATACAAATATTAAATGCATCCATCCAGTGCGTCAAACGCAGTGTTGTTCCCTATAAGTGAATCAGAAAAATAGGGAGTAAGAAGAGAACATATGAAACTACCAGACATAAGGAGGCAGTAGCTAGAGAGGGGGAGAGGCAATGGGTGGAAAACAAGAGCGGAAAAGTGGGCGGGGAGCACAAATTGTCGAAGGAAAGTAAAAGAGGCAAAAGAGAGTGGGTGAAAAGGAGGGGGGTGCGAAGAGAGGCTGTGCGGAGGAAGGAGGGACTCAGAAACGGGGGGAGAAGAGACAGAAGAAGGCAGGGAGAGTTAAGGAAAACAGAGTGGCGCTGGTTGAAAATACAACAAAGCCCGCAAGTGGTGCGCGCGTGAGAGAGAGGGGGAGCAGGAGGTGAGCAGCAATGCAGGGGGAGGTATTCAAGCGGCAACCTGGGAGGGGTGGTGGGGCAGGCAACTAGCAAATACGTGCTTCTGTGGTACTAGAGAATTTCAGCACAGTGGGTAACACCCAGTACCTGAGATGGGAGCCGCTGATCCAGCCGTTGGTGAGCCGTACACACAGAGCTCGTGGTCCTGGAGATGGGGCTCGGCTCCTGAGATGCAGAGGGGTTAGCTGTGGCAGTGTCGGTGGCCTTCCACACGGAGCCGATGTGAAAATAAAAATGCAAGTAGCACGCTGCTGTGTGGCACACGGGTGCCGTGCATAATTTTAAAAATGCATGCACTTAAATAGGATTACATATGTGAGTTGCCGGCAACCAGCTTGCTATTAGGCGCACAAGCGCGCGCGACGTGCACAGCAAGCCAGATGGTAGCTGTGCACGTCACACGCGTGCTTGTGCGCGAGATAGTAAGCTGGTCGCCGGGAAAGTAGCACTTTTCAAAGCAGCTACTAAATGTCTCGGCCAGACTAGCACATGTGCTGGATCAGGCCGAGACCTAAAAAGTATCAGCTGCATGTATTTACTTTGGAACGGTGGAACTGAGTCTGCTACTGAAGAATCCTGCCATCCTATTTGTGTGTCCTCCAAGGCGCAGTAACACAACAGGACACAGTTAATTAGTCTGAATAGTTTAATCGTGGGAACAACGAGCTACTGCTCCTCTCACGACAGAAGAGGCACCAACTGATTCTTCATGGAACTTAGACACAGAGAAGATCCATGACAACACATGGGATTCTGTATGGAATCCAAAACAAGCATATCTAAGCATAACATTTTACCTATTTTTGTAAAGAAAACAAACAATAAAATTCATAGCAAATAATGAGAGAAAGCGGTAAGCATAAAAAAAAACATTTGAAAAATACAAGAGTACAAGAAAAATGTTAATGCAGATTATGCACAAAACATAAACATGAGAAGCATGAAAAATGCCACAAAGTTGATCATAAACATAAAGAAGATTGCAAGTGATTGCTGAAAAGTTCAACGCAGCTTCCAGGGAGGCCGTCTAACACGCATAGACATCCTTGGCACCCGACTTGTCGCATTGGTTTCAGAGACATTACTTGGAGAAACATTTGCAGGTCCTGTCAGATAAGAAGATACAGAAACATTTGCAGGTCCTATCGGAGAAGAAGATACAGAAACAGTTGCAGGTCCTGTCGGAGAAGAAGATACAGAAACATTTGCAGGTCCAGTCGGAGAAGAAGATACAGAAACAATTGCAGGTCCTGTCGGAGAAGAAGATACATTTGCTGGTCCAGTTGGAGAATTGGTATTGCCTGCAGACACATTAGTCAAACCAGAAGGTTTATTCACTGCAGACTAAACTTTGACAACTTTTTTCCAGATTCCACCAATGTCCACCCCTTACCATAATGGCACCACCACAGACTTTCTCTACACAAATGGGTTCACCAAAGGACATGCCACTTTTTCTTACAAAATTTGTGTTTTTAATACGAACCCTGTCCTCAGGAGACAATCCAACTATCTTCGCAGATTTTTTCAGATTATACCTGGCAGATATCTTCTTCTGTGCTACTTTAACACGAGACTCCAAAGCAACATTATCCACACAACATGAAACTTTGTTAGAAACGGTTCTTAACAACCAAGCAGGATAAAGAGTAGAAGTAGGTACTTTACCTTTAAGTGAAACAAAAGGTATAATTTTTGTAAGCGAATGTGGCGTTGTGCGATAAAACCACAACATGGATCTGACTGCACCCTCCACATCAAAACTGTTGTGTTTAGCCCACCTGATACATTCCACTACTACTCTGATCATTCTCTCAACTAAACTGTTGGTTTGTGTGTGTCCAACAGAACTTCTTAAATGCTTCACACTGGATTCACTTAAAAACTCACTCATTTCCAGATTAACAAATTGCACACCATTATCTGAAACTATTGCCTCCGAAACCCTTCCCTCATTAAAATCTCTTTAAGGAAGAGTATGGCATTTCTAGCAGTGGAAGACGCACACAACTTGACTTCAGGCCATTTACTGTGAAAGTCCATTAGTACAAACGCAAAACGTAAGTTGTGGGGAAGAAAACTGAATGGCCCAACCAAATCAGTGCCCACCTTAAGCCATGGCTTCGTAGGAAAAGAGATGGGTTGAAGAGGAGGTGTAACAACTTTCAAACCCTTTTCTGCTCCTCTACAGACAACACACTCCTTGACCCTCCCTTCTATGTCTTTGTCCATAGAGGGCCACCAATAGTGTAGTCTGAGACGTTTCTCATCCTCGTCGCCAAAAATTATGTTGTGTCCTCCAAGGCGCAGTAACACAACAGGACACAGTTAATTAGTCTGAATAGTTTAATCGTGGGTACAACGAGCCACCGCTGCTCTCACGACAGAAGAGAGGCACCAACTGACTCTTCATGGATCTTAGACACAGAGAAGCTCCATGACAACACATGAGATTCTGTATGGAATCCAAACAAGCATATCTAAACATAACACTATTGGCCTGTGAAGGAGGAAGCCTGTTACAATTTATTTATTTTGAAAGTATTCTGTTGTGCAAACATAACCAACTCGGGTATCAGAGTGCTTTACAGTTTATATATAACAAGAGGGGAACAAGCAATCAGAAACAGAACCAACAATGCAAAAAATACACAATAATGAAGAGCCGAGGGATTCCTGCCACCATAGAAGCTGGGCCACATATCAGCAACTGTGACCTCAGTGTCCACTGGTATAGCCAGTCCAAAGCAGAGATTTCTTCATCAAGAGCCCTTTGACTTCCTTTTTAAAGAGGACAATGGAAGGATTCACCCTGACTTCAGGGGGAGGGAGTTCCAAATCCTCAGTGCTATACCCGAGAAGGCTCGATTGTAGGTTTTTTCTTCTTGAATTTTGTTTGTTTGAGCAATAGTGTGCTGGAGCTTCTGGAGGCTCTTGCACCGCATGTGAGCTCCAGTTTCTGAGTGAGGTACAGAGGGTGTTGAAGTGAAGGCTTTGTGTGCCATGCATGCAATTTTTAATTGTATCCGAGCTTCATATGGCAGCCAGTTCAAGGACAAAAGGTCAGGGGTTGGCCCAGTCTTATGAACTACTCTTTATGGGCAGTTCTTTTGCTCTAATTTGGTTTTGAAGCTTTATGCTCCTTTGATTTCACACTCTAATCCTATTCTATTTTGTGGTGGGCAGACTCTCACACCCAACCTGCACCGCAAGACATGGGCAGTGCAAAAGTTTTAGCCATCTCACGATGAGGCTTGACATTTAATCTTTGTTTTACCAAAATATGCTGGTTGTGAAATCTATACTTAGCCTGGCCAGTTTCCACAGCACAGTGGCATATCTCTTGGTGAGAGGAGTTCCTGAGTCCAACCCTCAGAACAACTCACAACCCCATTGTGTAGTGACCCAGATGGAAACTTAAATCAAACTAAACACTAGTAGTAAGTATGTGATGATAAAACTGCGCTGTAAAACAATGATCATTTCATTTGACCCTTCGGGAGAGAACACCCAGTCTCATAATACACTAACTAAAATATGATGTAGTGAGAAAGTTATGAATCTTGAAACAAGGATTTCTACTCCGTGGTGTTGTTACTCTTGCTTCATAAATTTTCTTGTAGATAGTCAAATAACATCCTTACTATGTCTTTGTGCCCTTAATTTCCATTATTTTATAGAGGTGGGTGAGCCAGTGAAGGGTGCCTGGCTTTAGCTTAGCTCGGAGTTTACTCGGATCCTCGGGTCAAAGCAAGCCAAGCCATTTGTCTGCCTCAGGAGGCCATCTTTAGGGATGACTGACCTATATTAAAAATCGCGTTTGACTTTGCCACACATGGTGAAGGCAGAGTTGGGATCAAGCAGTTTACACTCTTCTGCAGTCTGCATTGGCCGTCTTCTTGTTAGTAGTTTACTTGGGCTACTCAGGGTGGCACGAATAGTGCTTCAGGCCCTGTTGACCCCTTTAACACCCATGCCCTGTGTACCATTGATACCATATACTAGGGACTTATAAGGGGGTTAAAGTCATTGCCAATTGGGGATGCCAATTCACATATATCAATTTCAGCCTGCTCCAGTGCACTTTCAGAGTCCTAACCAACAGAATCTGAAGCAAAAAGTTTGGGGGTGACCATCCAATAAGGGTACTGTCCTCCAGATGATGACAGAGGCAGACTTGGGGCCTGCGTCCTGTGAGCCCTCTCTATATTAAAGTACGGGGATAGATCTCTGTCTGGAATCCATGTTTTAAACTAGTCTCCCCAGTTTGTTGTCCTTCCGTGTCCTTTGGCAGTCTCACCAGCCACAGATTATTTCTGCACCATCGGCATTCTGCATCTTCCATGCGTTGTCGGCTCATTCAGTCTTTTATGCTTGTGTAGTGGTGCCTGCCACATCTTGCAGGGAGGAAATGCGGCCCTCTGCCTCCATAGCTTGCCAGGATAAGTTACACAAGTTTGATCACTTGGAGTACTGCTGCTGTGTAAACTGTCACTTCCTGTGGTTGTATGGGAGGCCCTGTACTCCTCTCTCTGCCGACCCTACAAGTGCCACCGGTTTGGTGTATTTATCTATCTGTCCCTAGCCCCCTGCAGCCTTCTCCTTCACCATGTTGGCAATCCAATAGCCAGCATGAGTATTTGCTCCCTTGGGCTCTCACACATCCTCAGTCTCTGTCCCAGGGCAATTGGTTGCCTCTGGTGCAGTGCTGGGCCAGATCAATGCCACTCCCCCCACTACTCACCTCTGTGTCTGTCAGCAAGGATTAGGCCGTCGTTATCCAGCGCCTGGTTGGTCTTCTTCCCTTAGAGGCTCCCACAGTGGGTCAGAATTGGTGTGAGGGGAAGGCCGTCTCGCGTATAGAGGAGGCAAAATGAGAGAGGTGTCTATCCGCCTCTTGCAACCCCAACGGAATGTCATTGGGTGACTGCCACCCTCACGGTCCACTCTGAAGTCTTGGCAGGTATTCTCAGCCCTGTCTCCTCTCTCAGGGTAGCCAGCAGCAGTGGGGGAGATAGCCGAGTTCAATCCCCAGCCCCCACAGCGGGAGTCCCCATGGGATGACCACTCCTCCTCAATGTCTGTTTATTGGCCGCTGACCGTGTTTTCAGCCCCTTCTCCACTCATGGTGGGTCCAGCAGCAGGAAACAGTGATTGGGGGCAGGTAGTCAGCCACCAGCAAGGGCTGATCCCCCTCCAGAGGGGCAGGATGCTGGAGGATATTTGGGGCTGACACAGAGCCCGTTTAGATTGCAGCGGCCAGGAAAAAGATCTTCAATTAGTGTAGTGTAGAGACCACTGATAAGGTTCCTATATATACCCATTTTGTCTTAGTAGGAGTTACTAGAAGAGTCCGAGATGATATTTGATTCACTCTGGAGGTCTTGAGGGCACAGTTCAACTTCTGGTAATTTGCAGAGGTCGAATTCCTCCCGAAGAGTTTCAAATGTTTTTCAGGCCCCCTCAGGAAGGACCTAGCTGCTACATTTGGAAGGACAGGGGTGAGAGGATCTATTCTTCCCCAGCGGAGCCATCGTCCAACAGTGGGAGTAATCAGCTGTATCATCTATATGGGGACAGTCTTGAATAATGAATTCCCATGCCTGTGTGTGTTCTGGACTCCTCATCCCCTTCTGTGCTTCGACTTTTAGTATTGTTTCCTCGCATGTGGCCCATTTGATTAGTTCATTTCCCCACGCTTGGAGTGTGGGTCCCTTGAGGGGTTCCAAAAGAGGGTTGTCTAGCTTCGTGCATGAACCAGGGCTATATCTGCACATCCCGAGGAAATCATATTGGCTTTAGGTTTAGGAAATATGCCTAGGAGGCAAGCCAAAGGGGAATTGTATGTTATGCCCTGGTGCGGCATTAATGTAACTTGTCTCTGTTTCCCAACTTTTGGTCCAGTTCATTTTGTTCCTGGAAAACGCTGTAAAGTCTGATATGGTGGACATGAGTGCTGGGAGCGAACGCTCTGGGGAGGCTAAAGTGAGGAGTATGTTGTCCGCTTACAACATAATTTCCAGGTTTCCGGCTTTGGTTTCAGTTCCCCAAATGTCTTCTGAGCAGTATAGGGTGAATGTGAGGGGCTCTGGGGCTATCAGGAAGAGTATGGGTGAAAGGGGACATCCCTGCCTCATGCTAGGTCCAATGTGCTTCTTTCTCTTTCTTTCCCTTCTGCTCTTCTCCACTTCTTTTCTTGTCTGCCATTTGTTTGTTCTCATCCAAGTGTGCACTTCACATTATGTGTTGTATGCATGCTCAGAATTTAGATTTTCCTAAGTGTAAAGATTCAGAAAGTCTAGACTATTATGCATTTCATCTCTAGATTTATCATCATCCAAGTTAAACACTGTTACAAAATTACTGCACTTCCCAAAGCCTATTGGAATGCATGACTACAGAGAATTGCACCTGGTGCACCATCAGGGCATACTAGATCTCTTAGTTAATCCTCCCGTACATGCAACAAGTCCTCTTCTCTGATAATGAACATTGAAAACAAGATTCATAGGCTTTTCTGTTTTCAGTTTCTATGGGTTCTAAATTGTGGTGGTTTTTTCAGTGTTTTACAAACGTTTAAAATATTTTTGCTCAGTAAAAATTCACAGGGCCAGTGTTTATCCAAAGAATGTTGAGTTTATTTCAATCTTGCCTATCCCTATTTCCATTTCTAATATCCATCTATCTTCTCCTAACTCTCTTTTTTGAATTTGTCATTTCAGGTTATGTTTCAGTGTTGCTCACCTCCAAACCTGTCTCATTTCCCATTGATCTCTTTCCTGCAGTCTAGTCCCAGGATGTGCAGGATGGAGGTATGTTTTCATCTCATTATCTCACAAATATTTGATTGCAGCTGGTGAAAGTTTTTTTCATTTTTTATTCTTTTAAATCACCAAAAAGAGGAAACTCAATGAGGGATACAGGTTGCAGGGAGCATCAATGACATAATATATGTGACATATTTAAACGCATCATGGTTGGGCAGCATTGCTATTTACATCAGTGTCGGAGCAAGATCTACTAAGGTAAAGGCTGATCACAAGGCGAGGAGGACGGTGAGGACTATAAAACATGCCAATCCTAATCGCAGGCAGTGCGTCAATAAAACAATAAATTATAAGGAAGTAGGTGTAAGAGGGAGGCTGCCGGGAACACATATGTGTAGATCAACATGATATCTAATCCATGACTTCTGCTGGCCCGGCTCCCAGCCCCACTGTCAACAGGGAACAGAGATCACATGAACAGGATGATATACATCATACTTCAGTACAATTGTACAGAAATTATGCATTCATGAGGTCCCAGAAATAGTTCCTTCATGGTGGTCGAATATCGTTCTTGGCTTTTATGCTAAAGATATACCTATCACAGCCCCCCTCATACACTCTCTGCGCTCCTCTAGAGAGTAGCATGTATAGTGTGTTGGCCTCTGCTCATGTACAGTGCAGGAGAGTATGCAGCTTCCTCTTAGTGTCCGGGACAGAGGCTGCTTTCCAGGACATTTTTATTTGTCACTTGAAAAGCACGTATGCAAGGTCTGTAAACCGGTGTAAGTATGGGCCCCCTCTTTGCTTTAGGGCGAAGGCCTAGCAGGCAGGATTCAGGGATAGTTGACAGTGTATGGTCTGTGAGTTCCGCTATAGGGGCTGTAACCTCAAACCATGACACCTGTAGTGATGGGAACTCCCACACCATATGTTAGAAGCTGGCGTCAGACAGTTTACAGCGCGGGCACTCTGGTGTCCAATCAGGAAACGCGCTCTTGATACGGTGGGGGTAGAGTTAACTGTAATGTGTGTAGTTAAACTGTGTGAATTGGAATCGAGGGTTCCAGTAACCCTTTGCAACATAATGTAGCGCCCGCATGCATGATTTGAGCGGTTGCTGTAGCACAGCATTCCATCTAGTCAAGGCAGTCACCGTGTGCAGCTGGTGAAAGGTTAATGGTCGAAATTTAAAACACCTTCCTGTTGCCTTGTTCTTCAAACAATCATTAAAGATTGGCTGAAGTGAGGTGCTCAGTGTTTTGCTATTGGAAGCCAGCGTCCTACTACCCAGATCTTTATCTCAGAATACTACTGAGCTATTAATGTATTATTTCTGTCTGATCTGGGCCTGCACCCGCTCTACCTGTCATAGAGGAGAAGCTGTTGAGGAATTGGCACACATGCTGCTAGTTTCAGTCTTTTCGATCACAATGCAGTAACAATCCACTATCCAGCTGCCTCACCTATCACTCGTTGACTCTGTCCCTGCCTTGGACCTGATAGGGAGCTTTGTTTCTTTTTGGTTAGGTTTGTGCTGTACAAATACCAAATGAATACCACCTTTTTCAAAGGAAGAACACTTTGGTGCCATTAAGCTGTGCTGCTGTAGGAAGCAGCTGAGATAGTAAAGACCCTTGTGGCCTGAGGCACGCTTTGGATCATTTGATGGTGAATTTAATTTTACATTGTTGAGCTGTGCCTGTGGCATTTTGTGTGTATTTGAAAAGCAGTGCTAAGCATGTGGGCCTTTGTAAAAGCTGTGTAGGGGATGTGTACTTGCTGGGCATGTGAGAGAGTCGCAGAACGCACTTTATCTTTGTGTTATGTGCAGAGTGCACTGTTCTGGTGCATTTTCCATCTTGTGGTAGAATGAGGTTCTAGAGCCACCAGGCACATCCAGTTTTTGTGCAGTGTACCTCGGGGTGTTGGAGTGTATGGCTCTGTGTGTCATGCAAGCAATTTAACAATTAATTTGTGCCTCGTAAGGGATCCAGTTTAGGGATAAGGTGTGATGTGGTTATTGTATTTAGATACAGTAATAAGCCTTCAAGCTGAGTTAAGGGAGGCCTTAATAGGGGACAACTTTGATCTAGGAAGGCCGCAAAGGTTTTATTTCCGTAGTCCAGCCTGGAAATCACTGGGGCTTGAGCAACTGACTTGAAGTCATCGAGGGGATGAAGGGTTGGATTTTCCTTAAGATCCCTGTTTGGAAGTAAGCCCCATCCTGCTTTCCAGTAAGTCAAAGAGGCTGTCATGTTTGACCGTATCAAATGCTAATGAGAGGTCAAGGATGCTTAAAAGGCAGGATTCATTTTAATCAAACATTTGTAACACGTCGGCAATGATGTGAGTGGGGCTGGTTCAGTGCTGTGTCCCTGGAGGAATCCGGATTGATATTGGTTTAAGAGTTGGAATTGCTCTATGTGATTGCATAGCTGGGTGTGGGCACATTTCTAGAGGAGCTTTGAAAGAGTCGGGATGCTAGAGATAGGACGGAAGTTATTTAGATCAGTGTGGTCCGTTGTGGGTTTTTAAGAATGGAGGTTATCTGTCTAGACTTGGGGCAGTCTGGTATAGTGACTTGAATTAATGAATCATTTACTATTTTGATCCAGAGTTGGCGAAGAGAGGTTTCATACTCAAAGAAGAGATTTGAAGGAAGCGGATCGCTGAAGTGTTTGAAGGTTTAAGTGTTGACGGTATTTGTAGTATGATTATTTCATCAAAGGATTTGAATGAACACCACAGGGCAATATTTTTGGGGGGGTGTGCAGGATGCTCAGGCCACATGGGTGGGTGGGGGCTAACGTGTGAAGGCGCCGGGAGGAGATCCAATGAAGTCTTTAAGTCACTTTCAATTTTTTGGTCTTTTCCAGGAAGAAGGCGGCAAGTTCTTTGCGGTTAGGCTGCAGATTAGACCCAGAAAGCAGGTTGGATTTCCTGTTAGATTGCAATTTAACAAGTTCAAACAGTTTTTTAGGTCGAGTCCTGGCATTGTTTTGCTGTTTCCTAAAGACGTTTGCTTTTGAGCTATGTGTGCGTTTGTTGTAAATGATTCTTAGAGATCTCAGGTGCTGGAGATGTTCGAGCGAAGAGGAGAGTTTCCATGACCCTTCACTCAATCTTAGATTGCATCATTCAGCGTTTAGACTACCATTGTACCAAGGCTCGGAGTCTTTGGTGGATACTCTTTTTAGTTGGAGGGTGCCATCGAGTCTAGAATGTTTAGGGAGGCGGAAGGCCCCCAGAAGCACCAGCGTGGTATCGACCAGACCTCAGGGAGAAGATAATCGCTGGCAAAGGGCACAGACAGCTAACGGAGGCCCAGGACCCTGAGGCCCATTGGCCTACCCAAAGGAGGTGGAACCGGAGGCCTATGCAGGGACGCCGGGACGTTGGGAGGCCCCAGCGAGCACCCGTAACAAATACCTGGACACGACGACACCGGGGACAAGCAGGAGGCAGGACGCCGCACGGAGCTGGGGCATAACGGGGCCCGAGCGAACACAGGCAGCAGACGGCGGAGCACGGGCGTCCGACCACGGTAAGGCGACTGCAACGCCAAGCGGGAAGGAAGCTTGCAGGCATTGTGCCCCCGGGGGACAAGTGGAGCTCGCCGACTCACCGGCACCGGGAACTCACAGTACTACACATAGCATGGTGGAGACCCCCACGCGCGAGTTGCCTCCGACCCTGAGTGGGCACACCGGCGAGATACCGTACTATCGGACCTAGGCGCGCCAGACCCTGAGGAGAAGCAAAGCACCTACGACCCCGACATCGGACCGAGAGTGAGACACCAGAGACAAGCTGTAAGCGGCACTGGCAGAGAAGATCGCAGCTGCCATAGTGACAGACCCTGGGGCGATTCCCCCCCCCCTCGACAGCCGGGCGCAGCACAGCCACGACCAAGACGCCACACCCCGACCACAGAGACGCTGCCATAGGTGTGCCAGGAGCGAGCCACACTGAGCCACGACAGGGCTGACTAGCAGGCGCGCAGGAGCCCTGTGCCAAGCCACGGAACAACAGGGAGTGAGGCAACTGAGGGACTATATGCAACAGGACGGCAGGCACTGGTGGGAGATCGGCATTGGACGGGAGGGTTCGCGTGGGCAGTGCTATCTACGGCAATACCAAGAGACGCGGCGAGATCCGCCGGACCGCCGGGAACCGGGTGTGCGTGCCGGATACAGTAGCGCCTGGCCTACCCCCGGGCCCGACAGAGGACAATAAGCACTCACACCGCAGCAGACCCGCGAGTACTACAACAATCGAACCCACGCAGTTCAGCAGCCCAGGGAGGGGGTAGCACACGTCAGCCCTGTGGTGACGCCCCACGTGCCCATCTCGGCTTGCAAGAGCCCCTTGCCCTGCACTCATCCGACATGGGGGGACATCTGGTAGAGGCGCAGACAGCTGCACTGCTCGAGGAGCCGCAACTGCACAAGACGCTGTCCATGTCTGGAGGGGCAGGGAAACGTACGGGAACCGGGGGAGCGACCATAAAAGGCAAGATGGCCAAAACATTGAAACAGGGGGAGGCAGACCCCATAGTGACCAGGCTAGACACAATGCTATCAGACATGGAACGGCTAGACAACTCGATCCAATCCACGCGTACGTCACTGGAGGCGAAAATAGACGGAGTTGCCATCGACCTGACCCACCTGAGGGCGGATCACAAAAAACTCGCCAACCGTACCAAAGCTCTGGAACATACGGTCACAGACCTGGAACCCCAAGTCACGCAAACGGACAAACAGGTGAGAGATCGCACAGCCCCATCAAGCTTCCTTCTCTTGTGTCTCTCAGCCCCATCAAGCTTCCTTCACATGTGTCTCTCAGCCCCATCAAGCTTCCTTCTCAAGTGTCTCTCAGCCCCATCAAACTTCCTTCTCATGTGTCTCTCAGCCCCATCAAGCTTCCTTCTCTTGTGTCTCTCAGCCCCATCAAGCTTCCTTCTCTTGTGTCTCTCAGTCCCATCAAGCTTCCTTCTCAAGTGTCTCTCAGCCCCATCAAGCTTCCTTCTCAAGTGTCTCTCAGCCCCGTCAAGCTTCCTTCTCAAGTGTCTCTCAGCCCCATCAAGCTTCCTTCTCATGTGTCTCTCAGCCCCATCAAGCTTCCTTCTCTTGTGTCTCTCAGCCCCATCAAGCTTCCTTCACATGTGTCTCTCAGCCCCATCAAGCTTCCTTCTCAGGTGTCTCTCAGTCCCATCAAGCTTCCTTCTCAAGTGTCTCTCAGCCCCATCAAACTTCCTTCTCATGTGTCTCTCGGCCCCATCAAGCTTCCTTCTCATGTGTCTCTCAGCCCCATCAAGCTTACTTCTCAAGTGTCTCTCAGTCCCATCAAGCTTCCTTCTCAAGTGTCTCTCAGTCCCATCAAGCTTCCTTCTCAAGTGTCTCACAGCCCCATCAAGCTTCCTTCTCATGTGTCTCTCAGCCCCATCAAGCTTCCTTCTCATGTGTCTCTCAGCCCCATCAAGATTCCTTCTCATGTGTCTCTCAGCCCCATCAAGCTTCCTTCTCAAGTGTCTCACAGCCCCATCAAGCTTCCTTCTCATGTGTCTCTCAGCCCCATCAAGCTTCCTTCTCTTGTGTCTCTCAGCCCCATCAAGCTTCCTTCTCAAGTGTCTCTCAGCCCCATCAAGCTTCCTTCTCATGTGTCTCTCAGCCCCATCAAGCTTCCTTCTCAAGTGTCTCTCAGCCCCATCAAGCTTCCTTCTCAAGTGTCTCTCAGTCCCATCAAGCTTCCTTCTCTTGTGTCTCTCAGCCCCATCAAGCTTCCTTCTCTTGTGTCTCTCAGCCCCATCAAGCTTCCTTCTCTTGTGTCTCTCAGCCCCATCAAGCTTCCTTCTCAAGTGTCTCTCAGCCCCATCAAGCTTCCTTCTCAAGTGTCTCTCAGTCCCATCAAGCTTCCTTCTCTTGTGTCTCTCAGCCCCATCAAGCTTCCTTCTCAAGTGTCTCTCAGCCCCATCAAGCTTCCTTCTCAAGTGTCTCTCAGCTCCATCAAGCTTCCTTCTCTTGTGTCTCTCAGCCCCATCAAGCTTCCTTCTCTTGTGTCTCTTAGCCCCATCAAGCTTCCTTCTCTTGTGTCTCTCAGCCCCATCAAGCTTCCTTCTCATGTGTCTCTCAGCCCCATCAAGCTTCCTTCTCAAGTGTCTCTCAGCCCCATCAAGCTTCCTTCTCTTGTGTCTCTCAGCCCCATCAAGCTTCCTTCTCTTGTGTCTCTCAGCCCCATCAAGCTTCCTTCTCAAGTGTCTCTCAGCCCCATCAAGCTTCCTTCTCAAGGGTCTCAGCCCCATCAAGCTTCCTTCTCAAGTGTCTCTCGGCCCCATCAAGCTTCCTTCTCTTGTGTCTCTCAGCCCCATCAAGCTTCCTTCTCAAGTGTCTCTCAGCCCCATCAAGCTTCCTTCTCAAGTGTCTCAGCCCCATCAAGCTTCCTTCTCAAGTGTCTCTCGGCCCCATCTAGCTTCCTTCTCTTGTGTCTCTCAGCCCCATCAAGCTTCCTTCTCTTGTGTCTCTCAGCCCCATCAAGCTTCCTTCTCAAGTGTCTCTCAGCCCCATCAAGCTTCCTTCTCTTGTGTCTCTCAGCCCCATCAAGCTTCCTTCTCTTGTGTCTCTCAGCCCCATCAAGCTTCCTTCTCAAGTGTCTCTCAGCCCCATCAAGCTTCCTTCTCTTGTGTCTCTCAGCCCCATCAAGCTTCCTTCTCAAGTGTCTCAGCCCATCAAGCTTCCTTCTCATGTGTCTCTCAGCCCCATCAAGCTTCCTTCTCTTGTGTCTCTCAGCCCCATCAAGCTTCCTTCTCTTGTGTCTCTTAGCCCCATCAAGCTTCCTTCTCTTGTGTCTCTCAGCCCCATCAAGCTTCCTTCTCATGTGTCTCTCAGCCCCATCAAGCTTCCTTCTCAAGTGTCTCTCAGCCCCATCAAGCTTCCTTCTCAAGTGTCTCTCAGCTCCATCAAGCTTCCTTCTCTTGTGTCTCTCAGCCCCATCAAGCTTCCTTCTCTTGTGTCTCTTAGCCCCATCAAGCTTCCTTCACATGTGTCTCTCAGCCCCATCAAGCTTCCTTCTCAAGTGTCTCTCAGCCCCATCAAACTTCCTTCTCATGTGTCTCTCAGCCCCATCAAGCTTCCTTCTCTTGTGTCTCTCAGCCCCATCAAGCTTCCTTCTCTTGTGTCTCTCAGTCCCATCAAGCTTCCTTCTCAAGTGTCTCTCAGCCCCATCAAGCTTCCTTCTCAAGTGTCTCTCAGCCCCGTCAAGCTTCCTTCTCAAGTGTCTCTCAGCCCCATCAAGCTTCCTTCTCATGTGTCTCTCAGCCCCATCAAGCTTCCTTCTCTTGTGTCTCTCAGCCCCATCAAGCTTCCTTCACATGTGTCTCTCAGCCCCATCAAGCTTCCTTCTCAGGTGTCTCTCAGTCCCATCAAGCTTCCTTCTCAAGTGTCTCTCAGCCCCATCAAACTTCCTTCTCATGTGTCTCTCGGCCCCATCAAGCTTCCTTCTCATGTGTCTCTCAGCCCCATCAAGCTTACTTCTCAAGTGTCTCTCAGTCCCATCAAGCTTCCTTCTCAAGTGTCTCTCAGTCCCATCAAGCTTCCTTCTCAAGTGTCTCCCAGCCCCATCAAGCTTCCTTCTCATGTGTCTCTCAGCCCCATCAAGCTTCCTTCTCATGTGTCTCTCAGCCCCATCAAGATTCCTTCTCATGTGTCTCTCAGCCCCATCAAGCTTCCTTCTCAAGTGTCTCACAGCCCCATCAAGCTTCCTTCTCATGTGTCTCTCAGCCCCATCAAGCTTCCTTCTCTTGTGTCTCTCAGCCCCATCAAGCTTCCTTCTCAAGTGTCTCTCAGCCCCATCAAGCTTCCTTCTCATGTGTCTCTCAGCCCCATCAAGCTTCCTTCTCAAGTGTCTCTCAGCCCCATCAAGCTTCCTTCTCAAGTGTCTCTCAGTCCCATCAAGCTTCCTTCTCTTGTGTCTCTCAGCCCCATCAAGCTTCCTTCTCTTGTGTCTCTCAGCCCCATCAAGCTTCCTTCTCTTGTGTCTCTCAGCCCCATCAAGCTTCCTTCTCAAGTGTCTCTCAGCCCCATCAAGCTTCCTTCTCAAGTGTCTCTCAGTCCCATCAAGCTTCCTTCTCTTGTGTCTCTCAGCCCCATCAAGCTTCCTTCTCAAGTGTCTCTCAGCCCCATCAAGCTTCCTTCTCAAGTGTCTCTCAGCTCCATCAAGCTTCCTTCTCTTGTGTCTCTCAGCCCCATCAAGCTTCCTTCTCTTGTGTCTCTTAGCCCCATCAAGCTTCCTTCTCTTGTGTCTCTCAGCCCCATCAAGCTTCCTTCTCATGTGTCTCTCAGCCCCATCAAGCTTCCTTCTCAAGTGTCGCTCAGCCCCATCAAGCTTCCTTCTCTTGTGTCTCTCAGCCCCATCAAGCTTCCTTCTCTTGTGTCTCTCAGCCCCATCAAGCTTCCTTCTCAAGTGTCTCTCAGCACCATCAAGCTTCCTTCTCAAGGGTCTCAGCCCCATCAAGCTTCCTTCTCAAGTGTCTCTCGGCCTCATCAAGCTTCCTTCTCTTGTGTCTCTCAGCCCCATCAAGCTTCCTTCTCAAGTGTCTCTCAGCCCCATCAAGCTTCCTTCTCAAGTGTCTCAGCCCCATCAAGCTTCCTTCTCAAGTGTCTCTCGGCCCCATCAAGCTTCCTTCTCTTGTGTCTCTCAGCCCCATCAAGCTTCCTTCTCTTGTGTCTCTCAGCCCCATCAAGCTTCCTTCTCAAGTGTCTCTCAGCCCCATCAAGCTTCCTTCTCTTGTGTCTCTCAGCCCCATCAAGCTTCCTTCTCTTGTGTCTCTCAGCCCCATCAAGCTTCCTTCTCAAGTGTCTCTCAGCCCCATCAAGCTTCCTTCTCTTGTGTCTCTCAGCCCCATCAAGCTTCCTTCTCAAGTGTCTCAGCCCCATCAAGCTTCCTTCTCATGTGTCTCTCAGCCCCATCAAGCTTCCTTCTCTTGTGTCTCTCAGCCCCATCAAGCTTCCTTCTCAAGTGTCTCTCAGCCCCATCAAGCTTCCTTCTCAAGTGTCTCACAGCCCCATCAAGCTTCCTTCTCATGTGTCTCTCAGCCCCATCAAGCTTCCTTCTCAAGTGTCTCCCAGCCCCATCAAGCTTCCTTCTCAAGTGTCTCTCAGCCCCATCAAGCTTCCTTCTCAAGTGTCTCACAGCCCCATCAAGCTTCCTTCTCATGTGTCTCTCAGCCCCATCAAGCTTCCTTCTCAAGTGTCTCTCAGCCCCATCAAGCTTCCTTCTCATGTGTCTCTCAGCCCCATCAAGCTTCCTTCTCAAGTGTCTCTAAGCCCCATCAAGCTTCCTTCTCAAGTGTCTCTCAGTCCCATCAAGCTTCCTTCTCTTGTGTCTCTCAGCCCCATCAAGCTTCCTTCTCATGGGTCTCTCAGCCCCATCAATCTTCCTTCTCAAGGGTCTCTCAGCCCCATCAAGCTTCCTTCTCAAGGGTCTCAGCCCCATCAAGCTTCCTTCTCAAGTGTCTCTCGGCCCCATCAAGCTTCCTTCTCAAGTGTCTCCCAGCCCCATCAAGCTTCCTTCTCAAGTGTCTCTCAGCCCCATCAAGCTTCCTTCTCATGTGTCTCTCAGCCCCATCAAGCTTCCTTCTCAAGTGTCTCTCAGCCCCATCAAGCTTCCTTCTCAAGTGTCTCTCAGTCCCATCAAGCTTCCTTCTCTTGTGTCTCTCAGCCCCATCAAGCTTCCTTCTCAAGTGTCTCTCAGCCCCATCAAGCTTCCTTCTCAAATGTCTCTCAGCCCCATCAAGCTTCCTTCTCTTGTGTCTCTTAGCCCCATCAAGCTTCCTTCTCTTGTGTCTCTCAGCCCCATCAAGCTTCCTTCTCAAGTGTCTCTCGGCCCCATCAAGCTTCCTTCTCTTGCGTCTCTCAGCCCCATCAAGCTTCCTTCTCAAGTGTCTCTCAGCCCCATCAAGCTTCCTTCTCAAGTGTCTCTCAGCCCCATCAAGCTTCCTTCTCTTGTGTCTCTCAGCCCCATCAAGCTTCCTTCTCTTGTGTCTCTCAGCCCCATCAAGCTTCCTTCACTTGTGTCTCTCAGCCCCATCAAGCTTCCTTCTCTTGTGTCTCTCAGCCCCATCAAGCTTCCTTCTCAAGTGTCTCTCAGCCCCATCAAGCTTCCTTCTCTTGTGTCTCTCAGCCCCATCAAGCTTCCTTCTCAGGTGTCTCTCAGCCCCATCAAGCTTCCTTCTCATGGGTCTCTCAGCCCCATCAAGCTTCCTTCTCTTGTGTCTCTCAGCCCCATCAAGCTTCCTTCTCAAGTGTCTCTCAGCCCCATCAAGCTTCCTTCTCAGGTGTCTCTCAGCCCCATCAAGCTTCCTTCTCATGGGTCTCTCAGCCCCATCAAGCTTCCTTCTCAGGTGTCTCTCAGTCCCATCAAGCTTCCTTCTCAAGTGTCTCTCAGCCCCATCAAGCTTCCTTCTCTTGTGTCTCTCAGCCCCATCAAGCTTCCTTCTCAGGTGTCTCTCAGTCCCATCAAGCTTCCTTCTCAAGTGTCTCTCAGTCCCATCAAGCTTCCTTCTCTTGTGTCTCAGCCCCATCAAGCTTCCTTCTCTTGTGTCTCTCAGCCCCATCAAGCTTCCTTCTCATGTGTCTCTCAGCCCCATCAAGCTTACTTCTCAAGTGTCTCTCAGTCCCATCAAGCTTCCTTCTCAAGTGCCTCTCAGTCCCATCAAGCTTCCTTCTCATGTGTCTCTCAGCCCCATCAAGCTTCCTTCTCATGTGTCTCTCAGCCCCATCAAGCTTCCTTCTCTTGTGTCTCTCAGCCCCATCAAGCTTCCTTCTCTTGTGTCTCTCAGCCCCATCAAGCTTCCTTCTCTTGTGTCTCTCAGCCCCATCAAGCTTCCTTCTCAAGTGTCTCTCAGCCCCATCAAGCTTCCTTCTCTTGTGTCTCTCAGCCCCATCAAGCTTCCTTCTCAAGTGTCTCAGCCCCATCAAGCTTCCTTCTCTTGTGTCTCTCAGCCCCATCAAGCTTCCTTCTCAAGTGTCTCTCAGCCCCATCAAGCTTCCTTCTCATGGGTCTCTCAGCCCCATCAAGCTTCCTTCTCATGTGTCTCTCAGCCCCATCAAGCTTCCTTCTCAAGGGTCTCAGCCCCATCAAGCTTCCTTCTCAAGTGTCTCTCGGCCCCATCAAGCTTCCTTCTCAAGTGTCTCCCAGCCCCATCAAGCTTCCTTCTCAAGTGTCTCTCAGCCCCATCAAGCTTCCTTCTCATGTGTCTCTCAGCCCCATCAAGCTTCCTTCTCAAGTGTCTCTCAGCCCCATCAAGCTTCCTTCTCAAGTGTCTCTCAGTCCCATCAAGCTTCCTTCTCTTGTGTCTCTCAGTCCCATCAAGCTTCCTTCTCATGGGTCTCTCAGCCCCATCAAGCTTCCTTCTCAAGGGTCTCTCAGCCCCCATCAAGCTTCCTTCTCAAGTGTCTCTCAGCCCCATCAAGCTTCCTTCTCAAGTGTCTCACAGCCCCATCAAGCTTCCTTCTCAAGTGTCTCTCAGCCCCATCAAGCTTCCTTCTCATGTGTCTCTCAGCCCCATCAAGCTTCCTTCTCAAGTGTCTCTCAGCCCCATCAAGCTTCCTTCTCAAGTGTCTCTCAGTCCCATCAAGCTTCCTTCTCTTGTGTCTCTCAGCCCCATCAAGCTTCCTTCTCAAGTGTCTCTCAGCCCCATCAAGCTTCCTTCTCAAGTGTCTCTCAGCCCCATCAAGCTTCCTTCTCTTGTGTCTCTTAGCCCCATCAAGCTTCCTTCTCTTGTGTCTCTCAGCCCCATCAAGCTTCCTTCTCAAGTGTCTCTCGGCCCCATCAAGCTTCCTTCTCTTGTGTCTCTCAGCCCCATCAAGCTTCCTTCTCAAGTGTCTCTCAGCCCCATCAAGCTTCCTTCTCTTGTGTCTCTCAGCCCCATCAAGCTTCCTTCTCTTGTGTCTCTCAGCCCCATCAAGCTTCCTTCTCTTGTGTCTCTCAGCCCCATCAAGCTTCCTTCTCTTGTGTCTCTCAGCCCCATCAAGCTTCCTTCTCAAGTGTCTCTCAGTCCCATCAAGCTTCCTTCTCAAGTGTCTCTCAGCCCCATCAAGCTTCCTTCTCTTGTGTCTCTCAGCCCCATCAAGCTTCCTTCTCAGGTGTCTCTCAGCCCCATCAAGCTTCCTTCTCATGGGTCTCTCAGCCCCATCAAGCTTCCTTCTCTTGTGTCTCTCAGCCCCATCAAGCTTCCTTCTCAAGTGTCTCTCAGCCCCATCAAGCTTCCTTCTCTTGTGTCTCTCAGCCCCATCAAGCTTCCTTCTCAGGTGTCTCTCAGCCCCATCAAGCTTCCTTCTCATGGGTCTCTCAGCCCCATCAAGCTTCCTTCTCAGGTGTCTCTCAGTCCCATCAAGCTTCCTTCTCAAGTGTCTCTCAGCCCCATCAAGCTTCCTTCTCAAGTGTCTCTCAGCCCCATCAAGCTTCCTTCTCAAGTGTCTCTCAGTCCCATCAAGCTTCCTTCTCTTGTGTCTCTCAGCCCCATCAAGCTTCCTTCTCAAGTGTCTCTCAGCCCCATCAAGCTTCCTTCTCAAGTGTCTCTCAGCCCCATCAAGCTTCCTTCTCTTGTGTCTCTTAGCCCCATCAAGCTTCCTTCTCTTGTGTCTCTCAGCCCCATCAAGCTTCCTTCTCAAGTGTCTCTCGGCCCCATCAAGCTTCCTTCTCTTGTGTCTCTCAGCCCCATCAAGCTTCCTTCTCAAGTGTCTCTCAGCCCCATCAAGCTTCCTTCTCAAGTGTCTCTCAGCCCCATCAAGCTTCCTTCTCAAGTGTCTCTCAGCCCCATCAAGCTTCCTTCTCTTGTGTCTCTCAGCCCCATCAAGCTTCCTTCTCTTGTGTCTCTCAGCCCCATCATGCTTCCTTCACTTGTGTCTCTCAGCCCCATCAAGCTTCCTTCTCTTGTGTCTCTCAGCCCCATCAAGCTTCCTTCTCAAGTGTCTCTCAGCCCCATCAAGCTTCCTTCTCTTGTGTCTCTCAGCCCCATCAAGCTTCCTTCTCAGGTGTCTCTCAGCCCCATCAAGCTTCCTTCTCATGGGTCTCTCAGCCCCATCAAGCTTCCTTCTCTTGTGTCTCTCAGCCCCATCAAGCTTCCTTCTCAAGTGTCTCTCAGCCCCATCAAGCTTCCTTCTCAGGTGTCTCTCAGCCCCATCAAGCTTCCTTCTCATGGGTCTCTCAGCCCCATCAAGCTTCCTTCTCAGGTGTCTCTCAGTCCCATCAAGCTTCCTTCTCAAGTGTCTCTCAGCCCCATCAAGCTTCCTTCTCTTGTGTCTCTCAGCCCCATCAAGCTTCCTTCTCAGGTGTCTCTCAGTCCCATCAAGCTTCCTTCTCAAGTGTCTCTCAGTCCCATCAAGCTTCCTTCTCTTGTGTCTCAGCCCCATCAAGCTTCCTTCTCTTGTGTCTCTCAGCCCCATCAAGCTTCCTTCTCATGTGTCTCTCAGCCCCATCAAGCTTACTTCTCAAGTGTCTCTCAGTCCCATCAAGCTTCCTTCTCAAGTGCCTCTCAGTCCCATCAAGCTTCCTTCTCATGTGTCTCTCAGCCCCATCAAGCTTCCTTCTCATGTGTCTCTCAGCCCCATCAAGCTTCCTTCTCTTGTGTCTCTCAGACCCATCAAGCTTCCTTCTCAAGTGTCTCAGCCCATCAAGCTTCCTTCTCATGTGTCTCTCAGCCCCATCAAGCTTCCTTCTCTTGTGTCTCTCAGCCCCATCAAGCTTCCTTCTCTTGTGTCTCTTAGCCCCATCAAGCTTCCTTCTCTTGTGTCTCTCAGCCCCATCAAGCTTCCTTCTCATGTGTCTCTCAGCCCCATCAAGCTTCCTTCTCAAGTGTCTCTCAGCCCCATCAAGCTTCCTTCTCAAGTGTCTCTCAGCTCCATCAAGCTTCCTTCTCTTGTGTCTCTCAGCCCCATCAAGCTTCCTTCTCTTGTGTCTCTTAGCCCCATCAAGCTTCCTTCACATGTGTCTCTCAGCCCCATCAAGCTTCCTTCTCAAGTGTCTCTCAGCCCCATCAAACTTCCTTCTCATGTGTCTCTCAGCCCCATCAAGCTTCCTTCTCTTGTGTCTCTCAGCCCCATCAAGCTTCCTTCTCTTGTGTCTCTCAGTCCCATCAAGCTTCCTTCTCAAGTGTCTCTCAGCCCCGTCAAGCTTCCTTCTCAAGTGTCTCTCAGCCCCGTCAAGCTTCCTTCTCAAGTGTCTCTCAGCCCCATCAAGCTTCCTTCTCATGTGTCTCTCAGCCCCATCAAGCTTCCTTCTCTTGTGTCTCTCAGCCCCATCAAGCTTCCTTCACATGTGTCTCTCAGCCCCATCAAGCTTCCTTCTCAGGTGTCTCTCAGTCCCATCAAGCTTCCTTCTCAAGTGTCTCTCAGCCCCATCAAACTTCCTTCTCATGTGTCTCTCGGCCCCATCAAGCTTCCTTCTCATGTGTCTCTCAGCCCCATCAAGCTTACTTCTCAAGTGTCTCTCAGTCCCATCAAGCTTCCTTCTCAAGTGTCTCTCAGTCCCATCAAGCTTCCTTCTCAAGTGTCTCACAGCCCCATCAAGCTTCCTTCTCATGTGTCTCTCAGCCCCATCAAGCTTCCTTCTCATGTGTCTCTCAGCCCCATCAAGATTCCTTCTCATGTGTCTCTCAGCCCCATCAAGCTTCCTTCTCAAGTGTCTCACAGCCCCATCAAGCTTCCTTCTCATGTGTCTCTCAGCCCCATCAAGCTTCCTTCTCTTGTGTCTCTCAGCCCCATCAAGCTTCCTTCTCAAGTGTCTCTCAGCCCCATCAAGCTTCCTTCTCATGTGTCTCTCAGCCCCATCAAGCTTCCTTCTCAAGTGTCTCTCAGCCCCATCAAGCTTCCTTCTCAAGTGTCTCTCAGTCCCATCAAGCTTCCTTCTCTTGTGTCTCTCAGCCCCATCAAGCTTCCTTCTCTTGTGTCTCTCAGCCCCATCAAGCTTCCTTCTCTTGTGTCTCTCAGCCCCATCAAGCTTCCTTCTCAAGTGTCTCTCAGCCCCATCAAGCTTCCTTCTCAAGTGTCTCTCAGCCCCATCAAGCTTCCTTCTCATGTGTCTCTCGGCCCCATCAAGCTTCCTTCTCAAGTGTCTCTCAGCCCCATCAAGCTCCCTTCTCTTGTGTCTCTCAGCCCCATCAAGCTTCCTTCTCAGGTGTCTCTCAGTCCCATCAAGCTTCCTTCTCTTGTGTCTCAGCCCCATCAAGCTTCCTTCTCTTGTGTCTCTCAGCCCCATCAAGCTTCCTGCTCATGTGTCTCTCAGCCCCATCAAGCTTCCTTCTCAAGTGTCTCTCAGTCCCATCAAGCTTCCTTCTCAAGTGTCTCTCAGCCCCATCAAGCTTCCTTCTCAAGTGCCTCTCAGCCCCATCAAGCTTCCTTCTCATGTGTCTCTCAGCCCCATCAAGCTTCCTTCTCAAGTGTCTCTCAGCCCCATCAAGCTTCCTTCTCAAGTGCCTCTCAGCCCCATCAAGCTTCCTTCTCTTGTGTCTCAGCCCCATCAAGCTTCCTTCTCAAGTGTCTCTCAGTCCCATCAAGCTTCCTTCTCAAGTGTCTCTCAGCCCCATCAAGCTTCCTTCTCAAGTGCCTCTCAGCCCCATCAAGCTTCCTTCTCATGTGTCTCTCAGCCCCATCAAGCTTCCTTCTCTTGTGTCTCTCAGCCCCATCAAGCTTCCTTCTCTTGTGTCTCTCAGCCCCATCAAGCTTCCTTCTCAAGTGTCTCAGCCCCATCAAGCTTCCTTCTCAAGTGTCTCTCAGCTCCATCAAGCTTCCTTCTCAAGTGTCTCTCAGCCCCATCAAGCTTCCTTCTCAAGTGTCTCTCAGCCCCATCTCTCAAGTGTCTCTCAGCCCCATCAAGCTTCCTTCTCAAGTGTCTCTCAGCCCCATCAAGCTTCCTTCTCAAGTGTCTCTCAGCCCCATCAAGCTTCCTTCTCGTGGGTCTCTCAGCCCCATCAAGCTTCCTTCTCTTGTGTCTCTCAGCCCCATCAAGCTTCCTTCTCAAGTGTCTCTCAGCCCCATCAAGCTTCCTTCTCAAGTGTCTCTCAGCCCCATCAAGCTTCCTTCTCAAGTGTCTCTCAGCCCCATCAAGCTTCCTTCTCAAGTGTCTCTCAGCCCCATCAAGCTTCCTTCTCAAGTGTCTCTCAGCCCCATCAAGCTTCCTTCTCTTGTGTCTCTCAGCCCCATCAAGCTTCCTTCTCATGTGTCTCTCAGCCCCATCAAGCTTCCTTCTCTTGTGTCTCAGCCCCATCAAGCTTCCTTCTCTTGTGTCTCTCAGCCCCATCAAGCTTCCTTCTCAAGTGTCTCTCAGCCCAATCAAGATTCCTTCTCTTGTGTCTCAGCCCCATCAAGCTTCCTTCTCAAGTGTCTCTCAGTCCCATCAAGCTTCCTTCTCAAGTGTCTCTCAGCCCCATCAAGCTTCCTTCTCAAGTGCCTCTCAGCCCCATCAAGCTTCCTTCTCATGTGTCTCTCAGCCCCATCAAGCTTCCTTCTCAAGTGTCTCTCAGCCCCATCAAGCTTCCTTCTCAAGTGTCTCTCAGCCCCATCAAGCTTCCTTCTCAAGTGCCTCTCAGCCTCATCAAGCTTCCTTCTCTTGTGTCTCAGCCCCATCAAGCTTCCTTCTCAAGTGTCTCTCAGCCCCATCAAGCTTCCTTCTCAAGTGTCTCTCAGCCCCATCAAGCTTCCTTCTCAAGTGTCTCTCAGCCCCATCAAGCTTCCTTCTCTTGTGTCTCTCAGCCCCATCAAGCTTCCTTCTCATGTGTCTCAGCCCCATCAAGCTTCCTTCTCAAGTGTCTCTCAGCCCCATCAAGCTTCCTTCTCAAGTGTCTCTCAGCCCCATCAAGCTTCCTTCTCAAGTGTCTCTCAGCCCCATCAAGCTTCCTTCTCTTGTGTCTCTCAGCCCCATCAAGCTTCCTTCTCTTGTGTCTCAGCCCCATCAAGCTTCCTTCTCAAGTTTCTCTCAGCCCCATCAAGCTTCCTTCTCAAGTGTCTCTCAGCCCCATCAAGCTTCCTTCTCAAGTGCCTCTCAGCCCCATCAAGCTTCCTTCTCGTGTGTCTCTCAGCCCCATCAAGCTTCCTTCTCTTGTGTCTCTCGGCCCCATCAAACTTCCTTCTCTTGTGTCCCAGCCCCATCAAGCTTCCTTCTCAAGTGTCTCTCAGTCCCATCAAGCTTCCTTCTCAAGTGCCTCTCAGCCCCATCAAGCTTCCTTCTCATGTGTCTCTCAGCCCCATCAAGCTTCCTTCTCTTGTGTCTCTCAGCCCCATCAAGCTTCCTTCTCTTGTGTCTCTCAGCCCCATCAAGCTTCCTTCTCAAGTGTCTCAGCCCCATCAAGCTTCCTTCTCAAGTGTCTCTCAGCTCCATCAAGCTTCCTTCTCAAGTGTCTCTCAGCCCCATCAAGCTTCCTTCTCAAGTGTCTCTCAGCCCCATCAAGCTTCCTTCTCAAGTGTCTCTCAGCCCCATCAAGCTTCCTTCTCGTGGGTCTCTCAGCCCCATCAAGCTTCCTTCTCTTGTGTCTCTCAGCCCCATCAAGCTTCCTTCTCAAGTGTCTCACAGCCCCATCAAGCTTCCTTCTCAAGTGTCTCTCAGCCCCATCAAGCTTCCTTCTCAAGTGTCTCTCAGCCCCATCAAGCTTCCTTCTCATGTGTCTCTCAGCCCCATCAAGCTTCCTTCTCTTGTGTCTCTCAGCCCCATCAAGCTTCCTTCTCAAGTGTCTCTCAGCCCCATCAAGCTTCCTTCTCATGGGTCTCTCAGCCCCATCAAGCTTCCTTCTCAAGTGTCTCAGCCCCATCAAGCTTCCTTCTCTTGTGTCTCTCAGCCCCATCAAGCGTCCTTCTCAAGTGTCTCTCAGCCCCATCAAGCTTCCTTCTCATGTGTCTCTCAGCCCCATCAAGCTTCCTTCTCAAGTGTCTCTCAGCCCCATCAAGCTTCCTTCTCAAGTGTCTCTCAGCCCCATCAAGCTTCCTTCTCAAGTGTCTCTCAGCCCCATCAAGCTTCCTTCTCAAGTGTCTCTCAGCCCCATCAAGCTTCCTTCTTATGTGTCTCTCAGCCCCATCAAGCTTCCTTCTCTTGTGTCTCTCAGCCCCATCAAGCTTCCTTCTCAAGTGTCTCTCAGCCCCATCAAGCTTCCTTCTCATGGGTCTCTCAGCCCCATCAAGCTTCCTTCTCAAGTGTCTCAGCCCCATCAAGCTTCCTTCTCAAGTGTCTCTCAGCCCCATCAAGATTCCTTCTCTTGTGTCTCTCAGCCCCATCAAGCTTCCTTCTCAAGTGTCTCTCAGCCCCATCAAGCTCCCTTCTCATGTGTCTCACAGCCCCATCAAGCTTCCTTCTCAAGTGTCTCTCAGCCCCATCAAGCTTCCTTCTCATGTGTCTCTCAGCCCCATCAAGCTTCCTTCTCATGTGTCTCTCAGCCCCATCAAGCTTCCTTCTCTTGTGTCTCTCAGCCCCATCAAGCTTCCTTCTCATGTGTCTCGCAGCCCCATCAAGCTTCCTTCTCAGGTGTCTCTCAGCCCCATCAAGCTTCCTTCTCATGTGTCTCTCAGCCCCATCAAGCTTCCTTCTCAAGTGCCTCTCAGCCCCATCAAGCTTCCTTCTCATGTGTCTCGCAGCCCCATCAAGCTTCCTTCTCAAGTGTCGCTCAGCCCCATCAAGCTTCCTTCTCTTGTGTCTCTCAGCCCCATCAAGCTTCCTTCTCATGTGTCTCTCAGCCCCATCAAGCTTCCTTCTCAGGTGTCTCTCAGCCCCATCAAGCTTCCTTCTCTTGTGTCTCTCAGCCCCATCAAGCTTCCTTCTCATGTGTCTCTCAGCCCCATCAAGCTTCCTTCTCATGTGTCTCTCAGCCCCATCAAGCTTCCTTCTCATGTGTCTCTCAGCCCCAACAAGCTTCCTTCTCAGGTGTCTCTCAGCCCCATCAAGCTTCCTTCTCAAGTGTCTCTCAGCCCCATCACACTTCCTTCTCAAGTGTCTCACAGCCCCATCAAGCATCCTTCTCAAGTGTCTCTCAGCCTCATCAAGCTTCCTTCTCAAGTGTCTCTCAGCCCCATCAAGCTTCCTTCTCAAGTGTCTCTCAGCCCCATCAAGCTTCCTTCTCTTGTGTCTCTCAGCCCCATCAAGCTTCCTTCTCATGTGTCTCTCAGCCCCATCAAGCTTCCTTCTCTTGTGTCTCAGCCCCATCAAGCTTCCTTCTCTTGTGTCTCTCAGCCCCATCAAGCTTCCTTCTCAAGTGTCTCTCAGCCCCATCAAGCTTCCTTCTCTTGTGTCTCAGTCCCATCAAGCTTCCTTCTCAAGTGTCTCTCAGTCCCATCAAGCTTCCTTCTCAAGTGTCTCTCAGCCCCATCAAGCTTCCTTCTCAAGTGCCTCTCAGCCCCATCAAGCTTCCTTCTCATGTGTCTCGCAGCCCCATCAAGCTTCCTTCTCAAGTGTCGCTCAGCCCCATCAAGCTTCCTTCTCAAGTGCCTCTCAGCCCCATCAAGCTTCCTTCTCTTGTGTCTCAGCCCCATCAAGCTTCCTTCTCAAGTGTCTCTCAGTCCCATCAAGCTTCCTTCTCAAGTGTCTCTCAGCCCCATCAAGCTTCCTTCTCAAGTGCCTCTCAGCCCCATCAAGCTTCCTTCTCATGTGTCTCTCAGCCCCATCAAGCTTCCTTCTCTTGTGTCTCTCAGCCCCATCAAGCTTCCTTCTCTTGTGTCTCTCAGCCCCATCAAGCTTCCTTCTCAAGTGTCTCAGCCCCATCAAGCTTCCTTCTCAAGTGTCTCTCAGCTCCATCAAGCTTCCTTCTCAAGTGTCTCTCAGCCCCATCAAGCTTCCTTCTCAAGTGTCTCTCAGCCCCATCAAGCTTCCTTCTCAAGTGTCTCTCAGCCCCATCAAGCTTCCTTCTCAAGTGTCTCTCAGCCCCATCAAGCTTCCTTCTCAAGTGTCTCTCAGCCCCATCAAACTTCCTTCTCTTGTGTCTCTCAGCCCCATCAAGCTTCCTTCTCTTGTGTCTCTCAGCCCCATCAAGCTTCCTTCTCTTGTGTCTCTCAGCCCCATCAAGCTTCTTTCTCAAGTGTCTCTCACCCTCATCAAGCGTCCTTCTCAAGTGTCTCCCAGCCCCATCAAGCTTCCTTCTCTTGTGTCTCTCAGCCCCATCAAGCTTCCTTCTCTTGTGTCTCTCAGCCCCATCAAGCTTCTTTCTCAAGTGTCTCTCACCCTCATCAAGCGTCCTTCTCAAGTGTCTCCCAGCCCCATCAAGCTTCCTTCTCTTGTGTCTCTCAGCCCCATCAAGCTTCCTTCTCAAGTGTCTCTCAGCCCCATCAAGCTTCCTTCTCTTGTGTCTCTCAGCCCCATCAAGCGTCCTTCTCAAGTGTCTCCCAGCCCCATCAAGCTTCCTTCTCTTGTGTCTCTCAGCCCCATCAAGCTTCCTTCTCAAGTGTCTCCCAGCCCCATCAAGCTTCCTTCTCAAGTGTCTCCCAGCCCCATCAAGCTTCCTTCTCTTGTGTCTCTCAGCCCCATCAAGCTTCCTTCTCAAGTGTCTCTCAGCCCCATCAAGCTTCCTTCTCTTGTGTCTCTCAGCCCCATCAAGCTTCCTTCTCAAGTGTCTCTCAGCCCCATCAAGCTTCCTTCTCTTGTGTCTCTCAGCCCCATCAAGCTTCCTTCTCAAGTGTCTCTCAGCCCCATCAAGCTTCCTTCTCAAGTGTCTCAGCCCCATCAAGCTTCCTTCTCAAGTGTCTCTCAGCCCCATCAAGCTTCCTTCTCTTGTGTCTCTCAGCCCCATCAAGCGTCCTTCTCAAGTGTCTCCCAGCCCCATCAAGCTTCCTTCTCTTGTGTCTCTCAGCCCCATCAAGCTTCTTTCTCAAGTGTCTTTCACCCTCATCAAGCGTCCTTCTCAAGTGTCTCCCAGCCCCATCAAGCTTCCTTCTCTTGTGTCTCTCAGCCCCATCAAGCTTCCTTCTCAAGTGTCTCTCAGCCCCATCAAGCTTCCTTCTCTTGTGTCTCTCAGCCCCATCAAGCTTCCTTCTCAAGTGTCTCTCAGCCCCTTCAAGCTTCCTTCTCAAGTGTCTCTCAGCCCCATCAAGCTTCCTTCTCAAGTGTCTCTCAGCCCCTTCAAGCTTCCTTCTCAAGTGTCTCTCAGCCCCATCAAGCTTCCTTCTCTTGTGTCTCAGCCCCATCAAGCTTCCTTCTCAAGTGTCTCTCAGCCCCATCAAGCTTCCTTCTCTTGTGTCTCTCAGCCCCATCAAGCGTCCTTCTCAAGTGTCTCCCAGCCCCATCAAGCTTCCTTCTCTTGTGTCTCTCAGCCCCATCAAGCGTCCTTCTCAAGTGTCTCCCAGCCCCATCAAGCTTCCTTCTCTTGTGTCTCTCAGCCCCATCAAGCTTCCTTCTCTTGTGTCTCTCAGCCCCATCAAGCGTCCTTCTCAAGTGTCTCCCAGCCCCATCAAGCTTCCTTCTCAAGTGTCTCTCGGCCCCATCAAGCTTCCTTCTCAAGTGTCTCAGCCCCATCAAGCTTCCTTCTCAAGTGTCTCTCAGCCCCATCAAGCTTCCTTCTCAAGTGTCTCAGCCCCATCAAGCTTCCTTCTCAAGTGTCTCACAGCCCCATCAAGCTTCCTTCTCAAGTGTCTCTCAGCCCCATCAAGCTTCCTTCTCTTGTGTCTCTCAGCCCCATCAAGCTTCCTTCTCAAGTGTCTCTCAGCCCCATCAAGCTTCCTTCTCTTGTGTCTCTCAGCCCCATCAAGCTTCCTTCTCAAGTGTCTCTCGGCCCCATCAAGCTTCCTTCTCAAGTGTCTCTCAGCCCCATCAAGCTTCCTTCTCTTGTGTCTCTCAGCCCCATCAAGCTTCCTTCTCTTGTGTCTCTCAGCCCCATCAAGCTTCCTTCTCAAGTGTCTCTCGGCCCCATCAAGCTTCCTTCTCTTGTGTCTCTCAGCCCCATCAAGCTTCCTTCTCTTCTGTCTCTCAGCCCCATCAAGCTTCCTTCTCTTGTGTCTCTCAGCCCCATCAAGCTTCCTTCTCAAGTGTCTCTCGGCCCCATCAAGCTTCCTTCTCAAGTGTCTCACAGCCTCATCAACCTTCCTTCTCTTCTGTCTCTCAGCCCCATCAAACTTCCTTCTCTTGTGTCTCTCAGCCCCATCAAGCTTCCTTCTCAAGCGTCTCTCAGCCCCATCAAGCATCCTTCTCAAGTGTCTCTCAGCCCCATCAAGCTTCCTTCTCAAGTGTCTCTCAGCCCCATCAAGCTTCCTTCTCAAGTGTCTCTCGGCCCCATCAAGCTTCCTTCTCAAGTGTCTCTCGGCCCAACCAAGCTTCCTTCTCGTGGGTCTCTCAGCCCCATCAAGCTTCCTTCTCAAGTGTCTCTCAGCCCCATCAAGCTTCCTTCTCAAGTGTCTCTCAGTCCCATCAAGCTTCCTTCTCAAGTGTCTCTCAGCCCCATCAAGCTTCCTTCTCAAGTGTCTCTCGGCCCCACCAAGCTTCCTTCTCAAGTGTCTCTCGGCCCCATCAAGCTTCCTTCTCTTGTGTCTCTCAGGCCCATCAAGCTTCCTTCTCAAGTGCCTCTCAGCCCCATCAAGCTTCCTTCTCATGTGTCTCTCAGCCCCATCAAGCTTCCTTCTCTTGTGTCTCTCAGCCCCATCAAGCTTCCTTCTCTTGTGTCTCTCAGCCCCATCAAGCTTCCTTCTCAAGTGTCTCAGCCCCATCAAGCTTCCTTCTCAAGTGTCTCTCAGCTCCATCAAGCTTCCTTCTCAAGTGTCTCTCAGCCCCATCAAGCTTCCTTCTCAAGTGTCTCTCAGCCCCATCAAGCTTCCTTCTCAAGTGTCTCTCAGCCCCATCAAGCTTCCTTCTCAAGTGTCTCTCAGCCCCATCAAGCTTCCTTCTCAAGTGTCTCTCAGCCCCATCAAACTTCCTTCTCTTGTGTCTCTCAGCCCCATCAAGCTTCCTTCTCTTGTGTCTCTCAGTCCCATCAAGCTTCCTTCTCTTGTGTCTCTCAGCCCCATCAAGCTTCTTTCTCAAGTGTCTCTCACCCTCATCAAGCGTCCTTCTCAAGTGTCTCCCAGCCCCATCAAGCTTCCTTCTCTTGTGTCTCTCAGCCCCATCAAGCTTCCCTCTCTTGTGTCTCTCAGCCCCATCAAGCTTCTTTCTCAAGTGTCTCTCACCCTCATCAAGCGTCCTTCTCAAGTGTCTCCCAGCCCCATCAAGCTTCCTTCTCTTGTGTCTCTCAGCCCCATCAAGCTTCCTTCTCAAGTGTCTCTCAGCCCCATCAAGCTTCCTTCTCTTGTGTCTCTCAGCCCCATCAAGCGTCCTTCTCAAGTGTCTCCCAGCCCCATCAAGCTTCCTTCTCTTGTGTCTCTCAGCCCCATCAAGCTTCCTTCTCAAGTGTCTCCCAGCCCCATCAAGCTTCCTTCTCAAGTGTCTCCCAGCCCCATCAAGCTTCCTTCTCTTGTGTCTCTCAGCCCCATCAAGCTTCCTTCTCAAGTGTCTCTCAGCCCCATCAAGCTTCCTTCTCTTGTGTCTCTCAGCCCCATCAAGCTTCCTTCTCAAGTGTCTCTCAGCCCCATCAAGCTTCCTTCTCTTGTGTCTCTCAGCCCCATCAAGCTTCCTTCTCAAGTGTCTCTCAGCCCCATCAAGCTTCCTTCTCTTGTGTCTCTCAGCCCCCTCAAGCTTCCTTCTCAAGTGTCTCTCAGCCCCATCAAGCTTCCTTCTCCTGTGTCTCTCAGCCCCATCAAGCTTCCTTCTCAAGTGTCTCTCAGCCCCATCAAGCTTCCTTCTCTTGTGTCTCTCAGCCCCATCAAGCTTCCTTCTCAAGTGTCTCTCAGCCCCATCAAGCTTCCTTCTCTTGTGTCTCAGCCCCATCAAGCTTCCTTCTCAAGTGTCTCTCAGCCCCATCAAGCTTCCTTCTCTTGTGTCTCTCAGCCCCATCAAGCGTCCTTCTCAAGTGTCTCCCAGCCCCATCAAGCTTCCTTCTCTTGTGTCTCTCAGCCCCATCAAGCTTCTTTCTCAAGTGTCTCTCACCCTCATCAAGCGTCCTTCTCAAGTGTCTCCCAGCCCCATCAAGCTTCCTTCTCTTGTGTCTCTCAGCCCCATCAAGCTTCCTTCTCAAGTGTCTCTCAGCCCCATCAAGCTTCCTTCTCTTGTGTCTCTCAGCCCCATCAAGCTTCCTTCTCAAGTGTCTCTCAGCCCCTTCAAGCTTCCTTCTCAAGTGTCTCTCATCCCCATCAAGCTTCCTTCTCAAGTGTCTCTCAGCCCCTTCAAGCTTCCTTCTCAAGTGTCTCTCAGCCCCATCAAGCTTCCTTCTCTTGTGTCTCAGCCCCATCAAGCTTCCTTCTCAAGTGTCTCTCAGCCCCATCAAGCTTCCTTCTCTTGTGTCTCTCAGCCCCATCAAGCGTCCTTCTCAAGTGTCTCCCAGCCCCATCAAGCTTCCTTCTCTTGTGTCTCTCAGCCCCATCAAGCGTCCTTCTCAAGTGTCTCCCAGCCCCATCAAGCTTCCTTCTCTTGTGTCTCTCAGCCCCATCAAGCTTCCTTCTCTTGTGTCTCTCAGCCCCATCAAGCGTCCTTCTCAAGTGTCTCCCAGCCCCATCAAGCTTCCTTCTCAAGGGTCTCAGCCCCATCAAGCTTCCTTCTCAAGTGTCTCTCGGCCCCATCAAGCTTCCTTCTCAAGTGTCTCTCAGCCCCATCAAGCTTCCTTCTCATGTGTCTCTCAGCCCCATCAAGCTTCCTTCTCTTGTGTCTCTCAGCCCCATCAAGCTTCCTTCTCTTGTGTCTCTCAGTCCCATCAAGCTTCCTTCTCAAGTGTCTCTCAGCCCCATCAAGCTTCCTTCTCAAGTGTCTCAGCCCCATCAAGCTTCCTTCTCAAGTGTCTCCCAGCCCCATCAAGCTTCCTTCTCAAGTGTCTCTCAGCCCCATCAAGCTTCCTTCTCTTGTGTCTCTCGGCCCCATCAAGCTTCCTTCTCAAGTGTCTCAGCCCCATCAAGCTTCCTTCTCAAGTGTCTCTCAGCCCCATCAAGCTTCCTTCTCAAGTGTCTCAGCCCCATCAAGCTTCCTTCTCAAGTGTCTCACAGCCCCATCAAGCTTCCTTCTCTTGTGTCTCTCAGGCCCATCAAGCTTCCTTCTCTAGTGTCTCTCAGCCCCATCAAGCTTCCTTCTCTTGTGTCTCTCAGCCCCATCAAGCTTCCTTCTCAAGTGTCTCTCGGCCCCATCAAGCTTCCTTCTCAAGTGTCTCTCAGCCCCATCAAGCTTCCTTCTCTTGTGTCTCTCAGCCCCATCAAGCTTCCTTCTCTTGTGTCTCTCAGCCCCATCAAGCTTCCTTCTCAAGTGTCTCTCGGCCCCATCAAGCTTCCTTCTCTTGTGTCTCTCAGCCCCATCAAGCTTCCTTCTCTTGTGTCTCTCAGCCCCATCAACCTTCCTTCTCTTCTGTCTCTCAGCCCCATCAAACTTCCTTCTCTTGTGTCTCTCAGCCCCATCAAGCTTCCTTCTCAAGCGTCTCTCAGCCCCATCAAGCATCCTTCTCAAGTGTCTCTCAGCCCCATCAAGCTTCCTTCTCAAGTGTCTCTCAGCCCCATCAAGCTTCCTTCTCAAGTGTCTCTCGGCCCCATCAAGCTTCCTTCTCAAGTGTCTCTCGGCCCCACCAAGCTTCCTTCTCGTGGGTCTCTCAGCCCCATCAAGCTTCCTTCTCAAGTGTCTCTCAGCCCCATCAAGCTTCCTTATCATGTGTCTCTCAGCCCCATCAAGCTTCCTTCTCATGTGTCTCTCAGCCCCATCAAGCTTCCTTCTCATGGGTCTCTCAGCCCCATCAAGCTTCCTTCTCATGTGTCTCTCAGCCCCATCAAGCTTCCTTATCATGTGTCTCAGCCCCATCAAGCTTCCTTCTCATGTGTCTCTCAGCCCCATCAAGCTTCCTTCTCAAGTGTCTCTCAGCCCCATCAAGCTTCCTTCTCTTGTGTCTCTCAGCCCCATCAAGCTTCCTTCTCAAGCGTCTCTCAGCCCCATCAAGCATCCTTCTCAAGTGTCTCTCAGCCCCATCAAGCTTCCTTCTCAAGTGTCTCACAGCCCCATCAAGCTTCCTTCTCAAGTGTCTCTCGGGCCCATCAAGCTTCCTTCTCAAGTGTCTCTCGGCCCCACCAAGCTTCCTTCTCGTGGGTCTCTCAGCCCCATCAAGCTTCCTTCTCTTGTGTCTCTCAGCCCCATCAAGCTTCCTTCTCATGGGTCTCTCAGCCCCATCAAGCTTCCTTCTCATGTGTCTCTCAGCCCCATCAAGCTTCCTTATCATGTGTCTCTCAGCCCCATCAAGCTTCCTTCTCATGTGTCTCTCAGCCCCATCAAGCTTCCTTCTCAAGTGTCTCTCAGCCCCATCAAGCTTCCTTCTCTTGTGTCTCTCAGCCCCATCAAGCTTCCTTCTCTTGTGTCTCTCATCCCCATCAAGCTTCCTTCTCAAGTGTCTCTCAGCCCCATCAAGCTTCCTTCTCTTGTGTCTCAGCCCCATCAAGCTTCCTTCTCAAGTGTCTCTCAGCCCCATCAAGCTTCCTTCTCAAGTGTCTCTCAGCCCCATCAAGCTTCCTTTTCAAGTGTCTCTCAGCCCCATCAAGCTTCCTTCTCTTGTGTCTCTCAGCCCCATCAAGCTTCCTTCTCTTGTGTCTCTCAGCCCCATCAAGCTTCCTTCTCAGGTGTCTCTCAGCCCCATCAAGCTTCCTTCTCAAGTGTCTCTCAGTCCCATCAAGCTTCCTTCTCAAGTGTCTCAGCCCCATCAAGCTTCCTTCTCTTGTGTCTCTCAGCCCCATCAAGCTTCCTGCTCATGTGTCTCTCAGCCCCATCAAGCTTACTTCTCAAGTGTCTCTCAGTCCCATCAAGCTTCCTTCTCAAGTGTCTCTCAGTCCCATCAAGCTTCCTTCTCATGTGTCTCTCAGCCCCATCAAGCTTCCTTCTCATGTGTCTCTCGGCCCCATCAAGCTTCCTTCTCAAGTGTCTCTCAGCCCCATCAAGCTCCCTTCTCTTGTGTCTCTCAGCCCCATCAAGCTTCCTTCTCAGGTGTCTCTCAGTCCCATCAAGCTTCCTTCTCTTGTGTCTCAGCCCCATCAAGCTTCCTTCTCTTGTGTCTCTCAGCCCCATCAAGCTTCCTGCTCATGTGTCTCTCAGCCCCATCAAGCTTCCTTCTCAAGTGTCTCTCAGTCCCATCAAGCTTCCTTCTCAAGTGTCTCTCAGCCCCATCAAGCTTCCTTCTCAAGTGCCTCTCAGCCCCATCAAGCTTCCTTCTCATGTGTCTCTCAGCCCCATCAAGCTTCCTTCTCAAGTGTCTCTCAGCCCCATCAAGCTTCCTTCTCAAGTGCCTCTCAGCCCCATCAAGCTTCCTTCTCTTGTGTCTCAGCCCCATCAAGCTTCCTTCTCAAGTGTCTCTCAGTCCCATCAAGCTTCCTTCTCAAGTGTCTCTCAGCCCCATCAAGCTTCCTTCTCAAGTGCCTCTCAGCCCCATCAAGCTTCCTTCTCATGTGTCTCTCAGCCCCATCAAGCTTCCTTCTCTTGTGTCTCTCAGCCCCATCAAGCTTCCTTCTCTTGTGTCTCTCAGCCCCATCAAGCTTCCTTCTCAAGTGTCTCAGCCCCATCAAGCTTCCTTCTCAAGTGTCTCTCAGCTCCATCAAGCTTCCTTCTCAAGTGTCTCTCAGCCCCATCAAGCTTCCTTCTCAAGTGTCTCTCAGCCCCATCTCTCAAGTGTCTCTCAGCCCCATCAAGCTTCCTTCTCAAGTGTCTCTCAGCCCCATCAAGCTTCCTTCTCAAGTGTCTCTCAGCCCCATCAAGCTTCCTTCTCGTGGGTCTCTCAGCCCCATCAAGCTTCCTTCTCTTGTGTCTCTCAGCCCCATCAAGCTTCCTTCTCAAGTGTCTCTCAGCCCCATCAAGCTTCCTTCTCAAGTGTCTCTCAGCCCCATCAAGCTTCCTTCTCAAGTGTCTCTCAGCCCCATCAAGCTTCCTTCTCAAGTGTCTCTCAGCCCCATCAAGCTTCCTTCTCAAGTGTCTCTCAGCCCCATCAAGCTTCCTTCTCTTGTGTCTCTCAGCCCCATCAAGCTTCCTTCTCATGTGTCTCTCAGCCCCATCAAGCTTCCTTCTCTTGTGTCTCAGCCCCATCAAGCTTCCTTCTCTTGTGTCTCTCAGCCCCATCAAGCTTCCTTCTCAAGTGTCTCTCAGCCCCATCAAGCTTCCTTCTCTTGTGTCTCAGCCCCATCAAGCTTCCTTCTCAAGTGTCTCTCAGTCCCATCAAGCTTCCTTCTCAAGTGTCTCTCAGCCCCATCAAGCTTCCTTCTCAAGTGCCTCTCAGCCCCATCAAGCTTCCTTCTCATGTGTCTCTCAGCCCCATCAAGCTTCCTTCTCAAGTGTCTCTCAGCCCCATCAAGCTTCCTTCTCAAGTGTCTCTCAGCCCCATCAAGCTTCCTTCTCAAGTGCCTCTCAGCCTCATCAAGCTTCCTTCTCTTGTGTCTCAGCCCCATCAAGCTTCCTTCTCAAGTGTCTCTCAGCCCCATCAAGCTTCCTTCTCAAGTGTCTCTCAGCCCCATCAAGCTTCCTTCTCAAGTGTCTCTCAGCCCCATCAAGCTTCCTTCTCTTGTGTCTCTCAGCCCCATCAAGCTTCCTTCTCATGTGTCTCAGCCCCATCAAGCTTCCTTCTCAAGTGTCTCTCAGCCCCATCAAGCTTCCTTCTCAAGTGTCTCTCAGCCCCATCAAGCTTCCTTCTCAAGTGTCTCTCAGCCCCATCAAGCTTCCTTCTCTTGTGTCTCTCAGCCCCATCAAGCTTCCTTCTCTTGTGTCTCAGCCCCATCAAGCTTCCTTCTCAAGTTTCTCTCAGCCCCATCAAGCTTCCTTCTCAAGTGTCTCTCAGCCCCATCAAGCTTCCTTCTCAAGTGCCTCTCAGCCCCATCAAGCTTCCTTCTCGTGTGTCTCTCAGCCCCATCAAGCTTCCTTCTCTTGTGTCTCTCGGCCCCATCAAACTTCCTTCTCTTGTGTCCCAGCCCCATCAAGCTTCCTTCTCAAGTGTCTCTCAGTCCCATCAAGCTTCCTTCTCAAGTGCCTCTCAGCCCCATCAAGCTTCCTTCTCATGTGTCTCTCAGCCCCATCAAGCTTCCTTCTCTTGTGTCTCTCAGCCCCATCAAGCTTCCTTCTCTTGTGTCTCTCAGCCCCATCAAGCTTCCTTCTCAAGTGTCTCAGCCCCATCAAGCTTCCTTCTCAAGTGTCTCTCAGCTCCATCAAGCTTCCTTCTCAAGTGTCTCTCAGCCCCATCAAGCTTCCTTCTCAAGTGTCTCTCAGCCCCATCAAGCTTCCTTCTCAAGTGTCTCTCAGCCCCATCAAGCTTCCTTCTCGTGGGTCTCTCAGCCCCATCAAGCTTCCTTCTCTTGTGTCTCTCAGCCCCATCAAGCTTCCTTCTCAAGTGTCTCACAGCCCCATCAAGCTTCCTTCTCAAGTGTCTCTCAGCCCCATCAAGCTTCCTTCTCAAGTGTCTCTCAGCCCCATCAAGCTTCCTTCTCATGTGTCTCTCAGCCCCATCAAGCTTCCTTCTCTTGTGTCTCTCAGCCCCATCAAGCTTCCTTCTCAAGTGTCTCTCAGCCCCATCAAGCTTCCTTCTCATGGGTCTCTCAGCCCCATCAAGCTTCCTTCTCAAGTGTCTCAGCCCCATCAAGCTTCCTTCTCTTGTGTCTCTCAGCCCCATCAAGCGTCCTTCTCAAGTGTCTCTCAGCCCCATCAAGCTTCCTTCTCATGTGTCTCTCAGCCCCATCAAGCTTCCTTCTCAAGTGTCTCTCAGCCCCATCAAGCTTCCTTCTCAAGTGTCTCTCAGCCCCATCAAGCTTCCTTCTCAAGTGTCTCTCAGCCCCATCAAGCTTCCTTCTCAAGTGTCTCTCAGCCCCATCAAGCTTCCTTCTTATGTGTCTCTCAGCCCCATCAAGCTTCCTTCTCTTGTGTCTCTCAGCCCCATCAAGCTTCCTTCTCAAGTGTCTCTCAGCCCCATCAAGCTTCCTTCTCATGGGTCTCTCAGCCCCATCAAGCTTCCTTCTCAAGTGTCTCAGCCCCATCAAGCTTCCTTCTCAAGTGTCTCTCAGCCCCATCAAGATTCCTTCTCTTGTGTCTCTCAGCCCCATCAAGCTTCCTTCTCAAGTGTCTCTCAGCCCCATCAAGCTCCCTTCTCATGTGTCTCACAGCCCCATCAAGCTTCCTTCTCAAGTGTCTCTCAGCCCCATCAAGCTTCCTTCTCATGTGTCTCTCAGCCCCATCAAGCTTCCTTCTCATGTGTCTCTCAGCCCCATCAAGCTTCCTTCTCTTGTGTCTCTCAGCCCCATCAAGCTTCCTTCTCATGTGTCTCTCAGCCCCATCAAGCTTCCTTCTCAGGTGTCTCTCAGCCCCATCAAGCTTCCTTCTCATGTGTCTCTCAGCCCCATCAAGCTTCCTTCTCAAGTGCCTCTCAGCCCCATCAAGCTTCCTTCTCATGTGTCTCGCAGCCCCATCAAGCTTCCTTCTCAAGTGTCGCTCAGCCCCATCAAGCTTCCTTCTCTTGTGTCTCTCAGCCCCATCAAGCTTCCTTCTCATGTGTCTCTCAGCCCCATCAAGCTTCCTTCTCAGGTGTCTCTCAGCCCCATCAAGCTTCCTTCTCTTGTGTCTCTCAGCCCCATCAAGCTTCCTTCTCATGTGTCTCTCAGCCCCATCAAGCTTCCTTCTCATGTGTCTCTCAGCCCCATCAAGCTTCCTTCTCATGTGTCTCTCAGCCCCAACAAGCTTCCTTCTCAGGTGTCTCTCAGCCCCATCAAGCTTCCTTCTCAAGTGTCTCTCAGCCCCATCACACTTCCTTCTCAAGTGTCTCACAGCCCCATCAAGCATCCTTCTCAAGTGTCTCTCAGCCTCATCAAGCTTCCTTCTCAAGTGTCTCTCAGCCCCATCAAGCTTCCTTCTCAAGTGTCTCTCAGCCCCATCAAGCTTCCTTCTCTTGTGTCTCTCAGCCCCATCAAGCTTCCTTCTCATGTGTCTCTCAGCCCCATCAAGCTTCCTTCTCTTGTGTCTCAGCCCCATCAAGCTTCCTTCTCTTGTGTCTCTCAGCCCCATCAAGCTTCCTTCTCAAGTGTCTCTCAGCCCCATCAAGCTTCCTTCTCTTGTGTCTCAGTCCCATCAAGCTTCCTTCTCAAGTGTCTCTCAGTCCCATCAAGCTTCCTTCTCAAGTGTCTCTCAGCCCCATCAAGCTTCCTTCTCAAGTGCCTCTCAGCCCCATCAAGCTTCCTTCTCATGTGTCTCGCAGCCCCATCAAGCTTCCTTCTCAAGTGTCGCTCAGCCCCATCAAGCTTCCTTCTCAAGTGCCTCTCAGCCCCATCAAGCTTCCTTCTCTTGTGTCTCAGCCCCATCAAGCTTCCTTCTCAAGTGTCTCTCAGTCCCATCAAGCTTCCTTCTCAAGTGTCTCTCAGCCCCATCAAGCTTCCTTCTCATGTGTCTCTCAGCCCCATCAAGCTTCCTTCTCTTGTGTCTCTCAGCCCCATCAAGCTTCCTTCTCTTGTGTCTCTCAGCCCCATCAAGCTTCCTTCTCAAGTGTCTCAGCCCCATCAAGCTTCCTTCTCAAGTGTCTCTCAGCTCCATCAAGCTTCCTTCTCAAGTGTCTCTCAGCCCCATCAAGCTTCCTTCTCAAGTGTCTCTCAGCCCCATCAAGCTTCCTTCTCAAGTGTCTCTCAGCCCCATCAAGCTTCCTTCTCAAGTGTCTCTCAGCCCCATCAAGCTTCCTTCTCAAGTGTCTCTCAGCCCCATCAAACTTCCTTCTCTTGTGTCTCTCAGCCCCATCAAGCTTCCTTCTCTTGTGTCTCTCAGCCCCATCAAGCTTCCTTCTCTTGTGTCTCTCAGCCCCATCAAGCTTCTTTCTCAAGTGTCTCTCACCCTCATCAAGCGTCCTTCTCAAGTGTCTCCCAGCCCCATCAAGCTTCCTTCTCTTGTGTCTCTCAGCCCCATCAAGCTTCCTTCTCTTGTGTCTCTCAGCCCCATCAAGCTTCTTTCTCAAGTGTCTCTCACCCTCATCAAGCGTCCTTCTCAAGTGTCTCCCAGCCCCATCAAGCTTCCTTCTCTTGTGTCTCTCAGCCCCATCAAGCTTCCTTCTCAAGTGTCTCTCAGCCCCATCAAGCTTCCTTCTCTTGTGTCTCTCAGCCCCATCAAGCGTCCTTCTCAAGTGTCTCCCAGCCCCATCAAGCTTCCTTCTCTTGTGTCTCTCAGCCCCATCAAGCTTCCTTCTCAAGTGTCTCCCAGCCCCATCAAGCTTCCTTCTCAAGTGTCTCCCAGCCCCATCAAGCTTCCTTCTCTTGTGTCTCTCAGCCCCATCAAGCTTCCTTCTCAAGTGTCTCTCAGCCCCATCAAGCTTCCTTCTCTTGTGTCTCTCAGCCCCATCAAGCTTCCTTCTCAAGTGTCTCTCAGCCCCATCAAGCTTCCTTCTCTTGTGTCTCTCAGCCCCATCAAGCTTCCTTCTCAAGTGTCTCTCAGCCCCATCAAGCTTCCTTCTCAAGTGTCTCAGCCCCATCAAGCTTCCTTCTCAAGTGTCTCTCAGCCCCATCAAGCTTCCTTCTCTTGTGTCTCTCAGCCCCATCAAGCGTCCTTCTCAAGTGTCTCCCAGCCCCATCAAGCTTCCTTCTCTTGTGTCTCTCAGCCCCATCAAGCTTCTTTCTCAAGTGTCTTTCACCCTCATCAAGCGTCCTTCTCAAGTGTCTCCCAGCCCCATCAAGCTTCCTTCTCTTGTGTCTCTCAGCCCCATCAAGCTTCCTTCTCAAGTGTCTCTCAGCCCCATCAAGCTTCCTTCTCTTGTGTCTCTCAGCCCCATCAAGCTTCCTTCTCAAGTGTCTCTCAGCCCCTTCAAGCTTCCTTCTCAAGTGTCTCTCAGCCCCATCAAGCTTCCTTCTCAAGTGTCTCTCAGCCCCTTCAAGCTTCCTTCTCAAGTGTCTCTCAGCCCCATCAAGCTTCCTTCTCTTGTGTCTCAGCCCCATCAAGCTTCCTTCTCAAGTGTCTCTCAGCCCCATCAAGCTTCCTTCTCTTGTGTCTCTCAGCCCCATCAAGCGTCCTTCTCAAGTGTCTCCCAGCCCCATCAAGCTTCCTTCTCTTGTGTCTCTCAGCCCCATCAAGCGTCCTTCTCAAGTGTCTCCCAGCCCCATCAAGCTTCCTTCTCTTGTGTCTCTCAGCCCCATCAAGCTTCCTTCTCTTGTGTCTCTCAGCCCCATCAAGCGTCCTTCTCAAGTGTCTCCCAGCCCCATCAAGCTTCCTTCTCAAGTGTCTCTCGGCCCCATCAAGCTTCCTTCTCAAGTGTCTCAGCCCCATCAAGCTTCCTTCTCAAGTGTCTCTCAGCCCCATCAAGCTTCCTTCTCAAGTGTCTCAGCCCCATCAAGCTTCCTTCTCAAGTGTCTCACAGCCCCATCAAGCTTCCTTCTCAAGTGTCTCTCAGCCCCATCAAGCTTCCTTCTCTTGTGTCTCTCAGCCCCATCAAGCTTCCTTCTCAAGTGTCTCTCAGCCCCATCAAGCTTCCTTCTCTTGTGTCTCTCAGCCCCATCAAGCTTCCTTCTCTTGTGTCTCTCAGCCCCATCAAGCTTCCTTCTCAAGTGTCTCTCGGCCCCATCAAGCTTCCTTCTCTTGTGTCTCTCAGCCCCATCAAGCTTCCTTCTCTTCTGTCTCTCAGCCCCATCAAGCTTCCTTCTCTTGTGTCTCTTAGCCCCATCAAGCTTCCTTCTCAAGTGTCTCTCGGCCCCATCAAGCTTCCTTCTCAAGTGTCTCACAGCCTCATCAACCTTCCTTCTCTTCTGTCTCTCAGCCCCATCAAACTTCCTTCTCTTGTGTCTCTCAGCCCCATCAAGCTTCCTTCTCAAGCGTCTCTCAGCCCCATCAAGCATCCTTCTCAAGTGTCTCTCAGCCCCATCAAGCTTCCTTCTCAAGTGTCTCTCGGCCCCATCAAGCTTCCTTCTCAAGTGTCTCTCGGCCCAACCAAGCTTCCTTCTCGTGGGTCTCTCAGCCCCATCAAGCTTCCTTCTCAAGTGTCTCTCAGCCCCATCAAGCTTCCTTCTCAAGTGTCTCTCAGTCCCATCAAGCTTCCTTCTCAAGTGTCTCTCAGCCCCATCAAGCTTCCTTCTCAAGTGTCTCTCGGCCCCACCAAGCTTCCTTCTCAAGTGTCTCTCGGCCCCATCAAGCTTCCTTCTCTTGTGTCTCTCAGGCCCATCAAGCTTCCTTCTCAAGTGCCTCTCAGCCCCATCAAGCTTCCTTCTCATGTGTCTCTCAGCCCCATCAAGCTTCCTTCTCTTGTGTCTCTCAGCCCCATCAAGCTTCCTTCTCTTGTGTCTCTCAGCCCCATCAAGCTTCCTTCTCAAGTGTCTCAGCCCCATCAAGCTTCCTTCTCAAGTGTCTCTCAGCTCCATCAAGCTTCCTTCTCAAGTGTCTCTCAGCCCCATCAAGCTTCCTTCTCAAGTGTCTCTCAGCCCCATCAAGCTTCCTTCCCAAGTGTCTCTCAGCCCCATCAAGCTTCCTTCTCAAGTGTCTCTCAGCCCCATCAAGCTTCCTTCTCAAGTGTCTCTCAGCCCCATCAAGCTTCCTTCTCAAGTGTCTCTCAGTCCCATCAAGCTTCCTTCTCTTGTGTCTCTCAGCCCCATCAAGCTTCCTTCTCAAGTGTCTCTCAGCCCCATCAAGCTTCCTTCTCAAGTGTCTCTCAGCTCCATCAAGCTTCCTTCTCTTGTGTCTCTCAGCCCCATCAAGCTTCCTTCTCTTGTGTCTCTTAGCCCCATCAAGCTTCCTTCTCTTGTGTCTCTCAGCCCCATCAAGCTTCCTTCTCATGTGTCTCTCAGCCCCATCAAGCTTCCTTCTCTTGTGTCTCTCAGCCCCATCAAGCTTCCTTCTCTTGTGTCTCTCAGCCCCATCAAGCTTCCTTCTCAAGTGTCTCAGCCCCATCAAGCTTCCTTCTCAAGTGTCTCTCAGCTCCATCAAGCTTCCTTCTCAAGTGTCTCTCAGCCCCATCAAGCTTCCTTCTCAAGTGTCTCTCAGCCCCATCAAGCTTCCTTCCCAAGTGTCTCTCAGCCCCATCAAGCTTCCTTCTCAAGTGTCTCTCAGCCCCATCAAACTTCCTTCTCTTGTGTCTCTCAGCCCCATCAAGCTTCCTTCTCTTGTGTCTCTCAGTCCCATCAAGCTTCCTTCTCTTGTGTCTCTCAGCCCCATCAAGCTTCTTTCTCAAGTGTCTCTCACCCTCATCAAGCGTCCTTCTCAAGTGTCTCCCAGCCCCATCAAGCTTCCTTCTCTTGTGTCTCTCAGCCCCATCAAGCTTCCCTCTCTTGTGTCTCTCAGCCCCATCAAGCTTCTTTCTCAAGTGTCTCTCACCCTCATCAAGCGTCCTTCTCAAGTGTCTCCCAGCCCCATCAAGCTTCCTTCTCTTGTGTCTCTCAGCCCCATCAAGCTTCCTTCTCAAGTGTCTCTCAGCCCCATCAAGCTTCCTTCTCTTGTGTCTCTCAGCCCCATCAAGCGTCCTTCTCAAGTGTCTCCCAGCCCCATCAAGCTTCCTTCTCTTGTGTCTCTCAGCCCCATCAAGCTTCCTTCTCAAGTGTCTCCCAGCCCCATCAAGCTTCCTTCTCAAGTGTCTCCCAGCCCCATCAAGCTTCCTTCTCTTGTGTCTCTCAGCCCCATCAAGCTTCCTTCTCAAGTGTCTCTCAGCCCCATCAAGCTTCCTTCTCTTGTGTCTCTCAGCCCCATCAAGCTTCCTTCTCAAGTGTCTCTCAGCCCCATCAAGCTTCCTTCTCTTGTGTCTCTCAGCCCCATCAAGCTTCCTTCTCAAGTGTCTCTCAGCCCCATCAAGCTTCCTTCTCTTGTGTCTCTCAGCCCCCTCAAGCTTCCTTCTCAAGTGTCTCTCAGCCCCATCAAGCTTCCTTCTCCTGTGTCTCTCAGCCCCATCAAGCTTCCTTCTCAAGTGTCTCTCAGCCCCATCAAGCTTCCTTCTCTTGTGTCTCTCAGCCCCATCAAGCTTCCTTCTCAAGTGTCTCTCAGCCCCATCAAGCTTCCTTCTCTTGTGTCTCAGCCCCATCAAGCTTCCTTCTCAAGTGTCTCTCAGCCCCATCAAGCTTCCTTCTCTTGTGTCTCTCAGCCCCATCAAGCGTCCTTCTCAAGTGTCTCCCAGCCCCATCAAGCTTCCTTCTCTTGTGTCTCTCAGCCCCATCAAGCTTCTTTCTCAAGTGTCTCTCACCCTCATCAAGCGTCCTTCTCAAGTGTCTCCCAGCCCCATCAAGCTTCCTTCTCTTGTGTCTCTCAGCCCCATCAAGCTTCCTTCTCAAGTGTCTCTCAGCCCCATCAAGCTTCCTTCTCTTGTGTCTCTCAGCCCCATCAAGCTTCCTTCTCAAGTGTCTCTCAGCCCCTTCAAGCTTCCTTCTCAAGTGTCTCTCAGCCCCATCAAGCTTCCTTCTCAAGTGTCTCTCAGCCCCTTCAAGCTTCCTTCTCAAGTGTCTCTCAGCCCCATCAAGCTTCCTTCTCTTGTGTCTCAGCCCCATCAAGCTTCCTTCTCAAGTGGCTCTCAGCCCCATCAAGCTTCCTTCTCTTGTGTCTCTCAGCCCCATCAAGCGTCCTTCTCAAGTGTCTCCCAGCCCCATCAAGCTTCCTTCTCTTGTGTCTCTCAGCCCCATCAAGCGTCCTTCTCAAGTGTCTCCCAGCCCCATCAAGCTTCCTTCTCTTGTGTCTCTCAGCCCCATCAAGCTTCCTTCTCTTGTGTCTCTCAGCCCCATCAAGCGTCCTTCTCAAGTGTCTCCCAGCCCCATCAAGCTTCCTTCTCAAGGGTCTCAGCCCCATCAAGCTTCCTTCTCAAGTGTCTCTCGGCCCCATCAAGCTTCCTTCTCAAGTGTCTCTCAGCCCCATCAAGCTTCCTTCTCATGTGTCTCTCAGCCCCATCAAGCTTCCTTCTCTTGTGTCTCTCAGCCCCATCAAGCTTCCTTCTCTTGTGTCTCTCAGTCCCATCAAGCTTCCTTCTCAAGTGTCTCTCAGCCCCATCAAGCTTCCTTCTCAAGTGTCTCAGCCCCATCAAGCTTCCTTCTCAAGTGTCTCCCAGCCCCATCAAGCTTCCTTCTCAAGTGTCTCTCAGCCCCATCAAGCTTCCTTCTCTTGTGTCTCTCGGCCCCATCAAGCTTCCTTCTCAAGTGTCTCAGCCCCATCAAGCTTCCTTCTCAAGTGTCTCTCAGCCCCATCAAGCTTCCTTCTCAAGTGTCTCAGCCCCATCAAGCTTCCTTCTCTTCTGTCTCTCAGCCCCATCAAACTTCCTTCTCTTGTGTCTCTCAGCCCCATCAAGCTTCCTTCTCAAGCGTCTCTCAGCCCCATCAAGCATCCTTCTCAAGTGTCTCTCAGCCCCATCAAGCTTCCTTCTCAAGTGTCTCTCAGCCCCATCAAGCTTCCTTCTCAAGTGTCTCTCGGCCCCATCAAGCTTCCTTCTCAAGTGTCTCTCGGCCCCACCAAGCTTCCTTCTCGTGGGTCTCTCAGCCCCATCAAGCTTCCTTCTCAAGTGTCTCTCAGCCCCATCAAGCTTCCTTATCATGTGTCTCTCAGCCCCATCAAGCTTCCTTCTCATGTGTCTCTCAGCCCCATCAAGCTTCCTTCTCATGGGTCTCTCAGCCCCATCAAGCTTCCTTCTCATGTGTCTCTCAGCCCCATCAAGCTTCCTTATCATGTGTCTCAGCCCCATCAAGCTTCCTTCTCATGTGTCTCTCAGCCCCATCAAGCTTCCTTCTCAAGTGTCTCTCAGCCCCATCAAGCTTCCTTCTCTTGTGTCTCTCAGCCCCATCAAGCTTCCTTCTCAAGCGTCTCTCAGCCCCATCAAGCATCCTTCTCAAGTGTCTCTCAGCCCCATCAAGCTTCCTTCTCAAGTGTCTCACAGCCCCATCAAGCTTCCTTCTCAAGTGTCTCTCGGGCCCATCAAGCTTCCTTCTCATGGGTCTCTCAGCCCCATCAAGCTTCCTTCTCATGTGTCTCTCAGCCCCATCAAGCTTCCTTATCATGTGTCTCTCAGCCCCATCAAGCTTCCTTCTCATGTGTCTCTCAGCCCCATCAAGCTTCCTTCTCAAGTGTCTCTCAGCCCCATCAAGCTTCCTTCTCTTGTGTCTCTCAGCCCCATCAAGCTTCCTTCTCTTGTGTCTCTCATCCCCATCAAGCTTCCTTCTCAAGTGTCTCTCAGCCCCATCAAGCTTCCTTCTCTTGTGTCTCAGCCCCATCAAGCTTCCTTCTCAAGTGTCTCTCAGCCCCATCAAGCTTCCTTCTCAAGTGTCTCTCAGCCCCATCAAGCTTCCTTCTCTTGTGTCTCTCAGCCCCATCAAGCTTCCTTCTCAAGTGTCTCTCAGCCCCATCAAGCTTCCTTTTCAAGTGTCTCTCAGCCCCATCAAGCTTCCTTCTCTTGTGTCTCTCAGCCCCATCAAGCTTCCTTCTCTTGTGTCTCTCAGCCCCATCAAGCTTCCTTCTCAGGTGTCTCTCAGCCCCATCAAGCTTCCTTCTCAAGTGTCTCTCAGCCCCATCAAGCGTCCTTCTCATGGGTCTCTCAGCCCCATCAAGCTTCCTTCTCATGGGTCTCTCAGCCCCATCAAGCTTCCTTCTCATGTGTCTCAGCCCCATCAAGCTTCCTTCTCAAGTGTCTCTCAGCCCCATCGAGCTTCCTTCTCAAGTGCCTCTCAGCCCCATCAAGCTTCCTTCTCAAGTATCTCTCAGCCCCATCAAGCTTCCTTCTCTTGTGTCTCTCAGCCCCATCAAGCTTCCTTCTCATGTGTCTCAGCCCCATCAAGCTTCCTTCTCAAGTGTCTCTCAGCCCCATCGAGCTTCCTTCTCAAGTGTCTCTCAGCCCCATCAAGCTTCCTTCTCAAGTATCTCTCAGCCCCATCAAGCTTCCTTCTCTTGTGTCTCTCAGCCCCATCAAGCTTCCTTCTCTTGTGTCTCTCAGCCCCATCAAGCTTCCTTCTCAAGTATCTCTCAGCCCCATCAAGCTTCCTTCTCAAGTGTCTCTTAGCCCCATCAAGCTTCCTTCTCTTGTGTCTCTCAGCCCCATCAAGCTTCCTTCTCAAGTATCTCTCAGCCCCATCAAGCTTCCTTCTCAAGTGTCTCTTAGCCCCATCAAGCTTCCTTCTCAAGTGTCTCTCAGCCCCATCAAACTTCCTTCTCTTGTTTCTCTCAGCCCCATCAAGCTTCCTTCTCTTGTGTCTCTCAGCCCCATCAAGCTTCCTTCTCAAGTGTCTCTCAGCCCCATCAAGCTTCCTTCTCAAGTGTCTCTCAGCCCCATCAAGCTTCCTTCTCTTGTGTCTCTCAGCCCCATCAAGCTTCCTTCTCAAGTGTCTCTCAGCCCCATCAAGCTTCCTTCTCAAGTGTCTCTCAGCCCCATCAAGCTTCCTTCTCTTGTGTCTCTCAGCCCCATCAAGCTTCCTTCTCAAGTGTCTCTCAGCCCCATCAAGCTTCCTTCTCTTTTGTCTCTCAGCCCCATCAAGCTTCCTTCTCATGTGTCTCTCAGCCCCATCAAGCTTCCTTCTCATGTGTCTCTCAGCCCCATCAAGCTTCCTTCTCAGGTGTCTCTCAGCCCCATCAAGCTTCCTTCTCTTGTGTCTCTCAGCCCCATCAAGCTTCCTTCTCATGTGTCTCTCAGCCCCATCAAGCTTCCTTCTCTTGTGTCTCTCAGCCCCATCAAGCTTCCTTCTCTTGTGTCTCTCAGCCCCATCAAGCTTCCTTCTCGTGTGTCTCTCAGCCCCATCAAGCTTCCTTCTCTTGTGTCTCTCAGCCCCATCAAGCTTCCTTCTCTTGTGTCTCTCAGCCCCATCAAGCTTCCTTCTCATGTGTCTCTCAGCCCCATCAAGCTTCCTTCTCAGGTGTCTCTCAGCCCCATCAAGCTTCCTTCTCTTGTGTCTCTCAGCCCCATCAAGCTTCCTTCTCATGTGTCTCTCAGCCCCATCAAGCTTCCTTCTCATGTGTCTCTCAGCCCCATCAAGCTTCCTTCTCATGTGTCTCTCAGCCCCAACAAGCTTCCTTCTCAGGTGTCTCTCAGCCCCATCAAGCTTCCTTCTCTAGTGTCTCTCAGCCCCATCACACTTCCTTCTCATGTGTCTCACAGCCCCATCAAGCATCCTTCTCAAGTGTCTCTCAGCCCCATCAAGCTTCCTTCTCAAGTGTCTCTCAGCCCCATCAAGCTTCCTTCTCAGGTGTCTCTCAGCCCCATCAAGCTTCCTTCTCTTGTGTCTCTCAGCCCCATCAAGCTTCCTTCTCATGTGTCTCTCAGCCCCATCAAGCTTCCTTCTCTTGTGTCTCAGCCCCATCAAGCTTCCTTCTCTTGTGTCTCTCAGCCCCATCAAGCTTCCTTCTCAAGTGTCTCTCAGCCCCATCAAGCTTCCTTCTCTTGTGTCTCAGTCCCATCAAGCTTCCTTCTCAAGTGTCTCTCAGTCCCATCAAGCTTCCTTCTCAAGTGTCTCTCAGCCCCATCAAGCTTCCTTCTCAAGTGCCTCTCAGCCCCATCAAGCTTCCTTCTCATGTGTCTCTCAGCCCCATCAAGCTTCCTTCTCAAGTGTCGCTCAGCCCCATCAAGCTTCCTTCTCAAGTGCCTCTCAGCCCCATCAAGCTTCCTTCTCTTGTGTCTCAGCCTCATCAAGCTTCCTTCTCAAGTGTCTCTCAGTCCCATCAAGCTTCCTTCTCAAGTGTCTCTCAGCCCCATCAAGCTTCCTTCTCAAATGCCTCTCAGCCCCATCAAGCTTCCTTCTCTTGTGTCTCTCAGCCCCATCAAGCTTCCTTCTCTTGTGTCTCTCAGCCCCATCAAGCTTCCTTCTCTTGTGTCTCTCAGCCCCATCAAGCTTCCTTCTCAAGTGTCTCAGCCCCATCAAGCTTCCTTCTCAAGTGTCTCTCAGCTCCATCAAGCTTCCTTCTCAAGTGTCTCTCAGCCCCATCAAGCTTCCTTCTCAAGTGTCTCTCAGCCCCATCAAGCTTCCTTCTCAAGTGTCTCTCAGCCCCATCAAGCTTCCTTCTCTTGTGTCTCTCAGCCCCATCAAGCTTCCTTCTCTTGTGTCTCTCAGCCCCATCAAGCTTCTTTCTCAAGTGTCTCTCACCCTCATCAAGCGTCCTTCTCAAGTGTCTCCCAGCCCCATCAAGCTTCCTTCTCTTGTGTCTCTCAGCCCCATCAAGCTTCCTTCTCTTGTGTCTCTCAGCCCCATCAAGCTTCCTTCTCTTGTGTCTCTCAGCCCCATCAAGCTTCCTTCTCTTGTGTCTCTCAGCCCCATCAAGCTTCCTTCTCTTGTGTCTCTCAGCCCCATCAAGCTTCCTTCTCTTGTGTCTCTCAGCCCCATCAAGCTTCTTTCTCAAGTGTCTCTCACCCTCATCAAGCGTCCTTCTCAAGTGTCTCCCAGCCCCATCAAGCTTCCTTCTCTTGTGTCTCTCAGCCCCATCAAGCTTCTTTCTCAAGTGTCTCTCACCCTCATCAAGCGTCCTTCTCAAGTGTCTCCCAGCCCCATCAAGCTTCCTTCTCTTGTGTCTCTCAGCCCCATCAAGCTTCCTTCTCTTGTGTCTCTCAGCCCCATCAAGCTTCCTTCTCTTGTGTCTCTCAGCCCCATCAAGCTTCCTTCTCAAGTGTCTCTCAGCCCCTTCAAGCTTCCTTCTCAAGTGTCTCTCAGCCCCATCAAGCTTCCTTCTAAAGTGTCTCTCAGCCCCTTCAAGCTTCCTTCTCAAGTGTCTCTCAGCCCCATCAAGCTTCCTTCTCTTGTGTCTCAGCCCCATCAAGCTTCCTTCTCAAGTGTCTCTCAGCCCCATCAAGCTTCCTTCTCTTGTGTCTCTCAGCCCCATCAAGCGTCCTTCTCAAGTGTCTCCCAGCCCCATCAAGCTTCCTTCTCTTGTGTCTCTCAGCCCCATCAAGCGTCCTTCTCAAGTGTCTCCCAGCCCCATCAAGCTTCCTTCTCTTGTGTCTCTCAGCCCCATCAAGCTTCCTTCTCTTGTGTCTCTCAGCCCCATCAAGCGTCCTTCTCAAGTGTCTCCCAGCCCCATCAAGCTTCCTTCTCAAGGGTCTCAGCCCCATCAAGCTTCCTTCTCAAGTGTCTCTCGGCCCCATCAAGCTTCCTTCTCAAGTGTCTCTCAGCCCCATCAAGCTTCCTTCTCATGTGTCTCTCAGCCCCATCAAGCTTCCTTCTCTTGTGTCTCTCAGCCCCATCAAGCTTCCTTCTCTTGTGTCTCTCAGTCCCATCAAGCTTCCTTCTCAAGTGTCTCTCAGCCCCATCAAGCTTCCTTCTCAAGTGTCTCAGCCCCATCAAGCTTCCTTCTCAAGTGTCTCCCAGCCCCATCAAGCTTCCTTCTCAAGTGTCTCTCAGCCCCATCAAGCTTCCTTCTCTTGTGTCTCTCGGCCCCATCAAGCTTCCTTCTCAAGTGTCTCAGCCCCATCAAGCTTCCTTCTCAAGTGTCTCTCAGCCCCATCAAGCTTCCTTCTCAAGTGTCTCAGCCCCATCAAGCTTCCTTCTCAAGTGTCTCACAGCCCCATCAAGCATCCTTCTCTTGTGTCTCTCAGGCCCATCAAGCTTCCTTCTCTAGTGTCTCTCAGCCCCATCAAGCTCCCTTCTCTTGTGTCTCTCAGCCCCATCAAGCTTCCTTCTCAAGTGTCTCTCGGCCCCATCAAGCTTCCTTCTCAAGTGTCTCTCAGCCCCATCAAGCTTCCTTCTCTTGTGTCTCTCAGCCCCATCAAGCTTCCTTCTCTTGTGTCTCTCAGCCCCATCAAGCTTCCTTCTCAAGTGTCTCTCGGCCCCATCAAGCTTCCTTCTCTTGTGTCTCTCAGCCCCATCAAGCTTCCTTCTCTTGTGTCTCTCAGCCCCATCAACCTTCCTTCTCTTCTGTCTCTCAGCCCCATCAAACTTCCTTCTCTTGTGTCTCTCAGCCCCATCAAGCTTCCTTCTCAAGCGTCTCTCAGCCCCATCAAGCATCCTTCTCAAGTGTCTCTCAGCCCCATCAAGCTTCCTTCTCAAGTGTCTCTCAGCCCCATCAAGCTTCCTTCTCAAGTGTCTCTCGGCCCCATCAAGCTTCCTTCTCAAGTGTCTCTCGGCCCCACCAAGCTTCCTTCTCGTGGGTCTCTCAGCCCCATCAAGCTTCCTTCTCAAGTGTCTCTCAGCCCCATCAAGCTTCCTTATCATGTGTCTCTCAGCCCCATCAAGCTTCCTTCTCATGTGTCTCTCAGCCCCATCAAGCTTCCTTCTCATGGGTCTCTCAGCCCCATCAAGCTTCCTTCTCATGTGTCTCTCAGCCCCATCAAGCTTCCTTATCATGTGTCTCTCAGCCCCATCAAGCTTCCTTCTCATGTGTCTCTCAGCCCCATCAAGCTTCCTTCTCAAGTGTCTCTCAGCCCCATCAAGCTTCCTTCTCTTGTGTCTCTCAGCCCCATCAAGCTTCCTTCTCAAGCGTCTCTCAGCCCCATCAAGCATCCTTCTCAAGTGTCTCTCAGCCCCATCAAGCTTCCTTCTCAAGTGTCTCACAGCCCCATCAAGCATCCTTCTCAAGTGTCTCTCAGCCCCATCAAGCTTCCTTCTCAAGTGTCTCTCGGCCCCACCAAGCTTCCTTCTCGTGGGTCTCTCAGCCCCATCAAGCTTCCTTCTCTTGTGTCTCTCAGCCCCATCAAGCTTCCTTCTCATGGGTCTCTCAGCCCCATCAAGCTTCCTTCTCATGTGTCTCTCAGCCCCATCAAGCTTCCTTATCATGTGTCTCTCAGCCCCATCAAGCTTCCTTCTCATGTGTCTCTCAGCCCCATCAAGCTTCCTTCTCAAGTGTCTCTCAGCCCCATCAAGCTTCCTTCTCTTGTGTCTCTCAGCCCCATCAAGCTTCCTTCTCTTGTGTCTCTCAGCCCCATCAAGCTTCCTTCTCAAGTGTCTCTCAGCCCCATCAAGCTTCCTTCTCTTGTGTCTCAGCCCCATCAAGCTTCCTTCTCAAGTGTCTCTCAGCCCCATCAAGCTTCCTTCTCAAGTGTCTCTCAGCCCCATCAAGCTTCCTTCTCTTGTGTCTCTCAGCCCCATCAAGCTTCCTTCTCAAGTGTCTCTCAGCCCCATCAAGCTTCCTTTTCAAGTGTCTCTCAGCCCCATCAAGCTTCCTTCTCTTGTGTCTCTCAGCCCCATCAAGCTTCCTTCTCTTGTGTCTCTCAGCCCCATCAAGCTTCCTTCTCAAGTGTCTCTCAGCCCCATCAAGCTTCCTTCTCAAGTGTCTCTCAGCCCCATCAAGCGTCCTTCTCATGGGTCTCTCAGCCCCATCAAGCTTCCTTCTCATTTGTCTCTCAGCCCCATCAAGCTTCCTTCTCATGTGTCTCAGCCCCATCAAGCTTCCTTCTCAAGTGTCTCTCAGCCCCATCGAGCTTCCTTCTCAAGTGTCTCTCAGCCCCATCAAGCTTCCTTCTCAAGTATCTCTCAGCCCCATCAAGCTTCCTTCTCTTGTGTCTCTCAGCCCCATCAAGCTTCCTTCTCATGTGTCTCAGCCCCATCAAGCTTCCTTCTCAAGTGTCTCTCAGCCCCATCGAGCTTCCTTCTCAAGTGTCTCTTAGCCCCATCAAGCTTCCTTCTCAAGTGTCTCTCAGCCCCATCAAACTTCCTTCTCTTGTGTCTCTCAGCCCCATCAAGCTTCCTTCTCTTGTGTCTCTCAGCCCCATCAAGCTTCCTTCTCAAGTGTCTCTCAGCCCCATCAAGCTTCCTTCTCAAGTGTCTCTCAGCCCCATCAAGCTTCCTTCTCTTGTGTCTCTCAGCCCCATCAAGCTTCCTTCTCAAGTGTCTCTCAGCCCCATCAAGCTTCCTTCTCAAGTGTCTCTCAGCCCCATCAAGCTTCCTTCTCTTGTGTCTCTCAGCCCCATCAAGCTTCCTTCTCAAGTGTCTCTCAGCCCCATCAAGCTTCCTTCTCTTTTGTCTCTCAGCCCCATCAAGCTTCCTTCTCATGTGTCTCTCAGCCCCATCAAGCTTCCTACTCATGTCTCTCAGCCCCATCTAGCTTCCTTCTCATGGGTCTCTCAGCCCCATCAAGCTTCCTTCTCAAGTGTCTCTCAGTCCCATCAAGCTTCCTTCTCTTGTGTCTCTCAGCCCCATCAAGCTTCCTTCTCTTGTGTCTCTCAGTCCCATCAAGCTTCCTTCTCTTGTGTCTCTCAGCCCCATCAAGCTTCCTTCTCAAGTGTCTCTCAGTCCCATCAAGCTTCCTTCTCAAGTGTCTCAGCCCCATCAAGCTTCCTTCTCAAGTGTCTCAGCCCCATCAAGCTTCCTTCTCAAGTGTCTCAGCCCCATCAAGCTTCCTTCTCAAGTGTCTCAGCCCCATCAAGCTTCCTTCTCAAGTGTCTCTCAGCCCCATCAAGCTTCCTTCTCAAGTGTCTCCCAGCCCCATCAAGCTTCCTTCTCTTGTGTCTCTCAGCCCCATCAAGCTTCCTTCTCAAGTGTGTCTCAGCCCCATCAAGCTTCCTTCTCATGGGTCTCTCAGCCCCATCAAGCTTCCTTCTCAAGTGTCTCTCAGCCCCATCAAGCTTCCTTCTCAAGTGTCTCTCAGCCCCATCAAGCTTCCTTCTCAAGTGTCTCAGCCCCATCAAGCTTCCTTCTCAGGTGTCTCTCAGCCCCATCAAGCTTCCTTCTCAAGTGTCTCTCAGCCCCATCAAGCTTCCTTCTCTTGTGTCTCTCAGCCCCATCAAGCTTCCTTCTCTTGTGTCTCTCAGCCCCATCAAGCTTCCTTCTCAAGTGTCTCTCAGCCCCATCAAGCTTCCTTCTCTTGTGTGTCTCACAGCCCCATCAAGCTTCCTTCTCAAGTGTCTCTCAGCCCCATCAAGCTTCGTTCTCTTGTGTCTCTCAGCCCCATCAAGCTTCCTTCTCTTGTGTGTCTCACAGCCCCATCAAGCTTCCTTCTCAAGTGTCTCTCAGCCCCATCAAACTTCCTTCTCTTGTGTCTCTCAGCCCCATCAAGCGTCCTTCTCAAGTGTCTCCCAGCCCCATCAAGCCTCCTTCTCTTGTGTCTCTCAGCCCCATCAAGCGTCCTTCTCAAGTGTCTCCCAGCCCCATCAAGCTTCCTTCTCTTGTGTCTCTCGGCCCCATCAAGCTTCCTTCTCAAGTGTCTCAGCCCCATCAAGCTTCCTTCTCAAGGGTCTCAGCCCCATCAAGCGTCCTTCTCAAGTGTCTCTCAGCCCCATCAAGCTTCCTTCTCAAGTGTCTCCCAGCCCCATCAAGCTTCCTTCTCTTGTGTCTCTCAGCCCCATCAAGCTTCCTTCTCAAGTGTCTCTCAGCCCCATCAAGCTTCCTTCTCAAGTGTCTCTCAGCTCCATCAAGCTTCCTTCTCAAGTCTCTCAGCCCCATCTAGCTTCCTTCTCAAGTGTCTCTCAGCCCCATCAAGCTTCCTTCTCTTGTGTCTCGCAGCCCCATCAAGCTTCCTTCTCAAGTGTCTCTCGGCCCCATCAAGCTTCCTTCTCAAGTGTCTCTCTGCCCCATCAAGCTTCCTTCTCAAGTGTCTCTCAGCTCCATCAAGCTTCCTTCTCTTGTGTCTCTCAGCCCCATAAAGCTTCCTTCTCTTGTGTCTCTCAGCCCCATCAAGCTTCCTTCTCAAGTGTCTCTCGGCCCCATCAAGCTTCCTTCTCTTGTGTCTCTCAGCCCCATCAAGCTTCCTTCTCTTGTGTCTCTCAGCCCCATCAAACTTCCTTCTCTTGTGTCTCTCAGCCCCATCAAGCTTCCTTCTCAAGTGTCTCTCAGCCCCATCAAGCTTCCTTCTCAAGTGTCTCACAGCCCCATCAAGCTTTCTTCTCAAGTGTCTCACAGCCCCATCAAGCATCCTTCTCAAGTGTCTCTCAGCCCCATCAAGCTTCCTTCTCAAGTGTCTCAGCCCCATCAAGCTTCCTTCTCAAGTGTCTCTGGGCCCCACCAAGCATCCTTCTCAAGTGTCTCTCAGCCCCATCAAGCTTCCTTCTCAAGTGTCTCAGCCCCATCAAGCTTCCTTCTCAAGTGTCTCTCGGCCCCATCAAGCTTCCTTCTCAAGTGTCTCTCGGCCCCATCAAGCTTCCTTCTCATGGGTCTCTCAGCCCCATCAAGCTTCCTTCTCTTGTGTCTCTCAGCCCCATCAAACTTCCTTCTCTTGTGTCTCTCAGCCCCATCAAGCTTCCTTCTCAAGTGTCTCTCAGCCCCATCAAGCTTCCTTCTCTTGTGTCTCTCAGCCCCATCAAGCTTCCTTCTCAAGTGTCTCAGCCCCATCAAGCTTCCTTCTCAAGTGTCTCTCGGCCCCGTCAAGCTTCCTTCTCAAGTGTCTCTCGGCCCCACCAAGCTTCCTTCTCGTGGGTCTCTCAGCCCCATCAAGCTTCCTTCTCTTGTGTCTCTCAGCCCCATCAAACTTCCTTCTCTTGTGTCTCTCAGCCCCATCAAGCTTCCTTCTCAAGCGTCTCTCAGCCCCATCAAGCATCCTTCTCAAGTGTCTCACAGCCCCATCAAGCATCCTTCTCAAGTGTCTCTCAGCCCCATCAAGCTTCCTTCTCAAGTGTCTCTCGGCCCCATCAAGCTTCCTTCTCAAGTGTCTCTCGGCCCCACCAAGCTTCCTTCTCGTGGGTCTCTCAGCCCCATCAAGCTTCCTTCTCAAGTGTCTCTCAGCCCCATCAAGCTTCCTTCTCATGGGTCTCTCAGCCCCATCAAGCTTCCTTCTCATGTGTCTCTCAGCCCCATCAAGCTTCCTTATCATGTGTCTCTCAGCCCCATCAAGCTTCCTTCTCATGTGTCTCTCAGCCCCATCAAGCTTCCTTCTCAAGTGTCTCTCAGCCCCACCAAGCTTCCTTCTCAAGTGTCTCTCGGCCCCACCAAGCTTCCTTCTCTTGTGTCTCTCAGCCCCATCAAGCTTCCTTCTCTTGTGTCTCTCAGCCCCATCAAGCTTCCTTCTCAAGTGTCTCTCAGCCCCATCAAGCTTCCTTCTCAAGTGTCTCACAGCCCCATCAAGCTTTCTTCTCAAGTGTCTCACAGCCCCATCAAGCATCCTTCTCAAGTGTCTCTCAGCCCCATCAAGCTTCCTTCTCAAGTGTCTCAGCCCCATCAAGCTTCCTTCTCAAGTGTCTCTGGGCCCCACCAAGCATCCTTCTCAAGTGTCTCTCAGCCCCATCAAGCTTCCTTCTCAAGTGTCTCAGCCCCATCAAGCTTCCTTCTCAAGTGTCTCTCGGCCCCATCAAGCTTCCTTCTCAAGTGTCTCTCGGCCCCATCAAGCTTCCTTCTCATGGGTCTCTCAGCCCCATCAAGCTTCCTTCTCTTGTGTCTCTCAGCCCCATCAAACTTCCTTCTCTTGTGTCTCTCAGCCCCATCAAGCTTCCTTCTCAAGTGTCTCTCAGCCCCATCAAGCTTCCTTCTCTTGTGTCTCTCAGCCCCATCAAGCTTCCTTCTCAAGTGTCTCAGCCCCATCAAGCTTCCTTCTCAAGTGTCTCTCGGCCCCGTCAAGCTTCCTTCTCAAGTGTCTCTCGGCCCCACCAAGCTTCCTTCTCGTGGGTCTCTCAGCCCCATCAAGCTTCCTTCTCTTGTGTCTCTCAGCCCCATCAAACTTCCTTCTCTTGTGTCTCTCAGCCCCATCAAGCTTCCTTCTCAAGCGTCTCTCAGCCCCATCAAGCATCCTTCTCAAGTGTCTCACAGCCCCATCAAGCATCCTTCTCAAGTGTCTCTCAGCCCCATCAAGCTTCCTTCTCAAGTGTCTCTCGGCCCCATCAAGCTTCCTTCTCAAGTGTCTCTCGGCCCCACCAAGCTTCCTTCTCGTGGGTCTCTCAGCCCCATCAAGCTTCCTTCTCAAGTGTCTCTCAGCCCCATCAAGCTTCCTTCTCATGGGTCTCTCAGCCCCATCAAGCTTCCTTCTCATGTGTCTCTCAGCCCCATCAAGCTTCCTTATCATGTGTCTCTCAGCCCCATCAAGCTTCCTTCTCATGTGTCTCTCAGCCCCATCAAGCTTCCTTCTCAAGTGTCTCTCAGCCCCACCAAGCTTCCTTCTCAAGTGTCTCTCGGCCCCACCAAGCTTCCTTCTCTTGTGTCTCTCAGCCCCATCAAGCTTCCTTCTCTTGTGTCTCTCAGCCCCATCAAGCTTCCTTCTCAAGTGTCTCTCAGCCCCATCAAGCTTCCTTCTCTTGTGTCTCAGCCCCATCAAGCTTCCTTCTCAAGTGTCTCTCAGCCCCATCAAGCTTCCTTCTCAAGTGTCTCTCAGCCCCATCAAGCTTCCTTCTCTTGTGTCTCTCAGCCCCATCAAGCTTCCTTCTCAAGTGTCTCTCAGCCCCATCAAGCTTCCTTCTCAAGTGTCTCTCAGCCCCATCAAGCTTCCTTCTCTTGTGTCTCTCAGCCCCATCAAGCTTCCTTCTCAAGTGTCTCTCAGCCCCATCAAGCTTACTTCTCAAGTGTCTCTCAGCCCCATCAAGCTTCCTTCTCATGGGTCTCTCAGCCCCATCAAGCTTCCTTCTCATGTGTCTCTCAGCCCCATCAAGCTTCCTTATCATGTGTCTCACAGCCCCATCAAGCTTCCTTCTCAAGTGTCTCTCAGCCCCATCAACCTTCCTTCTCATGGGTCTCAGCCACATCAAGCTTCCTTCTCAAGTGTCTCTCAGCCCCATCAAGCTTCCTTCTCATGTGTCTCTCAGCCCCATCAAGCTTCCTTCTCAAGTGTCTCTCAGCCCCATCAAGCTTCCTTCTCTTGTGTCTCTCAGCCCCATCAAGCTTCCTTCTCTTGTGTCTCTCAGCCCCATCAAGCTTCCTTCTCAAGTGTCTCTCAGCCCCATCAAGCTTCCTTCTCTTGTGTCTCAGCCCCATCAAGCTTCCTTCTCAAGTGTCTCTCAGCCCCATCAAGCTTCCTTCTCAAGTGTCTCTCAGCCCCATCAAGCTTCCTTCTCTTGTGTCTCTCAGCCCCATCAAGCTTCCTTCTCAAGTGTCTCTCAGCCCCATCAAGCTTCCTTCTCAAGTGTCTCTCAGCCCCATCAAGCTTCCTTCTCTTGTGTCTCTCAGCCCCATCAAGCGTCCTTCTCAAGTGTCTCTCAGCCCCATCAAGCTTCCTTCTCAAGTGTCTCTCAGCCCCATCAAGCGTCCTTCTCATGGGTCTCTCAGCCCCATCAAGAATCCTTCTCATGGGTCTCTCAGCCCCATCAAGCTTCCTTCTCATGTGTCTCCCAGCCCCATCAAGCTTCCTTATCATGTGTCTCTCAGCCCCATCAAGCTTCCTTCTCATGTGTCTCTCAGCCCCATCAAGCTTCCTTCTCAAGTGTCTCTCAGCCCCATCAAGCTTCCTTCTCTTGTGTCTCTCAGCCCCATCAAGCTTCCTTCTCAAGTGTCTCTCAGCCCCATCAAGCTTCCTTCTCAAGTGTCTCTCAGCCCCATCAAGCGTCCTTCTCATGGGTCTCTCAGCCCCATCAAGCTTCCTTCTCATGGGTCTCTCAGCCCCATCAAGCTTCCTACTCATGTCTCTCAGCCCCATCAAGCTTCCTTCTCAAGTGTCTCTCAGCCCCATCAAGCTTCCTTCTCAAGTGTCTCTCAGCCCCATCAAGCGTCCTTCTCATGGGTCTCTCAGCCCCATCAAGCTTCCTTCTCATGGGTCTCTCAGCCCCATCAAGCTTCCTTCTCATGTGTCTCAGCCCCATCAGGCTTCCTTCCCAAGTGTCTCTCAGCCCCATCGAGCTTCCTTCTCAAGTGTCTCTCAGCCCCATCAAGCTTCCTTCTCAAGTATCTCTCAGCCCCATCAAGCTTCCTTCTCTTGTGTCTCTCAGCCCCATCAAGCTTCCTTCTCATGTGTCTCAGCCCCATCAAGCTTCCTTCTCAAGTGTCTCTCAGCCCCATCGAGCTTCCTTCTCAAGTGTCTCTCAGCCCCATCAAGCTTCCTTCTCAAGTATCTCTCAGCCCCATCAAGCTTCCTTCTCTTGTGTCTCTCAGCCCCATCAAGCTTCCTTCTCTTGTGTCTCTCAGCCCCATCAAGCTTCCTTCTCAAGTATCTCTCAGCCCCATCAAGCTTCCTTCTCAAGTGTCTCTTAGCCCCATCAAGCTTCCTTCTCTTGTGTCTCAGCCCCATCAAGCTTCCTTCTCTTGTGTCTCTCAGCCCCATCAAGCTTCCTTCTCAAGTGTCTCTCAGCCCCATCAAGCTTCCTTCTCAAGTGTCTCTCAGCCCCATCAAGCTCCCTTCTCAAGTGCCTCTCAGCCCCATCAAGCTTCCTTCTCATGTGTCTCTCAGCCCCATCAAGCTTCCTTCTCATGTGTCTCAGCCCCATCAAGCTTCCTTCTCAAGTGTCTCTCAGCCCCATCGAGCTTCCTACTCAAGTGTCTCTCAGCCCCATCAAGCTTCCTTCTCAAGTGTCTCTCAGCCCCATCAAGCTTCCTTCTCTTGTGTCTCTCAGCCCCATCAAGCTTCCTTCTCTTGTGTCTCTCAGCCCCATCAAGCTTCCTTCTCTTGTGTCTCTCAGCCCCATCAAGCTTCCTTCTCAAGTGTCTCTCAGCCCCATCAAGCTTCCTTCTCAAGTGTCTCTCAGCCCCATCAAGCTCCCTTCTCATGTGTCTCACAGCCCCATCAAGCTTCCTTCTCTTGTGTCTCTCAGCCCCATCAAGCTTCCTTCTCAAGTGTCTCTCAGCCCCATCAAGCTTCCTTCTCAAGTGTCTCTCAGTCCCATCAAGCTTCCTTCTCTTGTGTCTCTCAGCCCCATCAAGCTTCCTTCTCTTGTGTCTCTCAGCCCCATCAAGCTTCCTTCTCAAGTGTCTCTCAGTCCCATCAAGCTTCCTTCTCAAGTGTCTCAGCCCCATCAAGCTTCCTTCTCAAGTGTCTCAGCCCCATCAAGCTTCCTTCTCAAGTGTCTCAGCCCCATCAAGCTTCCTTCTCAAGTGTCTCAGCCCCATCAAGCTTCCTTCTCAAGTGTCTCTCAGCCCCATCGAGCTTCCTTCTCAAGTGTCTCCCAGCCCCATCAAGCTTCCTTCTCTTGTGTCTCTCAGCCCCATCAAGCTTCCTTCTCAAGTGCCTCTCAGCCCCATCAAGCTTCCTTCTCAAGTGTCTCTCAGCCCCATCAAGCTTCCTTCTCATGTGTCTCTCAGCCCCATCAAGCTTCCTTCTCATGTGTCTCAGCCCCATCAAGCTTCCTTCTCAAGTGTCTCTCAGCCCCATCGAGCTTCCTTCTCAAGTGTCTCTCAGCCCCATCAAGCTTCCTTCTCAAGTGTCTCTCAGCCCCATCAAGCTTCCTTCTCTTGTGTCTCTCAGCCCCATCAAGCTTCCTTCTCTTGTGTCTCTCAGCCCCATCAAGCTTCCTTCTCTTGTGTCTCTCAGCCCCATCAAGCTTCCTTCTCAAGTGTCTCTCAGCCCCATCAAGCTTCCTTCTCAAGTGTCTCTCAGCCCCATCAAGCTCCCTTCTCATGTGTCTCACAGCCCCATCAAGCTTCCTTCTCTTGTGTCTCTCAGCCCCATCAAGCTTCCTTCTCAAGTGTCTCTCAGCCCCATCAAGCTTCCTTCTCAAGTGTCTCTCAGCCCCATCAAGCTTCCTTCTCAAGTGTCTCTCAGTCCCATCAAGCTTCCTTCTCAAGTGTCTCTCAGCCCCATCAAGCTTCCTTCTCAAGTGTCTCTCAGCCCCATCAAGCGTCCTTCTCATGGGTCTCTCAGCCCCATCAAGCTTCCTTCTCATGGGTCTCTCAGCCCCATCAAGCTTCATACTCATGTCTCTCAGCCCCATCAAGCTTCCTTCTCAAGTGTCTCTCAGCCCCATCAAGCTTCCTTCTCAAGTGTCTCTCAGCCCCATCAAGCGTCCTTCTCATGGGTCTCTCAGCCCCATCAAGCTTCCTTCTCATGGGTCTCTCAGCCCCATCAAGCTTCCTTCTCATGTGTCTCAGCCCCATCAAGCTTCCTTCCCAAGTGTCTCTCAGCCCCATCGAGCTTCCTTCTCAAGTGTCTCTCAGCCCCATCAAGCTTCCTTCTCAAGTATCTCTCAGCCCCATCAAGCTTCCTTCTCTTGTGTCTCTCAGCCCCATCAAGCTTCCTTCTCATGTGTCTCAGCCCCATCAAGCTTCCTTCTCAAGTGTCTCTCAGCCCCATCGAGCTTCCTTCTCAAGTGTCTCTCAGCCCCATCAAGCTTCCTTCTCAAGTATCTCTCAGCCCCATCAAGCTTCCTTCTCTTGTGTCTCTCAGCCCCATCAAGCTTCCTTCTCTTGTGTCTCTCAGCCCCATCAAGCTTCCTTCTCAAGTATCTCTCAGCCCCATCAAGCTTCCTTCTCAAGTGTCTCTTAGCCCCATCAAGCTTCCTTCTCTTGTGTCTCAGCCCCATCAAGCTTCCTTCTCTTGTGTCTCTCAGCCCCATCAAGCTTCCTTCTCAAGTGTCTCTCAGCCCCATCAAGCTTCCTTCTCAAGTGTCTCTCAGCCCCATCAAGCTCCCTTCTCAAGTGCCTCTCAGCCCCATCAAGCTTCCTTCTCAAGTGTCTCTCAGCCCCATCAAGCTTCCTTCTCATGTGTCTCTCAGCCCCATCAAGCTTCCTTCTCATGTGTCTCAGCCCCATCAAGCTTCCTTCTCAAGTGTCTCTCAGCCCCATCGAGCTTCCTTCTCAAGTGTCTCTCAGCCCCATCAAGCTTCCTTCTCAAGTGTCTCTCAGCCCCATCAAGCTTCCTTCTCTTGTGTCTCTCAGCCCCATCAAGCTTCCTTCTCTTGTGTCTCTCAGCCCCATCAAGCTTCCTTCTCTTGTGTCTCTCAGCCCCATCAAGCTTCCTTCTCAAGTGTCTCTCAGCCCCATCAAGCTTCCTTCTCAAGTGTCTCTCAGCCCCATCAAGCTCCCTTCTCATGTGTCTCACAGCCCCATCAAGCTTCCTTCTCTTGTGTCTCAGCCCCATCAAGCTTCCTTCTCAAGTGTCTCTCAGCCCCATCAAGCTTCCTTCTCAAGTGTCTCTCAGCCCCATCAAGCTTCCTTCTCAAGTGTCTCTCAGCCCCATCAAGCTTCCTTCTCAAGTGTCTCTCAGCCCCATCAAGCTTCCTTCTCTTGTGTCTCTCAGCCCCATCAAGCTTCCTTCTCAAGTGTCTCTCAGCCCCATCAAGCTTCCTTCTCATGTGTCTCTCAGCCCCATCAAGCTTCCTTCTCAAGTGTCTCAGCCCCATCAAGCTTCCTTCTCAAGTGTCTCAGCCCCATAAAGCTTCCTTCTCAAGTCTCTCAGCCCCATCAAGCTTCCTTCTCAAGTGTCTCTCAGCCCCATCAAGCTTCCTTCTCTTGTGTCTCTCAGCCCCATCAAGCTTCCTTCTCATGTGTCTCTCAGCCCCATCAAGCTTCCTTCTCATGTGTCTCTCAGCCCCATCAAGCTTCCTTCTCAAGTGTCTCAGCCCCATAAAGCTTCCTTCTCAAGTCTCTCAGTCCCATCAAGCTTCCTTCTCAAGTGTCTCTCAGCCCCATCAAGCTTCCTTCTCTTGTGTCTCAGCCCCATCAAGCTTCCTTCTCAAGTGTCTCTCAGCCCCATCAAGCTTCCTTCTCTTGTGTCTCAGCCCCATCAAGCTTCCTTCTCAAGTGTCTCTCAGCCCCATTAAGCTTCCTTCTCAAGTGTCTCTCAGCCCCATCAAGCTTCCTTCTCAAGTGTCTCTCAGCCCCATCAAGCTTCCTTCTCTTGTGTCTCTCAGCCCCATCAAGCTTCCTTCTCTTGTGTCTCAGCCCCATCAAGCTTCCTTCTCAAGTGTCTCAGCCCCATCAAGCTTCCTTCTCAAGTGTCTCACAGCCCCATCAAGCTTCCTTCTCATGGGTCTCTCAGCCCCATCAAGCTTCCTTCTCAAGTGTCTCTCAGCCGCATCAAGCTTCCTTCTCAAGTGTCTCAGCCCCATCAAGCTTCCTTCTCAAGTGTCTCTCAGCCCCATCAAGCTTCCTTCTCATGTGTCTCAGTCCCATCAAGCTTCCTTCTCAAGTGTCTCTCAGCCCCATCAAGCTTCCTTCTCAAGTGTCTCTCAGCCCCATCACGCTTCCTTCTCAAGTGTCTCTCAGTCCCATCAAGCTTCCTTCTCAAGTGTCTCAGCCCCATCAAGCTTCCTTCTCTTGTGTCTCTCAGCCCCATCAAGCTTCCTTCTAAAGTGTCTCAGCCCCATCAAGCTTCCTTCTCAAGTGTCTCTCAGTCCCATCAAGCTTCCTTCTCAAGTGTCTCTCAGCCCCATCAAGCTTCCTTCTCATGTGTCTCTCAGCCCCATCAAGCTTCCTTCTCATGGGTCTCTCAGCCCCATCAAGCTTCCTTCTCATGGGTCTCTCAGCCCCATCAAGCTTCCTTCTCTTGTGTCTCTCAGCCCCATCAAGCTTCCTTCTCATGGGTCTCTCAGCCCCATCAAGCTTCCTTCTCATGGGTCTCTCAGCCCCATCAAGCTTCCTTCTCTTGTGTCTCTCAGCCCCATCAAGCTTCCTTCTCATGTGTCTCTCAGCCCCATCAAGCTTCCTTCTCATGGGTCTCTCAGCCCCATCAAGCTTCCTTCTCAGGTGTCTCAGTCCCATCAAGATTCCTTCTCAAGTGTCTCTCAGCCCCATCAAACTTCCTTCTCATGGGTCTTCTTTGCTGCAATTAGTTTAAAAATGTAGTTATATTAGAAAGAGGTTGTATGTTAGTGACCTTTCATTTCAGTCGTTTCCCATTATTTTCAAAATATATTTAGAGCTTCTCATTGTTCAAAGTATAGAACATTCTGATATTTGTTTCTTCCAATGCACTTCATTCGATGATTTTATTAAATGGAGAAAGTGCCACCCTAAGTGTCTCACTTTTGGCAGGTAACAGAACAGAGCGCTGATGGTCCAAAGCACCATCCTCAGTAAGCTGGACTATTGTAATGCCCCGTTACTAGAATCCCCGCAATATCTGATTGAGAGATTGGAGAGAGTAGAGACCATGGCTGCCAAACTGGTACTAGTGCAACCACGCCGCTCCTCCGCCTCCCGGGCACTCTCAGATTTACACTGGCTGCCAGTCTCGCAGAGGATACGATTTAAGGCACTATGTATAGTATTTAAGGCTCTACATGATCATGGGCCAAAATCTCTGCAGGAGAAACTGACATAGTATGTCCCTCCACGAGCACTGCGCTCCTCATCGGCTAATCTGGTGAGGGCACCTAGAGTAAGGAAAGTTAAATCAGGAGGTAGGGCCTTCACTGCGGTAGCGTCCTGCCTTTGGAATACTCTTCCATTTGATATGAGACAAATAGACAACATCCTGCAGTTTAGAAAAAGGTTAAAAACCTGGCTCTACCCTCGAGTATGCTCCTTGGCAGCCTGCTAACTCCTTCCTGGCAGGGGACACAGTCTCTCGGTCCTAAGCTAGTTGCCTGTATCACAGCGCCAGGTTACCCGTAGGGTGTCAGTTGCGCTTTACAAATAATTATAAAATAAATAAATAAATAAATGTTTACCCTGTTCACTCTACGCCAGAGCAGCTTCTGCCTTTTTTCTTACAATTAGCAAAATCCAGACTCTCTCACTCTACCTTAAAGCTTTTTCTGGCTGCAATTTCCAAATTCCGTCAGGATGGCTCCCATTTTTCAAGAATTATTCAACAACTTTTCAAAGGCTTATTTCAGATGTTCCCTAAAATTCGACGCCCGCCTCCTCCTTGGCATCTGAACATTGTGTTGGCACAACTCATGAAGTCCCCATTTGAGCCCATTCGTAGGGCTGATCTTAAATTCATCTCCTGGAAGACATCGCTGCTTTTAGCTCTTACTTCGAGTCAGCGAGATACAAGCTTTTACTATCAAACCACCTTTTCTTCAATTCACCAAAGACGCTGTGGTGCTCCGCACTAATCCGACTTTAATTCCTAAAGTTCCATCTGATTTCCACCTGAATGAGCCTGTCATCTTAAAGACTTTTTTCCCTAATCCACAGTTGCCAGCAGAAAAGACTTTACATTCTCTGGATGTTAAGATTTGTTTGAAATTTTATTTGCAAAGAACAAAAAGAATCCGTAAAACTGATCAGCTCTTCATAGCCTACGGCAGGATGCATAAAGGACATCATGTTGCTAAATAGACTATTGCACGTTGGATATCTAGAGCAATTTCCTTTTGCCATCAGCAAGCAGGCAAGACACTTCAAGCGCACTCTACTAGCGCAGTCTCCTCTTCTACTTCTCTCTTAGCTGGTGTGCCTCTTCATCAGATTTGCAGACCTGCGTCCAAGCACTACTGTCTGGAAGCTGCCAACAATGCTGTGGGGCAAGCGGTGCTACGTAATCTTTTTAAGTAAGGTGAGCCTCTGTTTCTTACCTCCTCCTGCACACAATGTAGATATGTATATATTTCTGCTTTTGCTGATGTGCCCATGTTTACTGCTATACTGTAATATACGTATATGTATTCTCTCGTACTCTGTTTACGATTTACTTATGGATTACCAGGCACAGTTCTCGAATTACTGCTATCTACTCTGATTCAATCATGTGAATCTATGAAAGATACCCCAATTCTGGAGAAGAACATAAGTTACTTACCTGAAAACTGTGGTTGTCCAGTATTGGTATCTTTCATAGATTCACATGCGACCCACCCACATCGTCTCAGAGGCTTCCCTCTTCTCCTTGGCTATTATGCCACACTTGTGCTAAAAAATCAGAGAGCCTGAGCCTCTGAGGAGAAGGTTCCAGAGGGTGCTGTCGCCTGATTGGCTGGAGTTTGGACCATATCTAATGACTTGGACAAGTTATTAAAGTGACAAGTTTTTTCCTATTAACTTCTATGTTACAATACTTCCTATTGCTCTTTCAGCTATGCTTTCGCTATGCTATTGCTATATTGATATTTATTCTATGTACCGTGGGACTCACACTTCGACGACTGGGAATGATTCAAGCATGTGAATCTATCAAAGATACCAATGCTGGAGAACCACATTTTACAGGTAAGTAACTTATGTTAATTTTCCTGATCTGGCAATAATACCTGGGTCTAGACCCAGACTGGTGGCCGGAGGATCTGGGATCGTGCCCTACACTCTCTAGGAAAGCTAAGAATTTGGGAGTCATGGTGGATAACAAACTCACCATGGGGGACCAAGTGAATCAGGTAACTTCAGCAAAAAAATCAAGTTCTTCCTATCGGCAGACAACCTAAGGACGGTCGTCACTGCACTCATTATGTCCCGTCTGGACTATTGCAACAGCCTCTATCTTAATGTTCAGAAACAACATATGAACAAGTTGCAACTGGTCCAGAACGCGGCAGCAAGAATGCTGACGGGAACTTGTAGGTTTGCTTCGGTCAAAAGAGAACTTAAGAAACTGCATTGGCTCCCAGTTCCACTTAGATCATGCTTCAAGGCACTTTGTGTCGTCTTTAAGGCGGTTAATGGGATTGGTCCGGAGTTTCTTAAAACCAGACTTACATGGTATGTTCCTGCGTTCCTCCGGATCCAAATTAGTCCAAACCTCCACCTTTAAGAAAACTAACTGGGGAGGCAGACGTTTTCTCCACTGTGCCTCCAAAGCATGGAATGAACTTCCGTTCCATCTCAGAAATGAGCCAAACGTTTTTTCTTTTCGCAAGGGTTTGAAAACATGATTCTTCTCCCACTAAACAGCTGATACACCCCATGTCACCAGTACTCAGCGCCAGGACACCCTAGGGTAGCAGTGCGCTTTACAAGTACAAATAACATAACAAAACATAGACACACAGACACACACACTCTCTCACTCACACACATTCTCACACTTACCCACCCTACCTCACATAAGAAACATATATTTAACTTCTAAATGACACCTTCAACTAGGACCATTAGTAAACAGGTTCATGCAGAATTCAAAAGATCCTACTTGTAAGGATATCTGTGCAGTCATCCCCATGACAGGAAAGAAGAAATGCCGCTTGAATTAATAAAATGCTTTAGGAGGCTAAGCATTCTTAAATTAAGAAATGAATGAAAGATAAGCCAGGAATAGAGAGAAACAGAAAAAGAAATAAGAAAGAGGACAAAAAAAAGTAAAATCTATCTATATAAATAAAAATGTAACTGTTCGTTTGTTCAAAATCTCAAATCTCCGAAAGTACTCCACCGATTGCTCTGAAATTTTGACACAATGTTGGATTCGAAAACATGCGTGCTTTTATATACACAATGTTGGATTCGAATATGCACGTGTCGAATATGTGCGTGTTTTTAATCGAAAGCCCGAACAGGCAAATAAAAATGTAAAGTGTTCGTTTGTTCAAAATCTTAAATCTCAAAAAGTTCTTCACTGATTGCTTTAAAATTTTGACACAACGTTGGATTTGAATACGCGCGTGTTGTTATATACACAACGTTGGATTCGGAAACGCGCGTGTCGCATACGCCCGTGTTTTTAAACGAAAGCCCGAACAGACTCTATCGATTTGGTTGATGCTCAACAACTACAAGGGACGCATAGAGACAATAGTCTACATATATTAGGATGGACAGTTGGTGTCAGGATGGCAGACCGTGAAGTGGGTGGAGGAAGGGGGAGGAGTTGGTTCAGTTTGCAACATAATTTAAAAGAACACGATGCAACCGCGACCTGCGGTTCTATTACATGTTATATATTAAGGATGCGTCCAAAAGCTACCATCTGTACTGATTGTTTCTGGTATATCAACTGATGTGATGTGATTTAAATATGTATCAAATTGATATTGGTAAAAACTGGATAACAAGCAGCAAAAACTAAAAAAACATGAGTACTTGCTATGATACATGTATTACAAACTGTGGTTTTCGATACAGTTTGTTTAAAAACATTTTTAAAAAAAGCTCAGGGCCAATCTTTAGAATTGTGCGGTTTAGATCTGGGCACGGATTGCTTCTCACAGGGACAATTATATGTTGCGTGTTCTAGAGTCGGCAAACCAGACAATCTCTACATCTGCACAGACAATGGAACAACAAAAAATATTGTATACCCACAAGCATTGTGAAATTAAACATATTAGAAACGTGTGCTTACTCTTTTCTTTCTTTTCTATTTAACCCCTTCAGTGCTGCGCGAATTCCACTGCAGTGCAAAAGGTGCTAAAGAACCTATGGACTCATGACGGAACGGTTCCGTCATGAGCACAGGCCAACCGACGCTCATGACGGAACCGTTCCGTCATGAGCACCGAAGGGGTTAACCAGACTGAGCCACATCAACGCGTGGCCGGGTACAGCTAGTAAAGATAATAAAAACAAGAAAAATAGAAAGTACAAAAGAAAGAAATGAGGCTCCCATATATTATATTCAGTGGTGCTTGTAATACGGCGGCCAGGATATCCGTCACGTTTGTGTCTGACTAACCCTGCCAGCGAACTCTAAATCAGGCTCTTGACACTTTGCAATGTTGCTTCTGTTAACAGTGCACCATTACTTCTTCAGAAGTCAAGGGCAAGAGACACCTTGCAGCATGTAACATACTTTTTATAATTACAAGGGTGTGATAATACTGCATAAACCACAAGTGCATATTAAACCGCAGGGTTCAAATAAACCCACACACACACCGTAAGATTAAACTGTACTAAACACACAAGCCTTAAAAAGCTGCAAAAAAGGAAATGCAGAACACCTTGTACTCCCTATATAAGGATGAGCGGGAGACGGTAGAGGTCAGGAAAACAACTGTGCGCAACTACATGGCTATTGAACGGTACAGTTATCCGCTTTGTGGAAAAGTAAATTTTGCCATGTTCTGTGTCCCTACGTGTCCCCCATCTTATGTTATGTGTGCATGATTAATATGCATATGTATTCCCCATGTTCGATTAAAGACGCAATTACAGTTGCGTCCATCCCTAGTATGCCAGTTTCCAGTTCTCGTGAAAGCTACGAGTATTAGGCCTATGTAAAGCTACGTTGCCACGTTTCTCAGTGTGCACGTTATTTCATTGAAAAGTCCCCGTTTCTAGGCCTCAAAAGGGCCCGGACACCAGATTCAGCTCCTGTCTCCTGAGCCCTCGCTGAGGAGCGATACAGCCCCCACCTGTGTTCCTGACCCTTCACTTACTTCCTGCCTCACAGTGCCCGGTTCAGCCTGGCTCTGCCTGCTAGTCTGCCAAGAGTATGTTATGATTCTAGTTATCAGTCCAGCCCTCCTTCTCTGCATTCCTAAACTACTGAATCGCATCAATAGTTTCAGTCATCGTCTAGCCTTTACGTCTCCATGTAAGAGAAATACTGTATTAATGGTCATTTCATATTCTTCAACACGCACTACATGTAGAATAATGCATGCACCAGTCTTAGTGTCTGTTAGCCTTTACCCCGATAACTTTTGGATTCTATCAACATGTTCTCTAAACATCAGATACTAGATAGTGTTTAGGTACATGTCGCCCTGACTCTCCAGACTTCAGTCTCTGCTCCTAGCGCAGAGTTCATAGCCCCCAGCTTCTCCTAGTAACACGTCATTGTCAGTTTGCGCGCACTATTAGGTTAGAGGTCCCGGCTCCTTAGGTAGCCCCCTCCATGTTTCAGCCCCATTTATGACATATTCTGTTACGTTTACATCACATGTCTATGTATACGCCTCCTGTTACACCTACTTTCACCCTTATCTTTCGCGACTGCTATTGACCACACCCACTGCTCCGCCTATCGTATGTATTGCAATGCAACTGTTTTAGTATATATGCTTGTGCACTGTTATTAAATGTTACGCCAGTCCAATCCTGTCCCAGGCAGCGCTGCCATCCCATTCCTGTGCAGGTTGTCCTGTTCCTGTCCTTTATGCTGTATTAAACCTGCAAACTCCTACTACCTCGAATCTTGACTCTTATTTATTGAGCTATCTGTTATTACTATGTCCAGTCAAACCTAGATCCGGTATTATTTATTTATATACCACATAATGGCGCCCGAATAGGGACTTGCCCTTTCCCCACGCGCCGGTGAAGCCACGTATGCCCCCTGACCCTCTGCAGCCGTGACGGAACCATACCGGCCACGTGCAGATATTTCTGCTTCAAGTATCCCTCAGGCCCACGGAGGAGACGGAGGTTGCGGTCCAGCATCCAGACGAGGCGGTGGAGGAACGCGGCGAGTCCCGACCAGAGCCCAAGCCGAGAGTCCAAGGTCCGAGGTATCCGGAGGCCCACCCGTAACAGAAGTCCGAAGTTCGTCCGTCCGGCGTCAAAGCAGTCCAGTCCAGTCCGAGGCCTTCCGTTCTTGCTGCCCGGTGAGTACCGTTGCTGGGGTAGTATCTAGACAGGGTCAATCAAATTGTCTCTGGTCCGTGGGGTTTTGGTGGTACACAGATCCCAAAACGAAGTGTCCACTCCGGTGGATGCGGGTCCTGACGTGTCTCTTTATGAGACCGGTAAGTTTCGTACTGTTTCAGCAGTGCATCTAGTTTCTGTTCTAGTCAGTTCTGTTCTCGAGAAATTCATGTATTCTGTTTTCCGTATTCCAGGTAGTATTCCGTTCGAACTGTTATTTTAAATGTTCTTCATGTATTTTAATGTCGTGGTATGAAAGTGGTGTAATTATCGTGTTCATTGTGTATTGTATTGCGTCTAGATTACAGTTCAGTCATGCCGTTATTTTCCAGACTACGTCAGTTAAAAACTAGAAAAGGTCTGTTAGAAGAAGCAGTTCCTGTCCCGCCTAGGGACAGTCCAGGTCATTTTATGTATCAGAAGCATGGCATAAGTGCCATATTGTATCTAGATTTATGGGTAGAGTACACCAAAGAGTTAGAAGAAAAGTATAGATGGCCCGTATCGGGTACATGGGATGCCGAGTGCATCATGCGAGTAGAAGAAGCATTATGGAAAAAGAAAGCCAGACAGTCACAGAAAGATGCCATCGAGTTATGGCGCAAAGAATCTCATAAAAGAACCGAAAAAGAAATCAGAAAGTCAGAATTAAGTAGAGAATCCTTAGAACGAGCCCAAGAAAGGGAATTAATCGAGATAGGTGAACGAGTCAAAACCGAACAGTCAGACAGACAGAGGAATGCACTCATGAAGGGTATGTATCCTCTTCTTGCCGAGGCCTTGCCAAAAGCGACCCCGGAGGCATCCAGTAATTTTCCGCCACCATTAGTTCCGACCAAGCTACGTCACAAACCGACCGCAGCTGATATTTTCATCTCGTCCTACTTGGACGACACGGTTCCAGAATATGCAAATCCTTTTCCGACAGTCCCTGTAAATTATGCCATTCCTGCTCCTCCAGACACTGGAGTACCTGCCACGGTACCCCCGGTCCAGCCTACATTACAATTTCCCACTCTGCCAGCACGAAGAGTATCAGTCGACGATTCCAGCATAGGGGCCGCAGGAGGAGGTCCTCCTGGTACCCCGCCACCACACCAACGAGTAACGTTAGTCGAGTTACATGAATGTGCGTTACAGCGTACGCCCAAATATAAGTCCGTTGCAGATATCCGACGAGCTCTTACTGAATGCCGCTATGATCCCGTTGCAGGTGATGATAGCACAGTTATATATTCCATCCGCGTAAGACGGGTGACCGGGTATTTGGACACCCTACCGAATATGAAAGAAGATCTAGACAGAATATATCGTTTCATCCGTACAGGGGATGATCCAGAAAGTATTGGCGAAGCCATGTCTCAAAGGAAAGCTGAGATCCAGCTCATGCTATTAAAGTTTCTGATTAATTGTTTAATAAGAGAACAAGATTACCCGTCCAAAGATCCGGCCGAAATGAGAATCCTGACAAGGTGGAGTGATAATATAGCCGAGGGTAAGCACAGAACTATCAGTAGTATAGAGAGTATGTACAAGAGAATTCGTAAGGAAATAATAAAGTTACACGAACAACGTAAAGCAGCACAAGTAAGCGAGAAAGAGAATGACTCTTCTACTGAAGAGGTAGACGACGAGAATCCCGCCAGAATAGCGTATGTAGGAAAATCTAGATTTCCAGACCGCCATTTACGCCTAGAACACAAGTCAGTTTTTCATCACCCAGCACCAGAACAAGGTTCTCTAGAACAAGTATTTCAAGCTACCGATCAAATTCTGAAATCACGAATCGGTTATAGTGAGTTAAGTACTATGCATAAACAAGAACTAGCCCGATCAGCAGTCCGATGGATTACTGATTCTACCACTTTTCCAGACGAAATAGTGGCACAAATGTTTCTGAAACTGCCCCCAGCCGAGCAACGACTGGTGGGTATGTATATGATCCAGCACCTCATTACTCTGTATGAGGGTCAACATTCTGATCCAGGTCCGTTACACGATGTCCTGAACGAGTTACTCCAGTATAGATGGAAAGGTTTAGGTACCGATTTAATTAGTGTCATTCTAGAACAGCGCCACAAATATAGAACGTTCCTGAAACCGCATTTTGTTCATGTCTCACCTCCAGAAAGTAAACCCTTTTACATAGACAGACAGAATCCGTTACGAGAAGTACACCCAGTCAGGACAGCAGATGGTGAAATGCAAAGAGTATTTGTTTACACTCCGATTACAAAGATGGAACTCTTAGAGATGAAGAAATTAATTCCCTGTCATGACAAAGATCCAGCAGGGTTCCACCGAGAATTAAAAGACATGCTCCGTATGGGAGAATACACTTATCCAGATATTATTAAAATGCTAAAGGTCCTGTTGCCCGCAGGGGTATATGAGAAACTCAAGGAAAAAGAATGGGAGGTGGGAGAGAAAAAGATCGATTGGGCAGTTCTAGAAGCTGAAGATAAGATACGAGTACCAGGTACCGGTCTTGGAGAGAAATGTAAAGAATTACCAGAACTGTTAATACAAGTTTTGCCCAGATTATTAGCCACTAAAAAGGAAGACTGGGATGCAATCTCAGCCTGTAAACAGAAACAAGACGAAGACACTAGTGATTTTTATTCTAGATTTGAAAAATGTTTTATTATAAACAGTGGCTTGAAGACGAGTAGCGAGTCATACCCTCATCTTTTTGTTACTAAATTAGTCGAGAATTCAAGTCCACAAGTTAAGAATCGAGTTTTGAAAGTCGAAAGTACATGGCAAGCTAGTACCCCGTCCCAGATGTTGCAGATGCTCCAGTACCACCAGAATAGAATCAGAGAAGAGCAAGATCATGAAAGGAAACGTATGAAAGACACGAAAATTAAAGTACTAGTTGCACAATCTGTTCCTCAAGACAGTCAGAAGAGGGGTCCGAATCAAGCGAGTCATCCTGCAGCTCCCGTTAAAGGGACATGCAATTATTGTAACCAGCCAGGTCATTTCATAAACGAGTGTGCAGTTCTGAAACACAATATAGCTACTGGTAAGACTAAAGAAAGACCACGTCCGCCTAGACAAGAACAAGTTTCACAGACTTCTCAGCCACAGAATGCACAACAGACAGTTCCAGCACCACAGCCTATTGCTGCAACACAACATGTTACACAGCAGATGTACCAGTATGCACAGACAGAGTATCCAGAGTATCAGCAGTACTCATGAAACAGCCTAGAGAGGGAGGTAGGCTTGCCTCTCATCGAGATTCCTGTAGATCAAGAAGGTCCCTATGTTCATAGTCAAGTACTAGGGAGAGACAGAAAGTTTCTGATTGATACAGGGGCAAGTAGGACCACCATTAGTCACGCCGAAGTTCCAGGGGCTCCGCTCTCAGGCTCTAGAAATGTTTCCCTTGGATTTTCAGGAAAGCCTATTGTAAACGAGATATCTAAGCCAGTTACTCTAGAAGTAGGTCCATTGTCCCGCACTACTGATCTGTTACTTACGAAGTTGTGTCCAGAAAATCTGTTAGGTATTAGAACACTGAAAGAATTAGGTGCAGTTATTTGCTGCTCCCCAGAGGGAATACGATTGTTTTTACGTGACTTCAAGGGTCACTATGTATTACGAGATTTTGATCCGAGATTGTCTAATGTTCCGCAGCATCTGTGGGCGCAAGGTCCAACTGATGTGGGCTTCATGCAAATCACACCCCATCGTGTGACTCTCAAACCAGGTATAGTCCTGCCACGAATCAGACAGTACAGATTGCCACCTGAGGCTGTAGCAGCCTTATCAAAAATTATTGACGAGCTCATGGCTCAAGGAGTAGTTGTAGAAACTGACTCCAATGTATGTAATTCTCCGATCATTCCAGTCATGAAACGTACTGATCCAAATGCACCCCCAGTATATTGATTAGTGATTGACCTTCGAGAACTCAATAAATGTATTATTCCCCAGTACCCAGTTGTCCCAGATATTTCTTCCCTATTGACAGCCATTGATTCCGAAGCCTCATTTTTTACAGTCATAGACCTCAAGAACGCGTTTTTCAGTGTCCCCATTCATCCAGACAGCCAGTTTCTTTTCGGATTTTGTTTAAATGGAAGAAGCTATATGTTCACACGAGCTCCTCAAGGTTTCACAGAAAGTCCTAGCATTTACAGTCAAGCACTTAAGAGACAACTAGACAACATTCACATGCCAACAGACACTGCCCTGCTCCAGTATGTCGATGATCTACTGATCACAGCCCGTTCTGAACGTGCTTGCGAGCGAGCATCACTTACAGTCTTGTATTTTCTTGCCGAGATGGGGCACAAGGTGTCACCTTCTAAGCTTCAATTCTGTGTCCAGCAAGTGATCTACTTAGGCCACTTACTGTCCAAGTGGGGTAGGCAGTTGACACCAGACCGTATCCAGTTAATAGCGAGTCTTCCTCAACCCAAGACACAGAAGGAGGTACGTGCTTTTATCGGCCTTACTTCTTACTGCAGACAATGGATTCCTCAGTATGCATTTCTAGCTAAACCACTGATACAGTTAACGACACAGGAGGCAGCCGTATCGACTGTCCTCCCTTGGACATCTGAACATACACTTAGTTTCAATGAGTTAAAGAAAGCTTTATGCCAAGCTCCAGTTCTAGCTACACCGAACTACAGTAAGCCTTTTACACTTTTCGTCACAGAACGTGATGGTACAGCATTATCTGTTCTCACACAAGATCAAGCAGGACAATACAAGCCCTGTGCTTATTTTTCGAGCACATTAGATCCTGTAGCCCAGGCTCTGCCTGCGTGCCTCAAGTCAGTTGCAGCCACAGCACTAGCTATCAGACAAAGTGATTCCATAGTATTAGGACATTCCTTGACAGTACAAGTTCCACACTCTGTGGAAGTTCTTTTAAACCGAACACAGACTCAGCACTTGACAATTGCACGTTTAACAGGTTATGAACTGACACTGTTCCAGCCACACATAGAAATCAGACGCTGCAACGTTCTAAATCCTGCTACACTATTACCGTCAGTTAATTCAAATCCTGCCACACACGACTGTGTGGAAGTAGTTAATATTATGACAAAGCCAAGACAAGATCTGACAGATATTCCATTACCAGATCCCGACCTGACACTTTATGTGGATGGTTCATGTATGAAAACAAGTACAGGAGAACTAGTAGCCGCGTATGCAGTGACTACTGACACTGAAGTTATAGAAACACACCGTATTGACACCCTGTCTGCTCAAGCAGCAGAGCTAGTTGCTCTGACACAAGCCTGCATACACGCCAAGAACCTGAAAGTTAATGTTTATACAGATTCACGCTACGCATTCGGAGTCGTACACGATTTTGGAGTGCTCTGGCAGGAGAGAGGTTTCATGACTTCTCATGGAACCAAGATTCAGCATGGTCTCCTTATTCAAGCTCTGTTAGATGCCATACACTTACCGACATCTATTGCTATCATGAAGTGCAAAGCACATACGAAAGTTACTGACATTATTTCTCAAGGTAATGATCTAGCAGATCGCACAGCCAAGCTTACAGCACAGACTCCAGACATTTCAGTTAACAAGACACAGACACCTACTCCAGATCCGACTACTTGTATGACAGTTAAGGACCCTACTCAAGATGTCATAGATATCCAGTTACATGCTACTCCCGATGAAATCAAGAAATGGTCCGAACAAGGAGGGGTCCAGACAGATCAGGGATGGGTAACGAAGGGTAGAGCCACATGGTTTCTCCCCGACTCTATGGTTCAAGTCATTATCAATACCGCACATAGTCCAGCACATTTAGGAGAAAAAGCTATGTTAGACAGTATCCAGAACATTTGGTTCAACAAGCATTTACGAGCTGCAGCCAAGCAGAAAGTCCGTACCTGTATGATATGTTGCCAGTTCAATCCAGGTAAAAGTGACCCGGTGGAACAAGGTGGATTCCAACCTCCTGACCACCCTTTTGAAGTCCTCCAGATGGATTATATTCAGATGGAGCGATGTCGAGGTTTCAAGTATGTCCTTGTAGTTGTATGCGCTTTGTCCAGATGGACAGAAGCATATCCAGTTCCAGATTACACAGCCGCGACCACTGCCAAGCAGTTGGTTCGTGAGTTCTTCCCCCGTTACGGACTCCCTAGAGTCGTATATTCTGATAACGGCCAGCCATTCTCATCTGAGCTTATGAAACACATCTCCCTGTTGTTAGGGTACCAGTGGAAGTTCCATTGTGTACGCCATCCTGAAGCAGCCGGTCTCGTAGAGAGACATAACCAGACCCTGAAAATCCGCATTGCCAAAATATGTAAAGAGAAAGGTGTGGACTGGCTAGTAGCTCTGCCAGTCGCTTTGTTTTATATGCGCATGGTCGCACATTCCAGATTAGGTCTGTCCCCGTATGAGGTCGTATTCGGCCGCCCCCTAACATGTGGGGTACACCTAGACCCCGAAGTATTACCGATGTTTCAAGTAATATGCTGACAGATTACCTAGCTTCCTTGATGTCTGCCCTTCACTCTTGTCGTTCACAGGTTGCCGCCGCATTTCCAGACAATACCGAGGTGGCACCGCATGAAATCGTTCCCGGAAATCTGGTTCTTGTGAGGAACTTTGATCGTTCAAGTCCGCTGGAGCCTCGCTGGAAGGAGCCAAAACAGGTCCTCCTGGCCACCCGTACTGCCGTCAAGCTGGAAGGCAGGAAGGGCTGGGTCCACCTGTCTCACGTGAAAAGGTTTTATGGATTAAAGACTGTTTCCAAGAACATTTCCGAGGATTTGAAAGACTGCCAAAGTACTATTCTTAAGGACTGTCCCGCAAAAGACAATGATACTAAACCCTCCCTGTTAGAGAAAACTCCGCAACAGGAGTATAAGCTAAAATTAAGGTCTAGTAAAATAAGTCAGCCAGTTTGATTGTCTAAGTCCTCCCCTAGGTGAAACGGTTAGACTGGTTTCTGACATGTATAAAATAGACCCCCATAGTGAGAGAGTTAGTCAAAACTCAATCCGATGTATCGTTTTTCTAAGTTTCATATTGTTTTTCAGCCTCATGATTACCTGCACAGGTTATGCATTTTATTTGTGTTTTCCAGTTTCTCATGTAAATAAGTCTTCTATTGTTACAGTAGAGCACACGTTTAGTGATCTGCCTCCTCATGAACTATCTTATCGTCTTGCTATGCGTAATAATTCCTTTATCCGCATGTTACATTATTCACACCAGACCAGCAATGCCACTAATTGTTGGGTGTGTGGTCGACTCCCCCCTTTCCAGATACCGAAGGGAGTTCTGCCACTCTTTCCTTATCCATTCTCACATAATGGTTCGTGTGGAGCATGGTCCACGTTAACGTCATCCTCAACAGATATGTCTTTTCTTAACAGTACATGTTTTCCAGACAAGCAAGGTCTTCCCCACAGAACAGGGTTAGATCTAGAAAATGAAGTTTATAATTTAGGTAATTATTCTTCGAATTTCATGGTCCTGAATGTTCAGTCTGATACTACTCCAGACTTCCCTGCTATGTCAGTATTACCAGTCAAAGGCGAATTATGTGTCCGAAAGAATGGTTCCGTACATGTAGGCCATAGTGATTGTACTACTATTGTCAAGTATAGTGACAGTGGGAAATCTATTTTCAAAGCTTCACGTCATTCTTATTTTGTTTGTGGTCAGACCGCATATGTTCGTCTGCCCCTCGATTGGGAGGGAACCTGTTACATTGCCTTCCTACTGCCACCAGTTTTTCTAGCACCACCTGACTATCATAGGAATTCCCACCTAGTACATACACATACTAGACACAAGAGAGACCTCCCGATTGTCGATTATACTGAAACTGCTCTAGAACAATATATAGATATCAATAAAGGTGTATTTCCCTATTTAGGTACTGTTGTGAATAGTAAACTGATACGTAGATTAACCAGAACACTCGAAGCAGTAATGATTGAGACTACTTCTGCTCTAAGTAACTTAACCGAAGAGCAATCCTTTATGAGAATTGTCGTGCTCCAGAATCGTCTCGTCCTTGACGTCATACTGGCCGATAGGGGCGGGGCATGTAGAGTCATCGGATCTAGTTGCTGCATTTTCATTCCTAATAACGCGCCGTCTGTTTATTCAGCTATAACCAGACTCCATAAAATTGCCCATATGTTACACCAAGATCCAGGCACCTGGACATGGTCCGGTTGGTTCTGGAATATAATTTCCGCTTGGGGATGGAAAGTCTTGTCCTTTCTTGGTATTGCAGTAGCGATCATATTCAGTTGCTGCCTATGTATACAATGTGGCCCTGCGATTTGTGGCATTTGTGCTACCTCTTGTATTCCTAGTCCCAAGTCCCGTTCTAAATCCAGTCCCAAGAAAATTCGAGACGAGCAAATGATACTGTATGAAATGATAGATGGTATCATGAATATTGATGTTTCCTGATGGAAACGTAGTGACAAGGAGGGAATGTGGAAAAGTAAATTTTGCCATGTTCTGTGTCCCTACGTGTCCCCCATCTTATGTTATGTGTGCATGATTAATATGCATATGTATTCCCCATGTTCGATTAAAGACGCAATTACAGTTGCGTCCATCCCTAGTATGCCAGTTTCCAGTTCTCGTGAAAGCTACGAGTATTAGGCCTATGTAAAGCTACGTTGCCACGTTTCTCAGTGTGCACGTTATTTCATTGAAAAGTCCCCGTTTCTAGGCCTCAAAAGGGCCCGGACACCAGATTCAGCTCCTGTCTCCTGAGCCCTCGCTGAGGAGCGATACAGCCCCCACCTGTGTTCCTGACCCTTCACTTACTTCCTGCCTCACAGTGCCCGGTTCAGCCTGGCTCTGCCTGCTAGTCTGCCAAGAGTATGTTATGATTCTAGTTATCAGTCCAGCCCTCCTTCTCTGCATTCCTAAACTACTGAATCGCATCAATAGTTTCAGTCATCGTCTAGCCTTTACGTCTCCATGTAAGAGAAATACTGTATTAATGGTCATTTCATATTCTTCAACACGCACTACATGTAGAATAATGCATGCACCAGTCTTAGTGTCTGTTAGCCTTTACCCCGATAACTTTTGGATTCTATCAACATGTTCTCTAAACATCAGATACTAGATAGTGTTTAGGTACATGTCGCCCTGACTCTCCAGACTTCAGTCTCTGCTCCTAGCGCAGAGTTCATAGCCCCCAGCTTCTCCTAGTAACACGTCATTGTCAGTTTGCGCGCACTATTAGGTTAGAGGTCCCGGCTCCTTAGGTAGCCCCCTCCATGTTTCAGCCCCATTTATGACATATTCTGTTACGTTTACATCACATGTCTATGTATACGCCTCCTGTTACACCTACTTTCACCCTTATCTTTCGCGACTGCTATTGACCACACCCACTGCTCCGCCTATCGTATGTATTGCAATGCAACTGTTTTAGTATATATGCTTGTGCACTGTTATTAAATGTTACGCCAGTCCAATCCTGTCCCAGGCAGCGCTGCCATCCCATTCCTGTGCAGGTTGTCCTGTTCCTGTCCTTTATGCTGTATTAAACCTGCAAACTCCTACTACCTCGAATCTTGACTGTTATTTATTGAGCTATCTGTTATTACTATGTCCAGTCAAACCTAGATCCGGTATTATTTATTTATATACCACAGCTTCATAAGTATTTGTCTTTACCAATGAGCCGTTGGGAGACGAGCTTACTGTTCCGTTTAAGAGCTGGTACTATTCGATTCGCACTTTGCTTCCCACTTGGCCACAGCCCAAATTCGAATTTTAACTTGTGTTCTTGTGATGGGAGGAGTGAGCAAACTATTATGCACTTTATATTTTTCTGCAAATACTATATCAAATATTTTAAACAGTTTTTATTTTCCTATTTTAATAAAAGAAGACCAATTACTTTGGAGGTAGCATATCGATTAATAGTGGAATTAGATGATTTTGAAATTATATTTCGCACTAGCACTTTCTTAAAAACCGCAATAAGGGCGCGGAGATCCATGATGGACCCTTGATACTGCTTAACATAAACTGTGATGTGCTCCTTTTTTAACAATTACATATACTGATATGATGTACAGTTTTGCACAAGTCACTTTTTGAAACCTGTATATTGTATTTTAGTCCTTTGCATTCATTATTGGGATGTATTGTTTTGTGCGCTTTTATGGGTACTGTCGTATCCGAATAAAGTTGAACTGACTGACTGACTGACTGACAAGCCTCAATAACAGGTAGATAATACAAAGACTGATGGACATAATGAAGCAGAACTAGAGATACATGCATAGCACAGACAAGATAAAGGTCTTGATTTTGAGTTTGGTGAGCAGGGTACTCCTTCACAAGCGTGGTGGAGTATCCTGTCCAATAAACGGATGGTCTGCCTGACCTAATGCAAGTCAGCTGGATTGTCATGTGTCCAGCCTTACTTGAGTGGCATCTGTGTAAATACTTCAAACGGCCCTTCGTCTCTAGATCAGGCTGTCTGACGTATTTTTCTCTTATTCAGGACCACCAGGGAATATCTGGCAGTCGTGATGAGAATTTGTTTTTAAATGAATCCCACTTCCTGGGAGAAAATTAATCAGGGAGAAAGTTCCAAGGGTGTGAGGGTAATTAGTTATTGGTTTTTAAAAACCAACTCCAGCTTTGGAAGCTTGTTTTTGAAAAACACAAAAGTTGGTGAATGGCCGCCTGAAACATCCCCAAGGGATCCAGAGAATTGTAGATCAACTTCCTATAGATGGTTGAGATTGCTTTTTCGGTCAGGTGATTAGTTAGCAGCTGGTCCTCCAGTGGGTATGCATCAGGCAACTTCCCCCTTCCCAGATGTGACGTTGCAGAGCGTGACCCACCTGCAAATGTCAGAACCGTCTTTAGTCACCTAATATACCTTTGTTGTAGGATTGTGAAGGACACAAGCGCCTGTCCCCTCCACACATTTCCCGGCCGTTCTAAGCAAATCAATCCCCATTTTTTGAAGTCCTGCAATACTCCCGCTGAACTTAAGAGATCACCATCATACAGTGGAGTAATTTCAGTCAGCTTACCTTCTCAGCCTAAACACTTGGTAGCCTCTTTCCACACCCTTACCACTGTTTAGGTATGAGTAGGTAGGGCGCACTCATACTTTCTTCGATACAGCACCAGGGTGGGGTAACCTCTCTTGTCCATGGTCAATCTATCTACCCGGTAAGCAGGATCCTCACAGGCCGCAAAAACCCAGTTGTTGACTGCCACAAGCTGCGTGGCCCAGTAATACTTGCGAATGCTCCGGACCGGCAGTCCTCCTTAAACTCCCCTCTGCACCTTATTCAGTCACCATCCCACAACAGGAGCCGAAGTTCTCAGTCTTCTTTTTGAAAGAAAATGTCTTGTGGGATGTTAAAGGACGTTTTTTGCACGATGTACAGGAGACCCTGGAGGGTCATCACTTTAAATAGGGCCACTCGTCCAAGTAAGGAGAGCGGGAGTGCCCACAAGTGTGGGGCATCCTAGCAAAGCCGGTCTAATTTCGGGAGTATGTTCCTGCCTGTGTCTCTCTTGTAATGAACACGCCCAAATATTTAAAGCCATGTAGTTCCACCCGAACTGTGCACCTAGAGTCCAGCCGCAGGGTCCCTGCCACCAGCAGGAATATTAAGGACTTCTTCCAATCGATCTTATATCCGTAATAATCTCCAAATATGTGAAAAATGTGTAGGATTTGTTCACTCGAAAAGGCTGATTACGTGTCCTACAGCAAAACGTCAGCGTAGAGGGAGATTCTCTCATCCCAGTCCTGATCAACTGGAATACCCCATATGAGAGGTCCTGGCGTACCTACGCACGCGTGAAGCGCATAGGAGACAAGGAACATCCCTGTTGGACGGCAAATACTCGGGTGACTGTGTTATTGACGTGCATGCACACTAGAGGGGCCACATACAAGAGCAAAGGAATCCCCTGTTGCATGTGGTACTACATTAAGGTGTTGGAGATTTAAGCGCGTTCCCTGGTGTGGCATAAAGCTACTGTCCGCAGGAAGATCGCCAGGGCCTACGCAAGGACCTTAGTCTCAAAATTAAGCAGGTAGATAGGCCTATGAGACCCAAACTCAGTTGCTGGTTCGTCCTTTTTTGGGATGACCACCACCTCAGACGTTCTTTGGTCCTCTGGGAGACGCCCTTATTTTCAGGCAGTCTGAAACATACTCTGGAGGTACTCCCTGATTTTATCCATCATGCTTTTATATAATTCTAAGGGGAGCTCATTAGGCCCTGTTGCTTGCCCTGTTTACAAGGTTCTTATTGTCTTATTTAGTCTACTGTCAGGTCTTGGTCTAGTGCGTCTCGGTCCTCTTTCGTTAGCATTGGCAGGGTCAGGTCTTTCAGAAAGTCTCTCCCAGTATTTCCGTCCCCTTGTTGTCAGTGTCCTCAAGGGTCACTGGCTTGTAATTCTTCCTATAGCACGCAAGCTGATTCAACAGGCCGCCCGTTCTCCTTATAATAGACGTCTGCTCCATCTCTCATACAAGCTTTGAGCGTCTTGTCTTATAAATATCACGGATCAACCCTTTTGGGTAGGATGAAGTCCACAACCGGACCATCGAGTTGCACCTCCATCAGCGAATGGTCTGAGATTCCCCCTGCTATGTGCGTAGCGGCTCTAAAATCATCTTTATGGACAGTCTGGGTGAAAAGATAGTGCAGGCATGCCAGACTACCATGTGCTGCAGACAGGTGCGTCCGGTTCTGATCCCCTCTTGCCCTCTAGGGGCATTTAGGAGTATCATGAATATAGTATAGGGTCAGTTCTGTCACTCCAGTCACCTCAATGCGTGTATGCTCTGTTGTAAGTGTCTTACCCTTTCACAGGATGAGTCAGTCTTGTCTGGGTCTCTTTCCTGTTTCCTGGCACTTGAATGGCACGCCCGAACACTTGAGAGAGCAGTGACCCACCAGCAGGCTTTTGTGGAGCGCTTTTGTCCTGGATGTAGGGCTGCATACAGTAGGGCAACCACTCTGTCTTTTCTTTGCAGTTGCCTGAAGATCAGCAGTCCCAAGGTAGCAGTCACACCTGGCCTGTCGGTAAGTGCAGCCCCTCTGGAGGCCAAACCGTCAGCAATTGAGCCTACACTGTGGCCGGTTGGACCACAGGCGTAAGCTCAGACAGGGTGTTTGACACTGGAGTAGTTGTAGTCCCTCATGGAGCTCTGACACAGAGTAGTCAGAAATTCAGCAGCTAAAAGCCCAACACAGGCTCTCCAGGAAGTCAGTAGATTCAGACCCTGTTGTGTTAGGAATTTGACAAGTGCAACCTTGAACAGCCTGTTGGCAGCACGCAATCGTCCTACTGGGCCTCAACAATCACATTGTCATAGACTTTTATTTTCTGCCTTGAACTGTTGGGAGAGTCTTGGGGCGGGGGGGGGGGTGTCCCTCATACCAGCTGGTCCTGCTGGATGGCTTTTCGGCACGCCCTACAGATAACGGGGATGTGTCAGACCTTGCTTCTTCCAGGACAGCCTTGTCCTCCTGCTGGATAGTCAAACTCCCTTACCTTTCTTACCAGACAGGCAGGCTTCTAGGCAGACTTCTAGGTTCATCAGGACAGGTACACAGCGTCTCCATTAAGTAATTCAGCCTGCAGGTGATGTCCCTTCAACTTAGATAGACTGTCAGGCTGACACCATCCCTGGTGTCACAGCAGGCACCTGAGTACTTTGTAGAGCACTTTATTCCTTGGTAACAGAGGACTTTGAACTAGGGTATAAAAGAGGTATAGATGGTCCCACTTGTATACACAACTGACAGGCAGAAGATGCGGTTTACTCTGTCGCACTCTCACATTGCATTTATCCTACGCACACCAACGCCCTAAACATGCACTTGATGATAGTACATGGGTGTCAGTAGGAAGCCACTACACTGACCATGATGCAAAGATCTCATCAGGCTATTGATCCTTACAACAGGGTGCATTGCCACCACCGCTCTATCTGGTAAACCCATGACAGTCCTCTGCCTTAAATAAGGGCACACTTGGTGTGACCCTCCAGGTCACAGGACCCGTCCAAGACCTCTCATAGTCCCTTGTTAGAAGTTGCACAGTACTGGGGTGTCAGAAATATCTCATGCAATTGTTTTGTGGTAGATTTACCCCAGTAACGTCCAGTTACAAGTTTGACGCCATGGACTGGGTTGTTGCCACGAGGAACAGATTCTCCTGCCTGTCAAACCACATGCCATTCACTATTTCATAGTGTTTTTCTGCTTTTATTTACCACTTGTTTTAAGCAGGTGGTGTATTTTTAAAAAAAAATTTTTTGTATGTTCTTATATAGTGCTCGAATCACCCAGGAGGCATCTCGGCGCTTGCCTTGGGAACCCGTCCTGGCTTTTCCCTGTGAGATAGCCCCTACAGGGCATCCCCAAGGTGAAAGCCAGGCATCCCGCCGCGGGGGGGCCGTTGTGGAGATTAAGCAAGCTTAATGCCCAGAGTTGCAGAGTGAGAACCCATGATTAGGGCAGGCACCGGAGCGAGAATTATCGAGTGCGTGGACATTTGAGCTCTAGACCCTGCCGCGTCGGGAATTGAACCCTGGTCCCGGGTCTGACCTCTGCTCCAGGGTCTGCCTGCTCTAACCAGTGAGCCACACTTCTCCATATGTATATAAGCATGTGGTAGGTTGGGGGGAGATGGGTGAAGCAGGGGAGGGAAGAGGAAAGCATTTTATAACAGAGGGAAGAATTGTGTGTTTCTCCCAGTTAGTAAAAAAAACAGCATAAGTCTTGGCTGCTTCTGCTGCACCCAGAGTCTTGTGGGTCTTTTCAGTCTAATTTTTCTATCTGGAAAAAAATTGTGTCCTGTTTTTCTGCACCCGGTAAATCCAGGTGCAGAAAAGCCTAACAACTGATAATCAGGTGGAATAAAATGAACACATGAAAGTACTCCTTAATTTCATTGCCCTTGATTCATACTCTGGACCATAGTTGAGGGATTGGTCTAGGCATAGTCCTCGCAGCACACAATAGATTTGCGTGTGGCAGAGGCCAGAGCTCAAAAGTCAGGATACCAGATACAAGTAGGTGGTAACTCAGGGCAGAAGAAAACGCCTGTTGTCTGTGGAGGGGAAATTCCCATCCTAGAAATCTACATTAAAAATTAATTAATAGTATTCTTTTTTAAATATCTGTTTGGTGCCAGTCCATATGACTTTAATTTCTGCCTTTGGGATTCTATGTTACAAGTCCATAGGGTACATGTATCCTTTGTGAGCTTAATAAAATGTTGAAAATTCTACAAATCCTCACCCCTACATCCAAGTACTCTCAGGCTACAATTCTACACTCTGCTCTGTGTGAAGAACAGCTCATCATTTTCAAAATTCTGCATTGATATGGCTTGTAAATTATTTTTGGTTGAATTTACATGTATTAACTATTTAATTTTAATACTATAGGTGATTGAAATTACGGACGAAGAAAGCAAGATTTATCACCAGCCAACTGAATGCTAGTGCCATAAGAAGGATTATTCTGAAAAACTGAAGGACATCCAGCATTCTGCGTTTAAACAATTTCCAAAATCTAGGTGTGGCGAAGAAGTGGGACCTGAGGAAAGTACTAATCCTGTAAGTGAAGTCTCTAATTTTGCATTTCATTAACCCAGAGCAAAGTCATATCTGTCCACACAGCATCAGAAATAATGCCAGAAAGACCAATCACAGCATCCTCATCTGAAATATTATCAGAAAGATGAATTGCCTCAGCATGACAGAATAACGTTCATCTAAAGCTCGCATGATCTAAAGCATCATGTAATTCCAGAGAGGAAGCACACACTGCATAAAAGAAAGATATAACAAAAGGTTTCTTCTGCAAACCATCAAAGAAAAGACGCTGAAAGAAGACTCCGAAGCTGACACGCTAACAACCAAAAGATTGGAAAATCACCTTTGTTCAACAACCGTTTTTAACCAGTTACGCAAGTTTGAGACTATCTGCCTCGGGATATAACACCTCGACCCACTCTGCTCACTCTGGCGAAAACCTTAAAAATTCACCACTTTATTGTGTTCATGACCATCTCAGATTGTTTCCTTTTTATTGTGTACTGTTCTGTAATTCTATGTAAATCGCCTCAACTTTATCTGTTGTGCAGGAGTGATATGTAAAAACTGATTAAATGAGTACCGTTGCGCTATAGCTAATGTAAATAAACCCTCGTCTTCAGAACTACAAACCTTAACCTTACACCAAACATAGAAAGGGTAAAAGGAACTGATGTTCTGCGACTGGTGAGCCACAACAGTACTGTGCATGTTCTTATTCCCTCAGTTACTGCCATTACGCCAGTGCAAAAAGGCACTTCTCAGTTTAATCATTAAATATCAGACTAACACCTTATCATTGCTAAGAACCTATACAAATAGATTTGAGAAGAACTTCAGTCACAAAATAAGTTGCTGCCGGAGAGGCTATAACCAAAAGACTATTATCTGCTAAAAACATCTCGACATGTGTTACAGGGCTGCTTCTAGACATATTTTGTTCAATTCAAGTGTAAAGAAGATTGCACACAATTTCTTTTAGAGATAAATGCTGAACATTATGTAAACAAGCCTGACTCTAAAATCAGGTTCACTCTTACCGTGGCATATAAGCAAGAGAAAACTAAATGTAACTCTAGGAATACACCTTATAAAAACACGGGCTGTGAGAACAAATTCAGTGTTCAAACCCGCCTCAATCAAAGCAAAATAACCCAAGTTGCAGAAAACAGTTACCTGTGCCAAACAAGATTCAGCCATAAATCTCATCTCACTGAATTTGAGAGAATGCACACTGGAAAAAACCTCTCTCAGTGCTCAGTGTGCCAAAAAAGTTTCAGCCAGAAATCTTATCTCACTAAGCATATGAGAATCCACAATGGGGAAAAACCTTATCAGTGCTCTGAATGCCAGAAAAGGTTTAGTATCAAACCGAGTCTATATCGACATGCATTAACCCACTCTGTGGAAAAACCTTATCAGTGCTCTGAATGCCAAAAATATTTCAGTGACAAAAGAGGACTTACTATACATACAAGGATCCACACTGGAGAAAAACCTTATCAGTGCACGGATTGCCGGAAATGTTACATTGACAAAAACAGTCTCACTCGGCATAGAAGAACCCACACTGGAGAGAAACCTTATCAGTGCTCGGATTGCCAGAAATGTTTCACTGGCAAAAGCAGTCTCACTTATCATTTAAGAACCCATACTGGGGAAAAACCTTATCAGTGCTCTGAATGCCAGAAATGTTTCAGTGACGAAAGAGCACTTACTATACATACAAGGACCCACACTGGGGAAAAACCTTATCAGTGCACGGATTGCCGAAAATGTTACATTGACAAAAACAGTCTCACTCGGCATAGAAGAACCCACACTGGAGAGAAACCTTATCAGTGCTCGGATTGCCAGAAATGTTTCATTGACAAAAGCAGTCTCACTCATCATATAAGAACCCAGACTGGGGAAAAACCTTATCAGTGCTCTGAATGCCCAAAAGATTTCAACATTAAATCACTTCTAACTGCACATATGCGATTCCACACTGGGGAAAAACCTTACCAGTGCTCTGAATGCCAGAAATGTTTCTGTGTCAAAAGCAACCTCACTAAACATACAAGGACCCACACTGGGGAAAAACCTTATCAGTGCATTGAATGCGAAAAATGTTTCAGTGAAAAATTCAATCTCACTCAGCATATAAGAACCCACACTGGGGAAAAACCTTATCAGTGCTCTGAATGCCACAAATGTTTCAGTGAAAAAATCAATCTCACTCACCATATACGAACCCACACTGGGGAAAAACCTTATCAGTGCTCTGAATGCCAAAAATGTTTCAGTGAAAAAAACAGTCTCACTCAGCATATAAGATTCCACACTGGGGAAAAACCTTATCAGTGCTCTGAATGCCAGAAATGTTTCCGTGAAAAAAGCAGTCTCACTCAACATATAAGAATCCACACTGGGGAAAAACCTTATCAGTGCTCTGAATGCCAGAAATGTTTCAGTGAAAAAAGCAGTCTCACTGTGGTAAATAAATAAATAATACCCTATTTTTGGATGTATAAATGAATAACAGATAGCTCAATAAATAAGAGTCAAGATTCGAGGTAGTAGGAGTTTCTGCAGGTTTATTACAGCATAAGGACAGGATCAGGACAACCTGCATAGGGTGACCCAGCAGGACAACTGGGGCCCAGCAGCTGCTGGGGCTAGGTCTGGGATGAGCGCGCTAACATTTAATAACATAACATTGATTTATATACATAGCGCAAACACATAGCATTACATTGCAGTAGGCGTAACAGTGGGTGGAGCAGAAGACGTGACGTGTAGCAGTCGCGAGAGATAACAGAAAAAAGAGGTGTAACTGGGAGTATACATAGACATGTGATGTAAAACGTAACAGAATATGTTATGGATGGGCGGACACATAGGAGGGGGCTACCTAAGGAGCCGGGACCTCTAACCTAATGGTGCGCAAAAACTGGCAATGACGTGTTACTAGGAGAAGCTGGGGCTACGAACTCTGTGCTAGGAGCAGAGACTAGAGTCTGGAAGGTCGGAGCGACATGTACCTAAACCCTATCTGGTATCTAATGTTTAGGGAACATGTTGATATAAACTAGAAGTTATGAGGGGAGAGGCTAACTTGACTCTAAGACTGGACCATGCATTATTCTACATGTAGTGCGTGAAGAAGAATATTAAATGACCATTAAATACAGTATTTCTCTAACGTGGAGCCGAGAAGGCTAGACAATGACGGAAACTATTGATGCAGTTCAGTAGCTTAGGAATGCAGAGGAGGAGGACTGAACTGATAGCTGGAACTATAACATACTGTTGGCAGACTCAGAGGCAGAGCCGGGGTGCACCGGGCACTGCAAGGCAGGAAGTAAGTGAAGGGTCGAGGATACAGGTGGGGGCTGTATCGCTCCTTAGCGAGGCTTTCGGGAGACAGGAGCTGAATCTGTGGTCCGGGCCCTTTTGAGGCCTAGAAACGGGGACTTTATAATGGAATAACGTGCACACTGAGAAAACGTGGCAACATTACCTACATAGGCCTGATATTCGTAGTATTCACGAGGACTGGAAACTAACATACTAGAGGTGGACACAACTGTAATTGCGTCTTTAATCAGAAATGGGGAATAACATATGCATATTGGTCATGCATACATAACATATGATGGATGGGGCGTAGGGACACAGAACATGGCAAAATTTACTTTTCCACATTCCCTCCTTGTCACTACGTTTCCATCAGGAAACATCAATATTCATGATACCATCTATCATTTCATACAGTACCATTTGCTCGTCTCGAATTGTCTTGGAACGGGATTTAGAACGGGGCTTGGGATTGGGAATACAAGAGGTAGCACACATGCTGCAAATCGCAGGGCCACATTGTATACAGAGGCAGCAACTAAATATGATCGCTACTGCAATACCTAGAAAGGACAGGACTTTCCATCCCCATGCGGAAATTATATTCCAGAACCAACCGGACCATGTCCAGGTGCCTGGATCTTGATGTAACAGATGGGCAATTTTATGGAGTCTGGTTATAGCTGAATAAACAGACGGCGCGTTATTTGGAATGAAAATGCAACAACTGGATCCGAGAATTCTACAGGCCCCGCCCCTATCGGCCAGTATGACGTCAAGGACGAGACGATTCTGTAAAACGACAATTCTCATAAAGGATTGCTCTTCAGTTAAGTTACCTAGAGCAGAGGCAGTCTCATCTACTACTGCTTCAAGGGTTCTTGTTAACCTACGGATTAGCTTACTATTTACAACTGTACCTAAATAAGGGAAAACACCTTTATCTATATCAATGAATTGCTCTGCAGCGGTTTCAGTATAATCGACAATCGGGAGATTTCTCTTGTGTCTAGTGTGTACTAAGAAAGAATTCCTATGATAATCAGGTGGGGCTAGAAAAACAGGTGGCAGTAGGAAGGCAATGTAACAGGTTCCCTCCCAATCGAGGGGCAGACGGACATATGCAGTTTGACCGCAAATAAAATAAGAATGACGTGAAGCTATAAAAATAGATTTCCCACTGTCACTATACTGGATAACAATAGTACATTCACTATGACCTATATGTACAGAACCATAACTACGGACACATAATTCGCCTTTGACTGGTAATACTAAAATAGCGGGTGAGTCTGGAGTAGTATCAGACTGAACATTCAGGACCATGAAATTCGACGAATAATTTCCTAAATTATATACTTCATTTTCTAGATCTAAACCTGTTCTGTGGGGGAAACCTTGCTTGTCTGGGAAACATGTACTGTTAAGAAAAGACATATCTGTTGAGGATGACGTTAGCGTGGACCATGCTCCACACGAACCATTGTGTGAGAATGGATAAGGAAAGAGTGGCAGAACTCCCTTCGATGTCTGGAAAGGGGGGAGTCGACCACACACCCAACAATTAGTGGCATTGCTGGTCTGGTGTGAGTAATGTAACATACGGATGAATGTGTTATTACGCATGGCGAGGCGGTATGAATATTCGTGAGGAGGCAGATCACTAAACGTGTGCTCTACTGTAGCATGAGCAGACATATTTACATGAGGAACTGAAAAACTCAGATAGAAAGCATAACTGGTGCAAGAAATCATTATGCTGATGAATAATATGAAACTCAGAAAAACGATGCATTTAAGTGAACTTCGACTGACTCTCTCACTATGGGGGTCTATTTTATACATGTCAGAAACAATCTAACCGTTTCACCTAGGGGAGGACTTATACAATCAAACTGGCTGACTTATTAGACCTGAGCTTTAACTTATACTCCTGTTGCGGAGTTTTCTCTAACAAGGGAGGGGTTGTAATAAAGTCTGGTGCGGGACAGTCCTTTAAAACAATGTTCTGGCAATCCTTCGAATCCTGGGAAATGTTCTTGGCAATGTCTTTGAAGTCTGGCTTTGGTCCTTTGAAAAGTTTTACATGAGAAAGGTGGACCCACCCCTTCCTGCCTTCCAACTTGACGGCAGTTCGGGTGGTCAAGAGGACCTGACGTGGCTCCTTCCAACGTGGTTCCAGCGGACTTGATCTGTCAAAGTTGCGGACGAGGACCATCGATCCTGGAACGATCTCGTGCGGTGCCACCTCGGTATTATCTGGAAATGCGGCGGCAACCTGTGAACGACATGAGTTGAGGGCAGACATCAAGGAAGCTAGGTAATCTGTCAGCATATTACATGAAACATCGGTAATACTTCGGGGTCTAGGAGTACCCCACATGTTAGGGGGGCGGCCGAAAACGACCTCATACGGGGACAGACCTGATCTGGAATGTGCGACCATACGCATGTAGAACAGAGCGACTGGCAAAGCTACTAACCAGTCCACACCTTTGTCTTTACAGACTTTTGCTATACGGATTTTCAGAGTCTGATTATGCCTCTCGACTAGTCCAGCTGCTTCTGGATGGCGTACACAATGGAACTTCCACTGGTACCCTAACAACAGGGAAACATGTCTCATAAGTTCGGATGAGAATGGCTGACCGTTGTCAGAATATACGACTCTAGGGAGTCCATATCTAGGGAAGAATTCACGAACCAACTGTTTGGCAGTGGTCGCGGCTGTGTAATCTGGGACTGGATATGCTTCTGTCCATCTGGACAAAGCGCATACTACTACAAGGACATACTTGAAACCTCGACATCGCTCCATTTGAATATAATCCATCTGGAGGACCTCAAAAGGGTGGTCAGGGGGCTGGAAACCACCTTGTTCCACCGGGACACTTTTACCTGGATTAAACTGACAACATATCATACAAGTACGGACTTTCTGCTTGGCTGCAGCTCGTAAATGTTTGTTGAACCAAATGTTCTGGATACTGTCTAACATAGCCTTTTCTCCTAAATGTGCTGGACTATGTGCGGTATTGATAATGACTTGAACCATAGAATCGGGGAGAAACCATGTGGCTCTACCCTTCGTTAACCATCCTTGATCTGTCTGGACCCCTCCTTGTACAGACCATTTCTTGATCTCATCGGGAGTAGCATGTGACTGGATATCTATGACATCTTGAGTAGGGTCCTTAACTGTCATGCATGTAATCGGATCTGGAATATGTGTCTGTGTCTGATTAACTGGAATGTCTGGAGTCTGTGCTGTAAGCTTGGCTGTGCGGTCTGCTAAATCATTACCTTGGGAAATAATGTCAGTAACTTTCGTATGTGCTTTGCACTTCATGATAGCAATAGATGTCGGTAAATGTATGGCATCTAACAGGGCTTGAATAAGGAGACCATGCTGAATCTTGGTTCCATGAGAAGTCATGAAACCTCTCTCCTGCCAGAGCACTCCGAAGTCGTGTACAACTCCGAATGCGTAACGTGAATCTGTGTAAACATTAACTTTCAGGTTCTTGGCGTGTACACAGGCTTGTGTCAGAGCAACTAGCTCTGCTGCTTGAGCGGACAGGGTATCAATACGGTGTGTTTCAATAACTTCAATGTCAGTAGTCACTGCATACGCGGCGACTAGTTCTCCTGTACTAGTTCTCATACATGAACCGTCCACATAAAGTGTCAGGTCAGGATCTGATAACGGAATATCTGTCAGGTCTTGTCTTGGCTTAGTCGTAATATTAACTAATTCCACACAATCATGTGGGTCTGGATTTGAACTAACTGATGGTAACAGTGTAGCAGGATTCAGGACGTTGCAGCGTCTAATTTCTATGTGTGGCTGGAACAGTGTCAATTCATAACCTGTTAAACGTGCAATTGTCAAGTGCTGAGTTTGTGTTCGGTTTAAAAGAACTTCTACTGAATGTGGAACTTGTACTGTCAGGGAATGTCCTAAAACTATGGAATCACTTTGTCTGATAGCTAGTGCTGTGGCTGCGACTGACTTGAGGCACGCAGGCAACGCCTGGGCGACTGGATCTAACGTGCTCGAAAAATAAGCACAGGGCTTGTATTGACCTGCTTGATCTTGTGTGAGAACAGATAATGCTGTACCTTCGCGTTCTGTAACGAAAAGTATAAAAGGCTTACTGTAGTTCGGTGTAGCTAGAACTGGAGCTTGGCATAGGGCTTTCTTTAACTCGTTGAAACTAAGTGTATGTTCAGATGTCCAAGGGAGGACAGTCGATACGGCTGCCTCCTGTGTCGTTAACTGTATCAGTGGCTTGGCTAGAAATGCATACTGGGGAATCCATTGTCTACAATAAGAAGTAAGGCCGATAAAAGCACGTACCTCCTTCTGGGTTCTGGGCTGGGGAAGACTCGCTATTAACCGGATACGGTCGGGTGTCAACTGCCTACCCCTCTTGGACAGCAAGTGTCCTAAGTATACCACTTGCTGGACACAGAATTGAAGCTTTGAAGGTGACACCTTGTGCCCCATCTCGGCTAGAAAATACAGAACTGTAAGTGATGCTCGCTCGCAGTCACGTTCAGAACGGGCTGTGATCAGTAGATCATCGACATACTGGAGCAGGGCAGTGTCAGTTGGCATGTGAATGTTGTCTAGTTGTCTCTTGAGTGCTTGACTGTAAATACTAGGGCTTTCTGTGAAACCTTGAGGAGCGCGTGTAAACATATAGCTCCTTCCATTTAAACAAAATCCGAAAAGAAACTGGCTGTCTGGATGAATTGGAACACTAAAAAATGCATTTTTAAGGTCAATAACAGTGAAAAACATGGCTTCGGAATCAATGGCTGTTAACAGGGAAGAAATGTCTGGGACAACTGGGTACTGAGGAATAATACATTTATTAAGCTCTCGTAAATCAATCACTAATCGATATACTGGGGGTGCATTTGGATCAGTACGTTTCATGACTGGAATGATTGGAGAATTGCATACATTGGAGTCAGTTTCTACAACTACTCCCTGAGCCATGAGCTCGTCAATAATTTTGGATAAGGCTGCTACAGCCTCAGGTGGCAATCTGTACTGTCTGATTCGTGGTAACACTACACCTGGCTTGAGAGTCACACGATAGGGTGTGATTTGCATGTAACCTACATCAGTTGGACCTTGCGCCCATAACTGCTGCGGAACATTAGACAATCTTGAATCAAAATCTCGTAATACATAGTGACCCTTAAAGTCACGTAGGAACAGACGTATTCCCTCTGGGGAACAGCAAATAACTGCACCTAACTCTTTCAATGTCTTAATGCCTAACAGATTTTCTGGACATGACTTAGTAAGTAACAGATCAGTAGTACGGGACAATGGACCTACTTCTAGAGTAACTGGCTTTGAAATCTCATTAACTATGGGTTTTCCTGAAAATCCAAGGGAAACATTTCTTGAGCCTGAGAGCGGAGCCCCTGGAACTTCGGCGTGACTAATTGTAGTCCTACTTGCCCCTGTATCGATCAAAAATTTTCTGTCTTTCCCTAATACTTGACTATGAACATAGGGACCTTCTTGGTCTACAGGTATCTCGATGAGAGGCAAGCCTACCTCCCTCTCTAGGCTGTTTCATGAATATGACTGGTACTCTGGATACTCGGACTGTGCATACTGGTACATCTGCGATGTAACATGCTGTGTTGCAGCAATAGGCTGCGGTACTGTAACTGTCTGTTGTGCATTCTGTGACTGAGGAATCTGTGAAACTAGTTCTTGTCTCGGCGGACGTGGTCTTTCTTTAGTCTTACCAGTAGCTATATTGTGTTTCAGGACTGCACACTCGTTTATAAAATGACCTGGCTGTTTACAATAATTGCAGTTCCCTTTAACGGGAGCCGCAGGATGACTAGCTTGATTCGGACCCCTCTTCTGACTATCTTGAGGAATAGATTGTGCAACTAGCACTTTCATTTTCGTGTCTTTCATACGTTTTCTTTCGTGTTCTTGCTCTTCTCTGATTCTATTCTGGTGATACTGGAGCATCTGGAGCATCTGGGACGGAGTATTTGCTTGCCAGGTGCTTTCGACTTTCAAAACTCGATTTTTAATTTGTGGGCTTGAATTCTCGACTAATTTGGTAACGAAAAGATGAGGGTATGACTCACTACTTGTCCTGAGACCACTGTTAATACTGAAACATTTCTCGAATCTAGAATAAAAATCACTAATGTCTTCATCTTGTTTCTGTTTACAGGCTGAGATTGCATCCCAGTCTTCTTTCCTAGTTGTCAATAATCTGGGTAAAACTTGAATCAATAATTCTGGTAATTCTTTACATTTATCTCCAAGACCGGTACCTGGTACTCGTGCCTTGTCTTCAGCTTCTAGAGCTGCCCAATCGATCTTTTTCTCTCCCACCTCCCATTCTTTTTCCTTTAACTTTTCATACACCCCTGCGGGTAGCAGGACCTTTAACATTTTAATGATATCTGGGTAAGTGTATTCTCCCATACGGAGTATGTCTTTTAATTCTCTATGGAACCCTGCTGGATCTTTGTCATGACAGGGAATTAACTTTTTCATTTCGAGGAGTTCCATCTTTGTGATTGGAGTGTATACAAACACTCGTTGCATTTCGCCACCCGTTCCTCTGACTGGGTGGACTTCTCGTAACGGATTCTGTCTGTCTATGTAGAATGGTTTATTTTCTGGGGGTGAGACATGAACAAAATGCGGGTTCAAAAACGTTCTATACTTGTGACGCTGTTCTAGAATGACACTAATTAAATCGGTACCTAGACCTCTCCATCTGTACTGGAGTAACTCGTTCAGAATATCGTGTAACGGGCCTGGATCAGAATGTTGACCCTCATACAGGGTAATGAGGTGCTGGATCATATACATACCCACCAGTCGTTGCTCGGCTGGGGGCAGTTTCAGAAACATTTGTGCCACTACTTCGTCTGGAAAAGTGGTAGAATCAGTAATCCATCGGACTGCTGATCGGGCTAGTTCTTGTTCGTGCATGGTACTTAATTCGCTATAACCGACTCGTGATTTCAGAATGTGATCGGTAGCTTGAAATACTTGTTCTAGGGAACAAGGCTCTCGTTCTGGTGCTGGATGATGAAAAATAGACTTAGGTTCTGGACGTAAATGGCGATCTGGAAATCTGGATTTTCCTACATATGCTATTCTGGCCGGATTCTCGTCTTCCTCTTCAGGATCAGAGATACTTTCTTTCTCGCTTACTTGTGCTGCTTTACGCTGTTCGTGTAACCTTACTATTTCTTTACGAATTTTCTTGTACATACTTTCCATGGCACTAATGGTCTTGTGCTTACCCTCGGCTATATTATCACTCCACCTTGTCAGGATTCTCATTTCGGCGGGATCTTTAGACGGGTAATCTTGTTCTCTTATTAGACAATTGATCAGGAACTTTAATATCATCAGCTGAATCTCGGCTTTCCTTTGAGACATAATCTCACCAATACTTTCTGGATCATCCCCTGTACGGATGAAACGATATATTCTGTCTAGATCTTCTTTCATATTTGGTAAGGTGACTAGATACTCGGTCACCCTTCTTACGCGTACGGAATATAAAACCATAGTATATTCGCCTGGAACTGGATCATAGACACATTCGGCAAGGGCTTGTCTGATTTCTGTAACAGACTTATTACTTTTAGGAGTACGCTGTGATGCTTGAGCATGTAATTCGAGTGCTGATAAACGCTTGTGTGGCGGCGGGGTTTGAGGAGGACCTCCTCCTGCGGCCCCTAGACTAGAATCGTCGACTGACATTCTTCGTGCTTGCAGGGTCGGTAATTGTAACGTGGGCTGAACTTGTATGGCAGGCTGACCCGGGGGTACCGCAACAGGTACTCCGGTGTCTGGAGGAACGGGAAGTGCCTGATTTACAGGGACAGGTGGAGCGCGAACTGGATTTGCATATTCTGGAACTGTGTCGTCCAAATAGGACGAAATAAAAATATCAGCTGCGGTCGGTTTGTGACGTAGCTTGATCGGAACTAATGGTGGCGGGAAATTACTGGGTGCCTCTGGGGTCGCTTTTGGCAAGCCTTCGGCAAGGAGAGGATACATACCCTTAATAAGGGCATGCCTCTGTCTGTCTGACTGTTCGACTTTGACTTGTTCACCTATCTCGATTAATTCTCTTTCTTGGGCTCGTTCTTGGGATTCTCTACTTAATTCTGACTTTCTGACTTCCTTTTCCGTTCTTCTATGCGCTTCCTTACGCCATAACTCGATGGCATCTTTCTGTGACTGTCTGGCTTTCTTTTTCCATAATGCTTCTTCTACTCGCATGATACATTCGGCATCCCATGTACCCGATACGGGCCATCTATACTTTTCTTCTAACTGTTTGGTATATTCTACCCATAAATCTAGATACAATATGGCGCTTATGCCATGTTTCTGATACATAAAGTGACCTGGACTGTCCCTCGGCGGAACAGGAACTGCTGCTTCCAGCAGACCCTTTCTAGTTCTTAACTGACGTAACTTGGAAAAGAGCGGCATTTTAAACTTGAATCGGAACACAATACAATACACGAAAAACAATAACAATTGGAAAACAATTCAGGCATACCACGACATTGAAAATACATTAAACAACATCATAAATAACAGTTCGAACAGAATACTACCTGAAAATACTGAAAACAGAAACAGAACAGAATTCTCGAGAACGGAACAGACTAGAATTACTGGATGCACTGCTATAACAGTACGGAACATACCGGTCCCATAAAGGAACGCATCAAGACCCGTATCCACCTAGGTGAACACTTCGTTTGTGGGCTTGGGTACCACCAACCCACGGACCAGGAGTCAATTTAGACTGACCCTGTCTAGACACTACCCCAGCAATGGTACTCACCGGGCAGCACGGAACGGAAGGCCTCGGACGGGACTGGACTACGACGACGAACTTCGGACTTCAGTTACGGGTGGACCTCCGGATACCTCGGACCTTGGACTCTCGGCTTGGGCTCTGGTCGGGACTCGCCGCGTTCCTCCACCGTCTCGTTCGGATGCTGGACCGCCTCCTCCGTCTCCTCCGTGGGCCTGAGGGATACTTGAAGCAGAAATATCTGCACTTGGCCAATATGGTTCCGTCACGACTGCAGAGGGTCAGGGGGTCGGCGTGGCTTCACCGACGCGTGGGGAAAGGGCAAGTCCCTATTCGGGCGCCATTATGTGGTAAATAAATAAATAATACCCTATTTTTGGATGTATAAATGAATAACAGATAGCTCAATAAATAAGAGTCAAGATTCGAGGTAGTAGGAGTTTCTGCAGGTTTATTACAGCATAAGGACAGGATCAGGACAACCTGCATAGGGTGACCCAGCAGGACAACTGGGGCCCAGCAGCTGCTGGGGCTAGGTCTGGGATGAGCGCGCTAACATTTAATAACATAACATTGATTTATATACATAGCGCAAACACATAGCATTACATTGCAGTAGGCGTAACAGTGGGTGGAGCAGAAGACGTGACGTGTAGCAGTCGCGAGAGATAACAGAAAAAAGAGGTGTAACTGGGAGTATACATAGACATGTGATGTAAAACGTAACAGAATATGTTATGGATGGGCGGACACATAGGAGGGGGCTACCTAAGGAGCCGGGACCTCTAACCTAATGGTGCGCAAAAACTGGCAATGACGTGTTACTAGGAGAAGCTGGGGCTACGAACTCTGTGCTAGGAGCAGAGACTAGAGTCTGGAAGGTCGGAGCGACATGTACCTAAACCCTATCTGGTATCTAATGTTTAGGGAACATGTTGATATAAACTAGAAGTTATGAGGGGAGAGGCTAACTTGACTCTAAGACTGGACCATGCATTATTCTACATGTAGTGCGTGAAGAAGAATATTAAATGACCATTAAATACAGTATTTCTCTAACGTGGAGCCGAGAAGGCTAGACAATGACGGAAACTATTGATGCAGTTCAGTAGCTTAGGAATGCAGAGGAGGAGGACTGAACTGATAGCTGGAACTATAACATACTGTTGGCAGACTCAGAGGCAGAGCCGGGGTGCACCGGGCACTGCAAGGCAGGAAGTAAGTGAAGGGTCGAGGATACAGGTGGGGGCTGTATCGCTCCTTAGCGAGGCTTTCGGGAGACAGGAGCTGAATCTGTGGTCCGGGCCCTTTTGAGGCCTAGAAACGGGGACTTTATAATGGAATAACGTGCACACTGAGAAAACGTGGCAACATTACCTACATAGGCCTGATATTCGTAGTATTCACGAGGACTGGAAACTAACATACTAGAGGTGGACACAACTGTAATTGCGTCTTTAATCAGAAATGGGGAATAACATATGCATATTGGTCATGCATACATAACATATGATGGATGGGGCGTAGGGACACAGAACATGGCAAAATTTACTTTTCCACATTACTCAGCATATAAGAATCCACACTGGGGAAAAACCTTATCAGTGCTCTGAATGCCAGAAATGTTTCAGTGAAAGAAGGACTCTCGCTAAGCATATAAGAATCCACACAGGGGAAAAACCTTATCAGTGCTCCGAATGCCAGAAATGTTTCAGTGAAAGAAGGACTCTCACTAAGCATATAAGAATCCACAATGGGGAAAAACCTTATCAGTGCTCCGAATGCCAAAAATGTTTCAGCCATGAATCTCATCTCTTTGAACATGTGAGAATCCACACTGGAGAAAAAAAATTATCAGTGCTCTAATTGTCAGAAAAGATTCAGAGGTAGAGATGGTTACAAGCGCCATAAGAAAACACACCATCAAAATAATTCAGTACTCCGAATGCCAGAAAAGCATCAATTTTAAACGCAATCTCACTCTACATGAGCAGACGCACACAGGGGAAAAACATCACCAATGCTCTGAATGCCAGAAATTCCTGTTTGATAGGCACAGCCTCACTAACCAAAAGCGACTCCATACTGATGAAAACCTCTGTGAGTGCTCTGAATGCCAGAAAAGCTGCAGAGAAAAACGCTATCTCACCATGAGAAACTCCACACTTTAGAAAATCCTTATGCCATAAAAGCTTGAATCTGAAAGACAGAGTTATGCTTCATGAGAGATCCCACTCTTGGGAAAAACCTTATGAGCGCACGAAATGCAAGCAAAGTTTTGGTTACAAATTACTTCTCACTTGACATGAGCGAACTCACACGGGGGAAAAGCCTTTTGTGTGTTCTGAATGTCAGATAAGGTTTAGTCTTGAATACAATGTCATTTCACATGAGAGAATTCACACTGGACTAAAGCCTTATACAGGATGGGAAAGCCAGAAACGTTTTACTCAGAAAGGAGATCTCGCTAAACATGAGAAATGCATCCACACCAGGTGAAAAGTAAGGCGTATCTTGAGTTGCAGAACAGCTTCTAACAACCTGACTTTACATGAGAGAGCACATATTGTAGTTGCAATAGGATTCATCAAGAAATTCTTGCAGGATAACTTAGGCTTCCCGCATGCAACCTCCAAAGAAATTTCAGGCCCTGCAATTTTTTTTAATTGCAACAGAATCCACAATTTGAGTATTTGAAAGTTACAAAACTCTCAAGGTCTTTACTTTACACAGATAAGTGTTAGTGCTTGCAAAAATCAACTAATTGCCAAAAAAATCACAATATTAATGTTTTCAATTTTACTCCACCCAAAAGGTTTCTAAAATTACAATATTAATGTTTTCAATTTTACTCCACCCAAAAGGTTTCTACTCACCCTCGTTTCTTAACATATGACTGATATCTATATTTTCATGATATGATTAAGCCTAGGTGGGGTTCCTCCACGAAATGACAAGAAAACTCGGGCGGACTACGCGGAGTTCCGCGAGCAGCGGAGTGCGTAAGGGTCATGCCGTTCGTGGCGATTTTGATCTCCTGGTGTTTGTCCCGCCCTGTAAAAATAATCGCGAATGGCATCATGTGCAGTACAAGAGGGTGCAGCTGCTTCTAGTCGAGCTGCAGCTTTGTCAATGCGAAGGAAGGTTTCTCAACGTGAGTGGTTGTGACCTGCCGCGACCACTCACATTGAGAAATCCGATGACCCGCTTTGAGAAATCACGCCAGGAGGTTGATTTTGCTCACTAACTAGACCTTGGCAAGCACGAGCAAGGAAAATTCTCATCAGGAGGTGGATTTTCCCCGTTCCGGCACATGACGTTGAAAAGCGCCAGCGTAGAAAAATACCTTGCTACGCTCCATGGAGCGGAGTTTTTAGGAACTATGCGAGCTCCGCGGAGAACAGAAAACTCCACAAGCAGAGTTCACTACCCAGAAAGAGATAATATACAACAGCAGGAAAACATAACAAACCAGTTACTTGCCTTTGGTAACGCTCTTTCAAGTGGATACTCCTTTACCTGCAGATTCCTTACCTTGTAAATATTCCCCACACGCCAGACTGGATCCTCAAACTTTACAGCAGTCCTGCTGCACGCAGTAGGAGACATCATGCATCTCAGTGTCGACGTCATCCTGCTGCAGAAGTGACAAGCGTAGACGCATAGAAGCACTTCCCATGCGCACTGTGAACAACTACAGAGGTCTATGAGTTCATTATCTCACAGGTCTGTATCACATATGCAGGCCCTGGGCAGATATTAATTCACAGTTTTTATAATAATTAGAATTCAGATGAGGCCTTTTCATTTCCAAAAATTCTAATTGTATTCTCAGCAGCAAGGGTATATATAAATCGTTGAGTGATGACTGCGCAGTGCAGAATATGAAAGTGATATGATGATAAAACAGTCCGATCCACATTTTGTTCACAAAAACAGGGCTGTAAATTGCTTTTGTACAATACAAGTTAAGCAAAGGCGATTCTTAGAAGACATAATTTATCTGAAATAGTCCCTGTATAGTCAATGTTTCAACCATTCCAGTTAATTACCGTGGACTCATCAGGATGGTAGATCACCGTCTCTCCCATATGCTTCTCACACTATATTCAATACAACCCAGTAAGGATTCTTCTGTATCTCGGGGCAGCGTACCTGGGAGCCAGTGAATCCTCGGCTCGCTGTCAAACATGTTTGTGTGACATTTCCAGATGAGACCACTGTTATTGACTGCCTTGTCTGTGAGAAGCTGCACCCTGCCTCCTGTGATGGTGGGCCGGAAGACCTTCACCGCCAAGTGAAATGCTCGCAACTCCAACAGCTTGATGTGGAGTTGGGTCTCTGCTGGTGATGAGGATTTCCTAATCTCTGTCTCCCATGTGGCCTTCCCATCCCAGACGTGATACATCCGTCGCCACTGTTAAGTCTGGGTGGAATAGGGAGAGAGGTCTGCCACTGGCATAATCTAATGCACTGGAGAAAATGTTGGATACTGGGTGAGTCAGTGTCTGGAAGGACACAAAGAGGTTTTGCAGCTGCACCAGTTGTAGCAGCAGGTCACTCATTGGCACGATGTCCTGGATGTTGCCTTTGTGTGCCATGGTCATGAAAGAACTGGTAGACCTGTTGGGTTTGTAGCAGGGTCTGGTGCTGGCAGAGTTGAAAAACCCTTCTGTAGCCAAAAGGGGACGAGATTTGTGATGAAATTGTGTGGCGGAGGCAGACAGACCCAAGGAATCTGTCGGAGGGCCTAGTCAACTTTCTTGCTTAAAAGGCGAGAGCTAACGAATAGCTTGTCCATTAACGATGCTTGGGTATCTTTAGAGAAGCATATAGACCTTATCCAGGCAATGTACTGACGTTCCACACTCATGTCAATCGCCTGACCTAAGCAATTGGCTGTGTCCAAGTCACAACATATTACAAACTTTGCTGCAACACATCTATCCTGAAGAATAGCTTGTGTTCACCGGCAGAGTTTAGGTCACTGTTTCCAACAGGGCATGATTATATTTGGGAGCATTGTCACTCAGACCCTCCAGGATATATCGATGTGCAAAATAAATCGCCAGTTTTGTAACAAGCCTGCACTTTTCATAAAAATGCCAGTGAATGCTACCTCACCTTTGCATTGTCCCAGCACTCGCCAATGGACCAATAAAAGGAGGAGTCTCAGCAGCAGGCAAGTAATGTGTTATTTGTTTATTTACTCCTCACCGGCCTGCCTACTGTTTTGCATTCATCTGGAGGGCTTCGGACTCCACCACATGCCGCCGGCTTCCTGGCTGCAGCTTGGATTCTTTTGCAGCCAGAGGAGAGAACAGACTGTACGTAGGAGAGCGGGGCACCAAAAAGAAGATCAGGTAGGTTATACTGACATGCTGCAGCAGTGTGCATCTGTCTCCTCTACTCCTACAGCTTGCCCATTCTTCCTTATCCTCGCCCAGGGCTGTGGGTGCCCTAGGCAAGGAAATGGAAGGGGGCATGGGCAAACCAGCGTGGTGGCCCCTGAGAGGGGGCAGTATATAACTGCAGGGTTCCACCTCCCTTTGGGGATGTGGTGGAACCGGGGACAAGGCAAGATTTAAATGCAGTGGAACACCGGGCCCAGTGGGCCAATATTTTTCTAAAGGGGCCCACCACACACCCCAGTGCCCCGTCCACTGCTTGAAAAAAACAACTGGTTGAGCCCTCTGGCCTTTCTTTGGTGGCTCCCACTCACCCCTTCTCATCCAGCTTTATCTCACTAGTGTTTTGGTGGTGGGGGTCCAGTGTTTTTAGGATATAATGGTGAGTGTAGAGGGTAGTGTTTGGCAATAGGGACAATGGTAGGGTAGGGGTCAGTTTGGGTGGGGGTGGCAGGATAGAGGGCAGTGTAGACAGAATAGCCATGTAGTGTTTTGAGGGTAGATTGCAGTGTGGGGGATTAGCTTTAGGGCAAGCAGAAAGGGACAGTGTTTTGTGGGAACGGATGATGGTAGTGTTTTGGGGAAAGGAGCTATGGTTTTCAAGGCTATTGTGGTGGGGTTGGTGGCAGTGCTGTGGGATAGGGTGACATGGAAAAGGGCTAGGCTATTCTAACTCCTTTTTGTGTAGAATCTTGGAGAGTAGATTCTGCTGGTTCTAGAGCTCTTGGGCTATCTGGTAACTACAATATACTCTTGCTGCTTCAAGGCTCCGGTCGGTCTGGGGTTCAGTACACTTCTGGGAAACTCAGAAACTTGTGGGCTGGATCCATATTTTTGAACTCCCATTTGAAAAGGGTGGAGGTAACATGTGTGCCCATCTCCCTTTCACAATTTGCATCATGCCTGTCCTATCTATCCTAGACAATTATTGCAAGTGTAAAAACAAGCCCCCTTTCACAGGACTGGCCTAACGAAAACTCTTTGTTTTGTAGCACAATTGTTTTTTTTGCATTTTTCAAATTATTTGATTTTGGGGATATTAAGTGTTTACAACACGGGTCTTCAACCTTTTCTGAAGTGAGTGCCACTTCTGATCAGTGAAAGTCTTGAGCTACTTAAGGCTAATCATCTCGCACACTGTTACCAAACAGTTTGTCAAGTAGGGCCTTTTAGATTGAAGGCTAACCATCTGTCTGCACCTTCCGCGCCATGGTACTCCTATGATCTCAAGAAATGTAAAAGAAAATGTAGGCACCAACAGCAATGTTGGAGGAAGAGTTACAGCCTACTGTTCAACACAGTTAAATCACTTTCATCCTTTGGTTATAAAAATGTAGCAACTCCCAGCCAAAAAACTGTGATGAACTAACCATATTCTTTTTTCCAAAGTAAATAAAATATTCCAGAATTTTGAGATAACACCAGATAATCTTTAGGGACAGATACAGTGGAGTAACGTACAGTGAATAAAGTAACTTACCATTTCCTGGTAATGAGTACATTCAGCCCACTTTCTGAAGAGAAAGTCTCTAATCTTATCAACACTATGAAATTTGGACCCTGCAGATTTTTGCCCTCCAGTCAGTTTCAGCTACCATTTCTGCTCATCTCAGTTTGCTATAACAATGATGCTCAAGTCCGTCTTTTTTCCAGATGCAAAAAGGCATTGATTTTGCCACTTCTAAAGACTCTTTCCCTTGATCCCTCAGATGTAAAGAACTACAGACCCAAATTAGTTCTTCCTCTTCCTGCTAAAATTTTTGAAAAGGCCATGAAGCAGGAGATCACCACCTTCTTTGAAAATACCGACTGTCTGGATCCTGCTCAACATGGGTTTAGACCCTACTACTGTACAGAGTCGACCTTATCGGCAGTAACTGAAGAGATCAGATACATTGTGGAGATTAATGCGGCCTTTATCTTATTGGTTCTAACAGAACTCCACCAAGCATTCCAAGTAGGAGACGTCGTCTGGCGCCATGCTTTGCAAATCTCCCTCCTAGCCAGCAAAATTAAGTAAAACACCAGTTTTTGTTGGGGCCCTATTGGGTCTGAAGCTCCCCCCAGTGCAGGAGCAAAACCAAATAGTATGAGAGTTGGACTTACCTCCACGATGCGACCCAGGGCTCTAGAGATAGTCTTACCCACATTTGTCCAAAATTCTTGTATGTTGAAACAGGACGCGGATACATGGACATCATCTGCATTCTGAAGGCCGCATCTCATACAGCTGGTTTTTCCACCTCCCTTTATTTTGGATAACTTAAGGGGAGACCAATAGATTCTATGGAGTGTAAAAAAGTGTTTTTTCTCAGTGCAGCAGATTTAATCAGGGGTAAAGAGTATTTAAAGATACATGCCATACAGTTTCCAACTCCTCACTCGGCAAGTAGTTCTCCCAGATTCTATATGGTTGATCCATCTTTCTCTCTGTAGCTTCCAAAAGATGGTTATACCATTGCGCCACTTCTTTTTTCCTAGGAGCTAGATCCTGTAGTTCGCTTTCCATACTGCTATCCTCTAGAAGTGGCCAGCTTTGCTTCTTACAGCAGGAAGAGAGCTGATAAAACTTGAAAATGGACAAAGTATAGTTAGTAATATGGTTCCAGTATTTCCAGGAATGGCATTTGTCACCCAGTACAATGTCTCTCCAATATACAACTCCTGCCTCTTTTAGTGGGTAAGCAAGAGAGTCCAAAAGACACTCCGCTGTACCAGGAGAATCCCAAACTGGCGCCCAATCACTATAATAGGATAGTCCTAAACAATTTTGAAAGTCCGATCTCGACCTAGCCGCCGAACGCATAGTCCTCAAACACATTTTTTTTAAAGAATTTAGGAGAGTCGAACTTGTTCATGAAACCTAGCTCCTCTTCCCCTACTAACATTGCTTTAAACATGCAGCCTATCAGCGAACTGTCCGGAGAGAGCAATAGCATTTACAGTTCTTTAGTTGATGAGCCCGACAGTACAGCTGGAAGTCTGGTAGGGCCACCCCCATCGCTGGAATTTGCGCCTTAATTTCTTCCAGGATAACCAGGTCGCTTTAGTTGCCCAGATAAAGGAAGATATCTTGCCCTGGATTTTAGGAATATCAGATTTTCCGAATTCTAAAGGAATGTTGTTAAAAAGGTAAGCGCATTTTGGGAGGAAACACATCTTGATGAGATTAACTCACCCATACAATGATAGTGGGATGCTCTGCCATCTTTTTAGTAGGACATTGACCTCTTTTGAAACTCTCTCTAGATTAATCTTGGGGATTAGGGCGGGGACCTGAGATATTATAACTCCTAAGTATTTAAGTTCTTTAGCAAAATTCCCCTCCTGATCGGTTGTGTTCCAGGCCACAACCTCGGTTTTCTCATTGTTTATCTCATAACCTGACAGGCTTCCAAAAGTTTGGGTTTCACCTTCAAGCTCTGAAAGTGTAGTGCTGACATTGGATGATAGAAGGATTAGGTCATAAGCATACAGTGCTAACTTTTGTACAAACCCGTTTATTTAAAAAGGGACAATCTTCTGATTCAGCCTTATGCTCTGAGCTAGCGGCACTATATATAAATCAAATAAGATGGGGGAAAGCGGGCAGCCCTGCGTAGTTCCACGCCCTATCTTAACCACCGGGGAGAGATTGCCATTAACCAAAATCTGGGCCCGAGGGGATTTATATATTCATTTCAACACTTCCCTAAAACTATCAGCAAAACCGAAGACCTTAAGAACCCTATCCAAAAGGTGCCAGTTCACCCGGTCAAAGGCCTTGGCTGCATCAACAGTAATGATTGATAGAGGGAGACCCTGCGACGAAGCAAAGTCAATCGACCCAATTAAGGTATGTATTAAATCAGACATCTGCCGGCCTGGCAAGAAACCCTTATGATCCGTGTGAATTATTGGCCCAACAACTTTGCTAAGCCAGGCATTCAGAATTCCAGCAAATACTTTATAGTCAACATTTAGCAAAGAAATTGGGTGGTATGACTGACATTGTGTTGGGTTCATCTCTGGCTTCAAAATCACTTAAAGAGTCAGGCAGGGGAGATGTACCTTCTAAGATCCCATTAACCAGTTTTAGCCAGACCGGGGTAATCTCCTCCCTCAAAATCATCCGAAACATTATCACTAATTAGGAAGATAACAAGTGGTCATGTGATGCTTGCTGGAATGGAAAGTGTTTAATCAGAAAGTGGATTGAATTCAAGTTTAGGTGACAATTTTGGATTTTGTATATATTTAAAATTGTGGATCTCCATTAAGGTCTAAATCAATAAATCGAATTGAAATTCAAGTTTATCATTTGAATCCTATTGTTGGAAAATATGTGATTTTGAACCCCATGAGGTGGTTCCTTTCCAGAAAGCATTCAGGTTGTAATCATAAGTCAAATAATGCTCAGGAGGTTAAAATATACAAATTGAATTCTAATTGCACATGAAATGTTCATTGTTCAATATTTTTCTCTTAGAATTTTAATGTACGGACTTTATTGCTTAAGGAAAATAATAGTATTTGTTATTCTATATGTAGGAAGCATTACATTAATGAAACCACTGTATCCCACCTTCTTTCTTTCCTTTCCTGTTCTTTATTAACGTTTCTATTGTAGAACTTTAAATATTGCCCGAATTTAGGAATTGTGCTCTACATAACTTTGTTGTGATACAGTATGTTGATTTTTATGTACAACGTTTGTCTCTTATGTGTATGGCAACTGATGTTTTGTTTTGCTTTAATAATCAACTTATGTTTATTAGGTTTTATTATTCAATAAAATGTTTCAAACACAACAAATGGTAGTTGATATGTATTTACAACTGCATTTTTATTGTAGGGGCACTTTCAAAGGGGCCAAAAATATGGTCTGTAGGATGACGGAGGACCACGTTGGCATCAGCAGGGAGAGGTTTGGGCAGGTGATTGGGGGTACATGTAAGGTTGGAGTAGGGGGAAAAAGCATGTACATTGTGTGGACTGTGACTCCTGGAGTTATTGTGAGGGATACCATGCTACCCTGTAAATGAATACCCTAGTGATTATTATCAGCAAACTTTATTCGGTTTTAAAAAAGAAAACCATAAAAGTCATACATAAAATGATAAAACATCTTCCAAGTTACAGATTGACAATTATAATATGTCCAAGTTAATCAGAACACAAGGTAAAAATTCATGAATTACAGTACAGAAGTTAATCGCAGCTTGACCTGATACTAACAGCGACCTGTAAAAAGTTAAGCGTATGCAAAACAGTGTCATTAGAGAGCAGTTGTAAAAGATAAGAGCTGGTCTCACCCGCCTAAAATCCGTTTTTTTGAGAATGGGAATAATAAATAACTTTCTAGGGACAGCATAAAAACTACAAAACATTAAAAAAGTGAATCATGTCCTGAGGAGACTCACCGTTGCAGCCACAGGGCATGAGGCACATGCCTCTCTGGGAGCCACAAGGGTGTGCCAAGAGGTAATGGAAGAGGTTGAGCTGAAACCGGGTCAATAGAAAGCGATCATGGATGCTTTTAAGCCCTAGAAGATAAGGTTCGGTGGTTGGTACAGTTTTTAACACAATGTACTTACGCACACTAGGCTTACACAGCTCATTTCCCTCTCTATCACAGCGGCTCATTCTTAAAAAAACACTCTTTCATACATATGCGCTCAGGGTTAGCAAATAGTTCCTACCTACCCTGGAGAGGCCGACTCTTATATACTGGAGCCATCGGATGCTTGAGACATGGTCAAGTGAAAGGCAGTCCCGTAGGACGTCTTTGCTAAGTATATTTGCTTAATTAGCCCAAATATTAAGCCACAAGGCCAGGGGACGGAAATCCAGTACATCTGAGAGGAAAGGCATCCCAACTCTTCCTGCACAACATAAAACGGGGTGCTTTGTGGGACAGAAAGGGCTCATCGCAGGAAAGATTTTTCAGCACTTTGCACTGCCCCTACCCCAATGTGGCCCCATATCTCACTCCCATAACTAACCTTTAAGATATATTTGTCTTTATATGTCTTCAAAAAAGCCCCTATTGGCTTCCCTCCCCCTCTGCTGGCAAAATTAAAAACAGCTGCAAAACCTTTCACTACATCCCCTTTCTTCCAAGTAAGCAAAGGGCACAAACTCAAGGAATCGGCAAACACATCTCCCAAATAGGAGAAAACATTGGTCTTCGTTATTGACGAAAGTCCGAATTTAAAAGTGAACTGCTTAGCTTTACAAGGTCCCACCTACATAATGAACAGCTTGAAATGATGAAACTAAAGGTCTAAGTCCTTCATAAAAAGGGCAAAAGAATTCAAAAGAAGTTGTAGGCACCTAGCTGTCCTCGCCCAAGGACTGCGTCGTCTGCGTATAGGAGGACTGGCAGGCTACGCTTGCCTACCTGGGGACAATCAGCATTTGTGGCCAAAAAGGTCTTCTCTAAGGAATTAATATATAGGTTAAAAAGAAAGGGTGCTAAAATGCACCCCTGACACACCCCTCTCTTGATGTCAAGCTAACTGGACACTTTCAGATCCTTTGAATAGCAGACAACCGCGGTTGAATCACGGTGAAGATCCAGCAGAAATAAAATTATGTTACTGTCTATGTCAATGGAGGACATCAACTGCCACAGCTTGGACCTATTGACCCAGTCGAATGCTGAGGACTGGTCCATGAAGTAGGTATATGGGGCTGGAGGGAGCCACATTGTATTTGTTCACAGCCATGTACAGGTTTAAACACTGTTCCACAGTGGAACGACCTGGGCGAAAGCCCTATTGGATATCGGATAAAAAGTTGTTTTCATCAACCCAAGATACAAGTGTGTGAAGTACCATGCAGCCCACCACTGAGTCCAGAAGAGAAATGAGCCTATAACAATAGGTACTGTAGCGATCTCCCTTTTTAAATACCGGGACTGTAATCGATAAAGCCCAAGAATCTGGTCGGCCAAGCTGGATTGCAGCATTGATAACAGCTGTGAGGACAGGCACCCAGGTTTCTACGTGGGCAATGTAGAGATATGGCGGGATCCCATATGGCGTGGGTCTTGTTTTTAGACAGACCCAGAATACCGGCTCTCACCTCTTGCGTGGTGAAAATAAGTTTCCGACTTGCCTTCCACTCTTTCCTGCCCCTCAGTTGGCGGGGTATCCGACTGGAAGATACCCTCGAAATGATGTACTCAATTGTCCTCAGTGATATGGGCTTCCAGTAAATTAGCATTATTTCCAGATAGAAATGGGCTGTTAATAATTCCCCAGAACGGGGGTGTGGTTTGGACGCCGGGAGAAATGGTGGCGTAGAGCTTCTCTCCTCCCGTGGCGACAAGCTACATACGAATTTGGAAACCCTTGCACCATCCTAAACTCGAATTTGGCGACGGAACTGAGTTTCGGAAACGAGGGCCATGTGTGTGGCAGATTCCTAGATGACTACGAAGTCCCTGAGCAGCAGAAAATGTAAAAGTTCTGAACTCCAATCGTGGCCGACATTAAGGAGAGGGCGGAGATTCAGCGGCTCCCGAGGAGACTGAAACCAGGGCTGCTGCCTTTCTCTTGCACCACAGAACGGACAAAGAACGCAGCACACAACTGGGCTTCCGAGGCCCCTGAGTGAGTACACAGCTATGCACTTCTCACCGCATATCAGTCTCAGATCCTGAAGTCCTGGACACAACGCGGCCCTCACAAAATGGCGGGCGCGACCAAACTTGGCTGATAAACGGTAATGAATAGCACTAAACAAAAGTTGCCCCGCTTATGCCCAAGTCAGCATTTACATCTGTTGAAGCGTTCTGATACAGCGCTGTCGCTGCAATAATGCTGTTTCGCCTCGATACCCCTGGGGTCCCATTACTTTCCGAAGGAACTTTGTTTTCCAAAATGGCGGGCCGACAAATAAGTTTAACTTGCTGCTAGGGGTTGCTGCTTTAAAGTGCTTTAAGTACATGAAGTGGCGCAGCGAAAGACCGGTAATCTTTGGCGCTTTCATGGCTGATAAAGTAACGTCGCCTGAAACGAGTACGCAGTAAGTGAAACGTTGAGTCTATACACCCATGAATCGGTGGGGTGGCAAATTGGACGCCTGCACTGAAGTGTATTGAAGGGCCACTGTAATCAACGCAGCGTTAAACAATTGTACAATGTGTGTCCGTGTCAATGTGTGTTAGTGTACTAAATGATAATCATTAATTGATCTGACAACAAGAAAGCAGATAACCGGATAAACGGAAAGGCACTAAAGAAGTAAGCTCCTGAGCCAATAAATAAGGGGATACTGAGCCAATAAAGGGTCCCTGAGCATAATGAGTAGGTAAATGAACGACTAAGAACACACGTTAGCACGAATATCACCACAGGAAGGTAAACGGTCTAAGCACAGAGGCATATACACGCTGACTAACACAAATACAACACAGCAAGACATCGCTCCAAACGATATCTTCTGACACGATTGACCGTTACCAACGGCCTGAGCCTAGTATTGCAAACATTTTCAAAACCGGCTCCTCGTCTGTCACACATTCGACACACATCCGCGACAAGTGTCACCATGGGGGACAAAGAAACGACGAAAAACCTCAATAGACTCAAGGCTGAGCCACCGAACCCAGTGTCGCCCATCAAGGGTAAGAAAGATGTCAGCGACACTATGGACATTATATTAAACAAGCTTGAGGAAGTACAAGATCTGGCAAAGTCTACAAAAGAAGAAATCGTGGCCATCAGACAGGATATACGTGACACTAATTCTAGACTTACTGAAACGGAATCGAGGATAAGTCGACTAGAAGACACAGAGGTCAAAACCTGCGGAGCTCTTAAACGTCTTACTATAACCTCAGAGCAAACAACAAGGAGATTGTACGAGTTGGAAGATAGGAATCGGAGGGGGAACGTCCGCATATTTGGCGTTCCGGAAGGATCGGAGGATGCTCACGGCTCATGTGTTCCCTTTTTAGAGAATTGGTTCTCACAAGCAACCAACCTTACCTTCCATCAACCGCTTGAGTTTGACAGGGCACACAGAGTTCCAGGCAGGATCACAAAAAATCAAAAAGGCCCCAGACCCATCGTCTGCAAACCCCTGAGATACCAGCATGTGGAACAAATACTAGCCTTTGTGCGGAAAAATAACCATATATTGTGGAAATCGAACAAGATCTACATCTCACAGGATTATAGTAAGGAGACTGTCGACGTAAGGAAGGCCTTTCTTGCTCTTCGCCCGCAACTACGATCACTGGGTCACCGATTCGGTTTCATAGGTCCAGCAAAAATCCGGGTACTTATCCAGGGATCACCTCAAGTTTTCACGGATCCGCAACGACTCAAAAGGCTTCTAGACGGCCAGGTAGAACTAATTATGGACACAACAACGGTGAACTCTGGAACTGCTTCTGCCTCTGGCTATAAATGATTATCCTTTTTCTGTGTAGAGCTGTGATATCAGGTTCTCATGTAGCTTTAGTAAGTTCTCTATGTTCTCAATACTACTGTGTGTGTTGCTTGCTGCACAATTGTTAGTACTATACTTTGATACCATGTAGTTCAGTTGTTATCTTACTCACTGACACCATGCTATCCCACTAGAGTTATATTGTTCTATGACATGGATGGTCCTTGACTGTTGTTGTTATTAAATTCAAATGAATCGCTTGGTCTTAGAAACTCAGCCGGTTTCAATATGTTGTTAATACACTACACTTGCTCTTCTATGGCGCTAATAGGTTTGACACTAACTAAAATATAGTAGTGTTCACTCCGCTTCCTATACACATGATAAGCAAATAGGTCTGCTGTAAATTGACTGAATGCCCTGCGATTATGTTTGCAGACGACACCCTGCTGCTGTCCAAGTCGCCAATGGGGATACAGCGAGTCCTCGATGGTTTCGAGGCATTTTGTCAAGATCATGGCCTTGAAATCAACGCATTGAAAACCAAATATATGGTTTTCAATCCACCATCTAAAACTCGCCCTAATCCTAACAGGCTAGAAAGGGTCCGAACCTTCGAGTACCTGGGGATCACCCTAAACGAAAAGATGTCGTGGGGGCACCACCAGGAGAAATCACAACTAAAGCTGGCCCAAATAGCAGGTGGAATTATTAAGCTCGTTAGCAAAAATAAATCTTCCTCCAAGCCAGTTGGTCCCCCGTTAGAGATCTATAGAGCATAGGCCAGGGGTGCGGTTATGTATGTAAGCGAACTCTGGGGCTACGCGTGTAAACGTGACATAGTAGCAACAGAGAACAAATATATTAGACAGCTCTTATCACTTCCTCCTAGCATCCCCCTGTTGCCAATGAGGCTTGATTTGGGTTTGAGACCCCTTGATGAAGATCTGGGCCTACGGCCTTTAATATTTTGGTGTAGGCTATGGTCTGTACCAGAGTTACTCAATTATAGGTCAGAATTGCAGGAAATCCTTACCCTCCCAAATGTCGGGAAAATTCCCTGGTTAAATGACATAAAGAATGAACTAGGGCGATTAGGACTAGTTACCTTATGGTCCGATCCACTGTCATCATGTTCTAGGGTCACACGGAGGCAGCTTGTCACACTGTATCAGGAAAGCAAACTTGCTACACACTCACAAAGAACAGGCTCGGGCACCTTAACGGAATCATTTTTAATGGCCAAGGACATCTATAGGTTTGAACCTGTTTTAGATTCCCAATCACTCTCAGGAAACTATCTTCAATGGAGGTACGGCAGTTTGCCGATTCGGGCTTATACCAGTAAATGGGCCGAATCCTTGCTGAGCCATTGCCCAGGGTGTAAACTAGAGCAGGAAACTGAATTGCACATACTGTTTTTTTGCAATGCTTATGCGCAGGCTAGGAGAAAATGGATCGTCCCGGTGTGTAAAAACATGGGGTTCTCTCACTGTCTGCATGCATATAGGGTCTTCAAAACCGACTTATCTGGGCTTATAGTTTTTGCAATAGCCAAATACCTGGGAATAGTCTGGCATAAGAGAAGACACCTATTAATTGGGGATGTATGACAACTGCTAAATTGCAAATTTATTAAAGTAATAATGTTTGTATGTATGAGGCTGGTCCTCATTTTATAAATTGGTTTTACAATGTTCTTAATCTTCTATTTTTAGCCGTCCTCAATGTAATGCTTCTTTGTACCTTTTATGGCAATATGTTGCCGAAATAAAGATGATGATGATGAATGCCCAGGAGAGTTATGTTTTGTCGTAATTGTGTTACATACATTTATGTGACAGAATGGTTTCGGAATGTAATGCATATAATAGCTACTGTTCTCAAATGTTCAATTGTTGATTCAGTTTCCAATTCTCAAGGTGTCTATGTACAAGGCCATGGGAGCGATAACGCTGTTGTTCTCCTAGTCACCATGCCTATCACCTACATTTGGGGAGGGTTGGGTGGGTTGGGAAAGGGGGGTGAGAAGGGTGGAGAGGGGGAGGGAACGGGACAGGGGAAGATTTGGGATTTTCTTTTGTTCTTTGTCTACATATTTATTATTTTTTGCATACCAATGCCAGGGTGCTCACACTGCCAATGCTCTGAAGTCAATATCTGTTGCTCTGCAACATGTGCTGTCCTCATCCGGACTGTTATTCAGGTCTTCCTGACACAGCTGTCGCGTCTCACACTTACAATTTACACACACTGTCACATTTTAATATGGAAGGGCTGTAGCCTTCACAGGTATTCGCCTTACTTGGTTTTCTTGATTGTATTTGATCTTCCAATACACGCTCATGTCAACATCCACAATTAATACACCCCTTGGGGTGACAAAGGTAGGAAACCTGAAAATACTTTCTCTTAATGTTAAGGGTCTTAATCAGCCTGTCAAGCGCCAGAAGATCAAAGATTACTTACGCAGGAAAAATGGAGATATTGTCTTATTGCAAGAGTCCAAACTAGACGCTAAGCAATTTAACACACTCAGGAATAAATTCTACACCGAGATAACAGCCTCGGAAGCGATTGGGAAAAAAATGGCGTTTTAACACTGATAGCCCAAAAATCTGATATTGACTTACTTTCCTCTACGGCTGATACTAAGGGGAGGTGGGTCACAACCAAGTTACTTAAGGATGATACCGAATTCTATGTCACAAACGTTTATGCTCCAAACACGTGATTTGAAATTTTGGTCGGACCTCACGGCGCAAATTGACACTATCCCTGATTCTGCTGTACATATCCTCGCAGGGGATTTTAACCTGCCCTTTGACCCGACTCTAGACAGAGACTCCAGATGCACCTTCCGTAGTAACAGATCGCACAAGGCTTTTACTAATCTTTGCTATCGATTTCATCTAGTAGATCCATGGCGGTTGCAAAACCCTGATGGGAGGGAATATACATTCTACTCTTCCCCACACGACTTGTTCTCTCAAATTGACTATTTATTCATCACGAAAAATGCCATCCCTAGAATAGAGGAGACGTTGAAGGAACTGAGAGTTCTGTCAGACCACTCCTGCATCACACTCCATCTCCAATGTGAAACCATCTACCCGCCAATCTCTTTGGCGCCTCAATGAAGAGGTTCTTGAAAAAGAGCAACATAGGTCCACCATTGAGGCTGCTATTAAAGATTATCTGGAACACAACAACAGGGGGGACACCACTGATCTGACCCGAAGGCAAGCACTGAAAAGTACTGTCAGAGGGGTTATTATTAAAATTAAATCAGCCATGAACAAAAACCACAATAAGGCACTAGAGATCCCAGAAAAGGAAATATCTATCTTGGAAACCAAACAACTGCTTGATGTGACACTGAATAATCTGGCCAACAAAAAGTATGAGTACAATAAAATAGTGACTGAGAGAGCGGGTGTGTGGCTGAACAGGAGAAAACGGTTTAAACTGTGTGAGTCAAATAAGGCTGGGAAAAGTTTGGCAGCTTACCTCAAATTTAAGGTGCAGAAAAATACGATAAACTCCATCATAGATCAGACTGGAGTGACTCATTCCGACCCTACCAAAATCGCTGATATGTTTAAGGACTTTTACGAAAGTCTCTACGCCAAGAACGTGGAAGTCGAGGGTGACAAGATTAAAGACTACTTAGGGGAATGCATGCTACTGTCCCTCTCCCTCGAAGAACAAGCAGATCTTAATACACCAATCACGATCTCAGAGGTCGAAAAGGCCAATAAATCGCTAAAATGTGGGAAGGCCCCCGGACCCGACGGGTTTACTGCTAAATTCTATAAATGCTTCTCCTCTCTGCTATCACACCCGCTCCTCCATCTGTTTCAGGAGATCAACGAAACAGGGGAAACAAGAGAAACATTATCAGAAGCCATTATCGCTGTTTTGCCCAAAGATGGGAAAGACCTAACGCTCCCAAAGAATTATAGGCCCATATCACTTATTAATTTGGATTGTAAACTCTTAGCCTCGATTTTAGCCAACCGCCTCCAGTGAGTCCTGCCCAAACTCGTACACCCTTCACAGGCAGGATTTCTGAAATACAGGCTGTCCAGTGACAACACCAGGACTTTAGCGCACGTGCTTGAGAAAGCGAAGCTTATCACCACCCCTACTGCAGCAATCACACTCGATGCCGAAAAGGCGTTCGATAAAGAGGACTGGACATACCTGGAGGCTGTCTACATAAATTCAACCTAGGATCATCATTCACGAAGATGATTATGTCCCTTTATTTTTGCCCCTCAGCTAGGGTCAGAGCGGGAGGGTCGTTCTCCTCATCATTTCGTTTACACCAAGGAACCAGACAGGGGTGCCCCCTCTCCCCTTCTCTATTCCTATTAGCCATTGAACCATTTCTCCACCACATAAGGAGCAATAATTACATATCCGGAATCCCCTTTAAAGATTGTACGATAAAATTAACGGCTTATGCGGACGACGTCTTAGTTGTCTCGGAAAAAGCGGAGGAGGCTATACCGGCCCTCATGACCACTATTGAGGAATTTTCGAAGGTGTCCGGTTATAAATTAAATAAAGATAAAACGGAAGTTAAACTATTGAACAATCAAGGGAACAAGGAAGTACTAGGGGACTCTGGACTAACTTGGCAGCCGGGCTGCTTCAAATACTTGGGGTTGGACTTTTTTTTTTTCAGAACAAAATTTTATTATTTTTATGTTGAAGGATTACAAAGAGGGCACTGCTCTCCGGGAGCCAGAGGAGCAGTGTGCAAATAAGTAACCATAACTTTCAAGCAGTTCAATCAACATTTGATATAAATGACCCTCCCCAAACTCCCTTCCCCCCAACTCCCTCCCCTTTGTCCCCCCGCACGGAACCCACCCCCATCCCCGCACAGTGTCTACGTGGTCCAAAAGTAAAAGCATAACAAAAACACATTCAGTGTGTGTACCATTTCACCCAGGGTCAACAAGCAATTGTCCTGCATCAGTATATTCCACCCATCTCTTCCATATTTTAAAATGTTTGCGGGGGCAGCCCCTGGCCTCGAAAACCGGGCGCTCCAGCCCCATACAAAAATCCAAACCCCTCTTCCACACCCCTACCAAGGGAGCCCTGGGGTCCTTCCAGGCCCGGGCTATATCTCTTTTGGCCATCGTGAGGCCCAGGAGCAGCAGATGTCGTTTGTAGATATTTCCTCCCACCTGTTCCATAACATGAAGAAGGCCCAGCTTCGGCGAGCGGGGGAGGTCCCATCCCAACACCTCAGACAGGCAATCCCATACACCGGTCCAAAATCTCATCAATTTATCACACACCCACACCGTATGTATGAAAGTGCCCGCCGCTCGACCACACCGCAGCCAATCAGGGGAGGCAATCAGACCAGCTCTCCACAATCGGTCCCTAGTATAGTAGGCTCTATGTAAGTACTTGAATTGAATAAAGCGCAGGCGCACTTCAATTGCCGCTCCCCTCGGGGCCTCCAAGGCTTCTCTCCAGTCTTCCTCCTCCAAGTCACCTATGTCTCCCTCCCATGCGGATCGTAACTTATCTAGGGAAGAGGAACAGTGTGTAACTAGTGTCTGATATATATTAGATATTTTCTTTGTTTCTAATTCCCCCATGAACACCTTAGCTTCCAGGGGGCTAAATTTGGGCAAGGAGTCCAGGCCGACCAAGGAGGGGGACAGAGCATGTCGGAGCTGCAGGTATCTGAAAAACTGAGTTCGGGGCATATCATATTCCTCTCGTAATGCCTGGAACGATTTAAGGGTCGTGCCCTTCATGACGTGGCCCAACGCCGATATTCCAATCGCGTCCCAGCCGCGGAAGCCCTGTAGGGACGCCAGTGCCGGAAACAGCCCATTTTGCCACAATGGGGTTTCCCTCGTCAATTTGTTCCACCACCCCATACGGCGTAGGGCTCCATGCCACACCCGGAAAACCACCTGGGTAACCACTGGGAGCCTCTTTCTTATGGACGCCGAGTACAAAATGGTGTGTAGCGGGTCTGGGTCCATCATATATCTCTCAAGGGCATAGGCTGGGTCGCCCCGGTCCCCATACCACCATTCGTTTAGTATCAAGAGATGAGACGCCTGATAATAGGACAAAATGTCTGATGTGGCTAAGCCCCCACAATAAGTGGAGAGGAAGCAAGTGCGGAGCGCCACTCTCGCCACCCCACCTGCCCAAAGGAACTGGCTCAACGCCGAGTTCGCCTGTCTGAACCACGGTGGTGGAATAGGATAGGGATGATTTTGCAGCTGGTAGAGGAGACGCGGGAGAGCCACCATCTTGAATATGGCGGAACGACCATAGACATTCAGGGGCATTCTGGACCACGTTTTCATGTCTGAATGTACGCGGTCCCAAACAGGCAACACATTGCGTGCCCAAGAGACCCCAGGGACATCCGTCAGGTATTTAACGCGTCCAGCCGCCTCTTGCAATGCTGACGCCCAGGATCCTAGGCCCCCGCGCTCTCCCAGCACCCACAGCGTAGATTTCCGTAAGTTCAAGTGAAGGCCGGACACCTCACCGAATATCTGCATTATTTCGAGGACCCTGGGCCCTGATCTATTCAGTTCTGTGAGGAAGAAAAGGACGTCATCGGCGTAGAGCATGATTCTATCGGACGGTCCCGCTTCCCATTCAACGCCTCGCATCTGCGCATCCATTCGCACCCACGCTGCCAGCGGGTCCATAGCCAGGGTGAATAAATAGGGTGAAAGGGGGGAGCCCTGCCGGGTGCCCCGGACTATAGGGAAGGGGCTGGACACCGCTCCCGCCACTCTCACAGATGCCGTCAGATCCGTGTACAGCAGCTGCAGGTATGAAAGGAATTGAGGTCCAAGGTTCAGGCGAGACAGGAGCGCACGAGATAGACCCAACTCAGAGAGTCGAATGCTCTGTCAATGTCTGCCAGGAGGAGTGCCGCCGGAATCTTGGCAGCCCGAACCGCCTCCACCACTACCTGCGCACGTCTGATATTGTGCCTCGTCGCCCTGTGGGGCATGAACCCGGCCTGGTCTGGGTGGACCAAGTCAGTAATGTATGGGAGAAGACGATTGGCCAGGGCTTTCGCCAGTATTTTCGCTTCAACATTTAGGAGCGATATCGGCCTGTACGATTCATGCTGTTCAGGAGGCCTCCCAGGTTTACAAAAGACCACGATTTCCGCATGTCGCCAGTCCGCTGGAAGGCGACCACATTCCCTGGCCGCCTCCAGTGCCCGTCTGTAATGCGCCCCTAACTGGAGATGAAATGTCTTCATGAATTCACATGGGAAGCCATTGGGCCCGGGGGCCTTACCAGTGTTTAGTTCTCCGAGTGCCGCGTCCAGCTCCTCGCCCGACAGCGGGAGCTCAAGCCGAGCACGCCCCTCACTCGAAAGCGCTCGTGGCGGGAGGTCCGCAAGGAATTTGTCTACATCTTCCTCTGGAATAGACTCCCAAGGGGCATATTGGGCCCCATAGTATTGCGCAAAGCTGGGAGCCAGAGCTGCTGGGGCCGTCACCGGATCCCCTACCTCATCACAAAGTCCTGGTAGGGATTGCTCCTGGAAGGTACCCTGACAAAGCCGATAAAGCATTGTGCTGGATTTATCTCCCCATTGATAGATTCTACTTTGTGTAGCCAACCATAACTGGCGAGCCTCATCCAGCAGCAGAGAAGTATATGACTGTGGCATCAGCAGCAGCTGCCCTACCACATCCGCATCTCCCCCCGTGCTGCTCTCCTCCTCCAGGTCCCGGACCCAACTCGCTGCCTCCTCTATATCCCTCCTACGAGTCACACGGGCTGCGGCACACCAGGCAATATCCACGCCGCGGATCACGGGCTTTAGAGCTTCCCAAAGGGTCATATCATCGGTTTCGGGCCTATCATTGTTGTCCCAATACTGAGCTATGGCCTCCTCTTGTTGCAGATGCCACGTGGATAGGCGCCTCCTGAAAGGCTGCCTTCTCCTATCCAGACGCAAGCCCATCGTTATTGGGGAATGATCCGACAGGCCGCGGGGGAGCATGGACGTGGAGTCCACCCTCCCTATCCAGGTTTGGGGAATAAACAGGTAGTCAATTCTAGAAAAGGACCTATGAACCGCCGAGACATAGGTGTATTCGCGGCTATGCGTATGTTGGTATCGCCATGCATCTATCCAGCCCATCCCCTGCACCATGCTGCTCAATTTAGTGGGGGTATCCGCTATTAGACCCCCTCCAGGTCTACAATGATCCATACGCCCATTCATTACATCATTCCAGGCGCCGCCCACTATCGCCATCACATTCGGGATTTCAGCCCACACATCAAACAATCTTTCTATGAGGGCCTCTTGCAGCGGAGGCGGGGCATACACAAGACCATGGGTTCATCTCCCACCATTCCTTTAATGAATACATATCTGCCGTGGGTATCAACCCATTGTGTCTCATGTACATAGGTCAACCTGCGATGGATTAGGGCTGCGACCCCCCGTGACCCCTTCACAAAGCCAGCATGAAATACCTGCTGGTAACCATACCGTTGCAAGCTAAGGGTCTTGGTTCCTAGGAGGTGCGTCTCCTGTAAGAGTAGCACGTCCGCCTTTTCCCTCTTCCCTAGCCGCAAGACTGCACCCCTCTTTACTTTATCAAGCATCCCCCGCACATTCCAACTCACAACACGCAGTGACGCCCGTGGAAGGCCTGTCTCGGGGGTGTCATCCGCCATCGATGGGCAGATAGGTCAGGGCCCTAGGTGTCGGGGACCACACACACACATAGAATTCTAACCGGACTCGAATGGACACTGTGCCGATACAAACTGCCCCAACCCCCCCTCCAACTCCCTCCCCCCCTCGCTCCCCCCCAACAGCCCCCCTACCCTTCCCTCGCCCCAAGCCATGCCCACAACTTCCCCACCACCCCCCCACCCCATACCTCAGCAACATTGAAGTACCTGTCGCAGTGTAGTGTATCCCCAGCCCCCAACGGAAGGCTAAAGATCTACCACTTCAATGGATCCCCACCAACTACCCACCCAATCCTAACCTAAACCTTACCCAACTAACTTCGCTAACCTCGGGGGTTATGTCTGCCCTCCCTCAGGCATCCCCCGACCCATGTCCACCCTCTATACATTTACTATGAAGCAAAGGTTCTGGTGGTGAGTCTCAAGAAGAATCCTCGTCCCTGGTGCAATCATGGTCCATCAGCAGCCATCCGGGGCCTTGAGCCAAAGAATCTCAGAGTAACACGGGCCTCAAGGCTCCAGAGTTTGAGTGTCCGCAGCATTGGTGTCCCGCGTCGCCACATCGCGGGGAGGTGGGCGCTTCTGAGAACGCGATCTCCAGTTGCTCCTGCTTCTCGACCTCCGGGGAGTTCTCAGGGGTCCCGCCGTGGAGGACGAGTCGGAATCGCGACCCAGAGGGGTATGCACCCTGATTCGGACTGTCTCGTCTGTCCAAGCAAAAACCTCCTCCGGAGAGTTAAAGAACTGTGTCCGGGACTGGAATATCACTCGTAGGCGGGCCGGATACAGCAGGGCGTATTGGATTTTAAGGTCTCGCAGTCGCGCCTTAGCTGCAGTAAAGGATTGTCGCTGTTGCTGTACCAGCTTAGTATAGTCCGGGAATATCAGAATTTTGTGGTTCTCATACATTAGGGGCTCCTTTGCGTGAGCTTGTCTCAGGATAGTGTCTCGGTCATGATAATTGAGTAGTTTGGCTATCACTGGTCGAGGGCGAGCACCCACCGGCGGCTTTGGGAGAAGTGCTCGGTGCGCTCGCTCAATTACAAAGCAGCGTGAGAGGGACTCCGGAGGGAGCCACCCCTCCAGCCACTGGGTCAGGAATACCTCCATGTTGCCTTTCTCAATGTCCTCCGGAAATCCCACAAACCGCAGGTTGTTTCTCCGGGCCCGCTGTGGAAAAGTAAATTTTGCCATGTTCTGTGTCACCATGCCTCATCCATCATATGTTATGTGTGCATGACCAATATGCATATGTTATTCCCCACGTCCGATTAATGACGCAATTACAGTTGTGTCCACCTCTAGTATGCCAGTTTCCAGTCCTCGTGAATACTACGAATATTAGGCCTATGTAAAGCTACGTTGCCACGTTTCCCAGTGTGCACGTTATTCCATTATAAAGTCCCCGTTTCTAGGCCTCAACAGGGCCCGGACACTAGATTCAGCTCCTGTCTCCTGAAGCCTCGCTGAGGAGCGATACAGCCCCCACCTGTATCCTCGACCTTTCACTTACTTCCTGCCTCGCAGTGCCCGGTGCAGCTTGGCTCTGCCTCTGAGTCTGCCAAAAGTATGTTATAGTTCCAGTTATCAGTTCAGTCCTCCTTCTCTGCATTCCTAAGCTACTGAACTGCATCAATAGTTTCCGTCATTGTCTAGCCTTCACGTCTCCATGTTAGAGAAATACTGCATTTAATGGTCATTTAATATTCTTCATCACGCACTACATGTAGAATAATGCATGGTCCAGTCTTAGAGTCAAGTTAGCTTTTCCCCTCATGACTTCTAGTTTATATCAACATGTTCCCTAAACATCAGATACTAGATAGGGTTTAGGTACATGTCGCTCCGACTCTCCAGACTTTAGTCTCTGCTCCTAGCACAGAGTTCATAGCCCCCAGCTTCTCCTAGTAATACGTCATTGCCAGTTTGCGCGCACCACCAGGTTAGAGGTCCCGGCTCCTTAGGTAGCCCCCTCCTATGTTTCCGCCCCATTCATGACATATTCTGTTTCGTTTGCACCACATGTCTATGTAAACGCCCAGTAACACCTACTTTTACTGTTATCTTTCGCGACTGCTACGCGTCACGCCTTCTGCTCCACCCACTGCTACGCCTACTGCAATGTAATGCTATGTGTTTGCGTTATGTATATATGCTCTTGTATTGTTATTAGAAGTTAGCGCGCTCATCCCAGACCCAGCCCCGGCAGCTGCCGGGCCACTCTAGCCCTGCCATTCTGTTCCTATGCAGGTTGTCCTGATCCTGTCCTTATGCTGTAATAAACCTGCAGAAACTCCTACTACCTCGAATCTTGACTCTTATTTATTGAGCTATCTGTTATGATATATGCCTAGTCAAAAATAGGGTATTATTTATTTATTTACCACATAATGGCGCCCGAATAGGGACTTGCCCTTTCCCCACGCGTCGGTGAAGCCACGCCGACCCCCTGACCCTCTGCAGCCGTGACGGAACCATACCGGCCACGTGCAGATATTTCTGCTTCAAGTATCCCTCAGGCCCACGGAGGAGACGGAGGAGGCGGTCCAGCATCCAAACGAGACGGTGGAGGAACGCGGCGAGTCCCGACCAGAGCCCAAGCCGACAGTCCAAGGTCCGAGGTATCCGGAGGCCCACCCGTAACTGAAGTCCGAAGTCCGAAGTCCGTCGTCGTAGCAGTCCAGTCCCGTCCGAGGTTTTCCGTTCCGTGCTGCCCGGTGAGTACCATTGCTGGGGTAGTATCTAGACAGGGTCAGTCTAAATTGACTCCTGGTCCGTGGGTTGGTGGTGCCCAGACTCACAAACGAAGTGTTCACCTAGGTGGATACGGGTCTTGATGCGTCCCTTTATGGGACCGGTATGTTCCGTACTGTTACAGCAGTGCATCCAGTAATTCTAGTCTGTTCCGTTCTCGAGAAAATTCTTGTATTTCTGTTCTCAGTATTTTCAGGTAATATTCTGTTCGAACTGTTATGTTATGATATTGTTTAATGTATTTCCAATGTCGTGGTATGCCTGAATTGTTTTCCCAATTGTTATTGTTTTTCGTGTATTGTATTGTGTTCCGATTCAAGTTTAGAATGCCGCTCTTTTCCAAGTTACGTCAGTTAAAAACTAGAAAGGGTCTGCTGGAAGCAGCAGTTCCTGTCCCGCCTAGGGACAGTCCAGGTCACTTTATGTATCAGAAACATGGCATAAGCGCCATATTATATCTAGATTTATGGGTAGAGTATACCAAACAGTTAGAAGAAAAGTATAGATGGCCCGTATCGGGTACATGGGATGCCGAATGTATCATGCGAGTAGAAGAAGCATTATGGAAAAAGAAAGCCAGACAGTCACAGAAAGATGCCATCGAGTTATGGCGTAAGGAAGCTCATAAAAGAACCGAAAAGGAAGTCAGAAAGTCAGAGTTAAGTAGAGAATCCCAAGAACGAGCTCAAGAAAGAGAATTAATCGAGATAGGTGAACAAGTCAAAGCCGAACAGTCAGACAGACAGAGGCATGCCCTTATTAAGGGTATGTATCCTCTCCTTGCCGAAGGCTTGCCAAAAGCGACCCCAGAGGCATCTAGTAATTTCCCGCCACCATTAATTCCGACCAAGCTACGTCACAAACCGACCGCAGCTGATATTTTTATTTCGTCCTATCTGGACGACACAGTCCCCGAATATGCAAATCCTGTTCGCGCTCCGCCAGTCCCTGCAAATCAGGCACTTCCCGCTCCTCCAGACACCGGAGTACCTGTTACGGTACCCCCGGTCCAGCCTACAGTTCCATTTCCCACTCTGCCAGGACGTAGAGCCTCAGTAGACGACTCCAGTCTAGGGGCCGCAGGAGGAGCTACTCCTCAAACCCCACCGCCACACAAACGTTTATCAGCACTCGAATTACATGCTCAAGCATCACAGCGTACTCCTAAAAGTAATAAGTCCGTCACAGAAATCAGACAAGCCCTTGGCAAATGTGTTTATGACGCAGTCCCAGGCGAGTATAATATGGTTTTATATTCCGTACGTGTAAGGAGGGTGACCGAGTATCTAGTCACCTTGCCGAATATGAAAGAAGATCTAGACAGAATATATCGTTTCATCCGTACAGGGGATGATCCAGAAAGTATTTGCGAGATTATGTCTCAAAGGAAAGCCGAGATCCAGCTCATGATATTAAAGTTCCTGATCAATTGTCTAATAAGAGAACAAGATTACCCGTCTAAAGATCCCGCCGAAATGAGAATCCTGACAAGGTGGAGTGATAATATAGCCGAGGGTAAGCACAAGACCGTCGGTGCTATGGAGAGTATGTACAAGAAAATTCGTAAAGAAATAATAAGGTTACACGAACAGCGTAAAGCAGCACAAGTAAGCGAGAAAGAAAGTATCTCTGATCCTGAAGAGGAAGACGAGAATTCCGACAGAATAGCGTATGTAGGAAAATCCAGATTTCCAGATCGCCATTTACGCCTAGAACACAAGTCTATTTTCCATCATCCAGCACCAGAACAAGGTTCTCTAGAGCAAGTATTTCAAGCTACCGATCACATTCTGAAATCACGAATCGGTTATAGCGAATTAAGTACTATGCATGAACAAGAACTAGCCCGATCAGCAGTCCGATGGATTACTGATTCTACCACTTTTCCAGACGAAATAGTGGCACAAATGTTTCTGAAACTGCCCCCAGCCGAGCAACGACTGGTGGGTATGTATATGATCCAGTACCTCATTACTCTGTATGAGGGTCAGCACTCTGATCCAGGCCCGTTACACGATGTCCTGAACGAGTTACTCCAGTATAGATGGAGAGGTCTAGGTACCGATTTAATTAGTGTCATTCTAGAACAGCGTCACAAATATAGAACGTTCTTGAACCCGCATTTTGTTCATGTCTCACCCCCCGAAAGTAAACCATTTTACATAGACAGACAGAATCCGTTACGAGAAGTACACCCAGTCAAAGGAACGGGTGGCGAAATGCAACGAGTGTTTGTATACACTCCAATCACAAAGATGGAACTCCTTGAAATGAAGAAATTAATTCCCTGTCATGACAAAGATCCAGCAGGGTTCCATAGAGAATTAAAAGACATGCTCCGTATGGGAGAATACACTTACCCAGATATCATTAAAATGTTAAAGGTTCTGCTACCCGCAGGGGTGTATGAAAAGCTAAAGGAAAAAGAATGGGAGGTGGGAGAGAAAAAGATCGATTGGGCAGTTCTAGAAGCTGAAGACAAGGCACGAGTACCAGGTACCGGTCTTGGAGATAAATGTAAAGAATTACCAGAATTATTGATTCAAGTTTTACCCAGATTATTGACAACCAGAAAAGAAGACTGGGATGCAATCTCAGCCTGTAAACAGAAACAAGATGAAGATATTAGTGATTTTTATTCTAGGTTTGAAAAATGTTTCAGTATCAACAGTGGTCTCAAGACAAGTAGTGAGTCATACCCTCACCTTTTCGTTACTAAATTAGTCGAGAATTCAAGTCCACAAATTAAAAATCGAGTTTTGAAAGTCGAAAGCACCTGGCAAGCAAACACTCCGTCCCAGATGCTCCAGATGCTTCAGTATCACCAGAATAGAATCAGAGAAGAGCAAGAACACGAGAGAAAACGTATGAAAGACACGAAAATGAAAGTGCTAGTTGCACAATCTGTTCCTCAAGACAGTCAGAAGAGGGGTCCGAATCAAGCCAGTCATCCTGCAGCTCCCGTTAAAGGGAACTGCAATTATTGTAAACAGCCAGGTCATTTTATAAACGAGTGTGCCGTTCTGAAACACAACATAGCTACTGGTAAAACTAAAGAAAGACCACGTCCGCCTAGACAAGAACAAGTTTCACAGATTCCTCAGTCACAGAATGCACAACAGACAGTTCCCGCACCGCAGCCTATAGCTGCAACACAGCATGTCACATCGCAGATGTACCAGTATGCACAGTCTGAGTATCCAGAGTACCAGCCATATTCATGAAACAGCCTAGAGAGGGAGGTAGGCTTGCCTCTCATCGAGATACCTGTAGATCAAGAAGGTCCCTATGTTCACAGTCAAGTATTAGGGAAAGACAGAAAGTTTTTGATTGATACAGGGGCAAGTAGGACCACAATTAGTCATGCCGAAGTTCCAGGGGCTCCGCTCTCAGGCTCAAGAAATGTTTCCCTTGGATTTTCAGGAAAACCCATCGTTAACGAGATATCAAAGCCAGTTACTCTAGAAGTAGGTCCATTGTCCCGTACTACTGATCTGTTACTTACTAAGTCATGTCCAGAAAATCTATTAGGCATTAAAACACTGAAAGAATTAGGTGCAGTCATTTGCTGTTCCCCAGAGGGAATACGTCTGTTCCTACGTGACTTTAAGGGTCACTATGTATTACGAGATTTTGATTCCAGACTGTCTCAAGTTCCGCAGCACTTATGGGCGCAAGGTCCAACTGATGTAGGTTACATGCAAATCACACCCTATCGTGTGACTCTCAAACCAGGTGTAGTGTTACCCCGAATCAGACAGTACAGATTGCCACCCGAGGCTGTAGCAGCCTTATCCAAAATTATTGACGAGCTCATGGCTCAAGGAGTAGTTGTAGAAACTGACTCCAATGTATGTAATTCTCCGATCATTCCAGTCATGAAACGTACTGATCCAAATGCACCCCCAGTATATCGATTAGTGATTGATTTACGAGAACTTAACAAATGTATTATTCCTCAGTACCCAGTTGTCCCAGATATTTCCTCCCTGTTAACTGCTATTGATTCCGAAGCTACGTTCTTCACTGTCATAGACCTCAAGAATGCATTTTTTAGTGTTCCAATTCATCCAGACAGCCAGTTTCTTTTCGGATTTTGTTTAAATGGAAGGAGCTATATGTTCACACGCGCTCCTCAAGGTTTCACAGAAAGCCCTAGTATTTACAGTCAAGCACTTAAGAGACAACTAGACAACATTCACATGCCAACTGACACTGCCCTGCTCCAGTATGTCGATGATCTACTGATCACAGCCCGTTCTGAACGTGACTGCGAACGAGCGTCACTTACAGTTCTGTATTTTCTAGCCGAGATGGGGCACAAGGTGTCACCTTCGAAGCTTCAATTCTGTGTCCAGCAAGTGGTATACTTAGGACACTTGCTGTCCAAGAGGGGTAGGCAGTTGACACCCGACCGTATCCAGTTAATAGCGAGTCTTCCCCAGCCCAGAACCCAGAAGGAGGTACGTGCCTTTATCGGCCTTACTTCTTATTGCAGACAATGGATTTCTCAGTATGCATTTCTAGCCAAGCCACTGATACAGTTAACGACACAGGAGGCAGCCGTATCGACTGTCCTCCCTTGGACATCTGAACATACACTTAGTTTCAACGAGTTAAAGAAAGCTTTATGCCAAGCCCCAGTTCTAGCTACACCGAACTACAGTAAGCCTTTTACACTTTTCGTCACAGAACGTGAAGGTACAGCATTATCTGTTCTCACACAAGATCAAGCAGGACAATACAAGCCCTGTGCTTATTTTTCGAGCACATTAGATCCAGTCGCCCAGGCGTTGCCTGCGTGCCTCAAGTCAGTTGCAGCCACAGCACTAGCTATCAGACAAAGTGATTCCATAGTTTTAGGACACTCCCTGACAGTACAAGTCCCACATTCAGTAGAAGTTCTTTTAAACCGAACACAAACTCAGCACTTGACAATTGCACGTTTAACAGGTTATGAATTGACACTGTTCCAGCCACACATAGAAATCAGACGCTGCAACGTCCTGAATCCTGCTACATTGTTACCATCAGTTAATTCAAATTCTGCCACACATGATTGCGTGGAAGTAGTTAACATTACGACAAAGCCAAGACAAGACCTGACAGACATTCCGTTACCAGATCCTGACCTGACACTTTATGTGGATGGTTCATGTATGAGAACTAGTACAGGAGAACTAGTCGCCGCGTATGCAGTGACTACTGACACCAAAGTTATTGAAACACACCGTATTGATACCCTGTCCGCTCAAGCAGCAGAGCTAGTTGCTCTGACACAAGCCTGCATACACGCCAAGAACCTGAAAGTTAATGTTTACACAGATTCACGTTACGCATTTGGAGTTGTACACGACTTCGGAGTGCTCTGGCAGGAGAGAGGTTTCATGACTTCTCATGGAACCAAGATTCAGCATGGTCTCCTTATTCAGGCTCTGTTAGATGCCATACATTTACCGACATCTATAGCTATCATGAAGTGCAAAGCACATACGAAAGTTACTGACATTATTTCCCAAGGTAATGATCTAGCAGATCGCACAGCCAAGCTTACAGCACAGACTCCAGACATTCCAGTTAACCTGACACGTACTCCAGATCCGATTACATGTATGACAGTTAAGGACCCTACACAAGATGTCATAGACATCCAGTTACATGCTACTCCCGATGAAATCAAGAAATGGTCCGAACAAGGAGGGGTCCAGACAGATCAAGGATGGTTAACAAAGGGTAGAGCCACATGGTTTCTCCCCGACTCTATGGTTCAAGTCATCATTAATACCGCACATAGTCCAGCACATTTAGGAGAAAAAGCTATGTTAGACAGTATCCAGAACATTTGGTTCAACAAGCATTTACGAGCTGCAGCCAAGCAGAAAGTCCGTACCTGTATGATATGTTGTCAGTTTAATCCAGGTAAAAGTGTCCCGGTGGAACAAGGTGGTTTCCAGCCTCCTGACCACCCTTTTGAAGTCCTCCAGATGGATTATATTCAGATGGAGCGATGTCGAGGTTTCAAGTATGTCCTTGTAGTTGTATGCGCTTTGTCCAGATGGACAGAAGCATATCCAGTCCCAGATTACACAGCCGCGACCACTGCCAAGCAGTTGGTTCGTGAGTTTTTCCCTAGATATGGACTCCCTAGAGTCGTATATTCTGATAACGGTCAGCCATTCTCATCTGAACTCATGAAGCACGTTTCCCTGTTGTTAGGGTACCAGTGGAAGTTTCATTGTGTACGCCATCCTGAAGCAGCCGGTCTAGTCGAGAGACATAATCAGACTCTGAAAATCCGCATTGCCAAAGTTTGTAAAGAAAAGGGTGTGGACTGGCTAGTAGCTCTGCCAGTCGCTTTATTTTATATGCGCATGGTCGCACATTCTAGATCAGGTCTGTCCCCGTATGAGGTCGTATTCGGCCGCCCCCCTAACATGTGGGGTACTCCTAGACCCCGAAGTATTACCGATGTTTCATGTAATATGCTGACAGATTACCTAGCTTCCTTGATGTCTGCCCTCAACTCATGTCGTTCACAGGTTGCCGCCGCATTTCCAGACAATACCGAGGTGGCACCGCACGAGATCGTTCCAGGCTCCTTGGTGATGATCAGAAATTTTGACAGATCAAGTCCGCTGGAACCACGTTGGAAGGAGCCACGTCAGGTCCTCTTGACCACCCGTACTGCCGTCAAGTTGGAAGGCAGGAAGGGGTGGGTCCATCTTTCTCATGTAAAACTTTTCAATGGATTGAAACCCGTCTCCAAGAAGATTTCCCAGGATTTTAAAAACTGTCAAGACATTGTTTTAAAGGACTGTCCCGCAAAAGACATTATTACAACCCCTTCCTTGTTAGAGAAAACTCCGCAGCAGGAGTATAAGTTAAAGCTCAGGTCTAGTAAAATAAGTCAGTCAGTTTGATTGTATAAGTCCTCCCCTAGGTGAAACGGTTAGACTGTTTCTGACATGTATAAAATAGACCCCCATAGTGAGAGAGTCAGTCTAAACGCAAACCGATGTATCGTTTTTCTGAGTTTCGTATTATTCATCAGCATAATGATTTCCTGCACCAGCTATGCATTCTATCTGTATTTTCCAGTTCCTCATGTAAATATGTCTGCTAATGCTACAGTAGAGCACACGTTTAGTGATCTGCCTCCTCACGAATATTCTTACCGCCTTGCTATGCGCAACAATTCTTTCATCCGTATGTTACATTATTCACACCAGACCAGCAATGCCACTAATTGTTGGGTGTGTGGTCGACTCCCCCCTTTCCAGACACCGAAGGGAGTTCTTCCACTCTTTCCTTATCCATTCTCACATAATGGTTCGTGTGGAGCATGGTCCACGCTAACGTCATCCTCAACAGATATGTCTTTTCTTAACAGTACATGTTTTCCAGACAAGCAAGGTCTCCCCCACAGAACAGGTTTAGATCTAGAAAATGAAGTATATAATTTAGGTAATTATTCGTCGAATTTTATGGTCCTGAATGTTCAGTCTGATACTACTCCAGACTCACCTGCTATTTCAGTACTACCAGTCAAAGGCGAATTATGTGTCCATAGTCAGGGTTCTGTACATGTAGGACATAGTGATTGTACTACTATTATCAAGTATAGTGACAGTGGGAAATCTAATTTTAAAGCTTCACGTCATTCTTATTTTGTTTGTGGTCAAACCGCATATGTTCGTCTGCCCCTCGATTGGGAGGGAACCTGTTACATTGCCTTCCTACTGCCACCAGTTTTTCTAGCCCCACCTGACTACCATAGGAATTCCTTCCTAGTACATACTAGACACAAGAGAAACCTCCCGATTGTCGATTACACTGAAACTGCTGCAGAGCAATTCATTGATATTGATAAAGGTGTGTTCCCTTATTTAGGTACAGTTGTAAACAGTAAGTTAATCCGTAGGTTAACAAGAACCCTTGAAGCAGTAGTAGATGAGACTGCCTCCGCTCTAGGTAACTTAACCGAAGAGCAATCCTTTATGAGAATTGTCGTTTTACAGAATCGTCTCGTCCTTGACGTCATACTGGCCGATAGGGGCGGGGCCTGTAGAGTTCTCGGATCTAGTTGCTGCATTTTCATTCCAAATAACGCGCCGTCTGTTTATTCAGCTATAACCAGACTTCATAAAATTGCCCATCTGTTACACCAAAATCCAGGCACCTGGACATGGTCCGGTTGGTTCTGGAATATAATTTCCGCCTGGGGATGGAAAGTCCTGTCCTTTCTAGGTATTGCAGTAGCGATCATATTTAGCTGCTGCCTCTGTATACAATGTGGCCCTGCGATTTGCGGCATGTGTGCTACCTCTTGTATTCCTAGTCCCAAGCCCCGTTCTAAATCCCGTTCCAGGATAATTCGAGACGAACAAATGGTACTGTATGAAATGATAGATGGTATCATGAATATTGATGTTTCCTGATGGAAACGTAGTGACAAGGAGGGAATGTGGAAAAGTAAATTTTGCCATGTTCTGTGTCACCATGCCTCATCCATCATATGTTATGTGTGCATGACCAATATGCATATGTTATTCCCCACGTCCGATTAATGACGCAATTACAGTTGTGTCCACCTCTAGTATGCCAGTTTCCAGTCCTCGTGAATACTACGAATATTAGGCCTATGTAAAGCTACGTTGCCACGTTTCCCAGTGTGCACGTTATTCCATTATAAAGTCCCCGTTTCTAGGCCTCAACAGGGCCCGGACACTAGATTCAGCTCCTGTCTCCTGAAGCCTCGCTGAGGAGCGATACAGCCCCCACCTGTATCCTCGACCTTTCACTTACTTCCTGCCTCGCAGTGCCCGGTGCAGCTTGGCTCTGCCTCTGAGTCTGCCAAAAGTATGTTATAGTTCCAGTTATCAGTTCAGTCCTCCTTCTCTGCATTCCTAAGCTACTGAACTGCATCAATAGTTTCCGTCATTGTCTAGCCTTCACGTCTCCATGTTAGAGAAATACTGCATTTAATGGTCATTTAATATTCTTCATCACGCACTACATGTAGAATAATGCATGGTCCAGTCTTAGAGTCAAGTTAGCTTTTCCCCTCATGACTTCTAGTTTATATCAACATGTTCCCTAAACATCAGATACTAGATAGGGTTTAGGTACATGTCGCTCCGACTCTCCAGACTTTAGTCTCTGCTCCTAGCACAGAGTTCATAGCCCCCAGCTTCTCCTAGTAATACGTCATTGCCAGTTTGCGCGCACCACCAGGTTAGAGGTCCCGGCTCCTTAGGTAGCCCCCTCCTATGTTTCCGCCCCATTCATGACATATTCTGTTTCGTTTGCACCACATGTCTATGTAAACGCCCAGTAACACCTACTTTTACTGTTATCTTTCGCGACTGCTACGCGTCACGCCTTCTGCTCCACCCACTGCTACGCCTACTGCAATGTAATGCTATGTGTTTGCGTTATGTATATATGCTCTTGTATTGTTATTAGAAGTTAGCGCGCTCATCCCAGACCCAGCCCCGGCAGCTGCCGGGCCACTCTAGCCCTGCCATTCTGTTCCTATGCAGGTTGTCCTGATCCTGTCCTTATGCTGTAATAAACCTGCAGAAACTCCTACTACCTCGAATCTTGACTCTTATTTATTGAGCTATCTGTTATGATATATGCCTAGTCAAAAATAGGGTATTATTTATTTATTTACCACACCGCCCTTCCGCGTCTTCGACCCGGAGCGCAAGGCCCTTCTGAATCCCTTCCATGGTGGCCACTTTCTTCTTGAGGATCGCCACATCATCCTCCACCCCTGTGATTCTGGTTTCAGTTTCAGTGATACGGGCAACAGCATTACGCAAATCCTGTCGGAGCAAGGTGACATCAGCCCCAATTTTTGCGTCTAGCATGTCTCTAGATTGCGTTATAGCTGCCATAAGGACCGCATTATCCGGTCCCGGTCCCTGTTGACCTCCGGAGGCCCCCGCTCCACCACTCAGCCCTGTAAATTTGTCCATTGGGCCTTGTTTCGTAATGCCGCCACTGTTGCCGCCCCTCGTCATGATGAGCCACGGTCGCGAATATAGAGTCTAGGTAGGCAGTGGGGGCGCCGGGCAGTCGCTCTTTCCGCTCTGGGTGGGGGCCTCTGACAGGATCTTTCCTGCTCTCTCGGAGTCAGTGGGCGGTCGTGTCCTAGCTTCCCAGGAGGCCTGTGTGCCTATTCACAGTGTTACACCATCTCACTCCACCACGGCGACACCCCCCGGCATTGGCGCCATTTTCAATATTATGTCCCCCAGCGCCGGACACATACCCGGCCTCCGTCCAAGAGATGATGGCCGTCCCACAGGGTTGTGCGCCCCCCGTTACGGGCTTGCACCGCAGAATCGCGGAGGCACACACGCCCGACTAGCCCCACATGTCGTTGTCCAGATGTCGGTTACCAAGTCCTCACAGTCCCCCGCGGCCGAACGAGGGGCACCCGTATGTGCAGTGCAGCGGCTCACTGCCCGGACAGGGCTCACACTAAGCCGCCACCTCCAACAGCAACACACCTCGTCCCGGCGCCCAAGCCTCCGCCGGGGGGGGGTGTCGGGGGGGAAGAAGCCAGGAGCCCCCAATACTCCCGGGCTACCGGGCTCCCGCGGTCCGACTCGACCGCCGAATGGAAGCGGCCCGTTCTGAGGGAGTGACCCATCCCCCTTTAAAGCCGCTCGCCTCACAATGGCAGCTTACCCCGCATCTGCTGGTGCCCCAACTCCAGGACGGCGCCGGGACCCTTCCGCAGCCCTTTGTTGCATGTCGTTCCCCCACCGGGGTCTGCGGCCCCGGATCTTCTGTGGCCGAAAATGGAAGCGGGCACACCTCTCTCCGCCGACCCCAGCGCCGTCGCACTTCCGGCCGGACCTCACCAAACTCGAGGTCCCGGCTTCCGCGTGCGGCGCAGGCCTCACCGTCGCAGGACTCAGATCGCCAGAATTTGCGCTCCGAGGTCGCCCAAATCGCCACCGGGGCTCTCCCTCCGCCTCCAACAGTCAGTCACCCAGCCTGGGCTTCTTTGGGTCGGGGAGATGCAGGATAGTTACGAGGATATTGCGCCGGCAAGACGGAGCTCGCTTAGATTGCGTCCGCCATGCTTGCCGCCTTGGCCACGCCCCCGGGTTGGACTTTGATAAGGATTAGATCTCTACATTACGAATTAATGAAAACATACTCCTAATGAAAATCTCCAAATTGCTCGACGGCTGGTTTCCTAAATATCTATCTTGGTGGGGTAGGGCTGAAACCCTGAAAATGATGGTAACTCCACTGGTGAACTATTTAGCAAGTATGCTCCCGATGACCTTTTCAGACAACTTCTTACAAAAGGTTGATAAGCTCTTTGGTACGTTCTTGTGGCAAGGGAAGAAGCCCAGGGTATCAATGAAGAAGCTACAATTAGCTAAAGAAAAAGGCGGCGTGGGCCTCCCCAACTTTAGACATTACCTAACTGCGTTCCTATGTAAGCAAGGTTAGTCGAAGATTCGGCATACACCCCGCTGTGTTTAGATGTTGAAAGATCCCTCATTGGCAATGTTCCCCTCCCTGCCCTACTCACCATGGACCTGACACACCTCCCCCATTCAAAATACATCTTACTGAACACAAGACGTGCCCTTTTGAGACTCGATCAATCCCACAAAACTGGTTTAAAACTCAAAAACACCACCTTAGTAGCCCAATGGCGTAACCCTGCCCTTAAAATCAACGGGGAACCCCTCCAATGGGAATATTGGTCTAGAAAAGGCATTCATTTGGTGAGTGACCTTTACGATGGATTGAACCTAATACCGTTTTCCTCACTCCAGGCCACACACCTTCTCGCACCGATAGACTTTTATGACTTTCTGAAACTAAAAGCACTCCTGTCTACCCGTTCTTTGAAACCCTCCGAGCCATGGCTTAAGACCCATATAATACGTATCAGGGCAGCGGGGCATTTTGTCTCGAGAGTATATAAGCTTCTCCTTCCTCTACCCGGGAAAACTCACAGATGCAATGAGACACGATGGGAAGCGGAACCCAATTCAACGGGTATAACTTTTGAGTGGGACACAATTCATACTACTGCTTTCTTAAACAAAGTCTCCCCAATACTATCACAAACCAAATATATGCTGATCAACAGAACATACTGGACACCAGACAAGCTTTTTAGACTCCACCTAAGAGACAACCCTAAATGTTGGAACTGTGACTCAGAGGTAGGGGATCTGGCCCATATTCTTTTTAACTGCCCATCCCTGGGAAAATACAGGGGTAGAATGTTTGACTGCATAGAGCATATTTTTAACATCAAGCCTTCGAGGAAATTTGTTTATGTCCTACTAGGAGGGCTTGACCTGAAGCTGGTTAATGATAATGACCGCCAACTCCTTGATTTACTGCTCACCCTGGCCTGTAAAGCAGTGCTATGTAAGTGGAAGAATGCTTCCGAGGTGTCCTTCAAGATGTGGCAAGAATGGCTATCATTTTTAAGAGGAGTGGATAACCCTGCCCTACATTCCTCCCCATGGCGCGCTTCTCACAAAAAACTATGGAAATCTCTTGATGCTTCCTCTTTTTCATTTGACCCACCGTGAGACACTGTAAGTAAAAGCTAGCACCTGATTGTGTGGTATAGTCCACAAGACATTGTATACTTCATGTTAACATACCATGGACTCTGTAGGGGTTCGTGGGCAAATCATCACCTTAATGGTACTACTATCAAGTGACACTCGATCTGTGGGACATCCTTAGATATTGTAGATGCAGTGCCCTGGATAGGCCCGATGTATATGCAACTGTATATGTTTGTGTAGTATTTGTTGATATGGTTGTCGCACTCGGACTCCGTGCTATATATTTTTACGTACCTATGTAATTATGTATTACCCTGTTCTTATTTGGTATGATTTTGTTGAAATATGTATGTCACTCATTATATGATTCAATGTATTGTATGATGTATTTTTGCTTTCCTTTTCTTTTCTTTCTTCTTTAAAAAAAAAAATGATTTGAACTAAAAAAAAACCCCAAAAAAACAGAACTTTGAGCTATTACGCAGTGTACTAGCCTCCACTAAATCGATCCAGACCTCCATCTTCAGGGCCGACTCACGAGTTGCTAAAGCAGCCTTATATGCTCTTCGTGACTTTTGAGAGCCACCCAGTCTCGGGGCTTAACACCCAAGCCCTGTCTCAGGTTCCTGGAAGCACGTCGAACCATCGTGGACCTGGTTGCTTACAGCCCCCACCTGAGGCCCGTAGTCAATCAATCAATCAGCAATTTTGTATAGCGCGCTACTCACCCAGAAGGGTCTCAAGGCGCTGGGGGGAGGGGTCCGTTACTGCTCGAAAAACCAGGTCCTGAGTTGTTTCCTGAAGGAGAGGTGGTCCTGGGTCAGCCGTATGTGGATGGGGAGGGAGTTCCATGTCTTGGCCGCCAGGTAGGAGAAGGATCTTCCTCCAGCGGTGGCGCTGCGAATGCGTGGTACGGCGACGAGGGCGAGGCTGGCCGATCGTAGCTGGCGGGTGGGTGTGTAGAAAGTGAGGCGGCTGTTGAGGTACTTCGGGCCTATGTCGTGGAGAGCCTTGTGTGCGTGGGTGAGGAGTTTGAAGGTGATCCTCTTGTCAACGGGCAGCCAGTGCAGGTCCCTCAGGTGGGTCGTGATGTGGCTGTGGCGAAGGATGTCCAGGATGAGTCGTGCGGAGGTGTTCTGTATGCGCTGGAGTCTTTTCTGTAGTTTGGCGGTGGTACCCGCGTAGAGGGTGTTCCCGTAGTCCAGTCAGCTGGTGACGAGTGCCTGGGTGACTGTCTTCCTGGTTTCGGTGGGGATCCATCGGAATATCCAATGGAGCATGCGCAGGGTGTTGAAGCACGATGACGATACGGCGTTGACTTGTCTGGTCATCAAGAGGGAGGAGTCCAGGATGAATCCCAGGTTTCGTGCGTGGTCCGTTGGCTTGGGGGTGGTGCCCAGGGCAGGGGGCCACTAGGAGTCGTCCCAGGCGGAGGGCGATGATCACAGGATGAGGACTTCCGTCTTGTCTGAGTTCAGTTTCAGGCGGCTGTTCTTCATCCACTCGGCGACGTCTTTCATCCCTTCGTGTAGGCTGGCTCTGGCGGTGGCGGGGTCGTTGGTGAGGGAGAGGATCAGCTGGGTGTCGTCGGCGTAGGAGATGATGTTGAGGTTGTGTTGGCGTGCGATGGCTGCGAGGGGGCTCATGTAGACGTTGAAGAGGGTGGGGCTGAGTGAGGATTCTTGTGGTACGCCGCAGAAGACTTCGGTGGCCTCGGATCTGAACGGGGGGGAGGCGGACTCTCTGGGTTCTTCCGGCGAGGAACGAGATGATCAACTCCAGGGCCTTCCCTTGAATTCCGATGTTGTTGAGGCGCTGTACTAGGGTGCGGTGGCAGACAGTGTTGAACGCCGCAGATAGGTCCAGGAGGATGAGGGCTGCTGTTTCCCCGTTGTCGAGCAGGGATCTGATGTCATCGGTGGCTGCGATGAGGGCGGTCTCGGTGCTGTGGTTGGCTCGGAAGCCGGACTGCGAAGGGTCGAGGGATCCGTTTGTTTCGAGGAAGGCGGCGAGCTGTCTGTTGACGGTCTTCGCGTTGACTTTGGCAGGAAAATGGAGGAGCGAGATGGGGCGGAAGTTCTTGAGGTCGGTGGGGTCCGCTGTTGGTTTCTTCAGGAGGGCGCTGAGCTCGGCGTGCTTCCAGATCTCCGGGAAGGTGTTGAAGGAGATGTTGATGATGTCCCGGAGTTGGGATGCGATGATGGAGTCGGCCTTGTTGAAGACGTGGTGGGGCAGGGGTCAGTTGGTGATCCGGAGTGGATGGTGTTCATCGTGCGGGTGGTGTCTTTGGTGCTGACCGGGGTCCAGGTGCAGAGGCTGGTGGTGGGGGGCGTTCGTTCGGCGGTTGTGTGTGTGGTTTGTGCGCCGAAGCTGTTGTGTATGTCGGCGATCTTGCGGTAGAAGAAGGTGGCGAGTGAGTCGCAGAGGTCTTGCGAGGGTGTGATGTCGTTGTTTCCGGCATTGGGGTTGGAGAACTGTTTGACCATGCTGAAGAGTTCCTTGCTGTTGTGGGTGTTGTTGTCCAGTCGTTCTTTGAATGTTGTCCTTTTGGTGGTGCGGGTCAGCTAATGGTGTTTGCGGGTGACGTTCTTGAGGGCAGTCATGTTTTCTGTGGTCTGGTCGTGGCACCAGGCTTTTTCAAGGGTGCGGCAGTTTTTCTTGGATGTTTTGAGTTTGTCGGTGAACCACGAGGCTTTCTTGCTGCCGGGTCTGCTGGGAGGGTTCTTCAGTGGTGCGAGGTCGTCGGCGCAGTTGGTGAGCCACTGTGTGAAGGTGCGGGCTGCTTCGTTGGGGTCTGTTGCGCTGGCGGGAGGGTTCAGGCTGAGGGAGGTGGTGAGCTGGTCGGCAGTGATCTTGCTCCAGCTCCAGCGAGGAACCTGTTGCGGGTGGTGGTGGGTCGTGGTTCTTCTGAAGCTGAAGTGGACGCAGCTGTGATCCGTCCAATGAAGTCCGGTGGAGTGGCTGAAGGAGATGTGCTTGCTGGAGGAGAAGATGGGGTCAAGCGTGTGGCCGGCGTAGTGGGTGGGGGTGTTCACCAGTTGCTTGAGTCCGAGGTTGGCGAGGTTGTCTAGCAGGGTGGTGGTGTTGGTCTCGTTGTTTTTCTCCAGGTGGAAGTTGAGGTCCCCTAGGAGGATGTAGTCGGCAGAGGGGAGGGCGTGCGGGCTAATGAAGTCTGCGATGTCTTCACTGTATTGGGTGCGTGGTCCCGGGAGTATGTAGATGAGGGTGCCTCTGAGGGTGGTCTTGGGGTCGGTGTGTATCTGGAAGTGGAGGTGCTCGGCGGCGGTGAGGGTGTCGTCGCAGTTGCTCGTGATGCGGATGGTGTTCCTGTGGATGATGGCGATGCCTCCTCCGGTCTGGTTGACGCGGTCCCTCCGGGTGATCTTGTATCCGTCCGGGATGGCTATGGCGATGTCGGGCGCTGAGGAGGCGTTCATCCAGGTTTCCGTGAGGAAGGCGACGTCTGGTGCTGTTGTGTCGAGCAGGTTCCAGATTCGACGGCGTGTCTGTGGACGGATCGGGTGTTGAGGTGGTTGTTGCTGGTGCTCGGTCTTTTGGGTGCGGTGCGCAGGCGGGGTTCCGATCGGGATTGAGTGCGTTGAGTGTGGCGGCGGCGTAGTTCCGTCGTGTGGGCAGGCATCGTCGGCGGCCAGGGGTCCTGGCACAGACCGGTGCAGACGGGCTTGCCTTCGGCGCACAATCGGCACGATCGCTGCGCGTACGTGCGGACTCTGCCATAAATGGAGAGTGGGAGGGAGGAGGGAGGGAGGAGCAGCCGGGAGGCGGGAGCGGAATGGCGAATAGGAGGGGTCGAGGGTACAGAACAAAGAAGGGGGGCTGGGCCACGGGGGAGCAGCGGCAGGGAGCGGGGAAAAACAGCGGGAAACAGGCGGCAGAGAGGCACAAAAAATCGGGCAAATACAGGGGCACAACGGTCAAACAATAAACACAAAAATGGCACAAAAGCAGAGAAACACAACCAAGGGGCACCTAAGCCAAGGGGGCAGCGGCAAACAGGCGTCAGAAGCAGGGTGAACCGGCGCACTCAGGAGGAGCTACGCGGCGGGTTGAGCGACCGGCTCTGACAAGGTCAGGTCAGGTCACAGCTCCTCGTCACGTGTCCTCCGCCTAAGTAGCCAGTGGGAGGGAGGAGCAGCTGGGAGGCGGGAGCAGGGTGGCGAATAGGAGGGGTCGAGGGTACAGAACATAGAAGGGGGGCTGGGCCGTGGGGGAGCAGAGGCCGGGAGCGGGGAAAAACAGCGGGAAACAGGCGGCAGAGAGGCACAAAAAATTGGGCAAGTACAGGGGCACAACGGTCAAACAATAAACCCAAAAATGGCACAAAAGCAGAGAAACACAACCAAGGGGCAGCGGCGAACAGGCCTCAGCAGCAGGGGGAACCGGCGCACTCAGGAGGAGCCACGCGGCGGGTGGAGCAACCGGCTCTGACAAGGTCAGGTCAGATAACTTCCTTATGACAGTAGACATGGATCCAAATGCACCCATGATGTCCGGAGCACTTGCCTCATCATCGAGACAGGTTGCAAACTTGCTGCGACACTGAGTAAAACGGGACTCGTGCAGTAGCTCTGGGACAATACACACCCACTTTACGCTCCTTCCCACTTCCACCGCTTTAAGGGGGACACCAGCCCCCCGCCCACCTTGGTATGTCAGAGTGTTCGGGTCTAGCCTGTTAAGACACAAATGGGGTTGTGGTCACTACATTCACTCGCCTGCACAGAAAAATCGGTAAATAGAGAATAAGGGGTGTAGATAAAAAGGTGAATTCAATAAAGGTCTCACACCCACTTCCAATAGAGGTGGGAGTAATGTCTAATTTCCCCGGAGGCAACTTATTCATTACAAATGTTACATCATATTCAAGCACGATGGAGTTGAGCTCAATACCCTGGGTAGTATGTTCAATGTGTAAGCCTGCTTGTCGTGCACAGCCCATAGCTTCCACACCTCTGTGCCTGATGTCCCCACAAATATGAGTGTTAAAATCCCCTGTTAATCAAATGTAGTGATAACTCTGACCTTTCAAGATGCTATCCTGTAATACAGACCCCAGCAGAGTTATATAGCCCTCATCCAGGTGTGTAACTCCTGCGTTGTAAAAGTTTACCAGAAGTATTAATGAAGAATCCTCCACCTTATAAAGAGGAACCCAGATCCTCAAGTGTAGGAGATACTTGCTTAAGACCACCTTACCAGGAGGGATCAAGATCCCTAGATGCAAGAGATACCTGCCTACGACCTCCATATCGGGAGGAGGCAAGACCTTTTAGTACAGGAAATCCCTTCCTAAAACCTAATTATGGTGAAGGACCAAGTATGACACATCCAACTGCCCCGAATTATACTCCAACCTTGACTCCGCAAATATTGCATGAAAACTCCATGGAAAGGGTACTACAGGATAGAGAGCGAGAGGCTCTAGCCACACAGAGAACAGAATTAATTCAGAAAATCTCCCAACTAAATACAAGTCCTGAAGCCTTGACAATTCCAGTAACTATTGGACCAGTTGTTCCTTTGTAAGGGGATAAACAGGGGAGTCCAAAGACTCCGATTATTACCCCAGCTGTAGTGCAGCAGAGAAAAGAGCCCTTAATTGTGGATGATCAGACAAGTGAATGTGAATCTGTGATTTCCTTGATGGATTTACCAGTAAGGGAACCGGAAAGGGGGTCACGGAGAAAGAACACTCCTTTCACTTCGAGAGAAATTCAAATGGAATCAACTTCAGGTACTAGAAATGTCACAGTAGTGAGTCCTGAAGAAATTGAAAGATGGAGCCGAGAATTAGAGAAACAAAATCCTCAGCCAAAACCATTAGACATTTACAAACTAAGAATAGAAATGGAAGAACTATCAGCTGGAAATTTGGGGTTAGACAGACTGAACACCTTAACGGAGGAGGAATTGTTATTCATTTGTAAAAGTCTGACCCGAAATACCAGAATATATAATGAGAAATTAATGGACACTGCGGCTAGTATGGGAATAGATGTTAGTAAATCAAAAGTCTTACAAAAACCCTACCGAGCAGAATTCACAGACAAGGATCTGGAAAACATGAATGTGTCAGGAAAGAAGGTACAGATTAGAGAATTGATAAATCTGTTACAAAAATGGGGAGACTTAGACAAATGGAAAGCCAGGTTGGCCAAGAAAAAGGAAGATAATAGATCAAAGCAAATGACATCTGAGTACGTGTTACAAGAAGCAGGCAAAGCAGAACAATTGTATCCTATGCAAGAAGTGCCAGGTGGAAAGTATGTGCATGTTCCATGGTCCAGACAGGATATTGTGTCCTTTACTAATGACTTCCCAAAACTACGAGAAAAACCTGTAGATTGGTACAGACAGGTTGAGAGATTTGTGAAGGTCCAGAAGTGTCTCTGGAAAGATTTAGATGGGTTCTTTGACATTGTAGCGCCTGTAGATCTGTGGACAGAATGTAAAATTGCTATTGATTGGCCTAGTGAGGAATACCCAAGAGACCCAAATACAGGGGCACCTTCAGCAGATGTCATGAAAAAGTATAATCAGGTAATGTTGTAATTGAAGAAAAAGGTGCCTGCAAAGGAAACTGATTGGACCCGAATAGACAGAACTACCCAGAATAGAGATGAAACTGTGCATTCCTATTATGAACGACTGTTACAGGTGTTCAAGACGTACAGTGGTTTAGACAACATTGAGATGAAGGACATGACCCATTTCATTTACAGATTTGTGCTAGGATTAAGACCTGAAAGTTCTCAGTGGATCAAAGACAATAAAATCTGCTGGCAGTTTAAACCAATTGATGAGGTCCTGAAGTATGCAAAATATTGTGAGGATGAATTGGCAGACAAACGAAAAGAGTTAAAAGAAAAAGTTATGTGGGCACAGGTAAAATTAGCAGAACACAAAGAACAGCAGTTAAAGAAATTGGCCAGTAATCAGAGTCAAGGCCCCGGGGGTGGGGGAAAGCCCAGGGTAAAGATAAGCCGAGAGGAGGCCAAAAAGAAATTCCCCTGTCACGGGCGCGGACAAATAGGTCACTGGAGAGACGAGTGTCCAGCTGTACAGAATGGTAACATACAAATAAATGATTTAAATCCACAGATGCAGAATGAGAAACCACGAAAGACCCAGCAACAGGTAAAGCAGAATCAGTTGCCTCGTGCACCTAGACAACATTTTAGAAGCAAAGCACAACAGGGTGAAGACACCGAAGTGAGGGAAGTAAGGGAGAATAAAAATGCAGCCACTTCACAGTTTCTGTTAAATGACACGTTTCTCTGTGATGACACCTACTGACGGTGCCTGAGGGGGAGGACGAGAAGTGCGTACTTGGCGCCTCCTTGCCGGTGGACCAGACAGGGCCATACATTGAAGGAAAGGTTGAAGGAAATGACGTCACCTTTCTGTTGGACACTGGTGCCACCCGTTCTACTGTGAGAACAGCAGACGTTCCAAACCTACCCCTTTCAGGAGAAGCAATCCAGGTAGTGGGTGTTTCTAATCAGCTAATTAGTACCCCAGTTACAGAACCCATGGAAATTAAAATTGGAAATTTTAAAGAGATGCATAGATTTGTTGTTTGCGATTCCAGTCCTGTAAACCTGCTCGGATGAGATTTGTTGTGTAAAATGAACTGTACTATCTTTTGCACACCAAATGGCGTGGAAATTCAAACCCCAGACGAAGATGGAATATACAAATTAATGTTAGCAAGACCCGACTCAGAAATTAAAAGACTGACAATAAAAGACTCACCTGAAGAGCTCCAAGAAACAGTGAAACCAGAAGTATGGGATTTTACTGGAAAGGATGTAGGATTAATGGAAAATGTTGACCCAATTAAAATAGCCATAAAAGAAAATGCAGTATACCCAAATATTAAACAGTACAAAATGAGTGCAGAGGTGAAAGCAGGGGTTGCCACTGAAAGAAAAAGATTGTTAGAAGCCAAAATCATACAAGAAGTAATGAGCAGTCCATGCAATTCGCCCATAATTGGAATCAAGAAACCTAGCGGTAAGTACAGGGTAGTACAGGACCTGCGCAAAGTTAACAAAATTGTGGTTCCTTGTTGTCCTGTCGTGCCAAACCCTGCAGTGATTATATACCAAATTCCATGGAATGCGGAATGGTTTACCGTCATTGACCTATGTCATGCATTCTTTTCGATTCCATTGCCACCAGACAGCAAATTTCTTTTCTCATTTGAGTTCGACAGTCACGTGTACGTCTGGAATCGCGTCCCTCAGGGGTATACAGAAAGCCCCTCAATCTTTAATCAGATTCTGAAAAAGTGCCTTGAGACCCTAATCTTGCCCAGAAAATCAGTTTTGGTGCAGTACATAGACGACCTCTTGGTGGCGTCTAAAAGTCGAAGAGACTGTGTTACTGACACCATTGCCTTGCTGAACCATTTAGGTGAGGGTGTAGTGTAGTTCCTATTATCCCAATAGGCTCTGCGCATTGGAATAATACCTTCAATAGTATAGGCCTAGACCAGACGTTAACTAGGTCTACTACTGTCGATATTAGACTTAAAGTTTTGGGTTTTGCCAGCTAGCTCAGAGTTCACTAGAAACTTTCTCGAATAGGCAAGGAGGAGTTGAACCTCCCTGGATAGACAAGAAGGGATTTAGTTTCTGACAACCATAGAACATGACAACTTTGCTCTCCCCTAATCAAGAGTGTATCTTTAGAGTCGTGTGAAAACAAAAGACGACTTATTTTACTCAGTCAGTACGTGCATTCTTAGTCTCACCAGATTGTAGAGAAAAGGAAGAGACGGGCGTGTTCAATAAAAGATGTTATTTATTGATCAGTCTCTTTTCTCATACAAGAGAAATGGATCGATATTATTGCAATACTTATGGTTAAGTAAAGTGCATACAATAAAAGCAGAAGTATAAAATAATACTGTAAAAACATTGATATGGTTTCTAAGCCATATGAAGGTTTAAAATGAATAAAATGAATACATACACATATACATTTGACTAATCGTACTCAACTGGTGTTTCTAACTACGCCTACCCCGTGTACCTGACCTAAGCCTAATACGTGGGCGGGAATAGAAAGTTACAGTTTAAGTTAAGTTTGTTTTGCCAAGTGACTGACTAAAGAATTCTCTGCAAGGGGTTATTCAGTTCTGTACCTGGAATCTAGGATGAATGAGGGATGGTATCTCTCGTCTCTGGTCTCGATATCCCAGGCGGCCTGCGAGGGCTACCCGGAAGCGCCGGAGCTGGATTTTCTCGGCAGGAGAAAAGCAGCGTCTCGTTCTCAGCGCGTCAGGAAGGCGGGGCTGCGCCAGCGGGGTCTGCTCTGCTCTGGGCTTCGGCAAGTCTGGCTGCTCCGATCTCGTCACCACCGCGTGTGTTTGCATAGGGCAATATCGGTAATATTTATACCTTTAAGGTGCCGAGATTGACGTAAGGATGGACATAGATACGTCAATAAGGATGTCATACGACCTGGTCGTTAGCACATTCTTTTGCTGAAGTTCTCGGTGAAATCAAAACAATGCCGCAGGGTTTTTCCCAGGTCTGTCATAGGTTTGATTTGTTTTGAGAACTCCGTATGCCTTATCAGGGGCTGGAGAAATATTGCTTGTCTAATTAGATGGCAAGCGTTATGACCTAATCAGATAACACGTTCCTGTGCCGTAGTGTGGCTTTATCAGATAACGGTTCCTGCATCATGGGGGTTTTCTGCCTCATGGGATGGCTGCTAGTTAACTTGTTAACCAGAATAGGGTCAGGAATAGGGGGATCGATACAGAACCTATAGGAATACATCACACCCACTCCACGCTAACTATGGACATATTTACGAATCTATGCATAGTAAAACATACTGTAGAGTATCGTGTATACCTTACCACCCCAAAATACATAAATGCATTTTGAAATTATCAAATATACGGAAAAACGGTCATATGTAATATATGCACTCAAGCTGTAGAATAATGCTAAAGTATTCACGCATATCTATACATTATCACTAATTTGTATATGAGAATTTACACATGAAATGGCTCTTAATACAGAAAAAAGTTTCGAGACCATTCCATCACAGAATAAAATAATTATGAACATACCAGCGGGCAGCTAATGTCTATAAAGTATCTAAAAATAGAAATTTTAGTTCTCTAAGAATAGTCCTTACTTTAAGCAGAAGATAAGTGTCCCGAAAAATATGTAAAAAATATTTCGGGGCTGCTGAAAAAAATTGCTGTCCGTGAACTGGAGGGAAAATTGTTCATGGTATTTTGCTATTCTAGTTGAAGGCCAAATTCAGGGAACGCCATGTGCGAGCTTGCTCAAAAGTCTCTATTTCTGCTCTGGTGAGAACATCATATCATTTAGACTCTCGAAAAAGTTGTCAACAGCTTCCTGGGAGAGTTCCACTAACTCGGAAAAAGGTGTAACCATGCATTCGTGCGCATGATTGTCTCCATTGACGTTTTGAATAGTATTGCTGACAGAAGGTCGTACCTGATCAATGTTGCTTTCATCTTGAACTTCACTACCCCTTAATCGTAGTGGTGAAGCTTCCACGAATGCCGTCATCAGGATTGGTAGCCGTTGAGGGCAGCACAAAGTATGAGCCTTTATTGGACTCAACAATGTTTCTGCATCCATTGGCGCATCTGATTGTAGAGTCAGACAGGTGTCTAACACGCATTCTTCTCCGCATAGCAAGCACCGCAATACAGGTAAAACACATCGATGCCACATTGGTCGAAATTAAAGAAACCAAGTCATGTTCAGGTCTCTAAGCCGGGATAGTCCCAGGATTTTTGATATCCGGTCCCGGTATCCAATGGCTAGGATTGTTTCTTCCCTTGTCGCAGGTGTTTTGTCTGTGACATGGTTTGCCATAACGAAATATCAGGACTAAGAATAGGATTCCTGCAATTAGTCCCAAAATGAGGGGAAGTCCGCCAAAAATCGAATGGACGAAATCTGGAAAAATACCCAGTATGGCTTTGAATGGTGTTAATGCCATCGAAAATACTGTCTTAAATACTTTTGAGACTCCACTGGTATCAGAAATATTTAAGATTGCATTCAGGATTTCTGCGAAATGTATGGGGGAATTAGTTGATAATAAGGAATGAATCTCTGCAGTCGTCCTTGCGACTAGGAGATCATGCGTTTCTTTTGATGACGTGAGTCTGGTCGGCGTCTGAAGAAGCACTGTTTTCATTCTGCTTAAAGTATCTATTCGAATAGAAGTAATTTTCAAGTTGGGCCATGCCCTTGCCTCCCTGTCTGGAAGGGAGCTGGGGAACAATAAGCGTCCACAGCACTTGACCTTCGCAGTCGTAGTTACGAGATAAGGAGTCCCGGGCATAAGACTACAGCATCTGCGATCTACAATTAGAATGTAACTCCCATTATAGAGTCTTTGAAAGAATGGTTCTATCTCTGTTGCAGGTGCGCCTAGCTGGTGACATGAAAGGTTATTTGAGTTCCCTTCACAGGCTCCATGCAAACAAATTCCATTACACAGAAGTGTACCGCTTAGTGACATTGCACAATTATTGCCACTAAGAAACACTTTCTGTCCTTTATTACTGACACATGCATGTGAATAGGGCAAGTTCCATGTTGTTTTAATGTACCCCTTTCCCAGTTTTTCGTACATGCCAGCCTGTATATATTTTTGGCAGTATTGAAACCTGAAGGTTGATATTGGAATATTAATTATCCCATGTATTATCCATTCACTGACAGGTCGTTCTGACATTGTCACTGGTAATCTCTCAAGTTTCTCAATGCTCAGGATTGTATAATCAGCACCCTTCTGGGCCATACTGATTTGTTTATCAGTAAGGTTAAAGATATTGAATAGTGACGTTGTGTTGATTAAACGCCAAGGCACATAGCCTGAACGCAGATTTTGTAACGTCCAGCCAAGCTGTACAATAGAACGCAATTGAGACTGACCGTGTTGTAACAACAGTAAGTCTTGCGATATTATGTCGATTGCTGAAGACACAATGCTGTCCAGAGAAAAAATTCTGGAGGACAGAGTCATTAACCCATTGTCCACTACAGAAAGTGATTTTTCCAAATTAATACGGTCAATTTCCCGTATTCTTTCTGCTGTCTCAATTTGAGTCACCTTCCAGGCCTCGTTGTATGCTGCATATACAGAGGCTGCTATGAAACGTTTCTGACGCTGTTTGCGCGGTCCCAAAATGAAATCACGCAAGTCAGCACCATCAGTAAGTAAAGTTAGGTGTTGCTTAATTTCTGCCAGTGTGAAAGTCTGTAGCCATTGAAGGCATAATTTGCCCACACTGTAGGTGGTTATTATTCCTGGGTGTTGTCTTTGGGAATATCTAGGGTCTGGCCTGGTCATTTTGAACCCCTGTGTTTTGTTCAGGAATCTGTTTTGACAGTTATTAGTATCTGTGGGCCAGATCAACCACTGTTCCCAATCAGGATGTGTTCTGTTTTGGTTTAATACATAATTTACGTCTATCTCTTCATCTGTAGAGCTATTGCTGTTCATTGTTGGTTTTGGAATAGACGGTTTATTTAGGTCTTTGATTTTGGCTAAGCCAAGACAGGTAGTTTGTTGAACAGTGTCATTTAAAAATATAATTTGTTCTGGGATCATGCAGGCTCTAAACAAAGCTTCTATACCCTGTTCCTGCCATTCTTTTGTACCCCAAACACTTTTTACTTCAACATTTTTGTCCCAATAATCAAAACCAAAAGTATTCATTTGTTCAAAGAATGAGTCTGAATATATCAATTTTGTGTTTGTTATCATGGTCTTTGTCCCTGTCTTATTTGACAATTTGAAATAAAATGTTTCACCATTAGTTGTGTTGAAACCTGAAAAGTATCAATATTTGTCATAAACGGTTCTTGAGCTTCCTTTTGGTGGGGTTGCACAATGTTCCCATTGATTATAATTTAAAACATTTCTAGGTTGTGCTGATCTATGTAGAAAATGGTTACCATAGTGGTTATAACAGTACATACTATCATAATTTGTAGAACCCTGCAAATAATCATGTTTGGTAAATTTAGCAGACATCACTAAGTCAGACATCATATTATTTATACTTTCAAAGTCCCAATCATCAGCAAATGAGCTTGGTTTTACAAAGTCACTCAACGAGATCTTAATCTGGTGTGGATATTTCAGGATTTCAACCGGACCATAAATTTCGTAGTCAGTTTTGTCCCATGCTACCCCACCCGGTATAGGATTGGCTGTGAAGTTGACTGAAGAAAGTTCTCTTTTCTCGACGTGTGAAGATGTGTGTGGTTTGAGGATCAAGTTGATTTTCTGACTTGCTGTGTCCATTTTAGCATATTTTCCCTCAATGAAGCGTCCCAAAGTTAGTGTCATGATGAGCCAAAGTATGAGGATAAATGCACCAAATCCCACCCAAAATTCAACCCATGGAGAAATCAGATATGTTTCTTTCAGTTGTTTCAAAAGTACTTTAACTTTATCTTTAAAGGTTTTTGTTGATGGCTGTGTTTTTGATTCAGTGAAGCCTTCAGAGGAATCATCGAAGTTTATGAAGTAGCCGGATGCAGTTCTGTCAATTGTTCCAATTGCTTCAGGATTACTGTTTCTTGCATAGTCGTTTGTTACTTCATTATAGATTGGTGTGTCTCTGCTAAATGTTTTTATTTGGGTTTTCAGAGGTCTAAGTTCCATTGCATTGTTGCATAGTCCTTGTTGTAGTTCTGTAGGCGTTTCGAATGTGATTAGCCTCTTAGATTGAACCTCTGTGTAAGTAGCAAATCTTGGTGTTCTACTACTTCTCGGGAGTCCACTTGGCCTACTATTTGTTATTGGCCACATGTTGTGGTTTTACCAGGTCGATGGATACAACTCGGTTCTCCTTTTTACCAGCAAGCGGCGGTAGTACAACTGATCTTGTCCCGTTGACAGACAAGACAGGAACTGCTTTTCTGTAAGAAGGCCTAAATTCCTTCTTTACCGCGATCTTTTCTCTGACTAGATCCCCGACTTTTGGAATCCAGACAGGTCTTGCTGGGACAGGTGGTGGTTCTTCAGTGGTTGTTGGCTGCTGTTTCAACTTTATGTTGCTCAGGTCTTTTCTTGTTTCGTTTAAGTCCTGCAAAACAGCCAAACGATCTTTGATATCAAAGCTTTTTTCCTTCACCACTGAAGTCTGACTGTCAAAGTCTAAGACTAACATCCTAGTTCCAAATAATAATTCGTACGGACTGAATCCCTTCAGAGAATTTCTTGGCAAGTTATTTAGACTACGTTGGACACTTATTAGATGTTTGACCCACCCAGCTCCCGAACCTAATATCCTTTCTGTTATAGATAGCTTTATGCCTTGGTTTTTTCTTTACACCATCCCGTATCCCTCTGGAAGGAAGTGAGAAGAGTCCCGCTGTGCTATGCTCATTTGGCCATGTTTCCCCTCAGGCTGGAGGGCTAGAGTGAAAACAATGGTCAAACGTAGCAAGCTTCTAGCGTATATGCCATTTAGACTCGCAAATCTTTGTATAACAGTCCAGACGTCAGCCGAGTGCTGGTGATCTACATTATAAGTGGAAACTAGCCTGTATATGTTAATCGGACGCTTTGCTTTTTACTGTTGATCTTTTCTGGAGTGAAGCGACACAGTATTACACCGTTTCTCTCACCACTGCGATTTCTGTTACAGTTTGGGCAGTTCTTTACAAACATGGTATGATGCAGGCTCATGCCTGGCCACCAGTACCTTGATTGTAATTCTTCCAGAGAATCTTTTAGTTTGAGGTGTCTGAGACCCTCGCCCATATGTGCGTCTGCTATTAACAAGTTTCTCCTGTCCATGTTTGGAATCACTCTATCCCCCACTCCAGGGATTCGAGCAAAAGGGACGGAGTTTGCATCGATTATGTATGTATAATTGAGTGGATAGTTGATCGGTAGCGCCGAGCAGTCGCCTTTTAATGACGTTTTCACCGCCAGCACTGTTTCACCGTCAATATACTTCACTGTACGCTTTTTTCGAGCTACGGAAGCCGATTTAGTTGCTACCGCTGTGGCTGTCTCAGCCAATGAATTCCCTGCAACGTGAACGCCATCACGCTGATGACTCAGTGAGTGTGTCACGTGAGTCTTTGGTAGTTCTTTTTGTAAAAGAGCTATTTGTTCCCAAAGCAGTTTTTGCTTTATTGTTGCATCTGTGTCATCTTTGTAACCGTTTTGAATCCATGTCTGCAAATCGTTGTTATATGATTTGACGCAGTAATATGAATCGGACACTATAAGTGTCGGGAATTCGCGATCCGCATTATCTAGCGCCATTTTCAATGCTATTATTTCAGTCTGTTGTTCTGAATTAGTTTCTACTGAGTGTGTTTTTGTTAATAGAGGTCTTGGTTTACCTCCGCGCCACACTTCTTTTGTAATTTCACATGTGGGGTTGTATGCTTGTTCTCCCCAAACGGAGGGTTGAGCCTGTCCGTCTGTATAGATTACACATGCGTATTGTCGTAAGGGCAGAATGTCGATAGGCAGGGGGAATGTTCTTTCATATTCTAGATTTTTCAACTCCTTTAGTTCTGGATCAAAGTAGTAGTATACTTTGTCCGTTGTAATTGAATTCACCCATTGTATCCATTCCGGATTCAATGTTGTTGTTGGTAAATTACAAGGTGTTGTTAGTGCCTCAAAGGCTGATTCTGCTGTTCTGACTGTGATACGTCTACCGTCTGCTTGATCTTTTTCTCTAGCTATTGCGGTTTGAACTGCATGAACAATGTTTTCTTTAATGCTGAATTTCTTTTCAGCTTCTGTGTACAAGTGTGATTTGAATGCAATTGGTACCTTTTCTCCCTCATTAGAGGTCAGGTATGTGAATCCGCATCTTCCTGGGATGACTCGAATCACAAGATTGCGTGTGTTATCACGTGTTTCTAATTTTGTTTTAATTAACATGTCTGTTTGTAAGGATCTCAAAATTTCTGTGTGTATTTGAGTCCAATTAGTTCTTTTAAAATCTGGTTTTATTAGATCATAAAGGGGTTTGACCCTTTCTGCGTAATTTGCAATGTATGTTCTTCCGAAATTTAGGAAGCCTAGAATTGACTGTAGGTTTTTTAGTGTTCTAGGTGCTTGGAGTACGGCACATTTCTCTAGGAAATTGTCAGCCAGGCTTTTGCCTTCACTTGATAATTCATATCCTAAGAACAGGACTGTTAGATGGGCAATTCTGGATTTTTTAAAGTTGAATTGGTAACCCTCTGCTGCGAACCCAAGTATTATGGTGTTCACTCTCTTCAAGTGAGTATCCAAGTCATCATCTGTTAAGTATATGTCATCGACATAAGATAATGCTTCGTCATCATATGTTTGTAGTAATTCTGTTACTCTCGCTGAGAATACCCCTGGGCTATTCTTGTACCCCTGGGCTAACCGACAGAATTGTTTTTGAGTGCCATTTATTGATAATGCAGACAAATATCTGCTCTCTGGTGCTATGTTTTGACAAAAGAATCCATTAGAGATATCTAATGTTGTTTTGTATTTTTTGCGCACTATGTTATTCATTAGTGCAGCACTGTGCGAGTTTTGTACTGCAAAAGTTTTGCAACATGAGTTAAGGTGTCGGTAATCCAAAACTAGACGATATGAATTGTCAATCAATCAATCAATCATAGACATTTATAGAGCGCTCTACTTACCCGGAGGGTCTCAAGGCGCTAGGGGGGGGGGTGCTGCTACTGCCCGAACAGCCAGGTCTTGAGCTTCTTCCTGAAGGCGAGGTGGTCTTGGGTCAGGCGCAGGTCGGTCGGGAGGGAGTTCCAGGTCTTGGCAGCCAGGTAGGAGAAGGACCTTCCTCCTGTTGTCGTTCTTCGGATGCGGGGGACGGCGGCGAGGGCGTGACTGGCTGATCGGAGGTGTCGTTTGGGAGCGTAGAAGTTGATGCGGTTGTTGAGGTAGCTCGGGCCTTGATCGTGTAGGGCTTTGTGTGCGTGGGTGAGGAGACGGAAGGTGATTCTCTTGTTGACCGGGAGCCAGTGCAGGTCTCTTAGGTGTCCGGAGATGTGGCTGTGTCGTGGGATGTCGAGGATGAGTCTGGCTGAGGCGTTCTGGATCCGTTGGAGTCTCTTCTGGAGCTTGGCGGTGGTTCCGGCGTAGAGGGCGTTGCCGTAGTCCAGTCGGCTGGTGACGAGGGCCTGGGTGACAGTCTTCCTGGTCTCGGTGGGGATCCACCGGAAGATTTTCCGTAGCATGCGCAGGATGTTGAAGCACGACGAGGAGACTGCGTTGACTTGCTTGGTCATCGAGAGGGAGGAGTCCAGGATGAAGCCCAGGTTGCGTGCGTGGTCTGTCGGTTTGGGTGCAGTTCCCAGGGCGGGGGGCCACCAGGAGTCGTCCCAGGCGGAGGGCGAGGATCCCAGGATGAGGACTTCCGTCTTGTCCGAGTTCAGCTTCAGGCGGCTGGTCAACATCCACTCGGCTACTTCTTTCATTCCTTCGTGAAGGTTGGCTCTGGCGGCGGCGGGGTCGTTGGTAAGGGAGAGGATCAGCTGGGTATCGTCGGCGTAGGAGATGATGTTCAGGTTGTGTTGGCGTGCGATGGCCGCGAGGGGGCTCATGTAGACGTTGAAGAGGGTTGGGCTCAGCGAGGATCCTTGGGGTACGCCGCAGATGACTTCGGTGGCCTTTGATTTGTACGGAGGTAGGCGGACTCTCTGGGTTCTTCCGTCGAGGAAGGAGATGATCCATTCCAGTGCCTTCTCCTGGATTCCGACGTTGTAGAGGCGCTGCACTAGGGTGCGGTGGCAGACGGTGTCGAAGGCCGCGGAGAGGTCTAGGAGGATGAGGGCCGCTGTTTCTCCGTTATCCATCAGGGTTCGGATGTCATCGGTGGCAGCGATGAGGGCGGTCTCGGTACTGTGGTTGGCTCGGAAGCCAGACTGTGAGGGGTCGAGGGATCCGTTCGTCTCGAGGAAGGCGGCCAGCTGTTTGTTGACGGTCTTCTCGATGACTTTGGCTGGAAACGGGAGGAGCGAGATGGGGCGGTAATTCTTCAGTTCGGTGGGGTCCGCTGTTGGTTTCTTGAGTAGAGCGCTGAGTTCGGCGTGCTTCCAGCTCTCAGGGAAGGTGGCGGTGTCGAATGAGGTGTTGATGATGTCCCGCAGGTGGGGTGCGATGACAGCGTCGGCCTTGTTGAAGACGTGGTGAGGGCAAGGGTCGGTCGGAGATCCGGAATGGATGGAGTTCATCGTGCGGACGGTGTCTTCGGTGCTGATAGGAGTCCAGGCGCGGAGGGTGGTGGTGGGGGGCGGTGGTTCGGTTGAGTCGGGCGTGGCGTTCGTCGGTTGGGTGTTGAAGCTGTTGTGTATGTCCGCGATCTTGTTGTGGAAGTAGGAGGCGAGGGAGTTGCAGAGGTCTTGCGATGGGGTGATGTCGTTGTTTCCGGCGTTGGGGTTGGAGAGCTCTTTCACGATGTTGAAGAGTTCCTTGCAGTTGTGTGCGTTGTTGTCCAGTCGGTCCTTGAATGCAGTTTTCTTGGTGTCGCGGATCAGCTGGTGGTGCTTCCGGGTGGCAAGCTTGAGGGTGGTCATGTTGTCCGGTGTTGGCTCCCTTCTCCAGGCTTTCTCGAGGGCTCGGCAGTTCTTCTTGGAGCTCTTGAGTTCGTCGGTGAACCATGGGGCCTTCTTGCTGCCGGGTCTGCTGGGCGGGGTCTTCAGTGGGGCGAGTGCGTCCGCGCAGTTGCTGATCCACTTCGTGAGGTTGTCGGCGGCCTGGCTGGGGTTTGCTGAGCTGGCGGGAGGGTGCTGGCTCAGGGAAGCGGCGAGCTGGTCGGCTGTGATCTTGCTCCAGCTTCTGCGGGCAACCTGTTGCTGGTGGTGGTGGATCGTCGTTCTTCTGAAGGTGAAGTGGACGCAGCTGTGGTCCGTCCAGTGGAGTCCAGTGGCGTGGCTGAAGGTGATGTCTTTGCTGGATGAGAAGACGGCGTCGAGTGTGTGTCCGGCGAGGTGGGTGGGGTTGGTCACCAGCTGCTTGAGTCCGAGGTTGGCGAGGTTGTCCAGCAGGGTGGTGGTGTTGCGGTCGTTGTTGTTCTCCAGGTGGAAGTTGATGTCCCCCAGGAGGATGTAGTCAGCGGAGGGGAGGGCATGCGGGCTGACGAAGTCGGCGATGTCCTCGCTGAATCGTGTGCGTGGTCCAGGGGGTCGGTAGATCAGGGTGCCTCTGAGGGTGGTCTTCGAGTCGGTGTGGATCTGGAAGTGTAGGTGTTCGGCGGTGGTCAGGATGTCGTCTGTGCTGGTCGTGATGCGGATGGTGTCCCTGTGGATGATGGCGATGCCTCCTCCTATCTGGTTGGCAGTGCGGTCCCTCCGGGTGATCTTGTAGCCCTCTGGGATGGCGATGGCGATGTCGGGCGCTGAAGAGGCGTTCATCCAGGTCTCCGTGAGGAAGGCAACGTCAGGAGCTGTGGTGTCGATGAGGTTCCAGAGTTCGATGGCGTGTCTGTGGACTGAGCGGGTGTTGAGCAGGATGCACTTGAGGTGGTTGGTGTTGGTGATGATTCATAAGGACTTTGCGAGCTATGCTCACTTCTGCTGCGCTGTCTAGCATTGTCTGAACCCATTCTCCGTTTTTCAGTTGTGTCCTCAGTATTCTCGGCATTGTTAACTACCTTGATACTGGCTACCTTCTTTTTTGGAAATTGTAGTTTCTTTTTTAGATGAGCAGGTTCCTTGTCTTTGGACTTGGCGTGCTCTTCTCTTTGTTCTGATCGTCCTCTTCTTTCCGATTTCTGCGAGGAAGTCTGAAAAGATTGAGAGGGACGTGTATCAATGTCTTGATATCTATCAGGCTTCTTTATATTATCCCTATTTTTAAGGTTATATCTTTTCCCAGAGGGGTCACTTTGGGGTGACCTGTGTCTCTGGTTCGGAGATTTTTCTCTCCGCCGAGGAGAATTGTCTGGTTTGGAGACCGGAAACAAAGGGTTGTTCATTTGTGAGGTGCAAGTTTCAATCACCCCCTGGTATTCTAATTGATCTAGGATCTCTTTTACCTGTTTTTTAGCTTCTTGCTTAATTGGGTACTGCCTTTGTGCAGTAGGTTGTGATTTTAACTGGATTTTGTGAGGAGGAGAGTCCTCATCCCATCCTACATGATTTTTATATAAAGCAGGAGCTTGAGCTACTGCCCACTTTCTGGCAAGTGTGTATTTTTTATGAATTGGGATATGATTTGAGAAGGCAGGCATAATTATTTCTTCGCCATGAGGGCACTCCCTGACAAACTCTGGTGGCCAGTCTTTTTCAGCTAGAAGGATGTCATAGCCCTTGGAGAGATTATCCCAAAATAGTCCCCTTATTTTTCTAGTCTTATCCCCTTCTATACGTAAAGTTATTTCATATATTTTGTGAGGTTTGCTAACTCTGGTGTCTGCAGTTTCCACTTGAAGATATTCATTTGTGTCCACTGTCTCCAGATGATTCATAAGGACTTTGCGAGCTATGCTCACTTCTGCTGCGCTGTCTAGCATTGTCTGAGCCCATTCTCCGTTTTTCAGTTGTGTCCTCAGTATTCTCGGCATTGTTAACTACCTTGATACTGGCTACCTTCTTTTTTGGAAATTGTAGTTTCTTTTTTAGATGAGCAGGTTCCTTGTCTTTGGACTTGGCGTGCTCTTCTCTTTGTTCTGATCGTCCTCTTCTTTCCGATTTCTGCGAGGAAGTCTGAAAAGATTGAGAGGGACGTGTATCAATGTCTTGATATCTATCAGGCTTCTTTATATTATCCCTATTTTTAAGGTTATATCTTTTCCCAGAGGGGTCACTTTGGGGTGACCTGTGTCTCTGGTTCGGAGATTTGTCTCTCCGCCGAGGAGACCTTCCTCTGGACTGGAATTTCTTTTCTTTAGGATTGGATTGTTTGTTTCCATCCCAGCTCTTCTTTTGTGATGTTGAATTATTAATAAAAAATATTTTTTCAGGACTTTCAATCAGTTGCGCTTTTACTGGTATTCCACCTAAACTATCTCTACCTAGTTCCTCATAGGATTTTTCTATAATTCTGGCAATTTCAGCTGGTTGGTCTGCTATATCTGTCTCCTTTAACCTCTGGCGGATCGCCACGTTTGCTGCTTCTCCCTTTATGTTGGCTAATAATATAGCCGAGACCTGCTTGAAGTCTTTTAGTAATTTCATACCAAGAGTTAAAGCGGGTTCTGGACCGTATTCGTCTTGAATTTGTTTTAGCACATCTGGTATTACCGAAATGGATGGAACACCGTGCATTTTTGTGTAGATGGAAGCAAAGACTGTACCCCAAGGGTCACAGTCCTCCACGTGTGGTGCGATTCCCATAGGAAGACAGATAGTCAGAATCCTGTGTTTTTCTAAAGGGGTGGTGTCTGGAAACACCGCCTCTATTTGGGTGATTTTTTGTGCTAACCAGAATGGTATTTGTTCCCGTTTAGCTGGTACTTTACCTAGGCAGGATTGTATGTTCTGTGGTGTAATTTTATTTGTGTTCCCCTGGTGAGGGGTCAGCTGTGGAATTTTAATTGCTGGTTGAATTGTTGAAGTCCGCATCACATATTGGACTAATTGTCTATGTAATTTTATTAATTGTTTTAGCTGTGTTAAAAGCTCTGCTTGAGACATCCCATTGATGTCTGGATGTGGTGTGTATCCGGCTAGGACCGGCCACGTTGCTCCTGGTCTACCTAATGGACCGAGCCTGGTGATGTGATTATTATGTTTTAGGGCGCCATTAAATAAGAGCAGATGCTCTTGAAATTTAAGTGGTACTTCCACCTCTTCGAAAGGAGTGTACTCATTAGGAGGGTCTTCTGTTTTGTAATAGTGGAAGTACTTTGTTACAGCATTTGCTGCTGGAAAATGTATCCATGAATAATATACCTCAGTCTGCCGATATTCGTGTGCCTCAATCACGAATATGACTGTGCCACCTCTAGGTGTCAGTCCATTTTCTATAAGTTTTAAAGTTATAGATTTCCTATTGATGACCGGGATGAGTATTATATCCGGGTCAGCGTCTTGCAGTGCATTATCAGCTGCTGCGAGTTCAGTTGCTATCCTAACTGTCTCTCTTTCTTCATCACTGTCTCCCATTTTACCGACAGGAAGGTTATTTAGTTTGTTTGCAGATCAGGTTTCTTATGGAAACAAAGATTAGATGCACAATATTTTGGAACAGTGTATCCTTCAACGTTGACTAAACCAAGAACCATACATAGGAGTTTCCTCCTGCGAGATCTGGCGGATATTACCTTTTACCCACTCCAGACGTCTTTGGAGTATTATGGGAGAAAAGGGGTCAGAGTGAAAAAGCACGACTGAGTTACTTTAAATGTCTTACGTTAGTTTTATCGCCCTTCCAAACGCGTTGGGCGCCATGTAGTGTAGTTCCTATTATCCCAATAGGCTCTGCGCATTGGAATAATACCTTCAATAGTATAGGCCTAGACCAGACGTTAACTAGGTCTACTACTGTCGATATTAGACTTAAAGTTTTGGGTTTTGCCAGCTAGCTCAGAGTTCACTAGAAACTTTCTCGAATAGGCAAGGAGGAGTTGAACCTCACTGGATAGACAAGAAGGGATTTAGTTTCTGACAACCATAGAACATGACAACTTTGCTCTCCCCTAATCAAGAGTGTATCTCTAGAGTCGTGTGAAAACAAAAGACGACTTATTTTAGTCAGTCAGTACGTGCATTCTTAGTCTCACCAGATTGTAGAGAAAAGGAAGAGACGGGCGTGTTCAATAAAAGATGTTATTTATTGATCAGTCTCTTTTCTCATACAAGAGAAATGGATCGATATTATTGCAATACTTATGGTTAAGTAAAGTGCATACAATAAAAGCAGAAGTATAAAATAATACTGTAAAAACATTGATATGGTTTCTAAGCCATATGAAGGTTTAAAATGAATAAAATGAATACATACACATATACATTTGACTAATCGTACTCAACTGGTGTTTCTAACTACGCCTACCCCGTGTACCTGACCTAAGCCTAATACGTGGGCGGGAATAGAAAGTTACAGTTTAAGTTAAGTTTGTTTTGCCAAGTGACTGACTAAAGAATTCTCTGCAAGGGGTTATTCAGTTCTGTACCTGGAATCTAGGATGAATGAGGGATGGTATCTCTCGTCTCTGGTCTCGATATCCCAGGCGGCCTGCGAGGGCTACCCGGAAGCGCCGGAGCTGGATTTTCTCGGCAGGAGAAAAGCAGCGTCTCGTTCTCAGCGCGTCAGGAAGGCGGGGCTGCGCCAGCGGGGTCTGCTCTGCTCTGGGCTTCGGCAAGTCTGGCTGCTCCGATCTCGTCACCACCGCGTGTGTTTGCATAGGGCAATATCGGTAATATTTATACCTTTAAGGTGCCGAGATTGACGTAAGGATGGACATAGATACGTCAATAAGGATGTCATACGACCTGGTCGTTAGCACATTCTTTTGCTGAAGTTCTCGGTGAAATCAAAACAATGGCCGCAGGGTTTTTCCCAGGTCTGTCATAGGTTTGATTTGTTTTGAGAACTCCGTATGCCTTATCAGGGGCTGGAGAAATATCGCTTGTCTAATTAGATGGCAAGCGTTATGACCTAATCAGATAACACGTTCCTGTGCCGTAGTGTGGCTTTATCAGATAACGGTTCCTGCATCATGGGGGTTTTCTGCCTCATGGGATGGCTGCTAGTTAACTTGTTAACCAGAATAGGGTCAGGAATAGGGGGATCGATACAGAACCTATAGGAATACATCACAAGGGAGGGCATAAAGTATCACCAGAAAATCTGCAATTCTGTACCACAGCAGTGAAATATCTGGGGCACCAGGTAGAGAGAGGTATCAGGAAAGTCACCTCAGAAAGAATCAGGATAATTCGAAACATGGAATTACCAAATACCCAGAAGGAAATCAGAATGTTCCTTGGAGTTATAGGCTACTGTAGGCAGTGGATTTTGGGATTTGCAGTCTTCGCAAGACCATTGATAAAAATGACAAAGAAAGGAGCAAAGGACCCAGTGGAGTGGGATGACGAAAGCATGACAGCTTTTATAAAATTACGAGACTGTCTCTGTACTGCTCCTGCCTTAGGAATGCCTGACTATTCAAAAGATTTTGCACTGTTCTGTGACACACGAGACAATTGTGCACTTTCAGTCCTGACCCAAATTCATGGTTTGACTCGACAGCCAGTAGCATACTTTTCTTCCACATTGGACCCTGTAGCAGCTGAATTACCTGGGTGTTTGAAAGCTGTAGCTGCAACCTGCATGAGTCTTGAACAGAGTGAGTCCATTGTGATGGGACATCCAGTAACTGTATATGTTCTACATTCCTTTGTAATTTTGCTGACAAGAACCAAGACTCAGTATCTCACTCCTAGTCGGCTGACTAAATATGAGAGAATCCTTGTAGGTGCAGGAAACGTAACCATCGAACGATGTAACATTTTGAATCCAGCTACCTTACTACCTAGCTCATTTGCAGAAGAAGTGAGGGAAGAATTTGCGCATGATTGCATTGACTTGACTAAATTCAGTACAAAACCACGCCCAGACATCAAAGAGAACACTCTGTACAGTGAAGATTATGAGCTGTTTGTAGACGGCTCATGCATGAGAAATGAGGACGGTGGCCTGAGCGCTGCCTAATCAGTGTGCACTCTAGAGCGTCCAGTGGAAGCATCCTATTTGTATGGAGTCAAGTCTGCACAAATAGCCGAATTAATTGCATTAACAAAAGCTTGTAAATTTGGGAGAAATTTGAGAATAACTATATATACTAATAGCCAGTATGGGTATGGGGTTATGCATGACTTTGGCCAATTGTGGCTACAGAGGGAGTTCCTGACTTCTTCAGGCACCCCTATCCGAAATGGAAAATATGTGCAGGATTTACTGGAATCAATCCAGTTACCAAAAGAATTGGCTGTGGTCAAGTGTGCTGCTCACAAATCTGGTGATGACAATGTGACAGCAGGTAATCGATATGCTGACCAGTTAGCCCAACATTGTGCAAAGTACAAAATTTCAATCAATATAAGGGTTGGGGGAACTGGAAACAGCTGCCAACTTTTGATGCTAGAGGGAGTGAATACATGGGAGGAAGTGAGAGACTTACAGGAAGCAGCAGAGCCACAGGAGAAACAGAGATGGAGGAGCTTCGGTTGTCGAAGGAGAAATGCAGATGGTGTCATTGTTTACCTTGATGATATGCCTGTGTTGCCAGACTGTATGCTTGCTCCTATGGCTAGATTAATTCATGGAAACACACATGTAGGCAGAGATGTGATGATTCGCATGTTCCGTCAGACATGGTTCAATTCAAAATTCAGAAATGTAGCAGAGGCACTCTGCCAGAGGTGTTTGACCTGCCAACAAAGAAGAAAGAAAGAAAACCATAGTGTTACCGGGGAAAATTGGAAAGGCAGAAGGCCCTTTTAATTAGACTACAACTTGACTTCATTCAGTTGCCCCCTTGTCGAGGAATGAAATACCTACTTGTCATTGTCTGCCTGTTTTCGAAATGGATGGAAGCTTTCCCTGCACGCAGAAATGACAGCATCACAGTAGCAAAATTGTTACTTAGGGAACTTCTACCTCGTTACGGTTTCCCAGTCTTAATTGAATATGACAGAGGAAGTCATTTCCAGAATGAAATAATAAGTCAAATCTGTTAAGCATTCAAAATCACGCACTGTGCATATCGTCCAGAGGCTTCTGGAGTGGTAGAACAGATAAATGGCACAATCAAATCAAGATTGGGAAAGATGTGTGAATACACTCAACTGGAATGGCCAGATGCTCTGCCTCTTGTGTTGATGGGACTCAGAAGTATTCCAGATCGGAACACGGGCTTGAGTCCCCATGAAATCCTGATGGGAAGAGCAATGCGACAAGCATGGGTGCCAGGATACAAAATATTAAGCATATCTGATGATTTGGTACTGGAATACTGTAAAGAGCTGGCTGACCAAGTGCGTTCTATCTTTCGCCAGGTTGGGGGAGAAGATGTCGCCAGGCCAACCACTCCAGCACATGGCCTAAATCCGGGTGACTGGGTCCTAATAAAGAAGCACACTCGGAAAAGTTGCCTTGAACCCAGGTGGGGAAAGCCACGACAAGTGATCCTGGTTACCACCACAGCTGTGAAGTGTGCAGGAGTACCTCGCTGGATTCATGCCAGCCACACGAAGAAAGTGACTGAACCTGACGAAACTGAGGCTGAAGGTTGCGCAGCTGAAGGATCCCAAGACATCGGTCCTGAAGTAGCTGAAGAACAACCGAGCTCCAGTCAAGAAGATTGGGTCCCATTTATCGACCTGACAATCGACCCTATACGAACTAGAAGTCGAGCCCAGTTAGAAAGACAGTGGGATAGTGAGGACGAGACAGGTGAAGAAGAAGCTACTCAGATCATCAAAATCCATGTAAAATCTGATTCTGTGGAGGACCAGATAGGGGAAGAGCAGGTAATTGACACTCCACCAAGAACACCTGCACCAGAAAAGGGACATATAGAAATTAGGGCGGAAGTTCATGCGGAAGAAAATCAAGAGTTCGAAGAGCTTGAACAGGAACAGGTAGGATTAGACAATTGTGTTCAGGAAGAAGAGATCGAAATAGATTAAAGCCAAAAGCAGCATACACCTGAACAAGGCCAGTTTAGGGACCAGGCAGAAGAAACAGATGAAGGACCTGGACCTAGTCAATTAGGGAACAATACAGAAGATGAACTTGATCCCAATGTGCCACAACTGAACGAAAACAATAGAGTGTTGGACGAAGGCCAAGACACATTGCCAGTTAAAAGACTCAGAAAAGGTGACTCAGTACCTCGATTTGTGAAAAGGCTGAGATTGCGTCTGAAGACAATAAACGAGGAGCCTGAACAAATAAATGAGGTCTCGAGCCAAACTGACCCAGTAGTGACAAAACCAAAGAGAAGAAGTGCTCGTATCAAGAAATTAAATAACAAGTACTCGAGTCCAGAGTGGACTTACTTTGTATTGGAAGAATTCGAGAATCTTAAAATAAGCTACGAAAGTGATGAAAGTGATGAAGAAGTGATTGCTGAACAGGCCAGTGAAGAAGCAAACCCAACCTGAAAAGTTACTCGAGTAAGCAAGCTGTGCAGAGTTACAAAGAGGGGTTGAAGCTTCTTTTGAGCAAAAATGTCTGATTCTTCTGAGAATGGGAGACCGAGACGAAGTTGTTGTAAAACATGCTGTCAAGTATGTTTATGTATTGTAGCCATAGTACTGATACTAAGAAGCCCACCATGGACCCCCTGAAGCCCGAAAGTTACCGCCCGATCTCTTTGCTACCCTGGCCAGCGAAGATAATGGAGGCCCACGTCAATCTGGCCTTGTCGGGACATCTGGTCCGGTCCAACGCCCTTGATCCCACACAGAATTGCTTCCGTGCTGGGCACAGCACGGAAACTGCCCTTCTTGTGATGGTAGAGCATCTGCGAGCGGAGCTGGATTCTGGTCAGACGGCGGCGCTGATATTATTAGACCTCAGCGCCGACTTCGACACGGTGTCCCACAGTATCTTGCTGCACCGGCTCGCGGAGATTGGTGTTGAGGGCCAAGCACTGCAGTGGTTCCGCTCCTTTCTCGATGGTCGATCCTTTTGTGTAGCCACCCCTCCCTTCAAGTCCAATTTCCATCCGCTGGCCATGGGGGTTCCGCAGGGATCCTCGCTGAGTCCCACGTTATTCAACCTATACGTGAGACCGCTGGCTGAGGTCGCTAGGCAGTGGGGCCTTACCCTGGTCTTATATGCCGACGACACTCAGCTGGCGGTTACTCTCAGCGGGGACGCGGAATATGATGCCCCCAGGTTTCAGGATGGACTGAAGGCGGTGGCTACCTGGCTGACAGGAAACTGTCTCCAGCTTAATGCCACCAAGACTGAGGTGATGATCATCGGAAAGAGAGTGGAATTGTGGGGCGATCAATGGTGGCCGGCGGAGTTGGGACCAGTGCCCATCCCTGTATCGGAACTGAAAAATCTGGGTGTGTGGCTGGATACCGGTCTCACTTTTGTGGGCCACACCAAGAAAACAGCAGCTTGCTGTTTCGGACTGCTTAGGGGTTTAAGACCTGCCCTTACGTTTTTCGATCCCCCGACCAGGCAGCTGGTGATCCAGGCTACTATAATCTCGCGCCTGGATTATGCCAGTTCTCTCCTGGCAGGGGCTAATCTAGCCGAAATCACCCGCTTACAACGGGTACAAAATGCCGTGGCCAGAGCAATTGTAGGTCTGCCCAGATTTTGCTCAGTGTCAAATGTTCTCAGCTCCTTGCACTGGCTTCCAGTGAGGAAGCGAATCCATTTTAAAATCCTATGTCTGGCTTTTAAAATTTTGAAAAGAGTAGGCCCCCAAATCATGTCTGGCTTTTTGTCTTTTTATGTCCCCACGCGTACTCTCTGCTCTCAAGGCCAGGCTCTTGCCGTAGTTCCTAGATTCAGGCTTTGTCGGGCGGGTGGACGCTCTTTTAGTGTTAAGGCTGCAACCCTTTGGATCTCCCTTCCGGCCGAAATCCGCTTGTTGGAGGACCTAATGCTTTTTCGGAAAGCAATCAAGACTTTCTTGTTTTAAAATGCTCTCCAGTGGTCTCAATTGATTAGTTTCTGTTATGTTGTGTCCTACCTTGTCACTGTGCCAGGACGCTCCTTCGCTGGAGCAGCTGTGTGCATAACAAAAACCAATAACATAACATAACATAACATAACATACTGTGGATAGGACTAACAATAACTATTCCTTCTATGATGAGTAAAAACCCGAGTTTGTACCCAAATAATAACCTACCTGATGACATTGTAGAATCGCACACTAGAAGTACTCCACGAAGAGTAGACGCACTAGACAAACCACTTAGCCTGAAACAAACAAGCCTAGATTTAGAAGCACCAGATGAGGAAGGATTACACTTTAACAAGATTAAAAATAAAACGCTTTAAATGTTTTCGCAAACCTGTTATTGCTTTATGTAGAAACTATGGAAATAGACGATTGTTATGTCTGTATGAAGGTACCCACTTCAGTGGCTGAAGGTGTGACTTATCATCACTTGCCTTTAACCTATGGAATTTCTTGTAGTATACTTACTAGCTTATTTTTATAAAAGAGGACCTTTACAGTATTGTTACTCAAACCTTGATGTGACATTTTCTGAACTTCCTGTTCGAAGAATCCTGAACCCTGTACATACGACTAGAGATGTAGCTAAATACATGAGTGATTATTTTCTAACTGTAGGAAAAATTAATACAGATGATGCACACAAAAATAACCTGACCTGTTCATTACATGAAAAGGAGAAAGAATTTTTAGACATAGTAGAAAAGAGAAGAGAAAATTTTCAAAAGAAAGCCAAAGACAAGAACCAGAAAATCCCTAAATGGGCAGAGCGTGTAGGGAGCACCTCAAATGGTGGAGCTAATGCTGCGATGCTTTTGGATTTTGAAAAGAAGGGGAAACTGTGTCTTAAAAGAGAAATGACTAGTTATTATAACAATGTTTTCATTGGTTCCAGTGAGTGCGAACATAATTACAAGGTAATTGGAGGTTGGGGGTTCAAAGATGGGTCAGAGCCTGTGTTTCCAGGAATTAATTTTATATGTGGGAATAAGGCTTACTTCAAATTACCCGACCATTGGTACGGGAGTTGTTATTTTGGTATTGTCTTCCCAAAGATATACCATGTGGGGAAAATCACTGGAAGCATTGAAAAAACGAATCAATTAGTACGTAGTAAAAGAGAAAGTGCTGCTGAAATTGTAGGAGATATTTGTAGTGCAATGATACCTACAGTGGGAGTGGTTCTGAACACACACAGAATTTGCAAATTGTCAACAGTAGTGCACCGGTTATCTACTGACACTGCTGGAGGTTTCCTGATGATCAATACCGAAATGGTTGCGGTCAGATCGATGGTTTTACAGAACAGACTTGCTCTTGATACTCTATTGGCAAAAGAAGGCGGAGTCTGCAGAATGTTGAAAGCGCAACATTGTTGCACTTACATACCTGACAAAAGTGTGGAAATCAAAAGGTATGTAAGGAACATTACAAATTTAGAAAAAGAACTCCAACCACTGGAGGTTGACAGTGCCTGGAAGAGACTTACTGATGGGCTCTCCGCCGTAGGTCATTGGTTTCTAACTTAGGTAAAAGTCTTTTGATTAAAGTACTGATGCCAATTGCGGGAATAAGTTTAGCAATATTCATTATATTCATATGTTGCAAATGTCGAAAGCACCAGAAGAAATCCGCTGTGAACAAGAGAGGAGTGAAAAGAAATGTGGATGAGCTTGAATTAGAGGAAATGAATAATCAGTTTATAAAAGGGTGAAAAATTCTCACCCTAATAAAGAAACAAAGGAGAAGCTGAATCGAATGTTTGAAGAAATTGAATTGGGCATATTGTGAAAAGTTGGCATCTGGTTCTATTTGATTTGTGATGATATAAAATATCATCAAAGAGGGGATTGATGGAGCAAGGATTCACACGTAAAGCGACTTGCTCGTATTCAAGAACCTCGAATAACCTTAATAAACTAAATCAATCTGTTTGTCTCACTAATTTCCCATTTATTCTGACAGTTTGGGTGTCCCAGTGAAGCTTGCATATGTGTCTACTAACCTTAATACGCTTGCCTTTAAAATGGCCGCTGCTTAGCGGGAATTTCGTCTGCGCATGCGTCGGTCACACTCACGTGACATACTCGCAGTTCTGGTGGGAAATCTTTGCGCTTGCGCACTAGCTTTAAAATGGCCGCTTTGTGTTCTCACATGCCGACGCTTGCCCTGAAGCTTTTGCATTGCTGTTCGTTCGGCACTAATATTAATGCTATAATTAGTATAAAGTAAGGGGAGTCATATAGGGATTCCTGATATACAGTGTATTCATTTATTTCTGTGTTCTAAATTGTTTTCCTTTACTTTTCATGTGGCAAATCTTTTGGGCCTGGAAGGGATTTGAAACTCCATCTTTGAAGTCCCTACTGCGCATGTCATCCTAGCAGAGGGAAGAAAACCTTGTACCGGTTGAACTCAGCCAGCTGGCAGCCACAGTCAAGATGCTCCTGGGAACCGACCTGAAGCCCAGCTAACTGAGCCGAAATGTACTGCATTTGAAACAATTGTAATAAAATTTGTGTATGCCATTGTAGTATGGAGACCTATGTCATGGGAACCCCAAATTCAATAGGCGGTCCCAAAAGATGTAAATTGGGGCTTGAAAAAGTCTAGTTCTGGTTGGTGTGTTGACCTGTCCTACTTGTGGACCAATCGAAATTCTGGATTCTTACACTTGCAACATTTGGTGAGAGGTACACTGACCCGAAAACAGTATAACTAGCCTAGGTTTAGCTAGAGAAATTGTCCGACTTGTCCGAATAGCTGACCTGTCACTGACCCAACGCACTCAATAGCTGATCCTGAAACAGAGGTGCTGCGGAGCACTCTGTCCGTAATTTCCATAGACCCAGGGGGGTTTTGGGAAACCTTAAGTGCTGGCGGAGCACTTTGCTGAGAAATTCGAAAACCCATTCGGGGTTCTGACTGATAGCTGCAGAGAGGGTGGAGCGCCGGCGTTGCGGGTGCTGGTCTTACCTTGGTGGTCCTGTCCTGATCCTAATCTGGTCTTCCTATCCTGTCCTGGGGTGTCCATTCTGCACCTGCTGGCCTACTGGCGACTGTTTTTCCTTGGGTTTCTCTTGTCCTTAACTGACCCGTGGCCAGGGTTGGTCTCCACACCGTTCTAGGTAAATATAAATCTGAGGGAACCCATTCATTTATTTTGCATTTCTCTATTTTCTTTGCTTTGAATAAAATCGTACTTGCTTTTGTTCCTTTTCTTACCCTCCTTTCAGACAAATGATAAAATCCTACATTATAGTTGTCATACTTGCATGTTCCATTTTCTTACCTATAGGTGAATAGAACATGGTTTCTGAATAAATAGATGTTCCTTCTCTTTACCAATCCTTAAATGAATTACAGTAATTGCTTTGAATGTTAGCGTGTTCCAATTTTACCTTCCCATAGTTACATGGTATCTCAGAATTTTTGTAGTACAAACTAAAGTTCTTTTCCATACCCATTTTGTAGGGGTAATTCAACTGTGACATTCTAGTATGTTCTTTGTTTTCCCCGTCCTTTAGTCACTCCTTAATTAAGTCTAAATTCTGAAACTGCTTACTAGCATGTTCCCTGTTCTTACCTTCCTTTAGACTCTTAAATGGTTGGTCTCATTTACTTCCTATATGGAAACGTGATCTTTATAATCTTGGTCATTGACTGTTTACTTACTGTGAATTTTATGCTTTCTGAACTTGATGAAAACTAGATAAAGGTTTTAAAACTTCTCAAGTCTGTGGTTATTATATGAGTGCAAAGTATAAAAATGGTATTATTGATTTTGTGACTGCCTTTCTTTTACAGCTAGCTCCCTGATCTATTGTGATCATAGGTACCCGTAACAGTGGATTGGTAAGTCGAGAACAGTGGAAATAAATAGGAAGGAACAGGGTTACTGTTAGTAGTGTGTAGGTTACCCGATTTATGAATAGGATAAATTGAATTTATGGGCCCAAAAGTACTTATGGTAAAATTGTTGGTCGAGTGACCTGCACACTCTATCAGGCCCCGGATAGAAGAGCCCAGCTCAGCCCCAGGGGCCGCGGATAGAAGAGCCCAGCTCAGCCCCAGGGGCCCCGGTTAGAAGAGCCCAGCTCAGCCCCAGGGGCCCCTGGATAGTAGAGCCCAGCTCAGCCCCAGGGCCCCCCGGGTACAAGAGCCCAGCTCAGCCCCAGGGCCCCCCAGATAGAAGAGCCCAGCTCAGCCCCAGGGCCCCTGGATAGTAGAGCCCAGCTCAGCCCCAGGAGGGCCCCCAGATAGAAGAGCCCAGCTCAGCCCCAGGGGCCCCGGATAGAAGAACCCAGCTCAGCCCCAGGGGTTCCTGGATAGAAGAGCCCAGCTCAGCCCCAGGGCCCCCAGATAGAAGAGCCCAGCTCAGCCCCAGGGGCCCCAGCTAGAAGAGCCCAGCTCAGCCCCCTGAGGCCCTGGATAGAAGAGCCCAGCTCAGCCCCAGGGGCCCCCAGATAGAAGAGCCCAGCCGGCTCCTGCAGAGATTCCCTTCAGGATTATTTAGTCTATTTCTACAAACACAAAAGAAGGCGCTGACAATCTCCTACCTGAGCAGAAACCTGTGCAGACATGTCCAGGCTCTCTCCCCCCCCTGGGTGCTTGGGGGGGGGGGTAATGAAGATAACTGCCACCAGACATGGGTTCCTTCCTCCTCTGCAGCAGGCTGGACACACCAGGAGAGGCCGGAAGTGATGTCACCACCTCTGACCCGGAAGAGGAAACACTTCTCCCTTTCATACAATGTGCAGCTCAGTGGGTTTCATCAGCAGGCGAGGAGCGCCCTCTGGTGGCCGCTGACGGAAACGCCACCTCCAGGCTCCAGCAGTGAATACATTTCACATAAACAAGCATTTATACCTGGGTGTTTTAGATTTCTAGATGTGACAGACAGGGTTGAGATCTAAAACCAGCTTAGATGGCAAACTAGTCACAGACATTGATGGTCTTAAGATTTAAACACAGAGTTACATAATATTTGTTTTGGGAGAGTGTCCCAGATGGTATTTGTGTATTATGCATATACAGCGTAATTATAAGAATGCTTGCATTAATTCAGGAGTGGAGTTTTAAGTGTGATTGTATATTTCATGGCGTAAAACATTTGTTTTAAAGGATTGAACATTTCTGAATGAAATACAGATTGTGAGGGTGGATTTTGGATAGAACTGATCAGGATCCAACCACTTGGATGTTTCATAGGTGGGGACCTTTCCACAGGTACACTGGACATCAAGTGGTGTTCTTCATGCCCAGGGGCTCGAGGTCTTGTACACTTTTGGTGGTGTCTTTTTTGTTCTTGATGCAACAGAGTTCTTGATGAGAAAGAACCTGTTTGTTGTGGAGCATTTCTGGGTCTTTTTTTTCCTACTTATGTTTCTGTTACCCGACTGGTAAACACATTGGTACACCTTGTACTTGCTTTTCAACTAAATAACCCAACATGAACCGATAAATACTCTTGGAGATGGTCTTTTGGCATGAATGTAGCAGTAACTGTTTTTGGTTGTGGTTACTCTATTAATAGTATTTTTTGTAGATTTTGTTGGTAACCTTTTTATATGTTGTATGGTTTTCTAGCCCCAATGTAGTTGTATCAAGAAACAACACATCCTGTCTAGAGGTCTAATAAAGAAGAATTTGAACATTAACAGTGACTGGACTACCATACATCGAACTACTGTAGACTTGGAGTACTCGAAGGATAATTGCTGAAATTAAAGTGACATTATGGTTAGGCTCGAGACTAATATCTTACTTTACGTTAAAAAAACTAGGAAATTCACTGTGCAAATGTATTTATTTATTTATTTCATTTCTAAAGTGCACTGTCACCTAGCAGGCATCCTGGCAATGGCAGGCTCGAAATAGAGGGGGGTCAAGACTGGTGACAATCTAGGACTTCGGGAATAGCCAGGTTTTTAAACTCCTCCTGAACGGTAGGAGGTCAGAGATTTGTCTAAGCTCGACCGGAAGAGCATTCCACAATTTCGCTGCCGCTCCACCAATGATCTGCCTCCTGCTTTAGCTCTCTTAAACCTTGGTATCCTCACCAGTCTAGCCGAGGATGATCGAAGGTTACGCACCAGCGTATGCCACGCGAACTTCCTTTGCAGAAGAGCAGGGCCCAACCCATGGACGGCTTTAAACACCAGGCAGAGTGAATTGAACTCTCTGTCTCAATGGGAGCCAATGCAGCTGAGCCAGAGCCCTAGAGGAGGAAGACCTGGTATGCCACCCCTGGGCTAGCTTGGCCGCGGCAGACTGAATTCTTTGAAGTCTGTGCAGAAGATAATTTGGGAACACCAGCAGCAGAGAGTTACAGTAATCTAGCCTACTGAGCACGGTGCAGCGCACCACCTCCACCCGGGCTGAGGAAGGCTGCAGAGGAAGGATTTTCCTGAGCAATCTAATAATGGCCAGACAACCAGCCACTATCTTCGAAACCTGTGCCTCCTAGGTGAGGCTACTGTTAAATATAACGCCCAGGTTCCGAACAGCCTTCACTGACTGAACCAATAGAGAGAAATCAGCAGGCCAGAAGTTGCAAGGTAGGACAGATTGAACCCTGGCTCTTTGGCAGTAAAGCACCTCCGTTTTACCTTCAGCCAACCCGCTGTGTCTCGCAGGCAGTTGTGAAATACTTCCAAAGCAGTTGAATGATCTCCCTCCAAAGAGAGAATCATCTGCGTGTCATCAGCGTAATTGACGATCTCGATGTTATATTGCTTGATGACCGCAATCAAGGACTTCATATAGATGTTGAATTAAATCGGACTAATTGCCGAGCCTTGAGGAACGCCCTGCGAGATGGTGGAAAAGGCGGATTGGTAAGGAGAGAGGGACACAGCTTGTTGTCTGTCCTGGAGAAAGGACTGAAACCACCCAAGGGCACTACCTGTAACCCCCACCTCTTTCAGACTATCCAACAGGATCCCATGGTTCACCATGTCGAAGGTGGCAGACAGGTCAAGCAGGATCAAAACACCTGCCTGGCCCCTGTCTGCCCGCCAACGAAGCTCATCCAACACGGTCACCATGGGCTGGCCTGAAGCCAAACTGGACTTCCTCCAGGAGAATATGCTGTTCTAAGGGCCTGGAGAGAGTACCCGCCACCACCCACTCCACAATTTTTGAAGGGTAGGGTATAAGTGAAATAGGCTTAAAATTCTTCAAGCACTCAGGATCGAGGGAGGGTTTTTTCAACAATTGGGTCACCATCGCTTGTTTCCACTGAGGTGGGACCACTCCTGTGGAAAGAGACTGGTTACAAACCATCCGGAGCGTAGGGAAAAGCTCGGCCTCGAACTCTTTCTAGATTCTTAATGGAATCGGATCAAGCGGAGACCCAGACATAATATAAAGGGTCACTCTACTGAACTTGTCTGCAGTCAGCAGCGCAAACTCCAAAAGGGACTTATCTCCCCCCTGTTCAGAGACGGCACCAGGATCCACTACAACCTGCTCCAAAAAAACGCCACAGCCACCCAACACCAAGGAAACGGCTCCAATCTGTTGCTGCTTGTTGGACCTGGGGTCACCAAGTCACCTAGGGTAGCTTGACACTAAGCAGTAAGGCTCATCTCAGGGCATTTGTGTGAAGTTTGCGTTCCACCCATTCAGTAACTCAGTGCACATCCATCCCAAAAATGACACTACACCTTAATTTTTTTTTATAAAAGTAGAAAAAGCTTTATATTTTCTCTTGTTGTCAGTTACTTATTTCTTGGGCTCATTTGCTGTTTCAGTATCACATTTACAATGCAAATTAGGGAATACACTTCTTAATCTTGTAAACTTTTTCTCTCCTCCTTATCTAACTTATTACTGTACTTTTGACTTTACATTAGACATTCTCTGCAGTTGATTGGTTACTCTCTTTACTTTACACTCTGCGAACATTTAGATATCATACACTTAGGTTGGCACCTTGGCACCCAAAGGGTGACACTCTCTCCCCTCAAACAGGTGAATATTCCAGGATTTCCTAGGTCAGGAACAGTGCTTAACACAGCTTATGTATCACAGCCTAATGCACTTAAACAAGCAGGCCCAGAGCTTCTCTCCCCCCTCCCGCCTCTGAAAGGGAATGCAGGACTATAATACAATCCCCACTCTTGTCAGCCTCACAGGGGTTCAAGTAAACTTTACTGGGCAGTTGCCCCCTTTAGTCTCACTGTTTCCTCTCTTTGTTGGTTCACTTAGCCCTCAGTCACAGTCTTCTCTCCTTGTGCCTCTCAATTACCCAAGTACTGGCAGACTAAAAAGAACCACCCCTCCTCTGTGGCACACGGGTGTTCCCCAGTCAAATGTCAGCCCCCTTTTCCACCTTACTTGGGCTGGATGTCATTGCCACTGCAGCCGGAGCTTTCTTCGGGATTGGTGCCTCCCAAATGGGCTGGGTCACTTGCCCAGCAACCCCGCAACACGGGAGGATTTCCTGCTGTCACCGGAGACTCGGTGACACCATTCGCCTCCACTCTCTCCTCACAAGTGGTCACGCTTACACACAGGCGCGATGGGGCATTGTCCCCGCTGGGCGCCGCCTCAACCGCTGCCTCCGGCGCCGCCTACCACACTTCTTGGGCAGCCGCGTTACCGCACATGTGCAAAGGAGCAATGTCTCCGCCGGGCGCCGTCTCTTGCGTAATCTCCAGCGCCGCCTACCTCACTTCTTAGGCGGCCGCGCTGAGAACCAGGCGCGAAGGAGCAGTGTCTCCACTCGGCACCGCCTCCCCACTCCTCACGATCACCGCGCCTCTGGGCATGCGCGAGGGAGCGGTGTCTCCCGCTTCAGTCGGCGCTATTCTCCACCTCACTCTGGAGGGTGATGCACCTCCTCAGACCCACGCAGGGTCCCAGTGCCTCCTTCACTATTATGCCTCCCCAGTGCCCTTCGTGGATCCGCGCTTCGCTTCCCACGAGGTTGGTAAGTCAGTCTTTTGGAAGCCTGGAAAAAGGGGGGAATGATCAGGAGGGACCCGAGGGGGGCCAGCAGGAACTTAAAAGGCCACTTCCCTCAGGGGTCATGTACCACACCAGGGCTCAGTCAAAGGGGCTCAGGGGGGGACGTCCTCAAGAGAAGGTTGTCAGCCTTAAAGGAAACTAACCACTACTTGTGCGCCACCCCCCCCCGGGCCACAGCCTCACTCCTCAGGTTCTATGGTCATTACAAAATGGCCGGCCTCTCTCCAGCCTTTATATAGGCTGACCTCATAAGGTCCAGAAGAGACCGGAAGGTTCTAGAAGGTTCCTATTGTGCCCTATGGGCCCAGTCCCAGTGTTGGCAGTTGTGGCAGTTAATAGCCACCATTTTGTGTGTCATGTAAATCCAGTTAGAAAGGCGCCTAGGTCTTTAAAGATTATGAGGGCAAAGAGCACCTAACCCCTGTCAACACCTCAAAAAGTCAGTGAACATGAAAAGATAAAGAAAGGTTTGAGGGGCAAAAAGGGGACAAAATAAATAATTAATTAGGAGGGACTACCCAAAGGCAGACAGGTCTAACACGCGTCCCCCCCAGATGAAAGTGGGGAGAGCTACCCAACCCCTTGGGAGTCCTCATCACTAAGGCGGAAATACCTAGAGAGACCGTCTGCATTGGCGTGGTCCACTCCAGGCCGGTGTTCCACCCGGAAGTCCATTCCCTGTAGGGAGATGGACCATCTCAACAACTTGGGATTTTCCCCCTTCATTTGCATCAGCCAACGAAGGGGTCGATGGTCAGTCTGAACCAGGAAGTGCGAGCCAAACAGGTATGGCCGCAACTTCTTCAGAGCCCACACCACCGCAAAAGCCTCCCGCTCAATTGCACTCCACCTCCGTTCCCGGGGAAGCAGTCTCCTGGACAAGAAGACTACAGGCTGATCCAGACCCTCTTCATTGAGTTGCGATAACACTGCCCCAATGCCATGTTCTGATGCGTCTGTCTGGACAATGAACTCCTTGGAGAAGTCTGGGGCCCTCAGGACCGGTGCTGCACACATTGCCTGCTTCAATTTCTCAAAGGCTTGCTGACAAGCCTCAGTCCAGACTACCCGTCAAGGTTGTTTCTTAGAGGTGAGCTCTGTGAGGGGCGCTACAATAGTGCCATACCCCTTCACAAAGCGACGGTAGTAACCTATGAGGCCCAGGAAGGCTCGGACCTCAGTCTGTGTCTTGGGCGGTACCCAGGCCATGATGGCCTCAATCTTTGCCTGGAGGGGCTGCACTGCTCCCCTACCCACCAAGTGGCCTAGGTACACAACCGACCCCTGCCCAATCTGACATTTACTGGCCTTGATTGTCAAGCCAGCCTGTTTCAGGGCCTGGAGAACAGCTTGCAAGTGACGCAAATGGTCCTCCCAACTGCTGCTGAAGACGGCAATGTCATCCAGGTAAGCAGCGGAGAAAGCCTCCATTCCAGAGAGGACCTGGTTCACCAGCCGCTGAAAAGTGGCAGGGGCGTTCTTGAGCCCAAAGGGCATCACGCAGAACTGGAAGTGTCCCTCAGGCGTGGAGAAAGCTGACCTTTCTTTTGCTCCACCTGTAAGGGAGATCTGCCAGTACCCAGAAGTAAGGTCAAAGGTACTCAGATATTCGGCAGCTCCCAGCCGATCAATTAATTCATCCGCCCTAGGGATCGGATGGGCATCAGTCTTAGTCACTGAGTTCAGTCCCCGGTAATCCACACAGAACCTCAGTTCTGGAGTGGTGCCCGGTGGAGCAGCTTTTGGTACTAGCACCACCGGACTGGACCAGGGGCTACTGGAAGGTTCAATAACTCCTAGCTCTAGCATCTTGATGACCTCATCGTGGATACTGGCCTTCACCTTGTCTGACAGCCGGTAGGTCTTTGACTTCCCTGGTGGGCTGTCTCCTGTGTCCACATCATGGGTACACAGGTGGGTCCTTCCCGGGACAAGGGAGAACAGCGAGGAGTACTGCTCCAGAACCTGGCGGCAGTCCTCCCGCTGCTCAGGAGTGAAGGATGGGGAGAGAATCACTCCCTCCACCGACCCATCCTTCTCTTGAGACAAAAACAAGTCCGGGAGAGGTTCGCTTTCCGTTTCCTCTCCTCCGTCAATCACCATCATCAAGATGACCTCGGGCCTCTCATGGTGGTGTTTGAGGCGGTTAGCATGCAGCACCCGCAGGGGCTGTTGAGGGGTCTTTAGATCCACCAAGTAGGTGGCCTTACCCTTCTTCTCTAACACCTCAAAGGGGCCTGTCCAGCGATCCTCGAGAGCGCTCAACTCTCCAGGTTCCATCACCCACACTTTCTGGCCACGCTCCAATTCCACCGGGTGAGCGTTGTGGTCGTACCACTCTTTCATTACTGCCTGGCTGGCTTCCAAGTTGTCAGAAGCTTGCTTCCACAACTTTGCCATTTGGCTCTGGAAAGCCAGCATGTAGCTCATGTCAAAGCTAACCACGTCGTCCCTTACCTTGTCTTGACCGAAGGTCTCTTGGATGACGCGGATGATTTCGCAGGGACGCAAGGGACCAACTTCCCAAACCACTAACTAAAACTTACTGAATTAGATATTAACAGCAAGATTTAAACTAGAAATTAGGGAGGAGGGCCGGTACTGGGCGTTGAAGAGAAGACTTTGATTCTTGCTGTCGACCTGCGAAGCAACAAGCACCAAGATATTAATATTCCGTTTTAGGAATGAGCTTTCCTATAACCCACTAGCCCCCTTCGCCACTATCTCTATTCAATCAGAACTCCGTTAATCTAGTTTAGCTGTTCTGAGATTCCCCTACCTGCGATCAGCAAGTTGAAGGTCTCCGCCCAGTATGTCTTGATAGGGTTGTAGGGTTGTGGTGATTAAGTTGTCAGATGTCCTCTAGGGTAGTCGGTAGTCCGGCGAGATGTCAGCTCTCGTTCGTCTGAAAATGTACATAAAGAAAGGAAAGATTATTTACTATTCTAAGATGCCCTTTGCAATCTTTCTGTCTCTTTCCTAAACTTACTTGGTATTAACCTTGTCTCTTGGTCTCGGGTTTTCTGTTCTTTTGTTTGTTAATTGTGCTATAAAAGAAGCATTAAACATAGCCACACCTTTTCCTAGACATCTTTCTCAAATCCCACATTTCTTAAACAAAATCTAAAGTTTCTTGTAAATATCTTCACAATTTCAAAAACATTAAGTTCAAGTCTTTTAGCAGTTTACAAACATAGTGAACAAGCAATTAGTTCTCAAAATACTGTTAGGCCTTGAATGTCCGAAATCTCCTTCTTCATGAAGGCTTTCTCCAAGTAATTGTCCCAAAAATTAACCTTTCTTGCGAAGGGCGCCTTTAAAAGTAGCAAATGTACTTAGCTTTCAAGTTAGTTCTTAGACTTCAAAACTCCAGAAGAGAAGAAGCACCGCCGTGGAGTCCTGCCAGGATGTATCCTCCTTCAGGTGAGTTTTCTCCTAACGACGCGACCTTCTCTGCAGAAAACCGGAAGGCAAAGCGCCTTCTAGAAGGCTGGGTGCGGTTTAAATACCCGACCGCACCCAGCCGCTCCCAGTCACGTTCGGGTAATGTGCGCGGGGACGCAGAATGCAGTCCCAGTTCAAGCGCGCACCAAAAGGCTGCGTGTAGGGATGCGGGGAGAGCTCCGAAAGACCTTCGCGAAGGCGGTGTCTTTCACGGAGCCAAAGGCAGAGCATCCCCAGCACATCAAAAGAGCTTCAAATGTTCCACAAGTATATAAGGCAACAAAGTAGAGTATATTAAGGCAACGAGGCAGAGTACAAAAGAGCACATGCAAAGTCAAGTGTAACAAAACCTTAGGAAACATAAAATAAGGCAGAAAGATAAACGTAAGCACCTAATCACACTGACATGAAGCGTGCGTGGAGCACGGGACAGGGGTGGGTTTTTCCAAGGGGGAAATCAGCACATGTCTCAGGATATGTGTGTTAGGGGTAAGTGGATTCATGACAGTACTCCCTCCTCAAGATCCCCCCCAGAACTGTTGAAATGGGTTTTGGTTTCTCAGGATGTCTTAGATGGAAGAGTCGGATCAATCTAGGGGAGTTTTTTAGGTGGTCTAAAGGTTCCCAAGACCTTTCCTCTGGACCATAACCCTTCCAATCTATGAGGTAAAACAGTTTTCCGCGAACTCTTTTGGAGTCTAAGATAGTTTTAACCTCAAATTCCGGGTGATCATCGATCATGATGGGGGTTGGAGATTTGGAGATGCGGGTCTGAGGATGAAATGGCTTAACTAGGGAGACATGGAAAACCGGGTGTATCAAGTACTTCTGAGGGAGACTCAACCTTACACAAACCGGGTTTATTATTTTCTCAATCGGAAAGGGACCAATGAATTTCGGATTGAATTTCCTATTTCCTTTAAGTTTCAAATTTTTTGTACTCAACCAAACCTTTTCACCTACTTGGTATTGCGGTTGTTCAGATCGATGTCTGTCCTTGGACTCTTTCTGAGTTTCTTTCGCCTTAGCCAAGTTGAATTTGGCCTCTTCTTGGATAGAAAATACTTTAGATACATAATCAGAAATTGCAGGTACTGAATCAGGGTTTAAAGAATTTTCAGGAATGCTTTTGGGATGGAAACCGAAATTGCAAAAGAACGGAGACATTTTGATAGATGAATGTTCAGAGTTATTATAAGCGAACTCTAAGGGGCTCAAGAGATCAGACCATTCATCAGGAACATTGGGTAACATACATCGAAGATATTGTTCGATAGTCTGATTAGTCCGCTCAGTTAAACCATCTGTTTGGGGATGGTAACTAGAAGACAAACGAACATCCATTTGTAACAACGTACCCAACTTTTGCCACACCTTAGAAACAAATTGGGAGCCCCTGTCCGAAATGACCACAGATGGGATTCCGTGTAATCTGATCACATGTGACATAATTAGATGAGCCAGCTCTAAGGCAGTGGGAAGTTTCTTCAATGGAACGAAATGGGCCATTCTAGTGAACTGATCCACAACAGTTAAAATTGTATTGAATCCCTTCTTGGTTTCAGGTAGTTCAACTATGAAGTCTAGCGATATAGTATGCCAGGGTTGAGGTGGGATAGGCAGAGGCATTAACAACCCACTAGGAGCTTGATGAGAAGTCTTATGTTGTATACAAACACTGCAGGTTTCTACAAACAACTGAATGTCTTTGAACATCAAAGGCCACCAAAAGGTTCGTCTTATTAGTTCCATGGTCTTTAAGATACTAGGATGGGCAGATAACATGGTATCGTGATGAAGCTGAATTATAGATTTTTGTATCTTTTCAGTAGGAACGTAAATCAAACCATGTATCATCATCAAATCATCTTTCTCCAGGAGGTAAGGATGATCTCTTTTCAGCCTCTCTACATCCGTATCTTTCAAAGCCTCTTTAATATCATTAATAATGTTACTAGTGGTTAAACTTCCCTGAAAACAAGAAGTCGGGATTACAGGATGGATGGTTTCAGGTTTTTCAGGGTCTTTATCTCCTATTCTAGACAAAGCGTCCGCCTTCAAGTTCTCTTTTCCAGGGCGGTAAGTAATCACGAAGGTATAGTCATTGAAGAACATAGACCAACGTAATTGTCTAGCTGTCAAAGCTTTCACGGATCTTAGAGCTTGAAGATTACGATGATCAGTATAAATTGTTACAGGATGACGAGCCCCTAACAGGTAGTGGCGCCATTCTTCAAAAACCGCCTTAATTGCTAATAATTCCTTATCGGCAATGGCATAATTCTGTTCAGCTTCAGACAGTTTCCTGGAAAAGTAAGCTATAGGGTGCATTTGGCCAGTATCGGAACTTCGTTGAGAAAGAATTCCTCCCAATGCATATTGAGATGCATCTGCTTCTACAATAAATGGTTGATTGGGGTCTGGGTGACATAAGATTGGGGCCATGGTAAATCTTTTCTTCAAATTTTGGAAGGCTTCTTCAGCATCAGAGTTCCATAAGAATTTCACTCCTTTTCTCAGTAACTTGGTTATAGGTGTAATTATTTGAGAAAAGTTTTGGATAAATCTGCGGTAAAAGTTTGCAAAACCTAGGAAGCTTTGGATTTGTTTCACAGAAGTTGGACTGGGCCAGGTTGTCACCGCTTCCACCTTTTTAGGATCCATTTCAATACCTTCGGGACTAATTATATAACCCAGGAAGTCCACCTTGGAGACATGAAACAGACTTTTTTCTAATTTTACATAAAGAGAATTGGAGAGTAGTTTTTGAAGAATGGCGCGGACCTGTTGTACATGATCTTCTTCAGTGTCTGAGTAGATGAGAATGTCATCAATATATACAACGCAACAGATGTCAATAAATTCATGCAACACTTCGTTTATAAAAAACTGGAAGGCGGCAGGAGCATTACAAAGTCCAAAAGGCATGACTTGGTATTCAAAGAGACCGAACTTAGTGCGGAAAGCCGTCTTCCATTCGTCTCCTTTTCTTACCCTGACTAAATGGTAAGCTCCTCGCAAGTCCAGTTTTGTATAAATCTTGGCTTTCTTTATCTGATCCAAAAGTGTAGGGATCAAGGGTAAGGGGTACCTGTTCTTAATGGTGACGTTGTTTAGTTGCCTATAATCGATACACGTGCGCAATTCCCCACCCTTCTTTGGAATGAAAAAAAGAGCTGATGATACTGGAGATTTAGAGTGTCTAATGAAGCCATTTGCTAGATACTCATCAAGGTATGCTCTCAGGTGAATGTTCTCTGCCTCTGTAAGAGCATAAATGCGACTGCAGGGTAAGGTTGCTCCAGGCACGAGATCTATTCTACAGTCGAAATCTCTATGTGGTGGTAGAGTATTGGCTTTTCCCTTGTCAAACACATCTGATAAGTCGCTATAAACCGATGGAACCCCTTCCAAAAGCAGGACATTGGGTGATTCAATTCCGAAATCAAATCCTTGAACTATGTCCTTGGATCTATTGATTTGGAAGCACTGCTCTGTACAAAAGGTTGACTTAAAGGTAATTAACCTGGTTACCCAATCTATGATTGGGTTATGTTTTATTAACCAAGGTATCCCTAAAATCATCTTGAATTGAGGGGCATCAATTATGTCAAATTGTATTCTTTCTCGATGTATGGGAGAACAATCCATCTCTAAAAGTTCAGTCTGTCTGTTTACCAACCCTGAAGTCAGTTCCTTGCCATCAACTGCTCTAACTGTTTCTGGATGTTCTTTAATCACTGACTGAAAACCCAACTGTAAAAAAAAGTTGGAATCAATAAAATTACCTGTAGCCCCAGAATCTATAATGGCCTCCACCTTTCTTGTGTGAGATGTAGGAAGCAAATCTCGGAGTTCCACTAAGATAGAAAAGTGTCTGACACCTGCAGGGGGAAGAGTTGAGGCCAAACTAAAAAGACCACCCGATAAACTGACCTCTCCCATTACCGAGTGTACTAGTTTTCCGACTTTTCCTGTGTGATGGCCACTTCGGAAGTTTTGGTTTTAAACTTGTTAGGTCGAGTTGGGCATTCTTTTACGAAGTGTCCTGTCTTTGCACAGTATAAACACTGGTTTAAACGTCGTCTTTTATCCTTCTCCTCCTTAGTTAAGGGTCCACGAATCGAACCAATTTGCATGGGTTCGACGGAATCTGATCTTGGACCTGGTTCTCGATTCGGGGTTGACCTTTCCTTAAAGAAAACCACTTTATGCTCAGTTTTCCCTCTTTCTCCCTTTCGTTCAGAAATACGATGATTAAGTTTCACCACTAAGTCAATGAACTCGTTTATGTCTTCAGGGGGTTCAAGAATTTGGGTAATCATGTCCTTTAAATCTTCTCTTAAACCTCTGTAAAAAATAGAAACTCTTTTGTCGTATGGCCAGTCAGCCTCTAAAACCAGACGGTTAAAGGTAGATATGTAGTGTATCAGATCAGAAGATCCCTGCCTTAAACTTAGAAGCTCATTGTCTGCAGACTGAACGAAAAGATGTTTTGCAAACATCTTCTTTAAAGCTCTCTCAAAATCCTTAAAATTATACAAAACCCGGTCGTCCCTTTCTACTAAAGGAACCGACCAGAGAGCAGCATCTCCACCCATATAGGGCAACATAAAAGCTACTCTAGAAGAATCATCCGGGAACGCTGTAGTCTTGGCTATAAAGTGTAGGTGACATTGCTGTAAAAATACAGAAAACTTATTACAATCCCCATAAAATCTTTCTGGTGGGGCTAAAGGAGTGGGGAATGGAGTTACCACTTGAATCTGAGTCTTGGCATCAGTACTGGATGAAGGATTCAGAAAAGTGGTCGGTCTTTGCTGAATTGAGTCCTGAAGAGAGGATAAATCTCTACGTAAGGCTGCATTATCCTGCCTAATAGCGTCTAGAACTGCTGCCAAATCCTGCATGTTTACTTGCTCCATTGCGTCCGGGCGAAATAATCTACGTGGGCTTTGCCTTCTGTCAAAGCTAACCACGTCGTCCCTTACCTTGTCTTGACCGAAGGTCTCTTGGATGACGCGGATGATTTCGCAGGGACGCAAGGGACCAACTTCCCAAACCACTAACTAAAACTTACTGAATTAGATATTAACAGCAAGATTTAAACTAGAAATTAGGGAGGAGGGCCGGTACTGGGCGTTGAAGAGAAGACTTTGATTCTTGCTGTCGACCTGCGAAGCAACAAGCACCAAGATATTAATATTCCGTTTTAGGAATGAGCTTTCCTATAACCCACTAGCCCCCTTCGCCACTATCTCTATTCAATCAGAACTCCGTTAATCTAGTTTAGCTGTTCTGAGATTCCCCTACCTGCGATCAGCAAGTTGAAGGCCTCCGCCCAGTATGTCTTGATAGGGTTGTAGGGTTGTGGTGATTAAGTTGTCAGATGTCCTCTAGGGTAGTCGGTAGTCCGGCGAGATGTCAGCTCTCGTTCGTCTGAAAATGTACATAAAGAAAGGAAAGATTATTTACTATTCTAAGATGCCCTTTGCAATCTTTCTGTCTCTTTCCTAAACTTACTTGGTATTAACCTTGTCTCTTGGTCTCGGGTTTTCTGTTCTTTTGTTTGTTAATTGCGCTATAAAAGAAGCATTAAACATAGCCACACCTTTTCCTAGACATCTTTCTCAAATCCCACATTTCTTAAACAAAATCTAAAGTTTCTTGTAAATATCTTCACAATTTCAAAAACATTAAGTTCAAGTCTTTTAGCAGTTTACAAACATAGTGAACAAGCAATTAGTTCTCAAAATACTGTTAGGCCTTGAATGTCCGAAATCTCCTTCTTCATGAAGGCTTTCTCCAAGTAATTGTCCCAAAAATTAACCTTTCTTGCGAAGGGCGCCTTTAAAAGTAGCAAATGTACTTAGCTTTCAAGTTAGTTCTTAGACTTCAAAACTCCAGAAGAGAAGAAGCACCGCCGTGGAGTCCTGCCAGGATGTATCCTCCTTCAGGTGAGTTTTCTCCTAACGACGCGACCTTCTCTGCAGAAAACCGGAAGGCAAAGCGCCTTCTAGAAGGCTGGGTGCGGTTTAAATACCCGACCGCACCCAGCCGCTCCCAGTCACATTCGGGTAATGTGCGCGGGGACGCAGAATGCAGTCCCAGTTCAAGCGCGCACCAAAAGGCTGCGTGTAGGGATGCGGGGAGAGCTCCGAAAGACCTTCGCGAAGGCGGTGTCTTTCACGGAGCCAAAGGCAGAGCATCCCCAGCACATCAAAAGAGCTTCAAATGTTCCACAAGTATATAAGGCAACAAAGTAGAGTATATTAAGGCAACGAGGCAGAGTACAAAAGAGCACATGCAAAGTCAAGTGTAACAAAACCTTAGGAAACATAAAATAAGGCAGAAAGATAAACGTAAGCACCTAATCACACTGACATGAAGCGTGCGTGGAGCACGGGACAGGGGTGGGTTTTTCCAAGGGGGAAATCAGCACATGTCTCAGGATATGTGTGTTAGGGGTAAGTGGATTCATGACAGCTCACCATATCCTGAGGAGGTTTCCTGGGAGATTTTTCCCATCCATCCTTCACCAGGCTGAGAGGTCCACGTGCAGGGTGCCCATACAGTAGCTCAAGGGGGCTGAAGCCCACTCCCTTCTGCGGCACTTCCCTGTAAGAGAATAGCAAACAGGGTAGGAGGACGTCCCATTTCCTCCGCAGGCTCTTAGGCAGACTTCTTATCATGCCTTTCAAGGTCTTGTTGAACCTTTCCACGAGGCCATTGGCCTGTGGATGATAAGGAGTGGTGAACCGATAGGTCACCCCACACTCCTTCCACATTGCCCGCATGTATGCTGACAGGAAGTTGGTCCCCCTGTTTGACACAACTTCCTTGGGGAAACCCACTCGGGTAAAGATCCCCATTAGGGCCCTAGCCACCACAGGTGCAGTGACAGTCCTCAGAGGAATTGCCTCTGGGTACCGTGTGGCATGATCCACCAGTACCAGGATAAACCTGTGACCAGCCGTAGTTGGTGGATCCAATGGCCCCACAATGTCGAAGCCCACCCTTTCAAAGGGGGTGCTAACGACGGGAAGTGGTTCCAGAGGAGCTTTCAGCTTCACCCCTGTTTTCCCACTAGCTTGGCAGGATACACATGTCCGGCAGTATGTGTCAGACGCCACTCTCATCCGAGGCCAGTAAAAGTGGGGGACAAGCCGGGCAAAGGTCTTGTCCTGTCCTAAGTGTCCTGCCAAGGGAATTTCATGAGCCAATTCTAAAAGAAAGGCTCGGTACCGTTGAGGGACTACCAGGGCCCGTGATGAACCGGGCAAAGGTACCTTTGGTTCACTGTAGAGGAGTCCTTCCTCCCAGTAAATATGGTAGTTCCCTGCAACGTTCCCTGCTGCCTGGGCTTCGGCCTGTTGCCTCAGTCCCTCAAGGGTAGGGCACTCCTTCTGGCCCTTAAAAAACTCCTCCCTGGTAGGCCCTCCTTCCACATGCCACTCAGCAGGGATAGGCAAGTCCTCCAGGGAGACTACTTCCGCCTCCATGGACTCCTGGTCCACCACCGCAGGTGGCCGATCTGTCTCATGGGGCAGGGAAGCCGAAGCAGGCTTCTCCTGTCTCCGGATCTTTCCCTTTTTGGCAGCGGGCTGGGCCATTGTTCCAGGCTCCAGCCCAGGCGAACTCCCTCTCTGGGTAGTCGCAGACCTTGTGCTTGCACAGGCCCAGTCAGGTGTACCCAGCATCTCTGAATGACTCCTGTATTCCACCTCCTTCCACGCATTGTGCTCCATGTCATTCCCCAACAGACAATCCACTGGCACGGCAGGGCTTACGGCAACTCGAAGTGAACCTGCAACCCCTTCCCACTCAAATGGAACCTCGGCCACAGGGTAGTGGCCCAATCTGCCGTCAGCCATCGCGGCGGGGTGGAGTACATGTGGAATCACCTGCTCTGGAGACACCAGTTGACTCCTTACCATAGTCATACTGGCTCCTGTGTCTCTCAGAGCCTCCCCTCTCTGGCCATTGATGGTGACCCATTGCCCATACTTTACAGTATTTGAGGGCACCTGGATCTTAGGAACCATCTCCCGATCTCCCAGGGACACTAAGGTGACACCCGCCCACTCACCCCCCTTATCTAAGGGCAACTCCTCCCCGAGCACTACACTAGCTACTCCTGGGGCTTTTCCTCCAGTGGGAGGGGGTGGTCTCTTTGGGCACTTGGCATCTCCCTTATAATGTCCAACACCACCACACTCAAAGCAGTGGACAACCCTTGGCTGCTGGCTTTGGCCAGGATGAGGGTTCCGGGGTGGGTTAACCTTAGGGGAGAATCCTGTTCCCTTTCCCTGGAATCTATTTTGGGGACCTTTTGAGAACTCCCACTTTTTATCTCCCCCCTCCTTCTTCTGGGGGGCGCCCTGTCCGGCCCTTTGGGAATCCCCTCCAGTCCCCTTCGACGACACCCGGGTACTTGCCCAGATGTCCGCCTCCTCTGCAAGCTACTGGGGGTTGGTCAGCTTGCTGTCCACCAGGTGTTGACGCAGCTCAGGAAAACATTTCTCAAGTAGGTGCTCTTAGAGGAAAAGGTCATATAACCCCTCATAGTCCTTCACCTCGCTGCCTTGTATCCAGCCCTCTAGTGCCTTCCTAGCATAGTCCAGGAAATCCACCCAGTTTTGGGTGCTTAATTTGGACTCGAGAATTAAAACTCTCCGAAACATGACGAATTTGGTATCAAAAGACCGAGAATGATGAGTACATTATGCACAAGCATTTTCATCGCATTCGAGTGATGGTTTCACCTCAAAATCGTCACTTGTACCTTGAACCCTTGGCTTCCATTTTGTATATGGCAGCCATTTTGTGTGTTGCCCTTTACATAGGCCTTAATCCAGCTGAATTCAATTCAGCAAGGACACATACTCCTTAATCGACTTTTCTTTGACCTATACAAGTTGGAACCATTGCCCCAGGCCAAACTCGTTAGGTCAGTTCCCCTCCCAGTGGCCGAGCAAGATAGCATCAAGGCTCAACAAGCCATAAAACCATTTCAGCGCGCACACCTGCCGTATCTCACTCACATCTGTCTCCACTCCTTTTCTTCATTTTCTTTATGATGGGGAGGTGCCCGTTTTTATTGGGGGTCCAGGGATATCTGATGAAATGTTGGGCCTTGCCCGGTGATTTGTTATGGGCAGCACAACGTGAAATATGTACATGTCATCATGACTCTGCTTTTCTTTTGTAACCAAAACCTGTAAATGATATACTGCAAATTCGAAGAATGTTTGCCTGAAGCCGAATATTCTGTATAAAGAGAGAAGCCTGACTCTGTAAATTCGAGCAGTCTCCTGAGAATATACTCCCGTGTGTTGTACTTCTAGGACACTTGTTACCTTGGTTGCCGCCAATAAAATCGATCCTTGACTTCACCTAGAAGACTCTGAGTTTCTGTAGGTCTGAATCAGGAAGAACTCGAGGTCTCTGGGTGTACCCTGACACCGCTGGGTTGCCGGTTCTGTGCCGGTTCTTAATAAAACCCAGTACCTCAATTGGCGCCCAACGTTTGGGGTGATTCCAGTGGTACCAGCCCAGCCAGAGGTTCGTGAGGAGCTTCGTGTGGAAATTCCGGAGGACGGCCAACCACTTCAACGACCCCTGCATGTCGACGTGGTCCGAAGGTCTTTGCTGCGAGGTTCCCCGCTTCCCGACAGCTACGAAGGACTGCTGCCCTGGCTATCGCCCTGATTTGGACCCTTGAAGTTTGGTAGAGCGAAACACTGAGACGAGTCTTCTGGTGAAGTCATCGATATTTCAGTTAAGTATAAGTGGAGCGTCTCCCAGTCCTTAGTGGTTCTTAGTTTTGGGTATCCTTTGGGATAGTTTTGTTGGTACTTGCAAGCACCAAAACCGAGGGACTTGTGTATTCACAAGAACTATCGTAATCGATAATCCTTCGAAGTTTGGAACTAGACTAGAGAGCGAAGATGCCTAGTCTTAGACTTGGAAATTTGTTTTGTCTTGGTGGTAATAATAGGGACTCCCGATTGGAGGACTCGTGTCCGGTTTCTCCGGTTGGAACTCCAACTTACGAGTTATATGTGAAACATGGGGTAGGCCCCATCACACTGAATGAAGTGTGGATCAAATACACCAGAAAAGATGGTGTTTTAAAATTACCCCAATACGGTAGCTTTGACACCGAAATCTTAGATAACCTTGAAGTTAAACTGTTCAAAAAGAAAGCCCGGCCGTCAATGTTTGACTCTTTCCGCCTATGGCGTAAAGAAGCCAAACAAAAAGAAATCAAATTAGCTAAGAAAAATAAGAGAGAAGGGGGACTTTCAGTAATGCAAGCTGCCGTGCAGTTTAAAGATAATGAGGAAGAGCAGATGAGTGAGCAGTTGCAGAGGCAACGTAAAATGGCAATAGATAAATGCTATCCAGTTTTGCCGCGTCTTAAGCAAGATGCAGCAAAAGAGCATGAAAAAGACCAGTTAATGTCACACCTGTTAAGTTTGCCACCCCCCTATGCACAGAATGCTACGGCACCTCCGCAACCTTTAGTTGCGCAACCTGTAATTGCATTGCCTCCTGCTTCTCTACAGCACCCACCAGCTACTCTTCAGCTGGCTCATACTTCTCTGGTGCAGCCTCCTCAAGGCCCACCGATCACCTCTGTTTCACCTGTGGTTTCTACCACTTCGCCTAGTGCACCTTCTGTTTCTCCTAAAGATCCCTCTGCTATTGCTTCTGCCCTTCCTTGTCTCACCCCGTTTTTCCACCCGTTCTTCCTTCAGTTTCACCTTCCATTCGGCAGAAAATGGCCAGCACTGTCACTAACCTTTTCCCGCCTCTTTTCGGGTCGCCTACTACGACCCCTAACATGGAACGCAGACAGTTGCGAAGTCGACTGCCTGACTATCAAGAGAGAGACTCATTGAATCGTTTAGCACGAAAGTGGGTTATGGACACTGTAAAATATGATGTAGAGTCTGTCATGGAAGTCTTCCATCAATGGGAAGCACCGACGCAGAGATATGTCTTTGAACAAATGTGTGTTTTCCTTTGTGAGGATTTGGAAGACAATGATTTAGAATGCATCCCGCAGGAATTGTGTCATGTACGGTTTAAGTTTGGAGAGGGTATGATTGTAGGTCCCGATGTCGAGAAAGCGATTGAAATATTGTTATCATATCGGAGTAAGGGGAGCGCTTCTGGGTCACAATCTGAGCATGGTACATCTAGTAGGAAAAAGGCGCGATAATACCCCATGAGGGAAGTTCCCCCACAATGGAGAGAGGGCGACACAACTGTCGACCCCCCTATTCTGCCACATTTTCAGCGTGTATGGGTACATGTCCCATGGAAGCGAGCTGAAGTTTTGGCCCTTAAACAGACATTGCCTGATCCGCGTAAAAATCCTGTAGGGTATTACAAAGAGTTGTCACAAACTGCTGGATCATGTATAATGAATTTAGCCGATATAGATATGCTATTTGGGAATGTTGTTCCACAGCCTTTATGGAGTAAGATTTGTCATACGGATCACGATCAGGAATTAGGTGACTCATGGGCTAATATTGTTGCCACAGATGCCCGACAAGTTGGTGGTGCCAAGCATGAGCCTTTGATAGCAGAACTCCCCGGTAAAATAGTAGATTACATGAAAACGATAATGCCTGCAATACGTGTAAATTGGGACAAGTTGTCTGCATGCAAGCAGAAGAAAGAAGAAACTGTCTCAGATTTCTTCACCAGGTTTGAAGAAACATTTGTCGATCACAGTGGTCAGGATATGACCACCGAAGGTGGTCAGAGATTGTTCGTCGATAAATTCGTGCACAATCTACTTCCAGAATTGTGTAAAAAGTTAAAGGATTCAGAAAGTTCTTGGGCAGTTTCGTCTTCAGCGCAGATATTAGCTACAGCCCAATATTACGAAAATAGGGACAAAGACGAGAAAGACAGAGCACAAAAGAAAACTAAGGAGTTGAAAACGAAGGTTTTGTTACAACAGGCATATCCGCCACGTGGTGGTGGTAATCAGAATAATAGTGGCCAGAATAACTATCAGAATAACTTTCAGCACCCTCAACAGTATCAAAGGAACTCGCAAAGAGTCGAGTATACTCAGCCACGTCTCACTGTAGGCCCCAATCAGTGTTTATATTGCAAGGAAGAAGGTCATTTTAAGAATAATTGTCCAATTCTGTTACAGCGTGCAAATGGTGGTTCAAACACAAGAGGTCGAGGTGTTCAACAAGCCTCTAGAAGTAGAGGACGTGGAAACGTCCCCCAAAACGCACGTCCACTTCCACCACAAAATTCTATGAATAGGTTTGATCAGCAGAACAACACATCTGACAGAACAGCTCAATACTATGTTGATGATTACTATACAGAAAGTGAGAATTGGGAAACTTATGATTGCTAGGACAGCCATAGACAAAGAGAGGGAGTTGTTTCAGTTCCAGTAGATCAGAGTGGACCATACGTTGAGGTGATTACATCAGGTGTGTCGGAACCTTTTCTTTTGGATACTGGTGCTATGAAGAGTTCTATTATGCACTCCAAACTCCCTGGCGCACCTTTGTCTGGCGAAACGAACGTTTCCGTAGGTTTTTCTGGCGCCCCCAGTTAGAAATCCGATTTCTGACCCTTTGTCTCTTTCTGTTGGTCCTTGCGAATTCGAAGCACCCCTCATTCTGACAACAGGTTGTGGTGAAAACTTGCTAGGATTGGATTTGCTAAAACGATTATATGCAACTTTGTACTGTTCTCCTTCAGGAGTACAACTTACTTTAGGTAAGAAAGTGGTTTCTCCCATGTACCTGTCAAAAGATAAACTTCCAGTAGAATTGTCGTTTCTTCCAGATATCCTTTGGGCCGCTGGTCCTAATGATGTGGGTCTTCTAGAAATACCACCATATGTTGTAACATTGAAAGCCAATGTGAAAATGCCACGAATTCCCCAATACCGAATTTCTAGTGAAGGTGAAAAAGCGTTGCTAGCGATCGTTTATGAATTGATTGAAAAGGATGTGATTGAAGAAACACGAGGCAACGTTTGCAATAGTCCTGTTCTGCCTGTTTTAAAACGAACTGACCCTTCTCAGCCACCTGTGTACAGATTCGTGATTGATCTTAGAGAAGTCAATAAAATAGTTGTGCCACAATTCCCAGTTGTCCCCGACATTACCACATTATTGACTATGATTCCAGCTTCTGCCTCTTGGTTTTCGGTGATTGACCTGAAGAATGCTTTCTTCAGCATCCCAATTGCTGAAGAGAGCAGGGATATTTTTTCCTTCAGTTTAGGAGGTCGCAGCTTCCGCTTTAAACGCGCTCCTCAGGGCTACTGTGAAAGTCCATCAATATACAGTCAAGCTCTGAAAGCACAGCTTGATACGATTGTTTTGCCTAAAGGTGCTACTCTTGTACAGTATGTTGACGATTTACTTATTGCTGCAGATACTGAGAAAATTTGTAAGAAAGCAACAACTTCATTGTTACGCCATCTGTGTGATTTACATCATAAGGTGTCACTTTCCAAACTGCAATACTGCCGACAAGAAGTGACCTACTTAGGTCACCTCTTATCGAATGAGGGAAGGAAACTGACCCCAGAGAGAATTCAGGCAATAGCGAAATTGAGTGTGCCTAGAACACAAAGAGAAGTGCGTGCTTTCTTGGGTATTACATCGTACTGTAGACAGTGGATTCCAAATTTTTCATTATTGGCCAAACCTTTGGTGGCATTAACATGTAAAGGCACACCAAATCCCATTCCTTGGTCTGAAGAGTGTCAGAAAAGTTTTCTCGAATTGCGCACAGCATTATGTTCGGCTCCTGTGTTGGGTACCCCCAACTACAGTAAGCCTTTCACATTGTATGTCCACGAGAAAGAGGGCTGTGCATTGTCTGTGTTGACTCAGTTGTTTGGAGGTAGGCAGCGTCCATGTGCCTATTTTTCATCGACTTTGGATCTGGTAGCTAAAGCATTGCCAAGTTGTTTAAGAGCCACAGCAGCAGCAGCTGTTTCTATTCGACAGTCTGCCGGTCTAGTAATGAATAATACACTAGTCGTGATGGTCCCACATGCAGTAGACACGTTGTTAAATAGAACCAAGACACAGCACTTAACTAGTGCTCGTCTGTCCAGTTACGAACTGACATTACTAGCGAGTCATGTGCACATAAAAAGGTGCAGCACCTTAAACCTAGCTACATTGTTGCCAATTGCAGAAGAATCAGATGTTTCAGAACAGCACGAAAGGGAGAGTAGTCCTATCCGATACTCCTCTTGCTGAATGTGATGGTACATTATGGGTGGATGGTTCATGCTTCAAGCTCCCGAGTGGTGACACAACTGCAGCATATGCTGTCACGACTTTGCATACAGTTGTTGAAGCTGCACGTGTCCCACATAATTCGGCTCAAGCAGCAGAATTAATTGCACTTACGAGAGCATGTGTGTTGTCTAAAGGAATGAAAGTGAATGTCTATACCGACAGTCAGTATGCATTTGGAGTGGCTCACAGTTTTGGGCGGTTGTGGAGAGAACATGGATTCCTGACTTCGCATGGAGCTAAGATTCAGCATGGTCAGTTGGTGAATGAGCTTCTTGAATCACTGACCCTGTCCCTGCAAATGGCGATTGTGAAATGTAGTGCTTACAAGAAGGTGACTGATGATGTTGGTCGTGGAAATGCATTCGCTGATGAAATCGCGAAAGAAACTGCAAAGAATGTGATGAGCCGGATGTATGTTGCAGGACCTGCAAGATGGACTGGTGATGTGGGAATGTGTGAAGACACGATGGAAAGTGTGAAATCTATCCAAGCTGAGGCTACAGAGAAAGAGTTGAGCATGTGGAGAGAAAGTACGGGTAGGATGGATGCAAATGGTTGTTGGGTTGAATTGTCTGAACACCAGAGATGGTTGTTACCCGATGCGTACGTGCTTGCAGTAGTTCCAATGGCTCATGGAATGGCTCATATCAGCGTGAAAGGGATTTGCGAGTTGTTGGCTCCGGTATGGAAGAATTCAGGGATTCCCAAGTGTGCAGAGAATGTTGTCAAGAATTGCATGGTATGTTTGAAACACAATCCTGGTAGGGGAACCCCAACTCCAGCTGGTCACTTTGCACCTCCTACGTATCCGTTCGAGGTTTTGCAGCTAGATTTCATCCACATGGAGAGGTGCAACAATTTAAAATACGTACTCATTGTTGTTTGTGCTTTTTCAAGATGGGTAGAAGCCTATCCCCTAAAAGACAATACTGCCTTGTCCACAGCAAAAGCCCTTGTGAAAGAGTACTTACCCAGGTTTGGAATGCCTAGAATGGTCTGGTCTGACAACGGGAGTGAATTTGTGGGTCGTGTGATGAAAAGAGTGTGTGAAGGGCTAGGTATTCGGCAAAAGTTCCACGCTGCAAATCACCCCCAATCAGCTGGATTAGTAGAATGTTGCAATGGCACTTTAAAACTCAAACTGGCCAAAATCCAAGCGAGCACAGGTCTTAAATGGCCTGATGCTCTACCCTTAGCACTCCTGTCCACCAGAATGACAGTACATTCACGAGTGAAACTTAGTCCATATGAGATAGTCTTTGGCCGGCCAGCCAATATATGGGGAGTGCCTAGACCCACAAAATTCAGTGAGCTTGAACACCCTGTTTTGCTCGATTATCTGTATGAATTGACGGCTAAATTGCGTGTTTTGCATCAACAGGTTCACGACACCCTGCCTCCGGTCTCTGAGACTCCGGGTCACGCCATTGACCCTGGTTCCTGGATTCTTGTCAAAAATTTTCAAAGAACGAGGAACGACCAGCCCAGGTGGACCGGGCCTCACCTCGTCCTTCTTTCTACAAGATCTGCAGTTCGAGTGGAGGGGAAGGCCAACTGGGTCCACGGGACCCATTGTAAGAAAATCCCTTTCCCTCTGCCTCATGACCAGTGGGTCCAGAAGGGTGTCACTGACCCAGAACCTGATACCGTGTCACATAAAAAGAACGGACTCTGAACCAGAAACTGAGAACATTTCGCACAAGGCTGTGCCACCATCCAAGCTATTGAACACTGCAGAGCCTGACCTTTTCTTTCCGGATCAGACAATACCTGGGAAACAACGATATAATTTAAGACCGAGAAAAACGAAGTAATAAAACAATTGCTTTTGCAATTTGAGACCAAAACCTATGGACAAATAAATACATTTTTTCCCTCCAAAGTACTATTTTTTTGGAAAGCGCAGCTCTCCCATCTAGGAAACTTGCTCATTTTTGTTTTTTCGAACCGCCATCCGGGTTCCGCTGCTAGGGCCGCGGTTGCCTAAAAAGTCTTTGGGGTGCAGCTAACGACGTTAGGTCGGTAGTTCTGGTTGGTCTAAGGGAGTTGCCCTGGACTAACGGAAGCATCCTTTAGCAGAATCAACCTACCACCGCGGGCAGCACTCTAGAGAGGATGGAGTTTCCCGATGTGGAGAGACCTGCCAAACGAACGAACTTTAAGAGCAAATTGCGCAACGTAATGACAAAGAGAAGTTTTATAATATTGTGCATTTTTATGCTGTTTAGTATAATGGTATTTTTAATGAGTTATGTTTTGTTCTCTTTTCGTGTAACATTTGCACCCACTGCATCACCTCCTCCTCCTAATGTTTCCTCTCACTCTTTTCAACCCCTTCCTGAACACGAATCAGCTAGGAGATTAGAGTTTATTAATAACTCCTTTGTTCAGCTTTTGCACCAACACCAACTGGTAATGAACACAACTAACTGTTGGGTGTGTGGTCTTATGCCTCACACTGCGGATAAAGGTATCCCTTATCTAGTTCTGCCTTTCAGTCATAATGGCTCTGTGTGGGCATACAGAACAATGTTCATATATGCACGAGAAGTCCAACCCCTATGTTTTGTAAAAGACAACCTCAAGACTAGTGCCCTAGTCAAAGGTATAGTTGACATGATTAAGGAAGTAATTTCTTATGAAGATACTCCGGATGATGAGATACTTGCATATGTCGGTTGGAACGTGACCGGATATGGAGCTACTTTAACCCCTTCGATGCTTGTGACGGAACCGGTCCGTCATCAGTCATGGCTGAGCTGTGCTGATGACAGAACGGTTCCGTCACAACCGCACCCTGTTCTGGAATGTCCAGCACAGGGGTGGAATCGGCGCCGCACGGAAGCGGTTAAGTGAGAAACAGCAAGCAAAGAGATCTTCCCCGATCTGGATTGTACCCCATCAGGGTAACCTGTGTCTGCAAGGTATTGGCAAGAACCCCAGAGCTCAGTTAGGGAGAAGTGTCTGTATAGAAACATATGTTTTTGGGTCTCAGACTTCCCCTGCGTTTCTAGCAGCTAAGGGTACTTATTTCATCTGTCATGATAGAGCCTATACATGGTTGCCCCCTGACTTCGCGGGCTCATGTTTTGTTTCATTCCTGTTGCCTCCCACCTACACAGCAGCGGCGGACTACCACCGGACAAGGATAGTTAGAGGTGTCTTGAGTAAAGAAGACACTGCAGGTCAAGAATTTGGGGACTTTGCAAACGGTTTTCTGCCGTTCTGGGGATCCATGGCTAACAGTAGGAACATAAGGCAATTGACAAGGGTAGTTGAGTCCACCGTGACCGAAACTGCTGGTGCCCTTAGTAACTTGACTGCTGAGCTCCAGTCGAATCGACTTATGAACCTTCAGAACCGGGTCGCTTTAGATGTTATACTTGCAGACCGAGGTGGGGTATGCAGATTGATCCAATCTAGCTGCTGCATTTTCATCCCAGATAACGCTCCAACGGTGTACCAGGCCATCTCCAGGCTACATAAGATTTCCGAATCTATTCATGTGGATAAAGGAGATTGGTCGTTAATGGGATGGTTCTGGGAACTGATATCTGCCTGGGGATGGAAAATTCTAATGGTCATTGGGATGGTCTTAGCCATTCTTTTCCTGTTCTGTCTGTGCATACAGTGTGCTCCTGCAATATGTGGCCTCTGTGTTACATCATGTGTAAGGAAGCCTGTGTCAAGAGATGAACTAAGTACTAGAATGATGTTACAGCAACATCTCAATGACTTTAGGAATATAGATCAGGACTCAGACTAACATGAGGATAGATTAATTGCCTATGTAAGGGCAAAAGGAGGGTTTGTGGTTCTGAAAATTCTGGATTCGTATAATCGTTTTGGACTCGAGAATTAAAACTCTCCGAAACATGACGAATTTGGTATCAAAAGACCGAGAGTGACGAGTACATTATGCACAAGCATTTTCATCGCATTCGAGTGATGGTTTCACCTCAAAATCGTCACTTGTACCTTGAACCCTTGGCTTCCATTTTGTATATGGCAGCCATTTTGTGTGTTGCCCTTTACATAGGCCTTAATCCAGCTGAATTCAATTCAGCAAGGACACATACTCCTTAATCGACTTTTCTTTGACCTATACAAGTTGGAACCATTGCCCCAGGCCAAACTCGTTAGGTCAGTTCCCCTCCCAGTGGCCGAGCAAGATAGCATCAAGGCTCAACAAGCCATAAAACCATTTCAGCGCGCACACCTGCCGTATCTCGCTCACATCTGTCTCCACTCCTTTTCTTCATTTTCTTTATGATGGGGAGGTGCCCGTTTTTATTGGGGGTCCAGCGATATCTGATGAAATGTTGGGCCTTGCCAGGTGATTTGTTATGGGCAGCACGACGTGAAATATGTACATGTCATCATGACTCTGCTTTTCTTTTGTAACCAAAACCTGTAAATGATATACTGCAAATTCGAAGAATGTTTGCCTGAAGCCGAATATTCTGTATAAAGAGAGAAGCCTGACTCTGTAAATTCGAGCAGTCTCCTGAGAATATACTCCCCGTGTGTTGTACTTCTAGGACACTTGTTACCTTGGTTGCAGCCAATAAAATCGATCCTTGACTTCACCTAGAAGACTCTGAGTTTCTGTAGGTCTGAATCAGGAAGAACTCGAGGTCTCTGGGTGTACCCTGACAACGCTGGGTTGCTGGTTCTGTGCCGGTTCTTAAAAAAAACCAGTACCTCACTTCTCCGGGGTTAGCCCAAACTTTTTAATTAACGCTACCTTCATGGTGGGGTAGTGGGTCTGCTCCTCCTGGTTCAGGGCTAACAAGGTGTCCCGTCCAGTAGGTGGCATGTACTTGTATAACCCACCCCCCCAGTGTTTCTCCTGGATCCCATGGGCTCTTCGGGAGACCTCATAGGCAGCCAGCCACTTGGCGATGTCATCCCCTGGGCTGTAGCTGGCAACTATGTCCTTCGGTAAATAGGGTCTGGGTTCCCTGGTCAACTCCCTTGGTTCGCTGCCACCATTCTGAGAATTGGAAGTCCCTACTTGCAGGGCCTTAAAGTCTAATTCTCTGAGGCTCAACTCGTGAGCCAACCTACTCTCCTCTCTTGCCTTCTCCAATTTCGCTAACTCCCATCTTAACTGTCTCTACTCCCTCCTATCTGCTAGTTCGGCTTCAGTCAAGCTTCTCGCGGAGACACTGCTGCCCTCTCTTGAGAGTGTTCTGGGACCTGTTAACAAGTTTCCCCCCTCATATTGGTACAACCTATCTACGCCGATGACAGTATCCCTGTCTTTCTCCTCCTCCTCCTTCTTCCCATCTGGGTGAGCTGCCACCCATGCCCTCAAGCTGGTTTGAAGCTCCCCCTTCTTAGCACCACGCTTGAAGAACACTCCCATGTTTTGACAAAACTCTCGGAGCTGAGCCATAGTATAGGTCTCTAACTCTTCCAAAGCAAATTCCATCTTGCCAATGAGAGTCCGGGACAGCCTCTTGGAAGGAATTGGTTTTAAAGGAAAACTGGAAGCTACCTCCACCCACCACCAGGAGTAAATTTGGAAAAACAAAAAGATATAATTGGGGAGTCCACCAGGAGAAAACTCCAGGTGTAGGTCTATGGATTACACTTAGTTACTAAAAGAGTGGACGCAAACACAGTCTCGATCCCACCGCTAGACACCAAACATGTTGGACCTGGGGTCACCAAGTCACCTAGGGTAGCTTGACACTAAGCAGTAAGGCTCATCTCAGGGCATTTGTGTGACGTTTGCGTTCCACCCATTCAGTAACTCAGTGCACATCCATCCCAAAAATGACACTACACCTTAATTTTTTTTATAACAGTAGAAAAAGCTTTATATTTTCTCTTGTTGTCAGTTACTTATTTCTTGGGCTCATTTGCTGTTTCAGTATCACATTTACAATGCAAATTAGGGAATACACTTCTTAATCTTGTAAACTTTTTCTCTCCTCCTTATCTAACTTATTACTGTACTTTTGACTTTACATTAGACATTCTCTGCAGTTGATTGGTTACTCTCTTTACTTTACACTCTGCGAACATTTAGATATCATACACTTAGGTTGGCACCTTGGCACCCAAAGGGTGACACTCTCTCCCCTTAAACAGGTGAATATTCCAGGATTTCCTAGGTCAGGAACAGTGCTTAACACAGCTTATGTATCACAGCCTAATGCACTTAAACAAGCAGGCCCAGAGCTTCTCTCCCTCCTCCCGCCTCTGAAAGGGAATGCAGGACTATAATACAATCCCCACTCTTGTCAGCCTCACAGGGGTTCAAGTAAACTTTACTGGGCAGTTGCCCCCTTTAGTCTCACTGTTTCCTCTCTTTGTTGGTTCACTTAGCCCTCAGTCACAGTCTTCTCTCCTTATGCCTCTCAATTACCCAGGTACTGGCAGGCTAAAAAGAACCACCCCTGCTCTGTGGCACACGGGTGTTCCCCAGTCAAATGTCAGCCCCCTTTTCCACCTTACTTGGGCTGGATGTCATTGCCACTGCAGCCTGAGCTTTCTTCGGGATTGGTGCCTCCCAAATGGGCTGGGTCACTTGCCCAGCAACCCCGCAACACGGGAGGATTTCCTGCTGTCACCGGAGACTCGGTGACACCATTCGCCTCCACTCTCTCCTCACGAGTGGTCACGCTTACACACAGGCGCGATGGGGCATTGTCCCCGCTAGGCGCCGCCTCAACCGCTGCCTCCGGCGCCGCCTACCACACTTCTTGGGCAGCCGCGTTACCGCACATGTGCAAAGGAGCAATGTCTCCGCCGGGCGCCGTCTCTTGCGTAATCTCCAGCATCGCCTACCTCACTTCTTAGGCGGCCGCGCTGAGAACCAGGCGCGAAGGAGCAGTGTCTCCACTCGGCACCGCCTCCCCACTCCTCACGATCACCGCGCCTCTGGGCATGCGCGAGGGAGCGGTGTCTCCCGCTTCAGTCGGCGCTATTCTCCACCTCACTCTGGAGGGTGATGCACCTCCTCAGACCCACGCAGGGTCCCAGTGCCTCCTTCACTATTATGCCTCCCCAGTGCCCTTTGTGGATTCGCGCTTCGCTTCCCACGAGGTTGGTAAGTCAGTCTTTTGGAAGCCTTGAAAAAGGGGGGAATGATCAGGAGGGACCCGAGGGGGGGCCAGCAGGAACTTAAAAGGCCACTTCCCTCAGGGGTCATGTACCACACCAGGGCTCAGTCAAAGGGGCTCAGGGGGGGACGTCCTCAAGAGAAGGTTGTCAGCCTTAAAGGAAACTAACCACTACTTGTGCGCCACCCTCCCCGGGCCACAGCCTCACTCCTCAGGTTCTATGGTCATTACAAAATGGCCGGCCTCTCTCCAGCCTTTATATAGCCTGACCTCATAAGGTCCAGAAGAGACCGGAAGGTTCTAGAAGGTTCCTATTGTGCCCTATGGGCCCAGTCCCAGTGTTGGCAGTTGTGGCAGTTAATAGCCACCATTTTGTGTGTCATGTAAATCCAGTTAGAAAGGCGCCTAGGTCTATAAAGATTATGAGGGAAAAGAGCACCTAACCCCTGTCAACACCTCAAAAAGTCAGTGAACATGAAAAGATAAAGAAAGGGTTGAGGGGCAAAAAGGGGACAAAATAAATAATTAATTAGGAGGGACAACCCAAAGGCAGACAGGTCTAACACTGCTCCACCCCCAAATCATCAATAATCATTTAAATTTTATCCTGAAAGAACCTAGCCAGGTTCTCACAAAGTTCCTGGGAGGGAGAAACTCATTTTTGGAGCAGTCCAGGCTAGTGAGACTGTTCAAAATATTAAAAATACTTCGAGAACTATTCAGGGCATCAAGAATCAGCTTGGAAAAGTGTGCTGCCTTCCCCCTATGGAGTTCCTTTTTGTAATCCATCTGCCTAGCTTTCCAAGTAAGCCTATCCTTATCCAGGTATGCATGTCTCCATCTCCTCTCCACTTGCTTGCATTCTAATTTCAAGCTCTTAAGGTTATCCGTGAACCAGGGGGCAGAAGGTCTCCCCCTGCTCCTGTGGAGTTTTAACGGAGCGGAATCATCTAGGTCCGAGGTGATCTTCGAGCAGAGTGAAGCATAATTCTCCTCAATCTGCCTAGCAGGGGAGAAGCACTCCTCGACCTTGAACAAGGGTGACACGCCTCTTTTCCGAACAAGAGTCTTCCATTCCCTACTAACATACTCCCTCACTTGACTAGATGTCCTAACATTACACGTGCCAGACTTCACGAAAAATTTTATCAAAAAATGGTCAGTCCAGACCATGGGTAAAATATCTCCCACCGTGAGGAGATTGGACTCAGAAAAGAGTAAGTCCAACAGGTGTCCACCTACATGGGTGGCCTGAGACCCGCTGAAAGAGGCCAAGACCTTCACATGAATGAAGCACATTAGAAAAACCTACATCCAGGGAGTCATTCAACCACAGATTGAAATCTCTGAGAATCAGTAATTGCCTATGAGTAGCAGCCATGTTGGTGAACACTTCCAATAACAGCTGCTACCACAGTAAGGTGAAAGTCCCAGGGAGTCTATAGCAGATAATACCCGTTAAGAGATGCTTCTGAGCATTCTTGATAGAAAACCCAAATAATTCACACCCATCACATGCATCGATCTCAATGACAGTCAAGTTCAGCGTGTCCTTAAAAATCACACCCACCCCGCCTCCCCTATCATTCGATCTAGGCATATGGCGGATTTCACATTGTTGGCGCATTGGTTGAATCTCCCCTCCTCACGACGCACCCCGATAGAAGCACTTCCGGTCGGTTACCGGTCTAGTGCTGGGGATTGACAGCCGCTGCACAGCAGGGCTGATTGGTGTGTGGGTGGGGACTCTGCCTACATCACTATTGCTGGACCGGGCGCACTGATGATAGAGCCCTGCTTTGGTGCAGGTGGGCTGACTGTCTTGCTGCTACGCCCTACCATTTTTAAAAAATTGCCGAAATTGCTGCTATCTGCTATTTTGCACAGTGTGTTTGTTGCTTTTAACTGATCTAATAGTTTTAAAAGTATTTCCTCACATTGTTGGCGCATTGGTCGAATCTCCCCTCCTCACGACGCACTCCGATAGAAGCACTTCTGATGAAGGGTTAAAATCACGCTCTACCATCTGATCCCCAGAAAGGGCATCTCTTAGCTGTCTTGGTAACAAAATGTCACATATGACCCTGCCAGAGAGAACCCGAAATATGCTTGAAGACCCTCAATTTTTGCTATGCATGATCAACTTATTAAATCCCACTAACTCCCTGAATCCTGGGGTTATAGACCCAAGGCTGAGGCCCAGAAGACATGTCTTGGCCTAACAAAGTGCAATAGGCCACAATAAAAATGAATAAAACATTTCTCTGCTGCACTGAAAATAACATGGCAAATTAGCTTAATGTGGAGTAGTAATTTTCCACAAAGTCCAACACCCACCCACACATACACAGACCGGTGCACGTTGGTACAGCTTCCTGAAAACCTTGCTAGAGTAATATTTTGAAACATAGCTTGCACGAAGAAAAAAAAAAACCAGCAACCTCTCGCAATAATAAATGTACGTGACAAAAATGTTCTTTTTTCAGAAATGTACAAATTGTTCTATTTCAAAATGTCCGTAACAAAATGTTCCTTAGAGACGTCCTTCCGGTGTCCTAGGACACATGTGGTTAAACTGCCTGCACTGAATGGGCGTTGGCCAGTGCGTCACCATAGAACCTTGGTTCCTCAATTTCAGGTATATCAGACCCAACTGTCAGATTCTAAGGCAGAACTTTCCTGCGGATGCCTGGCATTGAGCGTGGTTTGTTCTCCGGCTAGCCGAGACATCTGACTTGGGACACCGGCGCCTTTCTCAGGTTGTTGATCTCCCAGGGCAGATACCCCTTCTGCTACTTTATATCTTTGATATAACCTTTTAGCTATCTCTCTCTCTTCTAGTCATTATGGGACTGGTCTCATTTCTAGAAACCACCCGACACTGAATTTAATAGCAAAATGTTCTATTCTGAGCTAATTCTACTGGTGCCTTCCTAGCCTTGATCCATTAGGGGTCCTGATAGAAATGTTTAACCTAATGAGTATAGATCTGTCTTAAATATTTTGCCCGAATGCACTAGAGGTCTACATCAATGTGCTCAGTAGCTTAGGATCTTTGATCATCTGTGCTCGTGTTCATATGTATACATTTTATTCCAGTCTTGCCTGGCGATATTTTGAGCATTTGTCATCTAGCATTTACTCCAGACAGAGTGAAGTGTGGATCCTTTGTAGGAACTTGCCTTAGCGCCTGAACTGATATGCATTTATTTTTCTGCTTGTGAACTAAAAATAAAAGTGCCACTCCAAACTTGAAATTCTGGTATCTTACACCTTTATTCCTTGTCTCTCAGTGGAATGCTGTGTTGGTGATTTGAGTCCACACCCGAGGTGGTGACCACTGACGAAAGGGTCAAGATTTACCCTTTCTCAGCTGCCGCCCAACCGTCCATCGTGCCTGGCCCATTCCTGCGGTGGATCTGGTGAATTCCCACAGGCTGCCTTGAGGGGTCCCCGCCGCGGTCTCGTGCATACCATTGGTGAGTCAAGGAACATTTTATTTTTTCCCTTGAGTTTCCGTGGTGTTGCCTACTTGGCTGTGTGCGGTCCCCTTGTGGCTAGCTCTGGTTAGGACTCCGATTCCCCCCGCGGCATTGCCTATGGTCACGATTCACGAACCCTCTGTGTCTCTCAGTGGTCACATTTTGCACGCTTTCTTGTTAGGGGCTCTGCACGATTGCTCTTCACAGTTGCTCATGTGGCTTGTGGGTCACGATTCACGAACCCTCTGTGTCTCTCATTGGTCACATTTTGCACGCTTTCTTGTCAGGGGCTCTGCACGATTGCTCTTCACAGTTGCTCATGTGGCTTGTGGGCTACCGGCCCTTCTCCCTCGAGCACGGAGAGAGTGGTTTGTGGTATGGTTTGTTGTGGTGTCAACTACCCCTAGGTTCATGATCCCTCTCGCCAGTTCAAGTCTGTGAGCTGGGTGTATTCCGGCGGGTCCGGAATTGGGTTCGAGTCCCAGCCTCCCCTTTTGTGGGGAGGTTCGCGATCCCTCCCCCACTTCGAGCCTGGGGTGCTGGGTGTTCCCTGGGTGTGTCCAGGTCCCGAGTTTTTCGGCATTGGGGTGTGGTTGACACGTGCTTATGTTGTCCTTTACACATGCTTCTTTCCCTTTGATGCTGCTGGGAACACCCCTTGCAATAGTGTCTTTCCTTTTTGTCTTCTTCACACATTGACTAAATGTGCCCTTACTACGTCTAGTGCCCTTGCTACATCTATGTTCCTGCTCTACATCTGCTTAAGCACAGTACTCCTCCTAAGTTCTTGCTCTTCATCCGATTAGCTAGCCATCAACCCCCCCGCCTGACTTGCTGACTGCTCGGCTCTCCATCACCCAAACTCGGCACCCCCCCCCCGCCGCACACCCCCCCGCCACCCCCACCCCCCCTGGCTTGCTGACGGCTCTGGTCTGTGAGCCCGCCCTGCCCTCCCAGGGCTCTGGTCTGTGAGCCCGCCCTGCCCTCCCATGAGGGCCCCTTCTTCCCTATATTTTTCTCACAATCTCTTTGTCCATGGTCTGGTTGTATTACTGTACATATCAATTCCACTCTTACATCCCTCCTGCAACAAGCCTCTGACAGTGAACAAGCCTCTGAAAGCCTGCCCTCCGCGCACGAAGAAAGAGGAAATGCTGTGTGCTATCTGTGGCACTTTCCCTGCATCGCCGGCCCACTTCCTGCCCTGGCGCCGCAGAGCTGCCTTCTCTCATCAGCTCCCCGGAGCACCCGCCCTTCCTTAGCACTCTCTCTCTCTACACAGTGCCCTGGTCCCGCAGCGCTGCCTTCTGTCATCAGCCCCGCCCGAGCCCCGGTCTCTCCTTCTTTTCTGTCCCTCTTACTTGCATCCTTTCTCTCTACGTTGCCTTTCACTGTGTTTCTCTTGCTCTTTCCTTTCATTGAGTCTCTCTTCATTGGGTCTCTCTCTCTCTCTCCCTCTCTCTCTCTCTCTCTCTCTCTCTCTTGTGCCTTTCACTGTGTCTCTGGGTCTCTCTCTCTCTCTCTCTCTCTCTCTCTCTCTCTCTCTCTCTCTCTCTCTCTCTCTCTCTCTCTTGTGCCTTTCACTGTGTCTCTCTCAGTTGCCTTTCACTGTGTTTCTCACTGTGTCTCTCTAAAGTTGCCTTTCCCTTTCACTGTGTCTCTGGGTCTCTCTCTCTCTCTCTCTCTCTCTCGCTCTCGTGCCTTTCACTGTGTCTCTCTCAGTTGCCTTTCACTGTTGCCTTTCACTGTGTTTCTCACTGTGTCTCTCTAAAGTTGCCTTTCCCTTTCACTGTGTCTCTGGGTCTCTCTCTCTCTCTCTCTCTCTCTCTCTCTCTCTCTCTCTCGCTCTCGTGCCTTTCACTGTGTCTCTCTCAGTTGCCTTTCACTGTTGCCTTTCACTGTGTTTCTCACTGTGTCTCTCTAAAGTTGCCTTTCCCTTTCACTGTGTCTCTGGGTCTCTCTCTCTCTCTCTCTCTCTCTCTCTCTCTCTCTCTCTCTCGCTCTCGTGCCTTTCACTGTGTCTCTCTCAGTTGCCTTTCACTGTTGCCTTTCACTGTGTTTCTCACTGTGTCTCTCTAAAGTTGCCTTTCCCTTTCACTGTGTCTCTGGGTCTCTCTCTCTCTCTCTCTCTCTCTCTCTCTCTCTCTCTCTCGCTCTCGTGCCTTTCACTGTGTCTCTCTCAGTTGCCTTTCACTGTTGCCTTTCACTGTGTTTCTCACTGTGTCTCTCTAAAGTTGCCTTTCCACACTCTTGCTCTTGCCTTTCACTGGGTCTGTCTTTTCTCTTGCCTTTCACTACGGACTGTATTTTCCACTGTGCCCCTCTGTTTCTTGCCTTTCACTGCTGTCCCTTCTTTGCCTTTCACTGCTGTCACTTCTTTGCCTTTCACTGCTGTCACTTTTTTGCACTGTGTCTCTCTTTTTCCTGACATTTCATCTTGCACTGTATCTCTCTCGCTGGCGTCAATTCTTTGCACTGTGTCTCTCTTTCCATCTTTGCCATGTTCCTGCCCTGCCGCTTCCCTTACAGATAGGACATTGTTTGGCTTACAGGCTCTGACGACCCTTCCGGATATCTCGCGTGCGCCATTACTTTGTTCAACATTTTTGGCACTTCTGACATCTGTGTTCTTGCATTAGTGAGATTTCAATATCTACATCGCACTTCTGATATGTGTTCTTGCATTAGTGAGATTTTAATATCTAGATCGCACTTCTGACATCTGTATTCTTGCATTGCTGACATTTTAATATCAACATCATGGATAGGTGTTCTTGCATTAGTGAGATTTTAATATCTAGATCGTTGTTTTTGTCATTAAGGATGCATCCTCTTTATTTTTGTCAGTATTTATTGTGCTGTCTTCATGTTGTGTTGATTATTGAATGTGTTGATTATTCATCCTCTCTATTTTTGTTCATTTGCTTTTGGATCCATGTGCTTTGTGTAAGCAGCAGCTGTGCTTTGTGATTCCTCCAGGTCTTCCCTTCATAAGTGCCCCTCTGTCCCCGCAGTTCCCTGCGTTACATGCTCCCTGCCTTGTACCCTCACTTCAGTGTACGACGTGTCTCGTAGCTAGCCATTTGCTCATCCACCACCCTTACATTGCGCCCATTTATTTTTTGACAATCATTCGCTTCAGCAATTGATTGCCAAAAGGGGGGGAACTGTTACTCCTCCTCCCCTGCCTCTCTCTCTCCCTCGCCTACACATGGTATGCCTTATATCTCCTTATTTCCGTAATGTCCAGCACCCCCCCACATACTTTTCATTGCACTATTCAGTTCTCTCACGGCAGGCCTGAATTAATTCACAATACCGCTATCAATTCATTTACTTCCCTTGACGACGAACTCGGCACTAAACTCGAAGGCGCCTGGGCAATTTTAGGAATTACCCCTACGCCAGGCACCTAGCTTACCATATCTACCCAATCTCTTGACATCTTCCCAGACATATTTCTAACCCCACCATCTCCAGACACTATCGACCCTCAGCAGCTGTATACAGAAGAGGCCTCTGATTCGTCCACCCTGTCTGCCCCCCACTCTCTCCCCCTTGAATACCCAGGCTATCCAACCCACCCGGCTACCACACCCATTCTCATCACCGACGACGAGTCTTCAGTAGATTCCATACAGTCGGTTGCTACATCTGAAGTAGCGTTCATCCCATCGCCAGAAGGGAAACGCCCAGACTTACCCCCGGCATCCATCTCTAACTCCTACTCCTATCACCCACAGTTTCAAAACGATACATCACCCCTGTTAAGAGCGCTACTGTCCGAGTACCCATAACATACTGGGGGCACTGCGCTCTGCCACACCTGCAGAACCCATCCTACTATCCCAACTTCACATAAAGGAATGAGTAATTATACAACTAACCATATCACGATATTCCTGATAAACAATAACGTTGTAGGCATATCTGATGGCCAACCATCTTGTTTCATCCATGTCACACCCCTTATGAGTTCTCTTCTTCTCACAATACTTCAGGCACTCAATATTGACTACGCCTACCCTCGCCAAATCACCCTATCTCTTGCACCAGCATTTTCACGCCGAGCCTGCAGTAAAGGCTCTCCCACACAAACAGTTTCACGCCCCACCGAGGCCATAGTAAGAGCTCAGAACAGTGCACCACCTGCTTGACGCTCACAGGAGACAAGCCCCATGCAGGCTCTTCAGGCAGTATACGAGAAAAGAATATTCGGCACTTCAGTGCACAAAACACCAGAGTGGATTTACATACGAATACGCCTACTATCCCCAGGCTTAGAGCTACCCACCATATTCGAGTCCTCCTGGCCACGGAACCCACTGCAAAGCAAAATTCGCCATACCTTTGCCCGTCATAATCTTGAGTTCCCTGACTTATCCCCAGAGGGAAAATACAGAGGACCCGACGAATTAGATTTAAGATACATACTCTATAATATTGTTTGTAACGAAATAGGAGAGGAACTTATCAGGGATCTGCATCCTCAGGTCTGCAGCCCTGAAAACACTCAGGCAGGGTTTGCCTGTCCCTCCAGTCCAACATCAGATGATATTCCACTCAGTGTTGCCCAGCAACAGCATATGCATTGAGTAATGTTATGAATAGGATACTGAGTTCCACTGTGTATAGGACACCCACTGGATATTATATATATTTTATTTTGCGCCTTACCAGTTGGGAAGGATCGACAGTCCTATCCCGCGTTTTCCCCAGACACCCGCTTCAATCTAAAATAGCTGACGCTTGCTTTGGAGGCCAACTTCGGTTCCCCGGGTGCACGCCCCTCCAGAATATTGAATTACAAAACACCATATATGACTGCATCCTTGAGGCAGTAGCTGGTGAACTCATATGTGACCTCTAGGACGGCAAAGACCCCCCCCCCCCCATTGCAGAGCCTAATTTGCTTCCATACCAATATTTCATTATGGCAACACCACTCCAACATGTCCTGAAAACGTTTAGTAACCAGGAACAGCGCATACTCAAACATTGTAGGGAGCTTCACAAGTTAACTAAAAATATCACCTTTCTATGGCCCTCAGAAGGATCGTTTGACGTAAATATCCTTGAGCACGCCACCACCTTCCTAGACACCAAATACTCTGGTACCAAATTACAAAAAAGAAAGGCCACCTTAAGTCTCTGGCAAATATTTAAAGCGGACAATACGCAAGAACACACTGCCATCCAGCCCACTGCCCCTCCTGCGCCCCCACCGTATCAAGCCAGTGGCATGTATCCCACAATAGTATCCGCCGAAAATAAAGAACTGGACTTACAGTGTATAACTAATAATATGGCAACTGTGGGGTATAGTCAACTCCCAAGAGAACTCTTTAACACACTCGAACACCCTCCACCTGCCACTGACGATAGTGCTGCCCCATTGACACCCAGCACCAACAGTGGCCCAACGATACCCGTTACAGGGCCAGTCATCCCCACGTTAGCTCCAGCCCTAGTCAGCCCCCCCCTGGTACACCTGTCGCCAGTGGCAGTCCAACATTGCACACCACGGTGCCAGGGTTACCAGGGCAAATAAATGCGCAGTTTTCGTTACAACTGAACCCCACTCCTGTCTCAGTCCTGCCTGTTGAGGAGGAAGAGGAGGCGACCAACAACGGGTCAGTCGCCTCATCAAACTACTCACGCACGTCATCTCACCACTCCTCCGACTCGCCCCGCCAAGCACTCCCTCACTACCCCGATCTGAACAGCCTCCGTGACCCCAATGCTCCACAACTCCCGGAGCAGGAGGCCACCTCACGAGACCAGATGCCTTTCTGCGGTCCACACACAGGGGAACCACTGATCACATTCGCCACTGTCCAACAACAGAATAAGGATAGAGAAGTACAGGGCCCGCCAGCACCATATCTAGTCCATTATGACAACTGGAGAGCAGCCACAGAATTCAACAAAAGTTTAGAGTGCAGTCCCAATGGAAATGCCCAACCTGACATGTTCATCCGAGAAAGGCAACACAGCCCTGAACGCGACGATATATCCCAGGTAGTCCGATGCGCCTCATTAAAACTAGAACAGATAAGTGAAAGATTGTCCGACACCCTCAAGTTTGCCCACTTTAACTCCCCGAATACTCAAGCAACAATGAACACCTCGCGACAACACACAGAACAGGCAGACATCTTTGAAAGCACGGGAGGGGCTGGGGAACTAGGCAACAATACACAGCAGACAGCCCATTTCCCATCCACACCTTTGCCAAGTGCGGGTCCCTCTCGGGACATAAGAGATTATGAAGGACGGCCGGAAGTGCAGTACCATGGGTCCCCTCCCCTTGCCGCCAGACAGCTACGCCAGACAACGCACATACGACGGCTGGAACAGCTCAGCTCCAGCCTACACCCCCAGGCATACCCCCACGGCGCCCCGCACCTGTAGTAGACCCGTTTGCCCCACCATCCGCCACAGCCATGACCAATTCCTCCGGCCAGCCACACGCCACCAATGGGACTAACACATCAACAAACCGGTTCTACCAACATCAGGAATCCCAAAACTCGGGGGTTGTGGGGGGGAACAGGAAGAATAAGAGGAAAACAGAGGTAGAGAGACTAACAGTATTGGGAACACACGGACGACCTGAGGGCATCGTATATGATGTCCCTGGAACTGACGCCCACATTAACTACCAGGTCATTGGCACCGCCTCCATGCGAAACACTCGAACTAGACCAGCTAATGGCATGTTCCTCAGCAGGCAATGTGCCCTGCGGGACAAGGACTTAACTCCCAACCAAATAGTGCAAATAGGCGAGAATTCAGACTACGCGGTCATCCCCTTCACGGACAATTTGGCCGGATGGACAGAATCCTTGGCCCCACAGATGATCCCCTGGCCACGAGAAGGGTCCTTCGACCCTCAGCATATGGCCACTGCAGTAGAATGTATACTGCAGGGTGCAGGGGATGAGGATTGGGACTATATTATATGGAAGCCAGTCTCAAAGTTTGGCAGAAATACGCCATACGATATGACACCACAAGACCAAAGCTCCCAGGTGTAGGGATTAGCCGCCAGATGCCGCTAATATACAAAACAGCAAAAGACCCCCCCATATATAACTGCTGGTCTTATGCGGAAAAGGAAGCCATTAAAAAGAACCTCCCGCCCCTCACGTAGGGAGCCAGCAAATGGATAGTGGCCCTAGAGAAAAATACTACAGGCACCAAACCAGGGGTTGGCGATATGAAAAGCTTGTTAATTTCCTTAATGGGAGGGGAAGCAGAAGAAATTTTCACAAGTATCAGTAGAGGACTGATAACTATGAACGCCACAACATACGAAGGGGAACCATTTGATAAAATTAGGGCAGCAGTCTGGACTAAATTGCGATTAAAATATCCTGATGTTCCAGATATTGGGTCCCTCATGTCACTAACAATGCAAACAAATGAAGACCCGATTAACTTCATTTCCAGGATGAAGGAAAAGTGGCACCAGGAGTTGGGTGACTCCTGGAATACAACTGGAGGAAATAGCAGACTCTTTTACCACATGGTCAAAAGAGGATTGCCAGACGACGTGCAGGAGAGATTAGATGGAGTAGTAGCCATGGAAGGAAAACCCTGGCCTGAAATACAAGACCACATTATACATTTCTGTAAGAAGAAAATAGAACAGGAGAAAGCTAGACAGCTAGCTATAGAAAATGCAGCTGCCAAACTGGTGCAACAGAAGCTTAAGAAAAAGGACGCCCTAGACACAGTCATGCTGGCTGCACCTGTCAGCCAAATGACAGCAGTTACCACCTTTCCACAGGCCGCACAAAATGCACTTACTGCTAATGCCCAGTCTCCACAACAAGTGCAGCAGCCGGCCATACAGCCTGCCATACAATATGTGCAAGCACAGACACAACAGCAACAACAGCCCGCCATACAGTACATGCAGACACCACCACAACAGGCAGTGCAGTATGTGCAGGCCCCACCACAGCCTACAGTACAGTATGTGCAAGCCCAACAGCAGCCCACAGTGCAGTACATCCAACAGCAGCCCCCGGTGCAGTACGTATCACTACAACCCGCCTACGGTAATGGCCAACACCAGTATTACGACAACAATAGAAACACGGGGATGCAGGGAAGAGGCAATGGAATGGGACAGCAAAGGGCCCAGCAACAGTCAGGCCCACGCACTTGCTTCTATTGTCACAAAATGGGCCACATGCAAAGAGATTGCCGGTCTAGGCTTCGGGACCAAGGCCAACAATCTATGGGCCCCGCCCAGCAAGCACCACCAGTTCCAACCGCAACAACAGACGTTTTCACAACAGCCCCAGATGTTGTATGCCTATGCCCAGCCGGCCCCACAGCAGATGCAAGTCCCCGTGCAGCCCCAGCAGATGCAGGTCCCCATGCAGCCCCAGCAAATGCAAGCTCCCATACAGCCGCAACAGCAAGTATCCACGTACCAAATGATGTCCCAAGCCCAAAATACAACACCTCAAGGAGGAGTGGGGATGACTCCCAACAACCCCTTCACACAGGGCACAATCCAGCAGTACCAAGCTGGAGGATACGCTCACTAGGACAGCCCACAGACAACTCTTGTGTGCCCAGTTTTATCATGTATCATGAGCGGTGAAGATGACCCCACCGTCCTGGTCACGATAAACAACAAAAAATATAGCTTCCTCATTGACACAGGCGCCACGTACTCCTGCATTACAGGCGGACACCTGCCTATTTCTGATCAAGTAGCGGACACACAGGGATTCTCTGGGGCGATAGCAAGGGTCCCCTTTACAAAGCCAGTACCCCTACAAATAGGAGACCGGGTGCTGGAGCAACAACTGCTTTATTCACCACACTCTCCAGTCAACTTGTTAGGGAGAGATCTCATGGCAAAATTAAATAATGCAATTCACTTCCATGAGAACGGTACAATGGTTTGTTCTATGCCAGGTACACCCCTAGCACGGATGATGGCACTCACGGTGGACTCTTCAGATCAAATGAGGGCTCGCCCTGTGGATGAACAAGCTTTCTCCACCGCAGTGCACATCGTTATAGCCAATACCCCTGAATTACACCAGCGCACTGTCCAGCTCCCAAAGGAATTTCTCTTTCGCCCGCAGTCCCAGCACTACCAAATATCGAACAAAAGCATGATCCTAGGCATACTCGCTCTTCACATTACACCTACTTATGGGGCATTTATAGCCGGAGATGACGATATGCGCTCCTGGGCCTGTGTAATTTTCATCGAACCCGAACACCAAGTGAGAGACATTGCAGATGACCAGCTGTTTGGTGATCCTGACAAATACCCCATAACAGAGATAATATATCAGTATGAGGTACCCCTCTCAGTGACAGTGGAAAACAGAACACCCGGTGCCCCACCAACACTTGATTCAGTGCGCGAGGCAGACTTGGCACAAGTCCCGCCGCATCTGTGGACCACTGGTCCAAATGATGTAGGCCTCATCCGTTCAGCCGCTCCTTTTAAAATAACACTGAAAAAAGGCGCTATTCTACCAAGAGTTAAACAGTACCCACTTTCTAAGGAAGCAGTGGAAGGCATTGCCCCAACCATACAAGCCCTGCTAGATCAAGGAGTCATATACCCCTGTGTATCTCCAGTTAACACCTGCCTTTTTCCTGTGCGCAAGGGCAAGACTAATCAGTGGCGCCTAGTTCATGATTTGCGCTCCATTAATAACATAGTGGTACCAGAGTTTCCCATCGTCCCAGACCCTTCTGTAATCCTCACCAATGTTCCCCCGAATGCACAATACTTTTCCATGATTGACCTGAAAAATGCGTTTTTCAGCGTCCCCCCTCACCCAGACAGTCAGTACCTATTGGCTTTTTCATTCAATGGGGTGCAAATGACTTACAGAAGGCTCCCAATGGAGTACTGCGAGTCTCCCAGCGTCTTTAACAGAGTCGTCAAAGAGGATTTATCGAACTTCCAATGTCACAGCACCTTGCTGCAATATGTCGATGACATTTTGCTCTGCAGCACTACAGAACGAGAGTGCAGAACTGATACAGTCTCCCTGCTCACCACGCTAGCCCACAGAGGCTATAAAGTGGACAAAAACAAACTCCAGTACTGCCAAAGAGAGGTACAATATCTGGGCCAGATACTCTCAGCATCAGGGAGACGAGTCACGCCAGACAGAGTCGAAGCCATAAAAATGACACCAGAGCCCCAAACTGTCAAAGACATGCAGAAGTTCCTAGGATTAGTGAACTATGTCCGCCAGTGGGTCTTTGACTTTTCCACAATAACTGCCCCTTTGTTGAAAGCAGTCAAAGCAGCAAAAGACAGGCGAAATAAACTAGATTGGACACCTGAAATGACAGCCTCCTTCAGAAAACTCAAAGATGAGATCACAAACACACCAGTATTAGGCACACCTGATTACACAAAGGAATTTTACCTGTTCACACACTGCAATGGGCAGGTCATGACTGCAGTCCTTACTCAGAAATACCCCATGGGCCATAAGCCCATTGCCTACTTCAGCGGCATGCTAGACTCAGTCATGAAAGGTCATTACCCCTGCGAACAAGCCCTGGCTGCTGCAGCCTTTGCTGTGGAAAAAAGCACCCCCATTGTCATGGGATCCTCGCTCTCGCTGTACACCGAACATGCTGTCTTCGCTATAATTCAGAAAGCCAAGACAACCTTAACAACACAGAGAGTATCCGGTTACGAAGTAATACTGTCACTGCCCTCCCTGAAGGTTGTCAAATGTCACACAGTCAATCCTGCCACTTTCTTTGCCCATCCCATTGCAGCATCAGATGATGACACTCATGACTGTGCCACATACTCCCCAGATGAATCAGGAGCAGCAAAAGAGGACCCCCTGATGGACAGCACAGTATACTTTGTCGACGGCTCCTCCACCATCGACCAAGAAACAGGGATAAGGTACACAGGAGCCGCAGTGGTTCAAGGTCAGCAGCACACGTACGAGTCCCCCGATCGCTTTGCCATTGTACAGCACATTACACTGCCCCCACATTACTCAGCTCAAGCTGCTGAATTAGTGGCACTAATAGCCACTCTAAACTGTGGGGCAGATGACCGCATCACAGTCTACTCAGACTCTGCATATGTCACAACAACGACACACTCAAGCATCCTGCGCTGGAAAAGGCGCGGGTTCCTCAAATCAGATGGAACACCCGTGTGCCACAAAGATTTGCTGGAAGACTTGATTGAAGCACTCACACTTCCAACTGAGGTAGCCGGTGTTAAATGTGCAGCGCACACTAATGGACAGGACTTTGTTTCCAGAGGTAACGCCCTGGCTGATTGGGCAGCCAAAGCTGCGGCCAAGGGACCCTTACCCGTACCTGCACCATACCACCCTATCCTACTTGCTCAGGCTATTGCTCCATCAGAACAGACAGCACAAACAATAACACTGGCGGAGCAGGTACAAAAGAGTGACGATGGTGTAGCTCCAGATCAGCACCCAGGCACGAATAATGACAATTCTGACACACATGGTTTCTGCCCTATTGATGACACACAACAATACGATCACATTGCCCAACTACATTGTAGAGAAGTACAAGAAAGTGCACCACAACAAGAGAAAGAGCTATGGAAGAAGAGGGGAGTACAGCAGGACACTGCTGATTTCATCTATAGACAGACCATGTCAGGAAAACCTGTCATGCCACAAGCCTTACTGCAGGTGGCACTGGATCAACTTCACCTTCCCGCACATGTCTCCCGAGATAACATGTCCACCACATTGCAAGCAGACTGGTTCATTCCCAATGCTTATGAACTAATACAGCTCTTTGTTAATAAATGCCTCATCTGCCAACAGTATTCACCAAACCCAACTCTCAAAACAGTTGCCTCCACTATTCCTAAGCCTTCTGGCCCATTCAAAGAACTCCACCTTGGCTATGTCGATATGATTGATCGATGCCAAAACTACCGATATCTCATCGTGGTAGTATGCCCATTCTCACGTTGGATCGAAGCTGGACCGTGCGTCCACTGCGATGCCAAAGCAGCAGCCACATTCCTACTCCGTGACGTCATCTCCCGCTTTGAAATTCCTTCCGCCATTAGAACAGACAACGGAAGCCATTTTTCAAACGCTATCTTCTCCTCTCTCACCACAATGCTAGGCATCAGACACAAGCTGACATCCGCTTACCACCCCCAAAGCAATGGCATTTGTGAGCGCCTCAATGGCCTGCTCAAAAACAAAATAAGCAAAATTAGCGCCACCATTGGCAAAAAGTGTCTCTACTGTCTTCCACTGGCCCTCTTCTCATTAAGAAATTCCCCAAGTTCGGATCACCACCTCACGCCCCACCAGCTTGTCACCGGACGATCCATAAATGTAGCGGTCCCTCCCAGCAGGCCCAAAACAGATACTGAGTCGTCCTCTGAGATTGTTAAGGCTGAGCTTTATGACTTCTTGTGCACACTAACCCGCGCTGCGCAGTTCCTCTCTGTCCAGGTATCCAGAAGGAAGGAGAAGGGCTCCATCGATCCTGAGCTCCCACCTATCCGTCCTGGGACTCTGATCTTTATCCGAGGGCACGTCAGGAAGTGGAAAGACCCCAAATTCGACGGCCCCTTTGCAGTGACTGATTCATCTCCAACTGCCGTCCGGATAGCTGAACGCAAAGCATGGATACACCGGCGAGACGTTCAGCTCGCTCCTGTGCCCCCGCAGCAATAGACAATGAACTAAGAGAGGAAAGAGACATGCCCATGGTCCCCCTGAATGAGGACAGCGGTTTCCCGTCCACTGCCGAAGAAGAAGAAGAATAAGAAGAAGGCACACCCGTGCTGGTCCAGGAATACAGCAGCCACAATGCGAAGTTATGTACTCTTGTCACCTTTATGTTTTGTATCATTGTTGGAGTGGCACTAATAACTTTTAATTGGTGCGTCTATTTTCTTGCTGTAAAGAGTTTTAATGAGATAAGTACCAGAAATGCCCTAGAATACACAGGTTCAGCATCTGTACCAACAGTCACACTTAAACAACAGACAGCAACACAACACACACTAGGTCCTGAGCTCCCGGAAAATAGTACTGCCAGCAGCGCACCTACCAGTGTGCATCCCGAGTACTCACTCGTCACCCCAGGGGACAGAAATAGGTCATGGGATAGGTCTGCCAATATCACAGGAAGACAGCAAGTGTCCCGCCAACGCCTTTCCCGTCACCATAGAACACGCCGATTTGCTATTGCCCCGTACGGAACAAAACCCCTTGTCCCCCGCAAGAACGCTAATAACCAGAAAGCAGGGCACAAAACATTCGATCATCTTGTGAAGATACAAGAGGGCCTAGGACCCATACTAGGCCTACAACTATCAGTGAGAGATCATTCAGTCCACTCTTCCCTAGTAGACAACTCCTGGTACAGGGACATGACAGCAGTGGGGAAGTCAAGGACAAATGATTCCTGTTATGTATGTTCATACATCCCACATGCAGTAGGGGCTGACAGACTGCTATTTCCTAAAGAGGTCCCCCCACACATCACCATGTGCCTTCTGCACTTGTATCTTTGCCGCTTAGAGGGACAGATCCAGATAAATACGGTGGAATAAGACATTGAAGGTGTCAATACAACAGTGTGGGACTATACCCCCATCATATACAAAATTGTCACTGGGACAGCCGCCCTGACAAAAGAAATAAAAAGATTCTATCAAATGAAACACCTAAACGCACCTTATTATGACTCACTATTCAGGATACAAGGGTTTACTGCAGTAACGATACCCCCAGCCGAGTGCGATCCATCTATACCACACGATGAAAGTTCCTGTCCGTGCAACAATAGAACTGTGCTGAACATACGAGCACAGCTCTATGTCAAAAATAAATGGGTCCATGTCCGTACACTATTCTGCAGGGCAGCTTCCTTAGGCCCCCCTTGGGCTGGCGAAACAGACTGGGTGGGAGGCATTGACTGGGATGTTGAGGAAAACTGCGAGGATATTTGGAATAAGGAAGGGAAAAGATACACCTGGGGTGGGGAAGGAATGTCCGAAAGTAAAAAAGCATTTAAACTAAAATATCCTTCTCTTTGTTTCCTAGGCAATGGCTCCACCTCTGTTGGGCGTAACACAGACTGTAACAGAACGGTCTTCAACTTCGATATGCAGTTTGGCACCTCCGCATTAATGGACTACTACTGGGCTTGTGGAGAACGCCTCTATCTCCACCTACCTCCTCAGTGGCTCGGACTGTGCTCTTTGGTGACTTTGCATGAAGTACATCTGGTTGTGCCGGCATCAAATGCCTCTCACATACTGACACACCCCATGTCAGGCGACGTGACATTCCTCCACCGCCACCGGCGAACAGCGGAGTACTTTGCAGGCGAAGCTCTTGGTAAAGTTCCAGAAGAATTCCGCCTCTTCAACGAGGCCCAACTTTTCTTTGGAGGAGCAGTCCCAATGTTCCAAACTCAGGCTAATGCTCGCTGGCTGGAAGTGATGCGCTATGAGGTCATGAAAGCCATCAACAGTACCAGAGATGGACTAAATGCCATTAGGGAAGAACTGCGCCCATTGAGACTAATGGTTCTGGAACATCGCTACTTCCTGGACATGCTGACTGCCAAAGACGGTGGTTTGTGTCACCAAATCGGGAAGTCTTGCTGCACGTTCATACCAGGAAATGACGAGGACAACAGATCAATCGCAAGAGCCATTGAGGAATTGACCAACTTGGGAAAAGAAATAGTCGATGAAGGAGGTGCCCCTGCGGACATTATTCCAACAGACTGGTTCAATTTTGACTGGATGCCTTCGTGGCTCACAGGAATTTTAAAATTGATAATACCGATTGTTGGGATTTTCATAATACTGTGTTGCGCTTTTCAGATTGGGAGCCATTGCATTAAAAGATTAGGTTCCAAGGCAGTTGGGATGAATTATGCTAGCACAGGGATCTACCAGATAGCGAAGTATGAAGTCATGGATAGAATTCCCGGGGATGGGACGGGAGTACAATTACAAATGGGCGAGATAACAGCACCTGGCACCCACGGTGACATACCCACTGCTCCCCCTCTGCCCCCAGGCAGAGACACCCAGAGCAGGAGCCCTACAGCCGCCCAGTATGAGCGTCTGCTTAATGACCGAGATGCAGAATATGTCAAAATACTCCTTAGGTCAGACGGAGAAACAACAAAGGAGAAAGAGCAGATCCAAGGTACATTCAAGTGTTATGTTAATGGCATGCCCTGGATACCTCCACTAGCTGTAGGGTCGCCAAGATACTCAGTAAAGAGTGTGTTCATAAATGAACAAGACGGGGGTGATGATGAAGGGTTAAAATCACGCTCTACCATCTGATCCCCAGAAAGGGCATCTCTTAGCTGTCTTGGTAACAAAATGTCACATATGACCCTGCCAGAGAGAACCCGAAATATGCTTGAAGACCCTAAATTTTTGCTATGCATGATCAACTTATTAAATCCCACTAACTCCCTGAATCCTGGGGTTATAGACCCAAGGCTGAGGCCCAGAAGACATGTCTTGGCCTAACAAAGTGCAATAGGCCACAATAAAATGAATACAACATTTCTCTGCTGCACTGAAAATAACATGGCAAATTAGCTTAATGTGGAGTAGTCATTTTCCACAAAGTCCAACACCCACCCACACATACACAGACCGGTGCACGTTGGTACAGCTTCCTGAAAACCTTGCTAGAGTAATATTTTGAAACATAGCTTGCACGAAGAAAAAAAAAAAACAGCAACCTCTCGCAATAATAAATGTACGTGACAAAAATGTTCTTTTTTCAGAAATGTACAAATTGTTCTATTTCAAAATGTCCGTAACAAAATGTTCCTTAGAGACGTCCTTCCGGTGTCCTAGGACACATGTGGTTAAACTGCCTGCACTGAATGGGCGTTGGCCAGTGCGTCACCATAGAACCTTGGTTCCTCAATTTCAGGTATATCAGACCCAACTGTCAGATTCTAAGGCAGAACTTTCCTGCGGATGCCTGGCATTGAGCGTGGTTTGTTCTCCGGCTAGCCGAGACATCTGACTTGGGACACCGGCGCCTTTCTCAGGTTGTTGATCTCCCAGGGCAGATACCCCTTCTGCTACTTTATATCTTTGATATAACCTTTTAGCTATCTCTCTCTCTTCTAGTCATTATGGGACTGGTCTCATTTCTAGAAACCACCCGACACTGAATTTAATAGCAAAATGTTCTATTCTGAGCTAATTCTACTGGTGCCTTCCTAGCCTTGATCCATTAGGGGTCCTGATAGAAATGTTTAACCTAATGAGTATAGATCTGTCTTAAATATTTTGCCCGAATGCACTAGAGGTCTACATCAATGTGCTCAGTAGCTTAGGATCTTTGATCATCTGTGCTCGTGTTCATATGTATACATTTTATTCCAGTCTTGCCTGGCGATATTTTGAGCATTTGTCATCTAGCATTTACTCCAGACAGAGTGAAGTGTGGATCCTTTGTAGGAACTTGCCTTAGCGCCTGAACTGATATGCATTTATTTTTCTGCTTGTGAACTAAAAATAAAAGTGCCACTCCAAACTTGAAATTCTGGTATCTTACACCTTTATTCCTTGTCTCTCAGTGGAATGCTGTGTTGGTGATTTGAGTCCACACCCGAGGTGGTGACCACTGACCGAAAGGGTCAAGATTTACCCTTTCTCACTTCCGGTCGGTTACCGGTCTAGTGCTGGGGATTGACAGCCGCCGCACAGCAGGGCTGATTGGTGGGTGGGTGGGGACTCTGCCCATATCACTCACACTGGACCAAGCGCGCAGCGCGCGAGCCGGCGGCGCGCCAAAAGCAAGCCCGTCTGCGCCCGTCCGCGCCCTACCGGGCCCAGGGGCCAGACCCCCTGCCCATGGTATACGGTACAGTTTCTCTGACCTGCACTGGCTCAAAGCCCTCTGGCTCCTCTCGACCACAAGGTTGCCATCCCCCTCAAAGCGGAGGGACTATTGAGGCCCCCCCATGAGAAAGTCTCTGATCGACCGCGGAGGGCTGCAACCCTCCAAAACCCCCCCCCCGACCCTTACCTTTGCCTCCTTAAATACCCGCTCGCTCCAAAAACACCACCTAGAGGTTTTTTCCCTGTTACAAGATGAAACAATCGACCTCTTGGGTCTCTCGGAGACCTGGCTGGAAGATTCATCTACCCCCGATCTGGTAGCTGCCATCCCGCCCAACTACATGGCCATTTATCACAACAGGCCAGGCAGCACACGTGGTGGCGGGGTGGCCATACTGTATAAAAACACCATGAAAGCCGAGACCCTGTTCGCGGAAAGCATCGAAGGGGCGGAAGTACTTGGGGTCAAACTCCACTCTTCCTCACGGTGTGTCATCGCCATAACCGTGTACCGTCCCCCTAAAACTCCACCCAAGTTCGTTAAATGGTTAGTGGAACTGGCACATGATCTCTGCTCCTGCTACCAATGCCTAATTATATTGGGCGATTTCAATTTCCATTGGGAGGCATCCCCTAAAGAGAATCAAGCCACCCTCCTAGATGAAGCTCTGACCGCTCTTGGACTGAGCCAATCTGTCACTGGCCCCACCCATGCTAAAGGTCATACTTTGGACCTAGTCTGGACCTCATTGCCTCTCTCTAGCCCCCCTGTCATTCAACCCTGTGCCTGGTCCGATCACTCTATTATCTATGGCACCATTCAACCCCCCATACTAGGACCCCAACCATCTCCAAGATGGAGAGTAATCAGAAGCTGGAACAAAATCAGTGCAGTTGAACTCGCCCCTGCCCTCAGACTGTCTGGCCCGCCTGACTATCCCTCTGGAGATGTCAATGTAAAAAACCACGCTCTGGCGAAAAGAATTAACAAGGCCATTGATAGTCTTGCACCCGCAAGTAGGGAAAGAATTAAAGACAAGGGGAAAGGAGCCCCGTGGTTTATCGACAAACTACGCACTCTGAAACAACAGCTTCGCCAAGGGGAAAGAGCCTGGCGAAAAGCATACGACCCTTCAACTCGCTCACACTATCTCGAAGTCTTTTCAGCTTACAAACACGCTATACAGACTGAAAAGTCGGTCTACTATGAAAACAAGATCGTGTCGGCCCCCAACACGCAGAAAGAAACGTTTAAAGTTCTAAAAGAACTCCGACAGGTCAAAGAACAGAAACCTGCCTTTAACAAGGAGGATTGCGAGAAGTTCCAAACCTTCTTCACCTCCAAAGTGGAGGACCTCTTGACTACCATCGAGAATAACCCTAAGCTGTCATGTTCTCTAAATCCAGTCCCCTCTGGCCATTCCCTAGAACTCCCCCTTATGTCCTTCCCTATGCTCACACATGAGGCCTTGGGGCCACTCTTCGGACGTGTGAAGTCAGGTTCCCCAGCCGACCCCTGCCCACCGAGGATCTACATCATGGCCCTCCCTGAAATTGAAAGCGAGACTCTGTCACTCCTGAACACGTCTCTGGAAACAGAAGTGGTCCCGAGCGAATTTAAGGAGGCGCGCGTGATCCCCCTCTTGAAAAAACCGGGGGCCGACACTGAAAATGGGAAAAATTTTCGACCCATATCCCAGCTCCCGTTCCACGCCAAATTCCTGGAGCAACACGTGCTTGCCTCCCTTGCACACCACCTAGCGGCCAACGATCTTCTGCAATTTAACCAGGCGGGCTTCCGACCTCATCACAGTACCGAATTAGTGATGTTGGCAGTCCTAGACGACCTGAGACTGAGAGCCGATTCGAAGGACCCCTGCGCCCTGATTTTGTTAGACCTTTCCACGGCCTTTGATACCGTGAACCACCAGCTACTTCTGTCGCGGATGTCCGAGTTCGGGGTGCAGGGCATTGCAATGACATGGCTCACATCCTTCCTAAAAGATCGCTCTCAGAGAGTGTAGTTGGGGGAAGCAGTATCCAGGTCAGGTACTCTCCCTTGCGGAGTCCCTCAGGGATCCGCACTGTCCCCCCTTCTATTCAATGCTTACCTTCAGCCATTGATAGCTGCGCTCAATCAGTTGGAGTGCCAAATATACAACTACGCAGACGACACCCAAATTATTATCCGGATAGACAACTCCTCACCAGCGCACCAGAAAGTACAGAACATCCTAAAATTCACAATAAACTGGATGTCGGCCAATTATCTGAAAATCAATCCGGATAAGACGGAGGTGCTGGCAGTCACTAATGACGCCAACCCCTGGAACTGCCTCTTTTGTCCACCCGAGCTGGGCAAATACCCTGAGCCAGCTACAGCAGTCAAAAAAAAGCCTGGGAATAAAAATTGACAACAAACTAACCCTGGCTCCCCAGGTATCCACCACTGTCGGGGTTTGTTCCAACATAATCAGGCAGCTGCGAAAACTGGCCCAGCTACTCACCTTCGAGACCCTCAAACGAGTGGTAGTAGCACTTATCCTATCCCGCCTGGACTACGGCAACTCACTTTACCTAGGACTCCCAGATTACCAACTGGCTAGACTTCAGACCACCATGAACGATGCGGCTCGGCTTGTGTTCAAAGTCCCACGCCGCACTCATGCCTCCCCCTTCTACGCCAGCTACACTGGCTCCCCATCAGACAGAGGATCAAGTTCAAGGGTTTGTGCATTGCACACAAGGCCATCTATGGCAATGCACCAACCTACATAAAGAACAGCCTTGCGAACTACGCCCCTACCGGAGCACTTCGATCCTCGGAAGCCAGGTTGCTAGTTTGTCCCCGCACACGCCTGTCCTCCATGGGAGGCAGAGCTTACTCGTCTATCATTCCACAGATCTGGAACAGACTGCCCGACAACCTCCGTAAGGAACACCTACTGTTTCCCTTTAGAAAATATTTAAAAGACCTCCTGTTTAAAGAAGCCTGGGGCGCGCAGTAAAGTACCTGCCTCCCCACCCTCAACACTAGCAGGCCCCTCTATCAAAGCGCTTAGAGACCGTTGGTGATAACGCGCTATACAAATATAAATACAATTACAAATTACAAATTTATACCCTGGCGGACAGGCCTTCCTGGCATCGACCTTACCCTCAGGGAAAGTCCACGTTTCTGTCATAAATAAGGCATCAAGCTCATGAACCTCAAGCAACAGCTGTACCTCCACACCGTGCTTGGGTAAAGATCTCACATTCAAAAGCCCACAAGCGAGAGTGCCACTCATCAGAAAGTCTGACAGGGGAAAGGCGGTGTCAGAAAACAAAAGAGCCCCCTTGTCACTGCCCATCTCTCCAATGTGGTTCAGGTCTTTGCTGGAGTAACGCCTAGGACCACCACCCACAGCTGGTCCCGGAACCATCCTAAAAGTGCAGCATAACTGGTGCTGGGCGTGTCCTTGGCGCGGACAGGCGCAGACGGGCTTGCCATTGGTGCGCCGCTGGCGCGCCCGCTGCGCACTTGCGCCAGCGTCCGCTTTTCACTCTGAGAGTCCTGGGAGGTTATGGGAGGCTAGACCACCACTCCGCTACTCCCAAGATGGCGGGTCCGCTCGCACGGACGGGCCCCCAGGTCGGGAAAAGCCGGAGGAGAAAGGGCGAATCACCCTCTAACACCGCAGGTAAGTGCAAAGTGTGCAATGTACTTTTAATAATTTTTTTAAAAGAATAGGCGAAATTAGGCAAACATGAACAGGGTATTTTTTAAACCCACAGCGAGTAAATTAACGCAACCAAGAGCCACACGCAGTCAGCTCCTCGCCAGCAGCCTCCCACCTTCGACCTGCCCTCACACGCTGCACGCTCTCACGCTCTTTTTTAAAAGAATAGGCAAAATTAGGCAAACATGAACAGGGTATTTTTTTAAAACCACATATTACATCACTTATGACACGTTAAATGACATCATTGATGACATCTAAAATAATGAACCCACATTTCTTTTTTATGAACCTTGCGCCAGGCGGGGGAATTAGATAAGGGTATTCCTACCCTGCCCCCTATGTACTATTTTTTGTGACATGCAGAACACAGGAACCGAGTCTATTTCCTGTAAGTGCAGGCGCAACATTTCTCTCGATGTTGCAACCAGACAGTCACATCGCTCAACCCCACGGGACCACTCTCAAGTTGACCAACAAGAAAACAACGCTATCTCAGCCAATTAGAATGCTTTTTTAAAATTCCCAGTAGATCAGAATTACCACCAAACAAAATGTCCAGATATCAATACTACCCAACAAAGTTACACCACATCACAACAGGCGTTGGCAAAGCCGACCGGTCATGCTTGCATTGGGTGTCCTGGCTCACAAATTAAAGAAAAGCCTGCTGGAGTGAAAAAAAACTATATAACAATGATTGCTTTCAGTACACAATGCATTTATGAGATTTAAAAAAATTATGTGATAATTAAATATACTTTTCAGATGGTGAAATGGTCCGCCAAGCATTGCAAAGGAAATATTCCATAAGAGGAGGAATAATCATACTAAATAGCCAATAGCATGAGGTGAGAAGGATATTCTCGTTTGGTTGCAGCCTTAGCTCACTCAGTGCACAACTTGATAACAACAGGTGCAGGCGCGGCCCGTGCAGGTAACAATAGTGGGGCGGTGAGGCCAGGTTGGGGGGATTTCGAGGGACGATGCTGAGGGAAAATTAAATACATAAATAATTTTTATTCAGCATCGTCCCTCAAAATCCCACCCAACCCGGCCCCATCGCTCCACCGCTGTTACCTGCACGGCCCGCGGCTGAACAGATGTGCAAAAACCAGCGCCATCAAGCTAGACCTAAAAAGCATAAGAGACCATCATGGTTAGTTGTTCAGGGGACTTATGTCTGGGTAAAACAAACCCTAATTGAAGAACTTTATTATAAATAACACATATAACAAATGATTATAACTCATGCACCTCCATACAGAGTGTATTCAGTAGCCAAGCTACTCTAACTATAACTTGCCACTCTACCATGCACTCTGTTCTCACAAAAGATTTGATCTGCAATGTCATTACTGTTCTTGTAAACACTATTATTTTAGACAGTATAAGTGAGATAATATAAAACAGTAGAAGTAGTTCATGGAGAAGGCAGGAGTTATAGTTACTGTAGTGTGACTACTGAATCAAATACTCTGGGCCCGATTCACACAGGTAATCTGAGACAAAATTCTAACTTTACGACTTTTGGTATTCACTGAGGTAATTTACAAGTCGTATCTTTTCGTCCGCAGTTGGTCAGGAACAGCGTACAACAGCAGGGTTTATGTAAAATGAGGGTTCAGTTTTGCTCATAAACAAAACACAGAATATTATTTGTATCAGAAATAAATATCATTCATGCTCCTTCTCTTCTGAATCCAGATTTCTGTTCTAGGCCAAGGGACCAGAACTGTAAAGCAGAGAGTCAGTAGTTCTGCATTCCAGCTTCTAAGCACTGGAATTCTTTACTGTTCAAGATTCAATTTTTACCTAGCCGTCAAGCTTTCAGAACCCTGTAAATAACTAAAATGTTTCAACATCTCCGTCTCCTCGGATTCGATTGAATGATGATGGAAGGGTTCTACATCAGAGCTTCAGAGGTAAATGTCATGCACTGCAAGGGTTAACCCAGAGAGCTGCAGCTCACGTTTTTCTGCTTTCACTTCTCCTGCTTTCTACACTGTTCTCTGGCCACTGTTACAGAATCATCAATGATGAATAAAATTAACAAACACCACAACCCGATCTGAATATTTTCCATTAGGAGATTGTTAAATTGGCATGAGTGTGTTGGGTGTTTGTGTTTTATCACTAATCTCTCAAAGTAGCAGAAAATACCCTTTTAAATCCAAGCATTGTTCATAGTGTTGCTTTTACAAGTAACACAATCAAGTGTGCTTGGATTTTTATTTTGTCATAACTCTCTCACAGAATAAAAACCAACAATGTTTCTTTCCATATAGGCTCCCAAATGTTTTCTGGTATTCCATGTTTTACCCCCAAAAGTAGGGAAATGATCAACAGCAGGGAAAATACTCTTTTACAATTTTTTAATATATTTGTTGTTCTTCTTTTTTACTAGTTCAGTCTTCTAATATCTGTTTTTTTCAGCTAGTATGTGAATGTCCCAGATAATTGTAATGATCTAATTTTCTATAATGCCTTTATTGGAACTGGAGGTCCCTATCGCACGCACGCCCCCTATGCTGGGGGCGTGCGTGTCCGGACCCTTGCTTCATCGTTAGGCTAAGTAAGGACACCATCTGAGATAGCCCTGCTCACCCCCTTAGAAGCTTGGTACGAGCAGCCAGGCTTATCTCCATGGCACGAGTGTTCAGTATGCGCAACCAAGCTCACAGTAACCCCATGATGTCATCACAAATAGACTCCACACGAGTAATGATAAAAAGGAGTATAATCTTTATATAAGCAATTAAACGCTCCAACCACATGATACAAAATCAACATATAAGAATGGGTAGTATTCTTTCCGGTGGGTGGGTAGGTTCTAATCCCAACCACCGCTTCTTAACCAACAGTTAAGCTCACTTCTAACCGTTTCCCAAAAGGTTATGCAAGTCGTATTGCTAGAATCACACACGTTGCAAAAGGAAACAATACTGCAATGCGTGACGATATTCTCTTATACAGTGCAACAGAGAAACAATGCCATACATAGCACCACAGTCATGTACTTGCAAATTAAGGAATAATGCAATGTGTATCACCATCAGCATGCCCTGTACCAGGAAGAAACAAAGCAGTGTGTCATGCTACAATCCTGTACAGTGCAATATAGAAATAATACTCTGTGCCACGTTATACTCAGATACTGTGCACTGAAGAAATAATGCAATTCGCCAAATTACAATCAGGTAATATGCAAGGGAGAAATAACGTAGTGTGTAGCGCACCAAGCATAAAGTTTGTCATGCACAAATGTGGTCAGGCGTCATACGACGGTTCGATAGTTCGTTAGCAGCAATTAGGCAAAGTGTAATACAGAAGTTTTACGTGCTCTGTTAACAGTGCCCCCGCTAGGGATCGAATGTTGGCACAAAAAGTACTGCTTCTCACTCCGGTGCCAGTACTGCCCCGTCCTGGGTCTGCCCGGGCCAGGATCAGAGCCGAAGCAATGGCTCGCGCAACTGACTGAAGTGGGAGGCCAGGAAAGTGTCCCTCCGGGCCCACACCCCACCCCAGGTGTTAATCCACGTTACCTGAGGGGCCGCAATCCCATTCTCCTCCCCGACGTCAGTGACTTAGGCCTTGATCCAGAACTCCATACACATGCTCCCGGACCTAGGATTATATCCTGATTATGTTTTGGTTAGGCGCCTTGACGCCCGAAGGGCTAAGTTGCGCAACATAAGTCTTTTTTCATTCATTCAACTCCTTCATGGGTTGTGGCGGACTCGGGCCAGTGGCTCAGTTCTTTTGTGGCTGCCGGTTTGGGCTGCTGCTGATTGACTCTGAGGGCCCCAATGACTTGGCCCTCACTCCAGCGGTCTCAGTTGACATCACGACCCACTCTCAGCACTGTGGATACTTTAATTCAATTTGGTGCACACTCGAACCTGGCACTCCTCGCTAGCACCTCAACATGCACACTGTACGTGCAAGACTCGCCTCTTCTTTGGTGCTCACAATGATCCAGCACTCTTCACCAATGCTCCGCTTGCACATCAACACGCACCCTGCACGTTCGAGCCTCTCCACTTCTCCCGGTGCACACGATGTCCAGGCACTCTTCACCAACGCCCTGGCTGCACCATGACACGCACTCCTGCACATCAGAGATTCACTTCCACTTTTGGTGCCTCTGAGGCCCAGGCGCTCCTCACCAACACCCGGGCTGCAACACAACACGCACCCAGCGCGTCCGTTTTCCCTTGGAACTCCAGGTACCCAAGATCACAGGGGACAACTTGCGAAGGTCTCAGGCTAGACAGAGCACACACACCGACGGCGTATATGAGAGTCTTCTCTGGAAACTTTTATATTCCTGAGTTTCCAAAACAGGGTGCCCGCTCACCTCGGGCGCTTGGGATTTCAAGACACAACACAAACCACAGTGTTTTTTCAAGCAGGGGGACCCAGCACCTCCAAACACTGTCCTAACAGCATCTTCCTTAGTTAGAAAAGCAAACTGCAGACCAGCCCCAGATCACGAAGCAAGGATTAGACTTTCACCTGCAGTCTCTTCAGTTGCTTCTTCTTTAGCAGAGGGTCCTCTTGACAACAAAATGGGTCCAAGCCTTTTCAGTCTCAATCCATATCTGTTTCATTACAACGTTCAGGGGTTTCAGCTCTCATAGTTATACCCCTAACTGTCTTTGAAGTTTGTATGTGCTCAGGGGTCCCTGACCCCTTCCCTAAATCAGTTCTGGGTGTCTCCCTCCCAGTGTCACCTCTCTCCCATTGATACTGGGGGGCTGGAGCCTTAATCCTTCGGCAGGAGATGGGTCAATTGGTTTACAACACCAGCCCAGGCCTTTTCACCTACAGGGCTTCTCCTCTCCCTACTCCCCAGATGCAGGGCAGCCTGGTGCCAGCTAAACCCCTCCCTGGGTCAAGCCCTCTCCCAGCTCCTCTCACCTTTCAGTTCCAGACAGACAATCCACATTTCAGAGACACACAGAAAGGCTCAGAGTACAAACTCAGACACTTTCTAAAAGAGTGGCTTATAAACACACAGTGACAAAACCACCTACACAGAAAGATGCATTATGACACTGTGAGTCCATACGTAACAAACTTTACCTCTCCATTATAAACTGACTGAAAACTAGGCTAACAAATACAACACCTTGCCTCCCCAATTCTGTCCTATGGGCAGAATGGCCTTTCAACAGTGAAAAACGAAATGATGAGATTATCAGTGTCAGAACATAACACACAAACACAGTTTATGTTCTGCCTTTTACCTACACTGCACCCTGCCCAGGGGCTACCTGGTACCTACCACATGGGTGCCCCATGTGTATGTAAAATGGAAAGTCAGGCCTGACAAGTGGTTACATTTGTCAGGACTACATGCTAACTTAGCATTCTGCGAGCAGGCCCTGCACTAAAGGCCTGAGTTCCCTTCTCTGCACACCCTTGCATTACTAGCCCTTGCACACACAGTGCATATCACTAGGGACTTTTTACTAGTAAGGCAACATACCAATCATGGCCAACCAATCACCATTACAGTTTACATAGGGAACGCCTGTACTTTGACACTGATCAGCAGTGGCAAAGTACCCAAAGGATCTAAATTGGCAACTCTATGTCAGGAAAATAGTCTAGGGGGAAAGCAAAACGTTTTGGGAACCAAAAAGTCCAAGTCCTACAGCCTTCATACCACAGTGACTGAATTTTGTTTGCGTCAGTGTCCGTCCACAGAAGGGTCAGTATTATTGTTGAAGTACTTAAATTCCTTACCAAATTCACTGAATCTCTATGTTTTTTTCCATGCGTGTTGAGTGATGGTGAGTATCTGCTGATGCCTTTGTAGGGTTAAAAATTGGCAAAAGCTCTTCACACATTCATGGCTATGCTATGGATTTTCATCTGTGGCTGTTCACTGATGTCTATGTAGGTTTGATAAGAAATAAAAGCTCTTCACAAATTCACAGCACTTGAAAAGATTTTCTCCTGGGTGTGTTCACTGAGGATACCTCAATGCTGAATAGTAACTAAAACTACTTTGACTTTCAGTGCATTAGAATAATTTTTCCTCCAGTGTGTGTTTTCTGAAGAGGTTTTAAGTGTGATAATTGACTAAAGCGCTTCCCACATTCACTGCACTTGAATAGTTTTCCCCAGTGTGTGCTCACTGATAACTTAATGTTGAAGAGTAACTAAAACAATTTTCACATTCACTGCAATTGTATGTGTCTTCCCCTGTGTGTGTTCGCTTATTAATCCTTAATGTTGAAGACTCACTAAAACTAATTCCGCATTCACTGCACTTGAATTGTTTTTCCTCAGTGTGTTCTCTGATGCTGTTTTAGGTGTGATAATCGGCGAAAACTCATCACACATTCACTGCACTGATATGGTTTTTCCCTAGTGTGTGTTCGCTGATGAATCCTTAACGTGGACGATTCACTAAAACTACTACCACATTCACTGCACTTGAATGATTTTTCCCCTGTGTGTATTTTCTGATGCTGTATTAATCCTGATAAATATATAAAGCTCTTCCCACATTCACTGCAATGGTATGGTTTTTCCCCTGTGTGTGTTCGCTGATTAATCCTTAATTTTGAAGATTCACTAAAACTACTTCCACATCCGCTGCACTTGAATAATTTTTCCCCTTTGTGTGTTCTCTGATGCTGTTTTAGTCTTGATAAGTACATAAATCTCTTCCCACATTCACTGCAATTATATGGTTTTTCTCCAGTGTGTGTTCTCTGATGCTATTTTAGGTGTGATAATCGATTAAACTTCTTCACACATTCACTGCAATGATATGGTTTTCCCCCTGTGTGTGTTCTCTGATTGTGTTTTAGGTGTGATAATCGACTAAAGCTCTTCAGACATTCATTGCACTTGAATGTTTTTTCCCCGGTGTGCATTTGCTGATGAATCCTTAATGTTGAAGATTCACTAAAACGACTTCCAGATTCACTGAACTTGAATGATTTTCCCCTGTGTGCGTTCTCTGATGCCGTTTTAGGTCTGATAATCGAACAAACCTCTTCTTACATTCACTGCACTGGTATGGTTTTTCCCCGGTGTGTGTTCGCTGATGAATCCTTAATGTTGAAGATTGATTAAAACTACTTTCACATTCAGTGCACTTGAATGGTATTTCCCCTGTGTGTGTTCGAAGATGAATCCTTAATTTTGAATATTCACTAAAACTACTTCCACATTCGCTGCACTTGAATAATTTTTCCCCTTTGTGTGTTCTCTGATGCTGTTTTAGTCTTGATAAGTACATAAATCTCTTCCCACATTCACTGCAATTATATGGTTTTTCTCCAGTGTGTGTTCTCTGATGCTATTTTAGGTGTGATAATCGATTAAACTTCTTCACACATTCACTGCAATGATATGGTTTTCCCCCTGTGTGTGTTCTCTGATTGTGTTTTAGGTGTGATAATCGACTAAAGCTCTTCAGACATTCATTGCACTTGAATGTTTTTTCCCCGGTGTGCATTTGCTGATGAATCCTTAATGTTGAAGATTCACTAAAACGACTTCCAGATTCACTGAACTTGAATGATGTTCCCCTGTGTGCGTTCTCTGATGCCGTTTTAGGTCTGATAATCGAACAAACCTCTTCTTACATTCACTGCACTGGTATGGTTTTTCCCCGGTGTGTGTTCGCTGATGAATCCTTAATGTTGAAGATTGATTAAAACTACTTTCACATTCAGTGCACTTGAATGGTATTTCCCCTGTGTGTGTTCGATGATGAATCCTTAATTTTGAATATTCACTAAAACTACTTCCACATTCGCTGCACTTGAATAATTTTCCCCCTTTGTGTGTTCTCTGATGCTGTTTTAGTCTTGATAAGTACATAAATCTCTTCCCACATTCACTGCAATTATATGGTTTTTCTCCAGTGTGTGTTCTCTGATGCTGTTTTAGGTGTGATAATCGACTAAACCTCTTCACACATTCACTGCAATGATATCGTTTTTCCCCTGTGTGTGTTCGCTGATGGTGTTTTAGGTCTGATGATTGACTAAAGCTCTTCAGACATTCACTGCACTTGAATGGTTTTTCCCCTGTGTGTGTTCGCTGATGATTCCTTAATGTTGAAGAATCCCTAAAACTATTTCCACATTCACTGCAATGAATGGGTTTTTCCCCAGTGTGTGTTGCCTGATGCTGTTTTAGGTGTGCCGATCGACTAAAGCTCTTCACACATTCACTGCATTTGTATGGCTTTTCCCCTGTGTGTGTTTGTTGATGTTTTTGGCAAGATGATAACCGACTAAAACTCTTTACACATTCAGTACAATGGTATGGTTTTTCCCCTGTGTGTATTCGATGATGATTCCTTAATGTTGAAGAATCCCTAAAACTATTTCCACATTCACTGCAATGAAAGGGTTTTTCCCCAGTGTGTGTTGCCTGATGCCGTTTTAGGTGTGCCGATTGACTAAAGCTCTTCACACATTCACTGCATTTGTATGGCTTTTCCCCTGTGTGAGTTCGCTGATGTCTTTGTAGGACTGATCATTTCTTAAAGCTCTTTACACATTCAGTGCATTTGAATTGTTTTTCTCCTGTGTGCATTTGCTGAGGGTGCATTAGTTCTGATGACGAACTAAAGCACGCACATCATGTGTCTGATACTTCTCTCTCAGTTAGTGTCTCTGAGTTGGGTATATATTTGTTTACATACCATGACTGTACTTCCTGATGGGCCAACATGGCTGATAAAGCATGTGTATTATTCTCGCATTCCCTGTATGTGTGTGATATTTTGCACATTTGCATTTCGATTTAACAACAAAGTTTAATGGTCACCAACTACTTGCCACACTTATAATGTGTGTAAGACTTCTCTGTGGGCAATTGTGTCTTTAGACCTGTTCTCCTTCTGGTCGGTGAAAATTGGGACAGTACTCTGTATTTTAGACAGCATAACTCATCTTTACTTTAACTTTCAGTTGTTTGGCTCCACTCCATTGTGCTTTTCTCTGGTTGCTGTGGAACGGCCTGAAATAATTTATAATACACCTCTAGCACTGAATAGTGGTTTGATATCACTTTAGAACTGAAAGCAGTGCTGTAATCACATCCTACATTCGCACAATCAGAGCTGGCATTGGACATGTTTCCAAAGGAGGTGGTTTATCAGGGTTGTCTTAATTTTCTAGAGGTCATTTCTTCATCTTGAGGCATGGAGGTGCACAGCTGAGACTCGTAGAATCACGGAATTGCCCTTGTCTGCTTCATCCAGGATCTGTCAGTTTATGTTTTGGTTCATCTGTCTCTGACGGCACTTATGTTTTCCTGAACAATGGAACTCAATATTTTGGACTGCGCTTTTGCAGCTTTACAGTATTATCTTCATTGGTCTTAAACATTTTGTAAATTCAAGGATTGTTTTCTGTTGGATGTAAAGAGAGTTAACATTACTTAAATGGAAACATATTGGAACGTGCATAGACGTTTTAATTGTAAAAACATCTCTTCATTTCCATCTCTGAAACATATGAAGGCACAAAGTACCTTCATACGTATACCGTACACAGATATTTAAATAAAAATTCTGATGAACATGCCACATCATATTTATTTCAGCAAAGGTGGTTATTTAGCAGTGTTCATGGAGCAACTTAGTAAAAAATTGTTTTAAAAAAGGGCGCAGTCGCATAGCACTCATACACTAGTTACAGCTCTATGCAGAGGCATATGGTCAAGATTTTGTTAAAACAAGAACAGCTCTTGGAGCAATAGATATACATTGAAGACCCAAGACAGCAGTGTGAACATTATTTGGAATGCTGCACCATACATCAAATCTGACTGTTTGCAGAGGGGCCTGGATTTCATTCACTACTCCCACATTATGTTGTAGAGCAGCAGTTTATTGATTTTATTTACTCTGTGGTTTTACTTTTCTCAAATATTTTTTTGCCATTTTTAGTTTGCCAGCTTTGAGGATGTTCTGGTCTGTTGTTTAGTTGTCCCACCTTGAACTTTAGAGCTTGAGATAGCACACTAGCCTGGCGGCCTACTAGTTGACAGCTGTGGTGCATCTGTGTAGCGAGGGCATGAATGGTGAGTCAAAACCAAAGCCTGTTAGCATCCTTTCACTCCCGGACCAGCACCCGAAGCACTCAAGTCAAATGGCTCTGTCCATACCTCATATACCTCGGCTGCCCTCCACGCTTTCAGCCATAAAGTAGGACCTGTGCTTGCCCTTATTTACCTGCACCTCGCTAGCATATCCCTGCTGTCAACATTCCCTTTCTACCCCAAAAGCCTTTGAACAAGATTTTCGAACCACGTAATTCCCATGACTTTTCATGGGTCTTTCCTCCCACTCATGCTTTTCAACATTACCTGTACAAACCACCATGGCCACATTTAATGGAACAATACTGAGGTGTGCTCATTCTTTACACAGGACAAAGAATGCACCAGAACAACGCACGCTCCACATCACAGAAAGATAACGTGCCTTCTGCGACTCTCGCACATGGCCAGCAAGTGCACAGTCCCTACACAGCTTTTGCTAAGGCCCACATGCTTAGTACTGCTTTTCCAATACACACAAAATCCCGTAGGCACAGCTCAACAATGTAAAATAAAATAAATTAATGGAGCGAAACGCACTGACAAATGATCCAAAGTGTGGAGTGGCTATGACATTTCTTTACTATTTAAGCTGGTCCTTCCTAAAGCAGCACAGCTTGCTGGCACCAAAGTGTTCTTTCTTAAAGAAGGTTTTATGCATGTGGTATTTGTACAGCACACACCTAGCCAAAAAGCAGTGCTGCTTTCTATCGGGTCCAAGGCAGGCACAGAGTCTACGAGTGATAGTTGAGGTTAGCAGGATGATGGGTAATAGCTGCATTGTAACCGAAGAGCCTGTAACTAACAGCATGTGCGCTAATTCCTTTGCACATTTCTCCTCTGCTATCAGGTAAAGCAGGCACAGACCCGAAACAGACAAAAATAATACATTTATAGCCTAGTACCATTTTGAGATAAAGACCTGGGTACAATGAAGATGAACAGGAAGGGGTGTTAAATGACAAACATTAACCATCAAATATTAACGAGATGCAAACATACCTCTGTTCTGCTTGTGTGGAGGGACTAGCCAGTTGGAAAGAGATCGATGGAAAATGAGACAGGTGTGGAGGTGAGCAAAAAAAATGAAATGTTACCTGAAAGAGCAAAGAGTTAGAAGATATACGGATATTAGAAACGGTAATAAGAACAAACAAGAAAAAGAAATAAACAACGTTTTTTGGGATAAACATCAGCCCAGTGAATGTTTACAGATCAAAAATTAGATGTAATTATTTTGATTTAGTAAAACACTGGGGGAAAAAACAATTTAGAACCCAGAGACACTGAAACAGAAAAGCCTATGCATCTTGTTTTTAATGTGCATCATCAGAGAAGACCTAGACTTTCTGACTCTTTACACTTAGGAAAATCTCAATTCTGAGCATGCATACAACACATATGTGAAGTGCGCACTTGGATGAGAACAAACATAGGACCCGGACCCCCCAGCAATGTCCCCGCCTCCCCCTGACCAACATTCCAAACCCACATATAAATCACCAAGAGATTTGTGTGGGTATAAAAACGGCCATGTTTAATACCAACACTTCATAAACATGACAAGCAATAACATGCATAAGTGATAATAACATTACACTTTTAATAATGACATTTTGTCGTTCTTCATATCCCCCAGCACTAAGGGAGACCCTCGGGCTCGCATCTCGCAACTGAGCATCCTACGCCAGGTGCCGTGCACCTGCCCCTTAAAGGGGTGGGCCCCAACCTCTGATCCTTGTCCGCCATTACCAGGGCCCACCCCTCGACCACCAGGCTGCCCAGGGACCCAGGAGGCTCGAAATCTGTCGCCCTCGCCTCCCCAGCCTGTGGTCACTCCTTCCCAGCGGAGAGCTTACCGTCTCCCCCCTCAGTGCTGGCCTATGGAGTGCGCAAGGCGGACTCCTGTCCATTGTGTCCATCAATGTTCACTGATCGCAGGTCTCATTACCGCAACACGCCCCAAGAAACCATTAAACTAAGGGACGGGTGGGTGGGAGTTACAATCTGAGTCCGAAACTTGTCCCTGGGGGTCAGGAGCGTCGGCACGAAGGTCCTAGGCGAACGAGGGGGCAACAGGAACAGAGACTGAGGCCTTGGGGATTTGCCCCTAAATAGGCCCAAGGTCTCCGCCCCCTCACCTCTCCGGAAGCGCCACCTGACCGCATGCTACGGGCGTGCTACGGGTGGCCGGGTGCCCATAGGGCGAGCCGGCCGCCCAATCTCGTGAGACCGGAGGCGGGGCCCGGATCCTAAGTGCGCGCCCCTTGAATGCGGCGCTTGACATAGGACCCGGACCCCCCAGCAATGTCCCCGCCTCCCCTGACCAACATTCCAAACCCACATATAAATCACAAAGAGATTTGCGTGGGTATAAAAACGGCCATGTTTAATATCAACACTTCATAAACATGACAAGCAATAACATGCATAAGTGATAATAACATTACACTTTTAGTAATAACATTTCGTCGTTCTTCATATCCCCCAGCACTAAGGGAGACCCTCGGGCTCGCATCTCGCAACTGAGCATCCTACGCCAGGTGCCGTGCACCTGCCCCTTAAAGTGGTGGGCCCCAACCTCTGATCCTTGTCCGCCATTACCAGGGACCACCCCCGAACCACCAGGCTGCCCAGGGACCCAGGAGGCTCGAAATCTGTCGCCCTCGCCTCCCCAGCCGGTGGTCACTCCTTCCCAGCGGAGAGCTTACCGTCTCCCCCCTCAGTGCTGGCCTATGGAGTGCGCAAGGCGGACTCCTGTCCATTGTGTCCATCAATGTTCACTGATCGCAGGTCTCATTACCGCCACAAGGGTGGCCAAGGCCCACAGGTCTGCCACCCTCCCCACCTGCGCTCAGAATAAAGGACCACAGTTCCATGATAAAAGTATCGGTGCCCAAGTCCGACAGGTGCACCCCATCTTGATGGAACATAGCATCTCCCCTGATCATCCGATGCTGAATATAGCACAGACGGCCCTTCGCTGAGCACAGCCGCGCCAGTTCACCATTGAGGCGTCTCACCGAGACATTCAAAGATCTGGCCCGCACTCCGGGGCCCCATGTCCTGCGTGGGATCATACCGGACCAGGCAATCCTTGTGGATGGAAAAACACGAGTTTAGTAGAATTTTCACATCACAGTTAATCAGTGATAGGGGTCTGTATGATTAACAAGCATCGACTGCTTTGCAAGGATTTTGGAGGGATATAGATAAGGCCTCCTGCTTGGAGGTTTGGAGAGTGCCCGAATCCCGGGCTTCCTCATATAGCGTTTTTAGGACAGGTATTAAGCCGTCCACGTAGGTTTTATAAAACTCGTCCGGGTAGCCGCCAGGGCTAGGGGCTTACCCCGATCATAGTTGCATGATAGCGGTCTTGATGTCGTCATCCTCAAACGTGGCCGAGAGAAATTCCCAATGGGCATCACTTAGCCAACCCAGGGCTATGGCTATGGCCTCTTAGCATGCGTTCACATCAAGAAGTTGAGACCTGAGAGTGGCGTAGAGGGAAGAATAAAATGACGAGAATATCTTCAGTGCCTCTCTGTAGGTTGCCCTCAGAGTCCCTAATCTCCAGTATGTCGTTTGAGAAGCGAGGCTTGCGGGCCATCTCAGCTAGTGCTTTTCCAGGGTTCTCGCCCTCTCCATATCGCCTGACCTGGTGATATCTACTGCAAAATAGACACTGTCGTTCAGCAGTAATTTGATAGTCAGTAAGTGTGTGTCTGAATTTAGCTCGTACCATCTACAGCATGGGGGCCCTTGAGTCGTAATTCCAGGATGTTAAGTTCAGTTACCTGAGAGTTATGCGGATGTGGAGGAAAATGCCCCCGACACAGATGTTGCGGACAGTAAACTTTATAATGCCCTTGAAGAGGTCTTTTATCTCCTGGCGCGGCTCTCCTCTAAAAGGAGTATCCAAGAGAGCATTAGAGGTTGTCTCCAAAGGGTGGTGGAGAATTTTACCAAGACAACCATATTTGTACTAGGGAATGGTCCAAATATGTGCGGTTCAAGTGCATTGCCTGCACCAACCAAGTGCCAAGCCCTCTGTATATAATCCAGTAGTCTAACCTCGACCAGCGTGAATGTACTGATGAGTAGAATATGCCTTCCTTTCCCAAAGGGTGCACAGTTCTCCAAGCATCCAAGAGTTGGTGCTCGTTAATGACAAACCAGAGGTGTCGATGAGAATTGGTGTAATGGTGTGCCTGGGGGTGGTACCTGGCAAGTTTCGGGTCACTCATTATGTTAAACTTGTCCCCCCAAACAATGTGAGTGGAGCCTACGTTGACAACCAAACACCATAATTTGGTGAAAAAGTTTGCATCATACATGTGTTAGGCCTGTAATAGTTTACCAACGTAACAGATTGGGCAGCCAGTCTGCCCCAAATGATACAGTAACGGCTAAAGAGAACCTGCATGGAACCTGCCGCGACGTAGGGAGTGTTTTTTCGGATAATGATGGCGGTTCCCCTAGCACATGGGAGTTTGATGAGAAGCTGCTGTGGGAAGTCCAAATGTCTCCATGGGTCTACGCTGAGCAGTCACAGGCGACCAATACGTTGTGAAATGCATCACGTAAATTAGTAACTCCAACCCAATCCCACCCCCTCCCACAGCATCAGCCCAATCAATCAATCAATCAGCAAATTTGTAGAGCGCGCTACTCACCCGCTAGGGTCTCAAGGGGCTTGGAGGGGGGGAGTCGCTACTGCTCGAACAGCCAGGTCTTTATTTGCATTCTGAAGGAGAGATGGTCCTGGGTCATCCGAAGGTGGGTGGGGAGGGAGTTCCATGTCTTGGCCGACAGGTAGGATAAGGATCTTCCTCCGGTGGTGGATTTGTGGCTTCGTGGGACGGAGGCGAGGGCGAGGCTGGCAGATCAGAGCTGGCGGGTGTGTGTGTAGAATGTGAGGCGGCTGTTGAGGTATTTCGGGCCCATGTCGTGGAGAGCCTTGTGTGCGTGGGTGAGGAGTCTGAACGTGATGGGCAGAGATGTGGCTGTGGCAAGGGATGTCCAGGATGAGTCGTGCAGAAGTGTTCTGTATGCGCTGGAGTCTTTCCTGGAGTTTGGCTGTGGTTCCGGTTCCCAAAGCCACCACAGACAATGACTCTGACCCCACATGCCCCCCCAAAACATCCCAACGGGGCATTGAACCCTATGACTCAAACCACAAGTATAGTTACAGGGTAGGCGGAAAAGATAAGAAGATTATACGAAGAAAGACAGAAGGCAGAGGATCAGCAGAGGTAGAGGTTGCGAGTAGTTGAGACATTGCACCTTAGTGAGGCCACGGATAGAGGAGGAGAGCAAGTAGGGAACAGTAAGCAAAAGAGGAAGGCAGTAGAGGAGAAGGAAGAGTAATAAAGTAGTCTCTAAAAGGGGTATCCTTCCGGGGTATCGCAAAAGGGCATGGTTGGTCCTCCTTCAGTTAACAAGGGCGTCCAGGACAGTTGTTTAAGGCCTGGAATGAAGCAATTCTGCTACTGCAGCATTACCAGTCGAGCATCTATGTCTGGTCATATGTGGAGCACGATTCAGTGTTCCTTAAGTGATATGTCCCTGCAGAAGCAACGATTCAGGGCTCATTAAGTAGATGATGTCTTAAGCGTTTATTCAGGTGGAGTTAAGCAACTGGTGTGTGGTCTGCCAATCAGTACTCCCCCGTGCCAGGGCACAGTTTATCTTCAAAGGGGGCGCAGCTTAACCTGGTTCTGACATAAGGGATGTGGATCCGATCGCAGGCAACTCCAGTGTGGTCAGAGGCAAACTGCGAGGAATAAGTCGTAAGAAATTTGTGACATGCTGGGAGTAGGTGAAAAAATGCCGCTTCCCCTGGTGGGTAGTAATTTCAATGCAAGCAGGGCCCAGCATTGCATAAGTGATGTTGGCTTGTTGAAGTTTTCTTTTGACCGGGAAGAACTTTTTTTTGGCTTCCTGAACTTCCATAGTAAAGTCAGGATATATGGTTATTGCGTTGCCTTCAAAAGTGAATGTGAGCCGCTCCCTGCCCAGGCGGAAGGCAGAGTCACGATAATTTAAAAGTCTAGCCACAATGGGCCGTGGGGCGGTGCCCGGAGGAGGACGGACCATCAGCAAGCGATGAGCCCTCTCCACCACCAACAGTGGAGAGAAAGCGTCAGTTTCAAAAGTAGTGGTGAGCTAGCGTTCCATGTACTCCTCCATTTTACCTGTATTGGTGGACTCTTGAATCTCTAGAATTTGTATATTTTGTCTGCACGACCGAGCCTCCAGGTCCTCATTCTTTGCTGCTATAACTTTTAACCACATGGATGCTGCACATATTTATCTGCTGTGCTGCAGATCTTTGAATCCCATTGTTCATGACGAGCTCAGCTCGTCATCAGCCCACAAGCAGTGTACTGCATGACGAGCTGAGCTCGTCATGAGCATGGAAGGGGTTAATATAAGTTCCATATTAAGGCCGTGGTCTTCTCTCAGCAAGGAGGAATATCCCAAATCAGATACTCTGTGCCCTGCCCCCCCCCAAGTCATCCGTTGTGTTTTTCCAACTCTTTTTTGTGTGTTTTTTTAGGGTTTTATATAGCGCGAACTAGACCCGAGAGGGTATCAGAGCGCTTTATATGAGCACCAATTTCTTTACATGAGGACACATTCATTTTTGTTAGACACGGGGAGATTAAGTGATTTACCCAGAATCACAGGATGTTGAGCGTCACTGCCAAGAAGCGAACCCGGTTCCCCACCTTCGAGGTCGCCGCTCTAGCCATAAGGCTTCATCCTCTCCCCAACTCTTGGGCGATAAAGTCTATACGTGTGCACATGGAGTCCATCTTGGATTCTATAGAGGTGAGGCTATGCTTCATCGTGATGAGGAGTAATTTCATGTCGTCCTCGCTGGATTATTGGCCCGTCCACAACCCCTCAGCCATGGTGTGGTCTGCATCGTTGCTATGATTCTGGATGATTTGCGGGAGTCAAAAGATAGCTTTGATTGTTTCCTCTCCATTCTGCCCATCTCAGAAGGGTGTGTAGCAAGTTACCCCGCGATACGGGAGGTCAGGGCCAGCGAGGCAGGTGCAATCCTGATCTGAGCCCCTATGCTACTAGTATCGGTGATCCTCAGTTTGTAGTCCCCAGGTTCCGCCTCACCCTGTCAAACCCTCCAGAGGGGGCACAAGCAGACCCACACGCACAATGTGGTCTTCATATATGCAAGAAGGCCTACAACATCACTGGAGCGTAGGCCGGCCACACTACAGGCAAACGGAAGGGGGACAGGGTGGCAGAGGGGAGAATGTTTAAGTAAGCCACAGGTATATAGGCCCCTCCGCTCAGGCAATGTGCTGGGGTGGTATAGCACTCATACCTGGCCTGGGCCACAAGCCATGCGACTGAGGTAAAGGACATCCTGCAGGCCTGCAAAGTCTTTTGGTCTTGTAGAAATGCAGCCGCTCCGCCCTTCTCTCACCTCCGGGCTGCAGCAGCCTCCGCACCTCGTTCCCACGGCCAAGCCATCAGCCAGCCCGCCCTCTCCTTGGGCAAAGCACCACAATGAGCTCTTGGCAGTCCGCAGTGAGCCCCCAGGGTGAGGATCTTCCAGCTCTCAACGCCCACATCTGTCAGGAAACCTGGCACTTACTCAGTGGAGCGGTCGCAGGCATCTCATTGTCCCGCTCCTGCGGCCGCCATCTCGGGAGTCATGAAGGCACCACAAGTTCGGAGGCCTCTCTGGTCATCAGGCTCTCTGCCTGAGGTCCCACAGATAAAAAGCCAATCAGATAAATTGCGGCACCTTACAATACTCTGTGCTGCACGTTTAGCAGGCTATATGGCCAGAGGGATCACAGTGATGTTCAGTCCCATGCAGCAGGAGCCTCACTCGAGTGCGGCCATCTTGCTAGTCCGCCCTCTGGCTCTCCAGCACCCGACATGGTTGCCCGCTGTCGCCGTTGCCATTTGCAATGGCTGTTAAACCTCTAGACCTGATGCTCTGCACCACCCATCGTTATTGATATATGGTGATTGACGAACACCCCATTGATATCTCCCTATATGCAGATGATCTATAGGTGCACCACAGAGGGCTAATCTCAGATTTGGAGGGTGCGTTTAGGGCTTTTGATGATTTTAGCCAGATGTAAGGACTCTGTGTGAATTGTGATAAAGCATTCCCTTTAGCTGCTCCGACAACAGCTGATATTATGTCAGGAACGGGGCCGGGTCTCTGCTGGGAACCAGTCACATTTTGCTTCCTGAGCGTTTGTATTTATTAAAACTTGACCGATCTTATTTAGGGCAATCTTCAACTGGCACTGACTTCCCTCAGGACTCAAATACACTTCCGGCTAACACTTCCTCTATCCGTCACAGGCAAGGTCTGTGGGTAACTGGGTTCTTGTTGCAGTACCCCCTCCCCACTTTTCCCCTAATTTTTGATGCAACTTTGACTGAGGTGTGCTGGGTCCCCACAAACTAGGTTCCTAGTACCAGTGTCCTTTCACTAAAACCTGTACCACAATAGGCACCACTTAAGCAACCCTTTTAAGTCCTTAGTAAATGGTACCCCTGGTTCCTAGGGCAAGGAGACTGAAGAGGGTCCTCTAGGGCTGCAGCACCAGCTGTGCCAACACAAAGACCCCTCAGTAAGACCATGTGAACTGCCACTTCAGGCTGCGTGTCTTGGTGCAGAGAAAACTGAAGAGTCAACATGGCACACATCCCTGTGTGCCATACCCACAGACCGGAGCTCGGCATGGAGGACGCTGTAGGATTCATTTCCCTGAGCAGTGGAATACGCGGGAAGGAATGCGTATTTACAGAGGACCTTAGGAGATTTTCTTTACCCGCAACCGGAGACGTGCACTTGAGGTTGACAGAGATCTTCCCAGACCTTTTTGGCAGCAATCTGCAGTTGAATCAGTCGTTGCAATTCAAGTGCATAGTAAGATTACGGGCAACAGGAGGAAGGTTTCACCACCCAGTTTTAACCCAGTTTTCCTCGTGCATACCAATTGAGTATTATTTTCTCTGCTGCAACTGTCCTGATGAGGCCTCATTGGTTAAGGTCGAAACGTGTCGATCCCAAGATACAGAGGAGTCAGCCAAATGTGGATTAACATAAAGTAATTGTGTACATATTCTTGATAAGGAAGTGAGAGTGAAAAATTCCCTCAAATGTGTACAGACTTCTTCATTTTGGATTTATTCTAGTGACGGATGGAATAATGCTGTTGATACATCCGCACGTGAAAATAATTGCCAGGAAAAATAGTTTGCATTTGTTTGTATATATATTTGTATATGTGATTTATATGTGTTTGTTGTTTGCGATAATTGCGATGCATATAAATAATTTTACAACCACTCCTGGAGTAAGCATTGGTGGTATATAAATAAGAAAACAATAGAGATTTGTTACTCTATGATAGGGATCTATTCAGATCTCCCTAGGATAAATTAACTGACATATTGGTTCCTCTGCATCACAGTATTGTTTTGAGAATGTCCACATATACAGCATGAGCTATAGGTAAGTCCCCCTTACTGCAGGCCTTAGAGCTCTAATGCTGGGAGCACTATATCCCATGTGTGGGCATATCTGCATGAGCAGATGTGACCCTGCAATACGTGAGCCATTCTTGGATATTGTAACTACACAGGGAAGCCGTAGAGAGTACCTGGCTGGGTACTTGTCATTACGAGTTTCCTAGCTCCATGATGGCTTCACTGTACCCTTAGATGTTTGGTACCAAACATCTCATCTTAATAAATCCTCATTAATGCCAGTGTTGGATCTATTAATAAATACACACAGGATATACTTTAGAGGGTCCCCGGAAAAGCTACCAAGAACTCGTGTGGTCTCTGACTAGGCCTAGCCAGCCTGCCACCACCAGACATGTTTCTGACCTCATGGGGTGAGAGCCAGCACTCTCAGAGGCCAGGAAACAAGCCTGCTCTGGGCGGAGGTGGTTCACACCTCCTCCAGGCCGGAATGGCTTACCAGAGTGGGAAGCTTCAAAGGCAATACCACCTTTCAAATGTGACCCAGGCATCTCTAGATAGTGGAGGATGTCAACCCCCGTTTCTGCTTCACATTTGGCAGGAGAAAAGTTGGGAAAGTTAGTTAAACCAGGGCGTGTGTCCACATTCAGGCAGTACCACCACTAAGGTGGGGCAGAAGATGTGGACAAAACTTTTCCAATTTCTCCATCTTGGCATGGTAGGGCATTAGCCTATCAGGGTAGGGCAGTGCTCTTTCCCACAGGAAGTGGTCACCTAGAGAATATAGACACCCTGAAGGTAAGTAGCCCATTGGCTGCTACCCGTCACTGCCTTTAATGCCCCTAACATTAGTATTTAGGGGGCATTCTAAACCCTGAACCTTAGATGCGTTGGACACAAAGACGATCCGGACACAGAGGAGCTGCTGACCTGAGAACTGAAACCCTGCTGCAGAATACTGTGGCCAAACCCTGCCTGCTGCCTGAAGGACGTGACAATCCTGGTGTGCTGTCTCGTCCTGCAACTGTGATGACTCCAAGACCCCAGAGCCATCTATTCTTCTACAAATCACCAAAGAACTCCCTTGGAGTAGAGGTACTACTCCCCTGCAGGCAGTGAACCCATAGAATCCGGTTTCGCGACTTTATGTTCCTTGGCGACTCCGATGCAGTACCCAAACCAAAAGTTGTACACCAGCTCCGGATCATCAAATCTTTCTCCCCACCAAATGAGAAGACACCAGGATCTACGGGAGCCGTGCCGCACCAATGCCCGGGATACCGGACCCTCTGCAGTATACACCGAGAACGAAGTGTACAGTTCGGACTCCAACTGTTGTGGAGGCAACCACCCATTGAGGGACTTTGAGACCCCTGAGACATTTACATTTATATTTACTTCATGATTGGCCCAACTGTCCCAGAATCGCCTCTACAACTCATCTGCTACTGACCATGAGGAAATCTTGACACCCGGCCTTGGTAACAATGATCCAGCTGTGTTTTCAGGGTCCGAGGCCCTTCCAACCAGCTCCCTTGGGTTGGACCCCTCAGGCTTACCTTTAAGTCCCTTTGTGCAGTGTGTTTTCAAATGGCTGAACCCGGGACGCTCCTGAGAATTCACTGGTGGAACACGGGACCTGGCCTTGCTACTTAGCGAACTCCCAACGATGAACCTTGACATCCAACTGAATGATTTTATATGCATTTAAAGATTTCTTCAGATTGACTTCAATAGTGCGTAATTGTGCACAAAAGTAATTCATTTCGCCAACTTGGAAAATTCATATCTAGAACAAAGTTCTTGGTCTTAAAAATTAAAAAATGTATGTTATTTTTGTAAATTGGTCTCAGATTTATTCTTGAGTGCGTGTCTCATTTACAACAAAATGCTTATCGCACTACCCTCTGATAAGCCTAACTGCTCGACCACACTACCACAAATCGAACTTTAGTATCATCTACTTTTAAAAAAATTCTTTTTTATTAGTTTCAATTGTAGTTATGCATACATTTGTAATCAGTATTTCAGCGAGCACTTGACACAGTAGTACATTAGCATGGGTAAGAAAAATCACTTTTACACATTATCTGTTGCTCAATCTCTATTTCACCTCATTTCAAGTTCCAACATTGGGGGGATACAGATAGTCCCTCGATAGGTGGCTCAGTGAGGTGATAGTTCAGGATCTTAAAGAGTCTGCTCAGCTCTGGAGTCAGACAGCTGCAAGGTTACTTTTCATTTCCTGCCCACGGCGCCGCCCCTGTGACTCTCACTCTGGGGGGGGGGGGGCTCATCCGTGGGTGCTGCTGGCAGCTGGAGCACCGTTGGGGGCCCCGGGATGGGATGTGCCTCGTCACCTCCTGGAGGAAGTGTCTTAAGGTGGTAGCAGGCGACGAGAAGCGGCGGCGACTCAGGAGTGGAGGGGTCCTGTGAGAAGCACTGAGAGGCCTGTCCAGCGGAGGAGAGGAGGTGAGGCCAGTCCAGAGGAGGAGAGGCCTGTCCAGGGCTGCAGAGGAGGTGAGGCCTGTCCAGGGCTGCAGAGGAGGTGAGGCCTGTCCAGGGCTGCAGAGGAGGTGAGGCCTGTCCAGGGCTGCAGAGGAGGTGAGGCCTGTCCAGGGGTGCAGAGGAGGTGAGGCCTGTCCTGGGGTGCAGAGGAGGTGAGGCCTGTCCAGGGCTGCAGAGGAGGTGAGGCCTGTCCAGGGCTGCAGAGGAAGTGAGGCCTGTCCAGGGGTGCAGAGGAGGAGAGGCCTGTCCAGGGTTGAATAGGAAGTGAGGCATGTCCAGGGGTGCAGAGGAGGTGAGGACTGTCCAGGGGTGCAGAGGAGGAGAGGCATGTCCAGGGGTGCAGAGGAGGGGAGGTCTGCCCTCGGGTGCAGAGGAGGTGAGGCCTGTCCAGGGGGATGCAGAGGAGGCGAGGTCTGTCCAGGGGTGAAGAGGAGGAGAGGCCTGTCCAGGGGTCAGAGGAGGTCAGGCCTGTCCAGGGGGGCGGAGGAGGAGAGGCCTGTCCAGGCGTGCAGAGGAGGCGAGGCCTGTCCAGGGGTGAATAGGAGGAGAGGCATGTCCAGGGGTGGAGAGGAGGTGAGGCCTGTCCAGGGGTGCAGAGGAGGAGAGGCATGTCCAGGGTTGTAGAGGTGGTGAGGCCTGTTCAGGGGTGCAGAGGAGGAGAGGCCTGTACAGGGGTGCAGAGGCGGTGAGGCCTGTCCAGGGGGATGCAGAGGAGGCAAAGCCTGTCCAGGGGTGCAGAGGAGGAGAGGCCTGTCCAGGGGTCATAGGAGGTCAGACCTGTCCAGGGGGGCAGAGGAGGAGAGGTCTGTCCAGGGTCAGAGGAGGAGAGGCCTGTCCAGGGTTGCAGAGGTGGTGAGGCCTGTTCAGGGGTGCAGAGGAGGAGAGGCAAGTCAAGGGTCATAGGAGGAGAGGCTTGTCCAGGGGTGCAGAGGTGGTGAGGCCTGTTCAGGGGTGCAGAGGAGGAGAGGCCTGTCCAGGGTCAGAGGAGGAGAGGCCTGTCCAGGGGTGCAGAGGAGGTGAGGTATGTCCAGGGGTCAGAGGAGGTGATACCTGTCCAGAAGTGCAGAGGAGGAGAGGCCTGTCCAGGGGTGCAGAGGAGGAGAGGCCTGTCCAGGGGTGAATAGGAAGAGATGCATGTCCAGGGGTGCAGAGGAGGTAAGGACTGTCCAGGGGTGCAGAGGAGGAGAGGCATGTCCAGGGGTGCAGAGGAGGGGAGGCCTGTCCTCGGGTGCAGCGGAGGTGAGGCCTGTCCAGGGGGAAGCAGAGGAGGCGAGGCCTGTCCAGGGGTGCAGAGGAGGAGAGGCAAGTCCAGGGTCAGAGGAGGAGAGGCTTGTCCAGAGGTGCAGAGGTGGTGAGGCCTGTTCAGGGGTGCAGAGGAGGAGAGGCCTGTCCAGGGTCAGAGGAGGAGAGGCCTGTCCAGGGGTGCAGAAAGGTGGTGAGGCCTGTTCAGGGGTGCAGAGGAGGAGAGGCAAGTCCAGGGTCAGAGGAGGAGAGGCCTGTCCAGGGGTGCAGAGGTGGTGAGGCCTGTTCAGGGGTGCAGAGGAGGAGAGGCCTGTCCAGGGTCAGAGGAGGAAAGGCCTGTCCAGGGCTGCAGAGGTGGTGAGGCCTGTTCAGGGGTGCAGAGGAGGAGAGGCCTGTCCAGGGTCAGAGGAGGAGAGGCCTGTCCTGGGGAGCAGAGGAGGTGAGGCCTGTCCAGGGGTGTAGAGGAGGTGAGGCATGTCCAGGGTCAGAGGAGGAGAGGCCTGTCCAGAAGTGCAGAGGAGGAGAGGCCTGTCCAGGGGTGAATAGGAAGAGAGGCATGTCCAGGGGTGCAGAGGAGGAGAGGCATGTCCAGGGGTGCAGAGGAGGGGAGGTCTGTCCTCGGGTGCAGAGGAGGTAAGGCCTGTCCAGGGGGATGCAGAGGAGGCGAGGCCTGTCCAGTGGTGAAGAGGAGGAGAGGCCTGTCCAGGGGTCAGAGGAGGTCAGGCCTGTCCACGGGGACAGAGGAGGAGAGGCCTGTCCAGGGGTGCAGAGGAGGAGAGGCATGTTCAGGGGTGCAGAGGAGGAGAGACCTGTCCAGGGGTGCAGAGGAGGTGAGGCTTGTCCAGGGGTGCAGAGGAGGAGAGGCAAGTCCAGGGTCAGAGGAGGAGAGGCCTGTCCAGGGGTGCAGAGGTGGTGAGGCCTGTTCAGGGGCGCAGAGGAGGAGAGGCAAGTCCAGGGTCAGAGGAGGAGAGGCTTGTCCAGAGGTGCAGAGGTGGTGAGGCCTGTTCAGGGATGCAGAGGAGGAGAGGCCTGTCCAGGGGTGCAGAGGAGGTGAGGCATTTCCAGGGGTCAGAGGAGGAGATACCTGTCCATAAGTGCAGAGGAGGAGAGGCCTGTCCAGGGGTGCAGAGGAGGAGAGGCCTGTCCAGGGTTGAATAGGAAGAGAGGCATGTCCAGGGGTGCAGAGGAGGTGAGGACTGTCCAGGGGTGCAGAGGAGGAGAGGCATGTCCAGGGGTGCAGAGGAGGGGAGGTCTGCCCTCGGGTGCAGAGGAGGTGAGGCCTGTCCAGGGGGATGCAGAGGAGGCGAGGTCTGTCCAGGGGTGCAGAGGAGGAGAGGCCTGTCCAGGGGTCAGAGGAGGTCAGGCCTGTCCAGGGGGGCAGAGGAGGAGAGGCCTGTCCAGGCGTGCAGAGGAGGCGAGGCCTGTCCAGGGGTGCATAGGAGGAGAGGCATGTCCAGGGGTGGAGAGGAGGTGAGGCCTGTCCAGGGGTGCAGAGGAGGAGAGGCATGTCCAGGGTTGTAGAGGTGGTGAGGCCTGTTCAGGGGTGCAGAGGAGGAGAGGCCTGTCCAGGGGTGCAGAGGCGGTGAGGCCTGTCCAGGGGGATGCAGAGGAGGCAAGGCCTGTCCAGGGGTGCAGAGGAGGAGAGGCCTGTCCAGGGGTCAGAGGAGGTCAGACCTGTCCAGGGGGGCAGAGGAGGAGAGGCCTGTCCAGGGGTGCAGAGGAGGAGAGGCATGTTCAGGGGTGCAGAGGAGGAGAGGCCTGTCCAGGGGTGCAGAGGAGGTGAGGCTTGTCCAGGGGTGCAGAGGAGGAGAGGCAAGTTCAGGGTCAGAGGAGGAGAGGCCTGTCCAGGGGTGCAGAGGTGGTGAGGCCTGTTCAGGGGTGCAGAAGAGGAGAGGTCTGTCCAGGGTCAGAGGAGGAGTGGCCTGTCCAGGGGTGCAGAGGTGGTGAGGCCTGTTCAGGGGTGCAGAGGAGGAGAGGCAAGTCAAGGGTCAGAGGAGGAGAGGCTTGTCCAGGGGTGCAGAGGTGGTGAGGCCTGTTCAGGGGTGCAGAGGAGGAGAGGCCTGTCCAGGGTCAGAGGAGGAGAGGCCTGTCCAGGGGTGCAGAGGAGGTGAGGTATGTCCAGGGGTCAGAGGAGGTGATACCTGTCCAGAAGTGCAGAGGAGGAGAGGCCTGTCCAGGGGTGCAGAGGAGGAGAGGCCTGTCCAGGGGTGAATAGGAAGAGATGCATGTCCAGGGGTGCAGAGGAGGTAAGGACTGTCCAGGGGTGCAGAGGAGGAGAGGCATGTCCAGGGGTGCAGAGGAGGGGAGGCCTGTCCTCGGGTGCAGCGGAGGTGAGGCCTGTCCAGGGGGAAGCAGAGGAGGCGAGGCCTGTCCAGGGGTGCAGAGGAGGAGAGGCCTGTCCAGGGGTCAGAGGAGGTCAGGCCTGTCAGGGGGGGCAGAGGAGGAGAGGCCTGTCCAGGCGTACAGAGGAGGAGAGGCCTGTCCAGGGGTGCATAGGAGGAGAGGCATGTCCAGGGGTGGAGAGGAGGTGAGGCCTGTCCAGGGGTGCAGAGGAGGAGAGGCATGTCCAGGGTTGTAGAGGTGGTGAGGCCTGTTCAGGGGTGCAGAGGAGGAGAGGCAAGTCCAGGGTCAGAGGAGGAGAGGCTTGTTCAGGGGTGCAGAGGAGGAGAGGCTTGTCCAGGGGTACAGAAGAGGTGAGGCCTGTCCAGGGGTGCATAGGAGGAGAGGCATGTCCAGGGGTGGAGAAGAGGTGAGGCCTGTCCAGGGGTGCAGAGGAGGAGAGACATGTCCAGGGTTGTAGAGGTGGTGAGGCCTGTTCAGGGGTGCAGAGGAGGAGAGGCAAGTCCAGGGTCAGAGGAGGAGAGGCTTGTTCAGGGGTGCAGAGGAGGAGAGGCTTGTCCAGGGGTACAGAGGAGGAGAGGCCTGTCCAGGGGTCAGAGGAGGTCAGACCTGTCCAGGGGGGCAGAGGAGGAGAGGCCTGTCCAGGGGTGCAGAGGAGGAGAGGCATGTTCAGGGGTGCAGAGGAGGAGAGGCCTGTCCAGGGGTGCAGAGGAGGTGAGGCTTGTCCAGGGATGCAGAGGAGGAGAGGCAAGTCCAGGGTCACAGGAGGAGAGGCCTGTCCAGGGGTCTAGAGGTGGTGAGGCCTGTTCAGGGGTGGAGAGGAGGTGAGGCCTGTCCAGGGGTGCAGAGGAGGAGAGGCCTGTCCAGGGGTGCAGAGGTGGTGAGGCCTGTTCAGGGGTGCAGAGCAGGAGAGGCAAGTCCAGGGGTGCAGAATAGGTGAGGCCTGACCAGGGGGGCAGTGGAGGTAAGGCCTGTCCACGGGGGGGGGGGTGCAGTGGAGGTGAGGCCTGTCCAGGGGGGTGCAGTGGAGGTGAGGCCTGTCCATGGGGCAGAGGAGGAGAAGCCTGTCCATGGGTGCAGAGGAGGAGAGGCCTGTCCAGAGGAGGGGCAGAGGAGGAGAGGCCTGTCCAGGGGTGCAGAGGAGTTGAGGCCTGTCCAGGGGTGCAGAGGAGGAGAGGCATGTCCAGGGGTGGAGAGGAGGTGAGGCCTGTCCAGGGGTGCAGAGGAGGAGAGGCATGTCCAGGGTTGTAGAGGTGGTGAGGCCTGTCAGGGGTGCAGAGGAGGAGCGGCAAGTCCAGTGTCAGAGGAGGAGAGGCTTGTTCAGGGGTGCAGAGGAGGAGAGGCTTGTCCAGGAGTACAGAGGAGGCGAGGCCTGTCCAGGGGGATACAGAGAAGGCAAGGCCTGTCCAGGGGTGCAGAGGAGGAGAGGCCTGTCCAGGGGTCAGAGGAGGTCAGACCTGTCCAGGGGGGCAGAGGAGGAGAGGCCTGTCCAGGGGTGCAGAGGAGGAGAGGCAAGTCCAGGGTCAGAGGAGGAGAGGCCTGTCCAGGGGTGCAGAGGTGGTGAGGCCTGTTCAGGGGTGCAGAGGAGGAGAGGCCTGTCCAGGGTCAGAGGAGGAAAGGCCTGTCCAGGGCTGCAGAGGTGGTGAGGCCTGTTCAGGGGTGCAGAGGAGGAGAGGCCTGTCCAGGGTCAGAGGAGGAGAGGCCTGTCCTGGGGAGCAGAGGAGGTGAGGCCTGTCCAGGGGTGTAGAGGAGGTGAGGCATGTCCAGGGTCAGAGGAGGAGAGGCCTGTCCAGAAGTGCAGAGGAGGAGAGGCCTGTCCAGGGGTGAATAGGAAGAGAGGCATGTCCAGGGGTGCAGAGGAGGAGAGGCATGTCCAGGGGTGCAGAGGAGGGGAGGTCTGTCCTCGGGTGCAGAGGAGGTAAGGCCTGTCCAGGGGGATGCAGAGGAGGCGAGGCCTGTCCAGTGGTGAAGAGGAGGAGAGGCCTGTCCAGGGGTCAGAGGAGGTCAGGCCTGTCCACGGGGACAGAGGAGGAGAGGCCTGTCCAGGGGTGCAGAGGAGGAGAGGCATGTTCAGGGGTGCAGAGGAGGAGAGACCTGTCCAGGGGTGCAGAGGAGGTGAGGCTTGTCCAGGGGTGCAGAGGAGGAGAGGCAAGTCCAGGGTCAGAGGAGGAGAGGCCTGTCCAGGGGTGCAGAGGTGGTGAGGCCTGTTCAGGGGCGCAGAGGAGGAGAGGCAAGTCCAGGGTCAGAGGAGGAGAGGCTTGTCCAGAGGTGCAGAGGTGGTGAGGCCTGTTCAGGGATGCAGAGGAGGAGAGGCCTGTCCAGGGGTGCAGAGGAGGTGAGGCATTTCCAGGGGTCAGAGGAGGAGATACCTGTCCATAAGTGCAGAGGAGGAGAGGCCTGTCCAGGGGTGCAGAGGAGGAGAGGCCTGTCCAGGGTTGAATAGGAAGAGAGGCATGTCCAGGGGTGCAGAGGAGGTGAGGACTGTCCAGGGGTGCAGAGGAGGAGAGGCATGTCCAGGGGTGCAGAGGAGGGGAGGTCTGCCCTCGGGTGCAGAGGAGGTGAGGCCTGTCCAGGGGGATGCAGAGGAGGCGAGGTCTGTCCAGGGGTGCAGAGGAGGAGAGGCCTGTCCAGGGGTCAGAGGAGGTCAGGCCTGTCCAGGGGGGCAGAGGAGGAGAGGCCTGTCCAGGCGTGCAGAGGAGGCGAGGCCTGTCCAGGGGTGCATAGGAGGAGAGGCATGTCCAGGGGTGGAGAGGAGGTGAGGCCTGTCCAGGGGTGCAGAGGAGGAGAGGCATGTCCAGGGTTGTAGAGGTGGTGAGGCCTGTTCAGGGGTGCAGAGGAGGAGAGGCCTGTCCAGGGGTGCAGAGGCGGTGAGGCCTGTCCAGGGGGATGCAGAGGAGGCAAGGCCTGTCCAGGGGTGCAGAGGAGGAGAGGCCTGTCCAGGGGTCAGAGGAGGTCAGACCTGTCCAGGGGGGCAGAGGAGGAGAGGCCTGTCCAGGGGTGCAGAGGAGGAGAGGCATGTTCAGGGGTGCAGAGGAGGAGAGGCCTGTCCAGGGGTGCAGAGGAGGTGAGGCTTGTCCAGGGGTGCAGAGGAGGAGAGGCAAGTTCAGGGTCAGAGGAGGAGAGGCCTGTCCAGGGGTGCAGAGGTGGTGAGGCCTGTTCAGGGGTGCAGAAGAGGAGAGGTCTGTCCAGGGTCAGAGGAGGAGTGGCCTGTCCAGGGGTGCAGAGGTGGTGAGGCCTGTTCAGGGGTGCAGAGGAGGAGAGGCAAGTCAAGGGTCAGAGGAGGAGAGGCTTGTCCAGGGGTGCAGAGGTGGTGAGGCCTGTTCAGGGGTGCAGAGGAGGAGAGGCCTGTCCAGGGTCAGAGGAGGAGAGGCCTGTCCAGGGGTGCAGAGGAGGTGAGGTATGTCCAGGGGTCAGAGGAGGTGATACCTGTCCAGAAGTGCAGAGGAGGAGAGGCCTGTCCAGGGGTGCAGAGGAGGAGAGGCCTGTCCAGGGGTGAATAGGAAGAGATGAATGTCCAGGGGTGCAGAGGAGGTAAGGACTGTCCAGGGGTGCAGAGGAGGAGAGGCATGTCCAGGGGTGCAGAGGAGGGGAGGCCTGTCCTCGGGTGCAGCGGAGGTGAGGCCTGTCCAGGGGGAAGCAGAGGAGGCGAGGCCTGTCCAGGGGAGCAGAGGAGGAGAGGCCTGTCCAGGGGTCAGAGGAGGTCAGGCCTGTCAGGGGGGGCAGAGGAGGAGAGGCCTGTCCAGGCGTACAGAGGAGGAGAGGCCTGTCCAGGGGTGCATAGGAGGAGAGGCATGTCCAGGGGTGGAGAGGAGGTGAGGCCTGTCCAGGGGTGCAGAGGAGGAGAGGCATGTCCAGGGTTGTAGAGGTGGTGAGGCCTGTTCAGGGGTGCAGAGGAGGAGAGGCAAGTCCAGGGTCAGAGGAGGAGAGGCTTGTTCAGGGGTGCAGAGGAGGAGAGGCTTGTCCAGGGGTACAGAAGAGGTGAGGCCTGTCCAGGGGTGCATAGGAGGAGAGGCATGTCCAGGGGTGGAGAAGAGGTGAGGCCTGTCCAGGGGTGCAGAGGAGGAGAGACATGTCCAGGGTTGTAGAGGTGGTGAGGCCTGTTCAGGGGTGCAGAGGAGGAGAGGCAAGTCCAGGGTCAGAGGAGGAGAGGCTTGTTCAGGGGTGCAGAGGAGGAGAGGCTTGTCCAGGGGTACAGAGGAGGAGAGGCCTGTCCAGGGGTCAGAGGAGGTCAGACCTGTCCAGGGGGGCAGAGGAGGAGAGGCCTGTCCAGGGGTGCAGAGGAGGAGAGGCATGTTCAGGGGTGCAGAGGAGGAGAGGCCTGTCCAGGGGTGCAGAGGAGGTGAGGCTTGTCCAGGGATGCAGAGGAGGAGAGGCAAGTCCAGGGTCACAGGAGGAGAGGCCTGTCCAGGGGTCTAGAGGTGGTGAGGCCTGTTCAGGGGTGGAGAGGAGGTGAGGCCTGTCCAGGAGTGCAGAGGAGGAGAGGCTTGTCCAGGGGTGCAGAGGTGGTGAGGCCTGTTCAGGGGTGCAGAGCAGGAGAGGCAAGTCCAGGGGTGCAGAATAGGTGAGGCCTGTCCAGGGGGGCAGTGGAGGTAAGGCCTGTCCACGGGGGGGGGGGTGCAGTGGAGGTGAGGCCTGTCCAGGGGGGTGCAGTGGAGGTGAGGCCTGTCCATGGGGCAGAGGAGGAGAAGCCTGTCCATGGGTGCAGAGGAGGAGAGGCCTGTCCAGAGGAGGGGCAGAGGAGGAGAGGCCTGTCCAGGGGTGCAGAGGAGTTGAGGCCTGTCCAGGGGTGCAGAGGAGGAGAGGCATGTCCAGGGGTGGAGAGGAGGTGAGGCCTGTCCAGGGGTGCAGAGGAGGAGAGGCATGTCCAGGGTTGTAGAGGTGGTGAGGCCTGTCAGGGGTGCAGAGGAGGAGCGGCAAGTCCAGTGTCAGAGGAGGAGAGGCTTGTTCAGGGGTGCAGAGGAGGAGAGGCTTGTCCAGGAGTACAGAGGAGGCGAGGCCTGTCCAGGGGGATACAGAGAAGGCAAGGCCTGTCCAGAGGTGCAGAGGAGGAGAGGCCTGTCCAGGGGTCAGAGGAGGTCAGACCTGTCCAGGGGGGCAGAGGAGGAGAGGCCTGTCCAGGGGTGCAGAGGAGGAGAGGCAAGTCCAGGGTCAGAGGAGGAGAGGCCTGTCCAGGGGTCTAGAGGTGGTGAGGCCTGTTCAGGGGTGGAGAGGTGGTGAGGCCTGTCCAGGGGTGCAGAGGAGGAGAGGCCTGTCCAGGGGTGCAGAGGTGGTGAGGCCTGTTCAGGGGTGCAGAGGAGGAGAGGCCTGTCCAGCAGGGCAGTGGAGGTAAGGCCTGTCCAGGGGGAGGGGGTGCAGTGGAGGTGAGGCCTGTCCAGGGGGGTGCAGTGGAGGTGAGGCCTGTCCATGGGGCAGAGGAGGAGAGGCCTGTCCATGGGTGCAGAGGAGGAGAGGCCTGTCCAGAGGAGGGGCAGAGGAGGAGAGGCCTGTCCAGGGGTGCAGACGAGTTGAGGCCTCTCCAGGGCTGCAGAGGAGGAGAGACCTGTCCAGGGGTGCAGAAGAGGTGAGGCCTGTCCAGGGGTGCAGAATAGGTGAGGCCTGTCCAGGGGGGCAGAGGAGGTAAGGCCTGTCCAGGGGGGTGCAGTGGAGGAGAGGCCTGTCCAGGGGTGTAGAGGAGGTGAGGCCTGTCCAGGGGGGGTGCAGTCTAGGTGAGGCCTGTCCAGGGGTGCAGAGGAGGTGGGGCTTGTCCTTTAGTGTGTGGTGCACTTTATATGGGGCCTGTTCAGAGTGGGTGCAGAGGCGAGGAGGCCGTTTCCAGAGGGGGAGGGGCAGAGGAGGTATGGCATGTCCGGCAAGGGGTTAGGAGGTGCAGCAGATGTGACGGCTGTCCAGAGTGTTGCAGAGGTGCAAAGGCCTGTCCAGAGGGTGCCGAGATGGTGAGACCTGCCAAGGGAGGTGTAGGCGAGGCTTGTCCAGGGGAATGCATGGAAAGGGAGGCCTATCCTGTCCTGTGGGGGCAGAGGAGGTGAGGCCTGTCAAGGGGGGTGTAGAGGAGTGGAGGCCTCTCCATGGGGGTGCAGATAGGTGAGGCCTGTCCACGGGGTGTATTCTGTTCTGCTGGAGGCTGGGAATTAGAGGCTTGTCCTATGCACAGGGTGCAGAGGAGGTAGAACCTGTCCTGGGGGTGCAGAGGAGATGGGGCCTTACCAGGGAATGCAAAGCAGGTGAGGCATGTCCACGTGGGTGATGGAGATGCAGAACCTGTCCAGGGGGTGCAGAGAAGGCATGTCCAGAGGGAAGAGGAGATGAGGCCTGTCCAGTTGGTGCAGAGGAGAGGCTTCTCCGGGGGTTCCAGAGGAGGTGAGACCTGTCAAGGGAATGCAGAGGAGGTGAGGCCTGTCCAGGGAATGCAGAGGAGGTGAGGCCTGTCCAGGGGGCTGCAGAGGAGGCAAGGCCTCTCCAGGGGGCTGTAGAGAAGGTAAGACCTGTCCAGGGGCTGCAGATGAGGTGAGGCCTGTCCAGCGGTGCTGAGGAGGAGGTAAGGCCTGTTTTGTCCATGGGGGTGCAGCCAAGGAGAGACCTGTGTGGGTGGTACAGAGAAAGTGAGACCTGTAGAGAGGGGGAGGGGCAGAGGAGGTAAGACCTGCCCCTTGCAGAGGAGGTGAGTCCTGTCCTGTTGGGGGAAAGAGGTTAGAGGAGGTGAAGCTTGTCCAGGGGGAGGCACAAAGAAGGTGAGGCCTGTCCAGTAGGAGCAGGGGCGGGGAGGCCTGTCAAGCGGGGGGGGGGAGGGGGCTGCAGAGGAGGTGAAGCCTTGAGGGCTAAAAATCGATTTGTGTGTAATCTCCATATGTTTCAGTTGTTAGCACAATGTCGTGTCAACATGCAACGCCCACAACAATGGTAAATGCAACGCCCACTTGTATTGGGACGGCACAGCTCCATCCGATGGAAATTACACGCCCCACATCGTGTCAACGGCCAACTCCTACAACAATGGTAAATGCAACGCCCCCTCATAGTCCCAGCAGACCGCGTCCATCGCTCTATGCACATGCCCATGCACATGCACACGCCCAAATGGTAAATGCAACCCCCCCTCGTTTCGGGACGGCAGTCCCAGCATGCTGCACCCATCGCTCTATGCACACGCCCATGCACACGCCCATTGCTTTCCAGCAGAACGCCCATGCCCACAACGGACTACTTTTACCCTAACATTCTTTCTTTGGCCCACTGTTGCGGTAAATGCCACCCCCCTCTCACTTAGCGTGGGGACACGCCGAGATGGCGTAACCATGCGCTTTATAAAAAAGAAAAAAAATGTATATGGTGGCCAGCTTTATAGCCTATGTCCATCTGCTGCAACTGTCCTTTCCAACGCTGTATTGGGTGTTGTGATTGGTGCTGTGGTTCCTGAGATTACCCGCCTCAAAGGTTTGGGCTCTCTCTTTATTATATTAGTATAGATAGTATAGATTCCCGTATATCATGTCTTATAGTACGTTAGTAGTTGGACTAGCCCCTACTCATGTTATATGGTATCCTTCGTTACACATTGAGAACTGCACCAATGCCATCTTGCATTTTACATGAACTAGGCCCGGGCAGTCGTCACGTGTTGTTTGTCAAGTAGCCGAGCAGGCTCCAATTAGTTGAGTTACACAAGACAGCTGAATTCATGATGTTCTCTCCTCGCATTCACATTCTCGGTGGCGCCGGGATGATAATCCCATGTACCGGGACAAAAGGGAGTCACCACTCCTGACTTTCCCTAGTAATAGCAAAAGCAGACTTCTGAACAAGCTTTGTGTGCCATATATGGTCCTTCCTCGAATTACTGTGCCAACTGGTAGTTTTCCTTGTACGGTGACCTCATGTACTGTAACGAAGGTATATATGATGTGTATTAAGTGGGATGAGGCAGTCTTCTCGGCACACCTGCTGGGTGTGGATGGAGAGGCTCCTCTATAGAGTATTTTGAATAATAAACAATTGCCTTTTCTTTACTGCCAATTGACTGATTATTTGGTAAGATATCTATTGCGGGCCATTGGTAAGTATGGCTCATTAGATTAATGAATTTGTAGTACAACAGTTGGCGACTCCGCCCGGACTCCGCATTTAGGGTCGTCCTCCTGTAATACGGGGTGAAATAAGGACATTTGAAGGGGTACTCTGGTCGAGGGGGTGGACTGACTAGCGATTCTGGCTGAACTCCGCTCTCGCGATCAGGGAGCCCCAGTTGCTAGTGACCCCTCGCCGGAGTCCTACGGGTGTAACCCAGGAACTGACCCGTGTTGGTCTTCAGGAGTGGGCAGTGGAGAACTCGCAATCATACCTGAGTGCACCAGGTGAGTGTATTAGTGTTGGACCCGGCCTCGTGGCGTGGTCCTCCCTGACCCGTAGTGATCCCTCCTGACCCGTGCAACTCCCCATGGCCCGGATCCCCCCGACCATTCCCTCCATGACCCACATCCCCGACACTGGGCTTCCCTGTCCTCGCCCTCCATCTTCCTGGTATCCGAGGCCGATGCCCATGTCCCTGCACCTAAGATGGCCGCCCCGGCCCCAGCCCGACCCCGGCCCTAGGCGCGCCATACCCGGCTGGGGGGTAGAGCGCTCCCCGTGAGCGAGAGAGGGAGGAGTAGTTCGATCACATCTCCCTCCTCCCCTCGAGAGATGAGTTTCGATCGCCCCTCCGGCCTCCCTGCGGGCTGGCTCCAGGCCTGCTGCGTGTCTGGGATCACTCCAGACCCAACTTGAAAGGATGAAAGGAGCTGCCGAGGCGGAACCCACAACAACCAGCCCCCAGGTGCTAAGACCTCCACCTGCGAGGACTCCGGACATCAAAGGGGAGCAGTCCTATATCAAGGGTTGCTCTGGGACGATCAAGTTAGTTGTATCCTGGAACAACGAGAGCCCTGCTGACATCGTCGCGGCTCCTACCTAGCAGAGAAGGACTTCTGTTCGAAACCATCTGAGCCCTGCTGACCTTGTCGCGGCGCCTACCCGGCAGAGAAGGACTTCTGCCCACATCCATCTGAGCCCTGCTGACGTGGTTGCGGATCCTACCCGGCAGAGAAGGACTTCTGCCCAAATCCATCTGAGCCCTGCTGACATCGTCGCGGCTTCCTTGCAACCTTGAGAACTCCTGAGCCCTGCTGATTCGATTGCGGCTCCGAAAGACCGTAAGAACTACCTCATCCTTACCCGAGCCCTGCTGATTCGATCGCGGCTCAGAGACTATCCTGGTCCGGCTGGTCCCAAGATCTACCCGTATCCCCCAGCTCGAGGATTGAGAGCTGTGCGCCGGATACGCACCCGCATTGACTTTGAACTCTAAGACTGTCCCGCTACCCTAACCCCTACCGAGACTCTGTGAGCCCTTGCTTCACTTGTACATAAGAATCTGCAGATCATAAAGGTCCATTTGCTTGAAGAGATAAAGAATACGTTTTCTTGAAATCTACAGTGTGGTGTCCCTTTGTCGAGTGGTGCTAGGTCAGCGCGTGCGATAATAGATTCGAGATCCTCTCCCTGAGGGGTCTCCCGCCAGTGCTCGGCAGTGTTCCTGGGAGAGGTGGGTCACAGGGTGGTCAGGTGCATATTCTGACCTCCCCTGGGATCGCCCCTTCTAACAATTAGTTTGTTGTGTTTGGATTATGCTGTTGAGCGGCATTTTGGAAACAGTTAGCTGATTTAGGTTTTGGTGGTTGGTGTACCAGGGAGAGTTTCGGAGGTCTGACGGGGTGGCACTGAGGCTGCACGTACAGATGCTTCATGGACTTGTTTGGTGAATAATAGAGGTTTTGATCAGACTCCTTGGTGTGGCACGTGTGGTGCACACCCAGCCTGACTGCACTCGGAAAAGTCAGTGGTTGTACCTGGGTAACTTCTGGACACCATACAACACATTTTATGTAGGGTCAGAGGCAAAAGTTTAAAGACCACCGGGATATATAGCCCCACATTAACTATACACACAACAACAATAAACCAGAGTCTAGACACAAATGGAACCACGTATATTTTAACTTGCAAAAGCTAACCAAATAATATCCTGAAAAAATATTCAATAAATTTTTGGATTCCCATCACTCACCGTTCCAGTTGACATGCTTCATCATGTGGGTCTTCTTTGTAAGGGCTACAACTCCACCCTATTGATGGAGGAGCCCAAGGATGTTTTATAAATCTATACTAGATAGTTTAATCACACAGATGTGAGCAGATGTATTAGAGAGTGTATGGGAAAAAGTGCAGTGCAATCGTGAAAGTGAGGTTAAAATTGAAGCATGGCGAGACCACAACTTTATTCTTGTCTGCCACGGTCCAATATTAAAAACGATGCAAAAGAACAGTTGAGGAGGGGCTTCGCGGGCATCCAAGATGGTCGCGTTAGCATAGAGCTCCCCGGACCCACGCCGCCCTTCGCAAATATCATGACTACATCCTGATTTTGAAGATGGGCTTTTGTTGACAAATTCTCGCTGATTTCAACATTCTTTGCAGAATTGAATTCGGACGTTGGGGTCCACTTCTACACCGCCTGGAACTTTTGCGGCCCACCCCGAGCTGAACCAGGGTCTCTGTTACTTGGCAGGCCGAGGAGTAGTTTAACAACAACGGCCGGAGGGGTCCCTTCCCAGTCGGCCGCAGCTTAACTTTCGGTTTCGGTTTCTACTCCCGGCTCAGCTTTATGGCAACGCTGCTCGGATCGACCTCTTTTGCCAGTCTGGTGTCACTACGCTGCTGTATGCTGTCCCTGTCAAGTGCTTTATCCCCAGTTTTATTGGCACCTACGCTACTTTGGTCCGGTTTTGCTATCTTTTGGTCTTTCTATATCCGGCCATTTTTACCAGGTCGCGCGGGCCCCTTTGGGGTCCCTTCTCTAATATGGCCTCCAGACCCGATGTTGAGAAACGCAAGACCAAGACACCTCTCCATGGGGGGCAGACCCAGACGAATATTATAGACCATTACTCCCATTTCAAGGGGTCCCCCAGCGGTGCTGGCCGCACTCCTGACGATCCTAAGGCTGAGTCTGCTGCGACCCCAGAAGTATCGCTGCAAGACGTCATGAGTGCCATCTCCAGTATGAAGGCCTCCATGGGACAGCAGTATGAGGCTCTTGCTTCTAAGATCGACATGGTAGCAGTTGATGTCACGCTGATTAGAGCTGACCTGGCGAAGACCAACGAGAGGGTCAAGGCTCTGGATTTGAAGACTTCCAGTCTGATTACCGATGTCACGGATGCACAGACCGAGACCGGTAACTTGCGTTCCTCTCACGATATGATGACCCGTCGCCTCGAGGATTATGAAAATAGGGCCCGCCGTAACACCGTGCGCCTTATCGGTATCCCTGAAAGTCCCGAGGCCCCTGCAACCGACCTTCTTGTGGAAGACCTGGTCACGAACTATCTCGCTCCCGCCGGACTTAGCAGATTCTTTGCTGTTGAGCGGGCACATCGAGTCCCGGACGGAAAGGCGAAGCCGGGTGCCCCCCCGAGACCCATCGTCGCAAGACTCTTCCATTTTCGGGATAGAGATGTTATCCTTCAAGCCTCTCAGGACAAAGGCCCTGTGAAGTTCGAAAACACCACCGTGACCTTCTATCCGTACTTTACCCCGCTTGTTAAGCAGCAGAGGATGGGGTTTCAGGGAGTAAAGAGACGGCTACGGGACTTGGGCCTTAAATATGCGATGTTGTTTCCTACCAGACTTCGGATCGAGTATGAGGAACGAACGTTTTTCTTTGATCGCCCTGACAATGTTAGTGACTGGCTCGATTCCTTGCCTAAGAGAGATGATCAATCCGGTCACCCCGGTGGCGCCGAGGGTGGCGTGTCGGAGTGAGAGTGACACTGTGGATCCTGGCGTCTGAACTGTTCCATCTATTTCAGCTGAGTTTGGACATTGGTTCTCTTGTTTTATTGAAGATCGGCCCGAGTGTGGCGGAGGGTGAATGGGGACTCTTCCTCCTCCTGGGTTCTTCGTGTAGACTAGTTTAATGATTGGGTGACAGGCACACTGCAAGTTGGGGTGGCTTATGAGTCGTACGCAGGGGTGCAGGGTGGGGGGTGTTGTAACGGGGTCAAGTCGTGGGGTGGTGGGGGTGTGTGTGTGTGACTTTTTCTTTTCACGAGGCATCGCATTGTTTTCTTCATTTGCTCTGGTCGTTGGGTCTTATGTGGAGGGTGCTCCGCGTTCTTCTTGGGGATGGGGGGTGGCGAGTTGAGACTGCTTTCCTGGAATGTCAACGGGTTGGGAGACAGGATAAAGCGAGGGGTTGTCCTACAGTTCCTTAGGCGTCATTCCTCCGACATTGTCCTTCTGCAGGAAACGCGTCTAATAGGTAATGCATGTCAGGCCATGAATAGACGTGGATACCGACTGGTGGCTCACTCTGGGTTTACATCTGGCTCCAGGGAGGTAGGCATTCTCATCAGGTCTTCTCCCCCTTTTGAAATTGATGAAGTGACTCTTGATGACAGGGGGCGCTACGCGGCACTCACTGGTAGGTGGGAGGGGAAGACATTGTCCATTCTCTCGGTATATATCCCTCCGGGCCTACAGGCCTCAACTTATGCTGATCTTGGCAGAGTTATTTTAGGACTTCCTGAGGGCCTCCTGCTCCTTGGCGGGGATTTTACTTCGGTGGTTTCTGGTACTTCTGATCGTTGCCCCCCTAGGGATTTGGCTAGGTCCCAAATGTGGCTGAGTGACTTACTTGAAACCTTTGGGCTGATAGATAGTTGGAGGTTGATGCTTCCTACACAGTTACAATACACCTTCCACTCCGGTGCTCATGGCAGTCTCTCCAGGCTAGATTATTTTTTGATGCCGTCGGCCCAATCCTCCTCCATCAGAGAAATTCGTCATCTCCCCAGGGGTATTTCTGATCATTCCCCTTTGTGGCTTAGTTTCGAAGTCGGGGTGGGCAGTGAGGGTAGAGTTGCCCCTATTAATCCCTGGTATTTCCGCAATCCCAAAACCCGCTCTGAACTTGTGAAAGCTATTTATCGTTATTTTGTTGAAAATGTGGGGTCTGTTTCCTCTTCTGTTTCATTGTGGGAAGCCTTTAAGACTGTTATTCGTGGACACTCCCTGTCGCTAATTGCTGCCGCTAAGAAGGCTAACAATGTGGAACTTGTACGCTTGGAAACCGAAATAACTGCACTAGAGAATGATCTTGAATCGGGAGTAACTCGCGCAAAGTTGCATTCCCTCAGTCTGAAGAAAGCTGATTACAGAGCTCACGTTACTGATGCAGCGAAAGTGATGAATAGAGAGCAACAGGGCAGGTTGTATGACGTGGGGGATAAGGCTGGTAGATTGCTTGCGTGGCTGGACAAGAAAGAGAGAGTGAACCGTGTCGTTCCGGTGATTGAGAGGCCTGACGGTGAGTGTGTTACTGATCCTGTCGGGATCGTTCAGTGTTTTGTAGACCACTTTACAGCAGTTTATGCCTCGGTCTGTGATAGAGATGAGGAGGACTCTCAATTGTTGTTACGGGACATTGCATTACCCTGCCTTTCCGACGCTGATAGAGATCTCATGGAGTCCCCTCTTACGGTGGATGAAGTCGCTGTCGCCATACGTTCCCTTCGCTCTGGCAAGGCAATGGGCCCCAATGGTTTGCCCATTGAACTCTACAAACTGCGACCCGACAAAATGGCGCCCTACTTAAGAGAGATGTTCCTTGAGGCTTTGGGTTCGGGTTCCCTCCCTGCCGATCAGCGACTTGCTACCATCGTAGTTATCCACAAGGAGGGTACGCCGCGTGATCGTTGTGCGTCGTATAGGCCCATTTCTCTACTTAATCCTGAGCCTAAAATTCTGGCTAAGTTGTTGGCTAATCATTTAATCAAGGTGATCGGGGACTTGATTCATCCGAATCAGTCCGGTTTCATCCCTCACCGAAACACCGCCCTTAATCTTCGGAGACTTCATGGAGTTCTCGCGAGGGCTGGGACGCTCACTGAATCGGCCATTTTGGCTTCCCTTGACGCTACTATGGCTTTCGATACCATTGAGTGGCCTTATCTTTGGGCTGCCCTATCGAATTTTGGATTTGGCCTGGTGTTCATCGCTTGGGTTAAATTTCTGTACGAGAGGCCCTTGGCTCAGGTGGTGGTTAACGGAAAGGTATCCGGTGTTTTCACACAAGGGCGTGGCACCCGGCAGGGTTGCCCGCTTTCTCCACTGCTCTTCGCCCTTGCTCTAGAACCATTGGCGGAATGGCTCCATTGGGAGCCTTCAATGAGGGGCATTCGGTGGACTCCTGAATTTGAGGATCGTGTCTCGCTATACGCAGACGATATCCTTCTCTACCTTACCTCCCCTGGGAAGTCCCTGAATGTGCTTTTTGTTGTTTTGACCTCTTTCGGAAAGAACTCGGGTCTCGTCATTAATTGGACTAAATCCTGCGTCTACGTTTTGGCAGAAGGTCTCCCTCCATTGCCTCATAGATTTCCAATCCAAGTATCGGAGACTGGCTTCAAGTATTTAGGAATTTATGTCTCCTTGGACCCCTGTGTGCGTTATGAGTGTAATTTGTTGTCCCCTCTCTAACGGCTGAGGCTTGATGTTGCGTGCTGGCGTAAGTTGCCATTGTCACTGCTCGGTCATGCAGCTCTTTTCAAGATGATGTTGTTGCCCAGATTCTTGTACTCATTTGACCCAGTTCCTTCTAGTTATTTTCGTGAAGTGGAGAGCCTACAGAGGCGACTGGTCTGGGATGGGCGGGTGCGCATTGCTTTTTCCAAACTCACGCTCCCGTGGTATGATGGGGGTGTTGCCCTCCCGGACATCAGGCGCTACTATTGGGCTTCCCAGTTGAGTGCGGTTAACCACGCGACTTACGCTCCTGGTCCTGCCCCGGCTTTTGCTATGGATAAATATCTTCTGCCAGGAGGTAATTTCAACATGGCGCTGTACTCCAGGGGGCTCTATAGAACACTGACCGGACCCACTAAAATTGCTGTGCGAGTGTGGCAGGATGCGAATGCGGCATTGGGATGGTTTGATAGACTTACCCGCGCAACCCCTTTGTATGATTCTGAAGGTTTGGGTAATTTGTGGAGTACGAAAGGCTTTGATAAATGGGATATGATTGGTATTAGCAAGGTGGATGACCTCTGGTCTAAGGTAACGTTAAGTCCTTCGAGGAGCTGAAAATGGAATACGAGCTCGGGGACACAGAATTCTTTAGATATGCTCAGATCCGTCATGCCCTATTGTCCGCTTTTGCTGTTGGTACCGATATTTCTGAGTCCTCCCTCTTGAGGACCGTATCCTGGATGGCCATGTGCCCAACAGCACAATTTCATTGATCTACAAGAAGCTGATCTGCTTGTGCGCCTCAGCGCTTTGTGGACTGCTGACGGATTGGAACTAGACGACGAGGACTGGCAGTCTGCTCTGTCCTCGCCCAAAGAGGTTGCCATACCTGCTCGCCTTAGATTTGTCCAACTTAAGATCCTCCATCGCGTGTATGTTACTGGCCCGAGTCTGGTTCGTATGGGTTATTCTTTGGATGGTTTGTGTAAAGGTGGCTGCGGTATGGTTGGTACCTTCCTCCACATTTTATGGGAATGTCCGGAGGTGGTTGAGTTTTGGTCCCGAGTGCATGTGGTGATGGAAAGGGTCACTGGTGTGTCGCTTCTGCCTGAAGCCAGGCGTTGTCTATTGAATATCTGGGAACCCAACGATTACAACACAGCACAGATTACTTGGGCGACCCTTGGTAATATGGTTGCGAAGAGGGATATTGCACAGCTCTGGGGCTCTCACAGGCCGCCTACTGTATTGCAATGGAAAGAAAACATGGACTGGTGCATGTTCCGAGAGAAAACTGTGTATTTGTCACGGTGAAGACCCAAGAAATGGGGCAGGATTTGGTCACAATGGAATGCATATCGTGGAAATGTGTGCACTCCCCCACATGATTCATCTCCTGATGTCTTCTTGGCCCCCTAATTGTCATTCCGATCTCTGTCAGTAATTGTACTATTGATTGTTTCCTCGCTGCCCTCCCCCCTTATGAATATTAATGCAATATGTATATTGTACAGTTGGAGCTCCGCTTATGATGACTCACGATCATGCTTCATTACTTTATTGCCTTGTGAATTTTGTTACTTTGTTTTTGACTTTTCCAAATAAAACTTTAAAAAAATAAAAAATAAAATAAAAAGAACAGTTTCAAAAGATAGCTGTCTCTAAATATTCAAATGGTCAACATCTTTCAGCACATCTAGGCAATCCTGTAGCTTGTGCTTTCATCAGGACCTATCCAATTATTTATGCTACTGCAAAAGTGAAGAAATAATTAAATCATTAAATTGTGCCTATGTATATGCTCCACATTGGAAACAATACAACCATGTCACCTGTTTTTCACAGTTCACAATTCTCGTATCTCTTGAGGAATCTAAAAGGAAATACAGAAAGGAGTACATGTCAAGGCAATGTAAGTCTTGGGTGTAAATCACACGTGTTCCATACTAAGGACCATTGTGGCATAAAATTTTACCAGCCGGTTATCCCATGTTTAGGGCACTCAACCTTCTATACTTACCTCAAGTATACGGAGGAAATACCTCGCCCCACCTGGCAACGGCTCAGGGTAAAGGAGGCACCGCTCTAAAAAGGAAAAAACAGAGCAACCCACATTTTAATTGCCCTGGTTAGCCTTACATCTTTAAACATATTGTTCAAATTGCAGCACACCAATATAGACTCCTATACATTATCATAAACCCCTTCCTGTTATCATGGGCCAGTCCCATATTACTGGTTTTAATGGCGCTCGATGTTATTTACACCTAACTTAGGCTAAAAACATAATGCAGACTGAATGGTATGATGGTGTGGGTGGTAGCTCTCTCACCATAAACCATTCCTCCGTGTCTGCTCAGTGTCTCTCCATTAGCAGAGTGCAAATCTACAAAACCCACCGGGTACATTCATAATTGATGTTGCTATCCAAATCTCATTGTGTAGTCCGATTGTACAGATAAACGCAATAGTCATAGCCCAAATAGAGTTTAGGAAAAAGACGTACTTGAAGATCATTATCTATTCCCCTCAATCCTCCTAAGTCATGCAGTGTGACTAGCATAAGGGGCGACAATATATATATATAAATTCTTTATTCAGCTTGTTTCACAATGGAAAAAACCATAAAAGAACAGAAAATCATACATTGCAAAAATGCGTGTGTTACATAAAATTTCATATAAAATTCATTCCACAGTATAAAAAATTAATTAATCAGGGGATGCGAGGGGCCGCTCGAGGTTAAAACTTAAGGAGGTTTTAAAGGTTCTTTCTATGTTTCATAATACATTTTAGAAAACTACTGACAAAATAACAGACATTTTCCGTTTCCAACATTTGCAGTCTTAAGAGAGCGGGTCTGCACTGTCTTAGCCCCCACGTTCTTAATATCGGTAGAAGCCAGGTCTTTCTGTGGGCTTGATGGTATTTGCAGAGCAGGATCACATGCAAATTAGACTGCGTTGACAAACCGTCACATGGGCAAGGGGAGAGAATGTCACTCCAACAGTTTTGGGTTGGAAAGGTAACCATTCTGAAGAAGGTATTAAGCCTGAATCTTGTGATTAGCATTCTCTCGTAGGTTGTTATTTGAAGTGCCAAGTACGGGTGGATGTCGGGGGCTGTTTGAATCATATTTGCATGGATGACTGCCGTTTTTGAGGAAATGGTTGCAAGTCTTAAAGTTTCCAGGTGTCTTAGTGCTTTCTGTTTGAGATCTTTTTTCGAGATGTCTGTTACTGACACCGGGTCCAAGTAGTAGTTCTCAACGCCTAAATCGTTAAAAAAGTTTCTCACGTAAGAAAGCCATTTTATTTTTGTGGAGTAGTCCAAGTTCATTGTGTCTGAAATGATGGCTTGTGTCAGGGCGTTTTTGTCTGACTTCCAAATGCGTTGCCACAGCATCAACGGTTCAATTTTAATTAGGTCCTCTATATAGGGTATAGCTAATTCAAGATGGATTGCATAGGTAGAGGTACCTTTGGGGGTGGCTAGCAAAAATCTTAAAAAAGCGTTTTCAGCTTTCTGGATGGGGCTAGTGTTTGTGTGACCCCAGACTCCCGCGCCATATGTTGCGATTGCCTGGCATTTGGCGTGATAAATCTTGAGGAGCTCTACTGGTGGTCTTTTACCTAATCTCTGTGAAAAGGTTGTTAGGGCAGCAATTGCCCTCTTAAATAAGTGTGCCCTAGTGTTCACTGCTGGCTTCCAGCTAAGTTGGTCATCTATCATGACCCCTAGATAGGGGTACTGGGGAGTAGCTTTGAGCTTTTGGTTATTGAGGAGAATGGGGTATGTTCTTTTTTGGCCTCCGCCGACTGTCATGACGAACGTTTTTTTTACGTTCACCTTTAAGTCGAGGTTGCCCATGAATGAAGTATACTTGATTACTGCTTTCTGGAGTTCTCGGGGCGTTCGCGCAAGGATGACAGCGTCATCCGCATAGAGCAGGGCTGGAATCAGGCGGCGGTTTATGCGTGGGAGGTCCTGAGCCCCCCTCAACATCTCCTCCTCCAAACCATTGGTATAGAGTGAGAAGAGGAAGGGGGCCAGGACGCATCCCTGCCTGACCCCACGCCCTACGCTAAATGGTGACGTCAGCTCTCCGTTTACCCCGAAGCGAACTCTAGCTGTTGCCCCGGTGTAGAGCTCTGTTAAGAGGTCTAAAATGGGTTGATCTACTCCCATCTGAGCTAAGACCTTCCACAGCTTTGCGTGCGAAACGCAGTCGAAAGCTGCGGATAGGTCGACAAAGACCATGTATATCTTAGAAGGAGTGGCCTGGGTATATTTGCCCATTACTAAGTAGAGATTAAGGGCCTGCTCTAATGTGCCAAATCCCTTGCGGAAGCCAAATTGGATATCAGAAATTATGCCCCGGTCCTCACTCCACTGTTGGAGACGCTCTAGGATTACTCTCCCCACCACTTTCCCGAGCGAGTCCAACAGTGATATGGGCCGGTAGCATTTTGGGTCTTGACGGTCCCCCTTTTTGAAAATGGGGACCATTATTGATTTGGTCCAGGAGGTAAGGATTCCCTCATTCGCTGCCGCTGTGCAGACTCTAGTTAGGATGGGTGCCCAGAGGTCTAAGTTGTTTTTGAAAAAGTCCACTGGGACCCCATCCGGTCCTGGAGCCTTGCCTGATTTACTGCTCTGAAGTGCCTCTATAAGGTCTGAAATATCAAAAGGGACCAAAATGGGGTAGTATGGCTTTGAGGGCATGGGTTCTGTTGGTGAGGTGTTTTTAAAAATCTCTTCAAAGTGAGAGACCCATGTATTTTCATCAATGGCAACTTCTATTTTTGGGGTGCCATTATCAGTAAGGTATGGAGTTCTTACTGTGCGCCAGAAAAGCTCACTATTTTTTGAGACTGCACCTTTATGAAGATCGTCCCATAATTTTTGCTTGAGTTGGGCAGTTCTCAGCTTTCTTTCCCCTGTATATTGGCGCCTTAGATGTTGGATCTGGGCTGCATCTCGCAGTTTGCTTTGAAGTGCGGATTTTAGTTTTTTTAGGGCAACAGTGCAGTTATGGTTGAACCATTTTGGTTTTGTGGAGCAATTTGGATTGGGTTTTGAAGTAAGTAGGTCCTTTATAAAAACCAAGATTTGTTTAAAATTTGTCAGGACTTCCTTATGGCTCGATGCAAGGTCCAGGCATTTCACAATGTTTGGGTAGGCCCGTGTTATTAATTTTTTCAATATGTCAGATGGATTAATTTTTGCCCACTTGATTGTAAAACCATTGCGTTTGCCAACCTGGATCTTGTTCTGTGTAAGAGTAATCGCCATCTCCAGTTTATGAGAGGAGTTGGGTGGCATAAATAGCTTTATTACTAAGGCAGAGTGGTCACTGAGGGGAGTGGCAATAACCCTGAAATCTTTGAGTTTATTCATAAGGCTTGGTGTAAGAAGTATGAAGTCTACTGTGGTTTGATGACCTCTGCCCACATAAGTCGGAACAAATTCATTTGGGCCTGCATCTGGGTGGTTTACGATGTGGAGATCCAGGTCCGATAGGACGGTGTTAATAAAGTTTCCGGACTTATTGTGGGCAAAGTGCGCCATTGGGACGTTAAGTTCGTCCGTTATCCCACAGCGCAGTGGGTTGGAAACTGTACAGGGGTGGAGATTAAAATCTCCGCCCCAGATTAGATGAATTGCCTTATTTAAAGATCTCCGGTAGTGAATCTGTTTTAATTTATCACGAAGAGTGGTGAGAAGAATTATGAAATTTTCTTCCGATAAGTTATTATAACTGTTGGTCAGGATTATTATTTCTTTGTTTACGAAGGTTAGTGAAAGAATTTGGTGGTTGGCGTCCTGAGAAAGGATAGCCACTTTATTAGGCAGTAGGGTGTTTGAGATGTAGGTTATTAACCCACCCTTTGGTCTGCCCATTGGGCTAGGTAGTGCTGGGACAGAAAAGGTTTTATAGCCTTGTAGGTGTAGTTCCTCTACAGACCATGTCTCTTGCAGACAGATTAATTGATAAGAATTTAGGAACTCCTGCGCGGAACCATCCTCGATTTTATTTCGGAGGCCTGCGGTGTTCCAGGAGAGTACTGTGATTAGTGAAGGATCACCAATACGTTCATCTATTGAAACTGCAAGTTCAATGTTTTTGGGGGCTAGAGGAGTTATAGGAGACTGAATGGAGGAAGATATCTGAAGCTCATTTGAGGGAATTTCCGTTGATGGTCAATCGACCATTTCTAGGCCATTATATCTATTATGTAGCGTGATGTTATGCCATGGGTCCCACCGGGATTGTTCTCTGTGAGGGAACCATTGAGTATAAGGCCTTCTGTCATCCCAACGTCCACCCTGTTGGCGTTGTCTTACCGTATGCCAGGAGTAATCTGGCTCGTGTAAGTTAGGGGGACCGTGGTATCTGGGGATTAATAGTTCATCCTGTCTGGGGAATGGGGCAGACCAGGGAAGCTCCTGCTCCTGTGTGTAGCCCCCTGTCTGCCTAAATGGATAGAAGAAAGAGAGTGGTTTGATCTTGATTCCTCCATTTGAGGTGATGTCTTCCCATGCACAGACATAGTCTGTTATTCGCGGGTCCTCAAATGTGATTGTTATACAATCACCGGGAATGGTTTTTCTAGTATTGCCCACCCACGGTACCCTAGCAACAGATCTAATTCTTCCACGCCAAGAAGATGGAATCGGGCGGTTGGTCTGGAGCCAGTGCTGGGCTTTATTTTTTAAAGACCAGATAGGTTCTGGGGTAGAATCTGTTAATTCGGGTACTCCAGCCATCACCACCACATACGGTGAGGCCTCAGGAGGGAAGTCTGCTTGGAGTCTTGGAGGACCAGGATTCCTTGCAGCATTTCTCTTGGGCCTGTCCGCTGGGGTTTTTGGTGGAGGGGGCGGAGGGGCAGGAGTTTTTGATACTGGTTTGATTACGTTCTTAGCGGGGGTTTTATTAGTATGGATACTAGGTGCTGCCGAGATAGCGGGAACTGTAGATGCCGCCCCTAAGGAGGTTAGGCTAATTATCTGCTGCGAGTTATTGGTAGAGGACGCGGCTGTTGCAGTGTTTGCTATTTTAGATGGGTTTGATGTGTTTTTGTTAACGGAAATGTTTGGTGTGGTTATCCGGAGAGTTTTTTGTTGTGGGTTGAGGAGAGATGGGTTTGCAGTAGTGATTGTTTTTTTGGTGTTGTTTCCTCCTGTTTTCTGTGGGCACGATGGATAAGCTGACTGTTGAATTTTTAGAAGTTTGGAGATTTGTGACTCTATAGTTATTAACCGATGTTCTAGTGGTTGTAATGCCTGTTTAACTATATTAGCTATTCCGGTGGGGGTTAGCTCCTTAGCCCTCGTAACCTTTGAGTCCACTTGGGCTTGTTTGTTAGAGTGGGGATCCGAGGCTATCGGGGGGGCTCTTTCCTTCTCTGTGTGATGGACTAACGCTGAGATCTCTATTTGTACTGGTCTATCATCATGAATTTGTGGGGAGCTAGATGGTAGTGGGAGGCTTTCTAGCATGATGGAGTTTCTAAGCGCCCTTTTCTTACTAATGGCTCCCTCCCTCCTACCCCTTTCTGATCTTTGGTCTGTGGAGGAAATTTGTGTGGGTGTTGTCGAAACCAGTTCTGGAGTTTTTTCTAAGTCAGAGCTGAGCTGGGAATCCACCAGCTGGGACACTGACAGATCTACTGTGTTTGGCAAGCTACGCCTCCCACATATCTGTGCTCTCTCGGCGTTTGAGGCTCCCCGTGCTGGAGATCTGGCTTCCGCTAGGGTACCTAATGAGGATCTTTTAGCGAATGCCAGATCTAGAGAAACCCTTTCCTCCATTAATGATATACTTTCATCTATGAGGGTGTTAGCCTTCGCTAGAAAGTCGTCCATGGGGCCAAGTAGTTTACCTGCAGAGGTGGGGGTTTTGGTCTTGGATTTCGAACCCCTCGTGTTCACCATTATTATCCTTATTAGGTTCAAAGGAGTGACAGGTATATGAATAAAGATGTCAGGGAGGTGGCCCAGTCCAGTCTCTACCAGCCTCTAACGGCCTAAAACGGCCCGGTCTTTGCCCGGTCTTCGCCCCGGGCTGCGACCCGCGCGCGACCCGCGACGCGTTAGAGACTGGCTGATGTTAAAGGAGGAGATGAGGGCGTGGCCTCCGGGGGAAGAGGCGCCTGCTGCAGAGAGCGGTGGTTTCTGGGCCTCGCAGTCCCCCGGTAGGCTTTTCCAGGGCAGAGCCTATGCACTTCGACCTGGGCGGGACGCGCTGAGAGCGAGGTGGAATACCGCCGATTGCAGTAACGCTCCCACCAGCCGACCTCAGCCACAGGGAATGCAATGAAGTTCGTGAGCAGAGAATCAGTTCCTCAAGCCAGGAGCAAGGAGCAGGTCAGTGAGCGGCACCCGCGCAGCGGGTGTCGCGAAAGGTTTTAAGAGAGCTGGTCAGATCAATGGGCGGGGCCTCCGGGGGAAGAGGCGCCTGCTGCAGAGAGCGGTGGTTTCTGGGCCTCGCAGTCCCCCGGTAGGCTTTTCCAGGGCAGAGCCTATGCACTTCGACCTGGGCGGGACGCGCTGAGAGCGAGGTGGAATACCGCCGATTGCAGTAACGCTCCCACCAGCCGACCTCAGCCACAGGGAATGCAATGAAGTTCGTGAGCAGAGAATCAGTTCCTCAAGCCAGGAGCAAGGAGCAGGTCAGTGAGCGGCACCCGCGCAGCGGGTGTCGCGAAAGGTTTTAAGAGAGCCGGTCAGATCAATGGGCGGGGCCTCCGGGGGAAGAGGCGCCTGCTGCAGAGAGCGGTGGTTTCTGGGCCTCGCAGTCCCCCGGTAGGCTTTTCCAGGGCAGAGCCTATGCACTTCGACCTGGGCGGGACGCGCTGAGAGCGAGGTGGAATACCGCCGATTGCAGTAACGCTCCCACCAGCCGACCTCAGCCACAGGGAATGCAATGAAGTTCGTGAGCAGAGAATCAGTTCCTCAAGCCAGGAGCAAGGAGCAGGTCAGTGAGCGGCACCCGCGCAGCGGGTGTCGCGAAAGGTTTTAAGAGAGCCGGTCAGATCAATGGGCGGGGCCTCCGGGGGAAGAGGCGCCTGCTGCAGAGAGCGGTGGTTTCTGGGCCTCGCAGTCCCCCGGTAGGCTTTTCCAGGGCAGAGCCTATGCACTTCGACCTGGGCGGGACGCGCTGAGAGCGAGGTGGAATACCGCCGATTGCAGTAACGCTCCCACCAGCCGACCTCAGCCACAGGGAATGCAATGAAGTTCGTGAGCAGAGAATCAGTTCCTCAAGCCAGGAGCAAGGAGCAGGTCAGTGAGCGGCACCCGCGCAGCGGGTGTCGCGAAAGGTTTTAAGAGAGCCGGTCAGATCAATGGGCGGGGCCTCCGGGGGAAGAGGCGCCTGCTGCAGAGAGCGGTGGTTTCTGGGCCTCGCAGTCCCCCGGTAGGCTTTTCCAGGGCAGAGCCTATGCACTTCGACCTGGGCGGGACGCGCTGAGAGCGAGGTGGAATACCGCCAATTGCAGTAACGCTCCCACCAGCCGACCTCAGCCACAGGGAATGCAATGAAGTTCGTGAGCAGGGAATCAGTTCCTCAAGCCAGGAGCAAGGAGCAGGTCAGTGAGCGGCACGACAATATATATTTTCCGGCGCTCGAGAGACCCCTCAACTAACGCTCAGCCTACGACAATCACTCATCACGCTTGGTCTTACCTGTCCGTCGGTACCTCTGACGTTGTCTAAGCCGTCGGGGAGGTACCGACTACAGGAACTGGCCATGTTTATATTTGCAGGCTCCTTACATCCTGCTCCATGTTGCTAGCACGTGATCACGCGAGAGTGTGATTAAGTCATTGCACGTCGACTCAAGCCTCATGGGAACTGTAGTTCCCTCGAGTGAGAGCGCGACATTGCCAGTCAATGAGTCCTCACTGATTACATAAGACTCATCGATATGCCCTCACCAGCATGGATACTGACGACATGTTACCTTAAGAATACGAGCGCGGAGAAATGTTAAAGCACTCCAAAATTATAATCATTAAGAAAAGTAAATGATATATGTAAATAACATATGTAAATCATAGTATGTTGTTTCATACGCTAGACTCTACCTTACAAATGGTAATACATAAGTTATCAGGTGTAATCTTATTTTTGGCCAAAGCATAACACAAACAAAGACTGCAAAAACAGCTTATGTATAATTAATGGTAATGCTCACTCTCTAGTAAATCAATCTCTAAAGGTAAGAGATCTAGACCTATCTAGTGCACCATTATGATATGTGAAGAAGAAATAAGTCTAGATACCAAGAAGTGAGTTGTGAGTTATGTTGCCTGTTGCGTATTTTTCGTCAGTATTGGATTATGTTGCCAGAGCACTTCCTAGTTGTTTGAGGGCTACAGCCGCAGTGGCGGTGGCCATTCGGCAGTCGGAAGGACTTGTGTTAAATTCTGACCTCACAGTGATGGTACCCCATGCTGTGGACACGCTTTTGAATAAAACTACGACACAGCACCTTACTAGTACACGTTTTACTGGATATAAATTGACTTTATTTGCTTCCCATATCACTATCAAAAGGTGTGCCACTGTGAATCCAGCCACGTAACTACCCCTCCCTTCGGATGAACCAAATAATGACATACATGATTGTATATTTTGGACTGAAGAAGAAACAAAGGGACGGGTGGACCTCACAGACACGCCCCTATCTGACCCTCAAGGGGAGTTGTATGTGGATGTCTCTTGTTTTAAGTTACCAGATGGCACAACGACAGCTGCATATGCAATTACTACCCTGCACACTGTAGTTGAAACATCTCGAGTTCCCTATCATTCTGCGCAGGCAGCTGAGTTAATAGCCCTGTTACAAGCATGTGATTTAAGTGAAGAACTAGAAGTAAATATCTATACAAATAGCCAGGACACCTTTGGCGTGGCTCATAGTTTTGGCAAATTGTGGGCAGAAAGGGGGTTCCTCACTTCACATGGCCAGCAAATACAACATGGCCCTTTGATCTTAAGGTTGTTAATGGCTTTGACTCTGCCTCGAAAGGTAGCAATTATGAAATGTAGCGTGCACAAGGCCATAGTGGATACTGTGGGAGATGGGAATGCTTTCGCAGAACAAACAGCAAAAGACACTGCTACATCTAAAATGTCTCCAATGTATGTAAATTCCACTAGATGGGTTGAGGAGTCTAAAATGTTTGATAACACTATGGAATGTGTTTGAGAGATACAGAAGGAAGCTACCCCTGCTGAACTGACCCGCTGGGAGAACGAAACAGGGAGTTTGGATGATAATGGAAGGGAGAAGGGTTTCCTCTTCCGGGTCAGCAGGGGCAGAGAAAGCACGAGCAGCGGATGCTGACATCACTTCCTGTATCCCCTTGAGTGTTCAGCTTGCTGCAGAGGAGGAAGGAGCCCTGTCAGGTGGTTCATCTTCTGACTCTCACAGACCCCAGATCTACCCCCCACCCCCAGGAGGAGGAGAGAGCCTGGACATGTCTGCACGGGTCTCTGCTCAGGTAGGAGATTGTCAGCACCTTCTGCTGTGTTTTTAGAAATAGACTGAATAATCCTGGATGGAATGTCTGCAGGAGCCAGCCATGGCTGGGCTCTTCTATCCGGGGGGCTGCTGGGGCTGAGCTGGGCTCTTCTATCTGGGGCCCCTGGGGCTGAGCTGAGCTCTTCTATCCGGGTAGCCTGCGGCTGAGCTGAGGTCTTCTAACCAGTGCCCCTGGGGCTGAGCTGAGCTCTTCTATCCGGGGGACCTGGGGGGCTTTCCTTCTGGCCCTAGGGGTGTTTGTGGGCATCATTGGTGTAAAAGAGGGTGTAGGAGAGTAGGGTCTGCTTCCTATGGTCACCCCCACTTTTTGCTGTGATTTACTGGTTTTTCGACTTTTATGTGGCTGTGGGCCTGCTAATCAGACCCACAGCGCCCAGCTGTTCTCTCTCTAAATTTATACCATGTACTTTAGGTACATACCAGATTGGGTATTGGGTCACCTCTGTGAGCCCCTGTATAGCTTACCATAGGTACCCAGGGCATAGGTGCATCCAAGGCCTACCAGGGGCTGCAGCATGTGTTATGCCACCCCTGGCTGGCCATCCAAACTGACACCACAAGCTGATCACTCAGCTTGGGTAAGGTGGTGTAATCACCCCTTACTTTGATATAGTATTCCTATATCTATCCTTATATATAGACACATATGCACCTATAAGTCACTCCTATGGTAGGCCTCGACAATCCTGGAGGCAGAGTGCTTGGTTGTATGTGAGAGGGTGCTCTGGCATGAGCCGAGCCCCTCTGCAGCTTTCAGAAACATGTCCTTATAGCTGTTCTATGATATAGCCATACCATATACTCTTAAGTGCATTATAATCCTCACAGTTAAATGCTAACTTTGGTTTGGCTTTATCAAAACATGTTGTGTAAGGTGTCAAACACTTTGGAATACTACCCCCCGCCAATTCTAGCAGCGGGGGTAGCATTCCACCCTTCTAGAGGGAAAAGACATGTATGTTACTGCTTTACCCGGTGAAAGTTAAACAGAGCCTCAGCATCACAAAATTGATGCTGCTGCCACAGACACAAGTCTGACCTCCTGTTGCTGGACAAAACTCAGGCAGGGGAGGCCTGGACAATAGGTTTCCTGTCGAGGGAGGTGCTGGCACCTCTCCAGACAGCCTGTATTGAGGCAGGGTGGGTTGAATGGAAAAATGCTTTTCCAGACACTGCCTGGGGCACACAAGGTGCTCCATGCATAGCCCGGTTCAAACCAGTTGCTGGGGCACTCCAGCCCCAGCTCTGGCGCAAAACTGGACAAAGAGAAAGGGGTGTAACCACCCCCTTCTCAGGTCCACCCAGAGGAGGGACCTAGCAGGTAATCCAGCCCCTTAGTTTAGTATAAAGATAGGAGCTGTGTCTAGAGACATTAGATTATCCGGGAACAAAACTCTTGGACTTCGACATTCTATACCGACTAGAAGACTGAAGATATCTTCCTTGTGGTCAAGGAGTGACCACCCTGTTCAAACAGGCACCACCAGTAACTTGCTGGTTTGCTTTGTCGACGCTCCTACCAGAACCCGATGACTCAGTGACTCAGAAACTGGACTTCCAGACTTCTCCAACTTTGATCCACATCCACAGCAAAGCTGAGACCCGTGGCGGACACGAGAAACGTGGAACCAGTTACCCTGGACTACCTACACTTTGCTAATAGTGCAACGACCAAGGCACCCTGGCAGTTGTGCATAGGGGTAAAAGAAGCCCCGGACCCGAGCATCATTTGCACCAGAGCTCAGCCCTCCACTCACTCTCAGTGCTACCACTGCCCGGGCCCCCTTCTACGTTGACTAAGTGGCCTCGCGTGAGCTAGCGTGGCGTCCTGATGTGTGCAGCCCAGCATTTTAGGGTGGGAAAAGAGAGAGGGCAAGCGGGAACTCTGCCAGTTTGGTTCCGTGCTTTGAAAATGTAGCCTGTTGTTTACCCGGCAGCGGATGCATAGCTTTGTATTCATCTCTGTGCCTGGCAATGGGACGGCCCGACAATGGGGCTGTCAAACTCGCTTAATTTCAGTCTGTCGTGCCACTTTCCCATCGCATGCCACCCCCCACCATTCCGCCTCGAACCCCATTTTGCCATCTTTTATCTCCCCCGATCTGGTTGTGCGGTGCCGGCTCGGTGTCAGGCCGGGTTACAGCCCGTCACACAGGTGTTTCCGCCGGGCTGACCACCATTTGCCTCACCTCCAGCTCATCCCACGGTGTCTGCGCAGAGAAAGTTGAGAATTGATCACCTGCCTTGCCGTTGAGCCGAAAGAACAACTTATCGATTAGAAATGCATGTAACGTGTATATCAAGCTGACGAATGCCTCGTGTCCAGAGCGCGCCTGGTGTGTTTTATGCCCCATCATTTGGACTGTGACTGCGTTTGCTTTTTTTGCTTTTGAAGTTCTTGATGTCTTCCGTTAGGTTGTTGCTGTGCTTGAAGGGGTCCAGGGTGTCGGTGCAGGTGGTGATCCATTCATTGAAGTTCTTGATGTCTTCCGTTAGGTTGCTGCTTGGATGCTTGAAGGGGTTCAGGGTGTCGGTGCAGGTGGTGATCCATTCATTGAAGTTCTTGATGTCTTCTGTTAGGTTGCTGTGGGGATGCTTGAGGGGTCCAGGGTGTCGGTGCAGGTGATGATCCATTCATTGCAGTTCTTGATGTCTTCAGTTAGGAGTCTTTTATGCCCCATCAATGGATCGTGACTGCTGTTGGAGGAATCTCCTGGTTGTTCTGGCCATAGAAAGAGCCTTGTCTCACCCCTTCAGAAGTGCCCTGAAGTCTGCAGGAGTCGCGCATGATGCGTAAGTGGCGGGCGGTGCAGAGGTGTGCATAGTTTCAAAGGTGTTGTGTAGCTGAAACATATGTTTGTTATTGGTCTATTTCCACTTACAGCTTTGCACACACGAGTGGGTTCCTCATGTGCCGGTAAATACCAGACTTTAGGTGCCCATGCAGGGTGGCTACTTGAAGGCCTTCCCAACAGAGGGCATTGCCTGCAGCCTCCTTGTGCATTGTCCTGGTTATGCACCTTTACTTCCCACCAGAGAGCATTGCCTGCATGCCACCTTGTGCATTGTCCTGGTTATGCACCTTTACTTTCCACCAGAGGGCATTGCCTGCAGCCTCCTTGTGCATTGTCCTGGTTATGCACCTTTACTTCCCACCAGAGGGCATTGCCTGCGGCCTCCTTGTGCATTGTCCTGGTTATGCACCTTTACTTCCCAACAGAGGGCATTGCCTGCAGCCTCCTTGTGCATTGTCCTTGTTATGCACCTTTACTTCCCAACAGAGGGCATTGCCTGCAGCCACCTTGTGCAATGTCCTGGTTATGCACCTTTACTTCCCACCAGAGGGCATTGCCTGCAGCCTCCTTGTGCATTGTCCTGGTTATGCACCTTTACTTCCCACCAGAGGGCATTGCCTGCAGCCTCCTTGTGCATTGTCCTGGTTATGCACCTTTACTTCCCACCAGAGGGCATTGCCTGCAGCCTCCTTGTGCATTGTCTTGGTTATGCACCTTTACATCCCACCAGAGGGAATAGCCTGCAGCCTCCTTGTGCATTGTCCTGGTTATGCACCTTTACTTCACACCAGAGGGCATTACCTGCAGCCTCGTTGTGCATTGTCCTGCTTATGCACCTTTACTTCCCACCAGAGGGCATTGCCTGCAGCCTCCTTGTGCATTGTCCTGGTTATGCACCTTTACTTCCCATCAGAGGGCATTGCCTGCAGCCTCCTTGTGCATTGTCCTGGTCATGCACCTTTACTTCCCAACAGAGGGCATTGCCTGCAGCCTCCTTGTGCATTGTCCTGTTTATGCACCTTCAACTTCCCCCCAGAGGGCATTGCCTGCAGCCTCCTTGTGCATTGTCCTGGTTATGCACCTTTACTTCCCACCAGAGGGCTTTGCCTGCAGGCCTCCTTGTGCATTGTCCTGGTTATGCACCTTTACTTCCCACCAGAGGGCATTGCCTTCAGCCTCCTTGTGCATTGTCCTTGTTATGCACCTTTACTTCCCACCAGAGGTCATTGATTGCCTGCAGCCTCCTTGTGCATTGTCCTGGTTATGGACCTTTACTTCCCATCAGAGGGCATTGCCTGCAGCCACCTTGTGCATTGTCCTGGTTATGCACCTTTACTTCCCAACAGAGGGCATTGCCTGCAGCCGCCTTGTGCATTGTCCTGGTTATGGACCTTTACTTCCCACCAGAGGGCATTGCCTGCAGCCTCCTTGTGCATTGTCCTGGTTATGCACCTTTACTTCCTAACAGAGGGCATTGCCTGCAGCCGCCTTGTGCATTGTCCTGGTTATGCACCTTTACTTCTCACCAGAGGGCATTGCCTGCAGCCTCCTTGTGCATTGTCCTGGTTATGCACCTTTACTTCCCACGAGAGGGCATTGCCTGCAGCCTCCTTGTGCATTGTCCTGGTTATGCACCTTTACTTCCCACCAGAGGGCATTGCCTGCGGCCTCCTTGTGCATTGTCCTGGTTATGCACGTTTACTTCCCAGAAGAGGGCATTGCCTGCAGCCTCCTTGTGCATTGTCCTGGTTATGCACCTTTACTTCCCAGCAGAGGGCATTGCCTACAGCCTCCTTGTGCATTGTCCTCTGTTATGCACCTTTACTTCCCAACAGAGGGCATTGCCTGCAGCCTCCTTGTGCATTGTCCTGCGTTATGCACCTTTACTTCCCACCAGAGGGCATTGCATGCAGCCTCCTTGTGCTTTGTCCTGGTTATGCACCTTTACTTTCCAAAAGAGGGCATTGCACGCAGCCTCCTTGTGCATTGTCCTGGTCATGCACCTTTACTTCCCACCAGAGGGCATTGCCTGCAGCCTCCTTGTGCATTGTCCTGGTTATGCACCTTTACTTCCCACCAGAGGGCATTGCCTGCAGCCTCCTTGTGCATTGTCCTGCGTTATGCACCTTTACTTCCCAGCAGAGGGCATTGCCTGCAGCCACCTTGTGTATTGTCCTGGTTATGCACCTTTACTTCCCACCAGAGGGCATTGCCTGCAGCCTCCTTGTGCATTGTCCTGGTTATGCACCTTTACTTCCCACCAGATGGCATTGCCTGCAGCCTCCTTGTGCATTGTCCTGGTTATGCACCTTTACTTCCCACCAGAGGGCATTGCCTGCAGCCTCCTTGTGCATTGTCTTGGTTATGCACCTTTACATCCCACCAGAGGGCATTGCCTGCAGCCTCCTTGTGCATTGTCCTGGTTATGCACCTTTACTTCACACCAGAGGGCATTACCTGCAGCCTCTTTGTGCATTGTCCTGCTTATGCACCTTTACTTCCCACCAGAGGGCATTGCCTGCAGCCTCCTTGTGCATTGTCCTGGTTATGCACCTATACTTCCCACCAGAGGGCATTGCCTGCAGCCTCCTTGTGCATTGTCCTGGTTATGCACCTTTACTTCCCAACAGAGGGCATTGTCTGCAGCCTCCTTGTGCATTGTCCTGGTTATGTACCTTTACTTCCCACCAGAGGGCATTGCCTGCAGCCTCCTTGTGCATTGTCCTGGTTATGCACCTTTACTTCCCAGCAGAGGGCATTGCCTGCAGCCTCCTTGTGCATTGTCCTTGTTATGCACGTTTACTTCCCAGCAGAGGGCATTGCCTGCAGCCTCCTTGTGCATTGTCCTGGTTATGCACCTTTACTTCCCACCAGAGGGCATTGCCTCGGCCTCCTTGTGCATTGTCCTGGTTATGCACCTTTACTTCCCACCACAGGGCATTGCCTGCAGCCTCCTTGTGCATTGTCCTGGTTATGCACCTTTACTTCACACCAGAGGGCATTGCCTGCAGGCCTCCTTGTGCATTGTCCTGCGTTATGCACCTTTACTTCCCACCAGAGGGCATTGCCTGCACCCTCCTTGTGCATTGTCCTGGTTATGCACGTTTACTTCCCACCAGAGGGCATTGCCTGCAGCCTCCTTGTGCATTGTCTTGGTTATGCACCTTTACATCCCACCAGAGGGAATAGCCTGCAGCCTCCTTGTGCATTGTCCTGGTTATGCACCTTTACTTCACACCAGAGGGCATTACCTGCAGCCTCGTTGTGCATTGTCCTGCTTATGCACCTTTACTTCCCACCAGAGGGCATTGCCTGCAGCCTCCTTGTGCATTGTCCTGGTTATGCACCTTTACTTCCCATCAGAGGGCATTGCTTGCAGCCTCCTTGTGCATTGTCCTGGTCATGCACCTTTACTTCCCAACAGAGGGCATTGCCTGCAGCCTCCTTGTGCATTGTCCTGTTTATGCACCTTCAACTTCCCCCCAGAGGGCATTGCCTGCAGCCTCCTTGTGCATTGTCCTGGTTATGCACCTTTACTTCCCACCAGAGGGCTTTGCCTGCAGGCCTCCTTGTGCATTGTCCTGGTTATGCACCTTTACTTCCCACCAGAGGGCATTGCCTTCAGCCTCCTTGTGCATTGTCCTTGTTATGCACCTTTACTTCCCACCAGAGGTCATTGATTGCCTGCAGCCTCCTTGTGCATTGTCCTGGTTATGGACCTTTACTTCCCATCAGAGGGCATTGCCTGCAGCCACCTTGTGCATTGTCCTGGTTATGCACCTTTACTTCCCAACAGAGGGCATTGCCTGCAGCCGCCTTGTGCATTGTCCTGGTTATGGACCTTTACTTCCCACCAGAGGGCATTGCCTGCAGCCTCCTTGTGCATTGTCCTGGTTATGCACCTTTACTTCCCAACAGAGGGCATTGCCTGCAGCCGCCTTGTGCATTGTCCTGGTTATGCACCTTTACTTCTCACCAGAGGGCATTGCCTGCAGCCTCCTTGTGCATTGTCCTGGTTATGCACCTTTACTTCCCACGAGAGGGCATTGCCTGCAGCCTCCTTGTGCATTGTCCTGGTTATGCACCTTTACTTCCCACCAGAGGGCATTGCCTGCGGCCTCCTTGTGCATTGTCCTGGTTATGCACGTTTACTTCCCAGAAGAGGGCATTGCCTGCAGCCTCCTTGTGCATTGTCCTGGTTATGCACCTTTACTTCCCAGCAGAGGGCATTGCCTACAGCCTCCTTGTGCATTGTCCTCTGTTATGCACCTTTACTTCCCAACAGAGGGCATTGCCTGCAGCCTCCTTGTGCATTGTCCTGCGTTATGCACCTTTACTTCCCACCAGAGGGCATTGCATGCAGCCTCCTTGTGCTTTGTCCTGGTTATGCACCTTTACTTTCCAAAAGAGGGCATTGCACGCAGCCTCCTTGTGCATTGTCCTGGTCATGCACCTTTACTTCCCACCAGAGGGCATTGCCTGCAGCCTCCTTGTGCATTGTCCTGGTTATGCACCTTTACTTCCCACCAGAGGGCATTGCCTGCAGCCTCCTTGTGCATTGTCCTGCGTTATGCACCTTTACTTCCCAGCAGAGGGCATTGCCTGCAGCCACCTTGTGTATTGTCCTGGTTATGCACCTTTACTTCCCACCAGAGGGCATTGCCTGCAGCCTCCTTGTGCATTGTCCTGGTTATGCACCTTTACTTCCCACCAGATGGCATTGCCTGCAGCCTCCTTGTGCATTGTCCTGGTTATGCACCTTTACTTCCCACCAGAGGGCATTGCCTGCAGCCTCCTTGTGCATTGTCTTGGTTATGCACCTTTACATCCCACCAGAGGGCATTGCCTGCAGCCTCCTTGTGCATTGTCCTGGTTATGCACCTTTACTTCACACCAGAGGGCATTACCTGCAGCCTCTTTGTGCATTGTCCTGCTTATGCACCTTTACTTCCCACCAGAGGGCATTGCCTGCAGCCTCCTTGTGCATTGTCCTGGTTATGCACCTATACTTCCCACCAGAGGGCATTGCCTGCAGCCTCCTTGTGCATTGTCCTGGTTATGCACCTTTACTTCCCAACAGAGGGCATTGTCTGCAGCCTCCTTGTGCATTGTCCTGGTTATGTACCTTTACTTCCCACCAGAGGGCATTGCCTGCAGCCTCCTTGTGCATTGTCCTGGTTATGCACCTTTACTTCCCAGCAGAGGGCATTGCCTGCAGCCTCCTTGTGCATTGTCCTTGTTATGCACGTTTACTTCCCAGCAGAGGGCATTGCCTGCAGCCTCCTTGTGCATTGTCCTGGTTATGCACCTTTACTTCCCACCAGAGGGCATTGCCTCGGCCTCCTTGTGCATTGTCCTGGTTATGCACCTTTACTTCCCACCACAGGGCATTGCCTGCAGCCTCCTTGTGCATTGTCCTGGTTATGCACCTTTACTTCACACCAGAGGGCATTGCCTGCAGGCCTCCTTGTGCATTGTCCTGCGTTATGCACCTTTACTTCCCACCAGAGGGCATTGCCTGCACCCTCCTTGTGCATTGTCCTGGTTATGCACGTTTACTTCCCATCAGAGGGCATTGCCTGCAGCCTCCTTGTGCATTTTCCTGGTTATGCACCTTTCCTTCCCACCAGAGGGCATTGCCCGCAGCCTCCTTGTGCATTGTCCTGGTTATGCACCTTTACTTCCCACCAGAGGGCATTACCTGCAGCCTCCTTGTGCATTGTCCTGGTTATGCACCTTTACTTCCCACCAGAGGGCATTGCCTGCAGCCTCCTTGTGCCTTGTCCTGGTTATGCACCTTTACTTCCCATCAGAGGGCATTGCCTGCAGCCTCCTTGTGCATTTTCCTGCTTATGCACCTTTACTTCCCACCAGAGGGCATTGCCTGCAGCCTCCTTGTGCATTGTGCTGGTTATGCACCTTTCCTTCCCACCAGAGGGCATTGCCTGCAGCCTCCTTGTGCATTGTCCTGGTTATGCACCTTTCCTCCCCACCAGAGGGCATTGCCTGCAGCCTCCTTGTGCATTGTCCTGGTTATTCCACTTTACTTCCCACCAGAGGGCATTGCCTGCAGCCTCCTTGTGCATTGTCCTGGTTATGCACCTTTACTTCCCACCAGAGGGCATTGCCTGCAGCCTCCTTGTGCATTGTCCTGGTTATGTACCTTTACTTCCCACCAGAGGGCATTGCCTGCAGCCTCCTTGTGCATTGTCCTGGTTATGCACGTTTACTTCCCAGCAGAGGGCATTGCCTGCAGCCTCCTTGTGCATTGTCCTGGTTATGCACCTTTACTTCCCACCAGAGGGCATTGCCTGCAGCCTCCTTGTGCATTGTCCTGGTTATGCACCTTTACTTCCCAACAGAGGGCATTGCCTGCAGCCTCCTTGTGCATTGTCCTGGTTATGAACCTTTACTTCCCACCAGAGGGCATTGCCTGCAGGCCTTCTTGTGCATTGTCCTGCGTTATGCACCTTTACTTCCCACCAGAGGGCATTGCCTGCAGCCTCCTTGTGCATTGTCCTGGTTATGCACCTTTACTTCCTACCAGAGGGCATTGCCTGCAGCCTCCTTGTGCATTGTCCTGGTTATGCACCTTTACTTCCCAGCAGAGGGCATTGCCTACAGCCTCCTTGTGCATTGTCCTCTGTTATGCACCTTTACTTCCCAACAGAGGGCATTGCCTGCAGCCTCCTTGTGCATTGTCCTGCGTTATGCACCTTTACTTCCCACCAGAGGGCATTGCATGCAGCCTCCTTGTGCTTTGTCCTGGTTATGCACCTTTACTTTCCAAAAGAGGGCATTGCACGCAGCCTCCTTGTGCATTGTCCTGGTCATGCACCTTTACTTCCCACCAGAGGGCATTGCCTGCAGCCTCCTTGTGCATTGTCCTGGTTATGCACCTTTACTTCCCACCAGAGGGCATTGCCTGCAGCCTCCTTGTGCATTGTCCTGCGTTATGCACCTTTACTTCCCAGCAGAGGGCATTGCCTGCAGCCACCTTGTGCATTGTCCTGGTTATGCACCTTTACTTCCCACCAGAGGGCATTGCCTGCAGCCTCCTTGTGCATTGTCCTGGTTATGCACCTTTACTTCCCACCAGATGGCATTGCCTGCAGCCTCCTTGTGCATTGTCCTGGTTATGCACCTTTACTTCCCACCAGAGGGCATTGCCTGCAGCCTCCTTGTGCATTGTCTTGGTTAGGCACCTTTACATCCCACCAGAGGGCATTGCCTGCAGCCTCCTTGTGCATTGTCCTGGTTATGCACCTTTACTTCACACCAGAGGGCATTACCTGCAGCCTCTTTGTGCATTGTCCTGCTTATGCACCTTTACTTCCCACCAGAGGGCATTGCCTGCAGCCTCCTTGTGCATTGTCCTGGTTATGCACCTATACTTCCCACCAGAGGGCATTGCCTGCAGCCTCCTTGTGCATTGTCCTGGTTATGCACCTTTACTTCCCAACAGAGGGCATTGCCTGCAGCCTCCTTGTGCATTGTCCTGGTTATGTACCTTTACTTCCCACCAGAGGACATTGCCTGCAGCCTCCTTGTGCATTGTCCTGGTTATGCAGCTTTACTTCCCAGCAGAGGGCATTGCCTGCAGCCTCCTTGTGCATTGTCCTTGTTATGCACGTTTACTTCCCAGCAGAGGGCATTGCCTGCAGCCTCCTTGTGCATTGTCCTGGTTATGCACCTTTACTTCCCACCAGAGGGCATTGCCTCAGCCTCCTTGTGCATTTTCCTGGTTATGCACCTTTACTTCCCACCACAGGGCATTGCCTGCAGCCTCCTTGTGCATTGTCCTGGTTATGCACCTTTACTTCACACCAGTGGGCATTGCCTGCAGACCTCCTTGTGCATTGTCCTGCGTTATGCACCTTTACTTCCCACCAGAGGGCATTGCCTGCAGCTTCCTTGTGCATTGTCCTGGTTATGCATGTTTACTTCCCATCAGAGGGCATTGCCTGCAGCCTCCTTGTGCATTTTCCTGGTTATGCACCTTTACTTCCCACCAGAGGGCATTGCCTGCAGCCTCCTTGTGCATTGTCCTGGTTATGCACGTTTAATTCCCACCAGAGGGCATTACCTGCAGCCTCCTTGTGCATTGTCCTGGTTATGCACATTTACTTCCCACCAGAGGGCATTACCTGCAGCCTCCTTGTGCATTGTCCTGGTTATGCACCTTTACTTCCCACCAGAGGGCATTGCCTGCAGCCTCCTTGTGCATTGTCCTGGTTATGCACGTTTACTTCCCACCAGAGGGCATTACCTGCAGCCTCCTTGTGCATTGTCCTGGTTATGCACCTTTACTTCCCACCAGAGGGCATTGCCTGCAGCCTCCTTGTGCATTGTCCTGGTTATGCACCTTTACTTCCCATCAGAGGGCATTGCCTGCAGCCTCCTTGTGCATTTTCCTGCTTATGCACCTTTACTTCCCACCAGAGGGCATTGCCTGCAGCCTCCTTGTGCATTGTCCTGGTTATGCACCTTTCCTTCCCACCAGAGGGCCTTGCCTGCAGCCTCCTTGTGCATTGTCCTGGTTATGCACCTTTCCTTCCCACCAGAGGGTATTGCCTGCAGCCTCCTTGTGCATTGTCCTGGTTATGCACCTTTACTTCCCACCAGAGGGCATTGCCTGCAGCCTCCTTGTCCATTGTCCTGGTTATGCACGTTTACTTCCCACCAGAGGGCATTACCTGCAGCCTCCTTGTGCATTGTCCTGGTTATGCACCTTTACTTCCCACCAGAGGGCATTGCCTGCAGCCTCCTTGTGCATTGTCCTGGTTATGCACCTTTACTTCCCATCAGAGGGCATTGCCTGCAGCCTCCTTGTGCATTTTCCTGCTTATGCACCTTTACTTCCCACCAGAGGGCATTGCCTGCAGCCTCCTTGTGCATTGTCCTGGTTATGCACCTTTCCTTCCCACCAGAGGGCCTTGCCTGCAGCCTCCTTGTGCATTGTCCTGGTTATGCACCTTTCCTTCCCACCAGAGGGTATTGCCTGCAGCCTCCTTGTGCATTGTCCTGGTTATGCACCTTTACTTCCCACCAGAGGGCATTGCCTGCAGCCTCCTTGTGCATTGTCCTGGTTATGCACCTTTACTTCCCACCAGAGGGCATTGCCTGCAGCCTCCTTGTGCATTGTCCTGGTTATGCACCTTTACTTCCCACCAGAGGGCATTGCCTGCAGCCTCCTTGTGCATTGTCCTGGTTATGTACCTTTACTTCCCACCAGAGGGCATTGCCTGCAGCCTCCTTGTGCATTGTCCTGGTTATGCACGTTTACTTCCCAGCAGAGGGCATTGCCTGCAGCCTCCTTGTGCATTGTCCTGGTTATGCACCTTTACTTCCCACCAGAGGGCATTGCCTGCAGCCTCCTTGTGCATTGTCCTGGTTATGCACCTTTACTTCCCACCAGAGGGCATTGCCTGCAGCCTCCTTGTGCATTGTCCTGGTTATGAACCTTTACTTCACACCAGAGGGCATTGCCTGCAGGCCTCCTTGTGCATTGTCCTGCGTTATGCACCTTTACTTCCCACCAGAGGGCATTGCCTGCAGCCTCCTTGTGCATTGTCCTGGTTATGCACCTTTACTTCCTACCAGAGGGCATTACCTGCAGCCTCCTTGTGCATTGTCCTGGTTATGCACCTTTACTTCCCACCAGAGGGCATTGCCTGCAGCCTCCTTGTGCATTGTCCTGGTTATGCACGTTTACTTCCCATCAGAGGGCATTGCCTGCAGCCTCCTTGTGCATTTTCCTGGTTATGCACCTTTACTTCCCACCAGAGGGCATTGCCTGCAGCCTCCTTGTGCATTGTCCTGGTTATGCACGTTTACTTCCCACCAGAGGGCATTGCCTGCAGCCTCCTTGTGCATTGTCCTGGTTATGCACCTTTACTTCCCACCAGAGGGCATTGCCTGCAGCCTCCTTGTGCATTGTCCTGGTTATGCACCTTTACTTCCCATCAGAGGGCATTGCCTGCAGCCTCCTTGTGCATTTTCCTGGTTATGGAACTTTTACCTCCCACCAGAGGGCATTGCCTGCAGCCTCCTTGTGCATTGTTCTGGTTATGCACCTTTCCTTCCCACCAGAGGGCATTGCCTGCAGCCTCCTTGTGCATTGTCCTGGTTATGCACCTTTCCTTCCCACCAGAGGGTATTGCCTGCAGCCTCCTTGTGCATTGTCCTGGTTATGCACCTTTACTTCCCACCAGAGGGCATTGCCTGCAGCCTCCTTGTGCATTGTCCTGGTTATGCACCTTTACTTCCCACCAGAGGGCATTGCCTGCAGCCTCCTTGTGCATTGTCCTGGTTATGCACGTTTACTTCCCATCAGAGGGCATTGCCTGCAGCCTCCTTGTGCATTTTCCTGGTTATGCACCTTTACTTCCCACCAGAGGGCATTGCCTGCAGCCTCCTTGTGCATTGTCCTGGTTATGCACGTTTACTTCCCACCAGAGGGCATTACCTGCAGCCTCCTTGTGCATTGTCCTGGTTATGCACCTTTACTTCCCACCAGAGGGCATTGCCTGCAGCCTCCTTGGGCATTGTCCTGGTTATGCACCTTTACTTCCCACCAGAGGGCATTGCCTGCAGCCTCCTTGTGCATTGTCCTGGTTATGCACCTTTACTTCCTACCAGAGGGCATTGCCTGCAGCCTCCTTGTGCATTGTCCTGGTCATGCACCTTTACTTCCCACAAGAGGGCATTGCCTGCAGCCTCCTTGTGCATTGTCCTGCGTTATGCACCTTTACTTCCAACCAGAGGGCATTGCCTGCAGGCCTCCTTGTGCATTGTCCTTGTTATGCACCATTACTTCCCACCAGAGGGCATTGCCTGCAGCCTCCTTGTGCATTGTCCTGGTTATGCACGTTTACTTCCCATCAGAGGGCATTGCCTGCAGCCTCCTTGTGCATTGTCCTGGTTATGCACGTTTACTTCCCACCAGAGGGCATTGCCTGCAGCCTCCTTGTGCATTGTCCTGGTTATTCCACTTTACTTCCCACCAGAGGGCATTGCCTGCAGCCTCCTTGTGCATTGTCCTGGTTATGCACGTTTACTTCCCACCAGATGGCATTGCCTGCAGCCTCCTTGTGCATTGTCCTTGTTCTGCACGTTTACTTCCCACCAGAGGGCATTGCCTGCAGCCTCCTTGTGCATTGTCCTGGTTATGCACCTTTAGTTCCCACCAGAGGGCATTGCCTGCAGCCTCCTTGTGCATTGTCCTGGTTATGCACCTTTACTTCCCACCAGAGGGCATTGCCTGCAGCCTCCTTGTGCATTGTCCTGGTTATGCACCTTTACCCCACATCTCATGTTGCTGTTTACTCTATGTAACTTATTTGCTATGCTGGGACATATTCTCATACGTTATTTTATTTTATTTCAGTTTGTTGGCGCTACAAATGTTGCATCAGAAAACTAGAGGGGATTGCCCAAACACCAGAACCTACACTCGAGAATCTTTCCAAATAAGACTCTCCATGCTGCTGCAGGAGAAACATATGTCGTCATATTACAGTGCTTTATTATATATTTCGGTGCTTAGTTGTATATTATATTCCATAATCCCTATTATCCACAGCCTATGCTATATTTTGCTTTACATAAAGTTATACATTGTGTCAGAGGATAAACTGCTTGGAATGTTCCATAAGAAATATTCTTCATCACATTAGGTTCGGGGCTGGTTCCATCACACTTTTTCTTCGCATGGGGTCCAATGGCCCCCCTCGTTGGGCTGCACGTGCTCTGCAGCTGGAGCCGGCTCCCCCCTCATGGGGCTGCACGTGCTCTGCAGCTGGATCCGGCCCCCCTCTGGGGCTGCACATGCTCTGCAGCTGGAGCCGCCCCCCTTCTGGGGCTGCACGTGCTCTGCAGCTGGAGCCGGCCACCCCTCTGGGGCTGCACGTGCTCTGCAGCTGGAGCCCCCCCCCTCGTGGGGCTGCACGTGCTCTGCAGCTGGAGCCGGCTCCACCTTGTGGGGCTGCCTGTGCTCTGCAGCTGGAGCCGGCCCCCCCTCGTGGGGCTGCACGTGCTCTGCAGCTGGAGCCGGCCCACCTCGTGGGGCTGCACGTGCTCTGCAGCTGGAGCCAGCCCCCCGTGGGGCTGCACGTGCTCTGCAGCTGGAGTCGGCCCCCGCTCGTGGGGCTGCACGTGCTCTGATGCTGGAGCCGGCCCCCCTCGTGGGGCTGCACGTGCTCTGCAGCTGGAGCCAGCACCCCTCGTGGGGCTGCACGTGCTCTGCAGCTGGAGCCAGCCCCCCTCTGGGGCTGCACGTGCTCTGCAGCTGGAGCCGGCCCCACCTTGTGGGGCTGCCTGTGCTCTGCAGCTGGAGCCGGCCCCCCCTCGTGGGGCTGCACGTGCTCTGCAGCTGGAGCCGGCCCACCTCGTGGGGCTGCACGTGCTCTGCAGCTGGAGCCGGCCCCCCGTGGGGCTGCACGTGCTCTGCAGCTGGAGTCGGCCCCCCCTCGTGGGCCTGCACGTGCTCTGATGCTGGAGCCGGCCCCCCTCGTGGGGCTGCACGTGCTCTGCAGCTGGAGCCGGACCCCCACGTGGGGCTGCACGTGCTCTGCAGCTGGAGTCGGCCCCCCTCTGGGGCTACACGTGCTCTGATGCTGGAGCCGCCCCCCCCCCTCGTGGGGCTGCACGTGCTCTGCAGCTGGAACCGGACCCCCACGTGGGGCTGCACGTGCTCTGCAGCTGGAGTCGGCCCCCCCTCTGGGGCTGCACATGCTCTGCAGCTGGGGCCGGCCCCCCACTGGGGCTGCCCGTGCTCTGCAGCTGGAGTCGCCCCCCTAATGGGGCTGCATGTGCTATGCAGCTGGAGCCACCCCCCTCGTGGGGCTGCACGTGCTCTGCAGCTGGAGCCGCCCCCCCCCCTCTGGGGCTGCACATGCTCTGCAGCTGGAGCCGGCCCCCCTCTGTGGGGCTGCCTGTGCTCTGCACTGGAGCCGGCCTGCCTCTGGGGCTGCAGGTGCTCTGCAGCTGGAGCCGGCCCCCCTCATGGGGATGCACGTGCTCTGCAGCTGGAGCTGGCCCCCCTTGTGGGGCTGCACGTGCTTTACAGCTGGAGCTGGCCCCCCCTCTGTGGCTGCGGGTGCGCTGCAGCTGGAGTCGGACCCCCCTTATGGGGCTGCCTGTGCTCTGCAGCTGGAGCCGGCCCGCCTCTGGGCTGCACGTGCTCTGCAGCTGGAGTCGGACCCCCCTCTGGGGCTGCACGTGCTCTGCAGCTGGAGCCGGCCCCCCACTGGGGCTGCCCATGCTCTATAGCTGGAGCCGGCCCCCCTCTGGGGTTGCACGTGCTCTGCAGCTGGAGCCGGACCCCCTCTGTGGCTGCACGTGCTCTGCAGCTGGAGCCGGCCCCCCATCTGGGGCTGCACGTGCTCTGCAGCTGGAGCCGGCCCCTCCTCTGGGGCTGCACGTGCTCTGCAGCTGGAGCTGGCCCCCCTTGTGGTGCTCCACGTGCTCTGATGCTGGAGCCGGCCCCCCTCGTGGGGCTGCACGTGCTCTGCAGCTGGAACCGGCCCCCCTTGTGGGGCTGCACGTGCTCTGCAGCTGGAGCCGGCCCCCCTCGTGGGGCTGCACATGCTCTGCAGCTGGAGCCGGCCCCCTTCTGGGGCTTCACGTGCTCTGCAGCTGGAGCCGGCCCCCCTCTGGGGCTGCACATGCTCTGCAGCTGGAGCCGGCCCCCCCTCGTGGGCTGCACGTGCTCTGCAGCTGGAGCCGGACCCCCTCTGGGGCTGCACATGCTCTGCAGCTGGAGCTGGCCCCCCTCTGGGGCTGCACGTGCTCTGCAGCTGGAGCCGCCCCCCCCTGGGGCTGCATGTGCTCTACAGCTGGAGCTGTCCCCCCTCGTTGGGCTGCACGTGCTCTTCAGCGGGAGCCGGCCTCCCCTCTGGGGCTGCACGTGCTCTGCAGCTGGAGCCAGCCCCCCTCTGGGGCTGCACGTGCTCTGAAGCTGGAGCCGGCCCCCCTCGTGGGGCTGCACGTGCTCTGCAGCTGGAGGTCGGGGGAAGGAGGGGTTGAGAAAGCTTTTCTAGCTGCAGAAAGGGAAGTGAAGCCATGTGATGCTGCGAGGAAGGAGGAAGCAGGGCAGCCTCGAGGGCAGTGTGACGCCTGCTCTGAGCTCACCACACACTGGGCCACGCCCCACTGCTCTGGGAACAAGGAACACTTGAATGTCAAGAGAGTTTTGTACAACGCCTGAAGCCACCTTTGACGACTGGCAGAAGAGGCAGGTAAGCAGGGCTGACCTGACAGGTCAATGTATGGCAGAAGAGGCAGTAAGCAGGGCTGACCTGACAGGTGAATGTATGGCAGAAGAGGCAGGTAAGCAGGGCTGCACTGGCCTGATAGGTCAATGTATGGCAGAAGAGGCAGGTAAGCAGGGCTGGACTGGCCTGACAGGTCAATGTATGGAAGAAGAGGCAGGTAAGCACGGCTGCACTGGCCTGACAGCTCAATGTATGGCAGAAGAGGCAGGTAAGCAGGGCTGCACTGGCCTGACAGGTCAATGTATGGCAGAAGAGGCAGGTGAGCAGGGCTGTCATGACAGGTCAATGTATGGCAGAAGAGGCAGGTAAGCAGGGCTGACCTGACAGGTCAATGTATGGCAGAAGAGGCAGGTAAGCAGGGCTGCACTGGCCTGACAGGTAAATCTAATGCAGAAGAGGCAGGTAAGCAGGGCTGACCTGACAGCTCAATGTATGGCAGAAGAGGCAGGTAAGCAGGGCTGACCTGACAGCTCAATGTATGGCAGAAGAGGCAGGTAAGCAGGGCTGACCTGACAGGTCAATATATGGCAGAAGAGGCTGGTAAGCAGGGCTGCACTGGCCTGCACTGCTACCTGGCAGTGCCTGTAGAGCTGACCTGACAGGTCAATGTATGGCAGAAGTGGCAGGTAAGCAGGGCTGCACTGGCCTGACAGGTCAATGTATGGCAGAAGAGGCAAGTAAGCAGGCTGGACTGGCCTGACAGGTCAATGTATGGCAGAAGAGGCAGGTAAGCAGGGCCGACCAGACAGGTCAATGTATGGCAGAAGAGGCAGTTAAGCAGGGCTGCACTGGCCTGACAGCTCAATGTATGGCAGAAGAGGCAGGTAAGCAGGGCTGCACTGGCCTGACAGGTCAATGTGTGGCAGAAGAGGCACGTAAGCAGGGCTGACATGATAGGTCAATGTATGACATAAGAGGCAGGTAAGCAGGGCTGACCTGACAGGTCAATGTATGGCAGAAGAGGCAGGTAAGCAGGGCTGCCCTGACAGGTCAATGTATGGCAGAAGAGGCAGGTAAGCAGGGATGCACTGGCCTGAAAGGTCAATGTATGGCAGAAGAAGCAGGTAAGCAGGGCTGCACCGGCCTGACAGGTCAATGTATGGCAGAAGATGCCGGTAAGCAGGGCTGCACTGGCCTGACAGGTCAATATATGGCAGAAGAGGCAGGTAAGCAGGGCTGCACTGGCCTCACAAGTCAATGTATGGCAGAAGAAGCAGGTAAGCAGGGCTGACCTGACAGGTCAATGTATGGCAGAAGAGGCAGGTAAGCAGGGCTGCACTGGCCTGACATGTCAATTTATGGCAGAAGAGGCAGGTAAGCAGGGCCGCCTGGCAGTGCCAGAACAGCTGACCTGACAGCTCAATGTATGACAGAAGAGGCAGGTAAGCAGGGCTGACTTGACAGATCAATGTATGGAAGAAGAGTCAGGTAAGCAGGGCTGACCTGACAGGTCAATGTATGGAAGAAGAGGCAGGTAAGCAGGGCTGACCTGACAGGTCAATGTATGGAAGAAGAGGCAGGTAAGCAGGGCTGACCTGGCCTGTACTGCCGCCTGGCAGTGCCAGAACAGCTGACCTGACAGCTCAATGTATAACAGAAGAGGCAGGTAAGCAGGGCTGCACTGGCCTGACAGGTCAATGTATGGCAGAAGAAGCAGGTAAGCAGGGCTGCACTGGCCAGACAGGTCAATGTATGGCAGAAGAGGCAGGTAAGCAGGGCTGACCTGACAGGTCAATGTATGACAGAAGAGGCAGGTAAGCAGGGCTGACCTGACAGGTCAATTTATGGCAGAAGAGGCAGGTAAGCAGGACTGCACTGGCCTGACAGGTCAATGTATGGCAGAAGAGGCAGGTAAGCAGGGCTGCACTGTCCTGACAGGTCAATGTATGGCAGAAGAGGCAGGTAAGCAGGGCCACCTAGCAGTGCCAGAACAGCTGACCTGACAGCTCAATGTATAACAGAAGAGGCATGTAAGCAGGGCTGCACTGGCCTGACAGGTCATTGTATGGCAGAAGAGGCAGATAAGCAGGTCCCCTAGCAGTGCCAGAACAGCTGACCTGACAGCTCAATGTAAAACAGAAGAGGCAGGTAAGCAGGGCTGCACTGGCCTGACAGGTCAATGTATGGCAAAAGAGGCAGGTAAGCAGGGCTGCACTGGCCTGACAGGTCAATGTATGGCAGAGGAGGCAGGTAAGCAGGCTGCACTGGCCTGACAGGTCAATGTATGGCAGAAGAGGCAGGTAAGCAGGGCTGCACTGGCCTGACAGGTCAATGTATGGCAGAAGAGGCAGGTAAGCAGGCTGCACTGCCCTGACAGGTCAATGTATGGCAGAAGAGGCAGGTAAGCAGGGCTGCACTGGTCTCACAGGTCAATGTATGACAGAAGAGGCAAGTAAGCAGGGCTGCACTGGCCTGACAGGTCAATGTATGACAGAACAGGCAGGTAAGCAGGTCTGACCTGACAGGTCAATGTATGGCAGAAGAGGCAGGTAAGCAGGGCTGCACTGGCCTGACAGGTCAATATATGACAGAAGAGGCAAGTAAGCAGGGCTGCACTGGCCTGACAGGTCAATGTATGACAGAACAGGCAGGTAAGCAGGTCTGACCTGACAGGTCAATGTATGGCAGAAGAGGCAGGTAAGCAGGACTGCACTGGCCTGACAGGTCAATGTATGGCAGAAGAGGCAGGTAAGCAGGGCTGCACTGGCCTGACATGTCAATGTATGGCAGAAGAGGCAGGTAAGCAGGGCTGCACTGGTCTGACAGGTCAATCTACGGCAGAAGAGGCAGGTAAACAGGGCTGCACTGGCCTGACAGGTCAATGTATGGCAGAAGAGGCAGGTAAGTAGGGCTGCACTGGCCTGATAGGTCAATGTATGGCAGAAGAGGCAGGTAAGTAGGGCTGCACTGGCCTGACAGGTCAATGTATGGCAGAAGAGGCAGGTAAGCAGGGCTGCACTGGTCTGACAGGTCAATCTACGGCAGAAGAGGCAGGTAAACAGGGCTGCACTGGCCTGACAGGTCAATGTATGGCAGAAGAGGCAGGTAAGTAGGGCTGCACTGGCCTGACAGGTCAATGTATGGCAGAAGAGGCAGGTAAGTAGGGCTGCACTGGCCTGACAGGTCAATGTATGGCAGAAGAGGCAGGTAAGCAGGCTGCACTGGCCTGACAGGTCAATGTATGGCAGAAGAGGCAGGTAAGTAGGGCTGCACTGGCCTGACAGGTCAATGTATGGCAGAAGAGGCAGGTAAGCAGGGCTGCACTGGTCTGACAGGACATCTATGGCAGAAGAGGCAGGTAAGCAGGGCTGCACTGGCCTGACAGGTCAATGTATGGCAGAAGAGGCAGGTAAGCAGGGCTGATCTGACAGGTCAATGTATGGCAGAAGAGGCAGGTAAGCAGGGCTGCACTGGCCTGACAGGTCAATGTATGGCAGAAGAGGCAGGTAAGCAGGGCTGCACTGGTCTGACAGGACATCTATGGCAGAAGAGGCAGGTAAGCAGGGCTGCACTGGCCTGACAGGTCAATGTATGGCAGAAGAGGCAGGTAAGCAGGGCTGCACTGGCCTGACAGGTCATTGTATGGCAGAAGAGGCAGGTAAGCAGGGCTCCACTGGCTTGTACTGCCGCCTGGAAGTGTCAGGAGAGCTGACCTGACAGGTCAATGTATGGCAGATTTGTGTGGCTAATTTTTGGGTCTTTTTATGGCCTGGTAGGTCGGGGTTATTGCTGATTTCCCTAACATCACCACAAACATTGCCTGTAGCAAGCACAAATACATAGTCTCCCAAAGCTTGCAAAACACTTATATACAGCATATCTTTACACACTCAAAACTGCATTTGCAATTCAATAGGTCTCGCATTACTAAATGTTTGACCTATTGGTGTTGCATTATTATTAGCAATGCCAATAGCTCAAACTTTAATAATGCAAGACCGATTGCATTGTAAATGCTTGTTTAAAATGTTGCAGGGTGGGTTTAATGGGGCACCGGAGTCGATGGCCTTCATAGTTGCGGCAGACTCGTTTGTGGTGATGACGCTCCACATGGCCAAGGACCTTTCTTTAGCTGAGATTGGAAGGCTAGCTGTTGATGGGGTCAGGATGAGGGTTGAAGTTGTATATGGATGTGATCTTGTTCCAAAATAATTTACAGAGATTGATGCAGGGATCTTGTAAGGGGTGGATGTTGCTGATGGTGGCTGCAGGCACCATGAATTCTCTGATGATGGTGAAGATTTCTTTGCTGCTGCTGTTGTTGGTTTGAATGCAGTTGGCATGGGCTGTTCATTTGGCCTTTCAGACTTGCTGCTGGAAGCATCTCAGTGCAGATTTGAAGACTTCCTTGTTTGTAGTGTCTTGACTCATTCACCACTTGCTTTCCAGTTGCTTTCAGTGCTGCATCGTCATCCTGAGTTCTTTTGTGTGCCAGTTGACTTGTATTCGTGATCTTGAAAAGTTTTTCTATTGTTGAGGTTGCTGCTGTGCTTGAGGGGTCCACGGTGTCGGTGCAGGTGGTGATCCATTCATTGAAGTTTATGATGTATTCCGTTAGGTTGCTGCAGTGCTTGAGGGGGTCCAGGGTGTTGGTGCAGGTGGTGCTCCATTCATTGCAGTTCTCAATGTCTTCCGTTAGGTTGCTGCAGTGCTTGAGGGGGTCCAGTGTGTCGGTGCAAGTGGTGATCCATTCATTGTAGTTCTTGATGTCTTCCTTTAGGCTGCTGTGCTAGAGGGGTCCAGGGTGTTGGTGCAGGTGGTGATCCATTCATTGCAGTTTTTGGTGTCTTTCGTTAGGTGCTTCTGTGCTTGAAGGGGTCCAGGATGTCGGTGGAGGTGGTGATCCATTCATTGTAGTTCTTGAAGTCTTGCGTTAGGTTGCTGCTGTGCTTGAGGGTGTCCAGGATGTCGGTGGAGGTGGTGATCCATTCATTGTAGTTCTTGATGTCTTCCGTTAGGTTGCTGCTGTGCTTGAGGGGGTCCAGGATGTCGGTGCAGGTGATGATCCATTCATTGAAGTTCTTGATGTCTTCCGATAGGTTGCTGCTGTGCTTGAGGGGTCCAGGGTGTTGGTTCAGGCGGTGATCCATTCATTGCAGTTTTTGTTGTCTTTCGTTAGGTGTTTCTGTGCTTGAGGGGATCCAGGGTGTCGGTGCAGATGGTGATCCATTCATTGTAGTTCTTGATGTCTTCCGTTAGGTTGCTGCTGTGCTTGAGGGGGTCCAGGTTGTCGGTGCAGGTGGTGATCCATTCATTGCAGTTCTTGTGTCTTCCGTTAGGTTGCTGCTGTGCTTGAGGGTGTCCAGGGTGTTGATGCAGGTGGTGATCCATTTATTGCAGTTCTTGATGTCTTCCGTTAGGTTGCTGGTATGCTTGAGGGGTCCAGGGTGTTGCTGCAGGTGATGATCCATTCATTGCAGTTCTTGATATCTTCTGTTAGGTTGCTGCAGTGCTTGAGGGAGTCCAGGGTGTTGGTGCAGGTGGTGATCCATTCATTGCAGTTCTTGATGTCTTCCGTTAGGTTGTTGCTGTGCTTGAGGGTGTCCAGTGTGTTGGTGCAGGTGGTGATCCATTAATTGCAGTTCTTGATGTCCTCCTTTAGGTTGCTGCTGAGCGTGAGGGGGTCCAAGGTGGTGATCTGTTCATTGCAGTTCTTGGTGTCTTCCGTTATGTTGATGCTGATATGCTTGGGGGGGGTCCAGGGTGTCGGTGCAGGTCGTGATCCATTCATTGCAGTTCTTGATGTCTTCCTTTAGGTTTCTGCTGTGCTTGAGGGGGCAGGGTGTTGCTGCAGGTGGTAATCCATTCATTGAAGTTCTTGATGTCTTCCGTTAGGTTGCTAATGTGCGTGCGGGGGTCCAGGGTGTCGGTGCATGAGGTTATCCATTCATTGTAGTTCTTGATGTCTTCCGTTCGGTTGCTGGTATCCTTGAGGGGGCCCAGGGTATTGGTGCAGGTGGTGGTCCATTCATTGTAGTTCTTGATGTCTTCCGTTAGGTTACTGATGTGCGTGAAGGGGTCCAGGGTGTCGGTGCAAGTGGTGATCCATTTATTGCAGTTCTTGATGACTTCCGTTATGTTGATGCTGATATGCTTGGGGGGTCCAGGGTGTCGGTGCAGGTCGTGATCCATTCATTGCAGTTCTTGATGTCTTCCTTTAGGTTGCGGCTGTGCTTGAGGGGGTCCAGGGTGTTGGTGCAGGTGGCGATCCATTCATTGCAATTCTTGATGTCTTCCGTTAGGTTGCTGAAGTGTATGCAGGGCTAAAGGGTGTTTGGGCAGGTGGTGATCCATTCATTGAAGTTCTTGATGTCTTCCGTTAGGTTACTGCTGAGCGTGAGGGGGTCCAGGGTGTCGGTGCAGGTGTTGATCAATTCATTGCAGCTCTTGATGTCTTCCGTTAGGTTGCTGTTGATTTGCTTGGGGGGTCCAGGGTGTCGGTGCAGGTGGTCATCCATTCATTGAAGTTCCTCATGTCTTCCGTTAGGTTGCAGCTATGCTTGAGGGGGTACAGGGTGTAGGTGCAGGTAGTGATCCATTCATTGCATTTCTTGATGTCTTCCGTTAGGTTGCAGCTATGCTTGAGGGGGTCCAGGGTGTCGGTGCAGGTAGTGATCCATTCATTGCATTTCTTGATGTCTTCCATTAGGTTTCTGCTCTGCTTGAAGGGGTCCAGGGTGTCGGTGCAGGTGGTGATCCATTCATTGCAGTTATTAATGTCTTCCTTTAGGTTGCAGCTGTGCTTGAGGGGGTCCAGGTTTTCGGTGCAGGTGGTGATCCATTCATTGCAGTTCTTGATGTCTTCCGTTAGGTTGCTGCTGTGCTTGAGGGGTCCAGGGTGTTGCTTTGCTAATTCTGACCTGAGGATCTGTTGCTGTACTCTCCCCTCTGTCCAGCGGACCAGCTCGCCTCCCCACACGCCCGCACTCGCTGGTGGGAGCGCTCTCTGCAGTCGGCAGAAGCACACACCGCTCCCAGCTGAGAGTGCTGTGGGTTGAGGCTCGAGGGGGATATCATTTGAACTACTCCGTCCGGGGGACTGCGAGGACCAGCAATCCCAAAACTAGCGCAGCTGGTGCCTCTTCCCCCGGCGGCCACGCCCTCCACTTCCAGCCTTTACCTTTCGCGACACCCGCTTCGCGGGTGCCGCTCACATTGCTTTGCTAATTCTGACCTGAGGATCTGTTGCTGTACTCTCCCCTCTGTCCAGCGGACCAGCTCGCCTCCCCACACGCCCGCACTCGCTGGTGGGAGCGCTCTCTGCAGTCGGCAGAAGCACACACCGCTCCCAGCTGAGAGCGCTGTGGGTTGAGGCTCGAGGGGGATATTTTTTTTTTAAAGCTTTATTCGACTTCAGTCATAAAAGCATTTCCACCTAACACTATACAATAAATACTAAATCTAATACACAAAATTTGTAAAATAAGTATTAAACAAAAACCATCCGTCGAATACATTTACTAATAATTACATATTTAAGAACCACTCTATCACGTGCGCTCCTGACATGGCAATATAAACGTAACCAGGATACCTCATGCAGTTTTTCCTAGTAGGGTGCGTGTTCGAATCACCCAGGCCCATGCTAAGAACTTTGCAACAGCAATTGCAAACTGTGGGGAACAGTCGGTTTCCAAAATTCTAAGAGCTGTGGCTTGGTTTCGTATCCCCAGATTAAGACAGACAGGTCTAATCCATTTGTGGCGCGGCTTGGAATATAAGGGACAACAAAACAATACGTGGGAGACATGCTCAGCTTTGTCCTTACAATGGTAACAATGTTCATCCCAGGCTATAGACCATTTCTTTTTAAACACGTTTACTGGGAGGGTTCCAACTCTAAATTGGAAGTACAGCTTCCTGTTATAGGGCTTCTCAATCAAATCCCAGTACGCTTCATACGAGGGAGCCACTTTTAAATCCAGGAAGCATCTCGTCAATGAAGTAATAGATCCATTAGAGAAAGTTCTTAGGTTCACCATTTCCCAGTACATTTGTTTCAGTCTTGCCTTTGGGGGGAATCTAGAAACATCATTATTACACCATAAATGATCTAGGTTTAGTTGTTGCAATACCCCCCTTAGATCTTTCAACCAGGAAATCTTGTGGAAACAGTCGAAAGATACAATGTCAAAGAATGCTTGAGCATAGTGTGCTAGCTCTGGGGTCACCATTAGACATCTCCAATACAGTAGTGGGCGCAACCTCGCTATATCTACAATATTTTTGCGACCAAGATCTAGTTTTAAAGGGATGGTTGGCGTGCTTTGTGGTACCCCCACCAGCCCACGGAGAAACTTGTTCTCTGCGATCGTCAAGTTTGCCAGGTCACTAAAGCCCCATAACTCTGAGCCGTAAAGGCTAGCACTTAAGACTTTCATATTGTAAATCTCCAGAGCACACTTTACTGGCTTGGTGAGAGAAGCTCTGTGTTTTAATGATAGTGCTCCCGCTAGTTGTCTGAACTTCAATACAGCTGTGTCTATGTGTGCCTTCCATTTCAAGTTTCCCTGTAATGTTATTCCCAGGTAGGTAAAAGCATCTACCTGCTCAAGGGGGACACCTTTGAAAGTAATAACTCCTTTAAACCCTATATGAGGGTTCATACACATGAACTTTGTCTTGCTAGTATTCAGTTCTAGGCCACGTGTGTCACAGAACTCACCAAACAAATTTACTGCTTTTTGAAGGCCACTTGGAGTACGCGATAGTATAAGCGTATCATCCGCAAACATTAGTACGGGAACATGTGCTCCAGCAATTTTTGGGGCGTCAGAGGGGGACCTTTTTAGGAATTCAACTATACCATTTATGTATATCGAGAACAATGTAGGAGCTAGTACGCACCCTTGCCTCACCCCACGCTCAACGGGGAAAGGCTCGGTTACTTCTCCTTGCTGGCCCCATCTAATTTTAGCGTAATTGTTCTCGTGCAGACGTATCAGCAGAGAGAGGAGTTCTTGGCTTATTCCTACATCAGTTAGGACCCTCCACAGCTGATCCCTGAGGACCAAGTCAAAAGCTGACTTTAAGTCCACAAAGACAGCATATAGGGGGCCATTGCTTAAGGTGACGTTTCTCCAGTACAGGGTTAGGAAGTAAAAAACCTGATCGATGGAACTTGTCAGGGGGCGGAACCCCGCTTGGTATGGTGACAAGATGTTATTTTCCTCAATCCATGCTTGGAGCTTGTTTTGAACCATACGTCCCATCAGTTTCTGAGCTGAATCAATGAGACTGATGGGTCTGTAATTGCTGGGGAGGGATTTGTCACCTTTTTTATAGACTGGGATGATTTCCGCCCCTTTCCAGGATGAAGGTACTTCACCACCCATCGCCACTGCGTTAGCAAGCCATGCAAAATATACACACCACGTGTTCCGATCACTTAGGTATACGTCTGCTGGTATTCCGTCCATGCCTGGCGCTCTGCCCCTAGTTACACAGTCAAGGGCTGCATTTACATCTTTTTCATTAAACACACTATCCTAGTAGAAGACAGCCGGCGGGAGAGTAGCGCAAGCTTGGGTCTGGTTTTGAGCATATTGCAGTTTAAAAAATTCTACCCAGTTATTAATGGGAACATTGTTTTGTGGGGGTTTAGCTATCCCTCCCCGCTCCCACTTCACTGTGGACCAAAATAGCTTGGAATTTTTATCTGCACATGCAGTTTTCAACTCAGCCCATAGCTCCTCATCCCACAACCTCTTCGCCTGTTTTTGGGCGCGTCTATACATGTCCCTTGCTTTCCTTACTGTGTCAGCGTTTCCTAGTTTAAGCTCTGTGCTAAGTTTTTGGCGTGCCAGCCTACAACTTTTTCCATACCATCCCTGTTCGCTTTGATGTTTTTTCCCTTTGTTGTGGCCTATTGTTTTTAGGAAAAAGGCTTGTAGTCTAGAAAAGAATTTGTTGTGAGACTCCATTAAGATGTCTCGGAAGTTAGGTCTTTTAGTGAGTAGTTTCAAATTGTTCACTTCCTCTTTTGCTACTCTCTTAAGTTCGTCTAACGTCCCCTCATTTTCAATAAGTTTCCCCAATTTTAATTGTCGCTGGTTGTTTGTGCATACGAGGTCCAGGGTCACCCTTTCCTCCTCAGTACATATCACCCTATCCTCTAGGTAAGACTTGAGGACCATACTCAATGGGTTATGGTCGCTTTCCAGTCTCTTTACCACAATCATGTCAATCAATTTATCCCAAATCCTGGTGTCTACCAGAAAATAGTCAATTCTGCTAGATGCCCGGCCATTATCAAATGTACAATTCCCCTCGCGATCTGAAAGTGTGCGACCGTTTGCGGCTCTTAGGCCTCTGGCTAAACATAGGCTCTTAACTTGGATAGCCACCGCACTCCATTTTTTGACTGCATCTACCTCAAGTTGGGGAATTCCCCATTTGCTGTCTTCTTCTTCGGCTAAGAATTTATCCTCTTGCCCTAGGGGTTCAAAGGTTGTGTTTAGATCTCCCCCTACAATAATAGATTGTTCGAGGGGCAGTAGTTCTAGCTCATGCTCGAGGACCGTTATTACATCTGAGGTTTTACCCCCACAGACTCCCCTAGCATATATATTATAGAGGGCTAGATGTTCACCATTTTCCCATCTTATGCTGACTGATAATATATCCCTAGTTGGGAGTGGTCTTTGCTGGATTTTACACTTCAGCGCTTGGCGAATCCAAATTAACAGCCCTCCAGATGGGCGGCCTTTGCCATGTGATACTGTAGGTATAAAGAAAGTAAGATACCCTACCCGATACACAGGGCTTTGCGACCAGGTCTCTTGAAATAATAAAATATCATAGTGATCAATGAAAGAACACCAATCAGGAGATATTATCTTGCTTGCTATACCTGCCAAGTTCCAAGAAATAAGGGAAAGCAGTGGATTTGATACGGAGTGCCCTGTCTGGCCTGGGTTTAAAAGACCATTTTCATTTGTATTCTGCTGTATGGGTTGTACTATTAATAATTCCGAAGACATCCCAATAGGGCCAGGCAGATAGGGCTCCATTAATAACTCAGCAACATTACTCTGGGCTAGGCTATTGTGCCATTCTAGGGTTTCTAGCCCCTCCTTGCTGTTTTTCCTACTTGTTACTTCCTTGTGATTGGCTCTCTGGGGCGGCTTTCGCTGCATCAGTCAGTCACAATCATTAAGATTAGATAATGCTGCGAACCTGTTTTCTAGGTTAACACCCCACTCTCCCCTATTAGTGCCTCCGCCCGCATCACCACCCCTTCTGTTTGTCACTGTGGTCCATTTGGTTCTCAAGACACTTGGTTTGGCAATAAGACCTTGTTGGACAGGCCACATGAAGGGCCGCTCTCCCCCGGCCCAACCAGGCCCGAACCAGCCACGCAAGTACCACACACCACCATTGCACGTCCACCGTCCCCGCAGGGACCCCTACACTCGAACCTGTTGACCCCGTAGGCCGACCCACTACCGGCCTGCGCGCCCATCCTGGGCGCCATCTTGGACACTCCACCACGAGGCCGCCTGGCCCCCGATCGACCTCAACCCTGGGCCTGGCCAGGCCTCAGACATTCCGGCACCAACATCCACCCAGGAGGTGAGCGGGCTACTTGGTCAGTCAATGGGAGCAGGAGGTGTCGATGGCTCTCACCCGCCAAGTGCCGCTCGCCCATCGCCTCCCCGGACGCTGGCTCCACCCCCCTGCTGGGTGTCTGAACCCCCTCATCCCGGACCTCCCGACCTCCAAGTGCGAGGGTCCGGACATCAAAGCACACCAGCCCTATAACTGGGGCAGCTCCAGAGCAGGACGGGAGTTGTATCTTGGAGTCGAGAGACGCAAAGAGGAACTCATCCTTGACGGACTACTGGCGCTGCCGTAGCTCTGTCTTGTGCACCCTCGTCTTGCCTGCTGGCGCTGCCGCGGCTTTGGGAACCACCCTATCCTTCATCATCGTCGGGACCTGCTGGCGTAGCCGCGGACCGGTTGTAACCACCACCTTCATCGGGACCTGCTGGCTCTGCCGCGGACCGTCGTCTGCCTTCATTCATCGTCGGGACCTGCTGGCGTAGCCGCGGACCGTTTGTAACCACCACCTTCATCGGGACCTGCTGGCTCTGCCGCGGACCGTCGTCTGCCTTCATCCATCTCGGGACCTGCTGGCTCCGCCGCGGCCCGTTCATCTACACCACCGAGCTCGAGGATTGAGAGCTATTTTCCATCGTTTTGGTAATAAGACTGTCCCGCTACCCTTTTCCCAAACAGAGACCAGAATAGAGGGGACCCCTGAGTCCAGACCTCCTTGTACCATTCTACCGTACTTGAAGAATTGTCTATAAAGTATCGTTGAACTTTATCATTGTGTGGTGTCCGTCTGTGGGGGGGAAGTTACTTGTCTGTACGATTCACTGGAGACGGCTCTCCCCGGAGACCTCTCCCCGTATCCTCGGCCGACCCTCCCGGTCCGTCTAACATTGGTGGCCAGCGACGGGATCCGAATCACCGCATAAACCGTACAGAGAGTAGCTCACCCCACGGCGAATCACGATGTCAACTAAAGAAAGCGGATCAACGGAGAAATTCCAGATGGAGAAATTGGGCGAGTACAGCCATCGTGAACTTAAACAGTTCTGTATCGAATTAGGTATCGCTACCACCGGACTAAATACCAAAGATGACTTTAAGCAGGCCCTGGAATCTTGGGCAGAAACCGGGGCTGCCGGAACCCCCGATCAAGACATCACAGCACAAACCCCCATGGCCCCTGAAGAGCGAAGAACGGGTCTCTCGCCAGGCGAGATCCAGGAACGAGAAAGAACCCGACTACACGAGCTGGAAATGGCCCGGCTCAAAATGGACGTTGAACTAAAGTTGGCCGAACAGAAAATCAACTTAGAGCACCTGCGTCTCCGAGAAGAAAGAGAGGAGAAACAGAGACAAAGGGAGCTCGAGGAAAAGAAACTGGCATATGAACATGAACGGAAATTAGCTGAAATCGACCTACGCAAACAGAATAAAGAAACAGGGGTGCCCGAGCAACCCCACACTCCAGGGGCAACAGAGAAGAAGGTACACATCCCCAAGGATGTCGTTCGAGAATACTTCCGAGAGGACGACATCCAGCCAGGTTTAAGGCCTATGAAATCGCTATGACTGCACACCGGATCGATAGAAGCGATTGGGGGGCCGGTCTGTGGGGGAGATTCCTCAATGAGGGCCGCGACGCCCTGCTGCAACTCCCGGACCAGCAGATGACCTCCTATGACCATATGAAAGCGGCACTCCTCACCCGCTATGGCCTCACACCCGAGATGTACCGTCAGAGGTTCCGAGACTGCACCCGCATCCCAGGTACAACTTGGGTGGACTATGTCAATTACTTTAGCCGAGCCTTCGAGGGCTGGATCAAAGGAAGCAAGGTCACAACCTACGAACAACTGTTCAATCTTATGGTATGGGAGCATCTGTCGAACAATTGCTTCATTGAACTTCGCCAGCACCTCCTCGACAGCAAGTTAACGGATCCCCGGCAGCTCGCAGCCGAAGCTGACCGGTGGGAGATCACCAGAGTGAGTCGAAATGGGTCCTCCGAACAGAACCGGAACAACAATGGTCAGCACCGTCCCCGAGGAGGTGGAGGCCAAGGACGCGGAAGAAGCAACGCTCCGGTCACCCCCACTATCAGCCCCACCCCCCCGGCCAACCGGGGCAGCACCCCAGCGCGACCGGGACCTCGAGCCAATGTTACCTGCCATCGATGTCAACGAGTCGGACACTATGCAAACGACCCAAACTGCCCCCAGTACCAGAGCCCAAGACCCCGCCAAGTAGCCGCTGCTGCTCTGGGGGAGGAACGGATCTCAGAGGAACAAGAAGAATATGAACAGGAACACCAAGAATGGGAGCCAGCCGCCATGGCTCTCGCCTGCCTAGGGGGGAGAGACATGGTCCCGCGGGTCCCCCTACCCGCTAATACCCAGAAGTACAGCCAATGGGTGGGCATCAATGGACGCCGGGCGGAAGCCCTTCGTGACACTGGGGCCAGTGTAACAGCCGTCCGCTGTCACCTGGTGACCCCCGAACAATACTTACCAAACATTCTCTGCCCTGTACGTTCAGCCGATAACTCAGAAAGTCTGTGTCGGATGGCCTGCGTCCCCTTCGAATGGGGAGGGGTCTCCGGCATGTTGAAGGTGACGGTCCGAGATGATGCCCCCGTAGACTGCCTCCTGGGTAATGACCTGGAAAGCTCTCCATGGGCAGCAGTCGAACGAAAAGAGCACCTGGGGATGCTGGGCGTCCCGGACTGGGCGTGCGTCACCACCCGGTCCATGACCGTCCGTGCCAACACCCGCCCAGAGGAACTCGAATGGCCGGCGCCACCGCCTCCGGTCGCCCCCGCCGAAACCACCGACCGTGACGTCCCCCCCGAACCAGCTCAACCTCCAGACCTCGCTAACCTCGACCAGTGGCCTCAAGAGGGGGGGCCCACGCAAGAACAATTTCGCCAAGAACAAAGGACCTGTCCGTCCCTCGAGGGACTCCGCCAGCAAGCGCTAGCCCAAAGCGCAGGGGATACCTCCGGAACTCACTGGGTCTACTGGGACAATGATCTGCTGTACAGTGAGCAAAGAATCGCGGAGCTGGGGGCCAGCCGAGTCCTAGTGGTACCCCTCCGTTTTAGAGACTTTCTGCTAAACCTGGCCCACGATGTCCCCCTGGCAGGACACTTGGGTCAAGACAAAACCTATAGCCGCCTGGTGACCCACTTCTTCTGGCCCAAAATGAGGGACAATGTACACCAGCATTGCCGATCTTGCCCCACGTGCCAAGCCAGTGGGAAGAGCGGCCGCAAACTGAAAGCCCCCCTGCAACCTTTTCCCGTGGTCACCACCCCGTTCGAGAGGGTCGGAATCGATATCGTAGGGCCCCTGGACCCGCGCACAAAACAAGGCCATCGATTCATCCTGGTGCTAGTGGACCACGCCACCCGCTACCCGGAGGCTGTTCCCCTGCGGACTGTGACAGCCCCGGTAGTCGGCCGGGCTCTGATGGGGATCTTCTCCCGGGTGGGCTTCCCCCGGGAGGTCGTCAGTGACAGAGGCACGAACTTTATTTCGAAATACATGAAATCTCTCTGGCAACAGTGCGGGGTTACCTACCGGTTCACGACCCCCTATCACCCTCAAGGAAACGGACTCGTTGAGCGGTTCAACCGCACGCTCAAAGGGATGATCGGGGGGTTGGAAGAGCCCCTCCATCGCCAGTGGGATGTACTGTTGCCGTGCCTTCTCTTCGCATATCGAGAGGTTCCCCAGAAGTCCCTGGGCTTCAGCCCATTTGAACTGCTGTATGGACACCCCGTGCGCGGGCCGCTCAGCCTAGTTAAGGAAGGCTGGGAGATGCCCCCTCTAAAGAACCCACCAGATGTGTTCCGCTACCTCCTAACACTCCGCAACCAGACCCGGCGATTCCGAGAACTAGCAAAAGCCAACCTAGAGGCCAGTCAGGAGGACATGAAAAGGTGGTATGACCGGAATGCCTCCTCCATCGAGTTTGAACCTGGGCAACAGGTATGGGTGATGTCCCCCACCGAACCCTGCGCCCTACAAGACAAGTGGACAGGGCCCTTCAAGGTGGTCGAGCGCAAGGGTCCGGCTACCTATCTCATCGACTTGGAATCTTCCCGGAACCCCCTCCGGGTCCTCCACGCTAACAGACTGAAACCGCACTTTGTACGGACAGAACTCAGCCTCCTGATGGCCACAGACAATGGGGCTGAAGAGGACTCCGAGCCCCTCCCGGACCTCCTACGAACGCGGGAGAAAGACGGTTCCGTAGATGGGGTCCGACTCTCAGAGGCCCTCACCCGAGAGCAACACCAGGAGTGCCAAGTTCTCCTATCACAATTCGCCAGCCTGTTCTCCCTCACCCCAGGTGTCACTTCCTGGTGTACGCACGATGTGGACACGGGGGACAGCCCCCCTATCCGCCACCGGGCCTACCGCGTGCCAGATCGGGTACGGGCCTGCATCCAGGAGGAAGTAGCCAAAATGCTCACGCTCGGGGTCATCGAGCCCTCAGACAGCCCCTGGGCCAGCCCTGTAGTACTGGTCCCCAAAGCAGCTGCCCCCGGCACCACACCAGAACTCCGGTTCTGCGTCGACTACCGGGGCTTGAATGCGGTCACCAGGACAGACGCACATCCCATCCCCCGGGCAGATGAACTAATCGACCGCATGGGAGCTGCCCGCTACCTCAGTATCTTCGACCTGACGGCGGGCTACTGGCAAATCGGCCTCACACCCCGGGCACAAGAACGTTCTGCCTTTTCCACGCCCGATGGCCATTACCATTTCACAGTCATGCCCTTCGGCATGAAGAATGCCCCAGCAACATTCCAACGGCTCGTCAATCAGGTCCTGGCGGGGCTCGAAGGATTCAGCGCCGCCTACTTAGACGACATCGCTGTATACAGCAACCAGTGGTCCGAGCACCTCCACCACCTCCGAGCAGTACTGCACGCCCTTCAGCAAGCTGGCCTCACGATCAAGGCCAGCAAATGTCAAATTGGGCAAGGGTCTGTAACCTACCTCGGGCACCAGGTGGGAAGCGGCCTGGTGGCCCCTCTGCAGCTAAAAATTGCCGCCATCCAGTCCTGGCAGCCCCCCACTACCCAGACCGAGGTACGAGCCTTCCTGGGCCTCACGGGCTATTACCGAAGGTTCGTGAAAGACTATGGTACTATCGTGAGGCCCCTCACAGAGCTCACGTCAAAAAATCAGCCCCAGAAAGTCAACTGGACCCCAGAGTGTCAAGCTGCATTTGAACAATTGAAAGCCGCCATGTGCTCCGCCCCTGTGCTCCAGGCCCCCGACTACAGCCGGGAGTTCATCGTCCAGACGGATGCCTCCGACCATGGCATTGGGGCAGTCCTGTCCCAAGTGAACACCGAAGGCCATGACCAGCCGGTGGCCTTCATCAGCCGGCGACTCCTACCACGGGAACAACGCTGGAGCACCATAGAGAGGGAGGCCTTCGCGGTGGTATGGGCCCTCAAGAAGCTCCGGCCCTACCTTTTTGGCACACCCTTTCGGGTACAGACCGACCACCGACCCCTGCAGTGGCTGATGCAGATGCGGGGGGAAAACCCGAAGTTACTACGCTGGTCCATCTCCCTACAAGGGATGGACTTCACAGTTGAACATCGGCCTGGGCCCGATCACGCCAACGCAGATGGCCTGTCCCGGTTCTTCCGCCTCGACGAGAAGAGTCCCCAAGAGAATGGGTAACTCTCCCCGCCTTCAGCTGGGGGGGACGCATGTTGGACAGGCCACATGAAGGGCCGCTCTCCCCCGGCCCAACCAGGCCCGAACCAGCCACGCAAGTACCACACACCACCATTGCACGTCCACCGTCCCCGCAGGGACCCCTACACTCGAACCTGTTGACCCCGTAGGCCGACCCACTACCGGCCTGCGCGCCCATCCTGGGCGCCATCTTGGACACTCCACCACGAGGCCGCCTGGCCCCCGATCGACCTCAACCCTGGGCCTGGCCAGGCCTCAGACATTCCGGCACCAACATCCACCCAGGAGGTGAGCGGGCTACTTGGTCAGTCAATGGGAGCAGGAGGTGTCGATGGCTCTCACCCGCCAAGTGCCGCTCGCCCATCGCCTCCCCGGACGCTGGCTCCACCCCCCTGCTGGGTGTCTGAACCCCCTCATCCCGGACCTCCCGACCTCCAAGTGCGAGGGTCCGGACATCAAAGCACACCAGCCCTATAACTGGGGCAGCTCCAGAGCAGGACGGGAGTTGTATCTTGGAGTCGAGAGACGCAAAGAGGAACTCATCCTTGACGGACTACTGGCGCTGCCGTAGCTCTGTCTTGTGCACCCTCGTCTTGCCTGCTGGCGCTGCCGCGGCTTTGGGAACCACCCTATCCTTCATCATCGTCGGGACCTGCTGGCGTAGCCGCGGACCGGTTGTAACCACCACCTTCATCGGGACCTGCTGGCTCTGCCGCGGACCGTCGTCTGCCTTCATTCATCGTCGGGACCTGCTGGCGTAGCCGCGGACCGTTTGTAACCACCACCTTCATCGGGACCTGCTGGCTCTGCCGCGGACCGTCGTCTGCCTTCATCCATCTCGGGACCTGCTGGCTCCGCCGCGGCCCGTTCATCTACACCACCGAGCTCGAGGATTGAGAGCTATTTTCCATCGTTTTGGTAATAAGACTGTCCCGCTACCCTTTTCCCAAACAGAGACCAGAATAGAGGGGACCCCTGAGTCCAGACCTCCTTGTACCATTCTACCGTACTTGAAGAATTGTCTATAAAGTATCGTTGAACTTTATCATTGTGTGGTGTCCGTCTGTGGGGGGGAAGTTACTTGTCTGTACGATTCACTGGAGACGGCTCTCCCCGGAGACCTCTCCCCGTATCCTCGGCCGACCCTCCCGGTCCGTCTAACAGACCTCTTCTGCTATAGAAGAAGTCAAGTGTAAGTGGGATAATTTCTGCTGTTCTACGTTGTGGGGGCAAAAGGTTTGGTAAAATATCAGGTAATACTTCTGGCCCCTTGAAGTTAAGCACCACGCAATCGCCTTCAAATTTTTTAGGGCTACTGCCTATCCATTTAACTCTTCTGGCAGATGATATTTCCTCTGTGAGTTTGCGTTTCCCCCACTGGGTAATGTGCATATTATTGGTAAGCCAATAGAGAGCTGTACTTACAAGTGATTGGGAGGACTCAATCTGTCCAGGTTTTAGGATCGGAACATTTGCCAGGACCAGGATCATTGGGGATGCTTCAACGATCAACTCCACTGGGCCTGATTCCGGCAGGGAACATTCCCCAGGCCTGCAAAACACTAACGGGTCTTGTGAACAGTGGGCATTTACCGTTGGGCCTGGGATGGGGAGAGGTGGATGAGTCGGACCCCCAGACTCCCCCCCTTCTCCTTCTCCTCCGTTTCTAGTCCTATCATCCCTGTATTTGGTAAGCTCCAATTTGTCCAACACCTGGATAGGTATTTTTTCCATATTTGCATTTGTGTTAGACAGAAGGCCCTCCAGTTTGTGCACTTTGTCAGTCAGTTGGTCAATTTTCGATAACAGTGGTTTTATTATACCCCTCATTTTTTGATCAAACATTCCCATTAGTTTGTTAATGTTAGCTTCATCCCATAGCATATTACCCTCGACCTCAATTCCTTCATTCTCTACATTGCTTTTCCTAGGTGGGGTCGCTAGTCTTTTCCTACTGGAACGTAATCCAGTGCGTCTGGGTTGACCCTTTGATGCCCCTCTAGTCACTCTAGGCACGGGAACAGGTGCAGTGTTGGGGGTGCTATCTTCCATAGTTTCTAGATCCACAATAGTATCAACATGGTCAACCTCGGGTATTTTAGTCAGTGTAACCGAGGATGATACATTATGTACAGGATTATCTATATTATTCAGGGAAGACACCCCTGTCTCGCTATCCTTTTCTACTTCCTGCAAGTTAACTAGGGAGTTACTCAATATGAGGGGTGTCGATGTGTTACGAGCGGGACTATCACTGCTGCTCTGGGAGAATACCCCAAGTTGATTGGTGTGATCTATGGCCTGTGTAAAGCCTTGGGAGGGATCGGTTGTAAATATATCCGGGGTTAAGCTCAATCCCAGGGAGGACCTTCTGTCATTATTAATCTTGGCAACCACTTGGACTAAATAATTGTTCATAGGGTTTGCAGGAACAATGCATTGTTTTGGCTTAGACATACCTTTCAGAATAGCACAAAGCACAGTTAAAGTCACTCAGAAGGAACAAAAAATTACAAAAGGGCAGTATACCTGGCCCAGTCCAGTCGCCGTCAGTCGCGGACTGTCGCAGACTGTCCCGCCCTTGTCCCGGGCTTCTCCCGGCGCCTTCCCGCGCGCTTTCCGCGCAGCGGGACTGGCCTGTTAGGTTTATAGGAGAGGGGAGGAGCCTGCAGGGAGAGCGGCTCGGCTGTTGGCAATGGAGACGGGCGTGCGCTCCTGGGACTTGTAGTCCTGCGCCCACCCTCGCTCGCAGCCCTGCACCAGTAAGCGCCCCAAGATGAAAACCGGGCGCCTGGTAGGTTCCTCCTCAATCCCCCAAGTACAGAGGTGGCAGTGACGAAGCCCAGCACGAAGCGGGACCCGCGGAGCGGGTTCCGCAAGCAGTAGCGGGAAGAGCAGACAAGAACAACCAGCTCGCAGTCCCAATCCTTTGGCTGTCAGTAGAAAAGCAATCCGGCGTGGCCCCAGGTGCAGGAGGTTTTGCTGCAGAGGAAGCGGGGGAGGAGCCTGCAGGGAGAGCGGCTCAGCTGTTGGCAATGGAGATGGGCGGGCGCTCCTGGGACTTGTAGTCCTGCGCCCACCCTCGCTCGCAGCCCTGCACCAGTAAGCGCCCCAAGATGAAAACCGGGCGCCTGGTAGGTTCCTCCTCAATCCCCCAAGTACAGAGGTGGCAGTGACGAAGCCCAGCACGAAGCGGGACCCGCGGAGCGGGTTCCGCAAGCAGTAGCGGGAAGAGCAGACAAGAACAACCAGCTCGCAGTCCCAATCCTATCAGTAGAAAATCACGATTTAAATATAGACTCTTCAAGAGCAGGAAAACAAAAGCCAAAGACGAACGATGTAAAAATAAATAAGAGCTAAGAGAAAAACGCCAATAAAAAATCTGAGACAAAGATAGATTGAAATGTTTCAAAATCTCAGCGCGCTTTCACGTCGACATTCTTCAGGAAAGTAACATAAAGTGTCCCGGGGGCCCTCTGCCCGTCCGAATACGGGACTTTCGGGTTGTAGAAGTTGCATCAGACACGGGCAGAGATAAGCCCCTGATGCAGTAGATTCTGAAGCCGAAGTGCCTGCTCCGGCTTGGCTCCCCCTCCACCCCTGTCAGCAGGAAGAGCGGCTCTGAGAGCGGAGAGCCTTCTGCACGCTGAACTCCGTGCACCGCAGAGGGGTCTGTTTATGCAGCCTTCAGATTTCCTGCTCAAGTGTTTAGATTTCCAGAAATCCCTGTTATCAATCCCAGGGCAGCCCGCGAGGGGGATATCATTTGAACTACTCCGTCCGGGGGACTGCGAGGACCAGCAATCCCAAAACTAGCGCAGCTGGTGCCTCTTCCCCCGGCGGCCACGCCCTCCACTTCCAGCCTTTACCTTTCGCAACACCCGCTTTGCGGGTGCCGCTCACATTGCTTTGCTAATTCTGACCTGAGGATCTGTTGCTGTACTCTCCCCTCTGTCCAGCGGACCAGCTCGCCTCCCCACACGCCCGCACTCGCTGGTGGGAGCGCTCTCTGCAGTCGGCAGAAGCACACACCGCTCCCAGCTGAGAGCGCTGTGGGTTGAGGCTCGAGGGGGATATCATTTGAACTACTCCGTCTGGGGGACTGCGAGGACCAGCAATCCCAAAACTTGTGCAGCTGGTGCCTCTTCCCCCGGCGGCCACGCCCACCGCCTTCCCGGTTATTAGTGACTGGCTCCTCTCCGCGACGCGGGACGCGCGCGGGACGGAGCACGGGGCGAAGCCCGGGCCAAGGGCGGGCCCGTTTAAGCCCGTTCAAGACCGGGCAAGACTGGACTGGGCCACCTTATTTGGTTTTTAATTCTTATTCGGCCCTGTTTATTGTATCGCTTTCTAGTTGAAGTATGTCCCCGAGGGGTACAAGGAGCAACAAAGCCCTTCGCACGGCCCAAACCACCGGCCCAATTGACCAATTTATTGCCAAGGCTAATGATGCCATTAATCAGGGCGTACTTCTTCTGGAACGGAGGGTCTCTCAGGATTTGAACGCCGCTAAGCGTTCCTCACTGGGCCTATTGGCGACAGTCAAATCTCCTGGAAACCCTCCAGCTCCAGTTACTCTTCTAGCTAACCATGCCGATCCTCTCTTAGTTCCAGCTACAGTGGACTTATCAGTCTCACTTGAATTTTCAGCCCTCCAGCAAACCCAATTATCTTCGTCACTGGAGCAAACCCCGGCACTTTTTATTAGCCCGACCCGGGTTGACCCTATCTCAACTGTCATACGGGGAATCAGGGAGGGCGCGATCCCCAAGAACAAAAAGTCGAAAAAGATCCCTTGCCATATCAGGAGTCCACAGCTCATTAACCATTCTCAAATCAGGTCTCCAAAAACTCCGCTTCCTAATTCACATTTAATTTCTGTTCCCCACTCTGCTAATCAAGCAGTCCCCCTGCCTACCGAAGGGGCTTGCACCCCTACTGTTACCCAAAATCCTTCCCCTACACCACTCATTTTTAGCCCCCATCTTAGTTCCAGTTCTATAGCAGACTCCAGTAGTTGTCCCTCTGAGCTTAATAATGAACTACTCGACAGTATTGGGGCACTATTTAAATCCTATCTTCAACCGTTCGAACATATTCTCACCAACATAGCGAAGAAGTTAGATGTGCTATCGTCATCACTAAAACCTACCACAGGGCCCCCAATTGCCCAAACCCTAGTCACCAAACCTATTCCTAAAAATCCTAGCATTAGGGCCCCGGCAACCAGTCGTCCGGCAACCAGCCGCCCTGCCACAGCAGCAACTAGTTCTACTACAGTAACATCAACCAGACCTATTCCCCCCCATCAAAGACAGTAAATGTTCCCACCCCAGCAGTCACCTCTCTTCCCACCCCCGTCCTTTTACCAGCTCAGCTCACTGTTCCATCCACTAAACATTCTAATACACGCGACCAACATATTGCCACCCATAGGACTAGGAGGAAGGGGACCCCTCCTATCCATCTTCCTCCCGAAGCAGCTCCCTTCGTCGTTATTATGACGGGGGTTCCAGAGCTGAATTCTAGCTCGGACGAACCCAGTTGGTCCCTTAGAAATAAGGTTCTACACTGGTTATCTAGTAACAGGCCCCTCCCCCCCTACGCCAACAATAGAGTTACTTCAGTACGGCGAGTTCCTTGGCTAGGGAAAGCACATAAAACACTCCAGGGAGATTGTGTAATTGTGAATTTCAAAGATCCTCACACAGTAGAGCATATATGCTCCTGAGGTCCTCAATACTCATCCGATGGTATCAGTACTAGAAGACTTTCCTTTTTTTATCCTCCAGTCCAGCACTATAACACCGGGCCAGAGTGGAACTGGACCCAAGTTGGAAACTGGAACCCTAGACGGGACTGGAACAGCAGGTCTAGGTATGGGGGGAGTGATGTAGCTCCCTCATTTGGCTGGGGCGGAATCCCATTGTCCAACAGATATGACTGTTTGGAAATGGTTGATTGACCATCACCCGTCAGCCTTCATGTTAATCTCCCATCACCTTCCCCCGATCATTGCGATATGGCGCAGACCTCGGTCATGCTGCCGAGCATAACATCTTTCTCTGCTGCACCCAACTCAGATGCACCCATCCCAGACCTGTTAACTGCCACACCCACCCCTCCTCGGTCTTCAATCCTTACCAAATATGCACTTACTACCTCCGTTCACCAATCTACCAACTCACCTGCTTCTTTTTTTCCTCTAAAATTCTCTCAATCCACACACGCCACTTCACCTAAACCGATTATCATTAAGAGTTCTCCTCCATTGTTCCATTTTTCCGTCCTATTTTGGAACGTAGCGGGTCTCCGCTCAAAACTGAAAATCAAATCCTGGCTGGATCTTGTTTCTTCTTTTAAAATAATCTGCCTCCAGGAAACGTGGGCTATAGATCCGATACACCTGCAGGGCTATATTACGTTCCACTCACCTGCCAGCCCTACCACTCATGGCAGATCCAAGGGGGGTTTAGTTGTTTATTTGTGTAATACCTTACCTATGCTGAAATCATCTGTTTTACATAACACCCCGAATTTCCAAATTATCCTGGTTGAATTTAGTAAAAGTACTGTTTATCTTTGTGTTAATTTTTATAACAATTTTAGTGTATCTGAATGTACCAAATGTGTGAAAGAAATCTCTTCTCTGATTATCGAATATCGTAATAACCATCCAACATCTCTATGTCACACAATTTGGGGGGGTGATTTTAATGTTTCATTGTGCCCTAATTACAGCAAAGGAATTTGTGGTTGGCAGGACGAAAATGATTGTCCATTAACTCATTTTATTCATTCCTGTGTTGGTAACGCTTTGAATGATAGTCTGGCTGAATTGGAACTTGACTTTGCTAATGTGTTGGTACATCCCCCTATTGATTTTAAGCCTACCTTTCATGGTAGGGGTATGCGGACCACTATCGATTTTATCTTATGCTCGACACTGCTAAAAGGTAATCTACAATGGTTTAGCACGGGTTCTGACATTTCAAGCGATCACTACCCTAACAGTATCATTCTGTCCATCCCATATGGCGGCTCCCAACCTATTAAGATCAGCCACTTAACCCAGCAGTCACTGGCCATGGACAGAGAGAATGGCTTTTCAGTTAAATGGTCTAAAATTGACCCTCTAGTTATTAGCGCTAAAGTCATATCCAATTCCCTCCCATGGATAAACAACTGTCTTGCTGAAGATTCTTCACCCCAGTTGATTTTAACTAGTTTTCAAGAGATTTTATCAGTAATGGGTTCAGTGTTATCCAGAAAATATAATCCTGCTACAAAAGGTTCTAGGGGATGGTTCGACAAAGCTTGTCGCAAAGCCTTATCAGCCTTAAAAAAGGCTACAAATAGCACCAACAGAATTCCTTCCCTGATAGCCAAATTAAGAAAGGACGACAACAGACCTGTAAAAAGGCTCTAAGAAAAAACCTATGGGCCCAATTACATGATTGCTGTCTAACCAAAGATAGCGCCCAGTTTTGGCGTGTCATCAAATCACCCTTTTTAGCAGATGATAATAGACCGCAGCACTTAGATGTGGCAATTTCTGCAGAGCTTTGGGTGTCCCATTTTTCGAAAATATTTGGGGGGCCCCCCGACCCTGCCTTATCAGTAGATACACCACATGTTGATCTCGATGGTGCTCCAACTTATCCCATCGACTTGCATTTTAGCTTAGGCGAGGTTTTGCACGCTTTAACGCGTTCAAAAACAGGAAAAACGCCCGGCCCAGACGGTGTCCCTCTGGACATCTTCTCTAGCAACCTAGAATTGTGGGCTCCAGTCGTCACGCAGGTGATGGCGGCAGTCTCGTCGAATGGCCTCTTGGACTCCTGGTCCTCCTCCATATTATTGCCGATCTTCAAAAAGGGGGATCGTACCAACCCTGCCTGTTACAGACCAATTTCCCTCCTGGACTCACTGGGGAAAGTCGCCGGGCGCCTACTCCTGGAACGACTCCAGGACTGGGCGTCGGAAAACAACATCCTAACCGATCTCCAGTATGGGTTCCAGGAGGGCCTTGGTACGATAGAACAGGCATTAAACCTAACCTTATTGATTGGCAAATATGTAGGAGCGAAGCGCGGTAACTTGTATGCAGTCTACATCGACCTCAGTTCCGCCTTCGATTGTGTGATCCACTCCAAGCTATGGTCCATTCTGAGCGATCTTGGAGTGGATCCCCCTCTCGTTAATGACTTGCGCGAGCTCTACTCCGACGCTACTGCGTGCGTGAGGTTTGGGCTAGCCGGAAAACTAACATCTTCTTTTCCCGTTACGAGAGGAGTAAGGCAGGGTTGTGTCCTGGCCCCTTTCCTTTTCAACCTCTATACCAACGGGGTTGAAAAGGCCCTGCTAAAGGGAAGCAAGGACCTCCCTACTATTAACCACCGCTCAATCCCTGCCTTACTGTACGCGGACGATTCCGTCATTCTAGCTAGGACCCTAATTCAGTTGCAGAAACAAGTTGACAAGTATAATCAGTTCATGTCCTCCCTGGGACTAAAAGTCAACAAGAGCAAGACTTTTGTTATGCACTTTGGTCCTAAAGTAAAACATCCCAAATCTATCTACCTAGAACAGGTCAGACTGGAGCGAGCCAGGGAATACCCCTACCTAGGCATTTTAATGGACGACCAACTAGCCTGGAAACAGGCGGTGGCTTGCAGAAAAATACACTTTCAAAGAGCAACTTCAGCCCTGGTTTCCTTTTCTCGTAAACTGGGTAAACCTGCTCCTAAAGAGCTACTTAAAATCTATCAAGCAAAACTTATGGCGCTCCCGTTTGGGGCCACGCCCAGGTTGATAGCCTACAATTAGTCCAAACTAAGTTTATTAAATATATCCTGGCTCTACCTAGGAGCGCTCCAATATACGGCTCCCATATCGAGCTGGGCATCGATTATATAATAGATTCCATCAGATGCCAGCCGATTCTTTTATGGCGCCGTATTTGGACAAAACCTCATTGTCATCTTACCCGCTCCCTTCTCCAGGATTGCCTTACCCTAGTAAACTGGCAAAAAATTCCCTGGTTAGTGTATGTCTCAAATTTCTTTAGGGATATGAACTGTGCTACTTACTATTCAGACCCACTGTCCTTGTCCGACATCAGCAAAAAGGCGCTGAAAATTCTCTGTATGAACCATCTGAGACATCTTCGCCTCTATACAGAGATACTGAAGCCAAGTAACGCGCACATTTTATCCTTACAATCTACCCTTGGTACCCAGCCCTATTTATCCTTCTTCCTATCTAATTTTGAAAAGTATGTGTTAACAAGATTTCGTTTCAATTTATTCTTTCGTCTTGTCACTTTCCCTAATGTGCATAACTGGTCGCACGAATTGGCTTGCTGTCCGTGCGATGGTGCTTCTGTTCAATCAAATATACACACCATCTTTTTCTGTCATTTTTTTGTTCAATCGTGTAAAAAATGGATAATTCCCCTCTTACGTAGCATGGGGTTGAGAACGTGTCGGCCAGCCTTCCTGGCCCTCCAGATGCTGGACACCCCCCACGCTGCTAAATGTGTGGCACTTTTCTTGAAATCCTGTTTAAAAACACGTTGTATGATTGGGTCTCCTACCACATGAATCGATATTCCTCACACTTTGTTTACTTTACTGCAAGTGCAATTACTGTTTTTTCTTTTAGAGATGTACTAAATTTGTATTTTATTTTTCTTTATAGTTTTACATGTGTATCCATAATATTTATTTGATTGTTAAACTGTACTTTTTATGATTGAATGTTTTGTCAATCGAATAAAAGTTTATGACTGACTGACATTGTAGATCTTGATGTCTTCTGTTAGGTTGCTGCTGTGCTTGAGGGGGTGCAGGGTGTCGGTGCAGGTGGTGATCCTTTCATAGAAGTTCTTGAAGTCTTCCTGTAGGTTGCTGCTGTGCTTGAGGGGGTCCAGGATGTCAGTGCAGGTGGTGGTGGTGATCCGTTCATTGCAGTTCTTGGTGTCTTCCGTTAGGTTGCTGCTGTGCTTGAGGGGGTCCAGGGTGTTGATGCAGGTGGTGGTCCATTCATTGCAGTTATTAAAGTCTTCCCTTAGGTTCCTGCTGTGCTTGAGGGAGTCCAGGTTGTCAGTCTAGGTGGTGATCCTTTCATTGCAGTTCTTGATGTCTTCCTTTAAGTTGCTCCTGTGCTTGAGGGGTCCAGGGTGTTGGTGCAGGTGGTGATCCATTCATTGCAATTTTTGGCTTCTTTCGTTAGGTGCTTCTGTGCTTGAGGGGGTCTAGAGTGTCTGTGCAGGTGGTGATCCATTCATTGTAGTTCTCGATGTCTTCCATTAGGTTGCTGCTGTGCTTGAGGGGGTCTAGGGTGTCGGTGCAGGTGGAGATCAATTCATTGAAGTTCTTGATGTCTTCTTTAAGGTTGCTGCTGTGCTTGAGGGTGTCCAGGGTGTCGGTGCAGGTGGTGATCCATTCATTGAAGTTCTTGAAGTCTTCCTTTAGGTTGCTCCTGTGCTTGAGAGTCCTGGGTGTTGGTGCAGGTGGTGATCCATTCATTGAAATTTTTGGTTTCTTTCATTATGTGCTTCTGTGCTTGAGGGGCTCCAGAGTGTCGGTGCAGGTGGTGATCCATTCATTGTAGTTCTTTATATCTTCTGTTAGGTTGCTGCTGTGCTTGAGGGGGCTAGGGTGTCGGTGCAGGTGGTCATCCATTCATTGAAGTTCCTCATGTCTTCCATTAGGTTGCAGCTATGCTTGAGGGGGTACAGGGTGTAGGTGCAGGTAGTGATCCATTCATTGCATTTCTTGATGTCTTCCGTTAGGTTGCAGCTATGCTTGAGGGGGTCCAGGGTGTCGGTGCAGGTAGTGATCCATTCATTGCATTTCTTGATGTCTTCCGTTAGGTTTCTGCTCTGCTTGAAGGGGTCCAGGGTGTTGGTGCAGGTGGTGATCCATTCATTGCAGTTATTAATGTCTTCCCTTAGGTTGCTGCTGTGCTTGAGGGGGTCCAGGTTTTCGGTGCAGGTGGTGATCCATTCATTGCAGTTCTTGATGTCTTCCGTTAGGTTGCTGCTGTGCTTGAGGGGTCCAGGGTGTTGGTGCAGGTGATGATCTATTCATTGAAGTTCTTGATGTCTTCCGTTAGGTTACTGATGTGCGTGAGGGGGTCCAGGGTGTCGGTGCAAGTAGTGATCCATTCATTGCATTTCTTGATGTCTTCCGTTAGGTTGCTGCTGTGCGTTAGGGGGTCCAGGGTGTCGGTGCCGGTGGTGATCCATTAATTTCAGTTATTCATGTATTCCCTTAGGTTGCTGCTGTGCTTGAGGGGGTCCAGGTTGTCGATGCAGATGGTGATCCATTCATTGCAGTTCTTGATGTCTTCCTTTAGGTTGCTGCTGTGTTTGAGGGGCCCAGGGTGTTGGTGCAGGTGTTGATCCATTCATTGTAGTTCTTGATGTCTTCCATTAGGTTGCTGCGGTGCTTGAGGGGGTCCAGGGTGTTGGTGCAGGTGGAGATCCATTCATTGAAGTTCTTGATGTCTTCCGTTAGGTTGCTGCTGTGCTTGAGGGTGTCCAGGGTGTCGATGGAGGTGGTGATCCATTCATAGCTGTTCTTGATGTCTTCCGTTAGGTTGCTGCTGTGTTTGAGGGGTCCAGGGTGTTGTTGCAGGTGGTGATCCATTCATTGAAGTTCTTGATGTCTTCAGTTAGGTTGCTGCTGTGCTTAAAGTGGTCCAGGGTGTCGGTGCAGGTGGTGATTCATTAATTGAAGTTCTTGATGTCTTCCGTTAGGTTGCTGCTGTGCATGAGGGTGGGTCCTGGGTGTTGGTGCAGGTGGTGATCCATTCATTGCAGTTTTTGGTGTCTTTCGTTAGGTGCTTCTGTGCTTGAGGGGGTCCAAGGTGTTGGTGCAGGTGGTGATCCATTCGTTGAAGTTCCTTGGGGTCCAGGGTGTCGGTGCAGGTGGTGATCCATTCATTGAAGTTCTTGATGTGTTCTGCTAGGTTGCTGCCGTGCTCGGGGATCCAGGGTGTTGATGCACTTGGTGATTCATTCATTGAAGTTCTTGATGTCTTCTGTTAGTTTGCTGCTGTGCTTGAGGGGTCCGGGGTGTTGGTGCAGGTGGTGATCCATTCATTGAAGTTCTTGATGTCTTCATTAGGTTGCTGCTGTGCTTGAGGGGGTCCAGGGTGTCGGTGCAGGTGGTGATCCATTCATTGAAGTTCTTGAAGTCTTGCATTAGGTTGCTGCTGTGCTTGAGGCGGTCCAGGGTGTCAGTGCAGGTGGTGATCCATTCATTGGAGTTCTTGATGTCTTCAATTAGGTTGCTGCTGGTATGCTTGAGGGGACCAGGGTGTTGCTGTGGGTGGTGATCCATTCATAACAGTTCCTGATGTCTGCCGTTAGGTTGCTGCTGTGCGTAAGGTGGTCTAGGGTGTCGGTGCAGGTGGTGATCCGTTCAATGAATTATTTGAGGTCTTCTATTAGGTTGCTGCTCTGCGTGAGGGGGTCCAGGGTATTGGTGGAGGTGGTGATGCATTCATTGTAGATCTTGATGTCTTCCGTTAGGTTGCTGCTGTGCTTGAGGGTGTCCAGGGTGTCGATGCAGGTGGTGATCCATTCATTGCAGTTCTTGAAGTCTTCCATTAGGTTGCTGCTGTGCTTGAGGGGTCCAGGGTGTTGGTGCAGGTGGTGATCCATTCATTGAAGTTCTTGATGTCTTCCGTTAGGTTGCTGCTGTGCTTGAAGGGGTCCAGGGTGTCGGTGCAGGTGGTGATCCATTAATTGCAGTTCTTGATGTCTTCCTTTAGGTTGCTGCTGAGCGTGAGGGGGTCCAAGGTGTCGGTGCAGGTGGTGATCTGTTCATTGCAGTTCTTGGTGTCTTCCGTTATGTTGATGCTGATATGCTTGGGGGGGTCCAGGGTGTCGGTGCAGGTCGTGATCCATTCATTGCAGTTCTTGATGTCTTCCTTTAGGTTGCTGCTGTGCTTGAGGGGGCAGGGTGTTGCTGCAGGTGGTAATCCATTCATTGAAGTTCTTGATGTCTTCCGTTAGGTTGCTAATGTGCGTGCGGGGGTCCAGGGTGTCGGTGCATGAGGTTATCCGTTCATTGTAGTTCTTGATGTCTTCCGTTCTGTTGCTGGTATCCTTGAGGGGGCCCAGGGTATTGGTGCAGGTGGTGATCCATTCATTGTAGTTCTTGATGTCTTCCGTTAGGTTACTGATGTGCGTGAGGGGGTCCAGGGTGTCGGTGCAAGTGGTGATCCATTTATTGCAGTTCTTGATGACTTCCGTTATGTTGATGCTGATATGCTTGGGGGGCCCAGGGTGTCGGTGCAGGTCGTGATCCATTCATTGCAGTTCTTGATGTCTTCCTTTAGGTTGCGGCTGTGCTTGAGGGGGTCCAGGGTGTTGGTGCAGGTGGCGATCCATTCATTGCAATTCTTGATGTCTTCCGTTAGGTTGCTGAAGTGTATGCAGGGGTTAAGGGTGTTTGGGCAGGTGGTGATCCATTCATTGCAGTTCTTGATGTCTTCCGTTAGGTTACTGCTGAGCGTGAGGGGGTCCAGGGTGTCGGTGCAAGTGGTGATCCATTTATTGCAGTTCTTGATGACTTCCGTTATGTTGATGCTGATATGCTTGGGGGGCCCAGGGTGTCGGTGCAGGTCGTGATCCATTCATTGCAGTTCTTGATGTCTTCCTTTAGGTTGCGGCTGTGCTTGAGGGGGTCCAGGGTGTTGGTGCAGGTGGCGATCCATTCATTGCAATTCTTGATGTCTTCCGTTAGGTTGCTGAAGTGTATGCAGGGGTTAAGGGTGTTTGGGCAGGTGTTGATCCGTTCATTGCAGCTCTTGATGTCTTCCGTTAGATTGCTGTTGATTTGCTTGGGGGGTCCAGGGTGTCGGTGCAGGTGGTGATCCATTCATTGCAGTTCTTGATGTCTTCCTTTAGGTTGCTGCTGTGCTTGAGGGGGCTAGGGTGTTGGTGCAGGTGGTCATCCATTCATTGAAGTTCCTCATGTCTTCCGTTAGGTTGCAGCTATGCTTGAGGGGGTACAGGGTGTAGGTGCAGGTAGTGATCCATTCATTGCATTTCTTGATGTCTTCCGTTAGGTTGCAGCTATGCTTGAGGGGGTCCAGGGTGTCGGTGCAGGTAGTGATCCATTCATTGCATTTCTTGATGTCTTCCGTTAGGTTTCTGCTCTGCTTGAAGGGGTTCAGGGTGTTGGTGCAGGTGGTGATCCATTCATTGCAGTTATTAATGTCTTCCCTTAGGTTGCTGCTGTGCTTGAGGGGGTCCAGGTTTTCGGTGCAGGTGGTGATCCATTCATTGCAGTTCTTGATGTCTTCTGTTAGGTTGCTGCTGTGCTTGAGGGGTCCAGGGTGTTGGTGCAGGTGATGATCTATTCATTGAAGTTCTTGATGTCTTCCGTTAGGTTACTGATGTGCGTGAGGGGTCCAGGGTGTCGGTACAAGTAGTGTTCCGTTCATTGCATTTCTTGATGTCTTCCGTTAGGTTGCTGCTGTACGTTAGGGGGTCCAGGGTGTCGGTGCCGGTGGTGATCCATTAATTTCAGTTATTCATGTATTCCCTTAGGTTGCTGCTGTGCTTTAGGGGGTCCAGGTTGTCGATGCAGATGGTGATCCATTCATTGCAGTTCTTGATGTCTTCCTTTAGGTTGCTGCTGTGTTTGAGGGGCCCAGGGTGTTGGTGCAGGTGTTGATCCATTCATTGTAGTTCTTGATGTCTTCCATTAGGTTGCTGCGGTGCTTGAGGGGGTCCAGGGTGTTGGTGCAGGTGGAGATCCATTCATTGAAGTTCTTGATGTCTTCCGTTAGGTTGCTGCTGTGCTTGAGGGTGTCCAGGGTGTCGATGCAGGTGGTGATCCATTCATAGCTGTTCTTGATGTCTTCTGTTAGGTTGCTGCTGTGTTTGAGGGGTCCAGGGTGTTGTTGCAGGTGGTGATCCATTCATTGAAGTTCTTGATGTCTTCCGTTAGGTTGCTGCTGTGCATGAGGGTGGGTCCTGGGTGTTGGTGCAGGTGGTGATCCATTCATTGCAGTTTTTGGTGTCTTTCGTTAGGTGCTTCTGTGCTTGAGGGGGTCCAAGGTGTTGGTGCAGGTGGTGATCCATTCGTTGAAGTTCCTAGGGGTCCAGGGTGTCGGTGCAGGTGGTGATCCATTCATTGAAGTTCTTGATGTGTTCTGCTAGGTTGCTGCCGTGCTCGGGGATCCAGGGTGTTGATGCACTTGGTGATTCATTCATTGAAGTTCTTGATGTCTTCTGTTAGTTTGCTGCTGTGCTTGAGGGGTCCGGGGTGTTGGTGCAGGTGGTGATCCATTCATTGAAGTTCTTGATGTCTTCTTTAGGTTGCTGCTGTGCTTGAGGGGGTCCAGGGTGTCGGTGCAGGTGGTGATCCATTCATTGAAGTTCTTGAAGTCTTGCATTAGGTTGCTGCTGTGCTTGAGGCGGTCCAGGGTGTCAGTGCAGGTGGTGATCCATTCATTGGAGTTCTTGATGTCTTCAATTAGGTTGCTGCTGGTATGCTTGAGGGGACCAGGGTGTTGCTGTGGGTGGTGATCCATTCATAACAGTTCCTGATGTCTGCCGTTAGGTTGCTGCTGTGCGTAAGGTGGTCTAGGGTGTCGGTGCAGGTGGTGATCTGTTCAATGAATTATTTGAGGTCTTCTATTAGGTTGCTGCTCTGCGTGAGGGGGTCCAGGGTATTGGTGGAGGTGGTGATGCATTCATTGTAGATCTTGATGTCTTCCGTTAGGTTGCTGCTGTGCTTGAGGGTGTCCAGGGTGTCGATGCAGGTGGTGATCCATTCATTGCAGTTCTTGAAGTCTTCCATTAGGTTGCTGCTGTGCTTGAGGGGTCCAGGGTGTTGGTGCAGGAGGTGATCCATTCATTGAAGTTCTTGATGTCTTCTGTTAGGTTGCTGCTGTGCTTGAAGGGGTCCAGGGTGTCGGTGCAGGTGGTGATCCATTCATTGAAGTTCTTGATGTCTTCTGTTAGGTTGCTGCTGTGCATGAGGGGGGTCCTGGGTGTTGGTGCAGGTGGTGACCCATTCATTGCAGTTTTTGGTGTCTTTCGTTAGGTGCTTCTGTGCTTGAGGGGGTCCAAGGTGTTGGTGCAGGTGGTGATTTATTCATTGAAGTTCTTGATGTCTTCTGTTAGGTTGCTGCTGTGCTCGGGGGTCAATGGTGTCGATGCACTTGGTGATTCATTCACTGAAGTTCTTGATGTCTTCTGTTAGTTTGCTGATGTGCTTGAGGGTGTCCAGGGTGTCGGTGCAGGTGGTGATCCATTCATTGTAGTTCTTGATGTCTTCCGTTAGGTTACTGATGTGCGTGAGGGGTCCAGGGTGTCGGTGCAAGTAGTGATCCATTTATTGCAGTTCTTGTTGTCTTCCTTTAGATTGCTGCTATGCTTGAGGGGTCCATGGTGTCGGTGCAGGTAGTGATCCATTCATTGCATTTCTTGATGTCTTCCGTTAGGTTGCTGCTGTGCATGGCAGGGTGCAGGGTGTCGGAGCAGGTGGTGATCCGTTCATTGCAGTTCTTGGTGTCTTCCGTTAGGTTGCTGCTGTGCTTGTGGGGGCAGGGTGTTGCTGCAGGTGGTAATCCATTCATTGAAGTTCTTGATGTCTTCCGGTAGGTTGCTAATGTGCGTGCGGGGGTCCAGGGTCTCGGTGCATGAGGTTATCCGTTCATTGTAGTTCTTGATGTCTTCCGTTCGGTTGCTGGTATCCTTGAGGGGGCCCAGGGTATTGGTGCAGGTGGTGATCCATTCATTGTAGTTCTTGATGTGTTCTGCTAGGTTGCTGCCGTGCTCGGGGATCCAGTGTGTTGATGCACTTGGTGATTCATTCATTGAAGTTCTTGATGTCTTCTGTTAGTTTGCTGCTGTGCTTGAGGGGTCCGGGGTGTTGGTGCAGGTGGTGATCCATTCATTGAAGTTCTTGATGTCTTCTTTAGGTTGCTGCTGTGCTTGAGGGGGTCCAGGGTGTCGGTGCAGGTGGTGATCCATTCATTGAAGTTCTTGAAGTCTTGCATTAGGTTGCTGCTGTGCTTGAGGCGGTCCAGGGTGTCAGTGCAGGTGGTGATCCATTCATTGGAGTTCTTGATGTCTTCAATTAGGTTGCTGCTGGTATGCTTGAGGGGACCAGGGTGTTGCTGTGGGTGGTGATCCATTCATAACAGTTCCTGATGTCTGCCGTTAGGTTGCTGCTGTGCGTAAGGTGGTGTAGGGTGTCGGTGCAGGTGGTGATCCGTTCAATGAATTATTTGAGGTCTTCTATTAGGTTGCTGCTCTGCGTGAGGGGGTCCAGGGTATTGGTGGAGGTGGTGATGCATTCATTGTAGATCTTGATGTCTTCCGTTAGGTTGCTGCTGTGCTTGAGGGTGTCCAGGGTGTCGATGCAGGTGGTGATCCATTCATTGCAGTTCTTGAAGTCTTCCATTAGGTTGCTGCTGTGCTTGAGGGGTCCAGGGTGTTGGTGCAGGTGGTGATCCATTCATTGAAGTTCTTGATGTCTTCTGTTAGGTTGCTGCTGTGCTTGAAGGGGTCCAGGGTGTCGGTGCAGGTGGTGATCCATTCATTGAAGTTCTTGATGTCTTCTGTTAGGTTGCTGCTGTGCATGAGGGGGGGTCCTGGGTGTTGGTGCAGGTGGTGACCCATTCATTGCAGTTTTTGGTGTCTTTCGTTAGGTGCTTCTGTGCTTGAGGGGGTCCAAGGTGTTGGTGCAGGTGGTGATTTATTCATTGAAGTTCTTGATGTCTTCTCTTAGGTTGCTGCTGTGCTCGGGGGTCAATGGTGTCGATGCACTTGGTGATTCATTCACTGAAGTTCTTGATGTCTTCTGTTAGTTTGCTGATGTGCTTGAGGGTGTCCAGGGTGTCGGTGCAGGTGGTGATCCATTCATTGTAGTTCTTGATGTCTTCCGTTAGGTTACTGATGTGCGTGAGGGGTCCAGGGTGTCGGTGCAAGTAGTGATCCATTTATTGCAGTTCTTGTTGTCTTCCTTTAGATTGCTGCTATGCTTGAGGGGTCCATGGTGTCGGTGCAGGTAGTGATCCATTCATTGCATTTCTTGATGTCTTCCGTTAGGTTGCTGCTGTGCATGGCAGGGTGCAGGGTGTCGGAGCAGGTGGTGATCCGTTCATTGCAGTTCTTGGTGTCTTCCGTTAGGTTGCTGCTGTGCTTGTGGGGGCAGGGTAATGCTGCAGGTGGTAATCCATTCATTGAAGTTCTTGATGTCTTCCGGTAGGTTGCTAATGTGTGTGCGGGGGTCCAGGGTCTCGGTGCATGAGGTTATCCGTTCATTGTAGTTCTTGATGTCTTCCGTTCGGTTGCTGGTATCCTTGAGGGGGCCCAGGGTATTGGTGCAGGTGGTGATCCATTCATTGTAGTTCTTGATGTCTTCCGTTCGGTTACTGATGTGCGTGAGGGGGTCCAGGGTGTCGGTGCAAGTGGTGATCCATTTATTGCAGTTCTTGATGACTTCGTTAGGTTGATGCTGATATGCTTGGGGGGTCCAGGGTGTCGGTGCAGGTCGTGATCCATTCATTGCAGTTCTTGATGTCTTCCTTTAGGTTGCGGCTGTGCTTGAGAGGGTCCAGGGTGTTGGTGCAGGTGGTGATCCATTCATTGCAATTCTTGATGTCTTCCGTTAGGTTGCTGAAGTGTATGCGGGGGTTAAGGGTGTTTGGGCAGGTGGTGATCCATTCATTGAAGTTCTTGATGTCTTCCGTTAGGTTACTGCTGAGCGTGAGGGGGTCCAGGGTGTCGGTGCAGGTGTTGATCCGTTTATTGCAGCTCTTGATGTCTTCCGTTAAGTTGCTGTTGATTTGCTTGGGGGGTCCAGGGTGTCGGTGCAGGTGGTGATCCATTCATTGCAGTTCTTGATGTCTTCCTTTAGGTTGCCGCTGTGCTTGAGGGGGCTAGGGTGTCGGTGCAGGTGGTCATCCATTCATTGAAGTTCCTCATGTCTTCCGTTAGGTTGCAGCTATGCTTGAGGGGGTAAAGGGTGTAGGTGCAGGTAGTGATCCATTCATTGCATTTCTTGATGTCTTCCGTTAGGTTGCAGCTATGCTTGAGGGGGTCCAGGGTGTCGGTGCAGGTAGTGATCCATTCATTGCATTTCTTGATGTCTTCCGTTAGGTTTCTGCTCTGCTTGAAGGGGTCCAGGGTGTTGGTGCAGGTGGTGATCCATTCATTGCAGTTATTAATGTCTTCCCTTAGGTTGCTGCTGTGCTTGAGGGGGTCCAGGTTTTCGGTGCAGGTGGTGATCCATTCATTGCAGTTCTTGATGTCTTCCATTAGGTTGCTGCTGTGCTTGAGGGGTCCAGGGTGTTGGTGCAGGTGATGATCTATTCATTGAAGTTCTTGATGTCTTCCGTTAGGTTACTGATGTGCGTGAGGGGGTCCAGGGTGTCGGTGCAAGTAGTGATCCATTCATTGCATTTCTTGATGTCTTCCGTTAGGTTGCTGCTGTGCGTTAGGGGGTCCAGGGTGTCGGTGCCGGTGGTGATCCATTAATTTCAGTTATTAATGTATTCCCTTAGGTTGCTGCTGTGCTTGAGGGGGTCCTGGTTGTCGATGCAGATGGTGATCCATTCATTGCAGTTCTTGATGTCTTCCTTTAGGTTGCTGCTGTGTTTGAGGGGCCCAGGGTGTTGGTGCAGGTGTTGATCCATTCATTGTAATTCTTGATGTCTTCCGTTAGGTTACTGATGTGCATGAGGTGGTCCAGGGTGTTGGTGCAAGTAGTGATCCATTCATTGCATTTCTTGATGCGCCTCTACCGGCCTGGTCGCCCCCACGCTCCTCCTGCCTCCCGCTCCTGTGCCTCACCTGCTGTCTGTACCTGCCGCCGCCGCCTGCTCCCTCCTCCAGTGCCCCAGCCGCCGCAGGGCCGCCCGCCAAGCCCGCACTCGATTTTCCCTCCGCTGCCTGCCCGCGGCCCCGCCCCCCCACCAGCCGATAGGCTAACTCGCTCCCGCCTCCCCGCAGACCCTCCCTCCCGGCTCCCTTCTTATGATGCCCCCAGAGCAACCGCGCAGCGGACGCGCGCAGCGGGAGCACCGATTGATCGCCGAAGGTGCGCCAAAGGAAAGCCTGTCTGCGCCCGTCCGCGCCTGGACCGCGCCCAGTGCCAGGACCCCTGGCCTCCACCGACGGAAGCCGACCCGACGGACCTACGACGCCACCGAACTCACCGCACTCAACGCCGGCAGAATCCCGGGCTGCTATCGAGCCGCCCCGAGACGCACCCACGGACCCTTCTGCTGCCACTCCTGCAAGTTCACCTGCACTCGGACCTGCACCACACCAGCACCGACCAAGCCGAACTCCAGCAGCAACCACCTCAAGTGCATCCTGCTCAACACCCGCTCCGTCCACAGACACGCCGTCGAGCTCTGGAACCTGCTCGACACCACAGCCCCAGACGTCGCCTTCCTCACGGAAACCTGGATGAACGCCTCCTCAGCGCCCGACATCGCCATCGCCATCCCGGAAGGCTACAAGATCATCCGGAGGGACCGCGTCAACCAGACCGGAGGAGGCATCGCCATCATCCACAGGAACTCCATCCGCATCACGTCCAACACCGACGACACCCTCGCACCCGCCGAACACCTGCACTTCCAGATCCATATCGACCCCAAGACCACCCTCAGAGGCACCCTCATCTACAGACCCCCGGGACCACGCACACAATTCAGCGAAGACATCGCCAACTTCATCAGCCCACATGCCCTCGCCTCCGCTGACTACATCCTCCTCGGGGACCTCAACTTCCACCTGGAGAACAACAACGACCGCAACACCACCACCCTGCTGGACAACCTCACCAACCTCGGTCTCAAGCAGCTGGTAACCACCCCCACCCACTACGCCGGACACACACTCGACCCCGTCTTCTCATCCAGCAAGGACATCGCCTTCAGCCACGCCACCGGACTCCACTGGACTGACCACAGCTGCGTCTACTTCAGCTTCAGAAGGACCACGATCCACCACCACCAGCAACAGGTTGCACGCAGAAGCTGGAACAAGATCACAGCCGACCAGCTCGCGACTTCCCTGAGCAGTAACCCTCCCACCAGCTCAACGAACCCAAGCCAGGCGGCCACCAACCTCCAGAAGTAGATCAGCAACTGCGCAGACGACCTCGCCCCTCTGAAGACCCCGCCTAGCAGACCCGGCAGCAAGAAAGCTCCATGGTTCACCGACGAACTCAAGAGCTCCAAGAAGAACTGCCGAGCCCTCGAGAAAGCCTGGCGCAGAGACCCAACACCGAACAACATGACTGCCCTCAAGCTCGCCACCCGAAAACACCACCAACTGATCCACGCCACCAAGAAAACTGGATTCAAGGAACGACTGGACAACAACGCCCACAACAGCAAGGAACTCTTCAACATCGTCAAAGAGCTCTCCAACCCCAACGCCGGAAACAGCGACATCACCCCTTCGCAAGACCTCCGCAACTCCCTCGCCTCCTACTTCCACAACAAGATCACGGACATACACAACAGCTTCAGCTCCCAACCGACGCACGCCACGACCGAACCACCGCCCCCCACCACCACCCTCCGCGCCTGGACCCCGATCAGCACCGAAGACACCATCCGCACGATGAACTCCATCCACTCCGGATCTCCGACCGACCCCTGCCCTCACCACGTCTTCAACAAGGCCGACGCCGTCATCGCACCCCACCTGCGGGACATCATCAACACCTCCTTCGACACCGCTACCTTCCCGGAGAGCTGGAAGCGCGCCGAACTCAGCGCTCTACTCAAGAAGCCATCAGCCGACCCCTCCGACCTCAAGAACTACTGCCCCATTTCGCTGCTCCCGTTTCCTGCAAAAGTCATCGAGAAGACCGTCAACAAGCAGCTGGCCGCCTTCTTCGAGACGAACGGATCCCTCGACCTCTAGCAGTCTGGCTTCCGGGCCAACCACAGCACCGAGACCGCCCTGATCGCAGCTACCGATGACATCCGAGCCCTGCTCGACAACGGAGAAACAGCGGCCCTCATCCTCCTAGACCTCTCCGCGGCCTTCGACACTGTCTGCCACCGTACCCTAGTGCAGCGCCTCAGCAACGTCGGAATCCAGGAGAAGGCACTGGAATGGATCACCTCGTTCCTCGCCGGAAGGACATAGAGAGTCCGCCTCCCCCCGTTCACATCAGAAGCCACCGAAGTCATCTGCGGCGTTCCTCAAGGCTCCTCGCTCAGCCCAACCCTCTTCAACGTCTACATGAGCCCCCTCGCAGCCATCGCACGCCAACACAACCTCAACATCATCTCCTACGCCGATGACACCCAGCTGATCCGCTCCCTCACCAACGACCCCGCCACCGCCAGAGCCAACCTACACGAAGGGATGAAAGACGTAGCCGAGTGGATGATGACCAGCCGCTTGAAACTGAACTCAGACAAGACGGAATTTCTCATCCTGGGATCCTCACCCTCCACCCGGGACGACTCCTGGTGGCCCCCCGCCCTAGGCAGCGCACCCAAACCAACAGACCACGCACGCAACCTGGGCTTCATCCTGGACTCCTCCCTCTCCATGACCAGACAAGTCAACGCCGTCTCCTCGTCATGCTTCAACATCCTGCGCATGCTACGTAAGATCTTCCGGTGGATCCCCACCGAGACCAGGAAGACGGTCACCCAGGCCCTCCTCACCAGCCGCCTGGACTACGGCAACTCCCTCTACGCCGGAACCACCGCCAAACTCCAGAAGAGACTCCAGCGGATCCAGAATGCCTCAGCACGACTCATCCTGGACATCCCCCGTCGCAGCCACATCTCTGGACACCTGAAAGATCTGCACTGGCTACCGGTCAACAAGAGAATCACCTTCCGTCTCCTCACCCACGCACACAAGGCCCTACACAACCAAGGCCCAGGATACCTCAACAGCCGCCTCAACTTCTACGCTCCCACACGCCAACTTCGAACGACCGGCCACGCCCTCGCCGCCGTCCCCCGCATCCGAAGAGCCACCACAGGAGGAAGGTCCTTCTCCTACCTGGCCGCCAAGACCTGGAACTCCCTCCCGAACCACATCCGCCTGACCCAGGACCACCTCGCCTTCAGGAAACAGCTCAAGACCTGGCTGTTCGAGCAGTAGCGGACCTCCCCTCCCCTAGCGCCTTGAGACCCACCGGGTGAGTAGTGCGCTTTATAAATGCTGTGATTGATTGATTGATTGATTGATTGATGTCTTCCATTAGGTTGCTGCGGTGCTTGAGGGGGTCCAGGGTGTTGGTGCAGGTGAAGATCCATTCATTGAAGTTCTTGATGTCTTCCGTTAGGTTGCTGCTGTGCTTGAGGGTGTCCAGGGTGTCGATGCAGGTGGTGATCCATTCATAGCTGTTCTTGATGTCTTCCGTTAGGTTGCTGCTGTGCTTGAGGGGTCCAGGGTGTTGGTGCAGGTGGTGATACATTCATTGAAGTTCTTGATGTCTTCCGTTAGGTTGCTGCTGTGCTTAAAGGGGTCCAGGGTGTAGGTGCAGGTGGTGATTCATTCATTGAAGTTTTTGATGTCTTCCGTTAGGTTGCTGCTGTGCATGAGGGTGGGTCCTGGGTGTTGGTGCAGGTGGTGATCTATTCATTGCAGTTTTTGGTGTCTTTTGTTAGGTGCTTCTGTGCTTGAGGGGGTCCAAGGTGTTGGTGCAGGTGGTGATCCATTCGTTGAAGTTCCTAGGGGTCCAGGGTGTCAGTGCAGGTGGTGATCCATTCATTGAAGTTCTTGATGTGTTCTGCTAGGTTGCTGCCGTGCTCGGGGATCCAGGGTGTTGATGCACTTGGTGATTCATTCATTGAAGTTCTTGATGTCTTCTGTTAGTTTGCTGCTGTGCTTGAGGGTGTCCAGGGTGTCGGTGCAGGTGGTGATCCATTCATTGCAGTTCTTGATGTCTTCCGTTAGGTTGCTGCTGTGCATTAGGGGGTCCAGGTTGTCGGTGCAGGTGGTGATCCATTCATTGCAGTTCTTGATGTCTTCCTTTAGGTTGCTCCTGTGCTTGAGAGTCCTGGGTGTTGGTGCAGGTGGTGATCCATTCATTGAAATTTTTGGTTTCTTTCGTTAGGTGCTTCTGTGCTTGAGGGGGTCCAGAGTGTCGGTGCAGGTGGTGATCCATTCATTGTAGTTCTTGATGTCTTCGATTAGGTTGCTGCTGTGCTTGAGGGGGTCCAGGGTGTTGCTGCAGGTGGTGATCCATTCATTGAAGTTCTTTATATCTTCTGTTAGGTTGCTGCTGTGCTTGAGGGGGTCCAGGGTGTCGGTGCAGGTGGTGATCCATTCAATGAAGTTCTTGAAGTCTTGCATTAGGTTGCTGCTGTGCTTGAGGGTGTCCAGGGTGTCGGTGCAGGTGGTGATCCATTCATTGCAGTTCTTGATGTCTTCCGTTAGGTTGCTGCTGTGCATTAGGGGGTCCAGGTTGTCGGTGCAGGTGGTGATCCATTCATTGCAGTTCTTGATGTCTTCCTTTAGGTTGCTCCTGTGCTTGAGAGTCCTGGGTGTTGGTGCAGGTGGTGATCCATTCATTGAAATTTTTGGTTTCTTTCGTTAGGTGCTTCTGTGCTTGAGGGGGTCCAGAGTGTCGGTGCAGGTGGTGATCCATTCATTGTAGTTCTTGATGTCTTCGATTAGGTTGCTGCTGTGCTTGAGGGGGTCCAGGGTGTTGCTGCAGGTGGTGATCCATTCATTGAAGTTCTTTATATCTTCTGTTAGGTTGCTGCTGTGCTTGAGGGGGTCCAGGGTGTCGGTGCAGGTGGTGATCCATTCAATGAAGTTCTTGAAGTCTTGCATTAAGTTGCTGCTGTGCTTGAGGGTGTCCAGGGTGTCGGTGCAGGTGGTGATCCATTCATTGCAGTTCTTGATGTCTTCCATTAGGTTGCTGCTGGTATGCTTGAGGGGGCCAGGGTGTTACTGCGGGTGGTGATCCATTCATAGCAGTTCTTGATGTCTTCCGTTAGGTTGCTACTGTGCGTGAGGGGGTCCCAGGTGTCGGTGCAGGTGGTGATCCGTTCAATGAATTATTTGATGTCTTCTATTAGGTTGCTGGTCTGCGTGAGGGGGTCCAGGGTGTTGGTGGAGGTGGTGATTCATTCATTGTAGATCTTGATGTCCTCTGTTAGGTTGCTGCTGTGCTTGAGGGGGTGCAGGGTGTCGGTGCAGGAGGTGATCCTTTCATTACAGTTCTTGGTGTCTTCCGTTAAGTTACTGCTGTACTTGAGGGGGTCCAGGGTGTTGATGCAGGTGGTGATCCATTCACTGCAGTTATTAAAGTCTTCCCTTATGTTCCTGCTGTGCTTGAGGGGGTCCAGGTTGTCAGTCTAGGTGGTGATCGTTTCATTGCAGTTCTTGATGTCTTCCTTTAGGTTGCTCCTGTGCTTGAGGGGTCCAGGGTGTTGGTGCAGGTGGTGATCCATTCATTGCAGTTTTTGGCATCTTTCGTTAGGTGCTTCTGTGCTTGAGGGGGTCCAGAGTGTCTGTGCAGGTGGTGATCCATTCATTGTAGTTCTTGATGTCTTCCATTAGGTTGCTGCTGTGCTTGAGGGGGTCCAGGGTGTCGGTGCAGGTGGTGATCAATTCATTGAAGTTCTTGATGTCTTCTTTAAGGTTGCTGCTGTGCTTGAGGGTATCCAGGGTGTCGGTGCAGGTGGTGATCCATTCATTGAAGTTCTTGAAGTCTTGTGTTAGGTTGCTGCTGAGCTTGAGGGGGTCCAGGGTGTTGGTGCAGATAGTGATCCATTCATTGCAGTTCTTAATGTCTTCCAATAGGTTGCTGCTGGTATGCTTGAAGGATACAGAAAAGGGGGTGGTGATGAACAGAGTGTCTGAATTAAGCAGACCACTCTTACCCAGTCCAAAGATCAGGGCTTGATCCATCACCGTTATTTATCTCACTGCCCCATCCCAGCTCAGAACCTGGCTATATGCAAATTAGTCTGTCCCTGGCCCAGTACATCATGGGAACAGGGCAGACCAAACTACCAAGCCAATTCTTCACCAGAAAGGAGACAAGCTACCGGGGACCGGTTTCTGGCATTTCAGCCTCTTCGGCCCGGCTTGCTTGAATCCTGATGGAGCAGTGAGAAAGGGACTCATGTCTGAGTATACCCTGCCACACCTATAGTGGCCAAAAATGATACAGAAAAGGGGGTGGTGATGAACAGAGTGTCTGAATTAAGCAGACCACTCTTACCCAGTCCAAAGATCAGGGCTTGATCCATCACCGTTATTTATCTCACTGCCCCATCCCAGCTCAGAACCTGGCTATATGCAAATTAGTCTGTCCCTGGCCCAGTGCATCATGGGAACAGGGCAGACCAAACTACCAAGCCAATTCTTCACCAGAAAGGAGACAACCTACCGGGGACCGGTTTCTGGCATTTCAGCCTCTTCGGCCCGGCTTGCTTGAATCCTGATGGAGCAGTGAGAAAGGGACTCATGTCTGAGTATACCCTGCCACACCTATAGTGGCCAAAAACGATACAGAAAAGGGGGTGGTGATGAACAGAGTGTCTGAATTAAGCAGACCACTCTTACCCAGTCCAAAGATCAGGGCTTGATCCAACACCGTTATTTATCTCACTGCCCCATCCCAGCTCAGAACCTGGCTATATGCAAATTAGTCTGTCCCTGGCCCAGTGCATCATGGGAACAGGGCAGACCAAACTACCAAGCCAATTCTTCACCAGAAAGGAGACAAGCTACCGGGGACCGGTTTCTGGCATTTCAGCCTCTTCGGCCCGGCTTGCTTGAATCCTGATGGAGCAGTGAGAAAGGGACTCATGTCTGAGTATACCCTGCCACACCTATAGTGGCCAAAAACGATACAGAAAAGGGGGTGGTGATGAACAGAGTGTCTGAATTAAGCAGACCACTCTTACCCAGTCCAAAGATCAGGGCTTGATCCATCACCGTTATTTATCTCACTGCCCCATCCCAGCTCAGAACCTGGCTATATGCAAATTAGTCTGTCCCTGGCCCAGTGCATCATGGGAACAGGGCAGACCAAACTACCAAGCCAATTCTTCACCAGAAAGGAGACAAGCTACCGGGGACCGGTTTCTGGCATTTCAGCCTCTTCGGCCCGGCTTGCTTGAATCCTGATGGAGCAGTGAGAAAGGGACTCATGTCTGAGTATACCCTGCCACACCTATAGTGGCCAAAAACGATACAGAAAAGGGGGTGGTGATGAACAGAGTGTCTGAATTAAGCAGACCACTCTTACCCAGTCCAAAGATCAGGGCTTGATCCATCACCGTTATTTATCTCACTGCCCCATCCCAGCTCAGAACCTGGCTATATGCAAATTAGTCTGTCCCTGGCCCAGTGCATCATGGGAACAGGGCAGACCAAACTACCAAGCCAATTCTTCACCAGAAAGGAGACAAGCTACCGGGGACCGGTTTCTGGCATTTCAGCCTCTTCGGCCCGGCTTGCTTGAATCCTGATGGAGCAGTGAGAAATGGACTCATGTCTGAGTATACCCTGCCACACCTATAGTGGCCAAAAACAATACAGAAAAGGGGGTGGTGATGAACAGAGTGTCTGAATTAAGCAGACCACTCTTACCCAGTCCAAAGATCAGGGCTTGATCCATCACCGTTATTTATCTCACTGCCCCATCCCAGCTCAGAACCTGGCTATATGCAAATTAGTCTGTCCCTGGCCCAGTGCATCATGGGAACAGGGCAGACCAAACTACCAAGCCAATTCTTCACCAGAAAGGAGACAAGCTACCGGGGACCGGTTTCTGGCATTTCAGCCTCTTCGGCCCGGCTTGCTTGAATCCTGATGGAGCAGTGAGAAAGGGACTCATGTCTGAGTATACCCTGCCACACCTATAGTGGCCAAAAACGATACAGAAAAGGGGGTGGTGATGAACAGAGTGTCTGAATTAAGCAGACCACTCTTACCCAGTCCAAAGATCAGGGCTTGATCCATCACCGTTATTTATCTCACTGCCCCATCCCAGCTCAGAACCTGGCTATATGCAAATTAGTCTGTCCCTGGCCCAGTGCATCATGGGAACAGGGCAGACCAAACTACCAAGCCAATTCTTCACCAGAAAGGAGACAAGCTACCGGGGACCGGTTTCTGGCATTTCAGCCTCTTCGGCCCGGCTTGCTTGAATCCTGATGGAGCAGTGAGAAAGGGACTCATGTCTGAGTATACCCTGCCACACCTATAGTGGCCAAAAACGATACAGAAAAGGGGGTGGTGATGAACAGAGTGTCTGAATTAAGCAGACCACTCTTACCCAGTCCAAAGATCAGGGCTTGATCCATCACCGTTATTTATCTCACTGCCCCATCCCAGCTCAGAACCTGGCTATATGCAAATTAGTCTGTCCCTGGCCCAGTGCATCATGGGAACAGGGCAGACCAAACTACCAAGCCAATTCTTCACCAGAAAGGAGACAAGCTACCGGGGACCGGTTTCTGGCATTTCAGCCTCTTCGGCCCGGCTTGCTTGAATCCTGATGGAGCAGTGAGAAAGGGACTCATGTCTGAGTATACCCTGCCACACCTAAAGTGGCCAAAAACGATACAGAAAAGGGGGTGGTGATGAACAGAGTGTCTGAATTAAGCAGACCACTCTTACCCAGTCCAAAGATCAGGGCTTGATCCATCACCGTTATTTATCTCACTGCCCCATCCCAGCTCAGAACCTGGCTATATGCAAATTAGTCTGTCCCTGGCCCAGTGCATCATGGGAACAGGGCAGACCAAACTACCAAGCCAATTCTTCACCAGAAAAGAGACAAGCTACCGGCTTGCTTGAATCCTGATGGAGCAGTGAGAAAGGGACTCATGTCTGAGTATACCCTGCCACACCTGCCTTGTTGTAAATTATTTTGTCCACCCTAAGCGTGGAAGGGTATACTCAGATGTGAGTCCCTTGCTCATTGCACCATCAGGATTCAAGCAAGCCGGGCCGAAGACGCCTGAAATGGCAGAAACCGGTCCCCGGAAGCTTGTTTCCTTCCCAGTGTAAGAATTGGCTTTTGTAGTCTGGTCTGCCCTGTTCCCATGATGCACTGGGCCAGGGACAGACTAATTTGCATACAGCCAGGTTCTGAAACTGGGATGGTGCAATGAGCCAAAAAACGGTGTTGGATCTAGTCCTGATCTCTTGACTGGGTGAGAGTACTCTGCTTAATTCAGAGACTCTGTCCATCACCACCCCTTGTTGTAAATTATTTTGTCCACCCTAAGCGTGGAAGGGTATACTCAGATGTGAGTCCCTTGCTCATTGCACCATCAGGATTCAAGCAAGCCGGGCCGAAGACGCCTGAAATGGCAGAAACCGGTCCCCGGAAGCTTGTTTCCTTCCCAGTGTAAGAATTGGCTTTTGTAGTCTGGTCTGCCCTGTTCCCATGATGCACTGGGCCAGGGACAGACTAATTTGCATACAGCCAGGTTCTGAAACTGGGATGGTGCAATGAGCTAAAAAACGGTGTTGGATCTAGCCCTGATCTCTTGACTGGGTGAGAGTACTCTGCTTAATTCAGAGACTCTGTCCATCACCACCCCTTGTTGTAAATTATTTTGTCCACCCTAAGCGTGGAAGGGTATACTCAGATGTGAGTCCCTTGCTCATTGCACCATCAGGATTCAAGCAAGCCGGGCCGAAGACGCCTGAAATGGCAGAAACCGGTCCCCGGAAGCTTGTTTCCTTCCCAGTGTAAGAATTGGCTTTTGTAGTCTGGTCTGCCCTGTTCCCATGATGCACTGGGCCAGGGACAGACTAATTTGCATACAGCCAGGTTCTGAAACTGGGATGGTGCAATGAGCTAAAAAACGGTGTTGGATCTAGCCCTGATCTCTTGACTGGGTGAGAGTACTCTGCTTAATTCAGAGACTCTGTCCATCACCACCCCTTGTTGTAAATTATTTTGTCCACCCTAAGCGTGGAAGGGTATACTCAGATGTGAGTCCCTTGCTCATTGCACCATCAGGATTCAAGCAAGCCGGGCCGAAGACGCCTGAAATGGCAGAAACCGGTCCCCGGAAGCTTGTTTCCTTCCCAGTGTAAGAATTGGCTTTTGTAGTCTGGTCTGCATTGTTCCCATGATGCACTGGGCCAGGGACAGACTAATTTGCATACAGCCAGGTTCTGAAACTGGGATGGTGCAATGAGCTAAAAAACGGTGTTGGATCTAGCCCTGATCTCTTGACTGGGTGAGAGTACTCTGCTTAATTCAGAGACTCTGTCCATCACCACCCCTTGTTGTAAATTATTTTGTCCACCCTAAGCGTGGAAGGGTATACTCAGATGTGAGTCCCTTGCTCATTGCACCATCAGGATTCAAGCAAGCCGGGCCGAAGACGCCTGAAATGGCAGAAACCGGTCCCCGGAAGCTTGTTTCCTTCCCAGTGTAAGAATTGGCTTTTGTAGTCTGGTCTGCCCTGTTCCCATGATGCACTGGGCCAGGGACAGACTAATTTGCATACAGCCAGGTTCTGAAACTGGGATGGTGCAATGAGCTAAAAAACGGTGTTGGATCTAGCCCTGATCTCTTGACTGGGTGAGAGTACTCTGCTTAATTCAGAGACTCTGTCCATCACCACCCCTTGCTGTAAATTATTTTGTCCACCCTAAGCGTGGAAGGGTATACTCAGATGTGAGTCCCTTGCTCATTGCACCATCAGGATTCAAGCAAGCCGGGCCGAAGACGCCTGAAATGGCAGAAACCGGTCCCCGGAAGCTTGTTTCCTTCCCAGTGTAAGAATTGGCTTTTGTAGTCTGGTCTGCCCTGTTCCCATGATGCACTGGGCCAGGGACAGACTAATTTGCATACAGCCAGGTTCTGAAACTGGGATGGTGCAATGAGCTAAAAAACGGTGTTGGATCTAGCCCTGATCTCTTGACTGGGTGAGAGTACTCTGCTTAATTCAGAGACTCTGTCCATCACCACCCCTTGTTGTAAATTATTTTGTCCACCCTAAGCGTGGAAGGGTATACTCAGATGTGAGTCCCTTGCTCATTGCACCATCAGGATTCAAGCAAGCCGGGCCGAAGACGCCTGAAATGGCAGAAACCGGTCCCCGGAAGCTTGTTTCCTTCCCAGTGTAAGAATTGGCTTTTGTAGTCTGGTCTGCCCTGTTCCCATGATGCACTGGGCCAGGGACAGACTAATTTGCATACAGCCAGGTTCTGAAACTGGGATGGTGCAATGAGCTAAAAAACGGTGTTGGATCTAGCCCTGATCTCTTGACTGGGTGAGAGTACTCTGCTTAATTCAGAGACTCTGTCCATCACCACCCCTTGTTGTAAATTATTTTGTCCACCCGAAGCGTGGAAGGGTATACTCAGGTGTGAGTCCCTTGCTCATTGCACCATCAGGATTCAAGCAAGCCGGGCCGAAGACGCCTGAAATGGCAGAAACCGGTCCCCGGAAGCTTGTTTCCTTCCCAGTGTAAGAATTGGCTTTTGTAGTCTGGTCTGCCCTGTTCCCATGATGCACTGGGCCAGGGACAGACTAATTTGCATACAGCCAGGTTCTGAAACTGGAATGGTGCAATGAGCTAAAAAACGGTGTTGGATCTAGACCTGATCTCTTGACTGGGTGAGAGTACTCTGCTTAATTCAGAGACTCTGTCCATCACCACCCCTTGTTGTAAATTATTTTGTCCACCCTAAGCGTGGAAGGGTATACTCAGATGTGAGTCCCTTGCTCATTGCACCATCAGGATTCAAGCAAGCCGGGCCGAAGACGCCTGAAATGGCAGAAACCGGTCCCCGGAAGCTTGTTTCCTTCCCAGTGTAAGAATTGGCTTTTGTAGTCTGGTCTGCCCTGTTCCCATGATGCACTGGGCCAGGGACAGACTAATTTGCATACAGCCAGGTTCTGAAACTGGGATGGTGCAATGAGCTAAAAAACGGTGTTGGATCTAGCCCTGATCTCTTGACTGGGTGAGAGTACTCTGCTTAATTCAGAGACTCTGTCCATCACCACCCCTTGTTGTAAATTATTTTGTCCACCCTAAGCGTGGAAGGGTATACTCAGATGTGAGTCCCTTGCTCATTGCACCATCAGGATTCAAGCAAGCCGGGCCGAAGACGCCTGAAATGGCAGAAACCGGTCCCCGGAAGCTTGTTTCCTTCCCAGTGTAAGAATTGGCTTTTGTAGTCTGGTCTGCCCTGTTCCCATGATGCACTGGGCCAGGGACAGACTAATTTGCATACAGCCAGGTTCTGAAACTGGGATGGTGCAATGAGCTAAAAAACGGTGTTGGATCTAGCCCTGATCTCTTGACTGGGTGAGAGTACTCTGCTTAATTCAGAGACTCTGTCCATCACCACCCCTTGTTGTAAATTATTTTGTCCACCCTAAGCGTGGAAGGGTATACTCAGATGTGAGTCCCTTGCTCATTGCACCATCAGGATTCAAGCAAGCCGGGCCGAAGACGCCTGAAATGGCAGAAACCAGTCCCCGGAAGCTTGTTTCCTTCCCAGTGTAAGAATTGGCTTTTGTAGTCTGGTCTGCCCTGTTCCCATGATGCACTGGGCCAGGGACAGACTAATTTGCATACAGCCAGGTTCTGAAACTGGGATGGTGCAATGAGCTAAAAAACGGTGTTGGATCTAGCCCTGATCTCTTGACTGGGTGAGAGTACTCTGCTTAATTCAGAGACTCTGTCCATCACCACCCCTTGTTGTAAATTATTGGTATGCTTGAAGGGGCCAGGGTGTTGATGCAGGTGGTGATCCATTCATTGCAGTTATTAATGTCTTCCCTTAGGTTCCTGCTTTGCTTGAGGGGGTCCAGGTTGTCGGTGCAGGTGGTGATCCATTCATTGCAGTTCTCAATGTCTTCCATTAGGTTGCTGCTGTGCTTGAGGGGGTCCAGGGTGTCTGTGCAGGTGGTGATCCATTCATTGTAGTTCTCGAGGTTTTCCATTAGGTTGCTGCTGTGCTTGAGGGGGTCCAGGGTGTCGGTGCAGGTGGTGATCAATTCATTGCAGTTCTTGATGTCTTCTTTTAGGTTGCTCCTGTGCTTGAGAGTCCTGGGTGTTGGTGCAGGTGGTGATCCATTCATTGAAATTTTTGGTTTCTTTCGTTAGGTGCTTCTGTGCTTGAGGGGGTCCAGAGTGTCGGTGCAGGTGGTGATCCATTCATTGTAGTTCTTGATGTCTTCGATTAGGTTGCTGCTGTGCTTGAGGGGGTCCAGGGTGTTGCTGCAGGTGGTGATCCATTCATTGAAGTTCTTTATATCTTCTGTTAGGTTGCTGCTGTGCTTGAGGGGGTCCAGGGTGTCGGTGCAGGTGGTGATCCATTCAATGAAGTTCTTGAAGTCTTGCATTAGGTTGCTGCTGTGCTTGAGGGTGTCCAGGGTGTCGGTGCAGGTGGTGATCCATTCATTGCAGTTCTTGATGTCTTCCGTTAGGTTGCTGCTGTGCATTAGGGGGTCCAGGTTGTCGGTGCAGGTGGTGATCCATTCATTGCAGTTCTTGATGTCTTCCTTTAGGTTGCTCCTGTGCTTGAGAGTCCTGGGTGTTGGTGCAGGTGGTGATCCATTCATTGAAATTTTTGGTTTCTTTCGTTAGGTGCTTCTGTGCTTGAGGGGGTCCAGAGTGTCGGTGCAGGTGGTGATCCATTCATTGTAGTTCTTGATGTCTTCGATTAGGTTGCTGCTGTGCTTGAGGGGGTCCAGGGTGTTGCTGCAGGTGGTGATCCATTCATTGAAGTTCTTTATATCTTCTGTTAGGTTGCTGCTGTGCTTGAGGGGGTCCAGGGTGTCGGTGCAGGTGGTGATCCATTCAATGAAGTTCTTGAAGTCTTGCATTAGGTTGCTGCTGTGCTTGAGGGTGTCCAGGGTGTCGGTGCAGGTGGTGATCCATTCATTGCAGTTCTTGATGTCTTCCATTAGGTTGCTGCTGGTATGCTTGAGGGGGCCAGGGTGTTACTGCGGGTGGTGATCCATTCATAGCAGTTCTTGATGTCTTCCGTTAGGTTGCTGCTGTGCGTGAGGGGGTCCCAGGTGTCGGTGCAGGTGGTGATCCGTTCAATGAATTATTTGATGTCTTCTATTAGGTTGCTGGTCTGCGTGAGGGGGTCCAGGGTGTTGGTGGAGGTGGTGATTCATTCATTGTAGATCTTGATGTCTTCTGTTAGGTTGCTGCTGTGCTTGAGGGGGTGCAGGGTGTCGGTGCAGGAGGTGATCCTTTCATTACAGTTCTTGGTGTCTTCCGTTAGGTTGCTGCTGTACTTGAGGGGGTCCAGGGTGTTGATGCAGGTGGTGATCCATTCACTGCAGTTATTAAAGTCTTCCCTTATGTTCCTGCTGTGCTTGAGGGGGTCCAGGTTGTCAGTCTAGGTGGTGATCGTTTCATTGCAGTTCTTGATGTCTTCCTTTAGGTTGCTCCTGTGCTTGAGGGGTCCAGGGTGTTGGTGCAGGTGGTGATCCATTCATTGCAGTTTTTGGCATCTTTCGTTAGGTGCTTCTGTGCTTGAGGGGGTCCAGAGTGTCTGTGCAGGTGGTGATCCATTCATTGTAGTTCTTGATGTCTTCCATTAGGTTGCTGCTGTGCTTGAGGGGGTCCAGGGTGTCGGTGCAGGTGGTGATCAATTCATTGAAGTTCTTGATGTCTTCTTTAAGGTTGCTGCTGTGCTTGAGGGTATCCAGGGTGTCGGTGCAGGTGGTGATCCATTCATTGAAGTTCTTGAAGTCTTGTGTTAGGTTGCTGCTGAGCTTGAGGGGGTCCAGGGTGTTGATGCAGATAGTGATCCATTCATTGCAGTTCTTAATGTCTTCCAATAGGTTGCTGCTGGTATGCTTGAAGGATACAGAAAAGGGGGTGGTGATGAACAGAGTGTCTGAATTAAGCAGACCACTCTTACCCAGTCCAAAGATCAGGGCTTGATCCATCACCGTTATTTATCTCACTGCCCCATCCCAGCTCAGAACCTGGCTATATGCAAATTAGTCTGTCCCTGGCCCAGTGCATCATGGGAACAGGGCAGACCAAACTACCAAGCCAATTCTTCACCAGAAAGGAGACAAGCTACCGGGGACCGGTTTCTGGCATTTCAGCCTCTTCGGCCCGGCTTGCTTGAATCCTGATGGAGCAGTGAGAAAGGGACTCATGTCTGAGTATACCCTGCCACACCTATAGTGGCCAAAAATGATACAGAAAAGGGGGTGGTGATGAACAGAGTGTCTGAATTAAGCAGACCACTCTTACCCAGTCCAAAGATCAGGGCTTGATCCATCACCGTTATTTATCTCACTGCCCCATCCCAGCTCAGAACCTGGCTATATGCAAATTAGTCTGTCCCTGGCCCAGTGCATCATGGGAACAGGGCAGACCAAACTACCAAGCCAATTCTTCACCAGAAAGGAGACAAGCTACCGGGGACCGGTTTCTGGCATTTCAGCCTCTTCGGCCCGGCTTGCTTGAATCCTGATGGAGCAGTGAGAAAGGGACTCATGTCTGAGTATACCCTGCCACACCTATAGTGGCCAAAAACGATACAGAAAAGGGGGTGGTGATGAACAGAGTGTCTGAATTAAGCAGACCACTCTTACCCAGTCCAAAGATCAGGGCTTGATCCAACACCGTTATTCATCTCACTGCCCCATCCCAGCTCAGAACCTGGCTATATGCAAATTAGTCTGTCCCTGGCCCAGTGCATCATGGGAACAGGGCAGACCAAACTACCAAGCCAATTCTTCACCAGAAAGGAGACAAGCTACCGGGGACCGGTTTCTGGCATTTCAGCCTCTTCGGCCCGGCTTGCTTGAATCCTGATGGAGCAGTGAGAAAGGGACTCATGTCTGAGTATACCCTGCCACACCTATAGTGGCCAAAAACGATACAGAAAAGGGGGTGGTGATGAACAGAGTGTCTGATTTAAGCAGACCACTCTTACCCAGTCCAAAGATCAGGGCTTGATCCATCACCGTTATTTATCTCACTGCCCCATCCCAGCTCAGAACCTGGCTATATGCAAATTAGTCTGTCCCTGGCCCAGTGCATCATGGGAACAGGGCAGACCAAACTACCAAGCCAATTCTTCACCAGAAAGGAGACAAGCTACCGGGGACCGGTTTCTGGCATTTCAGCCTCTTCGGCCCGGCTTGCTTGAATCCTGATGGAGCAGTGAGAAAGGGACTCATGTCTGAGTATACCCTGCCACACCTATAGTGGCCAAAAACGATACAGAAAAGGGGGTGGTGATGAACAGAGTGTCTGAATTAAGCAGACCACTCTTACCCAGTCCAAAGATCAGGGCTTGATCCATCACCGTTATTTATCGCACTGCCCCATCCCAGCTCAGAACCTGGCTATATGCAAATTAGTCTGTCCCTGGCCCAGTGCATCATGGGAACAGGGCAGACCAAACTACCAAGCCAATTCTTCACCAGAAAGGAGACAAGCTACCGGGGACCGGTTTCTGGCATTTCAGCCTCTTCGGCCCGGCTTGCTTGAATCCTGATGGAGCAGTGAGAAAGGGACTCATGTCTGAGTATACCCTGCCACACCTATAATGGCCAAAAACGATACAGAAAAGGGGGTGGTGATGAACAGAGTGTCTGAATTAAGCAGACCACTCTTACCCAGTCCAAAGATCAGGGCTTGATCCATCACCGTTATTTATCTCACTGCCCCATCCCAGCTCAGAACCTGGCTATATGCAAATTAGTCTGTCCCTGGCCCAGTGCATCATGGGAACAGGGCAGACCAAACTACCAAGCCAATTCTTCACCAGAAAGGAGACAAGCTACCGGGGACCGGTTTCTGGCATTTCAGCCTCTTCGGCCCGGCTTGCTTGAATCCTGATGGAGCAGTGAGAAAGGGACTCATGTCTGAGTATACCCTGCCACACCTATAGTGGCCAAAAACGATACAGAAAAGGGGGTGGTGATGAACAGAGTGTCTGAATTAAGCAGACCACTCTTACCCAGTCCAAAGATCAGGGCTTGATCCATCACCGTTATTTATCTCACTGCCCCATCCCAGCTCAGAACCTGGCTATATGCAAATTAGTCTGTCCCTGGCCCAGTGCATCATGGGAACAGGGCAGACCAAACTACCAAGCCAATTCTTCACCAGAAAGGAGACAAGCTACCGGGGACCGGTTTCTGGCATTTCAGCCTCTTCGGCCCGGCTTGCTTGAATCCTGATGGAGCAGTGAGAAAGGGACTCATGTCTGAGTATACCCTGCCACACCTATAGTGGCCAAAAACGATACAGAAAAGGGGGTGGTGATGAACAGAGTGTCTGAATTAAGCAGACCACTCTTACCCAGTCCAAAGATCAGGGCTTGATCCATCACCGTTATTTATCTCACTGCCCCATCCCAGCTCAGAACCTGGCTATATGCAAATTAGTCTGTCCCTGGCCCAGTGCATCATGGGAACAGGGCAGACCAAACTACCAAGCCAATTCTTCACCAGAAAGGAGACAAGCTACCGGGGACCGGTTTCTGGCATTTCAGCCTCTTCGGCCCGGCTTGCTTGAATCCTGATGGAGCAGTGAGAAAGGGACTCATGTCTGAGTATACCCTGCCACACCTAAAGTGGCCAAAAACGATACAGAAAAGGGGGTGGTGATGAACAGAGTGTCTGAATTAAGCAGACCACTCTTACCCAGTCCAAAGATCAGGGCTTGATCCATCACCGTTATTTATCTCACTGCCCCATCCCAGCTCAGAACCTGGCTATATGCAAATTAGTCTGTCCCTGGCCCAGTGCATCATGGGAACAGGGCAGACCAAACTACCAAGCCAATTCTTCACCAGAAAAGAGACAAGCTACCGGCTTGCTTGAATCCTGATGGAGCAGTGAGAAAGGGACTCATGTCTGAGTATACCCTGCCACACCTGCCTTGTTGTAAATTATTTTGTCCACCCTAAGCGTGGAAGGGTATACTCAGATGTGAGTCCCTTGCTCATTGCACCATCAGGATTCAAGCAAGCCGGGCCGAAGACGCCTGAAATGGCAGAAACCGGTCCCCGGAAGCTTGTTTCCTTCCCAGTGTAAGAATTGGCTTTTGTAGTCTGGTCTGCCCTGTTCCCATGATGCACTGGGCCAGGGACAGACTAATTTGCATACAGCCAGGTTCTGAAACTGGGATGGTGCAATGAGCCAAAAAACGGTGTTGGATCTAGCCCTGATCTCTTGACTGGGTGAGAGTACTCTGCTTAATTCAGAGACTCTGTCCATCACCACCCCTTGTTGTAAATTATTTTGTCCATCCTAAGCGTGGAAGGGTATACTCAGATGTGAGTCCCTTGCTCATTGCACCATCAGGATTCAAGCAAGCCGGGCCGAAGACGCCTGAAATGGCAGAAACCGGTCCCCGGAAGCTTGTTTCCTTCCCAGTGTAAGAATTGGATTTGTAGTCTGGTCTGCCCTGTTCCCATGATGCACTGGGCCAGGGACAGACTAATTTGCATACAGCCAGGTTCTGAAACTGGGATGGTGCAATGAGCTAAAAAACGGTGTTGGATCTAGCCCTGATCTCTTGACTGGGTGAGAGTACTCTGCTTAATTCAGAGACTCTGTCCATCACCACCCCTTGTTGTAAATTATTTTGTCCACCCTAAGCGTGGAAGGGTATACTCAGATGTGAGTCCCTTGCTCATTGCACCATCAGGATTCAAGCAAGCCGGGCCGAAGACGCCTGAAATGGCAGAAACCGGTCCCCGGAAGCTTGTTTCCTTCCCAGTGTAAGAATTGGCTTTTGTAGTCTGGTCTGCCCTGTTCCCATGATGCACTGGGCCAGGGACAGACTAATTTGCATACAGCCAGGTTCTGAAACTGGGATGGTGCAATGAGCTAAAAAACGGTGTTGGATCTAGCCCTGATCTCTTGACTGGGTGAGAGTACTCTGCTTAATTCAGAGACTCTGTCCATCACCACCCCTTGTTGTAAATTATTTTGTCCACCCTAAGCGTGGAAGGGTATACTCAGATGTGAGTCCCTTGCTCATTGCACCATCAGGATTCAAGCAAGCCGGGCCGAAGACGCCTGAAATGGCAGAAACCGGTCCCCGGAAGCTTGTTTCCTTCCCAGTGTAAGAATTGGCTTTTGTAGTCTGGTCTGCATTGTTCCCATGATGCACTGGGCCAGGGACAGACTAATTTGCATACAGCCAGGTTCTGAAACTGGGATGGTGCAATGAGCTAAAAAACGGTGTTGGATCTAGCCCTGATCTCTTGACTGGGTGAGAGTACTCTGCTTAATTCAGAGACTCTGTCCATCACCACCCCTTGTTGTAAATTATTTTGTCCACCCTAAGCGTGGAAGGGTATACTCAGATGTGAGTCCCTTGCTCATTGCACCATCAGGATTCAAGCAAGCCGGGCCGAAGACGCCTGAAATGGCAGAAACCGGTCCCCGGAAGCTTGTTTCCTTCCCAGTGTAAGAATTGGCTTTTGTAGTCTGGTCTGCCCTGTTCCCATGATGCACTGGGCCAGGGACAGACTAATTTGCATACAGCCAGGTTCTGAAACTGGGATGGTGCAATGAGCTAAAAAACGGTGTTGGATCTAGCCCTGATCTCTTGACTGGGTGAGAGTACTCTGCTTAATTCAGAGACTCTGTCCATCACCACCCCTTGTTGTAAATTATTTTGTCCACCCTAAGCGTGGAAGGGTATACTCAGATGTGAGTCCCTTGCTCATTGCACCATCAGGATTCAAGCAAGCCGGGCCGAAGACGCCTGAAATGGCAGAAACCGGTCCCCGGAAGCTTGTTTCCTTCCCAGTGTAAGAATTGGCTTTTGTAGTCTGGTCTGCCCTGTTCCCATGATGCACTGGGCCAGGGACAGACTAATTTGCATACAGCCAGGTTCTGAAACTGGGATGGTGCAATGAGCTAAAAAACGGTGTTGGATCTAGCCCTGATCTCTTGACTGGGTGAGAGTACTCTGCTTAATTCAGAGACTCTGTCCATCACCACCCCTTGTTGTAAATTATTTTGTCCACCCTAAGCGTGGAAGGGTATACTCAGATGTGAGTCCCTTGCTCATTGCACCATCAGGATTCAAGCAAGCCGGGCCGAAGACGCCTGAAATGGCAGAAACCGGTCCCCGGAAGCTTGTTTCCTTCCCAGTGTAAGAATTGGCTTTTGTAGTCTGGTCTGCCCTGTTCCCATGATGCACTGGGCCAGGGACAGACTAATTTGCATACAGCCAGGTTCTGAAACTGGGATGGTGCAATGAGCTAAAAAACGGTGTTGGATCTAGCCCTGATCTCTTGACTGGGTGAGAGTACTCTGCTTAATTCAGAGACTCTGTCCATCACCACCCCTTGTTGTAAATTATTTTGTCCACCCTAAGCGTGGAAGGGTATACTCAGATGTGAGTCCCTTGCTCATTGCACCATCAGGATTCAAGCAAGCCGGGCCGAAGACGCCTGAAATGGCAGAAACCGGTCCCCGGAAGCTTGTTTCCTTCCCAGTGTAAGAATTGGCTTTTGTAGTCTGGTCTGCCCTGTTCCCATGATGCACTGGGCCAGGGACAGACTAATTTGCATACAGCCAGGTTCTGAAACTGGGATGGTGCAATGAGCTAAAAAACGGTGTTGGATCTAGCCCTGATCTCTTGACTGGGTGAGAGTACTCTGCTTAATTCAGAGACTCTGTCCATCACCACCCCTTGTTGTAAATTATTTTGTCCACCCTAAGCGTGGAAGGGTATACTCAGATGTGAGTCCCTTGCTCATTGCACCATCAGGATTCAAGCAAGCCGGGCCGAAGACGCCTGAAATGGCAGAAACCGGTCCCCGGAAGCTTGTTTCCTTCCCAGTGTAAGAATTGGCTTTTGTAGTCTGGTCTGCCCTGTTCCCATGATGCACTGGGCCAGGGACAGACTAATTTGCATACAGCCAGGTTCTGAAACTGGGATGGTGCAATGAGCTAAAAAACGGTGTTGGATCTAGCCCTGATCTCTTGACTGGGTGAGAGTACTCTGCTTAATTCAGAGACTCTGTCCATCACCACCCCTTGTTGTAAATTATTTTGTCCACCCTAAGCGTGGAAGGGTATACTCAGATGTGAGTCCCTTGCTCATTGCACCATCATGATTCAAGCAAGCCGGGCCGAAGACGCCTGAAATGGCAGAAACCGGTCCCCGGAAGCTTGTTTCCTTCCCAGTGTAAGAATTGGCTTTTGTAGTCTGGTCTGCCCTGTTCCCATGATGCACTGGGCCAGGGACAGACTAATTTGCATACAGCCAGGTTCTGAAACTGGGATGGTGCAATGAGCTAAAAAACGGTGTTGGATCTAGCCCTGATCTCTTGACTGGGTGAGAGTACTCTGCTTAATTCAGAGACTCTGTCCATCACCACCCCTTGTTGTAAATTATTGGTATGCTTGAAGGGGCCAGGGTGTTGATGCAGGTGGTGATCCATTCATTGCAGTTATTAATGTCTTCCCTTAGGTTCCTGCTTTGCTTGAGGGGGTCCAGGTTGTCGGTGCAGGTGGTGATCCATTCATTGCAGTTCTCAATGTCTTCCATTAGGTTGCTGCTGTGCTTGAGGGGGTCCAGGGTGTCTGTGCAGGTGGTGATCCATTCATTGTAGTTCTCGAGGTTTTCCATTAGGTTGCTGCTGTGCTTGAGGGGGTCCAGGGTGTCGGTGCAGGTGGTGATCAATTCATTGCAGTTCTTGATGTCTTCTTTTAGGTTGCTCCTGTGCTTGAGAGTCCTGGGTGTTGGTGCAGGTGGTGATCCATTCATTGAAATTTTTGGTTTCTTTCGTTAGGTGCTTCTGTGCTTGAGGGGGTCCAGAGTGTCGGTGCAGGTGGTGATCCATTCATTGTAGTTCTTGATGTCTTCGATTAGGTTGCTGCTGTGCTTGAGGGGGTCCAGGGTGTTGCTGCAGGTGGTGATCCATTCATTGAAGTTCTTTATATCTTCTGTTAGGTTGCTGCTGTGCTTGAGGGGGTCCAGGGTGTCGGTGCAGGTGGTGATCCATTCAATGAAGTTCTTGAAGTCTTGCATTAGGTTGCTGCTGTGCTTGAGGGTGTCCAGGGTGTCGGTGCAGGTGGTGATCCATTCATTGCAGTTCTTGATGTCTTCCGTTAGGTTGCTGCTGTGCATTAGGGGGTCCAGGTTGTCGGTGCAGGTGGTGATCCATTCATTGCAGTTCTTGATGTCTTCCTTTAGGTTGCTCCTGTGCTTGAGAGTCCTGGGTGTTGGTGCAGGTGGTGATCCATTCATTGAAATTTTTGGTTTCTTTCGTTAGGTGCTTCTGTGCTTGAGGGGGTCCAGAGTGTCGGTGCAGGTGGTGATCCATTCATTGTAGTTCTTGATGTCTTCGATTAGGTTGCTGCTGTGCTTGAGGGGGTCCAGGGTGTTGCTGCAGGTGGTGATCCATTCATTGAAGTTCTTTATATCTTCTGTTAGGTTGCTGCTGTGCTTGAGGGGGTCCAGGGTGTCGGTGCAGGTGGTGATCCATTCAATGAAGTTCTTGAAGTCTTGCATTAGGTTGCTGCTGTGCTTGAGGGTGTCCAGGGTGTCGGTGCAGGTGGTGATCCATTCATTGCAGTTCTTGATGTCTTCCATTAGGTTGCTGCTGGTATGCTTGAGGGGGCCAGGGTGTTACTGCGGGTGGTGATCCATTCATAGCAGTTCTTGATGTCTTCCGTTAGGTTGCTGCTGTGCGTGAGGGGGTCCCAGGTGTCGGTGCAGGTGGTGATCCGTTCAATGAATTATTTGATGTCTTCTATTAGGTTGCTGGTCTGCGTGAGGGGGTCCAGGGTGTTGGTGGAGGTGGTGATTCATTCATTGTAGATCTTGATGTCTTCTGTTAGGTTGCTGCTGTGCTTGAGGGGGTGCAGGGTGTCGGTGCAGGAGGTGATCCTTTCATTACAGTTCTTGGTGTCTTCCGTTAGGTTGCTGCTGTACTTGAGGGGGTCCAGGGTGTTGATGCAGGTGGTGATCCATTCACTGCAGTTATTAAAGTCTTCCCTTATGTTCCTGCTGTGCTTGAGGGGGTCCAGGTTGTCAGTCTAGGTGGTGATCGTTTCATTGCAGTTCTTGATGTCTTCCTTTAGGTTGCTCCTGTGCTTGAGGGGTCCAGGGTGTTGGTGCAGGTGGTGATCCATTCATTGCAGTTTTTGGCATCTTTCGTTAGGTGCTTCTGTGCTTGAGGGGGTCCAGAGTGTCTGTGCAGGTGGTGATCCATTCATTGTAGTTCTTGATGTCTTCCATTAGGTTGCTGCTGTGCTTGAGGGGGTCCAGGGTGTCGGTGCAGGTGGTGATCAATTCATTGAAGTTCTTGATGTCTTCTTTAAGGTTGCTGCTGTGCTTGAGGGTATCCAGGGTGTCGGTGCAGGTGGTGATCCATTCATTGAAGTTCTTGAAGTCTTGTGTTAGGTTGCTGCTGAGCTTGAGGGGGTCCAGGGTGTTGATGCAGATAGTGATCCATTCATTGCAGTTCTTAATGTCTTCCAATAGGTTGCTGCTGGTATGCTTGAAGGATACAGAAAAGGGGGTGGTGATGAACAGAGTGTCTGAATTAAGCAGACCACTCTTACCCAGTCCAAAGATCAGGGCTTGATCCATCACCGTTATTTATCTCACTGCCCCATCCCAGCTCAGAACCTGGCTATATGCAAATTAGTCTGTCCCTGGCCCAGTGCATCATGGGAACAGGGCAGACCAAACTACCAAGCCAATTCTTCACCAGAAAGGAGACAAGCTACCGGGGACCGGTTTCTGGCATTTCAGCCTCTTCGGCCCGGCTTGCTTGAATCCTGATGGAGCAGTGAGAAAGGGACTCATGTCTGAGTATACCCTGCCACACCTATAGTGGCCAAAAATGATACAGAAAAGGGGGTGGTGATGAACAGAGTGTCTGAATTAAGCAGACCACTCTTACCCAGTCCAAAGATCAGGGCTTGATCCATCACCGTTATTTATCTCACTGCCCCATCCCAGCTCAGAACCTGGCTATATGCAAATTAGTCTGTCCCTGGCCCAGTGCATCATGGGAACAGGGCAGACCAAACTACCAAGCCAATTCTTCACCAGAAAGGAGACAAGCTACCGGGGACCGGTTTCTGGCATTTCAGCCTCTTCGGCCCGGCTTGCTTGAATCCTGATGGAGCAGTGAGAAAGGGACTCATGTCTGAGTATACCCTGCCACACCTATAGTGGCCAAAAACGATACAGAAAAGGGGGTGGTGATGAACAGAGTGTCTGAATTAAGCAGACCACTCTTACCCAGTCCAAAGATCAGGGCTTGATCCATCACCGTTATTTATCTCACTGCCCCATCCCAGCTCAGAACCTGGCTATATGCAAATTAGTCTGTCCCTGGCCCAGTGCATCATGGGAACAGGGCAGACCAAACTACCAAGCCAATTCTTCACCAGAAAGGAGACAAGCTACCGGGGACCGGTTTCTGGCATTTCAGCCTCTTCGGCCCGGCTTGCTTGAATCCTGATGGAGCAGTGAGAAAGGGACTCATGTCTGAGTATACCCTGCCACACCTATAGTGGCCAAAAACTATACAGAAAAGGGGGTGGTGATGAACAGAGTGTCTGAATTAAGCAGACCACTCTTACCCAGTCCAAAGATCAGGGCTTGATCCATCACGGTTATTTATCTCACTGCCCCATCCCAGCTCAGAACCTGGCTATATGCAAATTAGTCTGTCCCTGGCCCAGTGCATCATGGGAACAGGGCAGACCAAACTACCAAGCCAATTCTTCACCAGAAAGGAGACAAGCTACCGGGGACCGGTTTCTGGCATTTCAGCCTCTTCGGCCCGGCTTGCTTGAATCCTGATGGAGCAGTGAGAAAGGGACTCATGTCTGAGTATACCCTGCCACACCTATAGTCGCCAAAAACGATACAGAAAAGGGGGTGGTGATGAACAGAGTGTCTGAATTAAGCAGACCACTCTTACCCAGTCCAAAGATCAGGGCTTGATCCATCACCGTTATTTATCTCACTGCCCCATCCCAGCTCAGAACCTGGCTATATGCAAATTAGTCTGTCCCTGGCCCAGTGCATCATGGGAACAGGGCAGACCAAACTACCAAGCCAATTCTTCACCAGAAAGGAGACAAGCTACCGGGGACCGGTTTCTGGCATTTCAGCCTCTTCGGCCCGGCTTGCTTGAATCCTGATGGAGCAGTGAGAAAGGGACTCATGTCTGAGTATACCCTGCCACACCTAAAGTGGCCAAAAACGATACAGAAAAGGGGGTGGTGATGAACAGAGTGTCTGAATTAAGCAGACCACTCTTACCCAGTCCAAAGATCAGGGCTTGATCCATCACCGTTATTTATCTCACTGCCCCATCCCAGCTCAGAACCTGGCTATATGCAAATTAGTCTGTCCCTGGCCCAGTGCATCATGGGAACAGGGCAGACCAAACTACCAAGCCAATTCTTCACCAGAAAGGAGACAAGCTACCGGCTTGCTTGAATCCTGATGGAGCAGTGAGAAAGGGACTCATGTCTGAGTATACCCTGCCACACCTGCCTTGTTGTAAATTATTTTGTCCACCCTAAGCGTGGAAGGGTATACTCAGATGTGAGTCCCTTGCTCATTGCACCATCAGGATTCAAGCAAGCCGGGCCGAAGACGCCTGAAATGGCAGAAACCGGTCCCCGGAAGCTTGTTTCCTTCCCAGTGTAAGAATTGGCTTTTGTAGTCTGGTCTGCCCTGTTCCCATGATGCACTGGGCCAGGGACAGACTAATTTGCATACAGCCAGGTTCTGAAACTGGGATGGTGCAATGAGCCAAAAAACGGTGTTGGATCTAGTCCTGATCTCTTGACTGGGTGAGAGTACTCTGCTTAATTCAGAGACTCTGTCCATCACCACCCCTTGTTGTAAATTATTTTGTCCACCCTAAGCGTGGAAGGGTATACTCAGATGTGAGTCCCTTGCTCATTGCACCATCAGGATTCAAGCAAGCCGGGCCGAAGACGCCTGAAATGGCAGAAACCGGTCCCCGGAAGCTTGTTTCCTTCCCAGTGTAAGAATTGGCTTTTGTAGTCTGGTCTGCCCTGTTCCCATGATGCACTGGGCCAGGGACAGACTAATTTGCATACAGCCAGGTTCTGAAACTGGGATGGTGCAATGAGCTAAAAAACGGTGTTGGATCTAGCCCTGATCTCTTGACTGGGTGAGAGTACTCTGCTTAATTCAGAGACTCTGTCCATCACCACCCCTTGTTGTAAATTATTTTGTCCACCCTAAGCGTGGAAGGGTATACTCAGATGTGAGTCCCTTGCTCATTGCACCATCAGGATTCAAGCAAGCCGGGCCGAAGACGCCTGAAATGGCAGAAACCGGTCCCCGGAAGCTTGTTTCCTTCCCAGTGTAAGAATTGGCTTTTGTAGTCTGGTCTGCATTGTTCCCATGATGCACTGGGCCAGGGACAGACTAATTTGCATACAGCCAGGTTCTGAAACTGGGATGGTGCAATGAGCTAAATAACGGTGTTGGATCTAGCCCTGATCTCTTGACTGGGGGAGAGTACTCTGCTTAATTCAGAGACTCTGTCCATCACCACCCCTTGTTGTAAATTATTTTGTCCACCCTAAGCGTGGAAGGGTATACTCAGATGTGAGTCCCTTGCTCATTGCACCATCAGGATTCAAGCAAGCCGGGCCGAAGACGCCTGAAATGGCAGAAACCGGTCCCCGGAAGCTTGTTTCCTTCCCAGTGTAAGAATTGGCTTTTGTAGTCTGGTCTGCCCTGTTCCCATGATGCACTGGGCCAGGGACAGACTAATTTGCATACAGCCAGGTTCTGAAACTGGGATGGTGCAATGAGCTAAAAAACGGTGTTGGATCTAGCCCTGATCTCTTGACTGGGTGAGAGTACTCTGCTTAATTCAGAGACTCTGTCCATCACCACCCCTTGTTGTAAATTATTTTGTCCACCCTAAGCGTGGAAGGGTATACTCAGATGTGAGTCCCTTGCTCATTGCACCATCAGGATTCAAGCAAGCCGGGCCGAAGACGCCTGAAATGGCAGAAACCGGTCCCCGGAAGCTTGTTTCCTTCCCAGTGTAAGAATTGGCTTTTGTAGTCTGGTCTGCCCTGTTCCCATGATGCACTGGGCCAGGGACAGACTAATTTGCATACAGCCAGGTTCTGAAACTGGGATGGTGCAATGAGCTAAAAAACGGTGTTGGATCTAGCCCTGATCTCTTGACTGGGTGAGAGTACTCTGCTTAATTCAGAGACTCTGTCCATCACCACCCCTTGTTGTAAATTATTTTGTCCACCCTAAGCGTGGAAGGGTATACTCAGATGTGAGTCCCTTGCTCATTGCACCATCAGGATTCAAGCAAGCCGGGCCGAAGACGCCTGAAATGGCAGAAACCGGTCCCCGGAAGCTTGTTTCCTTCCCAGTGTAAGAATTGGCTTTTGTAGTCTGGTCTGCCCTGTTCCCATGATGCACTGGGCCAGGGACAGACTAATTTGCATACAGCCAGGTTCTGAAACTGGGATGGTGCAATGAGCTAAAAAACGGTGTTGGATCTAGCCCTGATCTCTTGACTGGGTGAGAGTACTCTGCTTAATTCAGAGACTCTGTCCATCACCACCCCTTGTTGTAAATTATTTTGTCCACCCTAAGCGTGGAAGGGTATACTCAGGTGTGAGTCCCTTGCTCATTGCACCATCAGGATTCAAGCAAGCCGGGCCGAAGACGCCTGAAATGGCAGAAACCGGTCCCCGGAAGCTTGTTTCCTTCCCAGTGTAAGAATTGGCTTTTGTAGTCTGGTCTGCCCTGTTCCCATGATGCACTGGGCCAGGGACAGACTAATTTGCATACAGCCAGGTTCTGAAACTGGGATGGTGCAATGAGCTAAAAAACGGTGTTGGATCTAGCCCTGATCTCTTGACTGGGTGAGAGTACTCTGCTTAATTCAGAGACTCTGTCCATCACCACCCCTTGTTGTAAATTATTTTGTCCACCCTAAGCGTGGAAGGGTATACTCAGATGTGAGTCCCTTGCTCATTGCACCATCAGGATTCAAGCAAGCCGGGCCGAAGACACCTGAAATGGCAGAAACCGGTCCCCGGAAGCTTGTTTCCTTCCCAGTGTAAGAATTGGCTTTTGTAGTCTGGTCTGCCCTGTTCCCATGATGCACTGGGCCAGGGACCGACTAATTTGCATACAGCCAGGTTCTGAAACTGGGATGGTGCAATGAGCTAAAAAACGGTGTTGGATCTAGCCCTGATCTCTTGACTGGGTGAGAGTACTCTGCTTAATTCAGAGACTCTGTCCATCACCACCCCTTGTTGTAAATTATTGGTATGCTTGAAGGGGCCAGGGTGTTGATGCAGGTGGTGATCCATTCATTGCAGTTATTAATGTCTTCCCTTAGGTTCCTGCTTTGCTTGAGGGGGTCCAGGTTGTCGGTGCAGGTGGTGATCCATTCATTGCAGTTCTCAATGTCTTCCATTAGGTTGCTGCTGTGCTTGAGGGGGTCCAGGGTGTCTGTGCAGGTGGTGATCCATTCATTGTAGTTCTCGAGGTTTTCCATTAGGTTGCTGCTGTGCTTGAGGGGGTCCAGGGTGTCGGTGCAGGTGGTGATCAATTCATTGCAGTTCTTGATGTCTTCTTTTAGGTTGCTGCTGTGCTTGAAAGGGTCCAGGGTGTCAGTGCAGGTGGTGATCCATTCATTGAAGTTCTTGATGTGTTCTGCTAGGTTGCTGCCGTGCTCGGGGATCCAGGGTGTTGATGCACTTGGTGATTCATTCATTGAAGTTCTTGATGTCTTCTGTTAGTTTGCTGCTGTGCTTGAGGGTGTCCAGGGTGTCGGTGCAGGTGGTGATCCATTCATTGCAGTTCTTGATGTCTTCCTTTAGGTTGCTCCTGTGCTTGAGAGTCCTGGGTGTTGGTGCAGGTGGTGATCCATTCATTGAAATTTTTGGTTTCTTTCGTTAGGTGCTTCTGTGCTTGAGGGGGTCCAGAGTGTCGGTGCAGGTGGTGATCCATTCATTGTAGTTCTTGATGTCTTCGATTAGGTTGCTGCTGTGCTTGAGGGGGTCCAGGGTGTTGCTGCAGGTGGTGATCCATTCATTGTAGTTCTTGATGTCTTCGATTAGGTTGCTGCTGTGCTTGAGGGGGTCCAGGGTGTTGCTGCAGGTGGTGATCCATTCATTGAAGTTCTTTATATCTTCTGTTAGGTTGCTGCTGTGCTTGAGGGGGTCCAGGGTGTCGGTGCAGGTGGTGATCCATTCAATGAAGTTCTTGAAGTCTTGCATTAGGTTGCTGCTGTGCTTGAGGGTGTCCAGGGTGTCGGTGCAGGTGGTGATCCATTCATTGCAGTTCTTGATGTCTTCCGTTAGGTTGCTGCTGTGCATTAGGGGGTCCAGGTTGTCGGTGCAGGTGGTGATCCATTCATTGCAGTTCTTGATGTCTTCCTTTAGGTTGCTCCTGTGCTTGAGAGTCCTGGGTGTTGGTGCAGGTGGTGATCCATTCATTGAAATTTTTGGTTTCTTTCGTTAGGTGCTTCTGTGCTTGAGGGGGTCCAGAGTGTCGGTGCAGGTGGTGATCCATTCATTGTAGTTCTTGATGTCTTCGATTAGGTTGCTGCTGTGCTTGAGGGGGTCCAGGGTGTTGCTGCAGGTGGTGATCCATTCATTGAAGTTCTTTATATCTTCTGTTAGGTTGCTGCTGTGCTTGAGGGGGTCCAGGGTGTCGGTGCAGGTGGTGATCCATTCAATGAAGTTCTTGAAGTCTTGCATTAGGTTGCTGCTGTGCTTGAGGGTGTCCAGGGTGTCGGTGCAGGTGGTGATCCATTCATTGCAGTTCTTGATGTCTTCCATTAGGTTGCTGCTGGTATGCTTGAGGGGGCCAGGGTGTTACTGCGGGTGGTGATCCATTCATAGCAGTTCTTGATGTCTTCCGTTAGGTTGCTGCTGTGCGTGAGGGGGTCCCAAGTGTCGGTGCAGGTGGTGATCCGTTCAATGAATTATTTGATGTCTTCTATTAGGTTGCTGGTCTGCGTGAGGGGGTCCAGGGTGTTGGTGGAGGTGGTGATTCATTCATTGTAGATCTTGATGTCTTCTGTTAGGTTGCTGCTGTGCTTGAGGGGGTGCAGGGTGTCGGTGCAGGAGGTGATCCTTTCATTACAGTTCTTGGTGTCTTCCGTTAGGTTGCTGCTGTACTTGAGGGGGTCCAGGGTGTTGATGCAGGTGGTGATCCATTCACTGCAGTTATTAAAGTCTTCCCTTATGTTCCTGCTGTGCTTGAGGGGGTCCAGGTTGTCAGTCTAGGTGGTGATCGTTTCATTGCAGTTCTTGATGTCTTCCTTTAGGTTACTCCTGTGCTTGAGGGGTCCAGGGTGTTGGTGCAGGTGGTGATCCATTCATTGCAGTTTTTGGCATCTTTCGTTAGGTGCTTCTGTGCTTGAGGGGGTCCAGAGTGTCTGTGCAGGTGGTGATCCATTCATTGTAGTTCTTGATGTCTTCCATTAGGTTGCTGCTGTGCTTGAGGGGGTCCAGGGTGTCGGTGCAGGTGGTGATCAATTCATTGAAGTTCTTGATGTCTTCTTTAAGGTTGCTGCTGTGCTTGAGGGTATCCAGGGTGTCGGTGCAGGTGGTGATCCATTCATTGAAGTTCTTGAAGTCTTGTGTTAGGTTGCTGCTGAGCTTGAGGGGGTCCAGGGTGTTGGTGCAGATAGTGATCCATTCATTGCAGTTCTTAATGTCTTCCAATAGGTTGCTGCTGGTATGCTTGAAGGATACAGAAAAGGGGGTGGTGATGAACAGAGTGTCTGAATTAAGCAGACCACTCTTACCCAGTCCAAAGATCAGGGCTTGATCCATCACCGTTATTTATCTCACTGCCCCATCCCAGCTCAGAACCTGGCTATATGCAAATTAGTCTGTCCCTGGCCCAGTGCATCATGGGAACAGGGCAGACCAAACTACCAAGCCAATTCTTCACCAGAAAGGAGACAAGCTACCGGGGACCGGTTTCTGGCATTTCAGCCTCTTCGGCCCGGCTTGCTTGAATCCTGATGGAGCAGTGAGAAAGGGACTCATGTCTGAGTATACCCTGCCACACCTATAGTGGCCAAAAATGATACAGAAAAGGGGGTGGTGATGAACAGAGTGTCTGAATTAAGCAGACCACTCTTACCCAGTCCAAAGATCAGGGCTTGATCCATCACCGTTATTTATCTCACTGCCCCATCCCAGCTCAGAACCTGGCTATATGCAAATTAGTCTGTCCCTGGCCCAGTGCATCATGGGAACAGGGCAGACCAAACTACCAAGCCAATTCTTCACCAGAAAGGAGACAAGCTACCGGGGACCGGTTTCTGGCATTTCAGCCTCTTCGGCCCGGCTTGCTTGAATCCTGATGGAGCAGTGAGAAAGGGACTCATGTCTGAGTATACCCTGCCACACCTATAGTGGCCAAAAACGATACAGAAAAGGGGGTGGTGATGAACAGAGTGTCTGAATTAAGCAGACCACTCTTACCCAGTCCAAAGATCAGGGCTTGATCCATCACCGTTATTTATCTCACTGCCCCATCCCAGCTCAGAACCTGGCTATATGCAAATTAGTCTGTCCCTGGCCCAGTGCATCATGGGAACAGGGCAGACCAAACTACCAAGCCAATTCTTCACCAGAAAGGAGACAAGCTACCGGGGACCGGTTTCTGGCATTTCAGCCTCTTCGGCCCGGCTTGCTTGAATCCTGATGGAGCAGTGAGAAAGGGACTCATGTCTGAGTATACCCTGCCACACCTATAGTGGCCAAAAATGATACAGAAAAGGGGGTGGTGATGAACAGAGTGTCTGAATTAAGCAGACCACTCTTACCCAGTCCAAAGATCAGGGCTTGATCCATCACCGTTATTTATCTCACTGCCCCATCCCAGCTCAGAACCTGGCTATATGCAAATTAGTCTGTCCCTGGCCCAGTGCATCATGGGAACAGGGCAGACCAAACTACCAAGCCAATTCTTCACCAGAAAGGAGACAAGCTACCGGGGACCGGTTTCTGGCATTTCAGCCTCTTCGGCCCGGCTTGCTTGAATCCTGATGGAGCAGTGAGAAAGGGACTCATGTCTGAGTATACCCTGCCACACCTATAGTCGCCAAAAACGATACAGAAAAGGGGGTGGTGATGAACAGAGTGTCTGAATTAAGCAGACCACTCTTACCCAGTCCAAAGATCAGGGCTTGATCCATCACCGTTATTTATCTCACTGCCCCATCCCAGCTCAGAACCTGGCTATATGCAAATTAGTCTGTCCCTGGCCCAGTGCATCATGGGAACAGGGCAGACCAAACTACCAAGCCAATTCTTCACCAGAAAGGAGACAAGCTACCGGGGACCGGTTTCTGGCATTTCAGCCTCTTCGGCCCGGCTTGCTTGAATCCTGATGGAGCAGTGAGAAAGGGACTCATGTCTGAGTATACCCTGCCACACCTATAGTGGCCAAAAACTATACAGAAAAGGGGGTGGTGATGAACAGAGTGTCTGAATTAAGCAGACCACTCTTACCCAGTCCAAAGATCAGGGCTTGATCCATCACCGTTATTTATCTCACTGCCCCATCCCAGCTCAGAACCTGGCTATATGCAAATTAGTCTGTCCCTGGCCCAGTGCATCATGGGAACAGGGCAGACCAAACTACCAAGCCAATTCTTCACCAGAAAGGAGACAAGCTACCGGGGACCGGTTTCTGGCATTTCAGCCTCTTCGGCCCGGCTTGCTTGAATCCTGATGGAGCAGTGAGAAAGGGACTCATGTCTGAGTATACCCTGCCACACCTATAGTGGCCAAAAACGATACAGAAAAGGGGGTGGTGATGAACAGAGTGTCTGAATTAAGCAGACCACTCTTACCCAGTCCAAAGATCAGGGCTTGATCCATCACCGTTATTTATCTCACTGCCCCATCCCAGCTCAGAACCTGGCTATATGCAAATTAGTCTGTCCCTGGCCCAGTGCATCATGGGAACAGGCCAGACCAAACTACCAAGCCAATTCTTCACCAGAAAGGAGACAAGCTACCGGGGACCGGTTTCTGGCATTTCAGCCTCTTCGGCCCGGCTTGCTTGAATCCTGATGGAGCAGTGAGAAAGGGACTCATGTCTGAGTATACCCTGCCACACCTAAAGTGGCCAAAAACGATACAGAAAAGGGGGTGGTGATGAACAGAGTGTCTGAATTAAGCAGACCACTCTTACCCAGTCCAAAGATCAGGGCTTGATCCATCACCGTTATTTATCTCACTGCCCCATCCCAGCTCAGAACCTGGCTATATGCAAATTAGTCTGTCCCTGGCCCAGTGCATCATGGGAACAGGGCAGACCAAACTACCAAGCCAATTCTTCACCAGAAAGGAGACAAGCTACCGGCTTGCTTGAATCCTGATGGAGCAGTGAGAAAGGGACTCATGTCTGAGTATACCCTGCCACACCTGCCTTGTTGTAAATTATTTTGTCCACCCTAAGCGTGGAAGGGTATACTCAGATGTGAGTCCCTTGCTCATTGCACCATCAGGATTCAAGCAAGCCGGGCCGAAGACGCCTGAAATGGCAGAAACCGGTCCCCGGAAGCTTGTTTCCTTCCCAGTGTAAGAATTGGCTTTTGTAGTCTGGTCTGCCCTGTTCCCATGATGCACTGGGCCAGGGACAGACTAATTTGCATACAGCCAGGTTCTGAAACTGGAATGGTGCAATGAGCCAAAAAACGGTGTTGGATCTAGCCCTGATCTCTTGACTGGGTGAGAGTACTCTGCTTAATTCAGAGACTCTGTCCATCACTACCCCTTGTTGTAAATTATTTTGTCCACCCTAAGCGTGGAAGGGTATACTCAGATGTGAGTCCCTTGCTCATTGCACCATCAGGATTCAAGCAAGCCGGGCCGAAGACGCCTGAAATGGCAGAAACCGGTCCCCGGAAGCTTGTTTCCTTCCCAGTGTAAGAATTGGCTTTTGTAGTCTGGTCTGCCCTGTTCCCATGATGCACTGGGCCAGGGACAGACTAATTTGCATACAGCCAGGTTCTGAAACTGGGATGGTGCAATGAGCTAAAAAACGGTGTTGGATCTAGCCCTGATCTCTTGACTGGGTGAGAGTACTCTGCTTAATTCAGAGACTCTGTCCATCACCACCCCTTGTTGTAAATTATTTTGTCCACCCTAAGCGTGGAAGGGTATACTCAGATGTGAGTCCCTTGCTCATTGCACCATCAGGATTCAAGCAAGCCGGGCCGAAGACGCCTGAAATGGCAGAAACCGGTCCCCGGAAGCTTGTTTCCTTCCCAGTGTAAGAATTGGCTTTTGTAGTCTGGTCTGCCCTGTTCCCATGATGCACTGGGCCAGGGACAGACTAATTTGCATACAGCCAGGTTCTGAAACTGGGATGGTGCAATGAGCTAAAAAAACGGTGTTGGATCTAGCCCTGATCTCTTGACTGGGTGAGAGTACTCTGCTTAATTCAGAGACTCTGTCCATCACCACCCCTTGTTGTAAATTATTTTGTCCACCCTAAGCGTGGAAGGGTATACTCAGATGTGAGTCCCTTGCTCATTGCACCATCAGGATTCAAGCAAGCCGGGCCGAAGACGCCTGAAATGGCAGAAACCGGTCCCCGGAAGCTTGTTTCCTTCCCAGTGTAAGAATTGGCTTTTGTAGTCTGGTCTGCATTTTTCCCATGATGCACTGGGCCAGGGACAGACTAATTTGCATACAGCCAGGTTCTGAAACTGGGATGGTGCAATGAGCTAAAAAACGGTGTTGGATCTAGCCCTGATCTCTTGACTGGGTGAGAGTACTCTGCTTAATTCAGAGACTCTGTCCATCACCACCCCTTGTTGTAAATTATTTTGTCCACCCTAAGCGTGGAAGGGTATACTCAGATGTGAGTCCCTTGCTCATTGCACCATCAGGATTCAAGCAAGCCGGGCCGAAGACGCCTGAAATGGCAGAAACCGGTCCCCGGAAGCTTGTTTCCTTCCCAGTGTAAGAATTGGCTTTTGTAGTCTGGTCTGCCCTGTTCCCATGATGCACTGGGCCAGGGACAGACTAATTTGCATACAGCCAGGTTCTGAAACTGGGATGGTGCAATGAGCTAAAAAACGGTGTTGGATCTAGCCCTGATCTCTTGACTGGGTGAGAGTACTCTGCTTAATTCAGAGACTCTGTCCATCACCACCCCTTGTTGTAAATTATTTCGTCCACCCTAAGCGTGGAAGGGTATACTCAGATGTGAGTCCCTTACTCATTGCACCATCAGGATTCAAGCAAGCCGGGCCGAAGACGCCTGAAATGGCAGAAACCGGTCCCCGGAAGCTTGTTTCCTTCCCAGTGTAAGAATTGGCTTTTGTAGTCTGGTCTGCCCTGTTCCCATGATGCACTGGGCCAGGGACAGACTAATTTGCATACAGCCAGGTTCTGAAACTGGGATGGTGCAATGAGCTAAAAAACGGTGTTGGATCTAGCCCTGATCTCTTGACTGGGTGAGAGTACTCTGCTTAATTCAGAGACTCTGTCCATCACCACCCCTTGTTGTGAATTATTTTGTCCACCCTAAGCGTGGAAGGGTATACTCAGATGTGAGTCCCTTGCTCATTGCACCATCAGGATTCAAGCAAGCCGGGCCGAAGACGCCTGAAATGGCAGAAACCGGTCCCCGGAAGCTTGTTTCCTTCCCAGTGTAAGAATTGGCTTTTGTAGTCTGGTCTGCCCTGTTCCCATGATGCACTGGGCCAGGGACAGACTAATTTGCATACAGCCAGGTTCTGAAACTGGGATGGTGCAATGAGCTAAAAAACGGTGTTGGATCTAGCCCTGATCTCTTGACTGGGTGAGAGTACTCTGCTTAATTCAGAGACTCTGTCCATCACCACCCCTTGTTGTAAATTATTTTGTCCACCCTAAGCGTGGAAGAGTATACTCAGGTGTGAGTCCCTTGCTCATTGCACCATCAGGATTCAAGCAAGCCGGGCCGAAGACGCCTGAAATGGCAGAAACCGGTCCCCGGAAGCTTGTTTCCTTCCCAGTGTAAGAATTGGCTTTTGTAGTCTGGTCTGCCCTGTTCCCATGATGCACTGGGCCAGGGACAGACTAATTTGCATACAGCCAGGTTCTGAAACTGGGATGGTGCAATGAGCTAATAAACGGTGTTGGATCTAGCCCTGATCTCTTGACTGGGTGAGAGTACTCTGCTTAATTCAGAGACTCTGTCCATCACCACCCCTTGTTGTAAATTATTTTGTCCACCCTAAGCGTGGAAGGGTATACTCAGATGTGAGTCCCTTGCTCATTGCACCATCAGGATTCAAGCAAGCCGGGCCGAAGACGCCTGAAATGGCAGAAACCGGTCCCCGGAAGCTTGTTTCCTTCCCAGTGTAAGAATTGGCTTTTGTAGTCTGGTCTGCCCTGTTCCCATGATGCACTGGGCCAGGGACAGACTAATTTGCATACAGCCAGGTTCTGAAACTGGGATGGTGCAATGAGCTAAAAAACGGTGTTGGATCTAGCCCTGATCTCTTGACTGGGTGAGAGTACTCTGCTTAATTCAGAGACTCTGTCCATCACCACCCCTTGTTGTAAATTATTTTGTCCACCCTAAGCGTGGAAGGGTATACTCAGATGTGAGTCCCTTGCTCATTGCACCATCAGGATTCAAGCAAGCCGGGCCGAAGACGCCTGAAATGGCAGAAACCGGTCCCCGGAAGCTTGTTTCCTTCCCAGTGTAAGAATTGGCTTTTGTAGTCTGGTCTGCCCTGTTCCCATGATGCACTGGGCCAGGGACAGACTAATTTGCATACAGCCAGGTTCTGAAACTGGGATGGTGCAATGAGCTAAAAAACGGTGTTGGATCTAGCCCTGATCTCTTGACTGGGTGAGAGTACTCTGCTTAATTCAGAGACTCTGTCCATCACCACCCCTTGTTGTAAATTATTGGTATGCTTGAAGGGGCCAGGGTGTTGATGCAGGTGGTGATCCATTCATTGCAGTTATTAATGTCTTCCCTTAGGTTCCTGCTTTGCTTGAGGGGGTCCAGGTTGTCGGTGCAGGTGGTGATCCATTCATTGCAGTTCTCAATGTCTTCCATTAGGTTGCTGCTGTGCTTGAGGGGGTCCAGGGTGTCTGTGCAGGTGGTGATCCATTCATTGTAGTTCTCGAGGTTTTCCATTAGGTTGCTGCTGTGCTTGAGGGGGTCCAGGGTGTCGGTGCAGGTGGTGATCAATTCATTGCAGTTCTTGATGTCTTCTTTTAGGTTGCTGCTGTGCTTGAAAGGGTCCAGGGTGTCAGTGCAGGTGGTGATCCATTCATTGAAGTTCTTGATGTGTTCTGCTAGGTTGCTGCCGTGCTCGGGGATCCAGGGTGTTGATGCACTTGGTGATTCATTCATTGAAGTTCTTGATGTCTTCTGTTAGTTTGCTGCTGTGCTTGAGGGTGTCCAGGGTGTCGGTGCAGGTGGTGATCCATTCATTGCAGTTCTTGATGTCTTCCGTTAGGTTGCTGCTGTGCATTAGGGGGTCCAGGTTGTCGGTGCAGGTGGTGATCCATTCATTGCAGTTCTTGATGTCTTCCTTTAGGTTGCTCCTGTGCTTGAGAGTCCTGGGTGTTGGTGCAGGTGGTGATCCATTCATTGAAATTTTTGGTTTCTTTCGTTAGGTGCTTCTGTGCTTGAGGGGGTCCAGAGTGTCGGTGCAGGTGGTGATCCATTCATTGTAGTTCTTGATGTCTTCGATTAGGTTGCTGCTGTGCTTGAGGGGGTCCAGGGTGTTGCTGCAGGTGGTGATCCATTCATTGAAGTTCTTTATATCTTCTGTTAGGTTGCTGCTGTGCTTGAGGGGGTCCAGGGTGTCGGTGCAGGTGGTGATCCATTCAATGAAGTTCTTGAAGTCTTGCATTAGGTTGCTGCTGTGCTTGAGGGTGTCCAGGGTGTCGGTGCAGGTGGTGATCCATTCATTGCAGTTCTTGATGTCTTCCGTTAGGTTGCTGCTGTGCATTAGGGGGTCCAGGTTGTCGGTGCAGGTGGTGATCCATTCATTGCAGTTCTTGATGTCTTCCTTTAGGTTGCTCCTGTGCTTGAGAGTCCTGGGTGTTGGTGCAGGTGGTGATCCATTCATTGAAATTTTTGGTTTCTTTCGTTAGGTGCTTCTGTGCTTGAGGGGGTCCAGAGTGTCGGTGCAGGTGGTGATCCATTCATTGTAGTTCTTGATGTCTTCGATTAGGTTGCTGCTGTGCTTGAGGGGGTCCAGGGTGTTGCTGCAGGTGGTGATCCATTCATTGAAGTTCTTTATATCTTCTGTTAGGTTGCTGCTGTGCTTGAGGGGGTCCAGGGTGTCGGTGCAGGTGGTGATCCATTCAATGAAGTTCTTGAAGTCTTGCATTAGGTTGCTGCTGTGCTTGAGGGTGTCCAGGGTGTCGGTGCAGGTGGTGATCCATTCATTGCAGTTCTTGATGTCTTCCATTAGGTTGCTGCTGGTATGCTTGAGGGGGCCAGGGTGTTACTGCGGGTTGTGATCCATTCATAGCAGTTCTTGATGTCTTCCGTTAGGTTGCTGCTGTGCGTGAGGGGGTCCCAGGTGTCGGTGCAGGTGGTGATCCGTTCAATGAATTATTTGATGTCTTCTATTAGGTTGCTGGTCTGCGTGAGGGGGTCCAGGGTGTTGGTGGAGGTGGTGATTCATTCATTGTAGATCTTGATGTCTTCTGTTAGGTTGCTGCTGTGCTTGAGGGGCTGCAGGGTGTCGGTGCAGGAGGTGATCCTTTCATTACAGTTCTTGGTGTCTTCCGTTAGGTTGCTGCTGTACTTGAGGGGGTCCAGGGTGTTGATGCAGGTGGTGATCCATTCACTGCAGTTATTAAAGTCTTCCCTTATGTTCCTGCTGTGCTTGAGGGGGTCCAGGTTGTCAGTCTAGGTGGTGATCGTTTCATTGCAGTTCTTGATGTCTTCCTTTAGGTTGCTCCTGTGCTTGAGGGGTCCAGGGTGTTGGTGCAGGTGGTGATCCATTCATTGCAGTTTTTGGCATCTTTCGTTAGGTGCTTCTGTGCTTGAGGGGGTCCAGAGTGTCTGTGCAGGTGGTGATCCATTCATTGTAGTTCTTGATGTCTTCCATTAGGTTGCTGCTGTGCTTGAGGGGTCCAGGGTGTCGGTGCAGGTGGTGATCAATTCATTGAAGTTCTTGATGTCTTCTTTAAGGTTGCTGCTGTGCTTGAGGGTATCCAGGGTGTCGGTGCAGGTGGTGATCCATTCATTGAAGTTCTTGAAGTCTTGTGTTAGGTTGCTGCTGAGCTTGAGGGGGTCCAGGGTGTTGGTGCAGATAGTGATCCATTCATTGCAGTTCTTAATGTCTTCCAATAGGTTGCTGCTGGTATGCTTGAAGGATACAGAAAAGGGGGTGGTGATGAACAGAGTGTCTGAATTAAGCAGACCACTCTTACCCAGTCCAAAGATCAGGGCTTGATCCATCACCGTTATTTATCTCACTGCCCCATCCCAGCTCAGAACCTGGCTATATGCAAATTAGTCTGTCCCTGGCCCAGTGCATCATGGGAACAGGGCAGACCAAACTACCAAGCCAATTCTTCACCAGAAAGGAGACAAGCTACCGGGGACCGGTTTCTGGCATTTCAGCCTCTTCGGCCCGGCTTGCTTGAATCCTGATGGAGCAGTGAGAAAGGGACTCATGTCTGAGTATACCCTGCCACACCTATAGTGGTCAAAAATGATACAGAAAAGGGGGTGGTGATGAACAGAGTGTCTGAATTAAGCAGACCACTCTTACCCAGTCCAAAGATCAGGGCTTGATCCATCACCGTTATTTATCTCACTGCCCCATCCCAGCTCAGAACCTGGCTATATGCAAATTAGTCTGTCCCTGGCCCAGTGCATCATGGGAACAGGGCAGACCAAACTACCAAGCCAATTCTTCACCAGAAAGGAGACAAGCTACCGGGGACCGGTTTCTGGCATTTCAGCCTCTTCGGCCCGGCTTGCTTGAATCCTGATGGAGCAGTGAGAAAGGGACTCATGTCTGAGTATACCCTGCCACACCTATAGTGGCCAAAAACGATACAGAAAAGGGGGTGGTGATGAACAGAGTGTCTGAATTAAGCAGACCACTCTTACCCAGTCCAAAGATCAGGGCTTGATCCATCACCGTTATTTATCTCACTGCCCCATCCCAGCTCAGAACCTGGCTATATGCAAATTAGTCTGTCCCTGGCCCAGTGCATCATGGGAACAGGGCAGACCAAACTACCAAGCCAATTCTTCACCAGAAAGGAGACAAGCTACCGGGGACCGGTTTCTGGCATTTCAGCCTCTTCGGCCCGGCTTGCTTGAATCCTGATGGAGCAGTGAGAAAGGGACTCATGTCTGAGTATACCCTGCCACACCTATAGTGGCCAAAAATGATACAGAAAAGGGGGTGATGATGAACAGAGTGTCTGAATTAAGCAGACCACTCTTACCCAGTCCAAAGATCAGGGCTTGATCCATCACCGTTATTTATCTCACTGCCCCATCCCACCTCAGAACCTGGCTATATGCAAATTAGTCTGTCCCTGGCCCAGTGCATCATGGGAACAGGGCAGACCAAACTACCAAGCCAATTCTTCACCAGAAAGGAGACAAGCTACCGGGGACCGGTTTCTGGCATTTCAGCCTCTTCGGCCCGGCTTGCTTGAATCCTGATGGAGCAGTGAGAAAGGGACTCATGTCTGAGTATACCCTGCCACACCTATAGTGGCCAAAAACGATACAGAAAAGGGGGTGGTGATGAACAGAGTGTCTGAATTAAGCAGACCACTCTTACCCAGTCCAAAGATCAGGGCTTGATCCATCACCGTTATTTATCTCACTGCCCCATCCCAGCTCAGAACCTGGCTATATGCAAATTAATCTGTCCCTGGCCCAGTGCATCATGGGAACAGGGCAGACCAAACTACCAAGCCAATTCTTCACCAGAAAGGAGACAAGCTACCGGGGACCGGTTTCTGGCATTTCAGCCTCTTCGGCCCGGCTTGCTTGAATCCTGATGGAGCAGTGAGAAAGGGACTCATGTCTGAGTATACCCTGCCACACCTATAGTGGCCAAAAACGATACAGAAAAGGGGGTGGTGATGAACAGAGTGTCTGAATTAAGCAGACCACTCTTACCCAGTCCAAAGATCAGGGCTTGATCCATCACCGTTATTTATCTCACTGCCCCATCCCAGCTCAGAACCTGGCTATATGCAAATTAGTCTGTCCCTGGCCCAGTGCATCATGGGAACAGGGCAGACCAAACTACCAAGCCAATTCTTCACCAGAAAGGAGACAAGCTACCGGGGACCGGTTTCTGGCATTTCAGCCTCTTCGGCCCAGCTTGCTTGAAACCTGATGGAGCAGTGAGAAAGGGACTCATGTCTGAGTATACCCTGCCACACCTATAGTGGCCAAAAATGATACAGAAAAGGGGGTGGTGATGAACAGAGTGTCTGAATTAAGCAGACCACTCTTACCCAGTCCAAAGATCAGGGCTTGATCCATCACCGTTATTTATCTCACTGCCCCATCCCAGCTCAGAACCTGGCTATATGCAAATTAGTCTGTCCCTGGCCCAGTGCATCATGGGAACAGGGCAGACCAAACTACCAAGCCAATTCTTCACCAGAAAGGAGACAAGCTACCGGGGACCGGTTTCTGGCATTTCAGCCTCTTCGGCCCGGCTTGCTTGAATCCTGATGGAGCAGTGAGAAAGGGACTCATGTCTGAGTATACCCTGCCACACCTATAGTGGCCAAAAACGATACAGAAAAGGGGGTGGTGATGAACAGAGTGTCTGAATTAAGCAGACCACTCTTACCCAGTCCAAAGATCAGGGCTTGATCCATCACCGTTATTTATCTCACTGCCCCATCCCAGCTCAGAACCTGGCTATATGCAAATTAGTCTGTCCCTGGCCCAGTGCATCATGGGAACAGGGCAGACCAAACTACCAAGCCAATTCTTTACCAGAAAGGAGACAAGCTACCGGGGACCGGTTTCTGGCATTTCAGCCTCTTCGGCCCGGCTTGCTTGAATCCTGATGGAGCAGTGAGAAAGGGACTCATGTCTGAGTATACCCTGCCACACCTATAGTGGCCAAAAACGATACAGAAAAGGGGGTGGTGATGAACAGAGAGTCTGAATTAAGCAGACCACTCTTACCCAGTCCAAAGATCAGGGCTTGATCCATCACCGTTATTTATCTCACTGCCCCATCCCAGCTCAGAACCTGGCTATATGCAAATTAGTCTGTCCCTGGCCCAGTGCATCATGGGAACAGGGCAGACCAAACTACCAAGCCAATTCTTCACCAGAAAGGAGACAAGCTACCGGCTTGCTTGAATCCTGATGGAGCAGTGAGAAAGGGACTCATGTCTGAGTATACCCTGCCACACCTGCCTTGTTGTAAATTATTTTGTCCACCCTAAGCGTGGAAGGGTATACTCAGATGTGAGTCCCTTGCTCATTGCACCATCAGGATTCAAGCAAGCCGGGCCGAAGACGCCTGAAATGGCAGAAACCGGTCCCCGGAAGCTTGTTTCCTTCCCAGTGTAAGAATTGGCTTTTGTAGTCTGGTCTGCCCTGTTCCCATGATGCACTGGGCCAGGGACAGACTAATTTGCATACAGCCAGGTTCTGAAACTGGGATGGTGCAATGAGCCAAAAAACGGTGTTGGATCTAGCCCTGATCTCTTGACTGGGTGAGAGTACTCTGCTTAATTCAGAGACTCTGTCCATCACCACCCCTTGTTGTAAATTATTTTGTCCACCCTAAGCGTGGAAGGGTATACTCAGATGTGAGTCCCTTGCTCATTGCACCATCAGGATTCAAGCAAGCCGGGCCGAAGACGCCTGAAATGGCAGAAACCGGTCCCCGGAAGCTTGTTTCCTTCCCAGTGTAAGAATTGGCTTTTGTAGTCTGGTCTGCCCTGTTCCCATGATGCACTGGGCCAGGGACAGACTAATTTGCATACAGCCAGGTTCTGAAACTGGGATGGTGCAATGAGCTAAAAAACGGTGTTGGATCTAGCCCTGATCTCTTGACTGGGTGAGAGTACTCTGCTTAATTCAGAGACTCTGTCCATCACCACCCCTTGTTGTAAATTATTTTGTCCACCCTAAGCGTGGAAGGGTATACTCAGATGTGAGTCCCTTGCTCATTGCACCATCAGGATTCAAGCAAGCCGGGCCGAAGACGCCTGAAATGGCAGAAACCGGTCCGCGGAAGCTTGTTTCCTTCCCAGTGTAAGAATTGGCTTTTGTAGTCTGGTCTGCCCTGTTCCCATGATGCACTGGGCCAGGGACAGACTAATTTGCATACAGCCAGGTTCTGAAACTGGGATGGTGCAATGAGCTAAAAAACGGTGTTGGATCTAGCCCTGATCTCTTGACTGGGTGAGAGTACTCTGCTTAATTCAGAGACTCTGTCCATCACCACCCCTTGTTGTAAATTATTTTGTCCACCCTAAGCGTGGAAGGGTATACTCAGATGTGAGTCCCTTGCTCATTGCACCATCAGGATTCAAGCAAGCCGGGCCGAAGACGCCTGAAATGGCAGAAACCGGTCCCCGGAAGCTTGTTTCCTTCCCAGTGTAAGAATTGGCTTTTGTAGTCTGGTCTGCCCTGTTCCCATGATGCACTGGGCCAGGGACAGACTAATTTGCATACAGCCAGGTTCTGAAACTGGGATGGTGCAATGAGCTAAAAAACGGTGTTGGATCTAGCCCTGATCTCTTGACTGGGTGAGAGTACTCTGCTTAATTCAGAGACTCTGTCCATCACCACCCCTTGTTGTAAATTATTTTGTCCACCCTAAGCGTGGAAGGGTATACTCAGATGTGAGTCCCTTGCTCATTGCACCATCAGGATTCAAGCAAGCCGGGCCGAAGACGCCTGAAATGGCAGAAACCGGTCCCCGGAAGCTTGTTTCCTTCCCAGTGTAAGAATTGGCTTTTGTAGTCTGGCCTGCATTGTTCCCATGATGCACTGGGCCAGGGACAGACTAATTTGCATACAGCCAGGTTCTGAAACTGGGATGGTGCAATGAGCTAAAAAACGGTGTTGGATCTAGCCCTGATCTCTTGACTGGGTGAGAGTACTCTGCTTAATTCAGAGACTCTGTCCATCACCACCCCTTGTTGTAAATTATTTTGTCCACCCTAAGCGTGGAAGGGTATACTCAGATGTGAGTCCCTTGCTCATTGCACCATCAGGATTCAAGCAAGCCGGGCCGAAGACGCCTGAAATGGCAGAAACCGGTCCCCGGAAGCTTGTTTCCTTCCCAGTGTAAGAATTGGCTTTTGTAGTCTGGTCTGCCCTGTTCCCATGATGCACTGGGCCAGGGACAGACTAATTTGCATACAGCCAGGTTCTGAAACTGGGATGGTGCAATGAGCTAAAAAACGGTGTTGGATCTAGCCCTGATCTCTTGACTGGGTGAGAGTACTCTGCTTAATTCAGAGACTCTGTCCATCACCACCCCTTGTTGTAAATTATTTTGTCCACCCTAAGCGTGGAAGGGTATACTCAGATGTGAGTCCCTTGCTCATTGCACCATCAGGATTCAAGCAAGCCGGGCCGAAGACGCCTGAAATGGCAGAAACCGGTCCCCGGAAGCTTGTTTCCTTCCCAGTGTAAGAATTGGCTTTTGTAGTCTGGTCTGCCCTGTTCCCATGATGCACTGGGCCAGGGACAGACTAATTTGCATACAGCCAGGTTCTGAAACTGGGATGGTGCAATGAGCTAAAAAACGGTGTTGGATCTAGCCCTGATCTCTTGACTGGGTGAGAGTACTCTGCTTAATTCAGAGACTCTGTCCATCACCACCCCTTGTTGTAAATTATTTTGTCCACCCTAAGCGTGGAAGGGTATACTCAGATGTGAGTCCCTTGCTCATTGCACCATCAGGATTCAAGCAAGCCGGGCCGAAGACGCCTGAAATGGCAGAAACCGGTCCCCGGAAGCTTGTTTCCTTCCCAGTGTAAGAATTGGCTTTTGTAGTCTGGTCTGCCCTGTTCCCATGATGCACTGGGCCAGGGACAGACTAATTTGCATACAGCCAGGTTCTGAAACTGGGATGGTGCAATGAGCTAAAAAACGGTGTTGGATCTAGCCCTGATCTCTTGACTGGGTGAGAGTACTCTGCTTAATTCAGAGACTCTGTCCATCACCACCCCTTGTTGTAAATTATTTTGTCCACCCTAAGCGTGGAAGGGTATACTCAGGTGTGAGTCCCTTGCTCATTGCACCATCAGGATTCAAGCAAGCCGGGCCGAAGACGCCTGAAATGGCAGAAACCGGTCCCCGGAAGCTTGTTTCCTTCCCAGTGTAAGAATTGGCTTTTGTAGTCTGGTCTGCCCTGTTCCCATGATGCACTGGGCCAGGGACAGACTAATTTGCATACAGCCAGGTTCTGAAACTGGGATGGTGCAATGAGCTAAAAAACGGTGTTGGATCTAGCCCTGATCTCTTGACTGGGTGACAGTACTCTGCTTAATTCAGAGACTCTGTCCATCACCACCCCTTGTTGTAAATTATTTTGTCCACCCTAAGCGTGGAAGGGTATACTCAGATGTGAGTCCCTTGCTCATTGCACCATCAGGATTCAAGCAAGCCGGGCCGAAGACGCCTGAAATGGCAGAAACCGGTCCCCGGAAGCTTGTTTCCTTCCCAGTGTAAGAATTGGCTTTTGTAGTCTGGTCTGCCCTGTTCCCATGATGCACTGGGCCAGGGACAGACTAATTTGCATACAGCCAGGTTCTGAAACTGGGATGGTGCAATGAGCTAAAAAACGGTGTTGGATCTAGCCCTGATCTCTTGACTGGGTGAGAGTACTCTGCTTAATTCAGAGACTCTGTCCATCACCACCCCTTGTTGTAAATTATTTTGTCCACCCTAAGCGTGGAAGGGTATACTCAGATGTGAGTCCCTTGCTCATTGCACCATCAGGATTCAAGCAAGCCGGGCCGAAGACGCCTGAAATGGCAGAAACCGGTCCCCGGAAGCTTGTTTCCTTCCCAGTGTAAGAATTGGCTTTTGTAGTCTGGTCTGCCCTGTTCCCATGATGCACTGGGCCAGGGACAGACTAATTTGCATACAGCCAGGTTCTGAAACTGGGATGGTGCAATGAGCTAAAAAACGGTGTTGGATCTAGCCCTGATCTCTTGACTGGGTGAGAGTACTCTGCTTAATTCAGAGACTCTGTCCATCACCACCCCTTGTTGTAAATTATTTTGTCCACCCTAAGCGTGGAAGGGTATACTCAGATGTGAGTCCCTTGCTCATTGCACCATCAGGATTCAAGCAAGCCGGGCCGAAGACGCCTGAAATGGCAGAAACCGGTCCCCGGAAGCTTGTTTCCTTCCCAGTGTAAGAATTGGCTTTTGTAGTCTGGTCTGCCCTGTTCCCATGATGCACTGGGCCAGGGACAGACTAATTTGCATACAGCCAGGTTCTGAAACTGGGATGGTGCAATGAGCTAAAAAACGGTGTTGGATCTAGCCCTGATCTCTTGACTGGGTGAGAGTACTCTGCTTAATTCAGAGACTCTGTCCATCACCACCCCTTGTTGTAAATTATTTTGTCCACCCTAAGCGTGGAAGGGTATACTCAGATGTGAGTCCCTTGCTCATTGCACCATCAGGATTCAAGCAAGCCGGGCCGAAGACGCCTGAAATGGCAGAAACCGGTCCCCGGAAGCTTGTTTCCTTCCCAGTGTAAGAATTGGCTTTTGTAGTCTGGTCTGCCCTGTTCCCATGATGCACTGGGCCAGGGACAGACTAATTTGCATACAGCCAGGTTCTGAAACTGGGATGGTGCAATGAGCTAAAAAACGGTGTTGGATCTAGCCCTGATCTCTTGACTGGGTGAGAGTACTCTGCTTAATTCAGAGACTCTGTCCATCACCACCCCTTGTTGTAAATTATTTTGTCCACCCTAAGCGTGGAAGGGTATACTCAGGTGTGAGTCCCTTGCTCATTGCACCATCAGGATTCAAGCAAGCCGGGCCGAAGACGCCTGAAATGGCAGAAACCGGTCCCCGGAAGCTTGTTTCCTTCCCAGTGTAAGAATTGGCTTTTGTAGTCTGGTCTGCCCTGTTCCCATGATGCACTGGGCCAGGGACAGACTAATTTGCATATAGCCAGGTTCTGAAACTGGGATGGTGCAATGAGCTAAAAAACGGTGTTGGATCTAGCCCTGATCTCTTGACTGGGTGACAGTACTCTGCTTAATTCAGAGACTCTGTCCATCACCACCCCTTGTTGTAAATTATTTTGTCCACCCTAAGCGTGGAAGGGTATACTCAGATGTGAGTCCCTTGCTCATTGCACCATCAGGATTCAAGCAAACCGGGCCGAAGACGCCTGAAATGGCAGAAACCGGTCCCCGGAAGCTTGTTTCCTTCCCAGTGTAAGAATTGGCTTTTGTAGTCTGGTCTGCCCTGTTCCCATGATGCACTGGGCCAGGGACAGACTAATTTGCATACAGCCAGGTTCTGAAACTGGGATGGTGCAATGAGCTAAAAAACGGTGTTGGATCTAGCCCTGATCTCTTGACTGGGTGAGAGTACTCTGCTTAATTCAGAGACTCTGTCCATCACCACCCCTTGTTGTAAATTATTTTGTCCACCCTAAGCGTGGAAGGGTATACTCAGATGTGAGTCCCTTGCTCATTGCACCATCAGGATTCAAGCAAGCCGGGCCGAAGACGCCTGAAATGGCAGAAACCGGTCCCCGGAAGCTTGTTTCCTTCCCAGTGTAAGAATTGGCTTTTGTAGTCTGGTCTGCCCTGTTCCCATGATGCACTGGGCCAGGGACAGACTAATTTGCATACAGCCAGGTTCTGAAACTGGGATGGTGCAATGAGCCAAAAAACGGTGTTGGATCTAGCCCTGATCTCTTGACTGGGTGAGAGTACTCTGCTTAATTCAGAGACTCTGTCCATCACCACCCCTTGTTGTAAATTATTTTGTCCACCCTAAGCGTGGAAGGGTATACTCAGATGTGAGTCCCTTGCTCATTGCACCATCAGGATTCAAGCAAGCCGGGCCGAAGACGCCTGAAATGGCAGAAACCGGTCCCCGGAAGCTTGTTTCCTTCCCAGTGTAAGAATTGGCTTTTGTAGTCTGGTCTGCCCTGTTCCCATGATGCACTGGGCCAGGGACAGACTAATTTGCATACAGCCAGGTTCTGAAACTGGGATGGTGCAATGAGCTAAAAAACGGTGTTGGATCTAGCCCTGATCTCTTGACTGGGTGAGAGTACTCTGCTTAATTCAGAGACTCTGTCCATCACCACCCCTTGTTGTAAATTATTTTGTCCACCCTAAGCGTGGAAGGGTATACTCAGATGTGAGTCCCTTGCTCATTGCACCATCAGGATTCAAGCAAGCCGGGCCGAAGACGCCTGAAATGGCAGAAACCGGTCCCCGGAAGCTTGTTTCCTTCCCAGTGTAAGAATTGGCTTTTGTAGTCTGGTCTGCCCTGTTCCCATGATGCACTGGGCCAGGGACAGACTAATTTGCATACAGCCAGGTTCTGAAACTGGGATGGTGCAATGAGCTAAAAAACGGTGTTGGATCTAGCCCTGATCTCTTGACTGGGTGAGAGTACTCTGCTTAATTCAGAGACTCTGTCCATCACCACCCCTTGTTGTAAATTATTGGTATGCTTGAAGGGGCCAGGGTGTTGATGCAGGTGGTGATCCATTCATTGCAGTTATTAATGTCTTCCCTTAGGTTCCTGCTTTGCTTGAGGGGGTCCAGGTTGTCGGTGCAGGTGGTGATCCATTCATTGCAGTTCTCAATGTCTTCCATTAGGTTGCTGCTGTGCTTGAGGGGGTCCAGGGTGTCTGTGCAGGTGGTGATCCATTCATTGTAGTTCTCAAGGTTTTCCATTAGGTTGCTGCTGTGCTTGAGGGGGTCCAGGGTGTCGGTGCAGGTGGTGATCAATTCATTGCAGTTCTTGATGTCTTCTTTTAGGTTGCTGCTGTGCTTGAAAGGGTCCAGGGTGTTGGTGCAGGTGGTGATCCATTCATTGAAGTTCTTGAAGTCTTGCGTTAGGTTGCTGCTGAGCTTGAGGGGGTCCAGGGTGTTGGTGCAGATAGTGATCCATTCATTGCAGTTCTTAATGTCTTCCGTTAGGTTGCTGCTGGTATGCTTGAGGGGGCCAGGGTGTTGATGCAGGTGGTGAGCCATTCATTGCAGTTATTATTGTCTTCCCTTAGGTTCCTGCTTTGCTTGATGGGGTCCAGGTTGTCGGTGCAGGTGGTGATCCATTCATTGCAGTTCTTGATGTCTTCCTTTAGGTTGCTCCTGTGCTTGAGGGGTCCGGGGTGTTGGTGCAGGTGGTGACCATTCATTGCAGTTTTTGGTGTCTTTTGTTAGGTGCTTCTCTGCTTGAGGGGGTCCAAGGTGCCGGTGTAGGTGGTGGTCCATTCATTGTAGTTCTTGATGTCTTCGATTAGGTTGCTGCTGTCCTTAAGGGGGTCTAGGGTGTTGGTGCAGGTGGTGATCCATTCATTGAAGTTCTTGATGTCTTCTTTAGGTTGCTGCTGTGCTTGAGGGGGTCCAGGGTGTTGGTGCAGGTGGTGATCCATTCATTGAAGTTCTTGAAGTCTTGCATTAGGTTGCTGCTGTGCTTGAGGCAGTCCAGGGTGTCGGTGCAGGTGGTGATCCATTCATTGGAGTTCTTGATGTCTTCAATTAGGTTACTGCTGGTATGCTTGAGGGGGCCAGGGTGTTGCTGTGGGTGGTGATCCATTCATAACAGTTCCTGATGTCTGCCGTTAGGTTGCTGCTGTGCGTAAGGTGTTCCAGGGTGTCGGTGCAGGTGGTGATCCGTTCAATGAATTATTTGATGTCTTCTATTAGGTTGCTGCTCTGCGTGAGGGGGTCCAGGGTGTTGGTGGAGGTGGTGATGCATTCATTGTAGATCTTGATGTCTTCCGTTAGGTTGCTGCTGTTCTTGAGGGTGTCCAGGGTGTCCATGCAGGTGGTGATCCATTCATTGCAGTTCTTGAAGTCTTCCATTAGGTTGCTGCTGTGCTTGAGGGGTCCAGGGTGTTGGTGCAGGTGGTGATCCATTCATTGAAGTTCTTGATGTCTCCCGTTAGGTTGCTGCTGTGCTTGAAGGGGTCCAGGGTGTCGGTGCAGGTGGTGATCCATTCATTGAAGTTCTTGATGTCTTCCGTTAGGTTGCTGCTGTGCATGAGGGGGGGTCCTGGGTGTTGGTGCAGGTGGTGACCCATTCATTGCAGTTTTTGGTGTCTTTCGTTAGGTGCTTCTGTGCTTGAGGGGGTCCAAGGTGTTGGTGCAGGTGGTGATTTATTTATTGAAGTTCTTGATGTCTTCTGTTAGGTTGCTGCTGTGCTCGGGGGTCCAGGGTGTCAATGCACTTGGTGATTCATTCACTGAAGTTCTTGATGTCTTCTGTTAGTTTGTTGCTATGCTTGAGGGTGTCCAGGGTGTCGGTGCAGATGGTGATCCATTCATTGTAGTTCTTGATGTCTTCCGTTAGGTTACTGATGTGTGTGAGGGGTCCATGGTGTCGGTGCAAGTGGTGATCCATTTATTGCAGTTCTAGTTGTCTTCCTTTAGGTTGCTGCTATGCTTGAGGGGTCCATGGTGTCGGTGCAGGTAGTGATCCATTCATTGCATTTCTTGATGTCTTCCGTTAGGTTGCTGCTGTGCATGGCAGGGTCCAGGGTGTCAGTGCAGGTGGTGATCCATTCATTGCAGTTCTTGATATCTTCCGTTAGGTTGCTGCTGTGCATGAGGGAATCCAGGTTGTCGGTGCAGGTGGTGATCCATTCATTGCAGTTTCTGATGTCTTCCTTTAGATTTGCTCATGTGCTTGAGGCGTCCGGGGTGTTGGTGCAGGTGGTGATCCAGTCATTGCAGTTTTTTGTGTCTTTTGTTAGGTGCTTCTCTGCTTGAGGGGGTCCAAGGTGTTGGTGCAGGTGGTGATCCATTCATTGTAGTTCTTGATGTCTTCGATTAGGTTGCTGCTGTGCTTGAGGCGGTCCAGGGTGTCGGTGCAGGTGGTGATCCATTCATTGGAGTTCTTGATGTCTTCCATTAGGTTGCTGCTGGTATGCTTGAGGGGGCCAGGGTGTTGCTGCGGGTGGTGATCCGTTCATTGCATTTCTTGATGTCTTCTGTTAGGTTGCTGTTGTGCTTGAGGGGGTCCAGGGTTTCGGTGCAGGTGGTGATCCATTCAATGAAGTTCTTTAAGTCTTGTGTTAGGTTGCTGCTGTGCTTGAGGGGTCCAGGGTGTCGGTGCAGGTAGTGATCCATTCATTGCAGTTCTTGATGTCTTCCGTTAGGTTGCTGCTGGTATGCTTGAGGGGTCCAGGGTGTTGATGCAGGTGGTGATCCATTCATTGCAGTTTTTGGTGTCTTTCGTTAGGTGCTTCTGTGCTTGAGGGGGTCCAGTGTGTCGGTGCAAGTGGTGATCCATTTATTGCAGTTTTTGGCGTCTTTTGTTAGGTGCTTCTGTGCTTGAGGGGGTCCAGTGTGTCGGTGCAAGTGGTGATCCATTTATTGCAGTTCTTGTTGTCTTCCTTTAGGTTGCTGCTATGCTTGAGGGGTCCATGGTGTTGGTGCAGGTAGTGATCCATTCATTGCATTTCTTGATGTCTTCCGTTAGGATGCAGCTGTGCATGAGGGAGTCCAGGGTGTTGATGCAGGTGGTGATCCATTCATTGCAGTTATTAAAGTCTTCCCTTAGGTTCCTGTTGTGCTTGAGGGGGTCCAGGTTGTCGGTGCAGGTGGTGATCCATTCATTGCAGTTCTTGATGTCTTCCTTTAGGTTCCTCCTGTGCTTGAGGGGTCCAGGGTGTTGGTGCAGGTGGTGATCCCTTCATTGCAGTTTTTGGTGTCTTTCGTTAGGTGCTTCTGTGCTTTAAGGGGTCCAGGGTGTATGTGCAGGTGGTGATCCATTCATTGTAGTTCTCGATGTCTTCCATTAGGTTGCTGCTGTGCTTGAGGGGGTCCAGGGTGTTGGTGCAGGTGGTGATCCATTCAATGAAGGTCTTGAAGTCTTGCGTTAGGTTGCTGCTGTGCTTGAGGGGTCCAGGGTGTCGGTGCAGGTAGTGATCCATTCATTGCAGTTCTTGATGTCTTCCGTTAGGTTGCTGCTGGTATGCTTGAGGGGCCAAGGTGTTGATCCAGGTGGTGATCCATTCATTGCAGTTAAAAATGTCTTCCCTTAGGTTCCTGCTGTGCTTGAAGGGGTCCAGGTTGTCGGTGCAGGTGGTGATCCATTCATTGCAGTTCTTGATGTCTTCCTTTAGGTTGCTCCTGTGCTTGAGAGTCCTGGGTGTTGGTGCAGGTGGTGATAAATTTATTGCAATTTTTGGTGTCTTTCGTTAGGTGCTTCTGTGCTTGATTGGGTCCAGAGTGTTGGTGCAGGTGGTGATCCATTCATTGAGTTCTTGATGTCTTTGATTAGGTTGCTGCTGTGCTTGAGGGGGTCCAGGGTGTCGGTGCAGGTGGTGATCCATTCATTGAAGTTCTTGATGTCTTCTGTTAGGTTGCTGCTGTGCTTGAGGGGGTCCAGGGTGTTGGTGCAGGTGGTGATCCATTCATTGAAGTTCTTGAAGTCTTGCGTTAGGTTGCTGCTGTGCTTGAGGGGGTCCAGGGTGTCGGTGCAGGTGGTAATCCATTCATTGCAGTTCTTGATGTCTTCCATTAGGTTGCTGCTGGTATGTTTGAGGGGGCCAGGGTGTTGCTGCGGGTGGTGATCCATTCATAGCAGTTCTTGATGTCTTCCGTTAGGTCGCTGCTGTGCGTGAGGGGGTCCAGGGTGTCGGTGCAGGTGGTGATCCGTTCAATGAATTATTTGATGTCTTCTATTTGGTTGCTGCTCTGCGTGAGGGGGTCCAGGTTGTTGGTAGAGGTGGTGATTCATTCATTGTAGATCTTGATGTCTTCCATTAGGTTGCTGCTGTGCTTGAGGGGGTGCAGGGTGTCGGTGCAGGTGGTGATCCATTCATAGAAGTTCTTGAAGTCTTCCTGTAGGTTGCTGCTGTGCTTGAGGGGGGCCAGGATGTTGGTGCAGGTGGTGATCCGTTCATTGCAGTTCTTGGTGCCTTCCGTTAGGTTGCTGCTGTGCTTGAGGGGGTCCAGGGTGTCGGTACAGGTGGTGATCCATTCATAGCACTTCTTGATGTCTTCCGTTAGGTTGCTGCTGTGCGTGAGGTGGTCCAGGGTGTTGGTGCAGGTGGTGATCCGTTCAGTGAATTATTTGATGTCTTCTATTAGGTTTCTGCTCTGCGTGAGGGGTCCAGGGTGTTGGTGGAGGTGGTGATTCATTCATTGTAGATCTTGATGTCTAACGTTAGGTTGCTGCTGTGCTTGAGGGGGTCCAGGATGTCGGTGTAGGTGGTAATCCGTTCATTACAGTTCTTGGTGTCTTCCGTTAGGTTGCTGCTGTGCTTGAGGCGGTCCAGCGTGTCGGTGCAGGTGGTGATCCATTCATAGAAGTTCTTGAAGTCTTCCTGTAGGTTGCTCCTGTGCTTGAGGAGGTCCAGGATGTCGGTGCAGGTGGTGATCCGTTCATTGCAGTTCTTGGTGTCTTCCGTTAGGTTGCTGCTGTGCTTGAGGGGGTCCAGCGTGTCGGTGCAGGTGGTGATCCGTTCAGTGAATTATTTGATGTCTTTTAATAGGTTGCTGCTCTGCGTGAGGGGGTCCAGGGTGTTGGTGGAAGTGGTGATTCATTCATTGTAGATCTTGATGTCTTCTGTTAGGTTGTTGCTGTGCTTGAGGGGGTGCAGGGTGTCGGTGCAGGTGGTATCCATTCATAGAGGTTCTTGATGTCTTCCTGTAGGTTGCTGCTGTGCTAGAGGGGATCCAGGGTGTCGGTGCAGGTGTTGATCCATTCATTGCAGTTCTTGGTGTCTTCTGTTAGGTTGCTGCTGGTACGCTTGAGGGGGCCAGGGTGTTGCTGCGGGTGATGATCCATTCATAGCAGTTCTTTTTTTTTTTTGTCTTTACTTTTTATTGACAAAGATTCAGCAACACCTTAGTTACGTAATGTCCAAAAGTTATACAATACAAAGCTGGGTAAATATAATACAAATGTAATGTAATACATAAAATAACGAATACAAAAACATAATAAATGATTTTCAGACTTAAACATTACATTCCTGAAATCGGAATCCAGCAATTATTTCAATCAAAGTAAGATTTCCAAACTTTAGTAAATTTTTGTAGTGCTCCAATCCTTCGAGCAAACAAGTATTCACTTCTACTAACTCTCTTAATTTTTTGAAAGCACTCACCAACGTTTGGAATTCTATCTGTTTTCCAAAATTCAAGAATTAATGATCTGGCAACAGCTACAGAAATATACAAAAGCTTTGCTAACGAAACAGCCAAATTAAGTCTCGGATCGACCCCAAGTAGAATTAAATTATTATAACATGTAATTGAAAAATGTAAATATTGAGAGAGCATAGCAAACATATCTTCCCAAAAAACCTTAATTTTAGGACAAAAAAGTATAATATGTGACCAGTTAGCAGGGTCCGATTGAGTGCATCTAAAACAACTAGACGACGTGCTACTGAACATTTTAGACATGACTGCTGGCGTATAATACAAAAGCCATTTACTAAAAAAAAGCATACGCCTCCAATTAGCACCTCTAAGAACCGTAAAATTAAATCTAATCAGAGTTTTCCAAGCTATATCCATTAATTGAAAGCTTTCATGTTTATTCCATTTTTTTATTACTTTAACACCTGTATCCTCCTCCCTACTTTGTGTTAATTTTTTTCTCCATGCTCCCACCCTTTTAAATACTGGGGACCAAAAGAGATCATTACATAAATCAGAAATTTGACTTATCTGTGAAATATCTATGTCGACCAGTAACGTATATAGTGCCGTATATGAGCCCATTAAAAGAACATTTCCACGGATTACCATGGACATCTCATCAAGAGTCATCCATGCTCCGTTTCCCACGAAATTAGATAGGGTAGTAAACCCACATCTAGCCCAATTTCGTATAATTTCTGATCCTACTTTTTATCCCCATTACAACAATAGCATTTTTTAATGGGGTTATAGGGGTCAGAAAAGAAAAGTGAATATCTCTTTAGCATAACCTCTCGCTTTTTTGAGAAGCCAGCTCAAAGCCTTATATCGAACCAATTTAGGAGATTTAAAAATTGAGAGTGGAGAAGGAATATCCGTTTCTTTACAGATTAAATAAAAAAAAAGTTTATAAACAAATTCTCTCTAAGTGCTGGATATTTGAATCTAGAAAGATACTGTGCGAAAAATGCATAATAGTAGTCTCTCAAGTTAGGTAGCCCAAGACCGCCTTGTTCCTTATCTACATATAACGTTTTCATAGCTAATCGTGGAGTTTTTTTTGCCCAAATAAATGCAGAAAAGAGAGATTCAACTTTTGAGAAAAAACTGCCCGGAAGGGAGTAAGAAATGGTAGAGAACAAAAAATTAAACAGGGGAAGTATTGACATTTTAATCAATGCCACTCGGCCAAGAATAGATAGAGGCAATGCATTCCATCGAAAAAACATATCCCGCACTTTCCGTATTAAGGGTTCATAATTCAGCCTATAGAGATCCTGTACTGAAGATGAAAAATATACCCCTAAATATCTCTTGGGTCTGTTATTGATACATCTCTGAATGTCTGGATGCAAAACCGGGTTCTTATTACCGCAAACTATGATTTCCGTTTTTCTTTTATTTATACGATACCCCCCCAAGGCCTCAAAATGGGTAAAAATGGAGAAAACATGTACTTGTGATTGCATCTCAGGTTTCAGTAAAAGCATAATGCCATCTGCATATAGATTGATTTTATCCATGCCTTCTATGGGCGGAGAAATATACTTACTGTTTCTTATCGCAGTTGCCAATGGCTCAATGAAAAAGGCAAAGAGGATAGGGGAAAGGGGACAGCCTTGCCTAGTACCTCTTTGGACTAGAGTTGTTCCCACCATAGACTTATTAATCAAAATATAGGCTTTTGCACCCTGATATCAATTTTTAGTCAAGGTAATAACTTGGGAGGGGATACCAAAGCGAAGTAAAATCAAGAAAAGAGTTTCCCAAACTACTAAATCAAAGGCCTTTTCCGCGTCTAAAAGAAGAACTAAAGCCGGCACTTTACGTGTTTCAAAATAATCTAAAGCTTCCACTAAATAATGTGTGTTAGTGATCAATTGACGTCCTGAAATAAAACCATTTTGATCTGCATGAATTAAATGTGATGCAACATAATTGAAACGAATAGAAAGTAATTTGGTAATGATTTTATAATCTGAATTGAGTAATGTTATAGGCCTATAGGAATTTGGATTGTTTGCTTCTTTCCCTTTTTTCAAAAAGCTAACTACTGTACCATCGTAGAAAGACTTTGGAATCGCACCCCCCACCAGCATTGAATTGAATAACAACAGTAATATCTCTGAAAGAGAACTAAAAAAAGTAACAAAGAATTCGGCTGGAAACCCATCTGGGCCGCAAGCCTTACCTCATGGCAAGCTTTTAACTACCAACTCTAATTCATTAATTAGAAATAACAACTCCATTGTGTCTTGATCACTATCTGAGAGGGAAGGAATGGGACATTTGTCTAGAAACTCATTTAACTTATCTTGATCCGTATTCTGAGAGAAGGAGTATATATTCTCGTAATGAGGCAACATGATTGCGGGGCGTGGCTAAGCCGGCCAAGATGGCGGACAGGCTTCCCTAGAGCTCCGGTCGGATGCCCGCTGCACCGTAGATGATAACTGCCACCGCACACATGAGACACCCCACGCTGGCGTGACAAACCCCCGAGACCGCCCCGGGAGCCTCGGGATGAGGTGGAGGAGTCGTGGAGTGCCCACGTGGGCCGGAGCTGATCGCCGCCGGACCTCGCCTAAAATGGCAGCGCCCAGGAGCTAACATTGGAGGTCCCGAGCAACTGATGCGGACCACCCGTTAACGGGATCCAACACACTTTGCACACCCCGGAGGGCACCCTGTATGCCCGGAGGGCGCTGCCACCCAGGCGCCAGGCACAGCGGTACCATTAGAAGAGGTCTCCGGACAAGGACGTGGTTCCCCGGCCGGCTGAGGACCCACCGGTGGACCTGTGAGACACGTACATTTGCTGCTCCTGAGTGACCAGGATTCATATAAGTGCGGCCCCTGGGGACTTGACTGAGTGAGTGCGAGCGAGTGCCTTCGCGGCCCCATAGATCTGATATCGGCAACCGGTGCGGGGACGGGCAGGTATCCCCGCGGATTCCCCGATCCAAGATGGTGCCGCCCAAGCGGTCCTGCGAGGGAGCCGGGCAGTGAGGCCCCTGCGGCCTACCAAGGCCCCTGCGACCAGCATCCCGAACCTACACTGTCACACTGTCACCGAGGGACCCCCCGGCTGCAGCAGGTGCCTCAACGCGACAGCCCATACGCTCCGCAGTTGATGGACCTCATGATATATTGCCTGGACTGGACTGGGTCCCGCGACGATCCGCGGAGGGCTACTGACTCGACGCCACCACCCCCTGAGAAGCGGAACGGCGAACAGAGGTGAGCGGCTGTGAGAGAAAACATACCGGAGGCCTCCCCAGCCCCCGGTCGCCCCGGCGACGCGACAGAAAGGTGGAGAGCCTCCCTGACCCCCTGCGAGTGGGCGCCGCGGACTCCCCACTGCCCGGCGACGACCGGCCCACCCGGTCGGGGGGTACTGCATGGTGCGAGCCTTGGGGGCCTGGCCCGGCCGACGTTGCCACGTCTCTGGCGGGCCGCGGCTTCGACTGGGGCCTGGGAGCGGCGGCCCATGCGCGCCGCGGTCGGTGAGCCCCACAATGCCTGGACCGGGCCCAGCGGCGACCTGATGCGACCTGCTGGGTGCTACTGACCTGCCGCAATCAACTCCCCCCCCCTGAGCGGCGGAGCGGTGAGAAGAGGCGAGCGACGGTGAAGGACCACACCGGAGACCCCCCCGGCCCCCGGCCAACCCGACAACGCTACAGAAAGGTGGGGAGTGCGAGGCGAAGTGAGAACGCACCGACTGCCTCCCTGACTCCCAACGAGTGGGTGCCATAGTGTCCCCCAGCCCGACAGCGACCGACCCACCCGGTCGACCAGGACCACACGGGGAGAGCCTTGGGAGCATCGACCGACCGACATCGTTGGCAGACCACGTCGGACCGACAGGTCATCCGAGCCACCCATGGGGCGACCACAGAAAACGGTGACCACGACACCGGCCCCGGCACAAAGACGATCACCCTCCCCGGGCCCCTCACGCGGCTCGAAGTCCGGAGAGCCGCTACAAGAGTCGGACATGTCCACAAAGCTTGACAAAGTACTAGCGGCCATCGAACACTCCCGGGTGTCCATGGAGACCAAATTCGGAGAATTGGCTTCGGACATTACCCTGTTACGGGATGACCATAAAAAATTGGCGGACAAGGTGAAACAAGAGAGCCACACGCTACATGATCTGAAACCTCAGGTCCAGCTCAACCAAAAAGCCATCAAAGACTTGCAGGAGAAGGTCAACTTCCTGGAACGCAAAGCAGACGATTTGGAAGGGCGCTCCCGCCGGAGTAACATACGCCTGATCAACTTGCCGGAAGGAGTGGAGGGGGAAGACCCAATTCACTACATTGAGACATGGATAAAAACATTCACCCGGACCCAAGACCTCATGCCATTCTTCTCGGTAGAAATAGCGCACAGGGTTCCGACCGGACGACTTCAGGCTGGCTTCCCACCCAGACCATTCCTGCTAAAGCTTCTGCACTATCAAGACAGGGACACGATCCTACGAGCGGCCAGGCAAGCGAAAGTCCTCAGAGTGGAAGACAAAAATGTGATGGTATTCCCGGACTATTCCCAAGCAGTGCAACGCCAACGCGCCACATTCCAGGTGGTGAAGCAAACCCTACGTCAACACAAGATACAATATGCCCTCCTTTTCCCAGCCCGCCTCAAAATTATCCACGAGGACTCGACACATTTCTTCACGGACCCCACGGAGGCGAGACACTGGTTGGATCATCGTAATCAGCCCCGGTCAGACCTTGAGGATACATTGTCGAACTCCGCATCTAACAAACGGCGGCGTTTACGATCCCAGAAAGTCACTTTCAAACAGATGAATCGACCGCCGACGCCCAGCACCAAACGCGTCCCAGACTTGGAACAAATCATAGCGGACCGACGGAGGGCCATACAGGCGGCAGCGGAGATCCGGCAACCAGACGCCGAATGAGAGGAGGATCGAGGCCCTCACATCTTCACATCCGAGGACGAAGGCCCGAGCGATGCCCGCACTTCCAGGGACGGCTCGGCTTCTCCGCCACTGGTGACTCCGCAGACAGCGGACACGCTCATCTGAAGACTGCTGACACAGATGGTGGTAAGACCAAAATGCCAGACCATGATCGCCGGCGAGGGACATCGAGACACCACACTTAAGGTACTGGTGGCAACATGTGCACATGTAGAGACACGGTGCGGCGGGCGGCCTAGACCTGGGCCCACGGCACTACCGTCACACCACCCCCATACACCAAACGAACTAGAGACAGTACGAGATGTACAGTTTGGACTTATTGTACCTCGCAATAGGCCGCTTCAGTTGGGACTGTTTCCCGAATGTTGTTTTCCTGTTACACCCCTTCCCATTTTATTTTACCCTGATACCCACATGGGAGAGGACACTGGGTCGCTATGGAAGCATGTCTGGAGGGAGGTTATACGGGTGAAGGAGGCTTGGGTTACGGTCGATTGGTGGAGGGAAGACCGATCAACCCAACTGACAACCTCACATGACGAAATCCCCTAATACGGATGTTACCTTTATCACACTTAACGTCAGAGGATTGCACACGGCAAGCAAGCGTTACGCGGTTAACGCTTATCTAAAGAGACAGCAGGCCCACATAGCTCTCTTACAAGAGACACACTTGACGACGACGGAAGCAAGTAGACTACAGAAAAAGTGGAGGGGCATAGTCTGCGCCACGGGGTACTCTGCATTCGCCAGGGGCACACTGATTTGGGTCAGACCGGGAGTCCCCTTTCGTGAACAGACCAGGGTGGTGGATAGAGAGGGACGCTATGTGCTACTAGAAGGACAACTAGATGGACAGCCTATCCTGATAGGTAGTATCTATGCCCCCAACGTGGAGCAAGACGTCTTTTGGTCTCGCCTCACAAACACGCTGGCACACCACACACACACCCCTTGGCTGCTGGGAGGGGATTACAACTGTGTTTTAGACACGACCCTCGACCGATCCCGCCCCCCACCGCCACGCTCACCACTTCACAAACAGACGGAGTTCTTCAACACATGGGTTCACCACTGGACACTGACTGACACGTGGAGAGCGCTAAACCCCACATCAAAACTGTACTCATTCCACTCCATTCCACATGACCTTCGTGTGCGACTTGATAGGTTCCTATGCTCACCTACCATACATGCCAAAGCTCGACACACAGACTACCTTGGCAGGGTACTTTCAGACCACGACGCTCATGTCCTGACCCTCAGGTGGAAACCACCCCACCCTCCAGTGCCGACATGGAAGCTCCCTCGGGAGTGCCTAACGGACCTGGTATTCACACATGACCACGGGGAACACCTACAGGAACACATCCGGCTCAACACGGGATCAGCGTCCTCCGGCCTCATGGAGTGGGATGCACACAAAGTGACGGCAAGGGGCCACTGTATACAGCAAGTGATAGGGGTACGAGTGGTCCTTGAACGCGCATTACATACAGCAGAGCGCGCGCTGGCGACCCTGTTGCAGGCAGACGACCGCGGCGAGGTGACCCAACTGCGAGTAGCAGAAGCCAAGACAAAATACACTGAAACACTGAGGGACCTGCGTAAATATAACTTCAGAAAATACGCCAACAGGGTACACCGGGAGGGCAATAAGGGAGGCACACTCTTAGCCTGGTTAGACAGACAGGATCCCGACTTGAAACCTATCATGGAAATTACAGACCGGTCCGGTCGACTCCAGACCTCCCAGGTCGCGATCATGCAAGTTTTCCACACATATTACTCGCACATATATCAGACTCCATGTCAGGGGGATCCCATTGCGATGACCGACTTCTTCCTCCCGTTACCCATTCCCCAGATCTTACCAGCAGTCCGAAAAGACCTAGACTGGAAGATAACACAAACAGAGATAAAAGCAGCGATAGGAGCGCTTGCCAGGAACAAGGCCCCAGGCATGGACGGCTTCCCCCTCGAATATTACCACACGTTCTCAGCCCACCTCGCCCCACGCTTGACAGCCATGTTCAAAGATGCGCTCAAGGTGGGAGTCCTCCCACGTTCCCTTAGAGAATCGCTAATAGTCTCGTTCCTGAAACCACACAAGGACCCCAGGCTCCCGTCGTCTTACAGACCGATTGCACTGCTCAACTCAGACTGCAAAATCCTTGGTAAAATATTAGCGATGAGATATGCCCAGGTCGTACCCCAACTGGTCCACCCCGACCAAAATGGGTTTGTGCCAAACCGCAACACTTCTCACAACCTCCGTAGGCTATTCCACGTCCAGGATACAAAACGTGATCAGTTCCCGAACGCAGCTTGCCTCATCTTAGTCCTCGAGAAGGCGTTCGATACTCTCCTGTGGCCGTATCTGTTTGAAGTCCTCGCGGGAAACGATTTTGGCCCGTGGCTGACCGCTTACACCAGGCTCCTCTACTCGCAACTCAAGTCCAGGTACCTTCATTTCCCCTGAATTCACCGTGGACAGAGGGACCAGACAAGGATGCCCGTTGTCACCCCTCTTGTTCGCCCTGGCGGTTGAACCCCTGGCGATACACCTACGACGAGAGGGTGAGGGCTGGGGCATTCCTCTGGCGCACACGTGGCACTGTGTGTCTCTGTACGCAGATGACCTCTTAATCTATGTCAGGGACGCCACGAGTGACCTGACATGCATATGGAAAACGCTGGAGGAGTTCGCGGACGTGTCAGGCCTCAGGGTCAACTGGGGGAAATCCTCCATATACCCACTGAGCCCCCATGTGGCCCCCTTCGAAGCCCGAGTGGGCGTCCAATCAGTAGCATGGAATGCTGAGGCCCCCCGTTACTTGGGAGTCCGGTTGTATCACACCCCGGAGGACATGTATGCAGGAAATCATCGCAAAACTCTAGCTGGCCTACGTTCAGCGGTTAGCTTCTGGAAGACACTCCCATTGGCGCCGATAGGCCGAGTGGCCCTAGCAAACATGGTTATGGTCCCCCGACTGTTGTGTAACTTCGTGAACCTCCCAGTGATCCCGCCACAGTCGTTCTTCGGAGAACTAAACACTCTCCTGCTAGAACTGATATGGGGAGGGGGCCGTCGACAAGTGGCGCTGTCCACGCTCTACCTGCCCACCACGGAGGGGGGACTGGGTGCACCGGCCTTTGAAGCATACTTCCTAGCAGCCCAACTCCAGTGGCTATCCTACTGGACGGCGGGACGTCACACGGGGGAAACCATTACAGTCAATGGTCCCATGACGCAGGCCGCGATCGTCCGACTTCTACTGCCGGGCACTAAACCCTTACGGACTCGACCCATGCAAGTGTCCATAGCCCGTGCCTGCATGATGCGCGTCCACCGCATGTCCAAAACGCATCCACCGTATTCGCCCCTGCTGCCGCTGGTGGGCTTCCCTCGCAAAGATTCATATTACTCCCCGGGCACACTTCGAGTCTGGACAGAGTTGTCAGTCACGGAGATCGAATCCTTTTTCGAAGACGGACAGTTAAAAACGTTTGCGCAGATGATGGACCAATATGACCTCCCCCCCGGACAGTTCTTGCTCCATAGGCAATTACTGGACAGCAGCCGCACACACTGGAACCCAGATACCGGTGAACCCACGACACATCCGGTGATTCACACGATCATGGACATGGGTGTAGGGAGGCACCTGGTAACATGGCTCTACAGAGCGATGCGCTCGTTACTCCTCCCGTCTCTCCAATCTCTACGTCAGAAGTGGGAAACGGACTTCGGCAGGGTGGTCCATGATGGGGAATGGAGCTCAGCCCTGGAATTTCCAAAAAAAGTCTCCAGAAATGCTAGGTTCCACAATATACAATTCAACATCCTCCATAGAGCCTATCTCACGCCGGGCCGCCTCCAGCGGTTCTTTCCGGACACTCACTTCGAATGTCCTCGCTGTCGAACCCCGGGAGCGGATTTCAGACATATGTTCTGGGATTGTCCCACCCTCCGCCGTTTCTGGGACACAGTCCACCGAACCCTAGAGGAGGTCATGGCCATTGTAATCATGAACACGTGGGAGGCATGCGCACTCGGAATTTTCCGTAGACGAAAAGCCGAGAAAACGCAACACCGGTTCTTATCGCTAGCCATCCTCTTGGCGAAACGAGGAATCGCCATGCACTGGAGAGCCCCCACGGGACCACCAGAGGCAGCGTGGATTGGCGCAGTGAATAAATGGGGTAAGGCAGAGGAGGAGATACTCCGGGAGGAGGAGGTGCGTGGGCATCGCAAGCATCCCATATCCATGGAATGGACTCAGCTACTATATAACTTCACACAGGCGACGCGCCAACAAGAGTCACCCACCGCCTCACAATCCCAAGCACGACCGGCCACACCAACCCCCACACCTCCATGAATATGCCACACATACTACACGAACATCATGAACGACCACACCCCGCGGCCCCCCAACACCCGAACACATACCGACCACACCCGTCACCTGCTTACGCCAGACGACCAAGAAGCAATGCCACGGGGATCCGATATGGAGGCCCAGACCCTTCCCTCCCGCCTTTCCCGAACTTTCCCCCTCATCCCATGTTATTCAGTTCACCCCTTAGTTCCTGGGTAGGTTAGGGAGCTCAACATGGACAGGGTGCTATCATTGCATACGGCTCACTGGCCAGTCCCACAGATAACGACGCCACAATACCACATGTTATCACGAATCAAACCCACACAATCGACGCCTCCAACACCATAGTGATCTTCATATCACGAGTTCACCCCCTCACTGATACCGAATGACAGAACTATATGAACGGGGGGGTGCACACACTCTGGTGGGAGGCCATGTGGTATGCGCTACTGAGCTCACGGATACTGGTGATCGACGAACGACAGACCCCGAACTGAGAAGGACCGCGAAGCGACTATTTCTAAAACTGTACTTTTTTATGTTCCCTGTTTGCGATGCTCTTCTCCTTTTTTTTGATTATCGTCATATTGTATATGTAATGCAACCTAAAACCCAATATACAAATTTAAACAAAAAAAATTAGACAACATGATTGCCCCTATTTCTCCTTCATCTAGGGTATCTACTCCAGTAGTGGGAGATTTTAAAGATCGAATTACGTTAGCTGCCGCTTGTTCTTTGGCTTGCCATGCCAAAAATTTGCCCGTAAAGTTACTGTGTTCGTAAATTTTTTGAGTTTGCCTGCAAAAGATTTCCTCGCTTCTTGCAAAGTAATGTGCGCTCAGCTCCAGTTTCGCAGCACTTAGTAGATTCTGTACCCCAAAGGAGGGATTATGGTACCTTTGATAAACTAACGCCTGGATTTTTTGTTGAAGCTGATTCTTATTTTCTCGAAATATAGTTGCTTCCCTTGCGTCCCTACTAATAGCTACCCCGCGGATAAATGCTTTTAGAGAGTCCCATACAATATGAATGGGGGCTGTCCCCATATTTCGCTCTAAATATTCCTTGATTTCATACAAATAGGATTTGTTAAAAACCCATCGTTTTACCACATTCACCTTACCATCCAACATGATTTCAAAAGCCAGCATTGCATGGTCGGAAAAGCCATTATGTAGAATTTGATAGTGCCGATTTTTTACGTTTTGAGGAAACAAGAAAAATTCAATGCGAGAAAATGACTTATGCCTCCCCGACCAGCAAGTATATTCCCTTTTACAAGGATTTTCTAAACGCCAGCAATCTGTCAAGTCAAAAGTACGAATATTATTCAAAATCGTCTGAAATGACTTGGGTTTTAACTGTTTCCCCCCCCCCAGGGTTGAATCTAACTTTGGCTTCATCAGGATATTAAAATCCCCTCCAATCACCAGATCTCCACCCACCATTAGTAGGGACTGAAACATTCCATCATAAACTGCTAGACTGTCATTAATAGGAGCATAAAAACTTACAAAAGTGATGGGTACTGATCTATTCTTAAATTTACATGTGGCCCAACACCAGCGACCTCCGAGATCTTGTTGTAATCTCTTATATAGTGTTATCTCTTTAATTAGTGTGTTATGGTCGCATGCCACTGCATGCAACATGTTTCTTTTCAATGGCACTCTACATTCCACATGCTGGTGGAACTGTTATGTTTTGCACTCAGTGTTCAGTTGAAGCTGGACTCTGATGCAAGAAGTTGTTCTGTCGTGCTGCTAATAAAGAGGCTTCCTTTTCATCTTATTTGAGCATTATTTCAACATATTTTGGCGACGAGGGACACCACTGTGCAGCACGGGATTCAGTGGTGATTGAACCAATCTTTTAAACTATTTGGAGAATACTTGGTATGTAATTTCTATTTTCGTGTACTTTGATTGTACCTGCGGCAGTAAACTAGTATATATGTGTTCTGATTGCACCAGCGGCTGTAAAATTCACGGAATTTTAAAGACTTTTATGCCTATTTTACAATTTTCATCACTTTCTCACGTTGCTTCACTTTTAACCTGAGTGAAATACTTATTTGGCGTTGATGTGTCTACCCACTCGCTACGATGTTTTTTTTTTCCTGCTTTAAACTATTCTCATTTGTGGCGATTACGGGCTTGAACACTTTCCGAGTTATCGTTTTAAAAATAAACAAACTAATACCTTTGTACCAACGTTCTTCCTGAACTTCGATCTTTCTGCTGCCTAGCTCTCCTGCTTTCGAAACGGTATGACGTGCTAACGCTAGTCTCATCATCACGTCAATCACGTCATACGCATGGCAGCCATTTTGTAAGTGTTAATTTGGTTGTTATAGCAACGCAACGCAACACTTTTCTTCCGACTTTCTTCCAATTATCCTGAAGGAATATTCACTCATTTTCAAACAAATTTGATACCATATTGAACGGAAGTAAGTACTTTACACTTCAAATAACTGTGATGATAATATTTTGTTTTATTTTGTTTTAAACACGAAGAGAAAGACATTTTCTGGATATTAGTTATACAGCATTCTACTGTCTTTGGTACAGTTATTCATTTTATTTTTAAGTTTATTACATTACTTTATCTACATTCTTCATTAAATATGCAATTTGATCCACCTGCCAAATGTTTACAAACTAAGGGTGATCCACCCATGCTGTGGACAAGGTGGAAAGAAGAGTTCATGACCTATATGAAAACTATTGATGGTGAGAGAATGGGCTCTGAAAGAAAAAAAAGTATTCTTCTGCATTGTCTTGGCTCTGAAGGTCAGGTTATTTTTAGGTCTTTACCTCAAATATCTACGCCTAGTAAAGGAGGAGGTGATTCAATGAACGTTTATACAGAAGCTTTAGCAAGACTTGAGAAAAGATTCAAACCAAATGTTAGCATTGCCCTCAACCGTTTCAAATTCTACACTAGAAAACAAAAGGACGACAAATCTTTTGATGACTTTTTAACATCTTTAAGATCTTTAAGTTTACATTGCAACTTTGGAATGATGGCAGATGAGATGATACGAGATCAAATTATTGTGCATGTCAAATGTAAAAAAATACAAGATAAACTTTGGGTTATGGGTGATCCAAATTTGACAGAAACGATTGCTATTGCCAAAGCACAAGAACAATCTGATTTATGGATGAATACCATCAGAAATAACACAGAGAAGAAAGTTTCTGAAGAAGAAATTTGTGTCATAAAAAGTAAACAGGATAAAGATAACAAACATGTTTCTCTTCAATCTTCAGCAAGATATAATTCTTTTAGACCTAGACAATTTAATACACCAAAACTCAACGATTTTAGTAATGTTCAAGGAATGTGTTTTAGATGTGGAAATAGATCTCATTATGCTACTTTTCCTGGTTGTCCTGCACTAAAGAGAGAATGCAATTTTTGTAAGAGAATCGGTCATTTTAGCAACATGTGTAGAGACAAACGTACTCAAGGTTACAATAAGGGTTCTGTTTCTCTATTATCAGAAGAAAATGTAAATGTGATTAATGAGTTTGACTATAAAGTCAATAAGGGTTTCGTAGTATCAATTTTAGACGAACAAACAATGTTACATTTTAAGTCACCGAGTTGTGTTTTCAAGGTATGTGAATGTGAGTTGTCTTTAATGGTGGATTCGGGTTCACCATGGACCATCATAACACAAGAATACTTTAGTAATACGTTAGCTAATTCTAAAATGTTGAATGAAATGAGAGAATCTGACATATTTGCAAAAAAGTTCTCTGGTACCAAAATTTATATTGTTGGTTATTTTCAGGTTGTGATTCAATTTAAAAACAGAAAAGCTGACATAAAACTTTATATTTCTCTCAAGGGTGTAAATGTTTTAGGATGGCTTGATCAATGGAAATTAGGGATCCAACTTAATCCACGTGCTAGAGACCCCATATCTCTTTGTGATGAAAGTTTATTGGGAACAGTTTCAGTGATTGATCCACCTAAATTACTTGATACCACCAATATTGAGAGAGGTTGCAATCTGGTTAAACGTTTTGATGCTGTTTTTAGTGAGAATTTAGGTAAACTTAAAAATTTCTCACACAATATTGTTCTTAAAAATAATCATACACCTGTGGTACAAAAGCTTAGGGGTGTTCCTATCAACATCAGAGAAGAACTTAAGAGTATGCTGAAGGATTTACTTGATGAAGGAATATTTGAACCGATAGAATCGTCAGAATGGGTTTATCCCATAGTTTTGGTAAGAAAACCGGATCAAAAATGATGACTGTGTGTTGATCTAAGAGCACTGAATGCTAACATCGTAATTGACTGTCATCCCTTACCGAACATTAACGAACTAGTTTCAATGTTAGAGGGGGCAAGAATTTTTTCAACCTTAGATCTGAGATCGGCATACCACCAAATTGAGTTGACAGAATCTTCCAGAAAATTTTATAGCGTTTATAACACCCCAAGGTTTGTTTCAGTACATACGTATGCCGTTTGGGCTAGCGTCAGCGGCCTCTGTTTTTCAGAGAACAATGTTTCATATGTTCAGAGATTTGGACAATTTTGTTAAATGTTTTCAGGACGACATTTTAGTTTTTTCAAAGGATGTTGATGAACACGAAATACATTTACAGGAGGTGTGCAAAAGATTAGAGTCTAATGGTTTAACGTTAAAAGCACACAAATGCAATCTATTCCAAGAATCTGTCGAATATTTGGGGCACACACTGTCGGGGGATGGCGTTATTCCTAAAAAATCGAATGTGGAAGCTATCATTAAAGCTCCCACTCCAACAAATAAAGACCAGTTACTTTCCTTTGCTGGGATGTGCGAATATTACAGCAAATTTGTGTTAAATTTTGCCACTAAAATGGAACCCCTAAGCAAACTTTTGAGACAAGGTGAAGAGTATGTATGGTCGGATACACAACAACAAGCTTTTGAGGTAATTAAGAATGATATCATACACTCACCTACTCTCAAACCTTTTCTTATCAACAAAGAATGTGTGATTACAGTAGATGCAAGTTTGTATGGTCTAGGTAGTGTTCTATCACAGAAAGAAGGTAATAATGAGTGGGTGGTGGCATTTGCATCTAGAACACTGAATGAATGTGAAAGAAAATATGCCGTCATTGAAGGGAGCTGTTAGTGTGTGTTTGGGCTATTGAGCATTTTAGATTGTATGTGTGGGGTTCAAAATTCACACTCAGGACAGATCACAAACCTTTGGTAAACATTTTGTCTGTTGGGGGTGGATGGAATTCCACAGCTAGGATAGCTAGACTTGCGTCAAGACTACAGGAATATAATTTTGTCACTATTTATGTTCCTGGAAAAAAAAATGTTACGGCTGACTGTTTATCACGCCTTCCTTGTGATCAAGATGTAAGTAGTGTGTTAAATGAAAGGGATTTTGTGGTAACAGTTCAGGATGTTTTACAAGATACATTTCAAGAAGTTTCAGAATCATTGTGGGTAGAATGTGTACAGAAAGACACCAAATGGGAAGAACTTAAGAGTTACATCAATAAGGGATGGCCAAGTAAGGATAAAATTAAGCCAGAATTATTACCTTTCTATAAGGTGATGGAGGAATTAGAGTTGGAATCTGATTTTATATTTAAGTCGGGGAAGTGCGTTCCCCCGGAGGGCATGCAGGAGATTATACTTAAGGTCGCACATAAAACCCATCCTGGGATATCTTCGATGAAGCGTTTAGTTCGGTCTTATTTTTGGTGGCCTGGAATTGATAGGTTTATTGATAGAACGGTCAGAGAGTGTCAAGAATGTGCATCTAGTGAGAGAATGTTGAAGGTTATCACACCACCTCTTAAAATGGCAAAATGGCCATCAGAACCATGGGAGAAGGTGGCATTTGATATTTCTGGACCTTTCCACATGTTACCAGAGTCTGCACGTTATGCTTTGGTCATGATAGATTATCATTCAAAGTGGCCGGAGGTTAAGTTCGTTCCCAAAGCCACCACTGATGCAGTTATAAGTTTTTTCAAAGAAATTTTTACTAGAGAAGGTTGTCCTTCCATGATGGTCACTGATAACGGTGTACAACTAACATCTGGGGAAATGTTTGAATTTCTCAAAGAATCTAATATCATTCACAGATTGACTTCTTTATACGAACCACATGAAAACGGACAGGTGGAGAGGTTTAATCGTGTGTTGAAGAACTTTGTTTTAGATTCAATTTAAATGTAAGGAAAATTGGGTAAGTGCTTTAAGAGAGAGGTTGTGGATCTATCGTATTACGCCTCATTCTACTACGGAGTTGAGTCCTTTTAAGCTATTTAAAGGTCGCATTCCTGCTTCCAATGTCTTACCATGGTGGTTGAAGGAGAAATATAACAAGATTGTAGTGGATGATAAGGAGAATGTTTCTGAGGTTGCCAAACGGGTGGAAGACAAGCAGTTCAAAACTAAGTTATGGTATGATAAGAAATAGAATGCAAAGGAGCAAAATTTTCAAGTGGGGGAATGGGTTAGAATTCGTAAACCTGGTTTATTGTCCAAAGGATCTAGTAAATTTAGTGACCCCATTGTAGTCAAAAAAGTCTTTGCTAACAGTGTCATGACTCAAGATGGTAGAATTTGGAATATGGGTAGATTGGCCAAGTGTTCCAAATTTTATAATTATCACAATGTTGTTCCTGACATGAATTTAGTTGTTGACAAGAATGATTCTGTAGCACACAGAGTTAAAGATGCAAAACGTGTAATCAACTTACCTAAAAGATTTGATGACTGTGTGTAATATTGTTTACATCTTTTTTCTATGTTTTTTTTTTGTTCCTGCACATTTTGTGTTCCTTTTCGTTTTTCTTTTTCTTTTGTAAAAAGGGAGATGTGTTGTAATCTCTTATATAGTGTTATCCCTTTAATTAGTGTGTTATGGTCGCATGCCACTGCATGCGACATGTTTCTTTTCAATGGCACTCTACATTCCACATGCTGGTGGAACTGTTATGTTTTGCACTCAGTGTTCAGTTGAAGCTGTACTCTGATGCAAGAAGTTGTTCTGTCGTGCTGCTAATAAAGAGGCTTCATTTTCATCTTATTTGAGCATTATTTCAACAGATCTACTTCTGTTTGAGTCACCTCCACCTCCCATTTCTTACTAATAAAGAGTGCCACACCACGCTTTGAAAATACCCGGTACCTGGCCCATCCTCTAAACATAGAAAAGTTTTCAGCTTTAGAGATTGCAATATGAGTTTCTTGTAAAAATATAACTGCAGGATTCTCAGTCAAAATCCAGGCCTCTATTGCCCGCATTTTCTTCTTGTTATTAAGGCCATTAACATTAAAATAAATGATTTTCAAACCAAACTTAGACATACCTGGATCCAGTGACATTATTCCCCTCCATAGTTCCCCAGACTTCTTAGAGCCAACTGCCCCCGATGTAGTCACACAATTATCACCAGCAATAGCATTAAACAAAATGGACAGAACAACAGAAAAAATCTTTGTCAAGAACACCTTTTTAAATTTTTCAACCCCCCCTCCCCCTCTCCCTGCCTGTGGCCCCCTCCTAATTCTCTCTTCTTACCCACGCTTGCCACAGCAACCCCTTCCTTAACCACCCTAACGGAGAACGGAACCGCCCGCCATAAGGGTAGGGGTCCCGTAGGGGGAATTAGGATGTGCCCGCCGAAATGGCGGGCACATCCTACATATTTTGCATTGTGGCAGGCGGTGCTCTCTGCACCGCCCGCCACAATGTAAAAAATAAGAGAACACATTTGCATATGCAAAGCGGAAGGCACCGCGCGGTGCCTGTCGCTTTGCATATGCAAATGTGGGGGGGTACCATAGGTACCCCCCTGTCCTCCCCCTAAGATGGCGTCACCTGGGGGCCCAGCAGGGCGCCCCCGCAGCAAACACCGCCTGCCTTTCCGTGGCGGCATTGCCGCCGCGGAAAGGCCCCTTAATGTGAACATTGTAATATGGCTGCCACTATATTATTCTATTACGGCCGCGGTCGCAAGGGATAAGCGGCGGACGGTCTTTTCGTCCGCCACTGTCCCCACCGCCATCCTAATGTGGCGGGGGGGAATGCAGGCATGGATGTCGGGCGGATTGCCTCCATCAGGGTGGCTGTGGCCACCGCCACCCTGGCGGAGGCAATCCGCCCGACATCCTAATGGGCCCCTAAGTATCAAACAATATTATTAATTAAAACTATTTTCTACCACAACGACAGGAATTACAACAGTGGAACTCCAATAAAAAGAAATAAAGGAAAACAGAAAGAACAACATTGTTAGTATAATTTAAAAATTACTAATTAAACATAGAAATTGAAATATAAGTATTGCATATTTACTAAAAACACATATATATGTCTTCACAGATATACCCTACAAATGGCTGAAGGAGCTACTTTTATAACATCACAAAAAGGAAAATTAAAGCTAAGCTACATGGGTTATACCTACACCCAAGAAAAAGTAAAAGATAACAAAACACATTGGAAATGTAGCAAATACTATTCAACAGCATGTTATGGTAGAGCTACAACTGTAGATAACAATGTTGTAAATGTACGTGAGCATATCCACCCACCCAATGTGACCGAAGTAGAAGTAAGGAAGCATTAGAAACACTTAGAGAAGCAAGTACAGGCTCCCAACAAGCAAGCACAGAAATTTTGAAAAATGTATTGACCAAAGTACCAGAACACGTAACAGGACAGTTACCCTCAGTCCCCAACTTGAAACGATTAATAGCTAAAACTAAAAGAGCATTTGATCCAACTACACCCCCAACTTTGCTTACCAGATAAAAAAATTAATAGCACAAGCATACGTCCCAACAACAGAAGTGGAAAATTACTACAATTTATTAATTGACAGTCCTTTCTACCGCACTAATGAAAAAAATTACCTCCCTAGTTAGACTATTTCGAAGACACCTGGGTAGGAAGATTGCACCATTCAGGTCACCGTAGACAACCTAAATTCCAAATTCCCTGGTGGAATGTCTACTAGCACTATAGCACAAAAAGTCAAAAAAAATAATGCGGTAGAAGGATGGCATAACGCCTTCCAAGCCACAATAGGGAGAGGACAACCAACACTTCACAAACTTATCAAATCAGTCAAAAAAGAACAAAGCTACCAAGAGCTAAGAATTGAACAATCTTTATCAAAAATAGGACCAAAACTAAGCAAACAAACAATAAATATGTACGAATACCTCCAACAAGAAACAAGAATGTACCCAAGTATCCAAGGTCTAGCATACATAGACCTAATAGCAAAATCCATCCTTTAATGAAATACAAATAGTAAACCATAAAAACATATATAACACAGAATATATGTATATATATATATATATTTTAATATTAGTTAAATTATGTCATGTAATCTAAAATACAAATTAATATCACAAGACATAATATAAAACCAAATCCACGAATAAACATGACCCACCCCAAAAAAATTATAAAAAATAACTTACGGTTCTGTAGCTGTAGAATATCTCCGAAATAGATGCTTTAAAAACCAATCCAAGAAAAAAACAATCCACATAGTGATGACAAACCCCACAAAATGGAAAAATACAACTGTATAAAAAAAATCCAACGTAGAAATCCTCTTGATAACTAAACCATAAAAACCCGAAAATAGTTCACTATAAAAAACGCACCAAAATCCCAAAAAACAAGGAAATGTATGTAAATGGTAGAAAAACTAGTAACAACAATTCCATTTATTTAAAAAAAAAAAAAACGAGAGCAATTCCGTCCGTTCACCAAAACCGGCACCTGTAAATAAAGTACAAACAACACCCACCCATAACAAATAATAAACCCACAAATCGAATAAACAACATATAAAACGTATTAATATACACAAAGTAAAGATTAAACGCAAAACATTAACATTACATTAATATTACATAGTAAACAAACTACGCTATCACTAACGTACTTAAATAACACGTACATTTAAAAAAAACAGTTAAATAATACATATAGGAACACATACACTACTACTAACTAAAAACTACTAACTTAAAAGTAACTAAAATCAAACTTACATTAACAAACACGAAGCAGCTCCCAACGGCAAGGTTCCGTCTTCACAAATGATCCAAACAACGATGTAGATAGTCTAAAAAGTGAACTAAGGAAAACAAAATGGCGGCATAATTAAAACAAAAATAGGACTAAATCCCCATAGAAATGAATAGAAACAAATAAAAAATTGTTTAATTCTTTTTTTTAAAGATTGTTATTATTTTTAAAATGTGTAAAATAAACATATTAATATTGTAACATATACATTAATTATTTTATGTTAACAAATATATAATAAAAAAATTAATGTATATTAAAAATATGTTTATAACATTAACTCTTTATTTAGTTATAATATACAAATGTTAAAGAATTTAAATATGTACTTTTGTAAATGCAAATTAATTGTGCATTATTTAACATATTACATTTTATTCAAATTAAATAAAATGGAATATGCTAATTATTAAAACATTATGTTTAAAAATGTACAATGTATATATATTACAAATACTGCAATGTTATACATCATTAAATACAAATGTTAAAGAAAATCTTTAAAAATGTATAAATGTTTTCATTTACAAATATAAACAACACAATAAAGACTGTTTATTCTAGAAAATTTTTTACTATGTTACTTTATAATGATACATGCATGTGAAATAAATAATAAAATGTTACAAAAATGTGTAATTCATTTGTATACATATGGTATTAAATATAATGCATTAAAAACTTCAAAATACATTACAGAATATTTAAATACAAGATTTGAAACATTAATAATTTGTATTAATTTATAATAGTGTAATTAAAAAATAATTCACAAAACATAATTCAGTATTATAATTCAAAATACTATTAATGTAAAAGAAAACACTGTATAGTAAATTTAAAAAAAATACTATTCTAATTCCAAACTCTATATAAATCACTGAGAATGCTGGACAGTAAACCATAATAATTTACTATTCTAACTCCAAGTCCAACATAACTCAGGGAAAGTGCTGCACAGTAAACCATAATAATTTACTATTCTAATTCCAAATCCAACATAACTCAGGGAAAGTGCTGGACAGTAAACCATAATAATTTACTATTCTCACTCCAAGTCCAACATAACTCAGGGAAAGTGCTGGACAGTAAACCATATTAATTTACTATTCTAACTCCAAGTTCAACATAACTCAAGGAATGTGCTGGACAGTAAACCATAATAATTTACTATTCTAACTCCAAGTCCAACATAACTCAGGGAAAGTGCTGGACAGTAAACCATAATAATTTACTATTCTAACTCCAAATACAAAATAACTCAGGGAAAGTGCTGGACAATAAACCATAATAATTTACTATTATATTGTTAACATTTCTAATTATTTTTTGTTAAATAAATTTGTACACAACATTTGTAAAATATTACCCACACTTATCACCTATAAATACAATATCCCTACACTAAATTAAAAACAAAATGTATTAATATATAACATATATTCACTAAATTTGTAAAAAAACCAATTCAAAATAAAAATTAAAAATTAAAATTTTTAAAATTAGAAATTCAAATTTAAAATTTGGAAATATAACTTATAATAAATTCTAATTTTCTAAATTTTTATAAAATTTATCTGAACTTTTTAAAATTATTATCCACCCTTATCCCCTATAAATACAACAATCCACTCCCTAAATTTATATACAATATTTAATATTATATACCAAATTTTCATTAAAATAACATTTTAAAGAGCACATTTTCTAAATTTCTAAATTTTTAATTTTTTTTACTGCTCATTTTTTTTTCTAAATTTTTCTTAACAACATTTGTAAATTACTACCCACAATTACCCCTATAATCCCAACAACCCACTCCAAAAATATTTACAAATTTTATAATATATAAAAATGTTTGATAAATTAAATAATTTCTATTTTCAAATTTAAAATTTCGAAATCTAAAATGTATTTCCTTCTAATTTTTAATTATTGTCAAATATTCACACAACTTTTTTAATTTACTACCCACCCTTATCCCCTATAAACCCAACAACCCGCTCCTAAAATAGTTACACATTTTATAATATAAAAAAATAAAAAATAAAATAAAAAAATTCTATTTTCACATTTAAAATTTTGAAATTAGACATTTATTTCCTTCAAATATTAAATTATTATAAAATGTTCACACAATTTTTTTAATTTACTACCCACCCTTATCCCCTATAAACCCAACAACCCGCTCCTAAAATATTTATCACAAATAAAAAAAATTATTAAATTACATTTATTATTCACATTAAAAAATTTAAAATGGTGGCCAAGATGGCGCCGGAGTAGGACGCTTCTTTGAGCCTCTCCGACGCTGTCCCAACAAAGCACCAGAAAGCTGGGTCTAAGCAGTGCTGTCCGACGCCAGACGGACAGCGGAGGTCACCGACGCCTGGAGGAGCGGTCCGGTGTTGGTGGAGGAGCGGAGCAGGGATTGCGGCGCTCGCCGACACGGAGTTGGACTGCGGCCTGTGGAGCACCGGTCTTGCGTGCTTAAGGGGCCGGTCTCGATCTGGGCGGTGCCAGGCGCGAAGAAGAGGCGACCCGTGTTGGCGTTCCTGCTGCGGCCTGTGGTCCTGCCGAGGGGCGGAGGACGCGTCTTGCCGTGGGGTCTCCCATAAGCACACAGGGAGAGGCCCGGCGGCGCTGGCCCACCGGAGCGGAGGAGAACGGAGAGCAGCGCTCAAGGTCCCGCTGGAGGCAGCTGACGGAGCGGCAGATCGGAAGAGCCGGAAAGACGACGGTGAGCTGCTCCCCCCCCATCCAGACCATTGAGCGTGCCGGCACTGTGGGGGAGAAGACAGCAGGGGCTCTGGGGGCTCAGGACTAACGCTTGGGGGCCGCCTTGGCAGGAGACGGCCTGGAGCACGGGCGGAGGCGGACCCTATTCGGACTTTACCGCGACCTCTGCCTGGGGTGGTCGCTGAGCCTCGTTCATCTGCCTACATCTCTGGGACAAGCTGCGGAAGCCCATAGGGGATTCTGGTTCCGTAAGCAGGGGGGCCCCTGCACAGCTACCTGAGCGCCCCGAACGGCCTGGCCGCACGGCTGCCTCACCTCTACGTGCGAGGCTGAGTGGCGGTATTGAGCCGCCATTTTGACTGCGCCATCTCGGGCGGCCGGGCCCTGCTTGCTCCTGTGGCCTGGGCTGCTGTCAGGTGGGCTTTGCGATTCCAGTGCGCCCCCCTGTGAACTTAGGGCCGGAGGAGGTAGCCCCCCCCGCCCTCTACACTCTCTGGCTTGCGGGTTAACTGGTCACCTGCTGTATAGCTACAAGAAGTGCCCTATCACTGGAGGAGTGGTCTCAAGCCTGCTAGGATTCCCCCGGGGGGGTGAGCTACGCCAACTGCCAGTGCGGGCCCTGCTTGCGCCCCCCAACTGAGCCCCCCAACTGGGCATCCAGTGCGGAGGAGAAGCCTGATCGCGTACAACAGCGGGGGACCCACGATGTCTAACGCATTGCGGAGGGGGAATCCGGGGAAGGATGGTGCCTCCAAGTCTTCGCAACAACCGGCCTCACCAGGAGCCAGTAGCTCGTCGAAACAATCGGACGATGAGGCGCCCGCCACGAAGGCATTCATGACTGAGCTCTTTGCTTCCATTAAGGAGGATATCTCCGAACTCCGTTCGCAATTAGCTTACGATCTTCGGGAGGTGCGGCGGGATGTCGATGGGATCGGTGAGAGAGTGGCGACATTGGAAGACCACGATTTGAGTGTGGCGAGCGATGTGCATCAATTGCAACAAGATGTCATCCGCCTTACTGAGCAAAATCTGGATCTGCAGTCCCACGCAGAGGACCTGGAGAACCGCTCCCGAAGGAATAACATTCGTGTCAAGGCGGTGCCGTGGGAGGGAGAGGCAGGAGACCTGCGTGGGTACGTTCAGGCCTTGTTCGTGCAGATTCTGGATGAGGAGGATGTTACAGAAATAAGGATGGACAGAGTGCACAGAGTGGGGTTGCCCAGGAGAGGGGGGGGACCGCCTCCGGATATCCTCGTCTGTGTGCATGACTTTCAGGTGAAGGAGCGTATCTTGCGGAAGGCTAGAAGCATATCCTCCTTGCAATTTAGGGACCATCGTCTACAGCTATACCAGGACCTGGCGGCATCGACGCTTCAGAAACGAAGAGAGTTCCGACCTGTGACCGCCTTCCTACGGGACCGCAATATCTCCTACTCCTGGGGTCATCCCTTCCGCATCATATTTCGCTGGCAGAATAGGCTGGTCCAGATCAGATCCCTGCAAGCGGCAAAGGATCTTCTGGGTCTTGAGGACATCGTGCCGACTCAGGTGACCCACAACTCGTCACCGCGGAGACGACGCCGCTCCTCTTCCTGGCATAGAGTTGGTTCCTCCCCGGAGCGGAGACGGCCGGACCGCACGACCAGTGAGCAGGAGAGGGGAGCTGCGGTGGCTTTGGTGGCCTCCGCCACCATGGCTGATTCTCAGGAGAGCTCTGGAGCGGCTTGACCCATGTTTCGCTGACTTTCGTCGGAGGGGCTCAGGCCCTGAGGTTCTGGGGGATCGATTGTACTTTTAGAGAAGACACCCCGAACCGTGGCCTGGGGGTCACTGGGTGGATCCCCTTGCTCCAGTATCAATCCGAGGGGGCCTGACGAACTACCGTCTGTTGGACTGATGACTATCCGACTCAGGTTTAGTACCTGGATGGGTTTCCTGTTCTTCTGTTGGGGGGGAGGGGGTGGGGGGGTTCTGGGGTTGGGGGGCTTGTGCTCTTAGATGTGACATTCTGGGCTGTTTTCTATTGGTTTCCGGTTTGAAGGGGGGGCTAAGGGCGGGGGAGGGAGGTACCTGTATTAGTACCTGTATGGTGGTGTTGGGGGGGGTGTTGGGGGAGTGCGTGGAACAAGAAGTGGGATTGTTAGAGTTCTTGGAGGCTGCCGATCATTGTGCTGGTGCTTGGGGAGGAGGGGTGGCTCGTCTTACCAGGCAACATTGTTGGGTGGGCTCGTCTACACGGGGGGGGGGTCCCTGGAATGCCTACTGAAAGCTTTGATCTTATGGTTCCACTATGCCTGTTAGTATAGGGTCCTGGAATGTTAAGGGCTTGAATTCGCCGCAGAAGCGTCAGAAAGTATGGAAGTATTTGAATGACCACCAGTTGGATATCGTAGGGCTACAAGAAACTCATTTGGCACGCAAAGATGAGCTGCGCCTCCGACATAGGGCATATCCCCTTATATACAGGGCATCTGCATCTTCAAAACATAGGGGGGTGGCACTCATGTTCCGTGCTGCGTTGCACTTCCAACCTATTGACATGTGTGGTGATAAGGAGGGCCGCTGGCTGATGGCGAAGGGCCTGGTCCTGGGACGGCTGAGTACGTTTGTGGTAACTTACCTGCCCAATGCGGGCCAAAATCAGTTTTTACAAACTTTGTTGCAGAGAGTGGGTGACTTTGCTGAAGGCCACTTGTTCCTCCTAGGGGATTTCAACCTGGTGTGGGATAAGGATGTAGATAGCTCTGGGTCTCGTAGAACTGACACGGGGGTGTTTTCGGCTCCCTCGCAGCAGCTGGTGGGGGAGCTGGGGTTGGTTGATGGCTGGCGCTTTTTCCATCCTACCACACGAGATTACACTTTTTTTTCACATGTACATCACTCCTACTCCCGTTTAGATCACATTTCCATTAGCCAGGCCCTTAGAGGAGATGTTCTCGATGCCACCATTCTTCCACTTTCGGTGTCTGACCACAGTTTGCTGGTTCTTAGCCTTCGTTGGTCGTCGTCCGGCGGCGGACAACGGAAATGGTATTTCCCGGCCTCGGTGCTGAGGGATGACGCCTCTAATAAGGCATTGCGGAAGGCCATTAGGGAGTTTTTTGACCTCAACCCCATAGCCGACACCTCGGTATCCAATACATGGGACGCCTTTAAAGCGTCTATCAGGGGCACGTGCCTGGGTCTCAATGCTAACCTCAACAGGTTACGACGTAAGGACCGTGAAGAACTGGAATCCGAATTGGCGAGCCTCGAGCGGGCGCATAAGCTCAAACCCTCGAGGGTGACCCTCCGTCCCCTGACCGCGGTCCGGGGGAAATTGAGGGCCCACTACAACAATAGGGCCGAACTGACGCTGTTGAGGCTTGGAAGGCAATCCTACTCTGGTGAGAACAAGGTGGGGAGGCATCTGGCGCGGCAGTTGAGGGATAGGCGGGAACGTGAGTACATCGGGGGTATTCGGGATGCTACGGGTGAGGAGCAGCACAGGGATGAGGCGAAGGCGGCCGTCTTCGGACGCTTTTATGCGGACCTCTACACGGGGGACAGCCTACAGGTAGATGCACAGAAGGAGTATCTGCGGCGCTTACCCCTTCCCCAAATATCCGCAGAATGGAACGAGCGGTTGGGAGGCCCGATTGTCCGGGACGAGGTACTAGAGGCTATCAAGCAGTTAAAACTACACAAGGCCCCCGGGCCGGACGGCTATACTGCCGCTTTTTATAAAACATACGCCCTTGACGTGTGCGACTTTTTGGTATCCCTCTTCAATGACATGGCGGAGTCTGGTTCCTCTCCTGGCTTATTGGCGGAGGCGGTGATTACGGTTTTGCCAAAGCCGGGGAAGGACCCTACCCAATGTGCGTCTTATCGCCCCATAGCACTCCTCAACATCGATGCCAAGCTGTACTCGGCCATCCTAGCACATCGGTTACAAGATCTGATGCCGGCGATAATTCAGCCTGACCAGTCTAGATTTATCAAGGGGCGTCAAACCCACGATAATACACGCAGGGTGGTACACCTGATAGAAAAAGCTAACCGGTTCCACATACCGGCGGTCTTGGTCGGGTTGGATGCCGAAAAGGCGTTCGATCATGTGGACTGGGGCTTCTTGTTTCGTACGATGGTAGCCTTCGGCTTCTCGGAGAGGTTTATCACCATGGTAAGGGCTAATTTTTCCAACCCTCGGTCCCGCGTAACTGTGAATGGTCACATGTCGGCGTTTTTCCCGCACTCTAGAGGCACTCGACAGGGTTGCCCTCTGTCACCTCTCCTGTTCGCGCTAAGCATTGAACCTTTGGCTGTGGCGGTACGGGAGCAGGAGGGGATTCGGGGCATTCCGTTCACAGGAGAGCAGCATAAAATCACGCTCTTTGCGGACGATATTCTCTTATCCGTAGCGGATCCAGAGGGCTCTTTGCCTTGCATCGCAGAGACCCTGCCGCGATATGAGGAGGTAGCTGGTTTCAAGGTGAACTATAGCAAATCATATATCTTGAACCTTACTCTATCACGTTCTGAGATAGACCGCTTGCGTCCGCTGACGCCTCTGGCTTGGGCCGATACCTCCATTGTCTATCTGGGGGTCCATTTGACTCAGACTGTGGGCACACCATTCGCGGCTAACTTTCCACCCATGCTGGCGAAACTTCGAGCGGAGCTGGAGAGATGGAAACCTAAGTTCCTGTCATGGCTGGGTAGGATCCACGCTGTGAAGATGGTTCTCCTTCCTAAATTCTTGTATTTATTTCAGGCCTTGCCCATACCTTTAGACAGTGACTACTTTCGGCGTCTTAAGACGCAGATTCTGCGATTTGTGTGGCAAGGGGGCCGGGCGTGTTTTTCTTTTTCAGTATTGCGCCGGCCGAAAACAGAGGGTGGAGTGGGACTGCCTGACTTACAGCTGTATTATAAAGCGGCGCAATTGAGGGTCCTGGTGGAGTGGTCGCAGCAAATGTCTGAAAAACACTGGCTACACATGGACCGGAGTGTGGCGGGCAGGTCGATATGGGACCTGGCCTGGAAGCCGAAGAAGGATCGGCCCCTGAACGCCTATATTAGCACGCCCACGGGTACCACGCTCAAGGTGTGGGATACTCTAGCAACGGATGAGCGCTGGACTATGTTCCCATCACCGTTCACGCCTGTGCATTTTAATCCGGCTTTCCCACCGGCGTCTCAGGAGGGAGCCTTTTGTAGTGTAGCTCCTATTTTCCCAATAGGCTCTGCGCATTGGAATAGTACCTACAGCAGTAAAGGCCTAGGCCAGACGTTAACTAGGTCTACTACTGTCGATACTAGACTTAATTTTTGGGTTTGCCAGCTAAGCTCAGAGTTCGCTAGAAACTTTCTCGAATGTTCAAGGAAGGATTAACTTCCCTGATTAGACAAGAAGGGATTTAGTTTCTGACAACCATAGAACATGACAACTTTGCTCTCCCCTAATCAAGAGTCAATCTCAAGAGTCGTGTGAGCACAAGGCAATTATTTTACTCAGTCAGTACGTGCATTCTTAGTCTCATCAGAATGTAGAGAAAAGGAAGAGACGGGCGTGTTCAATAAAAGATGTTATTTATTGATCAGTCTCTTTTCTCGTACAAGAGAAATGGATCGATATTATTGCAATACTTATAGTTAAGTAAAGTGCATACGTTAAAAGCAATAGTACAAAATAATACTGTAAAAACATTGATATGGTTTCTGAGCCATATGATGTTTAAAATGATTAAAATATATTTACATACACATATACATTTGACTAAACGCACTCAACTGGTGTTTCTAAATACGCCTACCCCGTGTACCTGACCTAAGTCTAATGCGTGGGCGGGAATAGAAAGTTACAGTTTAAGTTAAGTTTGTTTTTGCCAAGTGAATAACTAAAGAATTCTCTAGGAGGGGTTATTCAGTTCTGTACCTGGAATTTAGGATGAATGAGGAATGGTATCTCTTTCTCTGCTCTCGATATTCCAGGCTGCCTGCGAGGGCTACCCGGAAGCGCCGGTGCTGGGTCTCTCGGCTTGAGATAGCAGCGCGTCTCTCAGCGCGTCAGGAAGGCGGGGCTGCTGCCTGCGGGGTCTGCTTCTGCTCTCTGCTTTGGCAAGTATGGCTGCTCCGTCTTGTCACCACGCGTGTGTTTTGCATAGGGCAAGGTCGGCAATATTTATACCTTAAAGGTGCCGGGATTGACGTAAGGATGGACATAGGTACGTCAATAAAGATGTCATACGACTTGCTCGTTAGCACATTCTTTACTAAAGTTCTCTGTGAAATCAAAACAATGGCCGCACGGATTATCCAGGTTGTCATAGGTTTGATTTGTTATGAGAACGTCGTATGCCTTATCAGGGGCTGGAGGAATGTCGCTTGTCTAATTAGATCTCAAGCGTTATGACCTAATCAGATAACACGTTCCTGTGCCGTAGTGTGACTGCGTCAGATAACGGTATCTGCATCATGGGGGTTTTCTTGCCTCATGGGCTGACTGTTAGTTAACTAGCTAGTAAGTTTAACCAGAATAGGGTCAGGAATAGGGGGATCGATTCAGAACCTATAGAAATACACGACACCCACTCCACGCTAACTATGGTCATATCTACTAATCTATGCATAGTATAACATAGTACAACATACTATAGAGTATAGTGTATACCTTACCACCCCAAAATACATAAATGCATTTTGAAATTTTCAAATATACTGAAAAATTGCAGTCATATATATTGTATGCACTTAAGCTATGAATTAAATGCAAAAGTAAACACGCATTTTATGCATTATTGCTTGTTGGTATATGAGAAATACACATGAAATGGCTCTTAATATGGCTATACAGAAAAAAAGTCGAAACCATTTCATCACATAAAATATATTGTGAACATACCAGCGGGCAGCTAAAGTCTATATAAAGTCTATAAAGTATCTAAAAAAATAGAAATCTTAGTTCTCTAGGAATAGTTTCTTACTTTAAGCAGAAGATCAGTGTCCCGGGAAAAAATATATAGAAAAATATTTTAGGGGCTTGCTGAAAAAAGTTGCTGTCCGTGAACTGGATTGTAATTGTTCATGTGACTTTATTTTTAAAGTTGAAGGCCGAATTCAGGGAACGCCGTGTGCGAGTTTACTCAAAAGTCTCTATTTCTGTTCCGGAGAGAACATCATATCATTCAGGCTTTCGAAAAAACTGTCAACAGCTTCATGGGAAAGTTCCACTAAGTCGGAAATAGGGGTAACCATGCATTCGTGCGCATGATTGTCTCCATTGACATTCTGATTTGCATTGCTGACAGAAGGTCGTACCTGTTCGATGCTGCTTTCATCTTGAACTTCACTACTCTTCAATCGCAGTGGTGAAGATTCCAGGAATGCCGTCATCAGAATTGGCAGCCTTTGAGGGCAGCACAGTGCGTGAACCTTGGTAGGAACCAACAGTGTATCTGCATCCACCGGCGCATCCGATTGTAGCGTCAGACAGGTGTCTAACACGCATTCTTCTCCGCATAGCAGACACCTTAGTACAGGTAAAACACACCTTTGCCACATTGGTCGAAATGATAGAAACCAAGTCATGTTCAGGTCTCTAAGCCGGGAGAGTCCCAGGATTTTTGATATCCGGTCCCGGTATCCAATGGCTAGGATCGTATCTTCCATTGTCGTGAGATTTTGTTCTGTGACATGGGTTGCCATAACGAAAAATAAGGACTAGGAATAGGATTCCTGCAATTAGTCCCAGGATCAAGGGAAGTCCGCCAAAAATCGAATGGACGAAATCTGGAAAAATACCCAGTATGGCTTTGAATGGTGTTAATGCCATCGAAAATACTGTCTTAAATACCTTTGAGACCCCAGTGGTATCAGAAATATTTAAGATTTCGCTCAGGATTTCCGCGAAATGTACGGGGGAATTAGTTGATAATAATGTATGTATCTCTGCAGTCGTCCTTGCGACTTGTAGATCATACGTTTCTTTTGATGACGTGAGCCTTGTAGGCGTCTGAAGAAGCACTGTTTTCATTCTGCTTAAAGTGTCTATTCGAATAGAAGTAATTTTCAGACCGGGCCATGCCCTTGCCTCCCTGTCTGGAAAGGAGCTGGGGAACAAAGAACGTCCACAGCACTTGACCTTCGCCGTCGTAGTGACGAGATAAGGAGTCCCGGGCATAAGACTACAACATCTGCGGTCTACAATTAGAATGTAACTCCCATTATAGAGTCTTTGAAAGAATGGTTCTATTTCAGTTGCAGGTGCGCCTTGCTGGTGACATGAAAGGTTGTATGAATTCCCTTCACAGGCTCCGTGCAAACTAATACCGTTACACAGAAGCGTGCCGCTTAGTGACATAGCACAATTGTTGCCACTAAGAAACACTTTCTGTCCTTTGTTACTGACACATGCATGTGAATAGGGCAGGTTCCAAGTTGTTTTAAGGTACCCCTTTCCCAATTTCTCGTACATGCCAGCCTGTATATATTTTTGGCAGTATTGAAACCTGAAGGTTGAGATTGGAATATTTATGATTCCGTGGATTATCCATTCACTGACAGGTCGTTCTGACATTGTCATTGGTAATCTTTCTAGTTTTTCAATGCTCAAGATTGTATAATCAGCACCCTTCTGCGCCATACCGATTTGTCTATCAGTAAGGTTAAAGATTTGGAATAGTGACGTTGTGTTGATTAAACGCCAAGGCACGTAGCCTGAACGCAGATTTTGTAACGTCCAGCCAAGCTGTACAATAGAACGCAATTGTGACTGACCATGTTGTAATAACAGTAAGTCTTGCGATAATATATCGATTGCTGAAGACACAATGCTGTCCAATGAAAAAATTCTGGAGGACAGAGTCATTAACCCATTGTCCACTACAGAAAGTGATTTTTCCAAATTAATACGGTCAATTTCCCGTATTCTTTCTGCTGTCTCAATTTGAGTAACCTTCCAGGCCTCATTGTATGCTGCATATACAGAGGCTGCTATGAAACGCTTATGACGCTGTTTGCGTGGTCCCAGTATGAAATCACGCAAGTCAGCACCATCAGTAAGTAAAGTTAGGTGTTGCTTAATTTCAGGCAGTGTGGAAGTTTGTAGCCATTGAAGGCATAATTTGCCCACACTGTAGGTTGTTATTATCCCTGGGTGATGTCTTTGGGGATATCTAGGGTCTGGCCTGGTCATTTTGAAACCCTGTGTTTTATTCAGGAATCTATCTTGACAGTTATTTGTATCTGTGGGCCAGATCAACCATTGTTTCCAATCAGGATGTGTTCTGTTTTGGTTAAGTATATGGTTTATGTCTATTTCTTCATCTGTATCAGAGTTATTGCTAAACATTGTTGGCTTTGGAATAGACAGGTTATTTAAATCTTTGATTTTGGCTAAGCCAAGACAGGTAGTTTGTTGAACAGTGTCATTTAAAAATATCATTTGTTCTGGGATCATGCAGGCTCTAAACAAAGCTTCTATACCCTGTACTTGCCATTCTTTTGTACCCCAAACACTTTTCAAATCAACATTTTTGTCCCAATAATTAAATCCAAAAGTATTCATTTGTTCAAAGAATAAGTCAGAATAAATCAATTTTGTGTTGGTTATCATGGTTTTGGTCCCTGTCTTGTTTGACAATTTAAAATAAAATGTTTCCGCATTACTTGTGTTAAAACCTGAAAAATATGAATATTTGCCATACACGGTTCTTGAGCTCCCTTTTGGAGGTGTAGCACAATGTTCCCATTGATTAAAATTTAAAACATTTCTAGGTTGTGCAGATTTATGCAAGAAATGGTTACCATAATGGTTATAGCAATACATGCTGTCATAATTTGTAGAACCCTGCAGATAATCATGTTTTGTAAATTTAGCAGACATTACTTAGTCAGACATCATATTGTTAATACTTTCAAAGTCCCAATCATCAGCAAATGAGTTTGGTTTTGCAAAGTCACTCAAGGAGATCTTGATTTGGTGTGGATATTTCAGGATCTCGACCGGACCATAAATTTCATAGTCAGTGTTGTCCCAGGCTACCCCACCAGGTATTGGAATTGCTGTGAAGTTGGCTGAAGAAAGTTCTGAAGAAAGTTCTCGTTTCTCGACGTGTGAAGATGTGTGTGGTTTGAGGACCAAGTTGATGTTCTGACTTGCTGTGTCCATTTTAGCATATTTTCCCTCAATGAAGCGTCCCAAGGTAAATACCATGATGAGCCAAAGTATGAGGATAAATGCACCAAAACCCACCCAAAATTCAATCCATGGAGAAATCAGATATGTTTCTTTTAGTTGTTTCAAAAGTTCCTTCGCTTTGTCTTTAAAGGATTTTGATGATGGCTGTGTCTTTTGTTCGCTGAAACCATCAGAGGAATCATCGAAGTTGATGAAGTAACCGGATGCAGTTCTGTCAATTGTTCCAATTGGTTCAGGATTTTTGTTTCTTGCATTTTCACTTGGTACTTCATTGTAGATTGGTGTGTCTCTGCTAAATGTTTTTATTTGGGTTTTCAGAGGTCTGAGTTCTATTGCATTGTTGCATAGTCCTTGTTGTTCTTCTGTAGGCGTTTCGAATGTGATGAGCCTCTTTGATAGGACCTCTGTACTGGTAGCAAACCTTGGTGTTCTGCTACTTATTGGGAGTCCACTTGGCCTACCGTTGGTTATCGGCCACATGTTGTGGTTTTACCAGGTCGATGGATACAACTCGGTTCTCCTTTTTTCCAGCAAGTGGCGGTAGTACAACTGATCTTGTCCCGTTGACAGACAAGACAGGAACTGCTTTTCTGTAAGAAGGCCCAAATTCCTTCTTTACCGCGATCTTCTCCCTGACTAGATCCCCGACTTTTGGAATCCAGACAGGTCTTGCTGGGACAGGTGGTGAATCTTCAGTGGTCGTTGGCTGTTCTTTCAACTGTATGTTGCTCAGGTCTTTTCTTGTTTTGTTTAAGTCCTGCAAAATAGCCAAACGGTCTTTGACATCAAAGCTTTTTTCTGTTACCACTGAAGTCTGACTATCAAGGTCAGAGATCAACATCCTAGTTCCGAATAATAATTTGTACGGACTGAATCCCTTCAGAGAATTTCTTGGCAAGTTATTTAGACTACGTTGGACACTTATTAGATGTTTGACCCACCCAGCTCCCGAACCTAATACCTTTGCCGTTATAGATTGCTTTATGTCACGGTTTTTTCTTTCAACAATTCCGTTCCCCTCAGGGTGAAATGTACAAGAGTACCGCAATTGCACGCCCATGCTGACCATGGCCTCCTTATAAGCCCGAGAGCTAAAAGCAGGACCATTGTCCGAATGCAGAATGCCAATTGCGTATGTGCCGATAAAGACCCGCAAATCTTTTATAACAGTTCTGGCGTCAGCCGTTCGCTGGGGCCACATCCATATGAATCTCGTGCATGAGTCCACTGCGACCAAGATATATTTATAGTTACCGTCCCTTTGTAAGGGACCACAGTGGTCTAGATAAACACAGGCTAATGGTTTATCCGAGATTAGAAGGGGCGTCTGTGCTGGACGTCTCACAGTTGATACTTTCATTTTTTGACATATTTCACATGCTAGAACATAGTTCCTTGTTTGTCTTCTCATTTGCGGCCACCAGTATCTCTGTTTTAATAATGATACTGTGGCTGAGACGCCAGCATGGGTAGAAGCAAGCCCTTCGTGTGCCGCTATTATTAGTCCTAATCTGTGTTCCATGTTTGGAATTGCCCTATCCCCCACTCCAGGGATTTGAGCAAAAGGAACATTGTTTTCATCTGTTATGTATGAGTACTTTAATGGAAAGCCTTTAGGGAGTGGTTCTATCGAATCCTTTTCAGAAGCGCTGACAGCTTGTAATATTTCGCTGTCTATTTTTGTTTTTGACCGGGTGATGGCAGCTACGGAAGCCGTTTGCACAGCTGCCTTCGCGGCCTCATCAGCCAATGAATTCCCTGCAACGTGAACGCCATCACGTTGATGACTCAGTGTATGTATCACGTGAGTCTTTGGTAGTTCCTTTTGTAAAAGAGCTACTTGTTCCCATAGCATTTTATGCTTGATTGTGCCTCCTTTCGCATCCTTGAAACCATTTTGAAGCCAGATCTGCAAGTATTCATTATAAGATTGAACGCAATAATACGAATCGCACACTATGAGTGTGGGGAATTCTCGATCGGTATTTTCAAGCGCCATCTTGAATGCTAGTAATTCAGCTCGCTGAGCTGTGCAATCTCCTAGAGATTGGGTCTTAGTTAGGGTTGGTTTAAATTTCCCTTCGTGCCAACGACCTTTAACAATCGCGCACGCAGCACTGTAAGCTTGTTTACCCCCTACTGCGGGTTGTGCTGATCCGTCTGTATATATTATACAGCCGTATTGGTCTAGAGGCAGAATTTCGGTTGGCAGAGGACATTCGAATTCATATTGTAGAAATTCTTGTGTTTTTAAGTAAGGATCAAATTCGTACACCACGTCTGTTGCAGCAAGAGAGTTAGCCCATTGTATCCATCTCGGATGGAGTGCTTCCGCATTTGGAATGCTTGCCTTTGTTACCGCCTCTAAGGCTGGTATTGGTGTCACGATTATTATTCGTTTACCTTGTGCCAGGGCTCGTTCTTTTGCTATAGCTGTCTGTGTTGCTGTAAGAATTTTTTCCGTTGGGCTAAATTTCATTTCAGCCTTAGTGTACAAGTGCGATTTAAATGCAATTGGTACCTTATCTCCCTCATTAGAGGTTAGGTATGTGAATCCGCATCTCCCTGGGATGACTCGGATCACAAGGTTGCGTGTATTATCACGGGTTTCTAATTTTGTTTTAATTAGCATGTCTGTTTGTAAGGATCTCAAAATTTCTGTGTGTGCTTGAGTCCAACTGGATCTTTTAAAGTCTGGTTTAATTAGATCATAAAGGGGTTTGACCCTTTCTGCGTAATTTGCAATATATGTTCTTCCGAAATTTAGGAAGCCTAGAATTGACTGTAGGTTTTTTAGTGTTTTAGGAGCTTGGATTACGGCACATTTCTCTAGGAAATTGTCTGCCAGGCTTTTGCCTTCACTTGATAACTCATATCCTAAGAATAGGACCGTCAGATGGGCAATTCTGGACTTTTTGAAGTTGAATTTGTAACCCTCTGCAGCGAAACCAAGTATTATGGTGTTCACTCTTTTCAAGTGAGTCTCCAAGTCATCATCTGTTAAGTAAATGTCATCGACATAAGATAATGCTTCATCATCATATAGTTGTAGTAATTCTGTTACTCTCGCTGAGAATACCCCCGGGCTGTTCTTGTACCCCTGGGCTAACCGACAGAATTGTTTTTGAGTGCCATTTACTGAGAAAGCTGTTAAATATCTGCTCTCTGGTGCTATGTTTTGACAAAAGAATCCATTGGAGATGTCCAAGGTTGTTTTGTATTTTTTGCGAACTATGTTATTCATTAGTGCAGCACTGTGTGAGTTTTGCACTGCAAAGGTTTTGCAACATGTGTTAAGGTGTCGGTAATCCAAAACTAGACGATATGAATTGTCTGGTTTGGAGACCGGAAACAAAGGATTGTTCATTTGTGAGGTGCAAGTTTCAATCACCCCCTGGTATTCTAGCTGATCTAGTATTTCATTTACTTGTTTTTTAGCTTCTTGCTTAATTGGGTACTGCCTTTGTGCAGTAGGTTGTGATTTTAACTGGATTTTGTGAGGAGGAGAATCCTCATCCCATCCTACATGATTTTTATATAAAGCAGGTGCTAAGGCCACTGCCCACTTTCTAGCAAGTGTATATTTTTTATGAATCGGTATTTGATTCGAGAAGGCAGGCATAATTACTTCTTCGCCATGAGGGCACTCCCTGACAAACTCTGGTGGCCAGTCTTTTTCAGCTAGAAGGATGTCATAGCCTTTGGATAGGTTATCCCAAAATAGTCCCCTTATTTTCCTAGTCTTATCTCCCTCTATACGTAATGTTATCTCGTATATTTTGTGGGGCTTGCTAACTCTGGTATCTGCAGTTTCCACTTGAAGGTATTCATTCGTGTCCACTGTCTCCAGATGATCCATAAGGACTTTGCGAGCTATGCTCACCTCTGCTGCGCTGTCTAGCATTGTCTGAGCCCATTCTCCGTTTTTCAGTTGTGTCCTCAGTATTCTCGGCATTGTTAACTACCTTGATACTGGCTACCTTCTTTTTTGGAAATTGTGATTTCTTTTTCAGTTGAGCAGGTTCCTTGTCTTTGGACTTGGCGTGCTCTTCTGATCGTCCTCTTCTTTCCGATTTCTGCGAGGAATTCTGAAAAGATTGAGAGGGACGTGTATCAATGTCTTGATATCTATCAGGTTTTTTAATATTATCCCTATTTCTAAGGTTATATCTATTCCCAGAGGGTTCACTCTGAGGTGACCTTTGTCTCGGGTTTGGAGATTTCTCTCTTCGCCTAGGAGACCTTCCTCTGGACTGGAATTTCTTTTCTTTTGGATTGGATTGTTTGTTTCCATCCCAGTTCTTTTTTGGTGAATTATTATTATTATTAAAAAACATTTTTTCTGGACTTGTAGTCAGTTGCGGTTTTACTGGTATTCCACCTAGACTATCTCTGCCTAGTTCTTCATAGGATTTTTCTATGATTCTGGCAATTTCAGCTGGTTGGTCTGCTATATCTGTCTCTTTTAACCTCTGGCGGATCGCCACGTTTGCTGCTTCACCCTTTATGTTGGCTAGTAATATAGCCGAGACCTGCTTGAAGTCTTTTAGTAATTTCATACCAAGAGTTAAAGCAGGTTCTGGACCATATTCATCTTGAATTTGTTTTAGCACATCTGGTATTACCGAAATGGATGGAACACCGTGCGTTTTTGTGTAGATGTAAGCAAAGACTGTACCCCAAGTGTCACAGTCCTCAATGTGTGGTGCGATTCCCATTGGGAGACATATAGTCAGAATTCTGTGTTTTTCTAATGGGGTGGTGTCAGGAAACACCGCCTCTATTTGGGTAATTTTCTGTGCCAACCAGAATGGTATCTGTTCCCGTTTAGCTGGAACTTTACCTAGGCAGGATTGGATGTTCTGTGGTGTAATTTTATTTGTGTTCCCCTGGTGAGGGGGTCAGCTGTGGAAGTTTAATCGCTGGCTGAATTGTTGAAGTCCGCATTACATACTGAACTAATTGTCTGTGAATTTTTAGTAGTTGTTTTAGCTGTATTAACAGCTCTGCTGCAGGCATTCTTTCGATGTCTGGATATGGTGTGTATCCGGCTAAGACCGGCCACGTTGCTCCTGGTCTTCCTAAAGGACCGAGCCTTGTAATGTGATTATTATGTTTTAGGGCGCCATCAAATAAGAGCAAATGCTCTTGGAATTTGAGTGGTACTTCCACCTCCTCGAAAGGAGTGTACTCATTAGGAGGTTCCTCTACTTTGTAATAGTGGAAGTACTTTGTTATAGTATTAGCTGCTGGAAAATGTATCCATGTATAGTATACCTCTGTCTGCCGATATTCGTGTGCCTCGATTACGAATATGACTGTGCCACCTCTAGGTGTCAGTCCATTTTCTATAAGTTTTAAGGTTATAGATCTCCTTTTGGCGACCGGAATGAGTATTATATCCGCGTCTGCTGCTTGCATGGTAGCATCAGCATCTGCTATTTCAGTAGCTAATCTAGTAACCTCTCGTTCTTCATCGCTGTCCATTTTGCTGACAGGATGGTATTATGTTTATTTGCAGATCAGGTTTCTTTATGGAAACAGAGATTAGATGCACAATATTTTGGAACTGTTTTATCCTTCAACGTTGACTAGACCAAGAACCATACATAGGAGTTCCCTCCTGCGAGGTTTTGGAGGATATTATAACCTTTCACCCACTCCAGACGTCTTTGGAGTTTTTGGGAAAAGGGGTCTGAGTGAGAAAGCACGACTGAGTTACTCTAAATGTCTTACGTTAGTTTTATCGCCCTTTCCAAACGCGTTGGGCGCCATGTAGTGTAGCTCCTATTTTCCCAATAGGCTCTGCGCATTGGAATAGTACCTACAGCAGTAAAGGCCTAGGCCAGACGTTAACTAGGTCTACTACTGTCGATACTAGACTTAATTTTTGGGTTTGCCAGCTAAGCTCAGAGTTCGCTAGAAACTTTCTCGAATGTTCAAGGAAGGATTAACTTCCCTGATTAGACAAGAAGGGATTTAGTTTCTGACAACCATAGAACATGACAACTTTGCTCTCCCCTAATCAAGAGTCAATCTCAAGAGTCGTGTGAGCACAAGGCAATTATTTTACTCAGTCAGTACGTGCATTCTTAGTCTCATCAGAATGTAGAGAAAAGGAAGAGACGGGCGTGTTCAATAAAAGATGTTATTTATTGATCAGTCTCTTTTCTCGTACAAGAGAAATGGATCGATATTATTGCAATACTTATAGTTAAGTAAAGTGCATACGTTAAAAGCAATAGTACAAAATAATACTGTAAAAACATTGATATGGTTTCTGAGCCATATGATGTTTAAAATGATTAAAATATATTTACATACACATATACATTTGACTAAACGCACTCAACTGGTGTTTCTAAATACGCCTACCCCGTGTACCTGACCTAAGTCTAATGCGTGGGCGGGAATAGAAAGTTACAGTTTAAGTTAAGTTTGTTTTTGCCAAGTGAATAACTAAAGAATTCTCTAGGAGGGGTTATTCAGTTCTGTACCTGGAATTTAGGATGAATGAGGAATGGTATCTCTTTCTCTGCTCTCGATATTCCAGGCTGCCTGCGAGGGCTACCCGGAAGCGCCGGTGCTGGGTCTCTCGGCTTGAGATAGCAGCGCGTCTCTCAGCGCGTCAGGAAGGCGGGGCTGCTGCCTGCGGGGTCTGCTTCTGCTCTCTGCTTTGGCAAGTATGGCTGCTCCGTCTTGTCACCACGCGTGTGTTTTGCATAGGGCAAGGTCGGCAATATTTATACCTTAAAGGTGCCGGGATTGACGTAAGGATGGACATAGGTACGTCAATAAAGATGTCATACGACTTGCTCGTTAGCACATTCTTTACTAAAGTTCTCTGTGAAATCAAAACAATGGCCGCACGGATTATCCAGGTTGTCATAGGTTTGATTTGTTATGAGAACGTCGTATGCCTTATCAGGGGCTGGAGGAATGTCGCTTGTCTAATTAGATCTCAAGCGTTATGACCTAATCAGATAACACGTTCCTGTGCCGTAGTGTGACTGCGTCAGATAACGGTATCTGCATCATGGGGGTTTTCTTGCCTCATGGGCTGACTGTTAGTTAACTAGCTAGTAAGTTTAACCAGAATAGGGTCAGGAATAGGGGGATCGATTCAGAACCTATAGAAATACACGACACTTTGATGTTTGGAGAGAGGGTGGCTGTAGGGCTTTGACCCATCTGTTTCATGGTCGGGATCCACTTACATTTGCTAACTGCATGAGGGATTATGGGGTACCCCGGTCAGACCACTATCGCCATGTACAATTGCTCCATTGGGCTATGTCGCCTGGGGTGCTAGAAGCAGCTACGAGACCTCCGTCGCCCTTCGAGGCCTTTATACTGCGGACATCGGCCATGAAAGGCGTCATCTCTTTCTTATATCAACTTTTGCTTAAATCAGCGGTATCGCCTAGGCCACGCTACATGGAGCATTGGGAAGAAATGATAGGGAGAGATATCTCCGACAGTGAGTGGTCGGCCTTATGGCGCGATCTGACAACATTCAATCACTCGCTCCATCTCAGGGAAGCCCACCTTAAGACCCTTATGCAATGGTACTTATGCCCTACCAGGCTTCATCGCTTCTATCCGGATACCTCCGATAGATGTTGGAGGGGATGTGGGCTCCTAGGGGACTTCCAGCATATTTGGTGGGACTGCCCAGTAATTCGCCCATATTGGGAGGAAATCCTCTCACACATCAGGGACATTCTTCGATATCCTATTGAGGACTCTATGGCCTCGGTGTTACTGGGTCTACGCGATCCCGGTCTTGAACATCAGACACGAGCAGATAAGAAAATCTTGTGGCTGTGTGTTGGAGCTGCCAAGATTACATTGGCTGCTGCGTGGAAAAAGAAGGAAGCACCGGCAATATCATTGTGGCATGCTCGACTTTGGAAACTCCTCAGCATGGAGAGAATGGCGGACATCTTCCTCGACAATTTTAAAAACTTCCAGTTTCAGTGGGGCCCTCTAGTCGCATTCCTCTCTAAAGGCCTGCCATCCGCTGTATGTCCGTCTTCTATACGGTCCCTGCACTTGTTTCAAGTTTAATACTGTTGATGGGATGAGTGTGGGTGTGAATGGAGTCGCCGCCAGAGGGGGAGGGGGGGGTGGTGGGGGGGAGTTTCTTGTTCATGGGTTACTGAGATACATATTAACAAGGCCGGAGCCTATGCAGTTATGGAATGCGGAACTGCGCCTGCCTGAACTTTCCAACGCTCGTCCATATAGCAGGACGCATGGCCCTGATCGATGACTCCTGAGACATTCTTCTGGGTTCCGTTATGCTTATGATACCTTGTGATGCTTTAATGCGCCCTTGTGGGCTCTGTATGGTGCCTTGGTAACCTGTTTGTGTTATCTTGTTTCCTCAAACTACAAATAAAAAAAAAAAAAAAATAAAAAATAAAATTAAAATATAAAAAAAACAAGTAAATAAATTATACCGTTAAAAACATAATATCGATATTAATTGCAACGATATTTATTTCAACTATATTTACTACAACGATATTTAACAATGTCGATATTCCTAGAGAACTAAAAAAACAATATTTACTACATCGATATTTAAATGATCGATATTTCACACAAACGATGTTCTTACCTCGATATTTCTGCTTGTCGATATTTCCCTGTCGATATTCCTGCTGTATACCGTCTTCCGTTAGGTTGTTGCTGTGCTTGAGGGGGTCTAGGGTGTCGGTGCAGGTGGTGATCCATTCATTGCAGTTCTTGACGTCTTCCATTAGGTTGCTGCTGTGCTTGAGGGGGTCCAGGGTTTCGGTACAGGTGGTGATCCATTCATTGCAGTTCTTGATGTCTTCCGTTAGGTTGTTGGTATTCTTGAGGGTGTCGTGGGGGTGAGCTTTGCATTATACATGGTGTTAAGTTAGCATGGCTTATTAGAAGTTTAAATGCCATTTTTCCTTTTCTGCTTTGCTTTGCACACGGCACGCAATGGCGCTATTGTTTAGAGAAGTATGAGTATTTTCACTACACTAAAGAATAACTTGTTTTTATGCACTTCCACACAGTCTCATGAGTTTAGTCTGTACAGTTAGTGCGCGACAGTCAAGGTCGTCTTGAACACCGTGTCTGTTGTTCAGAATGATCAGCACACTTTCTAGACATAAAACACATGCAGCTGCGGCCATCTGCGATACTGGCGCGTTTAATAATGCACTGTGCAGGCATGATCACACACACTTGGAGAACATTCACAAGCTGGGAGCTTGTGCAGAACTCAATGTGATCCACTTCTGCTGATACCCGAGGTATGGGGCCGTCCATGTAAGCCTATGAGACCTTTTATAGATATAAAATATTCTACTAGCAAGGGAGGACGAAATATGGGTATATTTCAGACCTGTTTCCACATTGCATTATAATATGCTTTCTCCCTTTGTATTTTATGGAGTAATAACTATGCTGACAACCTTGTTGCTAATAGTATGTTTACTTATACTTGCTAAGATGCTGCACCTGAGATCACAGCGTTAGAAATAGAAATTTCAAACTTGCATATGTCTCCTTTACTCCATGTTTTGGACTGGTATGAGAGTGTGACAAAAGAGTGTTCTTGTTTTCCACAACTCCTAAGGTACCCTAAGTCGCCAGTTCTGGGTTGTCTAATCATTGGTATTTTTGCTATAGGAGAAGAGCCAATGAGACACTGATGCTAGTTTGCTAATGGGATGTTGGGCCCTAAGGTGAGTTTTGGCACACCCTAATTCACTAAGGTTCTACGCCTCTTTTGCACAGTTCTGTGTAGGAGCGGAATCCCTCCTATAAGGGGGCCCAGGGTGTTGGTGCAGTTGGTGATCCATTCATTACAGTTCTTGATGTCTTCTGTTAGGTTACTGCTATGCTTGGGGGGTCCAGGGTGTTGGTGCATGTAGTGATCCATTAATTGCATTTCTTGATGTCTTGCGTTAGGTTGCTGTTGTGCGTAAGGGGTATTACAAAGTAGACTTGTAGATTTGGATGAATAAGTATTTATTTAAGTTACATGGAGCAGCCCCTAGGCATGTCTGCATCTGCATCAACTGCCTTCATCCTCTGAGCAGCTCCTCAGAACATTCTAAGATGACATGGTAACCATCACTAGGTAACATCCACAATATAGATGCTGGGATACAACACATCTCCCCTTCTAAAATGTAATAAACAATTTATATAGAAAATTACACTTGTTTTTCAAAGATAACATTTAACTAATGAATACATGAAAAATGGATAGTAAACAATGTAACATATTGTACACCTATCTATGAATAAATGTGCACTGAATAAGCTATTAACATTCGTAATCATCTTGCCACTTTGGACGTTTCTTAATGCGTGGCACTCTGTTTATTGCTGTCACTTTTTCATTTTTCCCACTTGATGTTGTGCCTTCTGGTTTTCCTATCAAAATAGGTCTCTCACCGCAGAATTGCACAATGTGACACTATGAACATTCCATTTCTTTCCATCCGACAACCATACATTACTTCCCTTCATCCTGACAATGCTTTTAGGTTTTGACCACTTTGACATTAGAGACCCATGGGTGGTGAATACCTTAGTTCTTAGTTTCACCAACAGCGAACTCTCTTCTTTCCCTTTTTAATTTGTCATTATGTCTCTTAGTGTATTTGTCTTGATGTTCACGAACCCTGTCCATCAAACCCTTCTTGTCTAGGCAATATGTACTTCCTTTAAGCATCCACGCTGGAGACACTCTGGTACCTGCCTGCCTTCCCTTTAAAAGCATGAAAGGAGTTTCCTTGGTGACCGAATGGGGTGTAGACCTATAACTCCATAACATCTCCTTCACGGCTTCCCTGCAATCACCCCCACTGCTCACACACAACTGAACACAATCCTTCAACACTCGGTTAAACCTCTCGACTAAACCATTCTCCCTAGGATTGTAGACTGCTGTGGTGTGGTGTACGATACCCATCTTGGATTAATACCTTTCAAACACTTCCGCCGTGAATTGTGGTCCATTATCAGTGACAAGTGTGTTTGGACACCCTTCTCAGCGGAAAATTTGATCGCAAAATTCAATGACATTAGACGCCTTAATCTCCTCAGAAAAAGCCACCTCAGGCCATTTAGAGTGATTATCTATCATCACAAGTGCAAACTTATTCATTATACCTTTTGAACTAAATGGTCCACAAATATCCATCGCTACTCTTTCCCACGGTTTATCAGGAAATTTGGTGGGAACAATAGGAGACTCCTCAACCCGATGGGACTAGTCGCTACACAAGCACTCCAGGCAATCCAGTACGCATTCCTCTACATCTTTGTCTAAACCCGGGCACCAAAATGTCATCCTTGCTCTTCTCTTCATCCCCCACATTCCATTATGCCCTTCATGCAACAACTCAAGTAATCTGGCACGTAAACAGCTTGGTACTACCAATCTACCATCTCTGCGGATAATTTTGTCTTCAACATATAACTCTGACCAAACCGTCCAATATTCGCCAATTTTGTTTCTCAAATCCACACTGCAATTAGTAGGCGCACTAAGATGTTGTATGAGTTCCACTAGAATGGCATCCCCCTCCACTGCAGCCTTCCACTTACTTTCCGTGATGACTCCATTGCATGACTCAGAGACACTGGCCACCACATACTCGTCACCAGTATCATCATCATCACCTACACACTGTAACGGTAGCCTTGACAGACAATCAGCATTAATGTTGCGTATACCTGACACATAATTCAAAGTAAAATCATATCCTTGTAGTCTATACAACCACTTGGCTATCCTGGGTGTGGCCTTCCCTGCGCCCTTAGTTGTAAAAATATCAATGAGCGGTCTGTGGTCCGATCTGACCTCGAAATGCGTCCTCCAAACATAATTCTTGAAGTGATCAACGCCCCACCAACACGCAAGGGCTTCCTTTTCGATGACTGAATATGTTGACTCTGCACCCTTCAATGTACGTGACGCAAATGCCACTACCCGCTCTTGACCCAGGTGTTTCTGCATAAGTACTGCCCCCAAACCATAGGCGCTTGCATCCACTACTACAATGCTAGGATCTAATGGATTAAAGGGTCTTAAAGCCACAGCCTTCAAAATCTGTTCCTTTATCGTCTCAAATGCTTTCTGACACTCGTCCGTCCATGCAAATGTATTCCCTTTTTTCATTAACACTCTTAGGACATGTACTTTATCAGCAAAATGGTGAACAAATGTCGAATAATATTCCGCCAACCCAAGAAACGAGCGTATTTGTTCCTTGTCTTGGGGAGACGGTGCATTAGCGATGGCATTCAATAATTTTTTCTTTGGTTTAACTCCAGTTTTTGATAACGTGTACCCTAAATATTCAATTTCTTCGACTCCAAACTTGCACTTGTCCATTACTACTGTTAATCCTGCATTCTGCAATTTGTTAAGCGTTTGATCTAAAATCATGTCATGTTCCTCCTTGTTCTCACCCCACACCAACACATCATCTTAAAATACTAGGACTTTGTGTGATTTCTCCAATATTTTGCACATTACTCTCTGGAATACAGCAGAGGCAGACGCCAGTCCGAATGGCATCCACAGAAATCTAAACGCCCCCTCTGGTGTTATGAACGATGTGAGGTGCTTCGATGCAGGGTGTAGACGTACTTGGTGATATGCACTCGAGAGGTCTATTAAAGACAAATAAGCTGCATTGGTAACTGAGGACACCATCTCATTAATATGTGGCAGAGGATAGCGATTGACTAAGATGGTACGATTGAGGTCTCTTAAGTCGGTGCACATGCGCAAATTTCCATCCGATTTGCATGCTAAAACTATGGGACTAAGCCACTCTGATGATTCGATTGGTTCAATCAATTGTGCCTCGCACAACCTCTGCAGTTCCTTCTTTAATTTTTCTCAGTGCAAACAGGACATTCCTTGCCTTGTGCACACATGGAATGTAATTTGGTTTAAGGGCAATGCGATGCTCAAATTTGGTTAAGCACCCTAGTTCACTTCTAAATAACCCAGGATATTTTAAACTTCACTTGTCCTTCTCTGAATTCTCTGTTACTAGCACTTGATCAGGATGATTCGGATCCAATTTCATCCCTAACATTTTTTGTTCGCGCCACCTTAACAAGGTTCTTCCCTTTTCTACTACATAGACTTTGCTAGTTGCTTCCATATTCTTGTGAGATAGTTTGCAATTAAAAAAAAACCTATCAAGGGTTTTGTAAAAATTTTGGCGGAGCTGTCACAGATGATGAATCCATGCTGACAGGCACACCAAAATTTAAGAGTTAAGGGCTCTAATTATTTTATAATACTTGCTTGAACTGTATTAATATATATGTATATATATATATATATATATATTCACTGAAAAAACCATAGGTTATAGACCATATATAGTTAGGAATTAGCATTTAAAAAACCTTATTTTACTCACACAAAACCATTGAAATTCCATATATAGTTAGTTGCACTAACTATATATCGCGCACCCGCAATCCACTGCTGATCATGTCACATATTACATCATTCATGACATGGTCAGTGACATCACTGATGACATAACTGATGACATCTCAAATGACATCACTGATGAGATCACTGATGACATCTCATTTGACATCAATGACCACATCACTGATGATATCATTCATGTGACAATACAATGCATCTCCTCACATTTTAATATAACCTCTGTTTCACCCAGTGTTAAATACAGAGTATAATTTTTGAAACCATTGACACACCAATACTAGTTACTACATACGTACTCACTGATTCCTACGTCTACACACACATTCACTCATTCACCCATACAATCATTCATACATACAATCACTCATCTTTACAACACTATCATATGCACTCATACACCTATACAGACACTCAGACTCTGCCACTCATCCATGGAGTTACTCACACACCTAGTCAGTCCTGTAAAGAATCAATCACACTTCCATTTTCTTGTCTATACAGTTAAACATAGAGCACCTTACATTTTCAAACATATACTAACACATACTTACTTTCTTATACAATCATTGATACAAGTACACATTGATCTGCACAGAGTCACACACCTCCCAGCCAGCCACACACACACTCAGTCTCCCATACAAATACTTGGACAATCAATCAATAACCCATATAGTTAATCATAAAGCTACTGATCAACACATGCAGCAGTTTACAGAACAACAGACATAATGATGCACAAATTAAGACAGTTTAGTCACTAACCCATGCACTCAGTGAGACACATTTAATCACTCACTCATACATTCAGTCATGCACCTACTAAATCCTTCGTCCAGACACTTATACATCTACTCATTCTTCAATATGTAAAACATATTTAAACTTTACAGAAACACACAGTCACTGGATGATGTCATCAGTGATCTCATCAGTGATGTCATTTGAGATGTCATCAGTGATGTCATCAGTGATGTCACTGACCATGTCATGAATGATGTAATATGTGACATGATCAGCAGTGGATTGCGGGTGCGCGATATATAGTTAGTGCAACTAACTATATATGGAATGTCAATGGTTTTGTGTGAGTAAAATAAGGTTTTTTAAATGCTAATTCCTAACTATATATGGTCTATAACCTATGGTTTTTTCAGTGAATTTTCAAGGTTTTGTAAATGCTAATTCCTAACTATATATGGTCTATAACCTATGGTTTTTTCAGTGAATTTCAATGGTTTTTTAATAGCAAATATCATAAGCTGTCGAATGTCAAGTACGTGGTAAGTGAAAACATTTTCGTGTTTATGCACACTGATCTGCTTTGAATGGTGCCCCCCCCCCCTCATTTCTATTAGGAGTACTCTCTCTTTGCACATAGTGAAGGGTAGTTAACGCAGGCCTTTGCCCCCGTTGTAATACGTCGTGCCTGCTTCTCTCTCCATTTGATTGATTGTTATCAAAGTATTTACTGTTTTAGAATTGGTTCTCTTTGGTTCATTCTCTATTTACAAACAAACACAGAGTCGCAATACTCTGTTTAGTCTTCGCAGATAACGAAAAATCGTGTAAAAAAAAAAGAAAAGGAATCGAGCAAAATCAGTAGGCCACTAATGGGATCTCTTTTTGACCTCGCTAAAATAGAAACATTAGGAACAACCCCTCATGACAAATACAAAACTAGTGAGATGAACTGAACTCCACACAATGATGGCTGCAAAACAGCTTGGCTCCGCCACCCACCCCGCCCAAAATAACGATAAAGAGCGGCTGCCATGATTGGTTGCGGAATGGCCACGACGGAGCTACGAAATGGTGCTGCTCTCATGCTAACCCCAGCTTCAGTCTGAATATCCAGAAACACTGTAGACTACCAATTCGATCAGTTCCGGTAGCGCCCCAATGTAACCCGGTAGAGAAGAACTAGCCCTCCCCTCTTTGACTGATGGTTCTTGTTGCCTGTCATTTCTGTTGTCATTTAACAGAACTATTTAGCCTGCTGAAAGGGGTTGTGTTCCAACCGCTGGTTGGTGGAGACATTTTGACTATATTCTGGACCTGCGTTGTCGCGTAATGCGTCATATGACGCGCCGCGTTAGCGCATCCGGAAGTCATCCGGGGCGCGTAACGTAAGCATAACAAGTCATGTGACTTGTTAATAAAACTTTTCATTGGTTCATTTTACTTTTCTTATTCTAATGATGAAAGGCTTGGTCATATGACCTAAAAATTACGCTTTTTATTACTTCCGAACATTATTTTTTCTTAAATATATGTTATAATGTTCCAGGCTAATGTACTTTCCCGGAAAATTTACAACTGTCCTGCAAGTAAAATATATTCTTTTTTCGAGAAAAAGAGCGTTTCTTCGTCCCATGACGGAGCCGTTGAGCAAAAGAGGGTCGACCTGCTGTCTTAGTCGCCGATACGCCTGAATATGAGATTCTTATCGATCACTTTATGTTGCAGGAGTAGAAAACACAACAGCCCTTGACCATTTATCTTTACTGCGTTCCTTCGAATTATACCTTTTACCCTTCATGTAATTGGTCTGCTTTATTTCACTTGCCTTTTACTGATTCTAAAACAGTGACTATTATTAAAAACTTTACCAATGTATATACTACTACCATGTTTTCTTTTAAAAACCTTTATTGTGAAAATTTCATTATACAAATACGAGCCTATAACCACGTGGGCCGGCCACGGAGCAAACTGTAATCGTATATGATGAGTAGACATTTACACTGTAGAGGAACGTAACGGGCGGGCCATTAGGTTGCAAGAACTAAGGTGTCTAACAGTTACGGAATCGGTGGACGTACATTTTATAATTAAAATACGACAGGGCCAGTTACAATAAAATTATCTAGATATACATTTGCGGGCAAGTACCATCGGTGACGTTAATTCGAACTTTCAATAGTACAGTAATCAATAACACATCAGAACTTAATATCAATAGGGATGTCGAAATATTCAATCAATTCTCGTCCCCGCCCGCCATGTGCTTCAAAACTGCATACGTATCTCGTGATTTCAAGGTTCTGCAACCAGTACACAACAAGGAGTTACGAGTCCCATTTATTCCGGCGCCATTTTGGGCGAGGACGGGCAGGTCCAGGATATAGTCAAAATGTCTCTACCAACCATCGACTATGATGATGTTCATATGCTGTATTTATTAGAGTAACACTCATCTGTCCACATGAAATTAATTTGCCACAATCTAAACATGTCATTTTAGTCTTTCCAAAGTTCTTCTAAATATTTGGGACCGTTTCCCTTGCCTCTGATGCTGTCAGTGCCACTTCTTTGATGAATGTACTAGCAGGTCAAGGGTTCTCCTCCAAATCTCTCTTTTATGCAGCACTATAATTAATTGGTGCCACCTCTCCATATGACGATGCATGGTATAGTTACCATAACTATATTTTTTTTCGGTTCCTCTGGAGAGTTCATCGTGGCAGATGAAGCGTGTAACGTACCGGGCATTTACCTTATTTTGCATGTACAGGAAAGGAAAAAAAAAATCGAGCGTCCGAGTTCTAAGGTGTCCCAGGGCCATTTTAGTGGACCAGGCCCAAATCCAAAGAACAGGCCGCCATTTTGAGAGTCCTGTTGCAGCCGCCTGTCGCTGTAGCATCAAGAGCAGCCGAAACTCAGCTGAATGGCAACTGAAACGGTAAAGGGGCGCCCCACTACAGCAGACGAGCCTCCACCTAGGAAGGCCCGTTCACGCCGCCTCCCCCCCCCCCCTTCGGGCACCCCACGCCGTTATTCGGAGCAGTATTGTAGGATGGCCACACCAGTGCGGCAACTTGCTAGACATCACCTCGGTGGTAACCGAATCTCAACGCCTTGTGGTGTCTTCTATTCAGAAAACATTGTTATGCTGCCTTCGACCTATTCGCCGCAAGTGCGCACACAACTCAACTGCATAGCTTCCTAGACACCACCTCGGTGCCATCCGGATCTTGGAATCTCAGCGCCTTTTGGTGTCTTCTCTTCAGAAAATATTGTTGCTCTGCCTTTGGCCCCATTCGCACATCGGTCCGCTACTGACGCCATCTCACAGGCTAATGGGGCGCCCCACGCCGACTTTCAGCATTGTAGGATGACCACACCAGTACAGCAACTTGCTAGACATCACCTCGGTGCCATCCGGATCTCGGTGCCCCACTGCAGATGAAGTGCCTCTCAACTATGAAACCACCACGGTGACATCCGGATCTTGGCGCGTTGTGCTGCCTTCGGCCTATTGGCACATCGGTCCGCTACTGACGCCATCTCACAGGCTAATGGGGCGCCCCACGCCGACTTTCAGCATTGTAGGATGACCACACCAGTACAGCAACTTGCTAGACATCACCTCGGTGCCATCCGGATCTTGGCATCTCAACGCCTAGTGGTATCTTCCATACAGAAAATATTGTTGCGCTGCCTTTGACCCCATTCGCACATCGGTCCGCAACTTAGACATCACCTCGGTGCCATCCGGATCTTGGCATCTCAGCGCCTTGTGGTGTCAGTCAGAAAATATTGTTGCGCTGCCTTTGGCCCCATTCGCACATCAGTCCGCTACTGACACCATTTCACAGGCCAACAGGGCGCCCCACGCCGACTTTTACCATTGTAGGATGGCCACACCAGTGCCACAACTTGCTAGACACCACCTCGGTGCCATCCGGATCTTGGCATCTCAGCGCCTTGTGGTGTCTTCTATTCCGAAAATATTGTTGCGCTGCCTTTGGCCCCATTCGCACATCGGTCCGCTACTGCCGCCATCTCACAGGCCAACGGGGCGCCCCACGCCGACTTTCAACATTGTAGGATGGCCACACCAGTGCGGCAACTTACTAGACACCACCTCAGTGCCATCCGGATCTTGGCGCGTTGTGCTGCCTTCGGCCTATTCGCACATCGGTCCGCTACTGACGCAAACTCACAGGCCAACGGGGCGCCCCACGCCGACTTTCAGCATTGTAGGATGGCCACACCAGTGCTGCAACTTGCTGGACACCACCTCGGTGCCATCCGGATCTTGGCGCGTTGTATTGCCTTCGGCCTATTCGCACATCGGTCCGCTACTGACGCCGCCTCACGTGCCAACGTATTTTCTCCGCATTTTATACCCTATGCCGCATAACAGGTCATGTGACTTGTTTATAAAACTTTTCATTGGTTCATTTTACTTTTGGTTTCCTAATGATGGAAGGCTTGATCATATGACCTAAAAACAACACTTTTCATTGGATGAAAACTTTTTTTTTTCCCAAACGATGAAAGCCCCACCTTGTTTCTGGATGTTTCAGACTGAAGCTGGCTTCAGCATGAGAGCACCACCATCTCGTAGCTCCGTCGTGGTCATTCCGCGAGCAATCATGGCAACCGCTCCCCACCAGAAGCCTACAGGAGTCGGGGGCCCCCAAAACTTTTGATAAATCCTCAAGGCGGAGGGGACGCTTTCGAGAATGGGGTCCAAGACCTAGCAGACAAGCGTCCGATTTCCAAGGTGTCCCAGGGCCATTTCAGTGGACCAGGCCCAAAAAGGAAACAGTCTGCCGCCATTTTGAGAGTCCTGTCACAGCCGCCTATCGCTGCACCGCAAGAGTAGGCGCAACTCAGCTGAATTGCGGCTTTTGACACAGTGGACCAAAAACGGACGGAATGGCAACTGAAACGGTAAAGGGGCGCCCCACTACAACAGATAACACTCCACCGGGAGAGGCCCGTTCACGCCGCCTCCCCCGGGGCGCCCCACGCCGTTATTCGGAGCAGCATTGTAGGATACCAAAACCAGTGCGGCAACTTACTGGACATCACCTTGGTGCCATCGTTCTGCTGCCTTGGAACTATTCGCACAACAGTTTGCTACTGATGACCCACCCCCCGCGACGCCCCACGCCAGAAATCTGGACGTTGTGCTGCGTTGGGACTATTCGCACAGCCGACCGCTACTTCGTTGTTTTTCCCTAAAAATCTTTATATGTTATTACTGTTTTTGTTTCTTGTATATATTTATAAGTTATTAAAGTTTTATAATCTTACTACTTGTTGGAGTGCTATATATTTTTAATGTGACACATAATTGTAAAAACTTTGATGTACAAAGAGTCATCCCTGGAATCTTCCGCTTCAGGCTCGGTCCCCTCCCCAATCACAATACAGGATGGTTTTCAGATAATAGGAACGCGTCTGCTGTGACGGATCTCATCGAGTGTGGGCCTTGATCTACTATAACTCCTTTGAAGAGGGGTGATTCTTTACAGCTGGGGCCATAAACTACATCTGCAGGGCTAGCTGATACCCTAGGACCGGCCTGGACAATCGGACACAGAGGAAAAGGAGTGTCAGAGGGTGCGGTAGTGAATAGGGCGAAAGGGAGGTGTCGGGCGGGCACAGGGTGTGATTCTCAGGGAAGAGCAGCGCAGATGGGGGGTGGTTTATTACCCATGCATAAGACAGAGAGCGGGGGTGACCACTGCCTGGGGGAGATGCTTGCGAGGGTGGGGAGTCATGCTAAGGATCGACAGCGTGCACAGAGTGGGTCTGGTCAAGGCATCTAAAATGACTGCCGTGCACGACAAAAGTGTGGCATTTGAAAAAAGGCAAGATGGCGCAGACAATGTTTTTCAACACTTCCTGATTTCCTTCGAATCGAACGTTAACAGACGTTGGGGCATATTACCAAAGTTAAGCGATATTTATCCCTAACGATGCTTAGCAACGATTTTTTTACCGCTAAGCATCGTCAGAAATTATCGCAGATAAACCTTGCTATTATCAAGGTTTATCGCAAATACGATAAAAAACGACCGCAATGCATTAATATCGCTGAAAACTCAGCGATATTCATGCATTACCGAGCTAATGCTCTTAGCCATGTTATCCACCTCCCATTGGATAACATGCCTTAGAACTGCTCAGGGCAGGTGCTAGCTTTTGGAGATATTCGCGCTTATCGCGAATATTTCCAAAAGTTGATAATAGGAGATAGCGATGTTAGCGACTGTTTCCAGTCGCTAACATCTTGGCATGCCCACTTTGCATGTCATTAGTGATAAATATCACTCACATGCAAAGTGGGGCCCAAGATGGTCGCTATCTCCTACTAGCCGTCGCTAACTGGTGTTAGCAACAGCTAGGTAATACAGATATAATTTTATCTCCGCGAAGCGGAGCGCTGTTACAGATATATATCTTTTTTTGAACGTTAATTTCTCAAAATCCACTGGAGCACATATATTGAGACCTAGCAAAGGCACATCGGACTACCAGTCCCTACAATTTTGCCAAGTTTCGTGCAAATCCATTCAGCCGTTCGATTATTATTATTTTATTTTTTTTTGCCTCGCGGGGCCCTTTTAAAACCTCCACATCAAACCTAAGAGGTCAAGGAGGATCTACTATGCCCCCTTATGGTCATTTGCCCCTTCGCTTTGGCCTCCTCTTGTCTCTCGATCCTACCGAGAGACAAGATGGCGGCCGCTACGGACTGTTTGGAATGTTTACAGACGCCGGAGAACCAATCAGCTTCGCTTCACAAAGCTCCGTTGCGCGAAAAGTACGCGAACTGGAGCGCTGCCCGGTCCGCTGTTACAGATATATATCTTTTTTTGAACGTTAATTTCTCAAAATCCACTGAAGCACATATATTGAGACCTACAAAAGGCACATCGGGCTACCAGTCCCTACAATTTTGCCAAGTTTCGTGCAAATCCATTCAGCCGTTCGGGCTAAAAGTGAGGCCAACCGCCCTATGGAAAACTCAATGTTAAAAACACGTTTTGGGACCCCCCTTTTTTCTCGGCCCCCCCTTGACGAACCCCCCCCAAATTTTCAAGAGCTGCTCAGAAACAATATGTGCCATTTTCCTGAAAATTTCAGCCAATTCCGTCTACAAACGCCAAAGTTATTAGACATAGAATTTTCAAAAATCCCATAGAGAAAAAATCCTAACTATATATACCTACTGGCGACCGCCAGTAGGTAATATATATATATATATATATATATATATATATATATATATATATATATATATATATATATATATATATATATATTACCTACTGGCGATAGCCCCTAGGTATATATAGTTAGGACCTAGTTTCCATAGGAAATCCACAACATTCTATTTGGAGTAACTTTGGCGCCGGTTGAGGAATTTGCGTGTAATTTTCCAAAATTTAGGCCAGCTCTGCTCCGCACCTTCCCTGGGGGTTTCGGGGGGATTCGTCATGCAGTGGCCGAGAAAAAAGGGGGGTCCCAAAACGTGTTTTCCCCATGTTAATTTCCATAGGACGTTCAGACATGGCTACAGCCCGAACCGCTGAATGGAATTACACCAAACTCTGCAAAATTGTAGGGACTGGTACGCAGAAGTGCCTTTTCTATACTTGGTTAAAATCGCTCCAGGGGTTTTTATGAAAAGTTACTTCAAAAACACATATATATCTATATCCGCCCTTCGAGCGCTTACCGGTACGCGTACCGGGGAGCGCACCCGACGCGCCACGAAGTGGACGAAGTGGAAGTGCGCGAGCGGAAAGCTATTTGGCTCTCGGGTGTCTGTCAACATTCCAAAACGGTCCGGAGAGTCCGCCATTTTGTGTCTCGGTGAAAAATAAAAGGGGAAAACGTTGAAAGGGGGCAGGGTAGAGACCCCCTGACCACCTAGGGGTCAGGGGGGTCTAGAAAAACCACGAAGGGCAAAGAAAATGTATTTTTGGGGGGAAAATCTCACGGAGTGAGCTCAGGGTGCACGTACATGGGCGTTTACAGGTGCGCGTACCCTGAGCGTACCACAGGAGAAAACAGTGAAAAAGGGGGTCCCAAAACGTGTTTTTCAAAATGCAATTTTCCAGAGGACATCTAGCCCTTCGCCTCAGTTCTCCTGAGAAACAAGATGGTGGCCAACACTTCTTGGTTTGGACAGTTTGGAATGTTGACAGACAACTGCCAGCCAATCAGGAGTGCGCGCAGTCCTTTCCGAGCGTGGGCTGCATTGATTGGCTGTGAACACTCAAAACCAGGAAGTTTGGGCTGCCATCTTGTGCTCGGTAGACCGAGGCACAAAAGAAGCAGAAAAACAAATGTGTAGAATGCAAAAAGGGGGCAGGGTAGAAACACCCTCACCCCCTACGGCTGCTCAGGTGGTCCCACAAGGATATTAACATATTTAAACGTTATCCGCTAATAGAATTAGCATTTAGAAAACCTTTGAAAATTATTTTAAAAAACCATAGGTTTCACGCCTGATATAGTTAGGAATTAGCATTTAAAAAACCTTGCAAATTCACTGAAAAAACCATAGGTTCCAGGCCTTATATAGTTAGGAATTAGCATTTAAAAAACCTTGCAAATTCACTTAAAAAAAATCATAGGTTTCAGGCCTTATATAGTTAGGAATTAGCATTTAAAAAACCTTGCTAATTCACTGAAAAAAACATAGGTTTCAGGCCTTATATAGTTAGGAATTAGCATATAAAAAACCTTTGAAATTCACTGAAAAAACCATAGGTTTCAGGCCTTATATAATTATTTATTTTATTTTATTTTTGACATTTGTACACCGCTCTGTTACCCGTAGGTGTCCTGGCGCTAAGTGTTACTCCTGAGATAGAGGCAGGATAGGGAATCAGTTGGTAAACAACCATGTCTTTAATGCTCTTCTAAAGGCCATGAGGTCCGTCAATTTTCTGAGAGCGTGGGGCAAGGCATTCCAGGCTCTGGCTGCGCCCAGCACAAAGCTTCTGCCTCCCCACCGTGTCCTCTTAAAGCGAGGGATCACAATCAACCCCATATCAGCTGATCTAAGATTTCTCGTTGGACGGTACCAACAAAAGTGTTGCCGAAAGAATAAAGGTCCCTTGCCTTGTAAGGACTTAAAAACTAGGCATAGGGCTTTGAAAAGAATTCTCTTTCGGATTGGAAGCCAGTGCAACTTGGCCAGCTCCTGAGACACAGAGACAAATTTAGGGATCCCCAAAATAAGTCTTGACGCCGCATTTTGAAGTACCTGCAATTTGTTAAGTATCCCCTGTTGGGCACCAAGGAATAGACCATTGCAATAATCCAACTTTTCCATGACCAGCGTTGTGACCACTGTTTTCCTGTCACTGTCGGGGATAAATGGAAGGACCTTACGAATGGATTTAAGCAGGTAGGCCACCGAAGAGGATCAAGCACTGACCTGAGGACGAAAGGTAAGTTGATCGTCGATCAACACCCCTAGATTTTTTACCTTCGCTACTGGGGTGGGGGCTTTGCCCATCTGGTCTGGCCACCAGCTTGGGCTCCAGAAGTTGGTGTTTGAACCAAACACTATAACTTCGGTTTTAGCCGAGTTCAATTTAAGGCAGTTAACTGCCATCCAGTTCCCAACCGCCAGCATGCACTCTTGGAAATTCCTAGCTGCCACTTCTTCCCTCCCTGGTAATACCGACACCACAATCTGGGTGTCGTCAGCATACGATGTGAGATCAAACCCTTGTGCCCGAATTATTGGCGCCAGTGAGCTAACGTAAACGTTAAACAACATAGGGCTCAAGGACGAGCCCTGAGGCACTCCGCAGGGCAGAATAAAGGGCTTTGACTCGTAGTCTCCCAAGGCCACCGTCTGGACTCTGTCGGACAGGAAGGCTTTAAGTGTCTCAAGCGCTTTCCCTTGAACTCCGCAGGCCTTCAAACGGTCAAGTAGAATCCCATGGTGGACCGTATCGAAGGCCGCGGAGAGGTCCAGCAGCACCAGGGCTGCCCTCCCTCCTGCATCGGCCACCGCTCTGATCTCCTCAGTTGTTTTAATGAGGGCGGATTCCGTACTATGGTAAGATCTAAAACCATGTTGAGAGGGGTCCAAAGATTGAGTGGCACCCAGGAAGGCGCTTAGTTGAGCATTCAGCGCTTTTTCTATTAATTTAGCTGGTAGTGGGAGCCTTGCTATTGGGCGATAGCTATTTGGGTCCCTGATATCCAGGTTAGGTTTCTTTAGTAGTGGCAAAATTGATGCTTGTTTCCAACAAGCTGGAAAACCTCCAGTCCCAAGAATCATATTGAAAATGGTCACTAGCGATGAAACTATCAAATCAGGGGCCATTTTCATCACAGCCACCGGACACCGGTCTGACGGAGCACCTGACTTTGCCAGTGACAGTAGTCGCCTAATTTCATCGCCATTTACTGGTGAAAAGCTATCAAGGTTATGAACTGGGGATGACTGCATAACAATTTCTGGAGAGGCCACCTGGCTATTCAGTCTCTCCTGTCTAGCAAAGGCTTTGAAAATCGTCTCCACCGTACTTTGAAAGAATCTAGCAAGATCTTCACATAGTTCGGAACTTGCGGGAATAGCCGCAGGGACCGGATCAGCCAAGGCTGCCACCGTCGTAAATAATTCCTTCGCCGAGTTCTTAGCCAGGTTTATACGGTTAGTGTAGAAATCTTGTTTAGCCTTCCCCACCATTTTTTTATATGTTAGGAGACTTAGTTTCAGATGACTTCTGTCACTTTCCCTATATTCCTTCCGCCAGACCCTTTCCAATTTTTTACATTCCAGCTTGTGGTTTCTTAGTTACTCCGAGAACCACGGCGCTGAAGGTCGTGCTCTGGTCAGGAGGCGTAGCTTGGGTGGGGCAAGAAAATTACACGCTTTATCAATCCAACTAGTATGGGCGAGCGCCGCCGCTTCCACCTCTAATGGAAGGGGCTCCTTTGAGGAAAGCAAATAGTCTTCCAGGGCACTACCCTCAATTTTATTCCATGTCCTACACATCCTGGCCATTTTAGACGGGCACCCCCTACTTTGGGATTTAGGCACAGAGATGACAAATAGCAGTGCCCTATGATCCGACCAGGTAAGTGGTAAAGATTTAGTAAAGCCCAGAGTGGGGTGATTCGAAAAAATCCCATCTAGGGTATGGCCGACCTTATGTGTAGGACCACTAACCAGTTGTTTAAGCTGGGCCCCATCCATCAGATCAATAAGAGCATTGGTGTCTGCATCCATGAGGTTTTCTAAATGGAAGTTAAAGTCTCCCAAGACCGTAAAGTCCTTGGAGCACAGTCCTTCCTCCAGAATTCTACCTACAGAGTTCAGGAAAATGTTTTTAATACCCGGGGGTCTATAAACTAAGCATCCATTTGTGGAAAAGTAAATTTTGCCATGTTCTGTGTCCCTACGTGTCATCCATCATATGTTATGTGTGCATGATTAAATATGCATATGCATTCCCCATGTTCGATTCAAGACGCAATTATAGTTGTGTCCACCTCTAGTATGTCAGTTTCCAGTTCTCGTGAATACTACGTATATCAGGCCTATGTAAAGCTACGTTGCCACGTTTCTCAGTGTGCACGTTATTCTATTATAAAGTCCCCGTTTCTAGGCCTCAAAAGGGCCTGGACACCAGATTCAGCTCCTGTCTCCTGCAGCCCCGCTGAGGAGCGATACAGCCCCCACCTGTATCCTCGACCCTTCACTTACTTCCTGCCTCGCAGTGCCCGGCTCAGTCTGGCTCAGCCTCTGAGTCTGCCAAAAGTATGTTATAGTTCCAGTTATCAGTTCAGTCCTCCTTCTCTGCATTCCTAAGCTACTGAACTGCATCAATAGTTTCCGTCATTGTCTAGCCTTCACGTCTCCACGTTAGAGAAATACTGCATTTAATGGTCATTTAATATTCTTCATCACGCACTACATGTAGAATAATGCATGGTCCAGTCTTAGAATCAAGTTAGCCTTTCCTCTCCTGACTTCTAGTTTATATCAATATGTTCTCTAAACATCAGATACTAGATACTGTTTAGGTACATGTCGCCCTGACTCTCCAGACTTCAGTCTCTGCTCCTAGCACAGAGTTCATAGCCCCCAGCTTCTCCTAGTAACACGTCACTGCTAGTTTGCGCGCACCATCAGGTTAGAGGTCCCGGCTCCTTAGGTAGCCCCCTCCATGGTTTCCTCCCCATTCATGACATATTCTGTTACGTTTGCATCACATGTCTATGTATATGCCCAGTTACACCTACTTTCGCCCTTATCTTTCGCGACTGCTACGCGTCACACCTTCTGCTCCACCCACTGCTACGTCTACTGCAATGTAATGCTATGTGTTTGCGTTATGTATATATGCTCATGTATTGTTATTAAAAGTCAGCGCGCTCATCCCAGATCCAGCCCCAGCAGCTGCTGGGCCCTGTCATCCTATTCCTATGCAGGTTGTCCTGTTCCTGTCCTTATGCTGTATTAAACCTGCAAAACTCCTACTACCTCGAATCTTGACTCTTATTTATTGAGCTATCTGTTATGATATATGTCTAGTCAAAAAGAGAGGTATTATTTATTTATTTACCACATAATGGCGCCCGAATAGGGACTTGCCCTTTCCCCACGCGCCGGTGAAGCCACGCCGGCCCCCTGACCCTCTGCAGCCGTGACGGAACCATACCGTGCACCGGCAGATATTTCTGCTTCAAGTATCCCTCAGGCCCACGGAGGAGACGGAGGAGGCGGTCCAGCATCCAGACGAGGCGGTGGAGGAACGCGGTGAGTCCCGACCAGAGCCCAAGCCGAGAGTTCAAGGTCCGAGGTATCCGGAGGCCCACCCATAACTGAAGTCCGAAGTTCGTCGTCCGTCGTCGTAGCAGTCCAGTCCAGTCCGAGGCCTTCCGTTCTTGCTGCCCGGTGAGTACCGTTACTGGGGTGGTATCTAGACAGGGTCAATTTAATTGACTCTGGTCCGTGGGTTGGTGGTACACAGACTCACAAACGAAGTGTCCACTTCGGTGGATGCGGGTCCTGACGTGTCTCTTTATGAGACCGGTAAGTTCCGTACTGTTTCAGCAGTGCATCTAGTTCCTGTTCTAGTCAGTTCTGTTCTCGAGAAAATTCATGTATTCTGTGTTCTGTACTCCAGGTAGTATTCTGTTCGAACTGTTATTTTTAAATGTTCTTCATGTATTTTAATGTCGTGGTATGAATGGGGAATAAGTATCGTGTTTATTGTGTATTGTATTGTGTCTAGATTATAGTTCAGTCATGCCGCTCTTTTCGAAATTACGTCAGTTAAAAACTAGAAAGGGTCTGCTGGAAGCAGCAGTTCCAGTTCCGCCTAGGGACAGTCCAGGTCATTTTATGTATCAGAAGCATGGCATAAGCGCCATATTGTATCTAGATTTATGGGTAGAGTATACCAAACAGTTAGAAGAAAAGTATAGATGGCCCGTATCGGGTACATGGGATGCCGAATGCATCATGCGAGTAGAAGAAGCATTATGGAAAAAGAAAGCCAGACAGTCACAGAAAGATGCCATCGAGTTATGGCGCAAAGAAGCTCATAAAAGAACTGAAAAGGAAATCAGAAAGTCAGAATTAAGTAGAGAATCCTTAGAACGAGCACAAGAAAAAGAACTAATCGAGATAGGTGAACAAGTCAAAGCCGAACAGTCAGACAGACAGAGGCATGCCCTTATTAGGGGTATGTATCCTCTCCTTGCCGAGGGCTTGCCAAAAGCGACCCCAGAGGCATCCAGTAATTTCCCGCCACCATTAGTTCCGACCAAGCTACGTCACAAACAGACCGCAGCTGATATTTTCATTTCGTCCTATTTGGACGACACAGTCCCAGAATATGCAAATCCTGTTCCGCCAGTCCCTGTAAATCAGGCAATTCCCGCTCCTCCAGACACCGGAGTACCTGTTACGGTACCCCCGGTCCAGCCCGCCATACAAGTCCAGCCTGCATTTCCATTTCCCACTCTGCCAGGACGAAGAGCCTCAGTAGACGACTCTAGTTTAGGGGCCGCAGGAGGAGGTACTCCTCAAACCCCGCCGCCACACAAGCGTTTAACGACAGCCGAATTACATGCACAAGCGTCACAGCGTACGCCTAGACATCAGACTGTAGCAGAAATAAGAAAATCCCTTGCAGAATGCTGTTATGATCCAGTCCCAGGCGAGGATAATATGGTTTTATATTCATTCCGCGTAAGAAAGGTGGCCGAGTATCTAGTCACCTTACCGAATATGAAAGAAGATCTAGACAGAATGTATCGTTTCATCCGTACAGGGGATGATCCAGAAAGTATTAGCGAGGCCATGTCTCAAAGGAAGGCCGAGATCCAGCTCATGATATTAAAGTTTCTGATCAATTGTCTAATAAGAGAACAAGATTACCCGTCTAAAGATCCGGCTGAAATGAAAACCCTGACAAGGTGGAGTGATAATATAGCCGAGGGTAAGCACAAGACCGTCGGTGCTATGGAGAGTATGTACAAGAAAATCCGTAGAGAAATAATAAAGATACACGAACAACGTAAAGCAGCACAAGTAAGCGAGAAAGAAAGTAACTCTGATACTGAAGAGGTAGAGGACGAGAATCCCGCCAGAATAGCGTATGTAGGAAAATCTAGATTTCCAGATCGCCATTTACGCCTAGAACACAAGTCTATTTTTCATTCTCCAGCACCAGAACAAGGTTCTCTAGAACAAGTATTCCAAGCTACCGATCACATTCTGAAATCACGAATCGGTTACAGTGAGTTAAGTACCATGCATGAACAAGAACTAGCCCGATCAGCAGTCCGATGGATTACTGATTCTACCACTTTTCCAGACGAAATAGTGGCACAAATGTTTCTGAAAATGTCCCCAGCCGAGCAACGACTGGTGGGTATGTATATGATTCAGCACCTCATTACTTTGTATGAGGGTCAACACTCTGATCCAGGTCCGTTACATGATGTCCTGAACGAGTTACTCCAGTATAGATGGAAAGGTCTAGGTACCGATTTAATTAGTGTCATTCTAGAACAGCGTCACAAATATAGAACGTTTCTGAACCCGCATTTTGTTCATGTCTCACCCCCAGAAAGTAAACCATTTTACATGGAGAGACAGAATCCGTTACGAGAAGTCCACCCAGTCAGAGGAACGGGTGGCGAACTAGAACGAGTGTTTGTTTACACTCCGATTACAAAGATGGAACTCCTCGAGATGAAGAAATTAATTCCCTGTCATGACAAAGATCCAGCAGGGTTCCATAGAGAATTAAAAGACATGCTCCGTATGGGAGAATACACATATCCAGATATAATTAAAATGTTAAAGGTTCTGCTGCCCGCAGGGGTGTATGAAAAGCTCAAGGAAAAAGAATGGGAGGTGGGAGAGAAAAAGATCGATTGGGCAGTTCTAGAAGCTGAAGATAAGGCACGAGTACCAGGTACCGGTCTTGGAGCGAAATGTAAAGAATTACCAGAATTATTAATACAAGTTTTACCCAGATTATTGACAACTAGAAAAGAAGACTGGGATGCAATCTCAGCCTGTAAACAGAAGCAAGATGAGGATATTAGTGATTTTTATTCTAGATTTGAAAAATGTTTCAGCATCAACAGTGGCCTCAAGACAAGTAGTGAGTCATACCCTCACCTTTTTGTTACTAAATTAGTCGAGAATTCAAGCCCACAAATTAAAAATCGAGTTCTGAAAGTCGAAAGTACCTGGCAAGCTAATACTCCGTCCCAGATGTTGCAGATGCTCCAATACCACCAGAATAGAATCAGAGAAGAGCAAGAACACGAGAGAAAACGTATGAAAGACACGAAAATGAAAGTACTAGTTGCACAATCTGTTCCTCAAGACAGTCAGAAGAGGGGTCCGAATCAAGCCAGTCATCCTGCAGCTCCCGTTAAAGGGAACTGCAATTATTGTAAACAGCCAGGTCATTTTATAAATGAGTGTGCAGTTCTGAAACACAACATAGCTACTGGTAAGACTAAAGAAAGACCACGTCCGCCTAGACAAGAACAAGTTTCACAGATTCCTCAGCCACAGAATGCACCACAGACAGTTACCGCACCGCAGCCTATCGCTGCAACACAGCATGTTACATCGCAGATGTACCAGTATGCACAGTCTGAGTATCCAGAGTACCAGCAGTATTCATGAAACAGCCTAGAGAGGGAGGTAGGCTTGCCTCTCATCGAGATACCTGTAGATCAAGAAGGTCCCTATGTTCATAGTCAAGTATTAGGGAAAGACAGAAAGTTTTTGATCGATACAGGGGCAAGTAGGACCACAATTAGTCAAGCCGAAGTTCCAGGGGCTCCGCTCTCAGGCTCAAGAAATGTTTCCCTTGGTTTTTCAGGAAAACCTATCGTAAATGAGATTTCAAAGCCAGTTACTCTAGAAGTAGGTCCATTGTCCCGCACTACTGATCTGTTACTTACTAAGTCATGTCCAGAAAATCTATTAGGCATTAAGACACTGAAAGAGTTAGGTGCAGTTATATGCTGTTCCCCAGAGGGAATACGATTGTTCCTACGTGACTTCAAGGGTCACTATGTATTACGAGATTTTGATTCAAGACTGTCTAATGTTCCGCAGCACTTATGGGCGCAAGGTCCAACTGATGTTGGTTATATGCAAATCACACCCTATCGTGTGACTCTCAAGCCAGGTGTAGTGTTACCACGAATCAGACAGTACAGATTGCCACCTGAGGCTGTAGCAGCCTTATCCAAAATTATTGACGAGCTTATTGCTCAAGGAGTGGTTGTAGAAACTGACTCCAATGTATGTAATTCTCCGATCATTCCAGTCATGAAACGTACTGATCCAAATGCACCCCCAGTATATCGATTAGTGATTGACCTACGAGAGCTTAATAAATGTATTATTCCTCAGTACCCAGTTGTCCGAGACATCTCTTCCCTATTGACAGCCATTGATTCCGAAGCCACGTTCTTCACTGTCATAGACCTCAAGAACGCATTTTTCAGTGTTCCTATTCATCCAGACAGCCAGTTCCTTTTCGGATTTTGTTTAAATGGAAGGAGCTATATGTTTACACGAGCTCCTCAAGGTTTCACAGAAAGTCCTAGTATTTACAGTCAAGCACTCAAGAGACAACTAGACAACATTCACATGCCAACTGACACTGCCCTGCTCCAGTATGTCGATGATCTACTGATCACAGCCCGTTCTGAACGTGCTTGCGAGCAAGCATCCCTTACAGTTTTGTATTTTCTGGCCGAGATGGGGCACAAGGTGTCCCCTTCTAAGCTTCAATTCTGTGTCCAGCAAGTGGTCTACTTAGGACACTTGCTGTCCAAGAGGGGTAGGCAGTTGACACCAGACCGTATCCAGTTAATAGCGAGTCTTCCTCAGCCCAAGACCCAGAAGGAGGTACGTGCTTTTATCGGCCTCACTTCTTACTGCAGACAATGGATTCCCCAGTATGCATTTCTAGCCAAACCACTGATACAGTTAACGACACAGGAGGCAGCCGTATCGACTGTCCTCCCTTGGACATCTGAACATACACTTAGTTTCAATGAGTTAAAGAAAGCCCTATGCCAAGCTCCAGTTCTAGCGACACCGAACTACAGTAAGCCTTTTACACTTTTCGTTACTGAACGTGAAGGTACAGCATTATCTGTTCTCACACAAGATCAAGCAGGACAATACAAGCCCTGTGCTTATTTTTCGAGCACATTAGATCCTGTAGCCCAGGCTCTGCCTGCGTGCCTCAAGTCAGTTGCAGCCACAGCACTAGCTATCAGACAAAGTGATTCCATAGTCTTAGGACATACCTTGACAGTACAAGTTCCACATTCTGTGGAAGTTCTTTTAAACCGAACACAAACTCAGCACTTGACAATTGCACGTTTAACAGGTTATGAATTGACACTGTTCCAGCCACACATAGAAATCAGACGCTGCAACATCCTGAATCCTGCTACACTGTTACCATCAGTTAATTCAAATCCAGCCACACATGATTGCGTGGAAGTAGTTAACATTACGACAAAGCCAAGACAAGATCTGACAGATACTCCGTTACCAGACCCCGACCTGACACTTTATGTGGATGGTTCATGTATGAGAACTAGTACAGGAGAACTAGTCGCCGCGTATGCAGTGACTACTGACACTGAAGTTATTGAAACACACCGTATTGATACCCTGTCCGCTCAAGCAGCAGAGCTAGTTGCTCTGACACAAGCCTGCATACACGCCAAGAACTTGAAAGTTAATGTTTACACAGATTCACGTTACGCATTTGGAGTTGTACACGACTTCGGAGTGCTCTGGCAGGAGAGAGGTTTCATGACTTCTCATGGAACCAAGATTCAGCATGGTCTCCTTATTCAAGCTCTGTTAGATGCCATACACTTACCGACATCTATCGCTATCATGAAGTGCAAAGCACATACGAAAGTTACTGACATTATTTCCCAAGGTAATGATCTAGCAGATCGCACAGCCAAGCTTACAGCACAGACTCCAGACATTCAAGTTAATCCGACACAGACACATACTCCAGATCCGACTACATGTATGACAGTTAAGGACCCTACACAAGATGTCATAGATATCCAGTTACATGCTACTCCTGAAGAAATCAAGAAATGGTCCGAACAAGGAGGGGTCCAGACAGATCAAGGATGGTTAACGAAGGGTAGAGCCACATGGTTTCTCCCCGACTCTATGGTTCAAGTCATTATTAATACCGCACATAGTCCAGCACATTTAGGAGAAAAAGCTATGTTAGACAGTATCCAGAACATTTGGTTCAACAAGCATTTACGAGCTGCAGCCAAGCAGAAAGTCCGTACCTGTATGATATGTTGTCAGTTTAATCCAGGTAAAAGTGTCCCGGTGGAACAAGGTGGATTCCAGCCCCCTGACCACCCTTTTGAAGTCCTCCAGATGGATTATATTCAGATGGAGCGATGTCGAGGTTTCAAGTATGTCCTTGTAGTTGTATGCGCTTTGTCCAGGTGGACAGAAGCATATCCAGTCCCAGATTACACAGCCGCGACCACTGCCAAGCAGTTGGTTCGTGAGTTCTTCCCCCGTTATGGACTCCCTAGAGTCGTATATTCTGACAACGGTCAGCCATTCTCATCCGAACTCATGAAGCATGTTTCCCTTTTGTTAGGGTACCAGTGGAAGTTCCATTGTGTACGCCATCCTGAAGCAGCCGGTCTCGTAGAGAGACATAACCAGACTCTGAAAATCCGTATTGCAAAAGTGTGTAAAGAAAAAGGTGTGGACTGGCTAGTAGCTCTGCCAGTCGCTTTATTTTATATGCGCATGGTCGCACATTCCAGATCAGGTCTGTCCCCGTATGAGGTCGTTTTCGTCCGCCCCCCTAACATGTGGGGTACTCCTAGACCCCGAAGTATTACCGATGTTTCAAGTAATATGCTGACAGATTACCTAGCTTCCTTGATGTCTGCCCTCAACTCTTGTCGTTCACAGGTTGCCGCCGCATTTCCAGACAATACCGAGGTGGCACCGCACGAAATCGTTCCAGGATCCATGGTGATGGTCCGCAACTTTGACAGATCAAGTCCGCTGGAGCCTCGTTGGAAAGAGCCCCGACAGGTCCTCCTCACCACCCGTACAGCCGTGAAGTTGGAACGACGCAAAGGCTGGGTGCACCTTTCTCATATTAAACTTTTTAATGGACTGAAACCCGTCTTAAAGAACATTTCCCAGGATTTGAAGGATTGCCAAAGCATTGTTCTCAAGGACTGTCCCGCAAAATACATTGCTACAACCCCTCCCCTGTTAGAGAAAACTCCGCAACAGGAGTACAAGCTAAAACTCCGGTCTAGTAAAATAAGTCAGTCAGTTTGATTGTCTAAGTCCTCCCCTAGGTGAAACGGTTAGACTGTTTCTGACATGTATAAAATAGACCCCCATAGTGAGAGAGTTAGTCAAAACTCAATCCGATGTATTGTTTTTCTATGTTTCATATTGTTTCTTAGCATTATGATTTCCTGCACCAGTTATGCATTTTTCTTGTATTTCCCAGTTCTTCATGTAAATAAGTCTGCTAATGCTACAGTAGAGCACACGTTTAGTGATCTGCCTCCTCATGAACTCTCTTACCGCCTCGCCATGCGAAATAACTCATTCATCCGCATGTTACATTACTCACACCAGACCAGCAATGCCACTAATTGTTGGGTGTGTGGTCGACTCCCCCCTTTCCAGACATCGAAGGGAGTTCTGCCACTTTTTCCTTATCCATTCTCATATAATGGTTCGTGTGGAGCATGGTCCACGTTAACGTCATCCTCAACAGATATGTCTTTTCTTAACAGTACATGTTTTCCAGACAAGCAAGGTCTCCCCCACAGAACAGGTTTAGATCTAGAAAATGAAGTGTATAATTTAGGTAACTATTCGTCGAATTTCATGGTCCTGAATGTTCAGTCTGATACTACTCCAGACTTACCTGCTATTTCAGTACTACCAGTCAGAGGCGAATTATGTGTCCGAAATAAGGGTTCTATACACGTAGGACATAGTGATTGTACTACTATTGTCAAGTATAGTGACAGTGGGAAATCTATTTTCAAAGCTTCACGTCATTCTTATTTTATTTGTGGTCAAACCGCATATGTTCGTCTGCCCCTCGATTGGGAGGGAACCTGTTACATTGCCTTCCTACTGCCACCAGTTTTCCTAGCCCCACCTGATTATCATAGAAACACACATCTAGTACACATTAGACATAAAAGGGAGTCCCCAATTGTCGATTATACTGAAACTGCTCTAGAACAGTATACAGATTTCAACAGAGGTTTCTTTTTCTTTATAGGAACTATCCAGAATAGTAAGCTAATCCGTAGGTTAACCAGAACCCTCGAAGCTGTAGTAAATGAGACTGCCTCTGCTCTAGGTAACTTAACTGAAGAGCAATCTGCCATGAGATTTGTCGTTTTACAGAATCGTCTCGTCCTTGACGTCATACTGGCCGATAGGGGCGGGGCCTGTAGAGTCATCGGATCTAGTTGCTGCATTTTCATTCCAAATAACGCGCCGTCTGTTTATTCAGCTATAACCAGACTCCATAAAATTGCCCATCTGTTACACCAAGATCCAGGCACCTGGACATGGTCCGGTTGGTTCTGGAATATAATTTCCGCATGGGGATGGAAAATATTGTCCTTTCTAGGTATTGCAGTAGCGATCATATTTAGCTGCTGCCTCTGTATACAATGTGGCCCTGCGATTTGCGGCATTTGTGCTACCTCTTGTATTCCTAGTCCCAAGCCCCGTTCTAAATCCCGTTCCAGGATAATTCGAGACGAGCAAATGATACTGTATGAAATGATAGATGGTATCATGAATATTGATGTTTCCTGATGGAAACGTAGTGACAAGGAGGGAATGTGGAAAAGTAAATTTTGCCATGTTCTGTGTCCCTACGTGTCATCCATCATATGTTATGTGTGCATGATTAAATATGCATATGCATTCCCCATGTTCGATTCAAGACGCAATTATAGTTGTGTCCACCTCTAGTATGTCAGTTTCCAGTTCTCGTGAATACTACGTATATCAGGCCTATGTAAAGCTACGTTGCCACGTTTCTCAGTGTGCACTTTATTCTATTATAAAGTCCCCGTTTCTAGGCCTCAAAAGGGCCTGGACACCAGATTCAGCTCCTGTCTCCTGCAGCCCCGCTGAGGAGCGATACAGCCCCCACCTGTATCCTCGACCCTTCACTTACTTCCTGCCTCGCAGTGCCCGGCTCAGTCTGGCTCAGCCTCTGAGTCTGCCAAAAGTATGTTATAGTTCCAGTTATCAGTTCAGTCCTCCTTCTCTGCATTCCTAAGCTACTGAACTGCATCAATAGTTTCCGTCATTGTCTAGCCTTCACGTCTCCATGTTAGAGAAATACTGCATTTAATGGTCATTTAATATTCTTCATCACGCACTACATGTAGAATAATGCATGGTCCAGTCTTAGAATCAAGTTAGCCTTTCCTCTCCTGACTTCTAGTTTATATCAATATGTTCTCTAAACATCAGATACTAGATACTGTTTAGGTACATGTCGCCCTGACTCTCCAGACTTCAGTCTCTGCTCCTAGCACAGAGTTCATAGCCCCCAGCTTCTCCTAGTAACACGTCACTGCTAGTTTGCGCGCACCATCAGGTTAGAGGTCCCGGCTCCTTAGGTAGCCCCCTCCATGGTTTCCGCCCCATTCATGACATATTCTGTTACGTTTGCATCACATGTCTATGTATACGCCCAGTTACACCTACTTTCGCCCTTATCTTTCGCGACTGCTACGCGTCACACCTTCTGCTCCACCCACTGCTACGTCTACTGCAATGTAATGCTATGTGTTTGCGTTATGTATATATGCTCATGTATTGTTATTAAAAGTCAGCGCGCTCATCCCAGATCCAGCCCCAGCAGCTGCTGGGCCCTGTCATCCTATTCCTATGCAGGTTGTCCTGTTCCTGTCCTTATGCTGTATTAAACCTGCAAAACTCCTACTACCTCGAATCTTGACTCTTATTTATTGAGCTATCTGTTATGATATATGTCTAGTCAAAAAGAGAGGTATTATTTATTTATTTACCACACATTAAATGAATGATGGTTGCCTAAAGTAAAGTTAAAAGCTACCTCTTCACAGCCATCCACAGTCAATGGGTGAAAGAGAGCGTTAAGAGAGTCATGATAAATAACTGCCAGACCTCCGCCTTTCCTCAGTGGCCGGTCTCTCGTAAAGGTAAGGTAACCTGGGGGAGTGGCTTTTACTAGGTCTGGGCCGGAAGCAGCGTCCGTCCAGGACTCAGTCACAAAAGCAATTTTAATATTTTCTTCCTGAATTAACAGCGCACACTTCAAACTGTGTTTTACCAACGATCTAGCATTCACCAGGAGGCACTCAAAGGTAGATTCCACGGCTTTAAATGCTAATTAGGAATTAGCATTTAAAAAACCTTTGAAATTCACTCAATAAACTATAAGTTTTAGGGGTGTTATAGTTAGCTGGACATTTCACTCATACAAAACCATTGAAATTGCTCCTATATAGTTAGTTGTACTAACTATATTTCGCGCATCCGCAATCCACTGCTGATGATGTCACATATTACATCATTCATGACATGGTCAGTGACATCACTGATGACATCTCAAATGACATCACTGATGACATCACTGATGACATCATCCACGTGACAATCACATACACCTTTTAATACACTAGTAAAATCTTTCATCACTCTTTGTAAAATACAGAGTATCATATTTGAATCCATTGACAGCAATAGAAGTATCTAAAAACCCACTCAGTGATTCCTAGATGTATACACACATCTAATCACTTACCTGTAGATTCACTCATACATGCTGTCAATGAACAATAGAACACTATCAAAAATACTTATACACCTATATCGACATTACACACCAGCACACAACCTATTCACATATGAAGTTATCCTACTCACTTATGCAAACAATGGATCATACTTACATACTTACTTAGCTACACATTTATACAAACACCACTTCATCTATTCATTTACATAGTAAGTCATACTTAGTGTATTATAAAATCATTATTACAAGAATACAGTCATCCATATAGTCACTTACACAATCATTGAGTCTTATGAATACTTATTTATATACAACAACTGACACATACACTGCCTTTTATTTTTCTACTTTGTTGGACATGTACCATTGAGAAATATATTTGCTCATCACCACACCCATAAAGATATTCACTCACCCAAACAACTGTTAGAACATGTAGTTTTAACTTCATATATTTACTGAATCAACTATTCACACATCTTTTGGCAGTCACACACCCCCCACCGAACCACACACACATTCACTCTCCCATACAAATACTCAGTCAACTAATTAATAACTAATATAGACTTTCACATAGCTAGTAACCAACTGGAGAACCAGTTTACACAACAACTGACAAAGTGATACAGATATTCACACAGTTTAGTCACTATCCACTATATTTAGTGAGACACTATATATTGTTAAAGTAAACAGTCAATTACATTGCTACTAAGTCCTCCATCAAATATTTATTTTTATATATCCACTCATTCTTCAATGCAAATTGCTATATATATAATGCATATTTAAATAACGAAGCAAACCGCATTCACTGGAAGATGTCATCAGTGATGTCATTTGAGATGTCATCAGTGATGTCACTGAAACCTATGTTTTTTTTCAGTGAATTTCAAAGGTTTTTTATATGCTAATTCCTAACTGTATAAGGCCTGAAACCTATGGTTTTTTCAGTGAATATATATATATATATATATATATATTCACTGAAAAAACCATAGGTTATAGACCATATATAGTTAGGAATTAGCATTTAAAAAACCTTATTTTACTCACACAAAACCATTGAAATTCCATATATAGTTAGTTGCACTAACTATATATTGCGCACCCGCAATCCACTGCTGATCATGTCACATATTACATCATTCATGACATGGTCAGTGACATCACTGATGACATCACTGATGACATCTCAAATGACATCACTGATGACATCACTGATGACATCTCATTTGACATCATTCTTGTGCTAATACGATAAACCTCTTCAGACTCTAATATAACCTTAGATACACTCAGTGTATACAGACACTCACACACTGCCACTCATCCATGGAGTTACTCACACACCCAGTCAGTCATGCAAAGAAACAATCTCACCTCCATTTCTTCAACTATACAGTTAAACACACCTTACTTATTGAAACATATACTAACACATATTTACTCTCTTATACAATCCCTGATACAAGTTCACAATGATCGATACAACCACTCACTCATTCAGTGGCTCTCATGCACAGTTATTTATATATGCCAACTCTCACATGTACTGTGTTTTACATATGTACTTACTATGACATGTAGCATTGAGATATCCATTCACTCATCAATACACTCATGCACACAGTCAACTGCCCATGTAGCTGTTTCCACATGCACTCTTGAACTCATACACCTAGTGAATAAACTGCTCACACATCTATGCATAGAGTCTCACACCTTCCAGCCACCCCCACACAAACTCAATCTCCCATAGAAATACTTGGGCAACCAATTAATAACACATATAGCCTCTCGTATAGCTAATGATCAACACATGCAGCAGTTTACAGAACAACAGACATAATGATGCACAAATTAAGACAGTTTAGTCACTAACCCATGCATTCAGTGAGACACATTTAATCACTCACTCATACAGTCAGTCATGCACCTACTAAATCCTTCATCCAGACACTTATACATCCACTCAAGACATATTTTAACTTTACAGAAAAATACAGTCACTGGATGTTGTCATCAGTGATGTCATCAGTGATGTCATTTGAGATGTCATCAGTGATGTCATCAGTGATGTCACTGACCATGTCATGAATGATGTAATATGTGACATGATCAGCAGTGGATTGCGGGTGCGCAATATATAGTTAGTGCAACTATATATATATAAATATATATATATATATATATATATATATAAATATATATATATATATATATATATATATATATATATATATATATATCACCGAAAAAACCATAGGTATAGACCATATATAGTTAGGAATTAGCATTTATAAAACCTTATTTTACTGACACAAAACCATTGAAATTCGCATATATAGTTAGTTGCACTAACTATATATTTCGCGCACCCGCAATCACATATTACATCATTCATGACATGGTCAGTGACATCACTGATGACATCACTGATGACATCTCAAATGACATCACTGATGACATCACTGATGACATCTCATTTGACATGACTGATCACATCACTGATGACATCATTCATGTGATAATACGATGAACTTCTTCAGACTCTAATATAACCTTATATACACTCAGTGTAAACAGACACTCACAGAGTGTCACTCATCCATGGAGTTACTCACACACCTAGTCAGTCATGCAAAGAATCAATCACACCTCCATTTCCTCAACTATACAGTTATACACACCTTACTTATTCAAACAGATACTAACACGTATTTACTCTCTTATACAATCCCTGATACAATTTCAGAATGATCCATACAGCCACTCACACATTCACTGGCTCTTATGCACAATTATTTATATATGTCAACTCTCACATATACTGTGTTTTACATATGTTCTTACTTTGACATGTAGCACTGAGATATCCATTCACTCACCAATACACTCATGCACACAGTCAACCGCCCATACAGCTGTTTCCACATGCACTTTTGAACCCATACATCTAGTGAATCAACTGCTCACACATCTATGCACAGTCATACACCTCCCAACCACCCACACACACACTCAGTCTCCCATACAAATACTTGGGCAACCAATCAATAACCCATATAGTTACTCATATAGCTACTGATCAACACATGCAGCAGTTTACAAAACAACAGACATAATGATGCACAAATTAAGACAGTTTAGTCACTAACCCATGCACTCAGTGAGACACATTTAATCACTCACTCATACAGTCAGTCATGCACCTACTAAATCCTTCATCCAGACACTTATACATCCACTCATTCTTCAATATGTAAGACATATTTAAACTTTACAGAAACATACAGACACTGGATGTTGATATCAGTGATGTCATCAGTGATGTCATTTGAGATGTCATCAGTGATGTCATCAGTGATGTCACTGACCATGTCATGAATGATGTAATATGTGACATCATCAGCAGTGGATTGCGGGTGCGCGAAATATATAGTTAGTGCAACTAACTATATATGCGAATTTCAATGGTTTTGTGTCAGTAAAATAAGGTTTTATAAATGCTAATTCCTAACTATATATGGTCTATACCTATGGTTTTTTCGGTGATATATATATATATATATATATATTATCACAACCTCCGTCTGGTGAAGCCGCCGCTCCACCACTACCAATTTCTTAGCAGCTCCTCGTCGAGGACGAAAAAGAACAAACCCTTCTTGTTTGAATTTCAGTGGATTTATTTCATAAAGTTAACCCAGCAAGTCCGCATGACGCGTTTCGCCTCCAACACGAGGCTTGGTCACATGATAGCGTCACGGAAGAAAAACAGGATATTTAAGCATTTACAACTGGCGGAACAGGAGGAGTCAACTGATCTCACTCCTACGTTTTAATTTAACTCTTGCTTCTCCAGTGCAATGCAAATTTTATGAGTGCAAATACGCAAGTGCAAAAAAGATAAAGGGCACAGTGCCCATCATAATAGGGTAAATACGATTCAAATTTCGTGCTCCGATCACACACTATTCCATACAAAGTTTTTATACAAAGTTTTTAAAAAACCCCACAGTTCTGTACATAAAACAACTTAATATATATACACACTCCCATCTAATTATATATATACATTCAACTAGTTGCTATCAAAAATATATACTCTATAATACAAAACTACAAAAATATACATCTATAATAAATATATACATTTTCACATAATTTTATAATATATACATTTCCCAAATATCCAATGGAAAACTTTAAAAAAATATATACTCTCATTCTATTTATACCTGTGTATGTATGTTTATCTAATTGTTGATCAGAACACTGTTGACAAATCATGTCGACCAGCAACCATAATGCACATTAGCTGGTCAGTCAAGTATTCTCCCCCTTCTTATTATTCTTATCCATTCTCATAATCATTTGCTATACTCCTATCTACACAGGAGAAATGTCCACTCAGTTGTATATCCTGTGTATGACCCACACCTTACAGTGACTACCAACAAAATCTGTAAAAAATCAAAAAATCACCAAAAAGAAAAAACACTCTTTCTTTTAAAATCTATTCATTTTCAATGAGTCAATAGGGGGAAGGACTTATTCTGACACATTCCTACCACCACCCCTGTGGACCTTCATGACACCAGTATCCCAATTCTTATTTGACCTATTTCCAAATGTATCAATATGCTTTTATCAGAGTATTTCAAAGATTCATTTCGCATGATATATCTAACTGAACGAAATATATATGGAAACAACCAGAATTGGAGCGGATCCGAAGGCACTACAGGCAAGTGTATAAATCTTCACTCGCGTTCATGCCATTCGGAGTCTTGCTGTCCAATTCCAGTATATACCTCGTCTCCAAAGCTCTTAACTTGGCATTCCTATCCCCCCCTCGCTTTAGCGGAGGGACACAGTCAATGGCATAATATTGTAACAAGGCAGCATCACTGTTATGTTTAGCTTCAAAGTGGCGAGCCACCGGATAGCTCTGATCTTTCCCCACAATTGCCCTAATATGCTGAAGAACTCGTTTATGTACGGGCAACCGAGTACTCCCTACATAACGGAGGGCACATGGGCATTGCAGTACATAGACTGCAAAGTCTGTTTTGCAAGACATCCTTTTCTTAATTTTTACCGGCTCTTTTCTGAAAGGTACATTGTACTGCGTTTTACTGCAGCCATGCTTACAGGCCTTGCATACAGCACATTTTTTAAAACCTCCTCCCAATGCCCCCCATGTGTCGGAGACTCGTTTTGGACCAACTTATCAGCCATGGATCCAGACCTTCTGAAAGTTATTTGTGGTTTGCCATGTATATATCTACCAATAACAGGATCCCCTGTTATTAGATTCCAGTTCTTGTAGAATATCTTGCGAATCTCCTTATGTTGCCTACAGTATTTTACAATCACCCTGGGTTCGATCACCAGGTTGTCAGTCACTTCAGTAGAGGGACCTTTCCTGGCCCTTACTGCAAGCGCTTCCTGCCGGGGAATTGCATTGGCTCGATTTGTTGCTCTTAAGATGGTTTTTAACGAGTACCCACGTAACAGGAAGCGATCTCTACTTTCCTCTTGTGCCTTTATGCAGTCCGCATCCAGACTACAAATTCGCCTAATCCGCAGCATCTCCCCAAAGGGGATGCTGCTGATTAAGTGCTGAGGATGATGACTTGACGCGTGTAAAACGGTGTTGCCCGCCGTAGGCTTTCTGTGCATTCTTGTGGCTATACCTGACCCTGTGACAAACACTTCTGTATCCAGGAAGGCGACGGATTTGGAATCGATATTTGAAGTAAACATCAAATTTATACCATTGTTATTTAAAGTTACCACAAAATCTGACGCCTCCTGCTCCGTACCACGCCACATAAAGAACAAATCATCTATGTACCGTAAGTACAGAACCACATGCTTCTTCATTATGTCATTTAGCGTGCCCCATAGGACCTGCTCCTCCCAAAGCCCCATGTGCAAGCACGCTAGACTCGGAGAGAAGCAGGCCCCCATTGCTACGCCCCTGATCTGTTGGTATACCTGGTTATCAAATAAGAAGAAGTTTTGTTCCAAACACAGTTCAATCATAGCCAACAACATCTTGTTATGCACTGCAAAATTTAAAGGTCTCTGATTTAGAAAGAATCCCACCGCTCTTAAACCATCTGCATGTTTGATTGATGTATACAATGACGAAACATCTAACGTCATCAACAAACAATTTTCCTGCCATGCCACCTGATTCAATTTCCTGATAAAGTCAGACGTATCCTGGACATATGACTTTAAACCTTTTACCCAGTCCTGTAAGAAAAAGTCGATGTAGCGCGAAATGTTCTCAGTGGCGCTATTAATTGCCGAAATAATTGGCCGACCTGGTGGAAAATTAATGTCCTTGTGCACTTTCGGTATAAGATAAAATGCCGGGATTACAGGATAGTCATTTTTCATGAACTTGTGCTCTTCCATGGATATCAATTTAGCACTTCTCCATGCCATCAACTTTGAGTTGAGATGCTCCCATGCAGCCTTGACTATAGTGATGTTACTCTTTCTATAACATGTAGTGTCAAGCAGCTGTTTTTCCGCTTCCGCCACATACAACTCCCGAGGCCATAAAACGATGTTCCCGCCTTTATCGGCCTGGCGCACAATTACATCAAATCTGCTCCCAAGTTTGGTGATTAAACTTTGGTAGCATTGATTTTTCTTGTCGATGACTCTATTTCTTTTATTTGTGGCTATGTAGAGTTGCTTAAGATCCTTTGTCACAAGTTCATGATATACCTCCAAGTTGTCGTGCACCATGACAGGCAAAAAGGTTGATTTAGGTTTGAAAGGTGTTTGGCTTATGGCACAGTCTTCAGAGGAAATAACCAAGGGAACGTCCATGATATTTGAATTTTTTGAATATTTATATATATATAGTTGCACTAACTATATATTGCGCACCCGCAATCCACTGCTGATCATGTCACATATTACATCATTCATGACATGGTCAGTGACATCACTGATGACATCACTGATGACATCTCAAATGACATCACTGATGACATCACTGATGACAACATCCAGTGACTGTATTTTTCTGTAAAGTTAAAATATGTCTTGAGTGGATGTATAAGTGTCTGGATGAAGGATTTAGTAGGTGCATGACTGACTGTATGAGTGAGTGATTAAATGTGTCTCACTGAATGCATGGGTTAGTGACTAAACTGTCTTAATTTGTGCATCATTATGTCTGTTGTTCTGTAAACTGCTGCATGTGTTGATCATTAGCTATACGAGAGGCTATATGTGTTATTAATTGGTTGCCCAAGTATTTCTATGGGAGATTGAGTTTGTGTGGGGGTGGCTGGAAGGTGTGAGACTCTATGCATAGATGTGTGAGCAGTTTATTCACTAGGTGTATGAGTTCAAGAGTGCATGTGGAAACAGCTACATGGGCAGTTGACTGTGTGCATGAGTGTATTGATGAGTGAATGGATATCTCAATGCTACATGTCATAGTAAGTACATATGTAAAACACAGTACATGTGAGAGTTGGCATATATAAATAACTGTGCATGAGAGCCACTGAATGAGTGAGTGGTTGTATCGATCATTGTGAACTTGTATCAGGGATTGTATAAGAGAGTAAATATGTGTTAGTATATGTTTCAATAAGTAAGGTGTGTTTAACTGTATAGTTGAAGAAATGGAGGTGAGATTGTTTCTTTGCATGACTGACTGGGTGTGTGAGTAACTCCATGGATGAGTGGCAGTGTGTGAGTGTCTGTATACACTGAGTGTATCTAAGGTTATATTAGAGTCTGAAGAGGTTTATCGTATTAGCACAAGAATGATGTCAAATGAGATGTCATCAGTGATGTCATCAGTGATGTCATTTGAGATGTCATCAGTGATGTCATCAGTGATGTCACTGACCATGTCATGAATGATGTAATATGTGACATGATCAGCAGTGGATTGCGGGTGCGCAATATATAGTTAGTGCAACTAACTATATATGGAATTTCAATGGTTTTGTGTGAGTAAAATAAGGTTTTTTAAATGCTAATTCCTAACTATATATGGTCTATAACCTATGGTTTTTTCAGTGAATTTTCAAGGTTTTGTAAATGCTAATTCCTAACTATATATGGTCTATAACCTATGGTTTTTTCAGTGAATTTCAATGGTTTTTTAATAGCAAATATCATAAGCTGTCGAATGTCAAGTACGTGGTAAGTAAAAACATTTTCGTGTTTATGCACACTGATCTGCTTTGAATGCTGCCCCCCACCCCTCATTTCTATTAGGAGTACTCTCTCTTTGCAGATAGTGAAGGGTAGTTAACGCAGCCCTTTGCCCCCTTTGTAATCCGTCGTGCCTGCTTCTCTCTCCATTTGATTGATTGTTCTCTTTGGTTCATTCTCTATTTACAAACAAGCACAGAGTCGCAATACTCTGTTTAGTCTTTGCAGATAGCGAAAAATCGTGTAAAAAAACAAAAGGAATCGAGCAAAATCAGTAGGCCACTAATGGGATCTCTTTTTGACCTCGCTAAAATAGAAACATTAGGAACAACCTGTTGAAAATAGCAATGCGTATGTACATAAGCGGCGTTCATTTGTGTTCACAGTACCCCTTGTTGATTGTTTCAATCGAGCATTGAATTGTTCGAAGTTAATTCTCTTAAGGATCTTCTCTACCTGCAAACGAGGAAGAATAGGAATATTCTCTCTCCCTTTGCAGATAGTGAAGGGTAGGTAACGCAAGCCTTTAACACGTCGTACCTATTTCATTCCTCATTGATTGATTGATTGTCCGAACATTGACTGTTTGGGAATTAGTTCTTTTTGGAGGTATTCCCTGTTTGCAAATAAACGTAGGAAAATCTTTGCAAGTAGTGAAAGGGTACGTAATGCGGACCTTTCTCCCCCGTTGTAATCTGTCATGCCTATCTACTCCCCACTGATTGATGCACCTTTTTCACCCGGACCATTTACTAGAGATACGTCATCTGGCCCGACCAGAGAGCACCCCTAGTGAAAAGGACATATGCAATAATAACGAAGTGATCACTGTATCCTGTTAACAGAAACTTTACCATGAAACAACCTGGAAAGAAAAAAATAGGAAAACGAAAATCAGTAGGCCACTGATGAACATGAACTTTTATTAAACAACGAACAAAGAAACGATAACATAACGTAATGATAAAACCTATTAATGTCCTAGAAACAAGAAAACGTTAAAATATGCCAGTGGTGAGAGACCAGAAAAACAGTAAGAGAAACCAAATCACCCCTCGCTGTCCCACCGCCTGCCACGCCAAAAAAATTGATAGACTAGGGAAAATGCAAGTCAGTAGAACATCCGCCCCCACTCTGGAAACTTCCAAGGTGGGGCAGGGTTCCGGCTACGCCCAGCCGGGAGCAGCCCATATAAGGCAGGTCCTGCAGCCACGCCTCGGCAAGGAGATCCTAACGTAGGGTGTAGCCGGAGGAGAGGCCGAGGCCAGCGGGACCCGGCCAGGGGATTGCCTTTACAACGCTGAACAGTTGCAGGGGGGGGGGAATGTCTCCTCGACCCTCCCCTCTCTCTCCCAGTCCGGCCGCGGTGGCCCTTGAGAGTTGCAGGTAGTCCCGCCACATGCTCTTCCGGTCCGGCCACCAACGGTCGGGGGGCCGAGGCCGACGGGATCCGGCTGCAGCCGATAAACCAAGAAACCCGTTCATGGGGCCAGAGCCAGGGGCGTCCGGCCGACATCCACCGGAAGCCCGGCCCGAAGACGGACGGGACACTTCTTTCTTTTATAATGGCTGCGACAACACTGGGGGGGGATGTCTTGCACATGCCTCCGACCCCCCCCCCCCTCGTCCTCATCGCCTGGTCCGGCCATAACAAATCTCAAGCGAGACGCCGTGGGGTGCACTGGGAGGGAGAGACGGTGCGAACAGGCCTCTCCTGCCTCCCCAGGTGGAGGCTTCCCAGCTGCACCCTCAGCGCTCCAGGCGCCCGGAAAAGGGTTCTTCCACTGTGGCCATGCTGCAACGTCTCGCCCGGCAGGGTGGAGCCCGTCCGCTCATGTGACCCCGCGATCGCCGGTAGCTGCCGAACTCTCAAAATGGTGGTCGACCTGGCAAGAGCGGGCCCAGCATAAAGAAATGGCCCGGTCACTGGTTGACTCCACCACCGTAGTCCTCCACGACCTTGAAAATTCTAGAGGAGCCGCGGGAGTCTCCGACCCCCGATGGGGAATGACTGCCATGATCGCCCGTGGAGTGACGAAACTGTATCCGCGGGACGTCGGCGCTCCCATGCTGGCGCCAGCCTCACTTTGAATTACTAGAATCCTGCAGACCTCACTTCCGGTGAAAGCACAGTGTGACCCGGTAGGAAAAATTATTGCACCCCCTCCCCTTTTTGACTGATAGTTCAAACCACCGATCCTTTCCTTTGCCCTTTTAACGGAACTTTGGACTGCCTCCCCCTCTTTTACATTTTCTAGAGAAAACAAAACATTAACCACTACATTAGCATAGCAGTTGACACCAGAACTGTTTTCAAATTGAAAACCAACAACATCTTCAACAGAATCCTTTTTGTTTCTGCTGTGACCCTGCTACAGCACAGGCATTGTCCCCAGCAGTAATTCTGCAATGCCGGTAAGAATAGCTGTGGTGCCTACTGGACTCACTCACCCCCGCGGCGCCCCACGCCGTTTTTTGCTGGGCGGCAACTTACTAGACATCACTTTCGTGCCATCTAGATTTCAGCGCGTTCTGCTGCCTTGGAACTATTCGCACAACAGACCGCTACTGACAAGAATATTTCATTATTGGTGCTGTCAATTTCAATAAATCTATTGGATAATTCAAAAGAAATTGCCACGGTCTCTTCGTTGTTTAAATGTTTTTACTGTTTTTGTTTTCTTGTATATATTTATATGTTATTAAAGTTTTATATTCCTACTACTTTGTTGGAGTGCTATATATTTTTAATGTGACACATAATTGTAAAAACTTTGATGTACAAAGAGTCATTCCTGGAATCTTCCGCTTCAGGCTCGGTCCCCTCCCCAATCACAATACAGGATGGTTTTCAGATAGTAGGAACACGTGTGGTGTGACGGATCTCATCGGGTGTGGGCCTTGATCTACTATAACTCCTTTGAAGAGGGGTGATTCTTTACAGCTGGGGCCATAAACTACATCTGCAGGGCTAGCTGATAGCCTGGACAATCGGACACAGAGAAAGAGGAGTGTCAGAGGGTGCGGTAGTGAATAGGGCGAAAGGGAGGTGTCGGGCGGGCACAGAGTGTGATTCTCAGGGAAGAGCAGCGCAGATGGGGGGAGGTTTATTGCCCATGCATAAGACAGAGAGCGGTGGTGACCAGTGCCTAGGGAAGATGCTTGCGTGGGTGAGGAGCCATGCTACGAATCGACAGCGTGCAGAGAGTGGGTCTGGTCAAGACATCTAAAATGGCTGCCGTGCACGACAAAAGTGTGGCATTTCAAAAAAGGCAAGATGGCGCAGACAATGTTTTTCAACACTTCCTCATTTCCTTCGAATCGAACGTTAACAGACGTTGGGGCATATTACCAAAGTTAAGCGATATTTATCGCTAACGATGCTTACCAACCAATTTTTTACCACTAAGCATCGTCAGAAATTATCGAAGATAAACCTTGCTATTATCAAGGTTTATCGCAAATGCGATAATAAACGGCCGCAATGCATGAATATCGCTAAAAACTCAGCGATATTCATGCATTACCGAGCTAATGCTCTTAGCCATGTTATCCACCTCCCATTGGATAACATGGCTAAGAACTGCTCAGGGCAGGTGTTACTATTTGGAGATATTCGCGCTTAGCGCGAATATCTCCAAAAGTTGGTAATAGGAGATAGATATCTTGCATGTTGTAATGCAAGTTATTGTGGTATATGGAACTCATACCATAATCTCTCAGGAAAGCAGAAACATCCTTTTGGGACCGCCTAAAAAGGCCTAGGGGGTGAGGAGTACTCTACTTTGCCCCCTTTTCACGTTCCGAACTATTTTATTTTACTCTCTTCTGTAATTACACAAAATAACAGCGATAAGATGCATCGGAGACACACAGTGAGAGAAAGGAGGCCGGAGATGAAGAAGAGATGTCAAATACACATTGGAGATAATATAGTGGCAGAAGGCAAGTAAATATGAGTAAACTTACCATGTAACATAAAAATGTTGCACTCTATACTATAAGTCTCATTTTATACTACAATCACTTCGCTACAACCTCATAAATTAAAAATAAAAATGAATAATGTCTCAAACAATTTTTGATTTCTAAATATAAATTTATTCTTCAGAATTTTCTAAATTTGAAAGAACTAGTAACATGTCCTCATCAGCAATGTCCTCATTAAAAGTCTCCAATGATGATTCTTGTAACTCTATGGTCTCCAAACACTCGATAAATTCGCCATCAAGAGATTGATCAAAAAAATCATTCAAGTCATCTCCTCCTTGTGACAATATTTCATTATTGGTGCTGTCAATTTCAATCAATGTAGTGGAATCATTCAAGTCATCTTCTCGTGACAATATTTCATTATTGGTGCTCTCAATTTCAATCAATGTAGTGGAATCATTCAAGTCATCTCCTCCTTGTGACAATATTTCATTATTGGTGCTGTCCATTTCAATCAATCTAATGGAATCATACAAGTCATCTCCTCCTTGTGACAATATTTCATTATTGGTGCTCTCAATTTCAATCAATGTAGTGGAATCATTCAAGTCATCTCCTTGTGACAATATTTCATTCTTGGTGCTGTCCATTTCAATCAATCTAATGGAATCATACAAGTCATGTCCTCCTTGTGACAATATTTCATTATTGGTGCTCTCAATTTCAATCAATGTAGTGGACAATTCAAAAGAAATTGCCACGGTCTCTTCATTGTGAGCCATTTTATTTTGAAATTGCTTGCTGTAAATTGCAGAAAAAAATAATCACTTTCATTTATCGTTTTTAGTAATACATAATATAAAACTAACTTCATCAAGTATTTAGTATAACAGAAGGACTGCAAATAAATAACAGAAAACATTTTTCAAATTATCTTCAAGTGTACAACATAGTTCCCCTTACAAATTAACAACTCACCTTTTTAAAAGTAGCAGAAGTGTTAGTACTGTGTAAATCAAACACCAGAAATTCACCACCAAAAATTCCTCACAAATGTACCTCAGACAGTAGTATCACAAAATGGCTGTGGTTTCCTCTCATTTGACATATATACATAACCAATTAACTTTCATCACACACAAATACAAAACCAAAGTAACATTTTAATTGGTTCTAAATTTCAACACTTTCAAATGTGTTTTCCCCATGCAATTTTCCATAGGACATTTACATACGTCTACAGCCTGAATGGCTGAACGGAATTACACCAAACTTGACAAAATGGTACATCAAACCTAAGAGGTCAGGAAGGATCTACTATGCCCCCTTATGGTCATTTCCCCCTTCGCTTTGGCCTCCTCTTGTCTCTCAATCCTACCGAGAGACAAGATGGCGGCCGCTACGGACTGTTTGGAATGTTGACAGACGCCGGAGAACCAATCAGCTTCGCAAAGCTCCGTAACGCGAAAAGTACGCGAAGCGGAGCGCTGTTACAGATATATATCTTTTTTTGAACGTTAATTTCTCAAAATCCACTGTAGCACATATATTGAGACCTAGCAAAGGCACATCGGGCTACCAGTCCCTAATATTTTGCCAAGTTTCGTGCAAATCCATTCAGTCGTTCGATTATTATTATTATTTTTTTTTTTTGCCCCGCGGAGCCCTTTTAAAACCTCCACATCAAACGTAGGGGGTCAGCGAGGATCTACTATTCCCCCTTATGGTCATTTGCCCCTTCGCTTTGGCCTCCTCTTGTCTCTCGATCCTACCGAGAGACAAGATGGCGGCCGCTACGGACTGTTTGGAATGTTGACAGACGCCGGAGAACCAATCAGCTTCGCTTCACAAAGCTCCGTTGCGCGAAAAGTCCGCGAACCAGAGCGCTGCCCGGTCCGCTGTTACAGATATATATCTTTTTTTAAACGTTAATTTCTCAAAATCCACTGTAGCACATATATTGAGACCTACAAAAGGCACATCGGGCTACCAGTCCCTACAATTTTGCCAAGTTTCATGCAAATCCATTCAGCCGTTCGGGCTAAAAGTGAGGCCAACCGCCCTATGGAAAACTCAATGTTCAAAACACGTTTTGGGACCCCCCTTTTTTCTCAGCCCCCCCTTGACGAACACCCCCCAAATTTTCAAGGGCTGCTCAGAAACAAAATGTTCCATTTTCCTGAAAATTTCAGCCAATTCCGTCCACAAACGCCAAAGTTATTAGACATAGAATTTTCAAAAATCCCATAGAGAAAAAATCCTAACTATATATACCTACTGGCGACCGCCAGTAGGTAATATATATATATATATATATATATATATATGTCAGTATCTCGAGCTCCGTGGTTCCAAACCCTCCAGAAAAAGCACTCGCAGCAGGTTAACTTCGTATTTGTAAGTTTATTGCGCAGGGAAATCAAATAACAGACGCGTTTCAGCTCTTGCCTTCGTCAGTGTCAGCTGGCGGCGGCAAGGCGGAAGCGAGATAAAGCACACACCATTGAAACAAACAATGGACAATGAACTGAATATGTGGGCGCCATCTTTGAATGGCAAATAGCCCAAAATTATAATACAAAACAAAACAATCAAGCAATGTTTGGACTGGTCAACACCAAGCAGTAAATCACACAGCCCCATTCTATAAGAAAGAGCAATTATCTAACAATATGTACACAATATTTACAAATTTGAGCCCTGGATGGGCTAATTCATCTTGTATATGAACAACCTAATCTGTATTGGTCAACCTGACCTGCATCGCAATAAATCATAACAAGTTCTCGAAGGGGAAGGGACATCTGTAAGCTAAATATTACCATATAGCCTAAAAAGACATTTGATTAACAGAAATGCTGTGTACCATTGATGACATGCATCCTTAAGTGTACTCTTACTCAAATAACTAATGTCCTGTTCTACTACTATATTAAATTGCCCCTCCACCAACAGAAATTCCAAGTTAATTTCAAAAACTAAACAAAATTATTCTCCCCAAAGACACGTTCTATTTCAGCCCCTAATTATCAATTACTGTAACTCAAAGGTGTGATAGGAGTTCCTCTCCTGCATTAAGTCCTCCAGGTGATTTAGTCTGTAGGTCCACGATGTATCTGGACTCTAGACGCCTTAATTTCATTTTCAGATCCCCGCCCCTTATGTTTTGGGGGACACAGTCTAGGCTGAAAAAACTTAGGAGGGTCCTATCACTATTATGACAAAAGGCAAAATGTCGGGCCATCGGATAACTCTCATCTCTGTTAGCAATGGCCCTTTGATGTTCCAAAACACGTAATTTAACTGCTTTGGTCGTGCTACCCACATATCTAAGTCCGCAGGGGCATGTTAGACAGTAAACTACAAATGTAGTCGAGCAGGTAATAAACTTACTGATTCTAACCTTGCTCTTTCTGTGTGGAACATCATATGACAGTACTCTCTGACTGTTGTTACATGCCTTGCATTTCCCACAAGGGTATGACCCATGCATGGCACGTAAATCTCCCTTAGGCTTCTCTTTCCCAAGGTGACTTGTGACCAACCTGTCTTTGAGTGATCTTATCTTTCTGAAGGTGATCATGGGGTGTGTTTGTAGGTCCTTCCCTATTACGGGGTCGGATCTCAAGATGCCCCAGTTTTTGGACATGATGGCTCGAACTCTATTCGCTGCCACCGAATAGTTCGTTATCAATCTAATGATACCACTCCCACCTTTGGGGGTTGCTCTTTTTTTGTCAGTCAGCAGAGATTGCCTGTCAACGGTTTTCACCTTGTGCTCAGCTAATTGAAGTGTTTTGCCGGAGTAGCCGCGTGCTTTGAAGCGTAATATGCTTCTGCCTGCGGCTTCCGTGAAGTCCCTATCCAGTGAACTGTTGCGCTTGATCCTCAACAGTTCCCCGTAGGGGATACTCTTGATAAGGGAGGCCGGGTGGCTGCTCCGCCCGTGGAGTACAGAGTTACCCGCCGTCTCTTTTCTGAAGAGAGCAGTCTGAATAATGCCAGCTTGAACGAAAACCCTAAGGTCTAAGAAATTCACTTCAGATTTGCTGATAAGATGTGTAAATTGCAGATTCAGATTGTTCTGGTTGAGTATATGTATATATTCCAAAGCAGAAGACTCCGACCCTCTCCAAATAAGGAAAAGGTCGTCAATGTACCTTCTCCAGCATATTACTTTCTCAACAAAATCCGTGTTGTCATCAGCCCAGGCTACCTGCTTCTCCCACCAGCCCACGAATAAATTCGCGTAGCTGGGGGCGAAGCAGGTACCCATGGCAGTCCCCCTGATTTGTCTGTATCGTTGGTTCTGAAAGACAAAAATGTTATTCATTAGGCAAAAGGACAAAAATTCCAAAAGCATTTTACTGTGCTCCAGGTGACGTGCCGGGCGTAAATTCAAAAAAGTCTTTGTGGCTGCAATACCATCTTGGTGACTGATGCTCGTATAGAGACTTGAAATGTCCATTGTTATCATTATAAAATCCTCTTCCCACTCCACATCCTGTATTTGTCTTAGGAAGTCCTTCGTGTCCTTAGTGTATGAGCTCAACTGAGCTACCCATGGAGCCAAAAAAGAGTCAATAAATCTCGACATCCTTTCGGTCAATCCTCCTATGGATGACACAATCGGTCTCCCTGGTGGTGCTGTGGAGTCTTTGTGTATTTTTGGGAGGTGATAGAAACTTGGAAGCCTGGGCTGCTTGTTTTGTAGAAAGATGTACTCTTCCCTTCCCAGTATGCCCTTTCCATGCCATTTGTCTATAAGAGAATGATAGCTTTGGATACTATCCAAGTATATGTCAGTATATATACATAAATATATACAAGGTTGTTCAAGTAAACATAAGAAATTAAAATAATTAAAGTAGTCACCGTTGTCTTATTGAATAACAGTTCCTTCAAGTAGTTGTTGAATTTTGTTGGTTTCATTTATGTGGTGTATTGTTCTTTTAAACTATTAAACCAATAATCAGTTTCATGTTGGCTCCTGATGTACTGTCCCTTTAAACTGTACCAATAATCACAAAACCTGGCTCCAAGATCTCATTGACGCTATTCACAAACGAGATGTCATTGCTGCCAATACTCTCCCAGTCTAGCATTCACTGCGCAGGGCTCTCATGTGCAGATCGGTAAATATTCCTTCGTACCAACTTTATTGTGATTGTATGTTTACACTCAATTAAGAGCTTAAATCTCTTCGCGCTCGGCTGCACAAGTTAGACCCACAAGTTAGACCCACATGGTAATAAATACCAAAAGTACAACGACGGACCCTTCCTAATGTCAGCACCTGACTATTTTTCGCCCCAAATAATGATTAACCCCAAGATAACTAGAGGGAAGTGTGTGCACACTGACTAGCACCCATCGTTACTGTGCTGATTCCTAACGGAATTATATATAAGTTAAACAACTGCAAAGGTGCACCACAACAAAGATTGAGCAAAAACACAGCGATCTTGCGGGTGTTTCGGCGGGATGGAGGTCTGGTGGATGGGCGCCGGCTGCTTTGAATACAAGCGGCCTACTGGAATACAGTGCCCACCTCCTTCTTCTGGGGACTTATAGGATTTGTTTGTCCTCTGTTACCTTGTTAATTATTACAGAACATGCATATGATGTTCAAACATATGAATTCTTGAGGAGTTCTCACGGCCTATATTCAGGATTCCAACCTGACTTAGTCCCGACCCAATAAATAGATACATAGTACAACCTGGTTTGTTCCATACCGAATGAGAAAAGGAAACATCAGATTTTCCATACATCAATTTATACACATTGGAAGATTGAATCTGTGAATACGTGGCCAAGGCTCTTCAATCTCGTCATATTCTCACTCATTATGGGACAGCTCACATTTACAAAAGCCCTGAAGAAGTCCCAGCTTGGGACGAAACGCGTCGGCTGTACATTGTTTTTTTGAATACACTGAAAATAAAGATCATTTGAAGATTAACAACATCCTGTCAATGCAAAACGTTCTTTTTCATGCTTATTAATAACATTGTAATTTGCTCAATCTTTGTTGTGGTGCACCTTTGCAGTTGTTTAACTTAGACCCACATGGTGTTTACATTCAATTAACAGCTCTCTTCCCTTCAGGCTCTGCTGCACGAGTTGAGACACACACGGTGTTTACTTTCAATTAACAGCTCTCTTCCCTTCAGGCTCCGCTGAACGAGTTAAGACACACACGGTGTTTACTTTCAATTAACAGCTCTCTTCCCTTCAGGCTCCGCTGCACGAGTTAAGACACACACGGTGTTTACTTTCAATTAACAGCTCTCTTCCCTTCTGGCTCCTCTGCACGAGTTAAGACACACACAGTGTTTACTTTCAATTAACAGCTCTCTTCCCTTCAGCCACCGCTGCACGAGTTAAGACACACACGGTGTTTACTTTCAATTAACAGCTCTCTTCCCTTCAGGCACCGCTGCACGAGTTAAGACACACACGGTGTTTACTTTCAATTAACAGCTCTCTTCCCTTCAGGCTCCGCTGCACGAGTTAAGACACACACGGTGTTTACTTTCAATTAACAGATCTCTTCCCTTCAGGCTCCGCTGCACGAGTTAAGACACACACCGTGTTTACTTTCACGCTCTCTTCCCTTCAGGCTCCGCTGCACGAGTTAAGACACACACGGTGTTTACTTTCAATTAACAGCTCTCTTCCCTTCAGGCTCCACTGCACGAGTTAAGACACACACAGTGTTTACTTTCAACTAACAGCTCTCTTCCCTTCAGGCTCCACTGCACGAGCTGAAATACAAGAGTTGCCTAATTCGATTCCTTCACTTGACTTGGCTGCATGTTTACTTTTCAATTAACGTCTTCGAAACACAGGCGCTGCTAACCTCGCACTTAAGACAAAGTTTATTTTCAATTCAACGCTTACTCAGTTTCCATTTACAATTAATTCATGCTGAGCCACACATGTCGTAGGCTTTGCGTATCTTTAAATAAAGCTTCTTTCGCCTTCACGCTTGTAAGATGATTGTCTCTTCACACTTGACTGCACACTTTACTTTTAAAGTATAGTTTCTCTTTGGCGCTAATTATCCCTTCACGGTTGGCTGCACACACAGAGCTGGCATTTATTCTTCCACTCGTTTTTAGGTCTCGGCCTCTGCAACGCGCGTGCGCTGCAAAGCATAAAGACCTTTTCCGTGCACTAAGGCTTTTCAGACAAGCACGTGCACGCGTTCCATTGCCTTCAATGGCAACACGTGCACGTCAGGATATTCACTCGCGGGAGCGCACGGCCCATCTGGTCGCAATTATCGCTCCCGCGAGTGAATCCCTCCCCTCTGCTGCCATGCGAGCGCTTTTTTTCTTGTTTATATCTCTCTCACGTAGAACTTCTGGTAAGTTGCAGGATATTGGTACCTACATGATGTGTTTTAATGTAAACTGGACACCCTTACTGTAAGCTCGGCAGACATTGAGCTCTACTCACCTGTATGCATATATTGCACGTGCCATTGTAAGCTCTGCAGCATAGAACACACTCATTTGTGTCTGTGTAATGTGCGTTAGCAGAATCTGCACGTGGCTAGGTGTTCCTCCTCGCTGTAGCTACATGGAGTTCCATTCATCTTTTTAATACAGCTGCTAGTATAAACTCAGTGTATATTTATAATAATAAAAACATATAGAAAATATTTGTCAATACATCATAAAACAATTCATATTGTAAGAAGACAAATAATAATTTTTCTTCTTACAATATGAATTGTTTTATGATGTATTGACAAATATTTTCTTTACATAATATGAATTGTTTTATGATGTATTGTGTTGTTTTAATAAATATGATGATGTTTTTATTAATATAATTCAAAAAGATAATAGAGTGTTTGATCAATAAAATAAGAGATACAATCTATCCTTCTGCTTCTCTGCCCTTATTAGACCTTTGCTGACCATAATTTGTAATTGTATGGATGTAAATTTGTTAATCTGTTTCTGACTCCACGCTACACCTAAGAAGTTGGTTACAAATGGAGTAGTTGTACAATTATAGATCTTATTGAGATTCTCTCCGTACAAAATAAGAAAAAGGGATTCTTGTCTTTTGTTCATCACAGGTGGAGAAGGCATTGAGGATTAATAATTTCCAAGGTATACATCTTCAAAAAGAAAAGCAGATATAAGCTGGTATTGCATTTAGCGCCCTTACCTGATGTCCTTCTTCGTCCACCGCATTACTGCCTGAAAGGTAAGGGAGAAAAAGTTAGCCTGAGAGCAGCATTTTACACAGGGAGAAGTTTTATATTTGTCCACTGCTCGCCCCATAATGATGTACTCAGCATTGGTAACTCCTAGCAATATCCATGACCCCTTCTCAGTTTGCCTTGTTTGTCAGAGGCAAAACCCGGACTGATGTTTGTTTCCATGTCCAATCACTTAATCTTGCGGTGCTTAAAAACATGAATGTTGCATACTGATTTTACTGAACTGCGTGTTAACCCATGGGGAGCACTGAGGGCAGCGCCTTGATGCACTGGTGGTCTCAGCGCTGCGTGTTTAACCACAAGGTGCACTGAGCGCCAACACTGGGTGCAGCTAGTGCAGCGTGAGTGACAAATGGGGTGCACTGAGCGCTGCCTGTTAGACACATGGGGTCCACAGAACGCAGCGTATTTAACACAAGGTGTGCACCAAGCGCTGCGTTTTTGACACGGGGAGCTCTGGGCGCTATTTCTTGAACTCGCGAGGTTCACTGAAAGCAAGAGTTTAACACACTGAACGGTGCATGGTTAACACACGGGTGCACTGAGCGTGGCTTGTTTAAAATATGGGTTTACTGCGTGGTTAGAACCAAGCTCTGCGTGTTTGACAAGGGGATCTCTGGGCGCTGTGTGTTGAACGTCACAAACTACATTGAAGGGAATGTGTTTATATATCCAGAAATGCTTGTCTCAAGACAAAAAGTGGGGTTTGTGGGTAACTGCATTTTTTATCTAGCGTTAATGCAAGTGGTATAGAACGTAAACATCTATTTTAGAGATTGGTGTAATTGATAGGGTGTTTATTATGGTAGATGTATTTTAATGCCCATTGATGGTACTGCTTTGGTAAAAGTGCAGCAAAACATACTAGTATAATTATAATAACTGGTATTTATTCCAACCAACAAGCGCCTACAAAGAATACATATGGGCACACAACGATAACTGTCCTGAGTTACAATTTGTAAAAATCAACAGTGATGAACAGTGTCGACAGTGTTTGCTTTATCTCCACACGCTGTTGTTTGAATGCATTTGTAATGCTGCAGCTGCACGTTTGCTTTGCCATTAACAGCAAAGCTAACAAGCATTGGCATAGCTAATAGGTCACGCCTTTGGGACCTTATAAGTGTTTAGCCATGCAACAGTTGATGTTGTTGCACCAAGGATATTGTACTGTATAACTAAACATAACTTAAAGGTCCCAAAGGCGAGACCTATTGGCTATGTCAATGCTTGTTAACAAGAGTCAAAGTGATTTACTTAACAGTAAACCTTACGCATAGCAGGACAATCTCAATCTCTTTTCTATGCAATAATTCATTTATCACAGTGGAAGTTTAATTTATTCTCAGTGCTTCACCAGTCCTCGCGCCAGACGATTAATTAAACAACACGCCTTCCTTCAAATCGCAGATGCATATTTTCTTTAATTAACACGATAGCAGCCGCTGGTGCTTTCAAGGCACACTCATCACACACTTATCACTAATCTCAAATTCACTTCTTTATATCGGGTTCCCAGGTGATTTCCACGAACCAGCAACTCCAAGCACTACACATCAAGTGCTCTGGATTTGAATACTTCTTTCGCCAGGGGTTGTCCAACTTAAAATAACCAGTAGTTATAATTCTGTCATCTTCTTCTCCAACCCATCCTCGTTGCCATTATTATAAAGTAGAATTGTAGATTAAGATGAATAATTTATTTATTTAAGTTACATGGAGCAACCCCATGGCATGTCTGTATCTGCATCAACTGCCTTCATCCTCTGAGCAGCTCCTCAGAACATTCTAAGATGGCACGGTAACCATTGATCCAGCGGGCTATAGAAAATATATCATAAACAACGCTACCCAATATCATAACCTATAAACAAAATTCTATACTAAATTATGGACCCATTTATAAACCTGACATATTTTGGGCCTACTGAATCAGGTGGTCAGATTAAATCTATATACACATTATCTACAAACTATATACAATTTTATACATCTGCGGAAAGAATATTGTCATTAGAATAAATCCTAATTATTTAAACGACCACCATAGGCGACGTGATCTAGCTAATAGTAACCTGCACTTCTGAATAACCAAGACCAGCTTGTTTGCCAAAAGTAAGATTTTATTTACTAAATTATGGTATTTTAATTGATAGTTTTATAAAAGTAATTTATTAGCATTGAAGCAAGCATGATTGTAAAGAAACATGAGAAAAATACAATTTAAGCAAGTGAATCAAAGTTAAAGTGAGTGTTTAAAGTTTAGCATTTCTAAAACCTAAGTCCCTAACTGAGCTAAATAGATAGAAATTAAAGTAAAGTTCTTTGAGGATTCTTACGTGCTCCACGCAATGTCCGACAGCACTTCACCCTCATCGGAAAGTCAGAAAGCAGCAGCCAGCCCATCCCTAGGGGCATGACTTTTTATACCTTTCTACACTAACTAAACTACGCAAAGGAAAGTTTTCAGAAATCTTCGACGTCCCATTGGCTGAGAGTGACAAGTGACATGTCACCCATATTTCAAAAGTTCCATTAGGTCACTTTTCTTAAGGACCATTCGAATGCAACCAGGAGCTTTCTAGGTTTGCAACAAATGTACATTAATGTTCTCACTGCTTCCAATTGACTTCCGCGGATGCCAAGTTAAGGGCTGACAAAATGTTATTTTTCGACCTTGGCCATGTCCGACAGAATGATGATAGCACGTCAGTTTTTGCTTTGTGAATGCAGCTTTTGACGAACACTTTATTTCAGAATGGGCATCTCGTGACTTTTGCAGAAGTAAAATTCAGCCTTTTTGTAACTCGAGCAAACTAGGCCCAAAAGCAGGCAACTTATGCTTTCTAGTATAAAACAAACACAAGAAAAGTATTAATGTAAGAAATAATGTAGATTCTGTATCCACCCCAGGATTTACTAATTAATTAACCCACCCGATTAATCTAATGTTACCTAGCAAATGCAAACAAATAAAGCAGCGTTTATATCTACCAGTCTTCATTAATCCATGAGACTTATATGCACCTAGAATAGTAGAAATAACATCACACAGACAAGGAAAAGCAAAACAAGCACATGCTTCTTTTAAGTTTGCAGCAGTTAGTAATGACAAAAACGAAAACAATAAATTATTTTATTATTTTGCACGAACAAAAAGATGCAACAATTATGCACGTTTATGAGTACACATGTTAGTCCCCCCATGTGTAAAGTTTAATCTAAGTTGTATTAGCACGACATATCACAAATCATTAATATTATTATTCATGTTATGGAAATGTGACTTCACGAGTTTAAACAAAATTTTGTTTTCTATCTCGCTCCATCAACTCCCTCATCTGGTGATTAACAAATCACCACACCAGCACTCAAAATTTTGGTAATTTAAATTTCCAAGAAATCGATTCAAATTCATTTGTATCAGTAATCCTAAAAGTCTGTTTCTGCATAATCTTTGGAATTAGCATAACGCTCTCTATGTAACTCCTGTAATTCGATCTCCCTTTCTTCTTCTTTTCTAAGTTTATAGATTCTTTTCTTTTCTTTCAACTGCTTCTTTCTTTTATGTAACAAACAACCTATTTTGGTCAAAATAAAAATGAATATTATTATAATCAAAGGTGCCAAAATCTTGCCAAGAATTGAACTTCCAATATCGTGAAACCAGTTTTTAATTGCTTGGAACCTTTTTGAAAGTTTCCCTGTAAAATCATCTTCTTCTAAAGGAATTATCTCTGAATGCATTTGTGTAATATTCTTGATGTACATTTCAATATTCTTACTTTCGTCAGGTCTATATGTGCAACAATGTTGTACATGTAAAATGCCACAGACTCCTCCCTCTTTTGCTAAGAGTATGTCTAAAGCAAGGCGGTCTTGAATTACCATGGATCTAATTGCAATAACTTCAACATTCACTAATTGAAACCCATCAGCTGTGTCAGTTGATAATCTATCAACTATAGTGGATAATTTTCTGATTCTCCCTGCATTTAAGGTTATACCAACAAAAGGTATTACTGCTTGAAAAATATCTCCCAGAACTTCAGTAAAAGTTTCTCTTTTAACTCTATTTACATAATTATGAATTTTAAACAATCCTTCTGAATCTCTGTCAACATGAAACACTTTAGGAAAAACAATTCCCACATAACAAGTTCCATACCAGTGGTCTGGAAGGTTGTAGTAGGCTTTGTCACCACAAACAAAATAAATCCCAGGAAAGATTGGATCCTTTCCACCTTTGAATCCCCAACCTCCCAAAATCTGATAAGTATCTTCACAGTTACTTGCACCTACAAAATAATTATCAAAAAGTGTGTTATCTCTCCTAATGCAAAGTTTTCCACTAACTGGTTTGTCTATGTGAATTGCAATATTTTCAAGCATTTTGCCATTTAACTTCTCATCCTCTTTCTGCCAGAAATTAGACTTAGTCTGCTTAACTAATTCATTCCTCTTATAAATTGCTCTTCTCTCCTCAACCATATTCAAAATTTCTTTCCTTCAGCACTTAATTTGCAAGTTAGATTATTTTTATAAGCATACTCATAAGTAAGTTCGTTAGTAACAAGGAAAAATTCTCTCATTTGCTTTGCTTTCTTGTGCTTATTCAAAGCATTTTCAATCTTAATATTTGCAAAAATTTCATCATAATTTGAATAGTAATATTCTAAACGTCCAGTTTGATAAAATAAGCTAGTTAACACACTACATGTTACAGCATAAGTGAGAGGAAGCATATTATATGTTACTCCCTCAGAAACAGAAGCAGGTAACTTAACGCAGACGTAGCAGTCTTTTGCATCCATTACCTTAACATATTCACTCAATAGCTTTGTGAATGTATTACTTGAAAAATCACTAATTGATTTATCTTGATGAATATTAGGCTGATGATCAATAACTTTTGCGGACGCACTATGTTTAGTTTGGCTAACCAGAGCTTTGCTTGTTATGTTAACTTTGTGTAATTCTCTATTCATCTCCAAAGGGATAATCACAGCTAAAACCAACCAGAGCAGAATTAAAATGAGCAGACACACCAGAGTCATCTTACAGCATCTCTTAAAAACAGAACACTTTGAAGTGCTCTCCTTAACATAAGGCATTTTTGGTTAGTTTAGCCTCAAAATAAAAATAAAACAAAATTTTAAAATTCTAAATTTATATTTACACCCCCCTTTTAAAATATTTTTTTTTTTTTTTTTTTTTTTTTTAAAACCCTAAACAAGATTTCTTCGACCTTATGTCATACATAAGATTTTCTTCAACTAAACAGTTTTTCTTCGACCTTGTGTCAACTAACAAATTTTCTTCAGCCTTTTGCTAATTTAATATTTCTGTACTTCAATCATTGTCACTAATTTCTTGGACTTCGTCTTCTTCTTCACTACTACCATATATGTCAATAACAGGTGGAATTACTAAATAAGTCCACTCAGGAGACTTGTATTTTTGGTTTGGTCTTACTATTCTTTTTCCTTTTCTCGATACTACTTCAATCTTCCTTCCAACTCCAACTTCTTTTCCAGGACTCTTTTGACTACTGATTTCTTCAACTTGTTCTTTTGGTTTCTTGATTAATCTGACTCTCAATCTTCCACCAGGCCAGTAGTCTGCTTTTCTCACGTACTTCTTCTTTGGTTCAGAATTATTTGATTCTGACTTCCAAGTCCTTTTCTTTCTGTTTTCACTTTCACCATCCACGTCACTTTCTTCAGTTTCGTAGTCTGAAATTTCAATTGACTCAGGAACTTCTCTATTCGGCAATTTCACTCCTTCAGGAACTTCACTTTGTTTTCCATTACTGGTACTCGGTAATTCTTCTTCCTCCTCTTCTTCGATTACCCCCAACTTCCCAGATTTCGGATTTCTGTTCCTTACTTCAGAGTTTGTTCTCTGCCTTTCGATACTCTCCTGGTCTGAAACTTCTTTTTGTTCTGCTTCTTTGTCTTCGATAGAGACAACCGAATCCTCAGTTATCTTTCCTTTTAATAGTTTCTCTTCACCTTCAGAATCTATTTCAATGATTTCCAAGTCTTTTCTTGTCAAATTTCCATTCACTGGCACAGTTTCCAGATGTCGACTTTCTTGTCGATCTTCAGAATCTGGATTTATTTCACCTTCTGTTTCGCCTTCTGCTTCAGAATCAGAATCATCTGTGGTATCACTTTCAACATCAGAACTCTCAGGAGTTGGTACTGGAATAGTATGACTAGGATGAATCCAGCGTTTCAATCCTCTGCACTTTACAGCATTAGTAGTGATCAAAATTATCTGCCTAGGCTTCTGCCATCTAGGAGCTAGACAATTCCTTCTCCGATGTACTTTCGTTCTGACCCAATCGCCAGGTCTCAGATCATGTGTCAAAACCTTTTCATTTGATTGTGCTTCAGTTCCCACCTGATTAGACACAGAAGTTACCATATCAGATAACCTTTTACAGTAATCCAAAATAGCACTGTCATTTATGCTCAACAGTTTACCTACAGGTACAAAAGCTTGCCTCATAACTCTTCCCATTAAAATTTCATGAGGACTCAAACCTGTCTTTTTATCTGGTGTACTTCTTAATGACATCAAAACAAGTGGAAGAGCATCAGTCCACTTTACACCTGTTTCAAGACACATTTTTCCAATTCTGTTTTTAATTGTTCCATTAATTTGTTCAACCACCCCTGATGCCTCTGGTCTGTATGCACAGTGTATTTTCTGCTCAATGCTCAAAGCTTCGCAAATTAACTTCATCAGTTTGTTATCAAAATGGCTTCCTCCATCACTCTCAATAGTGACTGGAAAACCGTACCTTGGGATGATTTCTCTGAGCATTAGTTTTGCTACTGTAATTGAATCACAATGTCGTGTAGGGAAAGCCTCTACCCATCTTGAAAACAAGCAAACAATTACAAGCACATATTTCAAACAATTGTGTAAGGGCATTTCAATAAAATCCATTTGTAATCTGGTAAAGGGACCACCCTCTCGACCAATTATTCCTGTCCCCACCACTGATTTTCTGTTTGGATTCATTTGTTGGCATGACAAACACCTTTGACAAAAAGATTCTGCAATAGTTCTAAACTTAGTATTGAACCATGTTTCTCTGAAAAGTCTAACCATAGAATCTCTTCCTAGATGTGCTGGACCATGATATAGTCTGGCCATGTCAGCAATCAAGCAATTTGGTAAGACTACTCTGCCATCTTTGTAAACCCACACTCCATCTTCTTCACGTGGTCTACAATCTGATCTTAACCACAAGTCCTTTTCTTCATCTTCTGCTTCATTTTGTAAATCTCTAATCTCATGCCATGTTTCTACAACTGTTGTTAGCATTAATGAATTTGAATCAGTTTCTTTACTCCTCTCCCGATTATAAGAATAATTTTTCCTTGCGCAGTATTTAGCTGTTTCATCTGCGAAGGCATTTCCCTTGGAAATATAATCAATTCCTCTAGTGTGCGCTGCACACTTAACAATGGCGATTTCTTTCGGCAATTGTATTGCTTCAATTAATCTCCTAATGAAAACTGCATTTTTAATTGGTGATCCTGCTGATGTCATGTATCCTCTCTGTGACCAGAGTTGTCCATAATCATGCACAACTCCATACCCATACTGACTATCAGTAATGATGGTAACTCTTATATCTTTTGATATTTCACATGCACGAATCAAAGCAATTAATTCAGCCACTTGTGCTGAACGAACTCCTTCAAGACATGATGCTTCTTCGACATCTTTGACTGTACAAACTGAATATGAAGCTTTTAAGACACCTCCTTCGGATCTTAAGCATGAGCCATCTACAAAGTAGACAAAATCCGATTCAGACAAAGGTCTGTCTTTGATGTCTTTTCTTGGTTTAGTGCAGAATTCCATGACATCTAAACATTCATGTTCTGTTTCAATGTCATCAACAATTTCAGAATCAGGCAGTAATGTAGAAGGATTCAGATTTAAACATCTTGAAATTGAAACATTATCTGTTCCTAGTATGATTTTCTCATACTTTGTCAATCTGCTACTTGTTAAATGCTGAGTCTTACCTCTTGTCAATAATATTTCTACTGAATGAGGTACAAAAACTTTCACAGGAAATCCCATAATGATCCCCTCACTTTGTTCGAGACTAATACTTGTAGCTGCAATTGCTTTTAAGCAACCTGGTAATGCTTTTGCAATTGGATCAAGAACTGCAGAGAAGTATGCAATAGGTTTCTTTAGATTTCCATGTCTCTGAATCAACACAGATAATGCACATCCTTCTCTCTCACTGCAATACAGTTCAAAATCTTTCTCATAATTTGGCATACCTAAAGCAGGAGCTTGACATAAGCTCTTTTTCAGGTTTTCAAAAGAATCCATCTCAGCATCATTGAGAATAATTGGATCTTTTACATCTGACTTTGTCAGTCTTTGTAGTGGTTTTGCAATTACTGAAAATCCACTTATCCATTGACGACAGTAACCAACCATTCCCAAGAACATTCTGACTTGTCTCTGTGTTCTTGGTGGTAACATTGCTTGAATCATTTTTATTCTCTCTATTGTTACTTGTCTTTTTCCCTTTGCAATTCTGTGACCAAGATATTTTACTTCTTGTTTGCAAAACTGTAGTTTTGCTGGGGACACTTTATGTCCTTCTATTGCAAGGCGATTTAACAGAATTATTGTGTCTGTCACACAATTTTCTCTTGTCTTTGCAGCTATCAACAGATCATCAATATACTGCACTAACGTTGACCTACCAGGTAAATCTAGGTCTTCTAATGATCTTTTTAACAATTCATTAAAGATTGAAGGACTTTCTGTATAGCCCTGAGGGATTCTTGACCATCCGAGGGTCTTACCTTGGAATCTGAAAGCAAAGATTTCGTAACTGTCTGGATGTAAGGGGACAGTAAAGAATGCATTGCAAAGGTCAATGACTGTATACCATTCAGCATCATGTGGAATCTGGAATAGAATTACTGCTGGATTTGGAACCACAGGACAACATGGAACAACAATTTGATTAACCTTTCTCAAATCTTGTACGATTCTAAATGTTCCGTTAGACTTTTTAACTCCCATAATTGGTGAATTACAAGGACTACTTTCCATTTCTTTTAATACGCCTTGTTTGATTAATTTTTCAATTATAGGTGTAATACCTTCAATTGTTTCTGTTTTCATTTTATACTGTGGAATGTTAGGAAATTCTATTCCCTGTTTCAATGTAATTTTTACTGGATCTACATTTTTCATTAGACCCATCTCGTTCCCAGTAAAATCCCATATTTCAGATTTCACTGTTTCCTTGAGTTCTTCAGGTAAATCCTTTTCTTCAAATGCAGGAAACAATTTTGTTTCTTCTGCTTCCATCATCATCATTGTCATTCTGTATAAACCATCTTCCTCCATTGTTTGTAACTCAACTCCATCAGGAGAACAATATATTCTACAATTCATTTTACATAGGATGTCTCTGCCCAATAGATTCACTGGACTACTATTACAAACCACAAATCTGTGTTTGTCTCTGTAATTTCCAATTTCAACTGGTACTGGATCAGTTAAGTCAGTTTTAATTTGCTGATTACTTACTCCGACAACTTGGATGTTATCCCCAGAGAGAGGTAGGTTTTCAATTTCCACTGATCTAACAGTAGAACGGGTAGCACCAGTGTCCACTAGAAAAGTGATGTCTACATCATTAACTTTCCCGTTTACAAAAGGACCAGACTGGTCAACCTCAAGAGTGGCTCCAACAACACACTCTTCCTCCTCTCTCGGGCACCGTCAGCAATAATCATCTGAATCGCTGTCTTGACTTTCTGCTAATAAAAATTGTTGTGAAGCATTTTGCATTTGAACTCTTTGTTGCTTTTGCTGTTTTTGTGGTTTTATTACCTGTTCACTTCCCTGAAATCCCACGTTTGGATTATATTTTTGGACTCCCCCACAATTCGGAAAAGGTGGTTGTGGCAATTGATCTTGACGATTATTCACCTGTTGCTGTTGCTGTTGCTGCAACTGTCGCTGAATATTTAATTCGTTTAACCCCTGTTGCATCTGTAGCTGTCGCTGCAGGTCAACACCATTCTGCATCTGTGGATTCAATAAGGTATTCTTTAAGTTTTTAGGAGGATGAGGACACTCGTCTCTCCAATGTCCAATTTCGCCACAATTAAAACAAGGTAATCTTTGTTTCAACTCCTCAATCTTTGGGCTAAATTTCTTTGGGAAATTATTACTTTTAAACTTTCCTTGTATCTGGTTTGTATTTCCAGTTTGAACAAAATTAGTGTTTTTATTACCCATGCTGGCAATTTGTTGCTCAGCCACTTTTACCTGAGCCCACATGGCTTTCTCCTTGAGCTTTTTCTGTTTTACTTCTATTTCATCACTGCAATATTTAGCCTTTCTTAGAATATCATCTACAGATAGTGATTGCCATCCAACAATACTATTTCTGATCATTTCTCCAATTTCAGGTTTTAGTCCATAAACAAATCTATAGACAAAATGGCTCATATCCTTTTCGTCTAGTTTTTCATAGCCACTATATTGTTTAAAGATTAACAGTAGTCTTTCATAAAAAGAATGAACTGATTCTTTTGTTTCCTGTTCTGTCCTTTCTATTTTAACCCAATCGACTTCTTTGGGTGGAATTTTGTTTTTCATCCAAACAATCACTTTTTCATAAAAATCCATTACAAGTGGATTTGGAGCACCTGTTTCTTTGATTCGCTCAGGTTCTGTTTTTGGCCAACTAATTGATATTTTACATTCTGTCCAAAGATCTGATGGAACGACAATGTCAAAAAATCCATCTAAATCAATCCACAGAACTTTTGACACTTTGATAAATCTATCGACTTGCCTGTACCACTCAACTGGTTTTTCCCTCAATTTCGGAAAGTCATTTGTAAATGACAGAATGTCCTGTCTCGACCAAGGGACATGAACATATCCTCCACCTGCAATTTCTCTCATTGGAAATTGTTTTGACAATTTTTCCAATCTTTCATCTTCCTTCTTTTTCGTCCATTTTACTCTCCACTTATTCAGTTCTCCTAGTTTTTTGATATAAACAATCAAATCTTTTATATGTACTATTCTTCCCATTGAGTTCAAACTCTCAATGTCACTTTCTGAAAAGTCTAATCTGTAATGTTTCGCAAAATTCTTTTGTTTGCTCACATCGATTTCAAGTTCTGCTGCTAGATCCTCTAGTTGATCATATTTATTTTTTGTTTTCCACTGAATGCTTTTACAAATGAACAGTAATTCATCATCTCGATAGTAATTTAAACTATCTGGACCGATTGTTCCGATTATTAATTCTTCGATATTCGCTTTTAATTTGGCCACATCAAGTTTTGGTGTGGTTACCCTGGCTTCAGGACTCCCTATATCTGATATAGCACCCATTGGTGTTTTTGGAGATAAATCCTCATTAAAGGTTAAATCAGGCATTCTCGATTTAGAAGAGTTTATTTCAGATAAGTCTGAATAAAATTTTTCAGCAACCTTTTGAATTTCTGCATTCAAAGGAATAGTTAATCCTGTCTTGTTTGTTTCTTTTTGGTCAAATACAGGCTGAACAGGACCAATCGTTACTGGAACTGTCACAGCTTCCATGCCTTTTGTCATTCTTTTTATTAATTCTTCTTTAGATCTTAAATATTCATTATAATCGACATCTTCAACATTTCTTGCCTCTCTTATATAATCTTTTGGAGCTTCTCTTGCCCTTGGTGCCATTGTAAAATGTCTACCTTCATTTCGAGCATTATCAAATTCTGGTCTTCTAGGTGTTTCAATGATTTCACAATTATTTGGATAAAGTTTAGGAACTTCATTAATTGGAGGTGCACTCGGTGAAGTTTCGGTAGAAACCACCGGAGTAGACCATGATCTAGGAGGTCTCAAAGGTTGATTCTTTCTAGCTGTAGTATATATTTCTTCCATAACTGCATCCTCAGATTCACTTTCCATAGATTTCCCTGTAGGAGTACCCATTACCATTTCTTGTATTAAATACAATCCTTCACTCATGTTTCCCTGTCTCCACATTCGCAATCTATCTTCATGAGTTTCTCTTCTCCAAGGTGGATTTTTAGAAGGTCTTTTAATTCCACTAGCTTCTCTTTGTAACTGATACATCTCATCTTCCCACTCAACTAAAGCTTCAAATTGAGTTGGTCTCGGTTTCGGAACAAGAGCATTCATTTTCTCTCGTAAATTTCTCAAGACTTTTACATTAAATGAACCATCATCAGGCCAAGTTAAAACACCGTCGTTCTTAGTATAGCGTTTCCAACTATCGAACCATAAGACAGTATGATATCCATATTCACCTTCCATATACGCTGCAGGTGTTTTATACTTATGAAGTAGTTTACCACCTCGCGTTTCAATTTTCTTATCAGGTGAAAATAAATTCTTAAACTTCTGAAATAATGTTGGCTTTTTCTCAACATGTTTAAAATGATAACTCATTTTTAAGAGTTAAATCTAATTCACAAAATCGTTCGTAAAATATTTCCGGGATGTTCCGCAAAACAACCAATCCGTGCGCGAAACACACCAACAAGCCAATGACAGTTGAGCTACGTCACTTTTCTGCTCAACCAATTAAATTGGAGTTTTTCTGAAGGACCAATCAGCTTACAGGTTGTCAGAGACTCAGGAGCCAATCAGAATATAGCTTGTGACGTAGGTTACCCAATCCCAGCGCGGCTCTGTGACGTACACAGCAGCTGCGGTTTCTCGTTTCTCACTCCTGGCGCTTACCCCTCCTTCACAAAATCTTTTCACAGCGCCATTTTAAGAACACTTTTCAGTGTAAATTAATTCTTAACAATGACTATAAGGACATCATCTGTTCGTTTCACTATTTAGGATAGTTACATACATTCAAGTATCCACACTTCGGAATAGACGGCGCTATTCACACTAAGGATAATATCCAATTGTCAGTAGAGTAACCCTTACTCCACCCTTCTAACACGTATAATTATGAACTCGCTTTGCTCTGAACGCACCGCGAAGTGACAGTTCTAAGAGTTCCACTTGAACATAAAATACAAATCAAACTCGCACTTTCACACGGAAAATTCCCTAATTTCAAACACACATGAAATCCGTACAGGACTCTCACCTGTTTATAGAAATCATGCACCGTTAGCAAAATAACGACGTTATCCGTACAGGGCTCTCACCTGTTTATAGATATGAAACATGTACCCGTACAGGACTCTAACCTGTTTATAGATAGTCATGCACCGACGCTACTTTACCCTTCATTCAAGCTCGGATATAACTAATACTCTTATCACAGTGAGTTTTATGGAAGGCGCTTTGTCCCTTTTCTCATGCTGCTCTAATTTCTTAGAAAACCCTCACTATACAAGATTCACACCTAGCCCTAAAACTGTGCTGCTCGGCGACAACACTATGGTACACGGCGATACCTCTTGTGATACTCGGCGATATCACTACAAACAGAACAGATGGCTTGCGTGACTAATTTCTCGCCACACAATCTATACCGGTATAGCTTACAGATAGCACGAAAAACGAACTCAACATGTGTTAAAACGTCGATCCTATTTCCATACCATAACACTTTAGTAACCCTTAGCAACCAACATATTACCTTGGTTACCCTTAGCAACCATCAATTTCTGCTACCAGAGAATTGATCCAGCGGGCTATAGAAAATATATCATAAACAACGCTACCCAATATCATAACCTATAAACAAAATTCTATACTAAATTATGGACCCATTTATAAACCTGACATATTTTGGGCCTACTGAATCAGGTGGTCAGATTAAATCTATATACACATTATCTACAAACTATATACAATTTTATACATCTGCGGAAAGAATATTGTCATTAGAATAAATCCTAATTATTTAAACGACCACCATAGGCGACGTGATCTAGCTAATAGTAACCTGCACTTCTGAATAACCAAGACCAGCTTGTTTGCCAAAAGTAAGATTTTATTTACTAAATTATGGTATTTTAATTGATAGTTTTATAAAAGTAATTTATTAGCATTGAAGCAAGCATGATTGTAAAGAAACATGAGAAAAATACAATTTAAGCAAGTGAATCAAAGTTAAAGTGAGTGTTTAAAGTTTAGCATTTCTAAAACCTAAGTCCCTAACTGAGCTAAATAGATAGAAATTAAAGTAAAGTTCTTTGAGGATTCTTACGTGCTCCACGCAATGTCCGACAGCACTTCACCCTCATCGGAAAGTCAGAAAGCAGCAGCCAGCCCATCCCTAGGGGCATGACTTTTTATACCTTTCTACACTAACTAAACTACGCAAAGGAAAGTTTTCAGAAATCTTCGACGTCCCATTGGCTGAGAGTGACAAGTGACATGTCACCCATATTTCAAAAGTTCCATTAGGTCACTTTTCTTAAGGACCATTGTCTTTTCTGAATGCAACCAGGAGCTTCCTAGGTTTGCAACAAATGTACATTAATGTTCTCACTGCTTCCAATTGACTTCCGCGGATGCCAAGTTAAGGGCTGACAAAATGTTCTTTTTCGACCTTGGCCATGTCCGACAGAATGATGATAGCACGTCAGTTTTTGCTTTGTGAATGCAGCTTTTGACGAACACTTTATTTCAGAATGGGCATCTCGTGACTTTTGCAGAAGTAAAATTCAGCCTTTTTGTAACTCGAGCAAACTAGGCCCAAAAGCAGGCAACTTATGCTTTCTAGTATAAAACAAACACAAGAAAAGTATTAATGTAAGAAATAATGTAGATTCTGTATCCACCCCAGGATTTACTAATTAATTAACCCACCCGATTAATCTAATGTTACCTAGCAAATGCAAACAAATAAAGCAGCGTTTATATCTACCAGTCTTCATTAATCCATGAGACTTATATGCACCTAGAATAGTAGAAATAACATCACACAGACAAGGAAAAGCAAAACAAGCACATGCTTCTTTTAAGTTTGCAGCAATTAGTAATGACAAAAACGAAAACAATAAATAATTTTATTATTTTGCACGAACAAAAAGATGCAACAATTATGCACGTTTATGAGTACACATGTTAGTCCCCCCATGTGTAAAGTTTAATCTAAGTTGTATTAGCACGACATATCACAAATCATTAATATTATTATTCATGTTATGGAAATGTGACTTCACGAGTTTAAACAAAATTTTGTTTTCTATCTCGCTCCATCACCATCACTAGGTAACATCCACAACATGGATGCTGGGATACAACACTTGGGAATCCCTGACTTTATGTACGCGTGGACAATTAACCAGATTCAAATATCATCAACTTTCTGCTTGGTGGGCTAGGCAACATTGGGAGGAGCAGAGGGATGATGCCTGGCTAATTCAAGCTATGAAAACAGGGAATATCAATAAAGAAGTGGCCTTGTGGTATCGAGCCCTGATTGAAGCTGAAGATGATATGAATCAGGATATCCAAAAGCTTTGGCGAAATGATGTGGAAAATATTAATCTGAGCGAGGCTTGATTGGGCTCTTTGCATTGCTTCGAGAGACAGTTAAACCTGCGTATCTCAACCGTAACTATCTTTTCAGCCTTTATCGGGTCTACTGGTCACCTGCAAAATTGACAAAATGTTCCTGAGTATGTTTGTTCAAGATGCCAAGATCCCCTAGCAAATGACTGTCATATGTTTTTAACTTACCCAGTGATTACCAAATTTTGAAGGGACATATGTGAATTTCTGATGGATTTAACAGAAATTCAGATAGAAGTAACATTGGTACTTATTTTTTTTCGGACTAGGCGAAGATAGCATTTTGGCTTAAAAAAAAATGGCCACTAGAATGTTTTATGTCATTTTATTGGGTAGAGGAGAGATCTGTAAATCTTGAAAATCGGCTGTTCCACCCCTTTTCTCTGAGTGTAAAAACAACATCATACGTACAAGTCAACTAGATATGGCGTGTGACCCTAGAGGTCAAGTGAAGGTCTGGGCCATGTTAGTTGATTGGTGTCAGAGGAACGGGGTCCAATGATTAAGTCAATAAGTAGCTGATGGTTCTGGTCCCCCTCATCTGCATGCTATGCGTGTGAGGGGTAGGAGTGGAAGCAGCTAGATTTCTTGTGTGGAAAGACTCTATTCCCATCCGGCCCTCAGTAAGGGAAAGGGAGTATTGCCAACTAGTCAATTGGCAGAATGAGGACCAAAAAAAAAACAAATCCTTCTACCTCCACATCGACCCCAGGCCACCAGAAATAATTTCTTACCCTATGCTTCGTGACATTCATACCCAGATGGCCAATATGAGCTGTCTCCAAAGTCTTTTGGTGGAAAACTCCTAGTGCAATCAATTTATCACCCCTCACCAACAATCCTCCTTTCACAGATAACTCATCCGCCACCTTGCAAGAAGATTTAGCAAGTTTTTTCCCTGCTGACCCAAATTTACCAAAATTCATAATCTCGTTGAATACAGTATCCTCCCTCAACCGATCCCACAATACCATCATATCGGAACAAATGACCAAATCTTCAACTTTGGCAATGATACATTCCTTAATTTCTTCCTGTACATCCACCTCACAAAAATCTCCATCAACTGGTAAACGAGACAGAATGTCTGTTCTAACACTCTTTCCTCCCACAATGTGAATCTCACTAAAAATTGAACTCCAATAATTTGATAATCTGGCTGTGGCTTTCTTAATTTTGTTTCCAGACAAAATATCAACGAGTGATCTGTGATCTGTCCGTAAACAACATTTTCTTCCCAGAGATATGGATTAAACTTGCCAAGGCCCCATACACATGGCAACAATTATTTGATCTATTATGGAATATCTTGTTTCCAATTCTTTCATCCTTCTAGAAGCAAACACTAGAGTGACTTCCTTCCATCCTTCACTTGTGGCAAAACAGCCCCCATTCCATATGCACTAGCAGCACAGTCACCAAAACATTGCGACCTTCCACACAAGGCTGTAGTGCGGGAGCAGAGTTAATACTTTATTTGATGTGATCAAAACTTTGTTGACATATTGCAGACCGTTCAAATTTTAAATTTTCTTTCAAATAAATACCTAAAGCACCAGTCAGGTTTGCAAAACTAAATGTTTAAAAGACAAAAATGTACACAGCTGCCACACTTACACACACTAGGCCCCAAACTGCTTGAATTCAATGGTAAATTCTATTTATTTATAAAAATACTAACACGTGAACTTTGTTAAAATTAGATCATGACGAAAAGATGTAACAAGAATGTCTACTCTTGACCCTTGCTAATGGATGCTTTTTCATAATAAGTTTGACATTGTATAACATGATTCACATATTTTCTAGAAATGTTTCTGATTAGTAGAAGAAATGTATTGTTAAAGTTTGATTCAAAGTTTAGTTTATTTATTTATTTATTTATTTAATTTATAAAGCGCTCTGTCACCATACGGCATCCTGGCGCTGAGAGACTTAAAGTACACGGTAAAAGGAACAAGAAACGAAAAGGTGTTGGCAGCTAGTAAAGAGCAGTACAGTAACTAAACTTTGGGGAATAACAGAGTCTTTAGCCTTTTCCTAAAGGGTAAAAGCTCACCAATATGTCTTACTTCCGGGGCCAGTCCATTCCACAGTTTGGCTGCCGCAAGCGCGAATGTTCTGCCGCCGGATCCGACTTTCCTAAACCTGGCTACCTTAACCAGTCTAGCTGAAGCAGAGCGAAGATTTCTAGCTGGGGCATACCACTCGAACTTTCTCTGTAACGCACTAGGGCCCATCCCATGCAAAGCTTTGAATACAAGACAGAGAGATTTAAACTTAATTCTCTGTCCCACCGGCAGCCAATGGAGCTCTGCAAGAGCCCTGGAGGACGAGGAACGTCTCGGCCATCCCAGAGCTAGTTTAGCTGCGGCGGACTGGATTCTCAGCAGTCTCTCCAGCAGGAACTTAGGAGAATCCAGCAAAAGGGCGTTACAGTAGTCCAGTCTACTCAAGACTGTACTCTGTACAACAAGGGCCCGTACTTGAGATGGTAAAAGAGGAAGAATTTTGCGTAGCGACCTAATGATTGCCAAACAGTTTCCCACCGTTTTAGTGACTTGGGTCTCCATGTTCAGCTTATTATTAAACAGGATGCCCAGATTGCGAACCTTCTCCACTGGTCTCACATCCAATGACATTTCACTGGGCCAAAAGTTACTGGGCAGCATTGAGGGAACTCTGTCAACGGGACAGAAAAGAATTTCCTTCTTACCGGCATTAAATTGCAAGGAATTGACTTTCAGCCACCGGGCCGTGTTACGCAGACAGCAGTGAAACTCTTCAATAGAGGTAGATTGCTCCCCCTCCAATGAGAGGATGAGCTGTGTGTCATCAGCATAGTTTGTGATGCTGATCCTATGCTCTTTGACGACCGCAATCAAAGGTTTCATATAAATATTGAAGAGTATCGGGCTGATGGCCGAGCCCTGAGGTACTCCATGAGTGATATTAATCTGTTCAGACCGGTAAGGAGGAAGGGACACGGCCTGCGTCCGATCCATAAGAAAGGAATGGAGCCATTGCAGAGCACGACTCTTCACCCCCACCTCCTCTAGCCTGCTCAGGAGAATCCCATGGTTAACCGTGTCGAACGCTGCAGACAGGTCAAGCAGGATAAGAACCACTGCCTGATTCCTGTCTGCCCGTGAACGAAGTTCATCCATTACGGTCACCAATGCCGACTCCGTACCATGGGCAGGCCGAAAGCCAAACTGAACCTCATCCAGCAGTCCATGGCACTCCAGATAGTCGGAGAGGGTCCTACTAACCACCTTCTCTGTGATCTTAGCCGGGAAGGGGAGAAGAGAGATTGGCCTATAGTTTTTGGGATATGATAGATCCAGGAAGGTCTTTTTAAGCAGGGGAGTTACCAAAGCTTGTTTCCACTGCAACGGGAATACACCGCTATCAAGCGACTGATTACAAATTTGCCTAAGCGTAGGAAATAGTTCTGTCTCAAAGGTCTTCCAGATTTTAACAGGGATGGGATCTAAAGGTGAACCAGATGAAATACCCTTTACTACTTTGCAAAATTCCTCCATGGTCAAAGGCCCGAACCTGGTCAAGACATTATCAACATTACTGTCACAAAGGTCATTACAAATGTCCTTAGTTACTTTGTCCATTTTATCGTCAACTACACAGTCCAGGATACCAAACCTCGGAAGCTCCTTGTCCTCTCCTAGCTCATTAATAATGGCTTTGATCTTAGAATGAAAAAAGTTGGCTAGGTTGTTACAAAGATCCTGGGAGGGAGTTATCTGCCTTTTAGTACAGTCCGGGGTTGTGAGGTTCTTTAAAATATTAAAAATGCACTTGGAGGCATTTGGAGCATTAAGGATCATGTTGAAAAAGTAATCTGCCTTAACCCTCGATATCTCCTTTTTATAACATATAATCTTGGATTTCCATATTTGTTTGTCCAAGTCAGTGTAGTCCCTTCTCCATTTTTTCTCTGCAAGCTTACAGTCCACTTTCATAGCTTTTAAAAGGTCATTGAACCGAAGGCTCCGAAGTTTAAATATAAGCTAAGCAACTTCATATGAAGAAAAGACATTTTCAATGGTGACCCCTTGAACTAACTCGTAATTCCTTTTTCAAGTTACGTCAATGTAAAATGGGGGGGATTAAAGAGCCATGAGGTGGAATCAAGAGTGAGATAAAGGAGACAGGAGTGTCTGGGGTGGATTAAAGAGCCATGAGGAGGAATCAAGAGTGATATAAAGGAGCCGGGAGTGTCTGGGGTCGATTAAAGAGCCATAAGGTGGAATCAAGAGTGAGATAAAGGAGCTGAGAGTGTCTGGGGGTGGATTAAAGAGCCATGAGGTGGAATCAAGAGTGAGATAAAGGAGCCGGGAGTGTCTGGGGTCGATTAAAGAGCCATACAGTGGAATCAAGAGTGAGATAAAGGAGCTGAGAGTGTCTGGGGGTGGATTAAAGAGCCATGAGGTGGAATCAAGAGTGAGATAAAGGAGCCGGGAGTGTCTGGGGGTGGATTAAAGAGCCATGAGGTGGATCCAAGACTCCGCAGCCTTGATATTCAGCACCCGGCATTCAATAGCACCGGCTGTGGGCTTCTGAGCACAACTTTGGGCCCGGCTCTCATTCTTTTACAAATTAAGCACCGTATGTAATAGTGTACAGCGCAGGGCAGCAGGACCCTGCAGCACCAGAGAGTTGTCTCTCCCCATACACCTGGACATTACTTCTGCTGAAGGGGGGGACAGAAAGAAGAAGGATTATTAGGACAAGATGAAGTGACACCCCGCTCCAGTGGTAGCGATATAGGACTATGTGGTACCAGCGGCTCCTGCCTCCGCGTGGCCCTTGCTACCCGGGCGGGACTGGGAACCAGCAGCGACCCTGGCAAAAATGCTCTCTTCAGCTTCTTGGGAAATCTCTCTCTCTCTCTTTCCATCCATCCATTCACCCATCCAACCTCCCACCCATCCATCCATCCATCCATCTATCCACCCATCCATCTATCTACCCATCCATCCATCCATCTATCCATCCACCCATCCATCCATCTATCCATCCACCCATGCATCGACCTATCCATCCACCCATTCATCCACCCATTCATCCATCCACCCATCCATCCATCCATCCATCCATCCATCCACCCATCCATCTACCCATCAATCCATCCAACCATCCATCTACTCATCCATCCACCCACACGTCTATCCACTCACCCATCCATCCACCCACCCACACGTCCCTACACCCACCCACCCATCCATCCACCCACCCATCTGTCCATCGGCCTATCCATCTGTCGACCCATCTACCCACCTATCCATCCATCCATCTCTACTTTCCTCTCTCTCTGATCGCTTTCTCTCTACCTCTCCTCCCTCTGTTTCCCCCTCTCCCTCCTCCCAGAGACGTTTTAAGGTCTTAGCAAATTTGGCTCTGGCCCCGGGCCCCAGCCTTTCAGGGGCCCCTGATAGACCTGGCTCTGTTCTCCACACAGCCCTGCCCTGATGACCTTGAATGGTTTTTAAACACAGTTTGTTTTCATATATTTGTATTACAGGGGGGGCAGGGATTGTGCGCAGTGACGTCAGTGAGCTGCTGCTGAGTCATTGGACACACTTCAGAGTCTGGAGCAGTCTGATTGGACCATGAATTCACAACTGGTCTGAGCAGGGGCCCCAAAATGTTTGATCCAGGGCCCCCAAAACCCTTAAGATGTTCCAGCCTCCAGTCCCCCTTCCTCTTCCTCTCTTTCCATCCATCCATTCATCTAACTCCCTCCCACCCCCACAAGGAGCAGAGGGGCCCCTCCCACAAGGAGAAAGACATGGGCCCCTCCCACATGGAGAAGCAGGGGTCCCCTCCCACATGGAGAAAGAGAGGGTGCCCTCCCGCACGAAGAAGAAGCAGCCCCCACCCACAAGGAGAAGCAGGGGTCCCCTCCCACAAGGAGAAGCAGAGGGACCCTCCAAGGAGAGGCAGAGGGGCCCGCCCACAAGGTGAAGCAGAGGGGCCCCTCCCACAAGCAGAAGCAGAGGGGCCCCTCCCACAGGAGCAGCAGAGGGGCCCCTCCCTCAAGGAGAAGCAGAGGGGCCCCTCCCACAAGCAGAAGCAGAGGGGCCCCTCCCTCAAGGAGAAGCAGAGGGGCCCCTCCCTCAAGCAGAAGCAGAGGGGCCCCTCCCACAAGGAGCACCAAAGGGGCCCCTCCTAGAAGCAGAGGGGCAACAGGGTGGCCCCTCCCACAAGGGTAAGCAGGGGGGCCCCACCCAGAAGGTGCACCAGAGGGGCCCCTCCCACAAGGAGCAGCAGAGGGGCCTTGCCCACAAGTAGAAGGAGAGGGGCCCCTCCACAAGGAGCAGCAGGGGGCCCCTCCCTCATACAGAAGCAGAGGGGCCCATCCCACAGGGAGCCGCAGAGGGGCCCCTCCCACAAGGAGAAGCAGAGGAGCTCTTCCTAACCTTCTACAGGGGTCCCCAGGGAGAGGCAGCAGCAGTCCCCCAGGGAGGCAGCCCTGCCAAGTATCACGCATCAGGTGTGACTCTACTGCATTTCAGTGTGGTTTTCCGCATCACCGAACTGAAATGCCTCGTCACGCATTTTTAATGCCAGTCTGAATGGCAGACGGCGGTGCCAGTGCGCCGGCTCTGTTGCTCCCCACAGACTTGCCAGAAGGAGCTGGCTCAGTGAGGTGATAGTTAAAGATCTTAAAGAGTCTGCTCAGCTCTGGAGTCAGCTCTCAGGGGGGTGGGGGGCTGGCCTCATCCGTGGTTGCTGCTGGCAGCTTTAGCACGGTTGGGGGCCCCGGGATTGGATGTGGGTGACCTCGAGCCTCGTCAACTCCTGGAAGAAGTGAGGTACGGTGGTAGGCAGGTCAGAGAAGCAGCGGGGGCCTCAAGAGTGGAGGAGTCCTGGCGGTGGTGTGCTGCTGTCTGGCATCAAACATTGGTGAACAGAGGCATGATTGGACCTGTCTGAGAGCACCATGAGGAGGTGAGTCCCCTACAAACACAGACTTTAAAGTGCCTCCCCTGGAACTATCACCCAATGGAAGCCCAGAGCAGCAGCGATGCACGAGTGCTTCTCCAGAATCAAAGACTGCACTGGGTACAGTGCGGGAGGCGGCCAGCCTTGAGTCACTGGACTCATCCTCAGAGGCAGCGCCATCACCATCCTGGGGATCGCCACTAGCGCAAGCTAAGTGTGGCCTGCCGGGCGGGGGCCGAGTCAGTCAGCAGCTAGGAGAACTTAAGAATGCATCATGCAGTGAGCTGTATTGTGTGCACACAGCGGTCTCTGTGCAGTCCATTCATAAAGTAAGTCACAGTGTACTTTGGCCAACGCTGCGGGCCAGGCAGAGCTGTGATACGAGTGCAGTGCAGTTTGTGTTGTTGTCACACACAGCATCTGCCAGGCCGGAACTCACTCTCTGTGCAAAAATTCAGCACAGAAGAGCACCGGCCCGATGACACCCTAGCCTCCATCCTGGCAGAGTTACTGAGGCGGCACTGCAGGTGAGGTGTGCTGTTAACTGGATAATCACCGGTGGTGAATGATAGGCCACTACAACCACACCCTATCGCTGGATAAGGACCGGTGGCGAATGATAGGCCAGTACGACCACCCCCTTTTCCTGGAGAAGGACCGGTATGAATGATAGGCCACTACGACCACCCCCTTTCCCTGGATAAGGACGGGTGGTGAATGATAGGCCAGCACGACCACCCCCTTTCCCTGGAAAAAGACCGGTCGTGAATGATAGGCCAGGAATACCACCCCCTTTCACCCTGATTAATAAATCACTTTCTCCATTTTTGAAGATTCTTCAAAACCCAAGACTTGATAAACAAGATCTTATACAAATAGTCCGTATTACTTTTGAATGCTGCTTTTCTGCCTTTTACTACTTTATCTGTCATGGAGAATCAAAGCAGCTCTCCCAACTCCTGGCCTGTGTTATTGCATTGTTTGCATAAGATTCTCCTAGTGCCTCGCTCGTGTTATTGCATTGTGTCCAATAGATTCTCCTAGTGCCTGGCCTGTGTTATTGTATTTTGAGCGTCAGATTCTCCTTTTGTCTGGCCCGTGTTATTGCATTGTTTACATCAGAGTCTCCTCGTGCCCGGCTTGTGTTATTGCATTGTTTACATCAGATTCTCCTTGTGCCTCGCCTTTGTTATTGCAGTGTTTGCGTCGGATTCACCTAGTGCCAGGCCTGTGTTATTGCATTATTTGCATCTGATTCACCTAGTGCCTTGCCTGTGTTATTGAATTGTTTGTGTCAGATTCTCCTTGTGCTTTGCCTGTGTTATTGTATTCTTTGTGTCAGATTCTCCTAGTGCCTAGCCTGTGTTATTAGCATTGTTTTCGTCAGATTCTCCCAACGCCTGGCCTGTGTTATTACATTGTTTACATCAGATTCTCCCAATGCCTGGCCTGTGTTATTGCATTGTTTGCATCAGATTCTCCTCGTACCTGTCCTGTGTTATTGCATTGTTTGCCTCAGAATCTCCTAGTTCCTGGCCTGTGTTATTGCACTGTTTACATCAGATTCTTCTAGTATCTGGCCTGTGTTTTTGCATCGTTTGCGTCAGATTCTACCAATGCCTGGCCTGTGTTATTGCATTGTTTACATCAGATTCTCCTCGTGCCCGGCCTGTGTTATTGCATTGTTTGCTTCAGATTCTCCTCGTGCCTGGCCTGTGTTATTGCATTGTTTACATCAGATTCTCCTCGTGCCCGGACTGTGTTATTGCATTGTTTGCTTCAGATTCTCCTCGTGCCGGCTTGTGTTATTGCATTGTTTGCTTCAGATTCTCCTCGTGTCCGGCCTGTGTTATTGCATTGTTTGCTTCAGATTCTCCTCGTGCCTGGCCTGTCTTATTGCATTGTTTACATCAGATTCTCCTCGTGCCCGGCCTGTGTTATTGCATTGTTATCTTCAGATTCTCCTCGTGCCGGCTTGTGTTATTGCATTGTTTACATCAGATTCTCCTTGCGCCCAGCCTGTGTTATTGCATTGTTTGCTTCAGATTCTCCTCGTGCCGGCTTGTGTTATTGCATTGTTTGCTTCAGATTCTCCTCATGCCTGGCCTGTGTTATTGCATTGTTTACATCAGATTCTCCTCGTGCTTCGCCTTTGTTATTGCAGTGCTTGCGTCGGATTCACCTAGTGCCTGGCCTATGTTATTGCATTGTTTGCATCAGATGCATCTAGTGCCTTGCCTGTGTTATTGCATTGTTTGTCTCAGATTCACCTAGTGCCCTGCCTGTGTTATTGCATTGTTTGTGTCAGATTCTCCTAGTGCCTTGCCTGTGTTATTGCATTCTTTGTGTCAGATCTCCTAGTGCCTAGCCTCTGTTATTAGAATTGTTTTCGTCAGATTCTCCCAACGCTTGGCCTGTGTTATTGCATTGTTTACATCAGATTCTCCTCGTGCCTGGCCTGTGTCTGTTTGCATCAGATTCACCTAGTGCCTGACCTGTGTTATTGCATTGTTTGCATCAGATTCTCCTTGTGCCTGGCCTGTGTTATTGCATTGTTTGCATCTGAATCTCCTAGTGCCTGGCCTGTGTTATTGCATTGTTTACATCAGATTCTCCTCGTGCCTGGCCTGTGATATGGCATTGTTTGCATCAGATTCTCCTCGTGCCTGGCCTGTGTTATGCCATTATTCGCGTCAGATTCTCCTCGTGCTTGGCCTGTGTTATTGCACTGTTTACATCAGATTCTCCTAGTGTCTGGCCCGTGTTATTGCATTGTTTACATCAGATTCTCCTCGTGCCTTGCCTGTGTTATTAGCATTGTTTTCCTCAGATTCTCCTCATACCTGGCCTGTGTTATTGCATTGTTTACATCAGATTCTCCTCGCGCCTGGCCTCTGTTATTGCAGTGTTTGTGTCAGATTCACCTAGTGCCTGGCCTGTGTTATTGGATTGTTTGCATCAGATTCACATAGTGCCTGACCTGTATTTTGCATTGTTTGCATCAGATTCTCCTCGTGCCTGGCCTGTGTTATTGCATTGTTTGCATCAGAATATCCTCGTGCCTGCCCTGTGTTATTGCACTGTTTACATCAGATTCTCCCAATGTCAGGCCTGAATTATTGCATTGTTTGTGTCAGATTATCCCAACGCCTGGCATGTGTTATTGCATTGTTTACATCATATTCTCCTCGTCACCGGCCTGTGTTATTGAATTGTTTGCTTCAGATTCTCCTCATGCCTGGCCTGTGTTATTGCATTGTTTACATCAGATTCTCCTCATGCCTGGCCTGTGTTATTGCAGTGTTTATATCAGATTCTCCTAGTGTCTGGCCTGTGTCATTGCATTGTTTTCGTCAGAATCTCCCAACGCCTGGCCTGTGTTATTGCATTGTTTACATCAGATTCTCCTCGTGCCTTGCCTGTGTTAATTTATTGTTTGCATCAGGTTCTCCTTTTGCCTGGCCTGTGTTAATGCATTGTTTGCATCAGGTTCTCCTAGTGCCTGGCCTGTGTTAATGCATTGTTTGCATCAGATTTTCCTAGTGCCTGGCCTGTGTTATTGCATTGTTTACATCAGATTCTCCTCGTGCCTGGCCTGTGTTATTGCATTGTTTGCATCAGAATATCCTCGCGCCTGCCCTGTGTTATTGCACTGTTTACATCAGATTCTCCCAATGTCTGGCCTGTATTATTGCATTGTTTGTGTCAGATTATCCCAACGCCTGGCCTGTGTTATGGCATTGTTTACATCAGATTCTCCTCGTCACCGGCCTGTGTTATTGAATTGTTTGCTTCAGATTCTCCTCATGCCTGGCCTGTGTTATTGCATTGTTTACATCAGATTCTCCTCATGCCTGGCCTGTGTTATTGCAGTGTTTGCGTCAGCTTCACCTAGGCCTGACCTGTGTTATTGCATTGTTTATATCAGATTCTCCTAGTGTCTGGCCTGTGTTATTGCATTTTTTTCGTCAGAATCTCCCAACGCCTGGCCTGTGTTATTGCATTGTTTACATCAGATTCTCCTTGTGCCTGGCCTGTGTTAATGCATTGTTTGCATCAGGTTCTCCTAGTGCCTGGCCTGTGTTAATGCATTGTTTGCATCAGGTTCTCCTAGTGGCTGGCCTGTGTTAATGCATTGTTTGCATCAGATTCTCCTAGTGCCTGGCCTCTGTTATTGCATTGTTTACATCAGATTCTCCTCGTGCCTGGCCTATGTTAATGCATTGTTTGCATCAGATTCTTCTAGTGCCTGGCCTGTGTTATTGCACTGTTTACATCAGATTCTCCTAGTGTCTGGCCCGTGTTATTGCATTGTTTGCTTCAGATTCTCCTCATGCCTGGCCTGTGTTATTGCATTGTTTACATCAGATTCTCCTCGTGCTTCGCCTTTGTTATTGCAGTGTTTGCGTCGGATTCACCTAGTGCCTGGCCTATGTTATTGCATTGTTTGCATCAGATGCATCTAGTGCCTTGCCTGTGTTATTGCATTGTTTGTGTCAGATTCACCTAGTGCCTTGCCTGTGTTATTGCATTGTTTGTGTCAGATTCTCCTAGTGCCTTGCCTGTGTTATTGCATTCTTTGTGTCAGATCTCCTAGTGCCTAGCCTCTGTTATTAGAATTGTTTTCGTCAGATTCTCCCAACGCTTAGCCTGTGTTATTGCATTGTTTACATCAGATTCTCCTCGTGCCTGGCCTGTGTCTGTTTGCATCAGATTCACCTAGTGGCTGACCTGTGTTATTGCATTGTTTGCATCAGATTCTCCTTGTGCCTGGCCTGTGTTATTGCATTGTTTGCATCTGAATCTCCTCGTGCCTGGCCTGTGTTATTGCATTGTTTACATCAGATTCTCCTCGTGCCTGGCCTGTGATATGGCATTGTTTGCATCAGATTCTCCTCGTGCCTGGCCTGTGTTATGCCATTATTCGCGTCAGATTCTCCTCGTGCTTGGCCTGTGTTATTGCACTGTTTACATCAGATTCTCCTAGTGTCTGGCCCGTGTTATTGCATTGTTTACATCAGATTCTCCTCGTGCCTTGCCTGTGTTATTAGCATTGTTTTCCTCAGATTCTCCTCATACCTGGCCTGTGTTATTGCATTGTTTACATCAGATTCTCCTCGCGCCTGGCCTCTGTTATTGCAGTGTTTGTGTCAGATTCACCTAGTGCCTGGCCTGTGTTATTGGATTGTTTGCATCAGATTCACATAGTGCCTGACCTGTATTTTGCATTGTTTGCATCAGATTCTCCTCGTGCCTGGCCTGTGTTATTGCATTGTTTGCATCAGAATATCCTCGTGCCTGCCCTGTGTTATTGCACTGTTTACATCAGATTCTCCCAATGTCAGGCCTGAATTATTGCATTGTTTGTGTCAGATTATCCCAACGCCTGGCATGTGTTATTGCATTGTTTACATCATATTCTCCTCGTCACCGGCCTGTGTTATTGAATTGTTTGCTTCAGATTCTCCTCATGCCTGGCCTGTGTTATTGCATTGTTTACATCAGATTCTCCTCATGCCTGGCCTGTGTTATTGCAGTGTTTATATCAGATTCTCCTAGTGTCTGGCCTGTGTCATTGCATTGTTTTCGTCAGAATCTCCCAACGCCTGGCCTGTGTTATTGCATTGTTTACATCAGATTCTCCTCGTGCCTTGCCTGTGTTAATTTATTGTTTGCATCAGGTTCTCCTTTTGCCTGGCCTGTGTTAATGCATTGTTTGCATCAGGTTCTCCTAGTGCCTGGCCTGTGTTAATGCATTGTTTGCATCAGATTTTCCTAGTGCCTGGCCTGTGTTATTGCATTGTTTACATCAGATTCTCCTCGTGCCTGGCCTGTGTTATTGCATTGTTTGCATCAGAATATCCTCGCGCCTGCCCTGTGTTATTGCACTGTTTACATCAGATTCTCCCAATGTCTGGCCTGTATTATTGCATTGTTTGTGTCAGATTATCCCAACGCCTGGCCTGTGTTATGGCATTGTTTACATCAGATTCTCCTCGTCACCGGCCTGTGTTATTGAATTGTTTGCTTCAGATTCTCCTCATGCCTGGCCTGTGTTATTGCATTGTTTACATCAGATTCTCCTCATGCCTGGCCTGTGTTATTGCAGTGTTTGCGTCAGCTTCACCTAGGCCTGACCTGTGTTATTGCATTGTTTATATCAGATTCTCCTAGTGTCTGGCCTGTGTTATTGCATTTTTTTCGTCAGAATCTCCCAACGCCTGGCCTGTGTTATTGCATTGTTTACATCAGATTCTCCTTGTGCCTGGCCTGTGTTAATGCATTGTTTGCATCAGGTTCTCCTAGTGCCTGGCCTGTGTTAATGCATTGTTTGCATCAGGTTCTCCTAGTGCCTGGCCTGTGTTAATGCATTGTTTGCATCAGATTCTCCTAGTGCCTGGCCTCTGTTATTGCATTGTTTACATCAGATTCTCCTCGTGCCTGGCCTATGTTAATGCATTGTTTGCATCAGATTCTTCTAGTGCCTGGCCTGTGTTATTGCACTGTTTACATCAGATTCTCCTAGTGTCTGGCCCGTGTTATTGCATTGTTTGCTTCAGATTCTCCTCATGCCTGGCCTGTGTTATTGCATTGTTTACATCAGATTCTCCTCGTGCTTCGCCTTTGTTATTGCAGTGTTTGCGTCGGATTCACCTAGTGCCTGGCCTATGTTATTGCATTGTTTGCATCAGATGCATCTAGTGCCTTGCCTGTGTTATTGCATTGTTTGTGTCAGATTCACCTAGTGCCTTGCCTGTGTTATTGCATTGTTTGTGTCAGATTCTACTAGTGCCTTGCCTGTGTTATTGCATTCTTTGTGTCAGATCTCCTAGTGCCTAGCCTCTGTTATTAGAATTGTTTTCGTCAGATTCTCCCAACGCTTGGCCTGTGTTATTGCATTGTTTACATCAGATTCTCCTCGTGCCTGGCCTGTGTCTGTTTGCATCAGATTCACCTAGTGGCTGACCTGTGTTATTGCATTGTTTGCATCAGATTATCCTTGTGCCTGGCCTGTGTTATTGCATTGTTTGCATCTGAATCTCCTCGTGCCTGGCCTGTGTTATTGCATTGTTTACATCAGATTCTCCTCGTGCCTGGCCTGTGATATGGCATTGTTTGCATCAGATTCTCCTCGTGCCTGGCCTGTGTTATGCCATTGTTCGCGTCAGATTCTCCTCGTGCTTGGCCTGTGTTATTGCACTGTTTACATCAGATTCTCCTAGTGTCTGGCCCGTGTTATTGCATTGTTTACATCAGATTCTCCTCGTGCCTGGCCTGTGTTATTAGCATTGTTTTCCTCAGATTCTCCTCATACCTGGCCTGTGTTATTGCATTGTTTACATCAGATTCTCCTCGTGCCTGGCCTATGTTAATGCATTGTTTGCATCAGATTCTTCTAGTGCCTGGCCTGTGTTATTGCACTGTTTACATCAGATTCTCCTAGTGTCTGGCCCGTGTTATTGCATTGTTTGCTTCAGATTCTCCTCATGCTTGGCCTGTGTTATTGCATTGTTTACATCAGATTCTCCTCGTGCTTCGCCTTTGTTATTGCAGTGTTTGCGTCGGATTCACCTAGTGCCTGGCCTATGTTATTGCATTGTTTGCATCAGATGCATCTAGTGCCTTGCCTGTGTTATTGCATTGTTTGTGTCAGATTCACCTAGTGCCTTGCCTGTGTTGTTGCATTGTTTGTGTCAGATTCTCCTAGTGCCTTGCCTGTGTTATTGCATTCTTTGTGTCAGATCTCCTAGTGCCTAGCCTCTGTTATTAGAATTGTTTTCGTCAGATTCTCCCAACGCTTGGCCTGTGTTATTGCATTGTTTACATCAGATGCTCCTCGTGCCTGGCCTGTGTCTGTTTGCATCAGATTCACCTAGTGGCTGACCTGTGTTATTGCATTGTTTGCATCAGATTCTCCTTGTGCCTGGCCTGTGTTATTGCATTGTTTGCATCTGAATCTCCTAGTGCCTGGCCTGTGTTATTGCATTGTTTACATCAGATTCTCCTCGTGCCTGGCCTGTGATATGGCATTGTTTGCATCAGATTCTCCTCGTGCCTGGCCTGTGTTATGCTATTGTTCGCGTCAGATTCTCCTCGTGCTTGGCCTGTGTTATTGCACTGTTTACATCAGATTCTCCTAGTGTCTGGCCCGTGTTATTGCATTGTTTACATCAGATTCTCCTCGTGCCTGGCCTGTGTTATTAGCATTGTTTTCCTCAGATTCTCCTCATACCTGGCCTGTGTTATTGCATTGTTTACATCAGATTCTCCTCGCGCCTGGCCTCTGTTATTAAAGTGTTTGTTTCAGACTCACCTGGTGCCTGGCCTGTGTTATTGCATTGTTTGCATCAGATTCACATAGTGCCTGACCTGTGTTTTGCATTGTTTGCATCAGATTCTCCTCGTGCCTGGCCTGTGTTATTGCATTGTTTGCATCAGAATATCCTCGTGCCTGCCCTGTGTTATTGCACTGTTTACATCAGATTCTCCCAATGTCTGGCCTGAATTATTGCATTGTTTGTGTCAGATTATCCCAACGCCTGGCATGTGTTATTGCATTGTTTACATCAGATTCTCCTCGTCACCGGCCTGTGTTATTGAATTGTTTGCTTCAGATTCTCCTCATGCCTGGCCTGTGTTATTGCATTGTTTATATCAGATCCTCCTAGTGTCTGGCCTGTGTTATTGCATTGTTTACATCAGATTCTCCTCGTGCCTGGCCTGTGTTAATGCATTGTTTGCATCAGGTTCTCCTTGAGCCTGGCCTGTGTTAATGCATTGTTTGCATCAGATTCTCCTAGTGCCTGGCCTGTATTATTGCATTGTTTACATCAGATTCTCCTCGTGCCTGGCCTGTGTTATTGCATTGTTTGCATCAGAATATCCTCGTGCCTGCCCTGTGTTATTGCACTGTTTACATCAGATTCTCCCAATGTCTGGCCTGTATTATTGCATTGTTTGTGTCAGATTATCCCAACGCCTGGCCTGTGTTATGGCATTGTTTACATCAGATTCTCCTCGTCACCGGCCTGTGTTATTGAATTGTTTGCTTCAGATTCTCCTCATGCCTGGCCTGTGTTATTGCATTGTTTACATCAGATTCTCCTCATGCCTGGCCTGTGTTATTGCAGTGTTTGCGTCAGCTTCCCCTAGGCCTGACCTGTGTCATTGCATTGTTTATATCAGATTCTCCTAGTGTCTGGCCTGTATTATTGCATTGTTTTCATCAGAATCTCCCAACGGCTGGCCTGTGTTATTACATTGTTTACATCAGATTCTCCTTGTGCCTGGCCTGTGTTAATGCATTGTTTGCATCAGGTTCTCCTAGTGCCTGGCCTGTGTTAATGCATTGTTTGCATCAGGTTCTCCTAGTGCCTGGCCTGTGTTAATGCATTGTTTGCATCAGATTCTCCTAGTGCCTGGCCTCTGTTATTGCATTGTTTACATCAGATTCTCCTCGTGCCTGGCCTATGGTAATGCATTGTTTGCATCAGATTCTTCTAGTGACTGGCCTGTGTTATTGCACTGTTTACATCAGATTCTCCTAGTGTCTGGCCCGTGTTATTGCATTGTTTGCTTCAGATTCTCCTCATGCCTGGCCTGTGTTATTGCATTGTTTACATCAGATTCTCCTCGTGCCTGGCCTGTGTTATTGCAGTGTTTGCGTCGGATTCACCTATTACCTTGCCTGTGTTATTGCATTGTTTGTGTCAGATTCTCCTTGTGCTTTGCCTGTGTTATTGTATTCTTTGTGTCAGATTCTCCTAGTGCCTAGCCTGTGTTATTGCATTGTTTACATCAGATTCTCCCAACGCCTGGCCTGTGTTATTACATTGTTTACATCCGATTCTCCCAATGCCTGGCCTGTGTTATTGCATTGTTTGCATCAGATTCTCCTCGTACCTGTCCTGTGTTATTGCATTGTTTGCATCAGAATCTCCTCGTGCCTGGCCTGTGTTATTGCACTGTTTACATCAGATTCTTCTAGTATCTGGCCTATGTTTTTGCATCGTTTGCGTCAGATTCTACCAATGCCTGGCCTGTGTTATTGCATTGTTTACATCAGATTCTCCTCGTGCCCGGCCTGTGTTATTGCATTGTTTGCTTCAGATTCTCCTCGTGCCTGGCCTGTGTTATTGCATTGTTTACATCAGATTCTCCCCGTGCCCGGCCTGTGTTATTGCATTGTTTGCTTCAGATTCTCCTCGTCACCGGCCTGTGTTATTGAATTGTTTGCTTCAGATTCTCCTCATGCCTGGCCTGTGTTATTGCATTGTTTACATCAGATTCTCCTCATGCCTGGCCTGTGTTATTGCAGTGTTTGCGTCAGCTTCACCTAGGCCTGACCTGTGTCATTGCATTGTTTATATCAGATTCTCCTAGTGTCTGGCCTGTGTTATTGCATTGTTTTCATCAGAATCTCCCAACGGCTGGCCTGTGTTATTGCATTGTTTACATCAGATTCTCCTTGTGCCTGGCCTGTGTTAATGCATTGTTTGCATCAGGTTCTCCTAGTGCCTGGCCTGTGTTAATGCATTGTTTGCATCAGGTTCTCCTCGTGCCTGGCCTGTGTTAATGCATTGTTTGCATCAGATTCTCCTAATGCCAGGCCTCTGTTATTGCATTGTTTACATCAGATTCTCCTCGTGCCTGGCCTATGTTAATGCATTGTTTGCATCAGATTCTTCTAGTGCCTGGCCTGTGTTATTGCACTGTTTACATCAGATTCTCCTAGTGTCTGGCCCGTGTTATTGCATTGTTTGCTTCAGATTCTCCTCATGCCTGGCCTGTGTTATTGCATTGTTTACATCAGATTCTCCTCGTGCCTGGCCTGTTTTATTGCAGTGTTTGCGTCGGATTCACCTATTACCTGGCCTGTGTTATTTCATTGTTTGCATCAGATTCACCTAGTGCCTTGCCTGTGTTATTGCATTGTTTGTGTCAGATTCTCCTTGTGCTTTGCCTGTGTTATTGTATTCTTTGTGTCAGATTCTCCTAGTGCCTAGCCTGTGTTATTAGCATTGTTTTCGTCAGATTCTCCCAACGCCTGGCCTGTGTTATTACATTGTTTACATCCGATTCTCCCAATGCCTGGCCTGTGTTATTGCATTGTTTACATCAGATTCTCCTCGTGCCTGGCCTGTGTTAATTTATTGTTTGCATCAGGTTCTCCTTTTGCCTGGCCTGTGTTAATGCATTGTTTGCATCAGGTTCTCCTAGTGCCTGGCCTGTGTTAATGCATTGTTTGCATCAGATTTTCCTAGTGCCTGGCCTGTGTTATTGCATTGTTTACATCAGATTCTCCTCGTGCCTGGCCTGTGTTATTGCATTGTTTGCATCAGAATATCCTCGCGCCTGCCCTGTGTTATTGCACTGTTTACATCAGATTCTCCCAATGTCTGGCCTGTATTATTGCATTATTTGTGTCAGATTATCCCAACGCCTGGCCTGTGTTATGGCATTGTTTACATCAGATTCTCCTCGTCACCGGCCTGTGTTATTGAATTGTTTGCTTCAGATTCTCCTCATGCCTGGCCTGTGTTATTGCATTGTTTACATCAGATTCTCCTCATGCCTGGCCTGTGTTATTGCAGTGTTTGCGTCAGCTTCACCTAGGCCTGACCTGTGTTATTGCATTGTTTATATCAGATTCTCCTAGTGTCTGGCCTGTGTTATTGCATTTTTTTCGTCAGAATCTCCCAACGCCTGGCCTGTGTTATTGCATTGTTTACATCAGATTCTCCTTGTGCCTGGCCTGTGTTAATGCATTGTTTGCATCAGGTTCTCCTAGTGCCTGGCCTGTATTAATGCATTGTTTGCATCAGGTTCTCCTAGTGCCTGGCCTGTGTTAATGCATTGTTTGCATCAGATTCTCCTAGTGCCTGGCCTCTGTTATTGCATTGTTTACATCAGATTCTCCTCGTGCCTGGCCTATGTTAATGCATTGTTTGCATCAGATTCTTCTAGTGCCTGGCCTGTGTTATTGCACTGTTTACATCAGATTCTCCTCGTGCTTCGCCTTTGTTATTGCAGTGTTTGCGTCGGATTCACCTAGTGCCTGGCCTATGTTATTGCATTGTTTGCATCAGATGCATCTAGTGCCTTGCCTGTGTTATTGCATTGTTTGTGTCAGATTCACCTAGTGCCTTGCCTGTGTTATTGCATTGTTTGTGTCAGATTCTCCTAGTGCCTTGCCTGTGTTATTGCATTCTTTGTGTCAGATCTCCTAGTGCCTAGCCTCTGTTATTAGAATTGTTTTCGTCAGATTCTCCCAACGCTTGGCCTGTGTTATTGCATTGTTTACATCAGATTCTCCTCGTGCCTGGCCTGTGTCTGTTTGCATCAGATTCACCTAGTGGCTGACCTGTGTTATTGCATTGTTTGCATCAGATTCTCCTTCTGCCTGGCCTGTGTTATTGCATTGTTTGCATCTGAATCTCCTTGTGCCTGGCCTGTGTTATTGCATTGTTTACATCAGATTCTCCTCGTGCCTGGCCTGTGATATGGCATTGTTTGCTTCAGATTCTCCTCGTGCCTGGCCTGTGTTATGCCATTGTTCGCGTCAGATTCTCCTCGTGCTTGGCCTGTGTTATTGCACTGTTTACATCAGATTCTCCTAGTGTCTGGCCCGTGTTATTGCATTGTTTACATCAGATTCTCCTCGTGCCTGGCCTGTGTTATTTGCATTGTTTTCCTCAGATTCTCCTCATACCTGGCCTGTGTTATTGCATTGTTTACATCAGATTCTCCTCGTGCCTGGCCTATGTTAATGCATTGTTTGCATCAGATTCTTCTAGTGCCTGGCCTGTGTTATTGCACTGTTTACATCAGATTCTCCTAGTGTCTGGCCCGTGTTATTGCATTGTTTGCTTCAGATTCTCCTCATGCCTGGCCTGTGTTATTGCATTGTTTACATCAGATTCTCCTCGTGCTTCGCCTTTGTTATTGCAGTGTTTGCGTCGGATTCACCTAGTGCCTGGCCTATGTTATTGCATTGTTTGCATCAGATGCATCTAGTGCCTTGCCTGTGTTATTGCATTGTTTGTGTCAGATTCACCTAGTGCCATGCCTGTGTTATTGCATTGTTTGTGTCAGATTCTCCTAGTGCCTTGCCTGTGTTATTGCATTCTTTGTGTCAGATCTCCTAGTGCCTAGCCTCTGTTATTAGAATTGTTTTCGTCAGATTCTCCCAACGCTTGGCCTGTGTTATTGCATTGTTTACATCAGATGCTCCTCGTGCCTGGCCTGTGTCTGTTTGCATCAGATTCACCTAGTGGCTGACCTGTGTTATTGCATTGTTTGCATCAGATTCTCCTTGTGCCTGGCCTGTGTTATTGCATTGTTTGCATCTGAATCTCCTAGTGCCTGGCCTGTGTTATTGCATTGTTTACATCAGATTCTCCTCGTGCCTGGCCTGTGATATGGCATTGTTTGCATCAGATTCTCCTCGTGCCTGGCCTGTGTTATGCCATTGTTCGCGTCAGATTCTCCTCGTGCTTGGCCTGTGTTATTGCACTGTTTACATCAGATTCTCCTAGTGTCTGGCCCGTGTTATTGCATTGTTTACATCAGATTCTCCTCGTGCCTGGCCTGTGTTATTAGCATTGTTTTCCTCAGATTCTCCTCATACCTGGCCTGTGTTATTGCATTGTTTACATCAGATTCTCCTCGCGCCTGGCCTCTGTTATTAAAGTGTTTGTTTCAGACTCACCTGGTGCCTGGCCTGTGTTATTGCATTGTTTGCATCAGATTCACATAGTGCCTGACCTGTGTTTTGCATTGTTTGCATCAGATTCTCCTCGTGCCTGGCCTGTGTTATTGCATTGTTTGCATCAGAATATCCTCGTGCCTGCCCTGTGTTATTGCACTGTTTACATCAGATTCTCCCAATGTCTGGCCTGAATTATTGCATTGTTTGTGTCAGATTATCCCAACGCCTGGCATGTGTTATTGCATTGTTTACATCAGATTCTCCTCGTCACCGGCCTGTGTTATTGAATTGTTTGCTTCAGATTCTCCTCATGCCTGGCCTGTGTTATTGCATTGTTTACATCAGATTCTCCTCATGCCTGGCCTGTGTTATTGCAGTGTTTGCGTCAGCTTCACCTAGGCCTGGCCTGTGTTATTGCATTGTTTATATCAGATCCTCCTAGTGTCTGGCCTGTGTTATTGCATTGTTTACATCAGATTCTCCTCGTGCCTGGCCTGTGTTAATGCATTGTTTGCATCAGGTTCTCCTAGAGCCTGGCCTGTGTTAATGCATTGTTTGCATCAGATTCTCCTAGTGCCTGGCCTGTATTATTGCATTTTTTACATCAGATTCTCCTCGTGCCTGGCCTGTGTTATTGCATTGTTTGCATCAGAATATCCTCGTGCCTGCCCTGTGTTATTGCACTGTTTACATCAGATTCTCCCAATGTCTGGCCTGTATTATTGCATTGTTTGTGTCAGATTATCCCAACGCCTGGCCTGTGTTATGGCATTGTTTACATCAGATTCTCCTCGTCACCGGCCTGTGTTATTGAATTGTTTGCTTCAGATTCTCCTCATGCCTGGCCTGTGTTATTGCATTGTTTACATCAGATTCTCCTCATGCCTGGCCTGTGTTATTGCAGTGTTTGCGTCAGCTTCCCCTAGGCCTGACCTGTGTCATTGCATTGTTTATATCAGATTCTCCTAGTGTCTGGCCTGTATTATTGCATTGTTTTCATCAGAATCTCCCAACGGCTGGCCTGTGTTATTACATTGTTTACATCAGATTCTCCTTGTGCCTGGCCTGTGTTAATGCATTGTTTGCATCAGGTTCTCCTAGTGCCTGGCCTGTGTTAATGCATTGTTTGCATCAGGTTCTCCTAGTGCCTGGCCTGTGTTAATGCATTGTTTGCATCAGATTCTCCTAGTGCCTGGCCTCTGTTATTGCATTGTTTACATCAGATTCTCCTCGTGCCTGGCCTATGGTAATGCATTGTTTGCATCAGATTCTTCTAGTGACTGGCCTGTGTTATTGCACTGTTTACATCAGATTCTCCTAGTGTCTGGCCCGTGTTATTGCATTGTTTGCTTCAGATTCTCCTCATGCCTGGCCTGTGTTATTGCATTGTTTACATCAGATTCTCCTCGTGCCTGGCCTGTGTTATTGCAGTGTTTGCGTCGGATTCACCTATTACCTGGCTTGTGTTATTTCATTGTTTGCATCAGATTCACCTAGTACCTTGCCTGTGTTATTGCATTGTTTGTGTCAGATTCTCCTTGTGCTTTGCCTGTGTTATTGTATTCTTTGTGTCAGATTCTCCTAGTGCCTAGCCTGTGTTATTAGCATTGTTTTCGTCAGATTCTCCCAACGCCTGGCCTGTGTTATTACATTGTTTACATGCGATTCTCCCAATGCCTGGCCTGTGTTATTGCATTGTTTGCATCAGATTCTCCTCGTACCTGTCCTGTGTTATTGCATTGTTTGCATCAGAATCTCCTCGTGCCTGGCCTGTGTTATTGCACTGTTTACATCAGATTCTTCTAGTATCTGGCCTGTGTTTTTGGATCGTTTGCTTCAGATTCTACCAATGCCTGGCCTGTGTTATTGCATTGTTTACATCAGATTCTCCTCGTGCCCGGCCTGTGTTATTGCATTGTTTGCTTCAGATTCTCCTCGTGCCTGGCCTGTGTTATTGCATTGTTTACATCAGATTCTCCCCGTGCCCGGCCTGTGTTATTGCATTGTTTGCTTCAGATTCTCCTTGTTCCGGCTTGTGTTATTGCATTGTTTGCTTCAGATTCTCCTCATGCCTGGCTTGTGTTATTGCATTGTTTACGTCAGATTCTCCTCGTGCTTCGCCTTTGTTATTGCAGTGTTTGCGTCGGATTCACCTAGTGCCTGGCCTATGTTATTGCATTGTTTGCATCAGATGCATCTAGTGCCTTGCCTGTGTTATTGCATTGTTTGTGTCAGATTCACCTAGTGCCTTGCCTGTGTTATTGCATTGTTTGTGTCAGATTCTCCTAGTGCCTTGCCTGTGTTATTGCATTCTTTGCGTCAGATCTCCTAGTGCCTAGCCTCTGTTATTAGAATTGTTTTCGTCAGATTCTCCCAACGCTTGGCCTGTGTTATTGCATTGTTTACATCAGATTCTCCTCGTGCCTGGCCTGTGTCTGTTTGCATCAGATTCACCTAGTGCCTGACCTGTGTTATTGCATTGTTTGCATCAGATTCTCCTTGTGCCTGGCCTGTGTTATTGCATTGTTTGCATCTGAATCTCCTAGTGCCTGGCCTGTGTTATTGCATTGTTTACATCAGATTCTCCTCGTGCCTGGCCTGTGATATGGCATTGTTTGCATCAGATTCTCCTCGTGCCTGGCCTGTGTTATGCCATTATTCGCGTCAGATTCTCCTCGTGCTTGGCCTGTGTTATTGCACTGTTTACATCAGATTCTCCTAGTGTCTGGCCCGTGTTATTGCATTGTTTACATCAGATTCTCCTCGTGCCTTGCCTATGTTATTAGCATTGTTTTCCTCAGATTCTCCTCATACCTGGCCTGTGTTATTGCATTGTTTACATCAGATGCTCCGCGTGCCTGGCCTCTGTTATTGCAGTGTTTGTGTCAGATTCACCTAGTGCCTGGCCTGTGTTATTGGATTGTTTGCATCAGATTCACATAGTGCCTGACCTGTATTTTGCATTGTTTGCATCAGATTCTCCTCGTGCCTGGCCTGTGTTATTGCATTGTTTGCATCAGAATATCCTCGTGCCTGCCCTGTGTTATTGCACTGTTTACATCAGATTCTCCCAATGTCTGGCCTGAATTATTGCATTGTTTGTGTCAGATTATCCCAACGCCTGGCATGTGTTATTGCATTGTTTACATCATATTCTCCTCGTCACCGGCCTGTGTTATTGAATTGTTTGCTTCAGATTCTCCTCATGCCTGGCCTGTGTTATTGCATTGTTTACATCAGATTCTCCTCATGCCTGGCCTGTGTTATTGCAGTGTTTATATCAGATTCTCCTAGTGTCTGGCCTGTGTTATTGCATTGTTTTCGTCAGAATCTCCCAACGCCTGGCCTGTGTTATTGCATTGTTTACATCAGATTCTCCTCGTGCCTGGCCTGTGTTCATTTATTGTTTGCATCAGGTTCTCCTTTTGCCTGGCCTGTGTTAATGCATTGTTTGCATCAGGTTCTCCTAGTGCCTGGCCTGTGTTAATGCATTGTTTGCATCAGATTTTCCTAGTGCCTGGCCTGTGTTATTGCATTGTTTACATCAGATTCTCCTCGTGCCTGGCCTGTGTTATTGCATTGTTTGCATCAGAATATCCTCGCGCCTGCCCTGTGTTATTGCACTGTTTACATCAGATTCTCCCAATGTCTGGCCTGTATTATTGCATTGTTTGTGTCAGATTATCCCAACGCCTGGCCTGTGTTATGGCATTGTTTACATCAGATTCTCCTCGTCACCGGCCTGTGTTATTGAATTGTTTGCTTCAGATTCTCCTCATGCCTGGCCTGTGTTATTGCATTGTTTACATCAGATTCTCCTCATGCCTGGCCTGTGTTATTGCAGTGTTTGCGTCAGCTTCACCTAGGCCTGACCTGTGTTATTGCATTGTTTATATCAGATTCTCCTAGTGTCTGGCCTGTGTTATTGCATTTTTTTCGTCAGAATCTCCCAACGCCTGGCCTGTGTTATTGCATTGTTTACATCAGATTCTCCTTGTGCCTGGCCTGTGTTAATGCATTGTTTGCATCAGGTTCTCCTAGTGCCTGGCCTGTGTTAATGCATTGTTTGCATCAGGTTCTCCTAGTGCCTGGCCTGTGTTAATGCATTGTTTGCATCAGATTCTCCTAGTGCCTGGCCTCTGTTATTGCATTGTTTACATCAGATTCTCCTTGTGCCTGGCCTATGTTAATGCATTGTTTGCATCAGATTCTTCTAGTGCCTGGCCTGTGTTATTGCACTGTTTACATCAGATTCTCCTAGTGTCTGGCCCGTGTTATTGCATTGTTTGCTTCAGATTCTCCTCATGCCTGGCCTGTGTTATTGCATTGTTTACATCAGATTCTCCTCGTGCTTCGCCTTTGTTATTGCAGTGTTTGCGTCGGATTCACCTAGTGCCTGGCCTATGTTATTGCATTGTTTGCATCAGATGCATCTAGTGCCTTGCCTGTGTTATTGCATTGTTTGTGTCAGATTCACCTAGTGCCTTGCCTGTGTTATTGCATTGTTTGTGTCAGATTCTCCTAGTGCCTTGCCTGTGTTATTGCATTCTTTGTGTCAGATCTCCTAGTGCCTAGCCTCTGTTATTAGAATTGTTTTCGTCAGATTCTCCCAACGCTTGGCCTGTGTTATTGCATTGTTTACATCAGATTCTCCTCGTGCCTGGCCTGTGTCTGTTTGCATCAGATTCACCTAGTGGCTGACCTGTGTTATTGCATTGTTTGCATCAGATTCTCCTTGTGCCTGGCCTGTGTTATTGCATTGTTTGCATCTGAATCTCCTCGTGCCTGGCCTGTGTTATTGCATTGTTTACATCAGATTCTCCTCGTGCCTGGCCTGTGATATGGCATTGTTTGCATCAGATTCTCCTCGTGCCTGGCCTGTGTTATGCCATTGTTCGCGTCAGATTCTCCCCGTGCTTGGCCTGTGTTATTGCACTGTTTACATCAGATTCTCCTAGGGCCCGATTCACAGAACTAACTTAAGACAAAATCCTAAACTTACTACTTTTGGTATTCACAGAAGTTAGGATTTTGTCTTAAGTTTGTCTTAAGACAGACTTAAGACAGACTTAAGACAAAATCCTAAATTAAGTCTGTCTTAAGTCTGTCTTAAGACAAACTTAAGACAAAATCCTAACTTCTGTGAATACCAAAAGTAGTAAGTTTAGGATTTTGTCTTAAGTTAGTTCTGTGAATCAGGCCCCTAGTGTCTGGCCCGTGTTATTGCATTGTTTACATCAGATTCTCCTCGTGCCTGGCCTGTGTTATTAGCATTGTTTTCCTCAGATTCTCCTCATACCTGGCCTGTGTTATTGCATTGTTTACATCAGATTCTCCTCGTGCCTGGCCTATGTTAATGCATTGTTTGCATCAGATTCTTCTAGTGCCTGGCCTGTGTTATTGCACTGTTTACATCAGATTCTCCTAGTGTCTGGCCCGTGTTATTGCATTGTTTGCTTCAGATTCTCCTCATGCCTGGCCTGTGTTATTGCATTGTTTACATCAGATTCTCCTCGTGCTTCGCCTTTGTTATTGCAGTGTTTGCGTCGGATTCACCTAGTGCCTGGCCTATGTTATTGCATTGTTTGCATCAGATGCATCTAGTGCCTTGCCTGTGTTATTGCATTGTTTGTGTCAGATTCACCTAGTGCCTTGCCTGTGTTATTGCATTGTTTGTGTCAGATTCTCCTAGTGCCTTGCCTGTGTTATTGCATTCTTTGTGTCAGATCTCCTAGTGGCTAGCCTCTGTTATTAGAATTGTTTTCGTCAGATTCTCCCAACGCTTGGCCTGTGTTATTGCATTGTTTACATCAGATGCTCCTCGTGCCTGGCCTGTGTCTGTTTGCATCAGATTCACCTAGTGGCTGACCTGTGTTATTGCATTGTTTGCATCAGATTCTCCTTGTGCCTGGCCTGTGTTATTGCATTGTTTGCATCTGAATCTCCTAGTGCCTGGCCTGTGTTAGTGCATTGTTTACATCAGATTCTCCTCGTGCCTGGCCTGTGATATGGCATTGTTTGCATCAGATTCTCCTCGTGCCTGGCCTGTGTTATGCCATTGTTCGCGTCAGATTCTCCTCGTGCTTGGCCTGTGTTATTGCACTGTTTACTTCAGATTCTCCTAGTGTCTGGCCCGTGTTATTGCATTGTTTACATCAGATTCTCCTCGTGCCTGGCCTGTGTTATTAGCATTGTTTTCCTCAGATTCTCCTCATACCTGGCCTGTGTTATTGCATTGTTTACATCAGATTCTCCTCGCGCCTGGCCTCTGTTATTAAAGTGTTTGTTTCAGACTCACCTGGTGCCTGGCCTGTGTTATTGCATTGTTTGCATCAGATTCACATAGTGCCTGACCTGTGTTTTGCATTGTTTGCATCAGATTCTCCTCGTGCCTGGCCTGTGTTATTGCATTGTTTGCATCAGAATATCCTCGTGCCTGCCCTGTGTTATTGCACTGTTTACATCAGATTCTCCCAATGTCTGGCCTGAATTATTGCATTGTTTGTGTCAGATTATCCCAACGCCTGGCATGTGTTATTGCATTGTTTACATCAGATTCTCCTCGTCACCGGCCTGTGTTATTGAATTGTTTGCTTCAGATTCTCCTCATGCCTGGCCTGTGTTATTGCATTGTTTACATCAGATTCTCCTCATGCCTGGCCTGTGTTATTGCAGTGTTTGCGTCAGCTTCACCTAGGCCTGGCCTGTGTTATTGCATTGTTTATATCAGATCCTCCTAGTGTCTGGCCTGTGTTATTGCATTGTTTACATCAGATTCTCCTCGTGCCTGGCCTGTGTTAATGCATTGTTTGCATCAGGTTCTCCTAGAGCCTGGCCTGTGTTAATGCATTGTTTGCATCAGATTCTCCTAGTGCCTGGCCTGTATTATTGCATTGTTTACATCAGATTCTCCTCGTGCCTGGCCTGTGTTATTGCATTGTTTGCATCAGAATATCCTCGTGCCTGCCCTGTGTTATTGCACTGTTTACATCAGATTCTCCCAATGTCTGGCCTGTATTATTGCATTGTTTGTGTCAGATTATCCCAACGCCTGGCCTGTGTTATGGCATTGTTTACATCAGATTCTCCTTGTCACCGGCCTGTGTTATTGAATTGTTTGCTTCAGATTCTCCTCATGCCTGGCCTGTGTTATTGCATTGTTTACATCAGATTCTCCTCATGCCTGGAATGTGTTATTGCAGTGTTTGCGTCAGCTTCACCTAGGCCTGACCTGTGTCATTGCATTGTTTATATCAGATTCTCCTAGTGTCTGGCCTGTATTATTGCATTGTTTTCATCAGAATCTCCCAACGGCTGGCCTGTGTTATTACATTGTTTACATCAGATTCTCCTTGTGCCTGGCCTGTGTTAATGCATTGTTTGCATCAGGTTCTCCTAGTGCCTGGCCTGTGTTAATGCATTGTTTGCATCAGATTCTCCTAGTGCCTGGCCTCTGTTATTGCATTGTTTACATCAGATTCTCCTCGTGCCTGGCCTATGTTAATGCATTGTTTGCATCAGATTCTTCTAGTGCCTGGCCTGTGTTATTGCACTGTTTACATCAGATTCTCCTAGTGTCTGGCCCGTGTTATTGCATTGTTTGCTTCAGATTCTCCTCATGCCTGGCCTGTGTTATTGCATTGTTTACATCAGATTCTCCTCGTGCCTGGCCTGTGTTATTGCAGTGTTTGCGTCGGATTCACCTATTACCTGGCCTGTGTTATTTCATTGTTTGCATCAGATTCACCTAGTGCCTTGCCTGTGTTATTGCATTGTTTGTGTCAGATTCTCCTTGTGCTTTGCCTGTGTTATTGTATTCTTTGTGTCAGATTCTCCTAGTGCCTAGCCTGTGTTATTAGCATTGTTTTCGTCAGATTCTCCCAACGCCTGGCCTGTGTTATTACATTGTTTACATCCGATTCTCCCAATGCCTGGCCTGTGTTATTGCATTGTTTGCATCAGATTATCCTCGTACCTGTCCTGTGTTATTGCATTGTTTGCATCAGAATCTCCTCGTGCCTGGCCTGTGTTATTGCACTGTTTACATCAGATTCTTCTAGTATCTGGCCTGTGTTTTTGCATCGTTTGCGTCAGATTCTACCAATGCCTGGCCTGTGTTATTGCATTGTTTACATCAGATTCTCCTCGTGCCCGGCCTGTGTTATTGCATTGTTTGCTTCAGATTCTCCTCGTGCCTGGCCTGTGTTATTGCATTGTTTACATCAGATTCTCCCCCGTGCCCGGCCTGTGTTATTGCATTGTTTGCTTCAGATTCTCCTCGTCACCGGCCTGTGTTATTGAATTGTTTGCTTCAGATTCTCCTCATGCCTGGCCTGTGTTATTGCATTGTTTACATCAGATTCTCCTCATGCCTGGCCTGTGTTATTGCAGTGTTTGCGTCAGCTTCACCTAGGCCTGACCTGTGTCATTGCATTGTTTATATCAGATTCTCCTAGTGTCTGGCCTGTGTTATTGCATTGTTTTCATCAGAATCTCCCAACGGCTGGCCTGTGTTATTGCATTGTTTACATCAGATTCTCCTTGTGCCTGGCCTGTGTTAATGCATTGTTTGCATCAGGTTCTCCTAGTGCCTGGCCTGTGTTAATGCATTGTTTGCATCAGGTTCTCCTCGTGCCTGGCCTGTGTTAATGCATTGTTTGCATCAGATTCTCCTAATGCCAGGCCTCTGTTATTGCATTGTTTACATCAGATTCTCCTCGTGCCTGGCCTATGTTAATGCACTGTTTACAGCAGATTCTCCTAGTGTCTGGCCCGTGTTATTGCATTGTTTGCTTCAGATTCTCCTCATGCCTGGCCTGTGTTATTGCATTGTTTACATCAGATTCTCCTCGTGCCTGGCCTGTGTTATTGCAGTGTTTGCGTCGGATTCACCTATTACCTGGCCTGTGTTATTTCATTGTTTGCATCAGATTCACCTAGTGCCTTGCCTGTGTTATTGCATTGTTTGTGTCAGATTCTCCTTGTGCTTTGCCTGTGTTATTGTATTCTTTGTGTCAGATTCTCCTAGTGCCTAGCCTGTGTAATTAGCATTGTTTTCGTCAGATTCTCCCAACGCCTGGCCTGTGTTATTACATTGTTTACATCCGATTCTCCCAATGCCTGGCCTGTGTTATTGCATTGTTTGCATCAGATTCTCCTCGTACCTGTCCTGTGTTATTGCATTGTTTGCATCAGAATCTCCTCGTGCCTGGCCTGTGTTATTGCACTGTTTACATCAGATTCTTCTAGTATCTGGCCTGTGTTTTTGCATCGTTTGCGTCAGATTCTACCAATGCCTGGCCTGTGTTATTGCATTGTCTACATCAGATTCTTCTAGTATCTGGCCTGTGTTTTTGCATCGTTTGCGTCAGATTCTACCAATGCCTGGCCTGTGTTATTGCATTGTCTACATCAGATTCTCCTCGTGCCCGGCCTGTGTTATTGCATTGTTTGCTTCAGATTCTCCTCATGCCTGGCCTGTGTTATTGCATTGTTTACATCAGATTCTCCCCGTGCCCGGCCTGTGTTATTGCATTGTTTGCTTCAGATTCTCCTTGTTCCGGCTTGTGTTATTGCATTGTTTGCTTCAGATTCTCCTCATGCCTGGCCTGTGTTATTGCATTGTTTACGTCAGATTCTCCTCGTGCTTCGCCTTTGTTATTGCAGTGTTTGCGTCGGATTCACCTAGTGCCTGGCCTATGTTATTGCATTGTTTGCATCAGATGCATCTAGTGCCTTGCCTGTGTTATTGCATTGTTTGTGTCAGATTCACCTAGTGCCTTGCCTGTGTTATTGCATTGTTTGTGTCAGATTCTCCTAGTGCCTTGCCTGTGTTATTGCATTCTTTGTGTCAGATCTCCTAGTGCCTAGCCTCTGTTATTAGAATTGTTTTCGTCAGATTCTCCCAACGCTTGGCCTGTGTTATTGCATTGTTTACATCAGATTCTCCTCGTGCCTGGCCTGTGTCTGTTTGCATCAGATTCACCTAGTGCCTGACCTGTGTTATTGCATTGTTTGCATCAGATTCTCCTTGTGCCTCGCTCGTGTTATTGCATAGGGGCCAATAGATTCCCCTAGTGCCTGGCCTGTGTTATTGTATTTTGAGCGTCAGATTCTCCTCGTGCCTGGCCTGTGTTATTGCACTGTTTACATCAGATTCTCCTAGTGTCTGGCCTGTGTTATTGCATTGTTTGCTTCAGATTCTCCTCATGCCTGGCCTGTGTTATTGCATTGTTTACATCAGATTCTCCTTGTGCCTGGCCTGTGTTATTGCAGTGTTTGCGTCGGATTCACCTATTACCTGGCCTGTGTTATTTCATTGTTTGCATCAGATTCACCTAGTGCCTTGCCTGTGTTATTGCATTGTTTGTGTCCGATTCTCCTAGTGCCTTGACTGTGTTATTGCATTTTTTTCGTCAGATTCTCCTTGTGCCTTGCCTGTGTTATTAGCATTGTTTGCGTCAGATTCTCCCAACGCCTGGCCTGTGTTATTGCATTGTTTATATCAGTTTCTCCCAATGCCTGGCCTGTGTTATTGCATTGTTCGCGTCAGATTCTCCTAGTGCCTGGCCTGTGTTATTGCATTGTTTACATCAGATTCTCCTCGTGCCTGACCTGTGTTATTGCAGTGTTTGTGTCAGATTCACTTATTGCCTGGCATGTGTTATTGCATTGTTTGCGTCAGATTCTCCCAACGCCCGGCCTGTGTTTTTGCATTGTTTAGATCAGATTCTCCCAATGCCTGGCCTGTGTTTTTGCATTGTTCGCGTTAGATTCTCCTAGTGCCTGGCCTGTGTTATTGCATTGTTTACATCAGATTCTCCTCATGCCTGGCCTTTGTTATTGCATTGTTTACATCAGATTCTCCTCGTGCCTGGCCTGTGTTATTGCTTTGTTTGCGTCAGATTCACCTATTGCCTGGCCTGTGTTATTGCATTGTTTGCATCAGATTCCCCTCATGCCCAGCCTGTGTTATTGCATTGTTTGCATCAGAATCTCCTTGTGCCTGGTCTGTGTTTTTTGCACTGTTTACATCAGATTCTCCTAGTGTCTGTCCTGTGTTATTGCATTGTTTGCGTCAGATTCTTCCAATGCCTGGCCTGTGTTATTGCATTGTTTACGTCAGATTCTCCTTGTGCCCGGCCTGTGCTATTCCATTGTTTTCTTCAGATTCTCCTTGTGCCTGGCCGGTGTTATTGCATTGTTTACATCAAATTCTCCTCGTGCCTGGCCTGTGTTATTGCAGTGTTTGCATCAGATTCACCTAGTGCCTGGCCTGTGTTATTGCATTGTTTGCATCAGATTCTCCTCGTGCCTGGCCTGTGTTATTGCACTGTTTGCGCCGGAGTCTCCTAATGCTTGGCCTGTGTTATTGCATTGTTTGCGTCACGTTTTCCTACTTCCTTGCCCGTGTTTTTGCATTGTAAGCATCACGTTTTTCTAGTACCTGGTCTGCGTTATTGCATTATATGCGCTGCTTTTGGTATGTTATTATTCAAATAGTTGCAGCTTTTCTAACAAACATGGTACCTTTTATCCCAATCAAGTGCATCTGACTGCAAGGACTCTGCACTCTCACTGCAGTAGCAAGCTACTTCCTATTTATGTAGCAACAGACAGCACAGCATGTCTGCCAGAGATGTCGTATGGTCAGAAACAGTACGTAGGTAAGTAGTTATGATGCAAAACCTTTGAGTAAGATTTAAAACGAAGAAGCTGCTGTGATAGACGGCAAACCATCCATGTCGAAACATCAGCAGTAGGACAATGGTACATGGAACGAATATAGTAGATTTACCATTCTGTGCAGTGCGTGTCACTTCATGTTCTTTTCTTCCACTCTCATGAGGTGGTTTTTGCAAGCCAACTTTGAGCTCACTGAGTGTGGAGCTTCCACGAATGTCAGAGACGGGCCGTTCCAAAGACAGTAATATAGAAGGTTGAAATATCTGAGTCTTGATCCTGGCAGATGGATGGGTGATCCCTGAGGGGGTGTAGTTGGTCTGTGTGTTACCACGGCTGTCCAGGGGGTGTAAACAAATGTCAGCAATTTGTGGAGGGCCTTCTTTTGGGTGAGAACCACCCAGCTTCATGCAGTACAGACTTGAGGGGTTGTGTTTGCGCAGGATGAGGTACATTCTCATAGCAAAATGGAGGACCTTGTCCGAAGGGGATTGATGTTACCAAGGTTTAACATCTTCAGTTACGGCAGATAGAGGAAGTCCATGTACCTCGAGGTGCTTGAAAAGCTTTCTGCGCTCTGCTGGTGCAGGCTGGATGTTTATTCTCTATTTGGCATTTGCCAGGGCATGTTCAGATGCAGTCTTTGAATTAAACGTTGGAGCAGCACTTGTAGCGTTGACTCTTGGAGTCTTGTAGTGTGTGGTGGATGTGGTAGAACTGTCTCAATGCTCTACGGAGCTCAGAAAATCCAGACTCTCCTTCATCTCAGAGCTCGAGCTCCGTGGTTTGACCAGTAGAACTGCAATAAAGTAGATGACCTAGACCAGTTATACCTCTGCTGACCTTTGAACTGATCATTGAGGAAAGAAGCCCTTGTCTGGAAGGAATATCTCCTCAAGGCACAGCTGACAGAAGTCCTGCCTGGAAAGGAAGATCTGCACAAGGCGCAGCTGACAGAAGTCGCAGCCTGGAAGGAAGATCTGCACAAGGCCCAGCTGACAGAGGTCCTGCCTAGAAAGGAAGATCTGCTCAAGGTGCTGCTGACAGAAGTCCTGCCTGGAAGGAAGATCTGCACAGGGCACAGCTGACAGAAGCCCTGCCTGAAAAGAAGATCTGCACAAGGCGCAGCTGACAGAAACCCGTGCCTGGAATGAAGATCTGCACAAAGCGCAGCTGACAGAGGTCCAGCCTAGAAAGGAAGATCTGCACAGGGCACAGCTGACAGAAGCACTGCCTGAAAAGAAGATCTGCACAAGGCGCAGCTGACAGAAGCCCCTGCCTGGATTTGAAGATCTGCACAAGGCGCAGCTGACAGAGTTCCAGCCTAGAAAGGAAGATCTGCACAGGGCACAGCTGACAGAAACCCTGCCTGAAAAGAAGATCTGCACAAGGCGCAGCTGACAGAAGTCCGACCTAGAAAGGAAGATATGCACAAAGCGCAGCTGACAGAGGTCCAGCCTAGAAAGGAAGATCTGCACAAGGCGCAGCTGATAGAAGTCCTGCCTGGAAGGAAGATCTGCACAGGGCGCAGCTGACAGAAGCCCTGCCTGAAAAGGAGATCTGCACAAGGCGCAGCTGACAGAAGTCCTGCCTGGAAGGAAGATCTGCACAAGACACAGCTGACAGAAGTCCTCCCTAGAAGGATGATCTGCACAAGGCACAGCTGACAGAAGTCCTGCCTGGAAGGAAGATCTGCACAAGACACAGCTGACAGAAGTCCTGCCTGGAATGAAGATCTGCACAAGGCACAGCTGACAGAAGTCCTGCCTGGAATGAAGATCTGCACAAGGCGCAGCTGACAGATGTCCTGCCTGGAAGGAAGATCTGCACGAGGCACAGCTGACAGAAGTCCTGCCTGGAAGGAAGATCTGCACAAGACACAGCTGACAGAAGTCCTCCCTAGAAGGATGATCTGCACAAGGCACAGCTGACAGAAGTCCTGCCTGGAAGGAAGATCTGCACAAGACACAGCTGACAGAAGTCCTGCCTGGAATGAAGATCTGCACAAGGCACAGCTGACAGAAGTCCTGCCTGGAATGAAGATCTGCACAAGGCGCAGCTGACAGATGTCCTGCCTGGAAGGAAGATCTGCACAAGACACAGCTGACAGAAGTCCTGCCTGGAATGAAGATCTGCACAAGGCGCAGCTGACAGTAGTCCTGCCTGGAATGAAGAACTGCACAAGGCACAGCTGACAGAAGTCCGGCCTAGAAAGGAAGACATGCACAAGGCGCAGCTGACAGAGGTGCAGCCTGGAAGGAAGATCTGCACAAGGCGCAGCTGACAGAAGTCGCAGCCTGGAAGGAAGATCTGCACAAGGCACTGCTGACAGAAGTCCTGCCTGGAAGGGAGATCGGCACAAGGCACCGCTGAAAGAAGTCCTGCCCGGAAGGAAGATCTGCACAAGGCGTAGCTGACAGAAGTCGCAGCTTGGAAGGAAGATCAGCACAAGGCGCAGCTGACAGAAGTCGCAGCCTGGAAGGAAGATCTGCACAAGGCACAGCTGACAGAGGTCCTGCCTGGAAGGAAGATCTGCACAAGGCACAGCTGACAGAAGTCCTGCCTGGAAGGATAATCTGCACAAGGCACAGTTGACAGAAGTTCCGCCTGGAAGAAAGATCTGCACAGGGCACAGCTGACAGAAGTCCTGTCTAGATTTAAGATCTACACAAGGAGCAGCTGATAGAAGCCCTGCCTGAAAAGAAGATCTGCACAAGGCGCAGCTGACAGAAGTCCTGCCTGGAAGGAAGATCTGCACAAGACACAGCTGACAGAAGTCCTGCCTAGAAAGGACAATCTGCACAAGGCGCAGCTGACAGAGGTCTCTCCTGGAAGAAAGATCTGCACAGGGCACAGCTGACAGAAGTCCTGCCTGAAAAGAAGATCTGCACAAGGCGCAGCTGACAGAAGTCCTGCCTGGAAGGAAGATCTACACAAGACGCAGCTGACCGAAGTCCTGCCTGGAAGGAAGATCTGCAAAAGGCAAATCTGACAGAAGTCCCGCCTGGAAGAAAGATCTGCACAAGGCGCAGCTGACAGAAGCCCTCCCTGAAAAGAAGATCTGCACAAGGCACAGCTGACAGAAGTCCTGCCTGGAAGAAAGATCTGCACAAGGCGCAGCTGACAGAAGTCCTGCCTGGAAGAAAGATCTGCACAAGGCACAGCTGACAGAAGTTCCGCCTGGAAGAAAGATCTGCACAGGGCACAGCTGACAGAAGTCCTGTCTAGATTTAAGATCTACACAAGGAGCAGCTGATAGAAGCCCTGCCTGAAAAGAAGATCTGCACAAGGCGCTGCTGACAGAAGTCCTGCCTGGAATGAAGATCTGCACAAGGCACAGCTGACAAAAGTCCTGTCTGGAATGAAGATCTGCACAAGGCGCAGCTGACAGATGTCCTGCCTGGAAGGAAGATCTGCACGAGGCAGAGCTGACAGTAGTCCTGCCTGGAATGAAGAACTGCACAAGGCACAGCTGACAGAAGTCCTGCCTGGAAGGATAATCTGCACAAGGCACAGCTGACAGAAGTCCTGCCTGGAAGGAAGATCTGCACAAGACACAGCTGACAGAAGTCCGGCCTAGAAAGGAAGACATGCACAAGGCGCAGCTGACAGAGGTGCAGCCTGGAAGGAAGATCTGCACAAGGCGCAGCTGACAGAAGTCGCAGCCTGGAAGGAAGATCTGCACAAGGCGCAGCTGACAGAAGTCGCAGCCTGGAAGGAAGATCTGCACAAGGCACAGCTGACAGAGATCCTGCCTGGAAGGAAGATCTGCACAAGGCACAGCTGACAGAAGTCCTGCCTGGAAGGATAATCTGCACAAGGCACAGCTGACAGAAGTCCAGCCTAAAAGGAAGATCTGCACAAGGCACAGCTGACAGAAGTTCCGCCTGGAAGAAAGATCTGCACAGGGCACAGCTGACAGAAGTCCTGTCTAGATTTAAGATCTACACAAGGAGCAGCTGATAGAAGCCCTGCCTGAAAAGAAGATCTGCACAAGGCGCAGCTGACAGAAGTCCTGCCTGAAAAGAAGATCTGCACAAGGCGCAGCTGACAGAAGTCCTGCCTGGAAGGAAGATCTGCACAAGACGCAGCTGACCGAAGTCCTGCCTGGAAGGAAGATCTGCACAAGGCAAATCTGACAGAAGTCCCGCCTGGAAGAAAGATCTGCACAAGGCGCAGCTGACAGAAGCCCTGCCTGAAAAGAAGATCTGCACAAGGAACAGCTGACAGAAGTCCTGCCTGGAAGAAAGATCTGCACTAGGCGCAGCTGACAGAAGTCCTGCCTGGAAGAAAGATCTGCACAAGGCACAGCTGACAGAAGTTCCGACTGGAAGAAAGATCTGCACAGGGCACAGCTGACAGAAGTCCTGTCTAGATTTAAGGTCTACACAAGGAGCAGCTGATAGAAGCCCTGCCTGAAAAGAAGATCTGCACAAGGCGCAGCTGACAGAAGTCCTGCCTGGAATGAAGATCTGCACAAGGCGCAGCTGACAGATGTCCTGCCTGGAAGGAAGATCTGCACGAGGCACAGCTGACAGTAGGCCTGCCTGGAATGAAGAACTGCACAAGGCACAGCTGACAGAAGTCCGGCCTAGAAAGGAAGACATGCACAAGGCGCAGCTGACAGAGGTGCAGCCTGGAAGGAAGATCTGCACAAGGCGCAGCTGACAGAAGTCGCAGCCTGGAAGGAAGATCTGCACAAGGCACTGCTGACAGAAGTACTGCCTGGAAGGTAGATCGGCACAAGGCACCGCTGAAAGAAGTCCTGCCCGGAAGGAAGATCTGCACAAGGCGCAGCTGACAGAAGTCGCAGCCTGGAAGGAAGATCTGCACAAGGCGCAGCTAACAGAAGTCGCAGCCTGGAAGGAAGATCTGCACAAGGCACAGCTGACAGAGGTCCTACCTGGAAGGAAGATCTGCACAAGGCACAGCTGACAGAAGTCCTGCCTGGAAGGATAATCTGCACAAGGCACAGCTGACAGAAGTCCAGCCTAAAAGGAAGATCTGCACAAGGCACAGCTGACAGAAGTTCCGCCTGGAAGAAAGATCTGCACAGGGCACAGCTGACAGAAGTCCTGTCTAGATTTAAGATCTACACAAGGAGCAGCTGATAGAAGCCCTGCCTGAAAAGAAGATCTGCACAAGGCACAGCTGACAGAAGTCCTGCCTGGAAGGAAGATCTGCACAAGACACAGCTGACAGAAGCCCTGCCTGGAAAGGACAATCTGCACAAGGCGCAGCTGACAGAGGTCTCGCCTGGAAGAAAGATCTGCACAAGGCACAGCTGACAGAAGCCCCTGCCTGGAAGGAAGATCAGCACAAGGCGCAGCTGACAGAGGTCCAGCCTAGAAAGGAAGATCTGCACAAGGCGCAGCTGACAGACGTTCTGCCTGGAAGGAAGATCTGCACAAGACACAACTTACAGAAGTCCAGCCTGGCAGGAAGATCTGCACAAGGCGCAGCTGACAGAAGCAACATCCTGGAAGGAAGATCCGAACAAGTCACAGCTGACAGAAGTCCAGCCTAGAAGGAAGATCTGCACAAGGCGCATCTGACAGAAGTCGCAGCCTGGAAGGAAGATCTGCACAAGGCACAGCTGACAGAGGTCCTGCCTGGAAGGAAGATCCGCACAAGGCACAGCTGACAGAAGTCCTGCCTGGAAGGATAATCTGCACAAGGCACAGCTGACAGAAGTCCAGCCTAAAAGGAAGATCTGCACAAGGCACAGCTGACAGACGTTCCGCCTGGAAGAAAGATCTGCACAGGGCACAGCTGACAGAAGTCCTGTCTAGATTTAAGATCTACACAAGGAGCAGCTGATAGAAGCCCTGCCTGAAAAGAAGATCTGCACAAGGCACAGCTGACAGAAGTCCTACCTGGAAGGAAGATCTGCACAAGGCACAGCTGACAGAAGTCCTGCCTAGAAAGGACAATCTGCACAAGGCGCAGCTGACAGAGGTCTCGCCTGGAAGAAAGATCTGCACAGGGCACAGCTGACAGACGTCCTGCCTGAAAAGAAGATCTGCACAAGGCGCAGCTGACAGAAGTCCTGCCTGGAAGGAAGATCGGCACAAGACCCAGCTGACAGAAGTCTGGCCTGGGAGGAAGATATGCACAAGGCGCAGCTGACAGAAGCCCCTGCCTCGAATGAAGATCTGCACAAGGCGCAGCTGACAGAGGTCCAGCCTAGAAAGGAAGATCTGCACAAGGCGCAGCTGACAGACGTTCTGCCTGGAAGAAAGATTTTCACAAGGCACAGCTGACAGAAGTCCTGCCTGGAAAGAAGATCTGCACAAAGACGCAGCTGACCGTAGTCCTGCCTGGAAGGCAGATCTGCACAAGGCACAGCTATCAGAAGCCCTGCCCAGAAGGATGATCTGCACAAGGCGCAGCTGAGAGAAGCCGCAGCCTGGAAGGAAGATCTGCTCAAGGCACAGATGACAGAAGTCCAGCCTTGAAGGAAGATCTGCACAAGGCACAGCTGACAGAAGCCGCAGCCTAGAAGGAAGATCTGCTCAAGGCACAGATGACAGAAGTCCAGCCTTGAAGGAAGATCTGCACAAGACACAGCTGACAGAAGCCGCAGCCTAGAAGGAAGATCTGCTCAAGGCACAGATGACAGAAGTCCAGCCTTGAAGTAAGATCTGCACAAGACACAGCTGACAGAAGTCCAGCCTTGAAGGAAGATATGCACAAGGCACAGCTGACAGAAGTCCAGCCTTGAAGGAAGATCTGGTCAAGGCACAGCTGACAGAAGTCCAGCCTTGAAGGAAGATCTGCACAAGGCGCGGCTGACAGAAGCCCTGCCTGGAAAGGACAATCTGCACAAGGCGCAGCTGACAGAGGTCTCGCCTGGAAGAAAGATCTGCACAGGGCACAGCTGACAGAAGTCCTGTCTAGATTTAAGATCTACACAAGGAGCAGCTGATAGAAGCCCTGCCTGAAAAGAAGATCTGCACAAGGCTCAGCTGACAGAAGTCCTGCCTGGAAGGAAGATCTGCACAAGACACAGCTGACAGAAGTTCTGCCTAGAAAGGACAATCTGCACAAGGCGCAGCTGACAGAGGTCTCGCCTGGAAGAAAGATCTGCACAGGGCACAGCTGACAGAAGTCCTGCCTGAAAAGAAGATCTGCACAAGGCGCAGCTGACAGAAGTCCTGCCTGGAAGGAAGATCTGCACAAGACGCAGCTGACAGAAGTCCTGCCTCGAAGGAAGATCTGCACAAGGCGCAGCTGACAGAAGTCCTGCCTATAAAGGAAGATCTGCACAAGGCAAATCTGACAGAAGTCCCGCCTGGAAGAAAGATCTGCACTAGGCGCAGCGGACAGAAGCCCTGCCTGAAAAGAAGATCTGCACAAGGCACAGCTGACAGAAGTCCTGCCTGGAAGAAAGATCTGCACAAGGCGCAGCTGACAGAAGCCCTGCCTGGAAAGGACAATCAGCACAAGGCGCAGCTGACAGAGGTCTCGCCTGGAAGAAAGATCTGCACAGGGCACAGCTGACAGAAGTCCTGCCTGAAAAGAAGATCTGCACAAGGCGCAGCTGACAGAAGTCCTGCCTGGAAGGAAGATCAGCACAAGGCACAGCTGACAGAGGTCCAGCCTAGAAAGGAAGATCTGCACAAGGCGCAGCTGACAGACGTTCTGCCTGGAAGGAAGATCTGCACAAGACACAACTGACAGAAGTCCAGCCTGGCAGGAAGATCTGCACAAGGCACAGCTGACAGAAGCAACATCCTGGAAGGAAGATCCGAACAAGTCACAGCTGACAGAAGTCCAGCCTAGAAGGAAGATCTGTACAAGGCGCAGCTGACAGAAGTCGCAGCCTGGAAGGAAGATCTGCACAAGGCACAGCTGACAGAGATCCTGCCTGGAAGGAAGATCCGCACAAGGCACAGCTGACAGAAGTCCTGCCTGGAAGGATAATCTGCACAAGGCACAGCTGACAGAAGTCCATCCTAAAAGGAAGATCTGCACAAAGCATAGCTGACAGAAGTTCCGCCTGGAAGAAAGATCTGCACAGGGCACAGCTGACAGAAGTCCTGTCTAGATTTAAGATCTACACAAGGAGCAGCTGATAGAAGCCCTGCCTGAAAAGAAGATCTGCACAAGGCGCAGCTGACAGAAGTCCTGCCTGGAAGGAAGATCTGCACAAGACACAGCTGACAGAAGTCCTACCTGGAAGGAAGATCTGCACAAGGCACAGCTGACAGAAGTCCTGCCTAGAAAGGACAATCTGCACAAGGCGCAGCTGACAGAGGTCTCGCCTGGAAGAAAGATCTGCACAGGGCACAGCTGACAGACGTCCTGCCTGAAAGGAAGATCTGCACAAGGCGCAGCTGACAGATGTCCTGCCTGGAAGGAAGATCTGCACAAGACCCAGCTGACCGAAGTCCTGCCTGGAAGGAAGATCTGCACAAGGCAAATCTGACAGAAGTCCCGCCTGGAAGAAAGATCTGCACAAGGCGTAGCTGACAGAAGCCCTGCCTGAAAAGAAGATCTGCACAAGGCGCAGCTGACAGAAGTCTGGCCTGGGAGGAAGATATGCACAAGGCGCAGCTGACAGAAGCCCCTGCCTGGAATGAAGATCTGCACAAGGCGCAGCTGACAGAGGTCCAGCCTAGAAAGGAAGATCTGCACAAGGCGCAGCTGACAGACGTTCTGCCTGGAAGAAAGATTTTCACAAGGCACAGCTGACAGAAGTCCTGCCTGGAAAGAAGATCTGCACAAAGACGCAGCTGACAGTAGTCCTGCCTGGAAGGCAGATCTGCACAAGGCACAGCTATCAGAAGCCCTGCCCAGAAGGATGATCCGCACAAGGCGTAGCTGAGAGAAGCCGCAGCCTGGAAGGAAGATCTGCTCAAGGCACAGATGACAGAAGTCCAGCCTTGAAGGAAGATCTGCACAAGGCACAGCTGACAGAAGCCGCAGCCTAGAAGGAAGATCTGCTCAAGGCACAGATGACAGAACTCCAGCCTTGAAGGAAGATCTGCACAAGACACAGCTGACAGAAGCCGCAGCCTAGAAGGAAGATCTGCTCAAGGCACAGATGACAGAAGTCCAGCCTTGAAGTAAGATCTGCACAAGACACAGCTGACAGAAGTCCAGCCTTGAAGGAAGATCTGCACAAGGCACAGCTGACAGAAGTCTGGCCGGGGAGGAAGATATGCACAAGGCGCGGCTGACAGAAGCTGCAGCCTGGAAGGAAGATCTGCACAAGGCGCAGCTGACAGAGGTCCTGCCTGGAAGGAAGATCTGTACAAGGCGCAGCTGACAGAAGTCTGGCCTCGGAGGAAGATCTGCACAAGGCGCGGCTGACAGAAGCCGCAGCCTGAAAGGAAGATCTGCACAAGGCGCGGCTGACAGAAGCCGCAGCCTGAAAGGAAGATCTGCACAAGGCACCGCTGACAGAAGCCGCAGCCTGGAAGGAAGATCTGCACAAGGCGCAGCTGACAGAGGTCCTGCCTGGAAGGAAGATCTGTACAAGGCGCAGCTGACAGAAGTCTGGCCTCGGAGGAAGATCTGCACAAGGCGCGGCTGACAGAAGCCGCAGCCTGAAAGGAAGATCTGCACAAGACACGCTGACAGAAGCCGCAGCCTGGAAGGAAGATATGCACAGGGCACAGCTGACAGAAGTCCTGCCTGGAAGGACAATATGCACAAGGCGCATCTGACAGAAGTCCTGCCTGGAAGGGAGATCTGCACAAGGCACCGCTGACAGAAGTCCTGCCTATAAAGGAAGATCTGCACAAGGCACAGCTGATACAAGTCCTGCCTGGAAGAAAGATCTGCACAAGGCGCAGCTGACAGAAGCCCTGCCTGAAAAGAAGATCTGCACTAGGCGCAGCTGACAGAAGTCCTGCCTGGAAGGAAGATCTGCACAAGGCGCAGCTGACAGAAGTCTGGCCTGGGAGGAAGATCTGCACAAGGCGCAGCTGACAGAGGTCCAGCCTAGAAAGGAAGATCCGCCCAAGGCGCAGCTGACAGACCTTCTGCCTGGAAGGAAGATCTGCACAAGACACAGCTGACAGAAGTCCTGCCTAGAAGGAAGATCTGCACAAGGCGCAGCTGACAGAAGTCCTGCCTGGAAGGACAATATGCACCAGGCGCATCTGACAGAAGTCCTGCCTGGAAGGACAATCTGCACAAGGAGCAGCTGACTGAGGTCCTGCTTGGAAGGAAGATCTGCACAAGGCGCAGTTGACAGAAGTCCTGCCTATAAAGGAAGATCTGCACAAGACACGGCTGACAGACAATTTGCATGGTGGTGACCTCAAAGCAGTGAGAGACCCACAAACCACAAGATCCTTCAAGTCCAGCTAGCCACACTGGACACAATGTACACCAAAGGCCTGATTTAGATTTCAGCGGATGATTAATTCCATCACAATGTGACAGGTTTCCTGCCCGCCCCATTAAAAATGCATTACATCCTGTTGCAATTATAATGAGGCAGACAGGATATCTGTCCCGTTTTGATTAGGCCTTGGTGTAGTTTGCAGAGTTTCACTCCGCTGAACTCCACAAAGTGACAGGGAAACTCCGCCTCACTCTGCGGACTTCCGCAAGTGGCAGAGTTTGTTAAGTTGCGCTGCTCGCACTGATTGTTTGTGCCAGGAGTTTGTCCCACCCTGTAAAATCAGCACAAACGGCACAACGCGTTGCTCCAGAGGGCGCTGCTGCTTTCTGCCGCTCGATTTGACATTCTAATCGAGTGGCAGCTTCATCAAGGAGAAAGACAGATTTCTACACTTGAGTGCTCGCGAACTCCCGCAATGAGAAATCTCACCAGGAGGTCTAGCGCGTTATATTTTCTCACACGCACCCGCCACCATACCATTGGAGAACCGCTTGAGAAAAAAAACTCAGTTCTGCACTACTTCTTGGAGTTTTTTGGAACTCCGCACTCTGTGCAAAAATTTGCGAGCTTCGACGGCAGAGCTGAATTCTTCACCCGATCCTAGTTTTGAGGCTATAATCTGTTGGACAAACTCTAAACTAGGCCATATATCTGCAATAAGTGTTGTAGAAGAAGTGAGAACCACAGCCTTGTGACTATCAGGCATTTATCTGACTTCTGATGAACCCCACAGAGTGAGTGCGCAGCCAGAGGGCAGTAGAGGGACCGAAGGACAGGAAATTAGGTAAACTTGAATATGAGAAATATGGAGAGATAGAAATTCCGCATCACTTGTGGATAACTGACACCTCCTCCTGCTCTGCCAAATGCCCATCCAGTCACAAAGTGTCATCCAGGGCCCCAAACGGAGAACATCATGCCAGATGCCATGTAATGGTGGAAAAGGGGAAAAAAGAGTAATATGCACACATCTGCTGCGGGATATTTCAGGTAAATTATTGGTTGTGATGGATTCTCTATAAGTACTAAATGACTGTTATTGTTAAATATTAAATTATATGAATCATCGTTTGTTTACCTTATCTGCGCTTATAGTGTAAATGACGGGCCTTACAGTGAACCCCTCGCTCTGTTTTACACCAAAGCCCCGGAAGGAGCTGCATCTTACAGAACTTTATCTACTTTAGGAAGAACTAAAGACTTGCTTTTTAAAGTTGTCTTTCAGGACCAGAACCGAGCGCTGTAAGTTGCACTAGTTTCAGGGAGATGGACAGATGTTATGGCGATAGGAAACCCCCCTCAACTGACAATAATGTTCCAATCTTCCAAGTTAGAAGAAACCAGAAATGCTTTAACCAAGGGAGCTGTTGAAAGTGTCAAAGGTAGCTTATGAACAGCAGGTAAAGACAGGACTTGGTATTTGAGATGATCTTAAGTGAATATGAAAAGAATGAGAAGAAGTGTGTAAATGGAGTTACCTTTGTTGTATACCTCGTGAAAAAGTTACTGGAAATTTTGCAGCCCCGCCTGATCCATCTCTTTTTCTAAACTCTATTGTTGTTTAAATGAAATCCTGACCATATGCGTCTATCTTAAGCTATACCTCGAGCACTTGGGTGCTCCGGGGGCGCCCTTACTTTGCTAAGTTAGCCTGTAAACGCTGGTAAATCACCTCCTTTTCACACATTAATAAGATGTCACCTGATGAACAGAACTTTTAGTTAAATATCTGTGTATGATGAACAATTCCTTGCTAAGTTTTAAAGGCGGTAAAGAAGAAGGGGGAGATTTACTAATATTTTGCGCCGTATTTTCATCACAAAAGTGGCACAAAACAGCGCAAAATCTTATTTTCCTAATTTACTTTCCAGCCCTACTCTTGTTTAGCGCTGGAAATAACGTAAAAGTAATGTGAAGCAGTACATATCACTGCTTCGCATTACTTCACACCTTGGGGTCCTGTCAAGGGGGGTGCATGGGCGTTCCCGTGCAACCACCCAAGGTTTCTCACGCTAAAACCAATTTACCAAATACAGTAGATTGGGTTTAGCATGAAAAAACTGCACCCTTTTATACTAGGTGCAAAGGAAGGAGAAATGCTTTGATTTATCCTTCCTTTTCCGACTTTGCATGCATGCTGCACTCTGCAACACGCATACAAAGTGGGAAAAGCATTCCCTCGTGTCAACTATTTTGTACAGGAAGGGTGTCCGTCCTGTACAAAAACCTATGCTGGGCTCACACACACACACACCCTACCGCTCTTGTGCTAAGGTGTGTGCATGGCGCAGGGCCTCTGTAATCAGTGCCGGCGCAAGGGAAAGGGAAGGAGAGAGCCATATCTTTGAAAATATGGTGCTTTCCTGCTCCCTCCCTGTCGAGCATCGCAGCCTCGCGGGGGGGGGGCTACGCTGCATTGTGTGGAGATTTGGTAAATCTCCCCAGAAATGTCTTTTACAACCAGTTAAACATTGTGAATTATAATTCCAATATGTTTCAATTTAGTAATTTTCAATATCTTTACATCCAACAGAAAACAAGCCTCGACTGTATGAAATGACCATCAATAATGAAGAGAATGCTGTAAATCTTCAATAATAGCAGAAATAATGAGCTACAGTATTCAGGAAAACATCAGCGCAGTCGGCGACAGAGGAACCTGCACACAAACAGACAGATCCCGGATGAAGCATCAAGGGCAGTTCAGTGATTGTAAGAGTCTGAGCTGAGCACCTCAACGCCACAAGATGAAGAAATGACCTTAGGAAAATTAAGGCAACAACAATACCAAACCAACTCTTGTATAAACAAGTGTCCAGTACCAACTTTGATCATGGGATCTGTATGGTGTGATTACCGCAGTGCTCTGTTTTGTAATATGATGACAAGCCATCATTCCGTGCTCTAGGTGAATTGTAAACTCTTTCTGGACAAACCACAGTAACCAGAGAAAAGCACAACAGAGCGGAGCCAGACAACTGACAGGTAAAGGAAAGACGAGTTCTTCTATCTACAATACAATAGACAGTCCTAATTTGCACCGGTCAGAAGGAAGATACATCTTTACCCTCAAGCATGCATAGCCATAATTCAATCTAAAGGCACAATCTCCTACAAAAACCATTCAAGTGCAGTGAATGTGTCAAGAGCTTTAGTAGGTTATCAGAACTACAAAGACACCAGCGAACACACACAGGAGAAAAGCCATTCAAGTGCAGTGAATGTGTCAAGAGCTTTAGTAGGTTATCAGAACTACAAATACACCATCGAACACACACAGGGGAAAAGCCATACCATTGCATTGAATGTGGGAAGAGCTTTAGTCAGTTATCAAGCCTTCAAAGTCATCAGAGAACACACACAGGGGAAAAGCCATTCAAGTGCAGTGAGTGTGTAAAGAGCTTTAGTCAATTATCAAAGCTACAAAGACATCAGCGAACACACACAGGGGAAAAACCATTCAAGTGCAGTGAATGTGCAAAGTGCTTTAGTGAGTTATCAAGCCTTCAAAGACATCAGCAAACCCACGCAAGGGAAAAGCCATTGAAGTGCAGTGAATGTGTGAAAAGCTTTAGTTACTTATCAGACCTACAAAGACACCATCGAACACACACAGGGGAAAAACCATTCAAGTGCAGTGAATGTGCAAAGTGCTTTAGTGAGTTATCAAGCCTTCAAAGACATCAGCGAACACACACAGGGGAAAAACCATTCAAGTGCAGTGAATGTGTGAAGAGCTTTAGTCACTTATCAGACCTACAAAGACATCAACAAACACACACAGGGGAAAAACCATTCAAGTGCAGTGAATGTGTGAAGAGCTTTAGTCAATTATCACACCTTCAAAGTCATCAACGAACACACACAGGGGAAAAACCATTCAAATGCAGTGAATGTGCAAAGTGCTTTAGTCAGTTATCAGACCTAAACAGTCATCAGCGAACACACACTGGGGAAAATCCCTATCATTGTAGTGAATGTGACAGTAGTTTTCGCAGCTCTTCAGCATTAAGGTATCATCAGCGAACTCACACAGGAGAAAAACCATTCAAGTGCAATGAATGTCTAAAGAGCTTTAGTCAATTATCAGTGCTACAAAGACATCAGCGAACACACACAGGGGAAAAACCATTCAAGTGCAGTGAATGTGCAAAGTGCTTTAGTGAGTTATCAAGCCTTCAAAGACATCAGCAAACACATACAGGAGAAAAGCCATTTAAATGCTGTGAATGTGGGAAGAGCTTTAGTAAATTAGAAAATCTAGAAACACATCATCGAACTCACACAGGGGAAAAACTATATATTTGCAATGAATGTGAAAGCATTTTTAGTCGTTACTCAACATTAAGGATTCATCAGCGAACACACACAGGGGAATAGCCATTCAAGTGCAGTGAATGTGCAAAGTGCCTTAGTCACTTATCAAACCTCCAAACACATCAGCGAATGCACACAGGGGAAAAACCCTATAATTGTAGTGAATGTGACAGTAGTTTTCACTTCTCCTCAGCATTAAGGTATCATCAACAAACTCACACAGGGGAAAATAATTCAAGTTCTATGAATGTGGGAAGAGTTTTAGTCGATTATCAGAGCTACAAAGCCAGCAGCGAACACACACGAAGGAAAACATAGAAGGGCACTGAAAGTGAGAAGGGCTTTTATCAATGCTCGATCCCACACAACCCTCTGTGAATACACTGCTTCATTTAACTCAATGGAAATAATCCTAGAGATGCAGAGACTACGAAAAGATTTTAAGAACATCAAAAATAATATTGACCCATCGGAGGACATAGACAAGAGCTGAACAGTGCAGTTATTATGAGAGGAATGAATTACGGAAAAAGATTACATTCAAATTATGTGGGACATTGAAATACCAGATTATAGAAGACTGGACTAGCTGTAAAGAAGAAAAGCAGATAACAGTATTTGCAGAATTATAAAAGTGTTTGTATTCGTGATTGTTCACTTCCGTACACATAGCAAAGTGACATGATGCACCAGGATACACAATGGGAGACGAACACATTGTGGACTAAAAGAAAAGAAACATACTTGATTTTTATTTGGTGAAGAAGAGATACAAAGAAAAACATTCAATTGCATCTGATCACACTACCTGTAAAAGCAACACTGAACAATACTGGGATTAACAACGGTACTTTCAGCTAACTTGTAAGATTAAAACCTGTAAACCCAACGCATCCAGAGTGGACATGTTGTCAGGGCTCTGGAGATGGAAGCTTCATTGGTAAAATGCATGTATTACTATTAACAAATGCCACTGCAGTATATGTAATGAACTAAAGCGAAGCACAGGTGTTCAAGATATAACCTATTTTCAGATATAAAAGAGCATATACCTTGTTTTTAAGTAATGTTTGCTGCACCTTTTACACACTGTTACCGGTTGGTGGATCAGCTTGTGCGTCAAGCCTTATAACACAGTGTGACGCGTGGCTCCTCTCAAGCTTGGCTCTCTCTATTCATTTGGTGACTTGCCATACTCTACTTTTGACCAGAATTGAGCCACTGTAAGCAGCAGACTCTGAATAATGTGGTGAAATAGTGAAATCTCACATCAAAAGCATATATGTCTCAGGACAATCAGTTGCACTTCCAGTAGTTCAAGTTCAAGTTCAAGAGAGACTTTATTTTGGTTATATTTCAAACCATAAAAGTACACATATAAACAATACTATTAAAAACACATTGTTCACATTATTTCCACAGATTATATCCACAATACAAAGCCATATTTACACATGTCTCAGTAAACGGGATGGTTGAAAAGTGCAAAAGTGCAAAGTGAAGTACAGAGGGCCAAGTTTATACACTCCACAAACTTAACCAATTAGTCACACAAACTAGAGCGATCATTGGTCCAGACAGAGTCTCAATCTAACAGCTAGTTTTAAAAATGCTATTATTTGGAGAACACTGTCACTGTGCAAAAGCTGCAAATAAATGAGAGCTGGTCTGATTTGATTGAAGTTAAGACGTCTTAGGAGGGCAACAAGATAACGTTGGCGGGGATATTCATAAAATTTGCATAATAACATAAAATGCAGCATATCCTGTGGAGACTTACCGTCGCAGCCACAGGGCGCTGCAGACTTATTAAAAACATCCGACTTGGGTATGATTAAAAGATGATGAAAAATGTTAAATCTGAACCTTGACAACAGAAATTTTTCATGTGTGGTAAATGATCCTGCTAAATAAGGTTCCATGCTATCACAGGTCTTTAACATCACATAGTTCCTAACACTAGGCTTCAACAATTGCTCACTTTCTCTTTGGGCAAACCTATCATTACAAAATGCATATTTAATAGCTGCTACATCACTCTTTACAATCCCGCTGGGATGGTCAAACAATTCTAGCCGTCCCAGCCTTTCAAAGCAGGATTTTAAATATTTTAGCCAAGGAATACGCATAGAATTGTCCTGAGATACAAGATCTCTTACAATCTGGTGAGTGAGAGGTATATCCTGATTTAACCACAGGTTAAGCCAACAGGTCAACGGCCTTAGTGCAAAGTTGTCACATAAATACTGTATCCCTAGTTCTTCATGGACTGCCAAATTCGAAGTACCGGCGGGCACACATAGGAGACGTTTTAGGAAATTATTTTCAGTGACCTGTAACTGTTCTCCCATTGCATAGCCCCATAACTCGCTACCATATACTGCTGTAGCAACAGATTTGGCGCTATATAACTTGACCATTGCACTAACTGGCTTCTTCCCCAGTTTTGTGGCAAAATTAAAAATGGATGCGTTGACCCTCGCCATTTCTCCCTTTTTCTTGACCAAATGAGGGCCCCAGCTGAGTTTAGTATCAAATAAGACGCCAAGATAGGAAAACGTTTCTGTAACCGGGATTGGCACATCATCAAGTTTAAACACAAATTTCTTTTTTGGTTGCCGGCCAACATGCATATTATATGATTTCGAATTGTTGACCAGTAAGTCCCTTTCGGTCATAAAAACATTAAAAGCGTTTAAAAGCTTCTGGAGTCCCCTCTCCGTTCTTGAAATTAAAACCGCATCATCTGCGTATAAAAGAACAGGAATACCCCGCCTCCCCACTCTAGGACAATCTGCCTGAACCTTCTGTAAAACAGCATCTAATTCATTTATATAAAAGTTAAAAAGGAATGGAGCGAGAATACAACCCTGGCACACTCCCTTTTTAATATCAAACTTGCCAGTAGTGTCGCCATTCGCAGAATATCTAACATTAGCACTAGTATGACTGTGCATATCCACCAGGAAGTCGACAATCCCCGTGTCCACTCCTTCCTCCCTCATGTATTGCCACAGCCTTCCCCTGTTGACACAGTCGAAGGCTGAAGACAGGTCCATGAAGGCGAGGTGGACAGTTCCCTTCTGAGCCACAGTGTATTTACTCAGAATAAGAAACAAATTAAGGCATTGGGTTGTGGTAGAACGCCCCAGACAAAAACCATACTGGGAGATCGACATGATGTTATTGTCGGTCGCCCAGCATGTTAATCTATGCAACAGAATTCTCCCAATAATTTTGACCATCGAGTCAATTAATGAGATAGGGCGGTAACAATGGGGACTGCCCTTATCTCCTTTTTTAAAAACTGGGACAATACTCGACAATCCCCAAGCCAGCGGACAACCTGCCTTGGCAGCAGCATTAAAGACTGCCACCAGAATAGGCGCCCAAAAACTTGGTTTAGACTTAAACAAGTCTGGGGGAATCCCTTCAGGTCCGGGGGCCTTTCTTGCTGTCAGTCCTTCTATGGACTCCAACACCTCCCCAATGTCAAATTCAATAGTTCCTCCTCTACCAGCAGTATCTGACTCCACTATCATGGTTCCCTCTGAACAATACAGTTTTTTAAAGTGCTGCTCCCAATCCTCCTTAGTTATGCAGCAATCCAGGCCTTCACCTGGCTCATCTACCAGGAACGGTTGTTTAACTATTGCCCAGAACCTGGAGCTACAATTTAAAGTGGATGGGTCCAGTATCTCACGCCATGCCTCTTCTCTCAAAGACTCCTTATGGGTTTTAAGGACAGACTTATATACTTTGCGGCATACTCTGATATTCTCCTGGATTCTCGGGGAAGCTGACAATGCTAGCCTAAGATTCCGGGCCGCTTTAGAACAGTCGTGGTTAAACCACCTCGGCCCCCCTTTCCCCGTACTCTTTTTAACTGGGACCATCAACAGGTCTGACACCTTCCGCGACAGATCCTGATAAGCAGTTAGGACCTCCAGTGGCTCTGCCCCCATCTGGGTACAGTTAACAATATCCTCTGTAAAATATTCCTCAATGTTTTTATACAGGAGATCAGGGGTAACCATTGACCATTTGAGTCGCCGCCTCCCATCACTGGTATTCAGTCTCCCGGCAATACTCGTCTGCCTTTCATTACTGATCCCCAATCCCTTCATATAAATTACAAGAGGGTTGTGATCACTGAATTCGTTTTCATCAAAATCGAAAGATTCCAGTTAGGGCAACATAGACTGTGATAGTAACATATGGTCAATAAATGTACCCCTGCCATGTCCCTTAAAAGTAGGAGTTTCAAAGCTTCTTAAGGGATCCCTGAGTATCATTGCCAAAGACAAGTCAAAATTATCCAGTAAAGCATTACACAGTTCCCCGTCCGCTGTGTGTTCTAAATGTAGACCATTAAGACGCTCACAGTGCAGATCCGCTATACATTTCTTAAGTGGCTCACCACATAAACGCACATTAAAATCTCCCATAATCATTAGGTTATAACTAAAGTCCTTCATAGAAGTAGTAATAAAAGCATGAAGTGCAAGTAATTGATTAGATGCTGTAATATCATTGGTAGCATTATAAAAATTTACCAGACCAACCCTCCTGTTTTTTCCATTTAGGACTACACCCTGCACACCTGACTGATATGGATCTATTTTTTGAATTTTCGAGGTGACTAAAATAGAGACAAAAGTCAGTAGGCCACCCTTTGGCCTGCCTCTAATTGATGGAGTAGCAGGTACATAAAAAGCCTTGTACCCTTCTAGAAACAAATCACACTCTACCAGCCATGTTTCCTGTAGACAAATAACCTCAAATTGTTTGATAAAGGTAAGCCAATTTACATCTGCCATTTTTGCCGCCAGCCCCGCCACATTCCATGAAACAACATTCCTACGTCCAACTTTGTCCTGTAAATCCATAGTGGGTACCAAATCATCTGCAGTTACCATGTCCTGACCCACAGGTATCTCATGTCAATCACACAACTCTAGGCCTGATAAAAGCTCATACCTATTCTGTGTGTCGACATTAAATCCCTGCTGACAGTTCCCAGTGAGATTAGGTCTATTATGTATATTTAGGACATTTCCAGATCCACATGAATTTGCATTGTTATACATGAAGCGCGTGTCATTGACCGGGGTCTGAATATCACACAAGGGTATCGCCAGCCTTTGTTGGGGGCGGTTAATGCCCAGGTGTGCGTAAAAATACCCTAGCGGGCGTACACATATGCTGTCCTCATTGTATATTAAAAAAGATGTTCTTAGAAGTACCGTGGCCACGTGTTGTGGATGTTTAAAGTTCACCACGATACAGTCTCCACTGCCAGCTTTTTTAGACGGTCCTACCCAGTTCACCCTTCTTACTGCCATTACCTGGTCTGAATAGCCAATCGAAATCCACAATTTTTATTCAACCAGGACACTGTTTTATTTTTGAGCGAAGTGTGTGACTCCCCATACGGTGAAGCAGGATGGGTACCAACAGGTGGAACATTGGTCAAAACCACCACAAATGGCGCACAATCTGGTGGTAAATTAAGGTAACGATTGCTTCTGAGATTACTTCTTTGGGGTCTAGAGTCCACTCTATTACAAGCAGTTGGATTCGGTTGTGTGGGCAGTTTTGAGTATTCCAGTTGAACTGGGGTGGTTAGTGTTAATGAGGGTCTGCTACTAACGGTATTAGCGTTGCTGGCGTTATTAGCCGCTGCCACAGTATTGCTGGTATTATACTGGTCTTTACCTTGCATTACTGTTGCCTGCTTACCTTCCCCCTGTTTGGCCCCTATGCCTGTCATTGCCTTTTGCTGAGGGGATACCAAGCTACTAAGCCTAGCCACTTCCGTGACCAGGGTGTCTATCTTTGCAACCAATGGTCTGAGTGACTCTTCTAACTTTGCCTCCAGATTAGCCTCCAGGTTTTTAATAATAGTAGTAAACTGTTCAATATTTATATTTATATTCAGATTAGAACTACCTTCCTTATTCCCCGTAAACACAAAGGGGCTAATCCCTGGGGCAGTATTAGTTTTTTGTTCAGCAACACCACCGTTCTTTTTCGGCTTCCCCCCCCTTTTTGACAGTACTTTCCTACAGGTCCTTAACGGCCTTGTGTTAGATGGAACTTCCTCCAGCTCTTCACGAGATACCTCATGGAGGTCTGAATATACCTCCGCCCTGACCACAATGGGTGTTGTAGGCACATCACCAACGATCCCATCGCAGTTATCTTCTATCACAACTTCCCCCACTACCAGCGAGGGGTCAGCCGCACATGTTACGGTACTCCCCTTCCCCAGCGATGCCCGTCGTTCACTGTTAATTTGAGAAACCTTTCTGACCATATAGTTATCAAGGGTACCAGGGCCAGGGGCAGGTTTGTCATTTTTAGATGTAGACATCACGTGTCACAGATATGGCAAAACGTAAATATAAAATTGTGGCAATGTGAACACAGCAATCACAAAAGATAAGAAAAAGTCTCACTTGATAAATGCATAAATTAAAATAGTTCAAATGGGCCAAGATTCCTGTCCCAGCCCAGCCTCCTCAGGCCTCTGAGGGCCACAGAGGGCCCGCCCTTTGCCCGGGCTTCGCTCGGGCGCTCCCGCGCGCGACTCGCGGGGCGAGAGGCGCTCCGCTGTTAAATCACGCCTCCGGGCGCTGGCGATGACGCTCCAGGTGCGCCGCTTGCTTCCGGGGCACCTGGGATGTGTAGTCCCTCACCGCGAGTCAGGAAGCCTCATGGAGCCTCGCTAACCCAGCCGTTGCCCTCACGGCGCTTGAAGGGTGGAGATGGCGCCACGGACTGCCGTTCCCCTCACGGCGTGTGTCTCTGTCAAGGAATCAGCCCCCACTGAGCGCTCGGCGCTCCGCTGTTAAATCGCGCCTCCGGGCGCTGGCGATGACGCTCCAGGTGCGCCGCTTGCCTCCGGGGCACCTGGGATGTGTAGTCCCTCACCGCGAGTCAGGAAGCCTCAGGGAGCCTCGCTAACCCAGCCGTTGCCCTCACAGTGCTTGAAGGGTGGAGATGGCACCACCGACTGCTGTTCCCCTCACGGCGTGTGTCTCTGTCAAGGAATCAGCCCTCACTGAGCGCCTGGCGCTCCGCTGTTAAATCGCGCCTCCGGGCGCTGGCGATGACGCTCCAGGTGCGCCGCTTGCCTCCGGGGCACCTGGGATGTGTAGTCCCTCACCGCGAGTCAGGAAGCCTCAGGGAGCCTCAAAACCCAGCCGTTGCCCTCACGGCGCTTGAAGGGTGGAGATGCGCCACGGACTGCCGTTCCCCTCACGGCGTGTGTCTCTGTCAAGGAATAAGCCCTCCCAGTAACTCGTCTTCCACACTGATTGTCCCTTGGTCTCAAATGTTCTGAAGGATTTGTTGTATGAATGCCAGAAGTGAAAGTGACATTCATGAAGCTAAAGCTAACAGGAGTGTGTGGGAGCTAGAGAGGGGGAGAGATAAAGAGAGCGAGAGAAACAAAGAAAGGGGGATAAAAAGAGAGAAATGGAAGGGGGGAACAGCAAGTGATCTTTATTCACCTAAAAATAGAAGAAGCAGCCGAATACATGTCAATGTGTGACATCACCATCAAAAACGGGCTGAATACCTGTGAATTTGTATATTTATTTTTAATACCTATATACCCATGTCATGCCAATAAACAGCAAAAACACACAGTGCCCACACCACAATTACTCATTCAATATTAAAGAAGGGTAAGAAACCAGTTTATTGTAACCACCCTTAGACAACATTACTCAGTGTCTATCATTTTATGCTTTTTTTCAAATTTTCAAAAAATCATAACAGAATAAAGGACTACGTATTGGAATATTTACAAGACTAAATACACTTTGTACATACATCAAAAAACAAACATTATTTACACACTAAAAAACGTTTCTGCATCAAACATTACAAAAAATTATAATAGTTACATCACAACCAACAAATATTACAATAAAAAACATGAAGAAAAATGATTTCCAAGGGGGTATAAGCAACTTAATAGCTTGTAAACGCTTAAATACTGGACCAGCCAGTCCTAGTGTCGTGAAGTTGACAATTTATTCCACCCAAGAAAAGACTGCCGATGCGTTTCAAGAACCAGGCACAAAGTCCCTGGTCTATCATCAGGGCTGTTTATTCTTTGTATCAAAATTGTTTTAAAGAGGGGTGTGATGGTTAATCTTCTTGTGGTCCAACTCACTAGTTATTGTGGTGGCCAGACAGAGATGTCTTATTTTTTGTGAACTGCCGTAGCACGGCGAATTTTGCTTGTACGACGTCACCATCAAGGTGTAATTCTTACTGAAGTATCTTGTTCTTGAAGATTTAAAGGAGAAACCGCAGTGCTCGAGTCTGCTTTCTTTCAGTAAAGATCTTTATTGAAAGAAAGCAGACTCAAGCATGGGCGTGCTGTGGCAGAGGAGCAGGACGATGACTGCAGTCTCTCCCTTTAAATCTTTAAGAGCAAGATACTTCAGTAAGAATTACACCTTGATGGTGACGTCGTACAAGCAAAATTCGCCGTGCTACGGCAGTTCACAAAAAATAAGACATCTCTGTCTGGCCACCACAATAACTAGCGAGTTGGACCACAAGAAGATTAACCATCACGCCCCTCTTTAAAACAATTTTGATACAAAGAATAAACAGCCCTGATGATAGACCAGGGACTTTGCAGTCTTTCTTGGGTGGAATAAATTGTCAACTTCACGACACTAGGACTGGCTGGTCCAGTATTTAAGCGTTTACAAGCTATTAAGTAGGGGTATGGGTCCCCCTATTCTTTCCACTTTGGTACGTCTCTACAAGCCTACTCGTCCGCTGCGGTCGGATCAAGGACATCGTCTGCAGTCAACCAGAGTAAGGAAGGCTCGCTCGGGGGGCAGGCGTTTCTCAGTGCAGGTGGCGACGCTGTGGAATTCCCTGCCCCTCAAGATCCGCTCAGAGCCCAGGATTCTACTATTCAGGAAACTTCTTAAGACTCACTTATTTCCAGTATAGTGTGTTGGCCTAGCTTTTTTCTTATCTGTCTCGCGCCGGGATGCTTATGGGTAACTGAGCGCGCTATAAATTTTGTATAAATAAATAAATGACTTGTCTCTTCCCTATAAATTTTGGTTCCCATTACATCTGTTCCCCTACTCAGCTTGCCATTGATTATGTGTAATGTTCAAGAGTCTCTCCTCTCATTTTCCCCATTGTACTACATATAGAATTTTGCAATTAGTGTGTTTGTGTTAAGAATTAACATGTAATTTTGCTCAAGTATATTTATTTACATTGCATTTCATGTTCCCACCTTTTGATGTCACCCCAACACCAATATTCACCACTTGTTAGTATTGTTTCTCATTATCATTCCACAATGGTTCTTTTGCTCTCTCTTGTGCAGTCACGATTTTTACGCCACGGGGCCTGTCTCCATACTAAGTGACATTTACATTTGTCTGTTCACTTTTCTTCCTAGGGTTTCCACGTGCTGTTGGTGGTCTCGATATACATTTCCCCATTGTTGTGCTTATCTTGGTTTTTGCAACAACTAATTCTACAATTTACTATTATTTTACTATATTTTTGTATCTTCCCCAGCCCTGCAGAAGTCATGGATTACTTCCCTTATGTGATGAAACACGTGTTGGCTGGTTGTTTTTCATTGTTGCATTATTAAATACATTTGCATACTATGCTGGATATACAGATATTCGTACAATACGAGACATTTCAACCATTGTTATAACCTTATTACGTGTGCCCAGGACTGTGCTTTCAGTATGTGCATATACTCTGAGCAAACGAGATATGTAGTCGATTTTATTCTAGCTAAGAGCGGTGGTGCTTGTGCAATAATAGGAGAGCAGTGTGTGGTCGGTATCACGAATAAGGAAAGGCATATCACTCAGCATATTTTAGACATTTTTTAAAATGTTCGAGGAATGGAGAGCGGTTATTTGAGTTGGTCTTTATTTGGTGGTTGGGGTTGGATTCTAGAAAAGGTGATATATTTAATTGTTCTTTTAATTTGTTGCTGTGTCTTGATTCAGCGTCTTCCCTTATGCTGCTCATACTGTGCTACTTATTTCTCGCCCAAAAGGATTTCAGTTCATGATATTAATGCAACTATAATGCTTCAAAAGGAGCTTGATACTATTATGCAAATATATGAGTGTTTTTGGTTCAACTACTTCTCCTGCAGGTTCTGTTCCTCATGTTACTCGTACTACTGATGTTTAGTGTCATTTTCTTCCATACGTTTGCTCTGCATATATACATATATTCATATTTGACATGTTATCGCCTGTATTCATCTATTGTCTCTACTTTTATATTTGTAACGACCTTTACCTGATAGCAAGAATAAAGATGTCCATGTTAGCTAATAAATCCTAAAAGGAGGGTCTGTTAGAGTTGAAATGTATTACTGCCTTATTACTCGTGTTTTACCTGATGTTATGTTAACATTTAAGTAGCTATTTCATAACATATTCTTGCTGTATGCACATCCAATTAATAAGTACAGATGTTACGTTAGGTAGGTTGACATCTGTTCCACCATTTTAGCTTTCGAAGACTCCATTTTGTATTACAATCCAAACTTTTACTTGAAACCTTTACCAGAAATGGTCCTTGGTAAGTTTTGTTTCTTGCTTGTTAATGCATGCCTTTTCTGTTACATAGAGGCCTTCTCCCACCTGTCTAGTGGGGAGGATAAGATAGACGACCTTGGGCAGTAGATAACTTGTGCCAGGCTGTGGAATCGAAACGTATGTTCTGTACCCCCTTTGTATTATGACGGCTACCAGTGTTTTTCCAGAATAGGCGGGTCTTTGTGGGCTCCGCAACATACATAATGTAACTTTATGACTGTAAGAGTCAGTCCCGCGTCAGCCATCATAGGAGGTTGGTCAGATTGATTTCCAGCGCAGGGTACTTTGTGAATAAACGAGTTTGCTTCAATTCTCTACTGTGTCATTAACTCTTCATTCTTTGAAGTTTAGAGAAGGTCGAGAGTGACCCGGGTGGCCCTAGTTGGGTCACTTCCTTCACAACATTTGCTCTTTTCTTTTTACTGGTCTACACCTCTGTCCATGGCATTCATTTTTCAAAGTGCAGAGCCAGGTTTCTGATGCTATCAGGTACCTGCCTCTATTGCAGTGCTTTAAAGGGAACTACAGAACTGCGGGTACTCACTCTCCAACGTACCTGCTTGCTGCTCAGAAGTGCCGTACTCTCCCATTACAGGTATCCTACCAATACTGAGAAGTGCAGGTGCTCTCCCTTGTGAAAGGAAGAGGTGCAGGTGCTGTCCCTTGTGAATGAAAGAAGTGCAGGTTCTGTCCCTTGTGAATGAAGGAAGTGCAGGTGTCTCCCTTGTGAATGAAGGAAGTGCAGGTTCTGTCCCTTGTGAATGAAAGAAGTGCTGGTGCTGTCCCTTGTGAATGAAAGAAGTGCAGGTGCTGTCCCCTGTGAATGAAAGAAGTGCAGGTGCTGTCCCTTGTCAATTTAAGAAGTGCAGGTGCTGTCCCTTGTGAATGAAAGAAGTGCAGGTGCTGTCCCTTGTGAATAAAAGACGTGCAGGTTCTGTCCCTTGTGAATGAAAGAAGTGCTGGTGCTGTCCCTTGTGAATGAATGAAGTGCAGGTGCTATCCCCTGTGAATGAAAGAAGTGCAGGTGCTGTCCCCTGTGAATGAAAGAAGTGCAGGTGCTGTCCCTTGTGAAATTAAGAAGTGCAGGTGCTGTCCCTTGTGAATGAAAGAAGTGCAGGTGCTGTCCCTTGTGAATGAAAGAAGTGCAGGTGCTGTCCCTTGTGAATGAAAGAACTGCAGGTGCGGTCCCTTGTGAATGAAAGAAGTGCAGGTGCTATCCCTTGTGAATGAAAGAAGTGCAGGTGCTGTCCCCTGTGAATGAAAGAAGTTCAGGTGCCGTACCTTGTGAATGAAAGAAGTTCAGGTGCTGTCCCCTGTGAATGAAAGATGCGCAGGTGCTGTCCCATGTGAATTAAAGAAGTGCAGTTGCTGTCCCTTGTGAATGAAAGAAGTACAGGTGCTGTACCTTAGAAATGAAAGAAGTGCAGGTGCTGTCCCTTGTGAATGAAAGAAGTACAGGTGCTGTACCTTAGGAATGAAAGAAGTGCAGGTGCGGTCCCTTGTGAATGAAAGAAGTGCAGGTGCTGTCCCTTGTGAATGAAAGTGCAAGTGCTGTCCCCTGTGGATGAAAGAAGTGCAGGTGCTGTCCACTGTGAATGAAAGAAGGACAGTTGCTTTCCCTTGTGAATGAAAGAAGTTAAGGTGCTGTCACAAAGAAGTGCAGGTGCTGTCCCTTGTGAATGAAAGAAGTGCAGGTGCTGTCCCTTGTGAATGAAAGAAGTGCAGGTGCTGTCCCCTGTGAATGAAAGAAGTGAAGGTGCTGTCACAAAGAAGTGTAGGTGCTGTCCCTTGTGAATGAAAGAAGTGCAGGTGCTGTCCCCTGTGAATGAAAGAAGTGAAGGTGTCGTCCCTGTGAATGAAAGAAGTGTAGGTGCTGTCCCTTGTGAATGAAAGAAGTGCAGGTGCTGTCCCCTGTGAATGAAAGAAGTGAAGGTGCTGTCACAAAGAAGTGCAGGTGCTGTCCCTTGTGAATGAAAGAAGTGCAGGCGCTGTCCCTTGTTAGGTTAAGGTTCGGTTAAGTATTTTTTAAGCGCTCAAATCACTTTGGGCCATCTCAGCCCTGACTAGAGACTGGACTTCTGCTAGAGTGGATCCAGGCCAGGGCATTCCTTAGAATAGGAAAGCTTTCAGATGTTTCCTAAAAGTGCCATAGCTCGAGATTGCTCGTAGAGCCTGTGGGAGCTGGTCCCAATATCTGGGGGCCAGATAGGAAAAGGCTCTCCCTCCTGTCCGGGTGAGACAGATTCGTGGAAATTGTAACAGTCCCTGTGTACTGGATCTACAGGGGCAGTTTTTAACCAGTTTAAGTTGCAAGTAGCGGGGGTCTTTATCGTTAAGAGCGTTGTGGGTTAGACAGCAGATTTTGAAAAAAGATATTTTTTTCACATTGAGCCAGTGCAGTTCTCTAAGCAACAGGGTTGACGAAGAGCCTGCCGGGCGATTTAAGATCATCCTTGCGGCTGTGTTCTGAGCAATCTGTAATTTGGCCAGGATAGTCTCAACCACTTCTGCCAGCAGGGCATTGCCATAGTCTAAACGACTAGTTACCATTGTGTGAACTAAAGTCTACGATTATGAGGTAGGTATAAACAGAAATATTTTCCAAAGGAGTCAGAGACCGTAATAGCATGTGCTGGTCGTGGTCGCAATATGGTCGTTCATGGACAGGGAGCGGTCAATTTTTATTCCTAAGTTCCTTACAGAAAGTTTGGGTGAGGGAGCAGAGCCCAATTGGTCTGGCCACCAGTCGTCTGACCAGATGTCCGGAGCTTTGCCCCTTAACATGATCTCCGTCTTCCCTGGATTCAATTGAAGGTAATTCCCAGTCATCCAGTCTGAGATCAGCTTCATACCATTGGCGAAGCGTGTTTTTTCTAACTCTGGACATTTCCCGATAGTGAACATAAGCTGAGTATCATATGCATATGAGATGATTTCAAAGCCCAGCTGTTCCACAATATGAGCCAGAGGGGCCATGTATATATTAATGAGGGTAGGACTCAGACAGGAACCCTGTGGTGCCCCCTTCTCTAAGGGCATTTTGGCCGAGGAATAGGGACCTAAAGTAACCATTTGTGTTCTTTCCGACAAAAAGTGTTGTAGCCATTTTAAGGCTGTTCCTTTGTTACTGCAATCAGATAGTCTCTCCGCTAGCTTAGTATGAGAGATAGTGTCAAAAGCTGGGGAGAGATCTAAAAGCATCAGTATCGCGGAACCGCCTGAGTCTATAGTCTGTCTTAATGAGTCGGTAACCTCCAGAATGGCGGTTCCTGTACTAAAGCCTGGGCGAAAGCCCGACTGTGAAGGATCCAGGATTTCATTTTGTTCCAAATAGGAACTAAGTTGATGGTTTATGATATTTTCCAGGAGTTTCCCCAAGAGAGATAAAAGGGAAATAGGCCGATAATTGCTAAGGGTTGCGGGGTCCGCTGTAGGTTTCGTAAGAATAGGGCGGACCACTGCGTCTTTCCATGGGGATGGAATTATACCTGTAGATCGAGGGCAATTGAAGATGTCACAAATTGCTAGGGCACAACTCTTGGCTAGGAGAGCCATGATTTTTGGGGGGCATGAATCATTTGGAGACCCTGATTTTCTCAAGGCTAAGCCTTTTAGGACCTCCTCAATGGTGACCAACTTAAAGCTCTCCAGAGAGCAATTTGGTGTCTTCTGCTTCTCCTCCAGTTCGGCCAGAGTTGTGAAAACAAGAACTGCCGGTGTCTCCCTTGTGAATGAAAGAAGTGCAGGTGCTGTCACAAAAAAGTACATGTGCTGTCCCCTGTGAATGAAAGGAGTGCCGGTGTCTCCCTTGTGAATGAAAGAAGTGCAGGTGCTGTCCCCTGTGATTGAAAGAAGTGCAGGTGCAGTCCGTTGTGAATGAAAGAAGTGCAGATGCTTTCCCTGTGAATGTAAGAAGTGCAGGTGTGTCCCTTGTGAATGAAAGAAGTGCAGTTACTGTCCCCTGTGAATGAAAGTAGTGCAGGTGCTGTTCGTTGTGAATGAAAGAAGTGCAGGTGCTGTCCGTTGTGAATGAAAGAAGTGCAGGTTCTTTCCCTTGTGAATGTAAGAAGTGCAGGTGCTTTCCCTTGTGAATGTAAGAAGTGCTGGTGCTGTCCCTTGTGAATGAAAAAAGTGCAGTTGCTGTCTCTTGTGAATGAAAGAAGTGCAGGCGCTGGTCCTTGTGAATGAAAGAAGTGCAGGTGCTATGAAAGAAGTGGAGGTGCTGTCACAAAGAATTGCAGGTGCTGTCCCCTGTGAATGACAGAAATGCAGATGCTGTCCCCTGTAAATGAGAGAAGTGCAGGAGCTGTCCCTTGTGAATGAAAGAAGTGCAGGTGCCGTCCCTGTGAATGAAAGAAGTGCAGGTGCTGACCCCTGTGAATGAAAGAAGTGCAGGCGCTGTCCTCTGTGAATGAAAGCAGTGCAGGTGCTGTCCCCTGTGAATGAAAGAAGTGCAGGTGTCGTCCCCTGTGAATGCCAGAAGTGCTGGTGCTGTTACAAAAAAGTGCAGGTTCTGTCCCTTGTGAATGACAGAAGTACAGGTGCTGTCCCATGTGAATTGAAAGAAGTGAAGGTGTTGTCCGCATGAATGACAGAAGTGCAGGTGCTGCCCCTTGTGAATGAAATAAGCGCAGGTGCTGTCCCTTGTGAATGACAGAAGTGTAGGTGCTGTCCCCTGTGAATGAAAGAATGCAGGTGCTGTCCCCTGTGAATGAAAGACGTGCAGGTGCCCTCCCTTGTGAATGAAAGATGTGCAGGTGCTGTCCCTTGTGAATGAAAGAAGTGCAGGTGCTGTCCCCTGTGAATGAAAGAAGTGCAGGTGTCGTCCCCTGTGAATGACAGAAGTGCAGGTGCTGTCACAAAGAAGTGCAGGTGCTGTCCCCTGTGAATGAAAGGAGTGCAGGTGCTGTCCCTTGTGAATGAAAGAAGTACAGGTGCTGTCCCTTGTGAATGAAAGAAGTGCAAGTGTCGTCCCCTGTGAATGAAAGAAGTGCAGGTGCTGTCCAAAAAAGTACAGGTGCTGTCCCCTGTGAATTAAAGGAGTGCAGGTGCTGTCCCTTGTGAATGAAAGAAGTACAGGTGCTGTCCCTTGTGAATGAAAGAAGTGCAGGTGCTGTCCCTTGTGAATGAAAGAAGTGCAGGTGCTGTCCCCTGTGAATGAAAGAAGTGCAGGTGTCGTCCCCTGTGAATGACAGAAGTGCAGGTGCTGTCACAAAGAAGTGCAGGTGCTGTCCCTTGTGAATGAAAGAAGTGCAGGTGCTGTCCAAAAAAGTACAGGTGCTGTCCCCTGTGAATGAAAGGAGTGCAGGTGCTGTCCCTTGTGAATGAAAGAAGTACAGGTGCTGTCCCTTGTGAATGAAAGAAGTGAAGGTGCTGTCACAAAAAAGTACAGGTGCTGTCCCTTGTGAATGAAAGAAGTGCAGGTGCTGTCCTTTGTGAATGAAAGAAGTGCAGGTGCTGTCACAAAGAAGTGCAAGTGCTGTCCCTTTTGAATGAAAGAAGTGCAGGTGCTGTCCCCTGTACATGAAAGAAGTGCAGGTGCTGTCACAAAGAAGTGCAAGTGCTGTCCCCTGTGAATGACAGAAGTGCAGATGCTGTCCCTTGTGAATGAAAAAGGTGCAGGTGCTGTCTCTTGTGAATGAAAGAAGTGCAGGCACTGGTCCTTGTGAATGAAAGATGTGCGGGTGCTATGAAAGAAGTGGAGGTGCTGTCACAAAGAATTGCAGGTGCTGTCCCCTGTGAATGACAGAAACGCAGGTGCTGTCCCCTGTAAATGACAGAAGTGTAGGAGCTGTCCTTTGTGAGAGATAGAAGAGCAGGTGCCGTCCCCTGTGAATGCCAGAAGTGCAGGTGCTGTTACAAAAAAGTGACGGGTGCTGTCCCCTGTGAATGAAAGAAGTGCAGGTGCTGTTACAAAAAAAGTGACGGGTGCTGTCCCCTGTGAATGAAAGAAGTGCAGGTGCCGTCCCCTGTGAATGCCAGAAGTGCAGGTGCTGTTACAAAAAAGTGACGGGTGCTGTCCCCTGTGAATGAAAGAAGTGCAGGTGTCGTCCCCTGTGAAGGCCAGAAGTGCAGGTGCTGTTACTAAAAAGTGCAGGTGCTGTCCCCTGTGAATGAAAGATGTGCAGGTGTTGTCCGCGTGAATGACAGAAGTGCAGGTGCTGCCCCTTGGGAATGAAAGAAGCGCAGTTGCTGTCCCTTGTGAATGACAGAAGTGTAGGTGCTGTCCCCTGTGAATGAAAGAATTCAGGTGCTGTCCGTTGTGAATGAAAGAAGTGCAGGTTCTTTCCCTTGTGAATGTAAGAAGTGCAGGTGCCTTCCCTTGTGAATGTAAGAAGTGCTGGTGCTGTCCCCTGTGAATGAAAAAAGTGCAGTTGCTGTCTCTTGTGAATGAAAGAAGTGCAGGCGCTGGTCCTTGTGAATGAAAGAAGTGCAGGTGCTATGAAAGAAGTGGAGGTGCTGTCACAAAGAATTGCAGGTGCTGTCCCCTGTGAATGACAGAAATGCAGATGCTGTCCCCTGTAAATGAGAGAAGTGCAGGAGCTGTCCCTTGTGAATGAAAGAAGTGCAGGTGCCGTCCCTGTGAATGAAAGAAGTGCAGGTGCTGACCCCTGTGAATGAAAGAAGTGCAGGTTCTTTCCCTTGTGAATGTAAGAAGTGCAGGTGCTTTCCCTTGTGAATGTAAGAAGTGCTGGTGCTGTCCCCTGTGAATGAAAAAAGTGCAGTTGCTGTCTCTTGTGAATGAAAGAAGTGCAGGCGCTGGTCCTTGTGAATGAAAGAAGTGCAGGTGCTATGAAAGAAGTGGAGGTGCTGTCACAAAGAATTGCAGGTGCTGTCCCCTGTGAATGACAGAAATGCAGATGCTGTCCCCTGTAAATGAGAGAAGTGCAGGAGCTGTCCCTTGTGAATGAAAGAAGTGCAGGTGCCGTCCCTGTGAATGAAAGAAGTGCAGGTGCTGACCCCTGTGAATGAAAGAAGTGCAGGCGCTGTCCTCTGTGAATGAAAGCAGTGCAGGTGCTGTCCCCTGTGAATGAAAGAAGTGCAGGTGTCGTCCCCTGTGAATGCCAGAAGTGCTGGTGCTGTTACAAAAAAGTGCAGGTTCTGTCCCTTGTGAATGACAGAAGTACAGGTGCTGTCCCATGTGAATTGAAAGAAGTGAAGGTGTTGTCCGCGTGAATGACAGAAGTGCAGGTGCTGCCCCTTGTGAATGAAATAAGCGCAGGTGCTGTCCCTTGTGAATGACAGAAGTGTAGGTGCTGTCCCCTGTGAATGAAAGAATGCAGGTGCTGTCCCCTGTGAATGAAAGACGTGCAGGTGCCGTCCCTTGTGAATGAAAGATGTGCAGGTGCTGTCCCTTGTGAATGAAAGAAGTGCAGGTGCTGTCCCCTGTGAATGAAAGAAGTGCAGGTGTCGTCCCCTGTGAATGACAGAAGTGCAGGTGCTGTCACAAAGAAGTGCAGGTGCTGTCCCCTGTGAATGAAAGGAGTGCAGGTGCTGTCCCTTGTGAATGAAAGAAGTACAGGTGCTGTCCCTTGTGAATGAAAGAAGTGCAAGTGTCGTCCCCTGTGAATGAAAGAAGTGCAGGTGCTGTCCAAAAAAGTACAGGTGCTGTCCCCTGTGAATGAAAGGAGTGCAGGTGCTGTCCCTTGTGAATGAAAGAAGTACAGGTGCTGTCCCTTGTGAATGAAAGAAGTGCAGGTGCTGTCCCTTGTGAATGAAAGAAGTGCAGGTGCTGTCCCCTGTGAATGAAAGAAGTGCAGGTGTCGTCCCCTGTGAATGACAGAAGTGCAGGTGCTGTCACAAAGAAGTGCAGGTGCTGTCCCTTGTGAATGAAAGAAGTGCAGGTGCTGTCCAAAAAAGTACAGGTGCTGTCCCCTGTGAATGAAAGGAGTGCAGGTGCTGTCCCTTGTGAATGAAAGAAGTACAGGTGCTGTCCCTTGTGAATGAAAGAAGTGAAGGTGCTGTCACAAAAAAGTACAGGTGCTGTCCCTTGTGAATGAAAGAAGTGCAGGTGCTGTCCTTTGTGAATGAAAGAAGTGCAGGTGCTGTCACAAAGAAGTGCAAGTGCTGTCCCTTGTGAATGAAAGAAGTGCAGGTGCTGTCCCCTGTACATGAAAGAAGTGCAGGTGCTGTCACAAAGAAGTGCAAGTGCTGTCCCCTGTGAATGACAGAAGTGCAGATGCTGTCCCTTGTGAATGAAAAAGGTGCAGGTGCTGTCTCTTGTGAATGAAAGAAGTGCAGGCACTGGTCCTTGTGAATGAAAGATGTGCGGGTGCTATGAAAGAAGTGGAGGTGCTGTCACAAAGAATTGCAGGTGCTGTCCCCTGTGAATGACAGAAACGCAGGTGCTGTCCCCTGTAAATGACAGAAGTGTAGGAGCTGTCCTTTGTGAGAGATAGAAGAGCAGGTGCCGTCCCCTGTGAATGCCAGAAGTGCAGGTGCTGTTACAAAAAAGTGACGGGTGCTGTCCCCTGTGAATGAAAGAAGTGCAGGTGCTGTTACAAAAAAAGTGACGGGTGCTGTCCCCTGTGAATGAAAGAAGTGCAGGTGCCGTCCCCTGTGAATGCCAGAAGTGCAGGTGCTGTTACAAAAAAGTGACGGGTGCTGTCCCCTGTGAATGAAAGAAGTGCAGGTGTCGTCCCCTGTGAAGGCCAGAAGTGCAGGTGCTGTTACTAAAAAGTGCAGGTGCTGTCCCCTGTGAATGAAAGATGTGCAGGTGTTGTCCGCGTGAATGACAGAAGTGCAGGTGCTGCCCCTTGGGAATGAAAGAAGCGCAGTTGCTGTCCCTTGTGAATGGCAGAAGTGTAGGTGCTGTCCCCTGTGAATGAAAGAATTCAGGTGCTGTCCCCTGTGAATGAAAGAAGTGCAGGTGCCGTACCTTGTGAATTGAAAAAGTACAGGTGCTGACCCTTGTGAATGGAAGAAGCGCAGGTGCTGTCCCCTTGTGAATGAAAGAAGCGCAGGTGCTGTCCCCTGTGAATGAAAGAAGTGCAGGTGCTGTCCCTTGTGAATTAAAGAAGTGCAGGTGCTGTCCCTTGTGAATGAAAGAAGTGCAGGTGCTGTTCCTTAGGAATTAAAAAAGTGCAGGTGCCGTCCCTTGTGAATGAAAGAAGTGCAGGTGCTGTCCCTTGTGAATGAAATAAGTACAGGTGCTGTACCATGTAAATGAAAGAAGTGCAGGTGTCGTCCCCTGTGAATGACAGAAGTGCAGGTGCTGTCACAAAAAAGTACATGTGCTGTCCCCTGTGAATGAAAGGAGTGCAGGTGTCTCCCCTGTGAATGAAAGAAGTGCAGGTGCTGTTCCCTGTGAAAGAAAGAAGCACAGGTGCTGTCCTTTGTGAATGTAAGAAGTGAAGGTGCTGTCACAAAAAAGTGCAGGTGCTTTCCCTTGTGAATGAAAGAAGTGCAGGTGGTGTCCCTTGTGAATGAAATAAGTGCAGGTGCTGGCACAAAGAAGTGCAAGTGCTGTCCCTTGTGAATGAAAGAAGTGCAGGTGCTGTCCCCTTTAAATGAAAGAAGTGCCGGTGTTGGCCCCTGTGAATGACAGAAGTGCAGGTGCTATCACAAAGAAGTGCATGTGCTGTCTCATGTGAATGAAAGAGGTGCCGGTGCTGTCTCATGCGAATTGGCACTTTCACTCACCGCATGCAGCCAGGATCCACCGCTTGAGTCACGAACAGTGGGGATTATTTTGGATGACTTGGTCCCGTGAGGAGTCTTAAGTGCTGGGACAACTGCTGCTGCTGCATTTCTTTTCCCTACCTCGCCGCACTCGCTCCGCGGGTGCCGCTTCGTGATTTGGGGCAGAGGTACTCAGGACGGCTGGAAGGAGCTGAGGACCGAGGGCTTCTGTTGGCAGGTCGCATCAGGGCTGCGAGCGTTGTTGCAGGGACTCCATCTCCCAGGAGTCCCTGCCTGACCTAGAGCCATCACCTGGTCCGCTCTCCCTGTTGCTCCGCCTACAGCCTGTAACCCTCCCTACTTATAGGATACAGCATCCTGCTGCATGGGAGCGTCGCCGGGCAAAGCCCGGGCCAAGGGCGGGCCCGTTTGTGCCCGTTCGTGACCGGGCCTGACCGGACCGGGCCACCCCTCTTGCATCTGTCATCTCTGTGACTTTAATGTGGGGAGATGTCCTGTCGTGAATCAAAGAGCAAGTCGTCCTCAGCTGGAGGCAATATAGCTGGAGGTATGGAAAAATGTTTGATCAGAGCCAATACCTTAATTGACACTGAAAGAAATGTCCTTGAAAAACGCTTATCTAAGGAACTAACGGCTATAAAGAGATCCTCCCTTGGAACATTAGCCAACGCCAAAACCCCTGAGCGGCCCACTGACACTATAGACAATGATGCGACGGGCCAAACGTTATCACTCAAGGAGGCTAATTCGTGGGCTCTCGATTTGGACATTCTGGTTAATGAAATAATCCCAGAAATCGATATAGTTCTTGTTAATAATATGTCTATCTCCTCGGAGCCAGAAGCCAATTGTAATAATATCTCAAATGTGGTCAATGAAGGGGCCGCAACCAAACGCAAGAGATCCTACCACACTAAATCGAGTAGAAAGTCTAAATCAGCCAAGCACAAACACGATACCCCCTACCCTACATTAGGCCTAACGCAACCAACCAGTACGGAGTTAACACTTGAAAATTTGGGAGCTCTTTTTAAATCAATTCTGTTCCCCCTAGAGTCCAAAATGGAACGGATAGAACTCCGACTTGCTAACATTGAGAAACGCACAGATGCCATTTTGGCTAAATCCACTAAGCTCAATACCCAGTGTAATCCTCAAATCACCGCTACTATCCCAGGTCCCGCTTTAGCGAAAGACGCCCCTAACCCGTCATGTCCCCCAACAGGCCTTTCAGTTCCCATCCCCATCCAACACAGTATTAAAAAAAAAAAAACCTTGCTACTTCTAGGGCCAGTGCAATCTATGGCTAATAATAACGGGGTTACAGCTGATGGCCAAATAGTTCCCTCAGCCCCTGATCAGATAGCCCCTAGACCGCGACGGCCGAATCTGCCACCTGAGGCCAATCACTTTATGGTAGTCCTGGCTGGAGCTCCCCCACTGGAAGCCGGGGTAGCCGAGAGTTTTCAATCTCTCAAGAGTCAAGTTGTTAGATGGTTGAACTGGAATAGACCCCTTCCGGCTCACCTTCATAACGAAATCATCGTGGTTAGAAGGGTACCCTGGCTTGGTAAAACCAGGAAGTCTATAAATGGGGACTGTATAACGGTCAGCTTTAGAGATCCTAGAACTGTCTCACATATCTGTGCAGGCTTTAATAGATCTTTTGATTCCACTATCCAGACGTTACCAGTGTCCTTTTTCTTTCCCCCTAACCATCTGCACCATGACCGAGGTAGAGACGACTGGACCAGGGTTGAGCGGAGGGGCACTTATAGAAGATTTATTGCAAGACCGGTTATGATGCCCCCGGATACCCCATTCTGTGACTATAACCGGTTCAGCTCTCTAGATGGTTTAGATGGAGTAGACTGACTACCTATGTCTCATGTCTCAAGCCCTTTCGTCCCTGATTCTGGTTTTAGTTTGACGAAAAGCAATGGGTAATGACATGCTAAAGGACTCAATCTCTATAATCTACCCTACCGATAACCATTCTGTACTCGGGAATTTAGACCCATATGCTACTTATCCCCCACCAACACTAATGGTTACTCCCATTGACACTACTCCGTTCATTGGGCCTATTAGCGTCCCCAAGTTTATTGATCACACAACGTGTCTCTCTGGTTTCAAACTTGCTAGTTGGAATATCGCAGGATGGAATCGACAAACGTTGTCGCTGGGTTGGAGTGAATCCCTGTCCCAGTTCGACGTTTTATGCTTACAGGAGACCTGGGTAGCAACTGACATCTTTTATGATGGTTTTGTGTCTTATAATAACCCTGCTCAAAGGTCTAACATGGGCAGGGGTAAAGGTGGGCTTGTAATTTTACTTTCTGTGAACTTTCCTATACGTGTGAAATTGCATCTGACTGTGGGTTTTCATTCACAAATTTTAATTTTAATTTTGGAATATAAAAGGGGTCATGAAACATTGTTGATTAACCATTATAATAACATGTTTGATGTTACAAATACCTCTGTTGTGGATGAGCTCGATATCGCAGTGAGGAAAATTTGTAAAGATACTCATAAGATTTACAATATCATTTGGGGAGGGGATTTTAACATCCGTACCTGTCCTCACTCCTTTACCAATGTATGCGGTTTTGACGGGGATAACGGATTTACTGATTCATTACCCGGCTACAGATAATGAGGGTAATATCATCCAAACTTTTGTAGGTAGGAATACGCCGTCCGTTATTGACCACATATTGGTATCTGTATATATTGCCTCATTTTGTTCAGTCCCGAACGTTGTAGACTTTGGCAACAGTGACCACAACACCATCACTATGTTGACCTCTATATGGGGGCCTCCTCCCTGTGATCAGCGCATGATAATAGAAGACATAATCCCCTGCAGGCAAAACGGCATCCGTATCAAATGGTGTGGAGACAATTCGGAAAAGCTGTTCCATAAAATTGTGGAAGCATGGTCGGAAGTGATATTTAAATGTGTGGACTATGATGCTACTGCTCGGTGCATCATCGCTGATTTTGAGGAACTTGGTACTATAATAAAAGGTCCCTTACCATCATCAAGGACATATCAAAGAGGGCTACGGTAGGATGGTTTGACAGTGCTTGCACTAAATCTCTTCAAGAACTCAAGCATGCACTGTCAAAACACCCTAGAGATAGGAATGTTATTGCACACCTTAGGTCGACCTACAAAAAGCAACTTATCTGTAGAAAAAAAGAGTTAAGGGAACAAGCATGGGATAACCTGACAAAAGCAGCAGCCCTGCGTGATAGTAAGCTTTTTTGGAGCACGGTCAATAGTCCCTTCCTCCTTAAGGAAGATTTCCCTACACTTACAGCCCAAGTTAGCGAGGAAAACTGGGTACAACATTTTACTGGAATTTTTGACCCGGTTAGGGGGGCCCATGGCATCTCTTTTGCCACCCCTACTAATCCTAAGCTACCTTTGGGGATTACCACTCAAGAAGTTGAAATTGCCATTAGTAAGAGCAAAGGTGGGAAGGCACCGGGACCGGATGGGGTCCCGGTTGACCTGTATAAAACTAACCAGGCACTTTGGAGTCCACTCCTGACCCAGGTGTTTAATGCATCTGTTAGTGATAGTACACCATCTACATGGTGTGAATCCATAATCCTGCCGATCTACAAGAAGGGAGATAGAGGAGAGGCTAAGAACTTCCGCCCTATCTCCCTTCTGGATTCCTCACCTAAAATCATGAGCAGGGTCTTACTAGCGCGATTGGAGGATTGGGCCGAGGACAACAAAATTCTTGCGGATTCTCAGTATGGCTTCCGTAAAGGCCTTGGGACCATCGAACAGTGCATCAACCTTGACCTCATTATAGGGAAATATACTAAAGCGAAACAGGGCTCTTTATTCCTTTGTTTCGCTGACCTCTCAAGTGCATTTGACCTGGTGGACCATACTTTGTTATGGTCCACTCTACTTAAAATGGGAGCCCCAACAGCAATAATCCACTTCCTGGCCAGACTTTATACTAAGCTTTCAGCCCAGATTCGCTTTGGCCCGGCAGGGGAATGTACCAACAAGATCAGGGTCAAATCTGGCATAAGGCAGGGCTGTGTGCTGGCTCTGTTACTTTTCTCCCTTTTTAGGTTTCGACCTGGCAAAAGGAGCACAAAGTGCTCCGCCCAGGCCGAAAACTTTTGTAAACAGTATGGATGTTCGGCACCGCCTCTGTTTCCCATTGGCTAGCTCCATAAATGGACGCTAGCCATTGGCAAACAGAGGCGTCCGTCAAATCCCGAGGCGATTGGTGGGCGTTCCGGCAATGTTTTTCCCTCTCCACCCATTTCGCATCGTCATCAAGGCCGTGGGCGGGGTTTTTTTTTTTTTGTCAGTTTCGTTTGGTCATTGTGCGGCCGATCTCCGCCAGAGGAAGTCTAGGTCCAGGTGAGTGCTGGCCGTTCCCGCCCCCCCTCCCGCGGTCCGTGTGCCTCCCCGCCCCCCCCTCCCCTCGTCCGTGTCCTCGTGGGTGCTTGTTTTTAATTGTTGCCTTCCCCCCCCTCCCGCTGTCCGTTCCGCCCCCCTCCCCAACTCGATATTCGTTCACGGAGAGCAGTCTAGCACTGGTCGTGACCACAGGCGTGCGTCCATCCCTCTGTGGTTTCTTCCCCTCAGTAAATTCTCTGGCCCGGGCCGCTGGCCGTGTTGACACAGCCTGGCTCCTCTCGGTGGGGGCCCTGGGCAGTGCCTGGAGAGGGCTCTGTGCCCGTCTCCCGCCTTAGGCGGAGTGCTCTGGGCTGCAAAACGCATGGACAGGCTTGGCATCTCCTTCCGGCGCGGCGCTTCGAGACTGGACATGCTCGACACTAAGCGCTATGCCAGCAAACATGCGTGCTCAACCCTATGGTAGTTAAACTGGGCTTGTAATATTAATCCAGCAGTGCTGTTTTATTTTTCTTGCGCCCGTTCCTGCCCCCCACTCCCGCTGTCCGTTTGCCCCCCCCTCCCGCTGTCCGTTTGCCCCTACTCCTTTGTACCTTTGTGAGAGTAGTTTGGGGTTGCTCCATGCACATATTTAATTTTAGAGGCTTTTCTACTTAGAGCTACAGGGGTATCATGTCTGCTTCGTTTGGTGTGTGGACAACTCCCTGTCAGAGTAAAGCATGCCCGCGTAACATGCATTTTCTAGGTCTCAAATCAGAGAATTGGAGTCCTGGAGGAGGACATAAATACATTGCATACATTCATCTCCCACGTTTTCCAAGTTCATGCTTTAGCACTTCGTCCACTCAGGGTTTTTTTTGCTTTCCATTCTGGGATTTTGAATCCTAATTTTATAATGAGACACATGGAATTTCCCCTCAGTAAAACCCCCCTCCTGAATTCTCTGGCCCGGGCCGAGGGGCCGTGTTGACACAGCCTGGCTCAACCTCCTCCATTCGCCGTCCTTCCTGCGCGCTCACCGTTGTCCTCACACACCCCTCTCCATTTAGGATGCCCCCTCCTTTCCTTTCTCCGTCCCATCCTCTCACATCCTCCATTGATACATTGTACTCGCCCTATCTTTCTTTTGCTTTCCTCTTCCAAATCTACCTCTTGTTTTTAAAATGTATATTGCCTGTCCACCTCCTGCCCCTTTCCTCTACCCCCCTAACTAGCGCCCTCTCTCCCTTTCGTTTTCACCCTTCCAGACTCTCTTCCCCCGTTCTCTCTCTGTCCCCCATTTCTCTCTCTGTCCCCCATTTCTCTCTCTGTCCCCCATTTCTCTCTCTCTCTCTCTCTCTCTCGCTCTCTCTCTCTCCCCCCTTCTCACTCTCTCCCCCCCTTCTTTCTCTCTCCTCACCTTCTCTCTATCTCATGTTCCTGTGACCCATGGCGTTGGCTGCAGGTGGGTTGGCACAACTCCTGTCAGAGAAATGTCTCAATCCTGCTGTGGATTAGGGGCACGTGCCCCTGCTTGGTCCATGGTGAGGTGCTTTTTACACAGAAAAAGGTGTCTCTGTTAAACCGTAGTTTGAGTGTATTTTTAGTTATTGTGTTTTCTTATTGTACAAAATGAATCATGGTGGAACCGGGATTCTTATGCCAGAGCATCCCGGAAAACCCAAAAAGTGAAAGTGAAAAAAACATTTTGGAGAAAAATCTTGTGATGTCACAGAAATCGCTTCATCTCTTAGTGGTGTTTAATGTAGGTGCATTAAAAAACCCCAGCCCTCACATAAGGTGTCTGAAATGACTCAGACCTGGCAGATTCTCTTGATGCCCATGAGCAACAGTAAAGAGCATGTTCACCGCTGAAGAGAGTGACCACTTCACCATTCATCCCTTTGTGCCTGCAGACAGAGCTGAATACTTCACCTTTCACCACTTTGCATCTGCAAACAGAGCTGACCACTTCACCAGCTGAGCATCATTTGCACAAGCGTCATTGACACCCCATACTACCGATTTTTTTTAATTACATATGGTACCCACAATCACTTCAAGTACGTATGTTGTGATCGGTAGTCTGTCACCTGCTATACATTCCACCATACAGTTTAAGATTCTTTTTTGTATTTGTATTCATCCATTTACACCCTTTTACGTTAAAATAGCTATAGCTTTACTGTATAGTTGCTATAAAAGCTTATAATATGGTATAGCGTTCACTTTAAAAAAAAATCACTCCACTGCAAACAAAAAAGCATGAATAAAAAACATTGCCATTTACAATGCCAGTAGCTCCAACTCCAACAAATGTGAGACCTATTGCAATGTAAATAACAATGCCATTTATTTATAAGTAAAAAAAAAAGAAATGTCATGAGCAATGCCAATAGCTCTAACTTTTCCAAAGTCGAAACCATTGCATTGTAAATGCTTGTTATAAACTCTATGGAGTCCGAACTTAAAAGGGTTCAAGCTGATTCGCCGCAGATTGATGGCCATCCAGTTCTGGTACTGCTATATGCCGATGATACGGTCCTTCTTTCAAGAACCCCAAACGGCCTCCAAAATCTTCTGAATTATTTTTATGATTTTATTCAGGGGAGAAAATTAAAAATTAATAATTCTAAGACCTTCATTATGGCTTGTGGGAAAAAGATGAAACAACTTAAACTATTTAAATTTAAAGAACACAGAATAGAGGTTGTGGATAAATTTTGCTATCTAGGCGTAACTTTTAATAGTAGTGGGTCATGGGCATCCGAGATTTTAAATGTGAAGGCCAAGATGGGCAAAAGCTCCTCGGGAGTATTTCGTTTTGCCTCAAAGTTGGGCAGTCGCCGTATCCCAGACATGTTAAATATCTATAAGCATAGATGCGCCTCCATTGCGCTCTATGGCTCAGGTGTATGGGGACACTGTAACCATGGGGATCTGCTAGTGACAGAGAATCAGTTCCTCAAGAGACTCTTGTGTCTCCCCTCTTCGGCATCCACCAAACTGATTCATAATGAGGTTGGGTTAGACTATCTGACAGATCTAACGGGCATGAGACCCCTTATGGTTTGGAGGTCAATTTGGGCAAAGGACGAATTAGAATTCACCAGGCGAATTATCCTAGACTGCCTTCGGTTGGATAACGTCTGTAAGATCCCCTGGTTAAAATACGTTCTTATGTCCTATAAAGAAACCTTCAATCTGGACATTCTTGTTGACCCTTCAAGTGCCGTTAACATTTCCAAACAGGAGGTTAAAAAAGTTTATTTAGGAACCAAATCTAATTTGCATAGAGCCCATTGTAGCCATTTTACAACCCATGTTTTCTACCATTCTAACAAAGAGGTTGGCAGGGACATGCCTATGTATTTAAAAGAAATTACTAAACAATCCCACCAGTTTGTCCTCACCAGGCTGAGACTTGGGGGTCCATTAGGATGGCGGGCGGATTGCCCCCGCCAGGCAGGCGGTAGCCACTGCCGGCCTGGCGGGGGCAATCCGCCCGCCATCCTGACTCAAAACACCACCCGCCATATTAGGATGGCATGTTTGGCCGCGGCGGACGGAAAGCCCGTCCGCCGCTTTTCCGCCCCGGTCGCCCTGCGGCCGGGGCGGAAAAGGGTTTATATGGTGGCGGTGTCTATTAGACACCGCCGGCCATATTAGGATAGGCATTTGTGAATGCCTTTCCGTGGCGGCAATGCCGCCACGGAAAGGCATGCGGAGTCCCCCTGCGGGGGCCTGTTGCGGGCCCCCAGGGACTCCATGGGCATGGGGTGTGCACATGGGGGGTACCTACGGTACCCCCCTGCATTTCAATGCACAACATGACAGGCACCTCGCGGTGCCTGTCATGTTGTGCATTGAAATGCACAACGTCCATTTTTTGCATTGTGTCGGGCGGTGCTTTCAGCACCGCCCGCTGCAATGCTACAAATGCGGGAAGCGCCCGCCACTGTGGCGGGAAGCGCCCGCCACTGTGGCGGGCGCATCATAATAGGTAGGACGGGACCCCCGCCCTTATGGCGGGTGGTCCCATACACCGGTAGGATGACGGGCGGACAAAGTCCGCCCGTCATCCTAATGGACCCCTTGGTATTGTACATAACTTGGTGGCATTTCCACGGATGAAAATACATAGTTCAAGCCCTTGCCCGTGTGATGGTACCACCAAACAAAGCACATTGCACTTTATGCTAATTTGCCCATTATACTTGCACATCCGACTATGCTACCTCAAACCTGTTTTTAAGAAATATTATGTGTCCACTACTGCCCATGCCATGAATTTACTATTTGCACTTGACACTTTGGATATCTGTTTTTTTACCGCTACTTTTATTCTAAAAGCTCTGTCCCACAGGAAAAGCCTGGTTTTCTAATGTATGATCTATATGTAAAAATTCCCCTGTAGGGTCGAATGCCTGTCTCTAATTGAGTTGTCCCATTTATTGAGACTTATGTTTTATTGTGTATTTTATCTTGTAACCTTTATTGCTGTATGCTTTTATGATTGTTTATTAATAATCGAATAAAGCTTTGAAATTTGAATTTGAATTTGTCTCATGTGAATGAAAGAAGTGCAGGTGCTGTCCCTTGTGAATGAAAGTAGTGCAGGTGCTGTCCCTTGTGAATGATAGAAGTGCAGGTGCTGTCCCTTCTAAATTTAGAAAGAGCAGGTGCTGTCCCTTGTGAATGAAAGAAGTGCAGGTGTCTCCCTTGTGAATGAAAGAAGTGCAGGTGCTGTCCCTTGTGAATGAAAGAAGTGCAGGTGCTCTCACTTGTGAATGATAGAAGTGCAGGTGCTGTCCCTTGTGAATTTAGAAAGTGCAGGTGCTGTCCCTTGTGAATGAAAGAAGTGCAGGTGTCTCCCTTGTGAATGAAAGAAGTGCAGGTGCTGTCCCTTGTGAATGAAAGACGTGCAGGTGCTGTCCCTTGTGAATGATAGAAGTGCAGGTGCTGTCCCTTTTGAGAGATAGAAGAGCAGGTGCTGTCCCCTGTGAATGAAAGAAGTGCAGGTGTCGTCCCCTGTGAATGACAGAAGTGCAGGCTCTGTCACAAAGAAGAGCAGGTGCTGTCCCTTGTGAATGATAGAAGAGCAGGCGCTGTCCCCTGTGAATGAAAGAAGTGCAGGTGTCGTCCCCTGTGAATGACCGAAGTGCAGTTGCTGTCACAAAGAAGTGCAGGTGCTGTCACTTGTGAATGATAGAAGTGCAGGTGCTGTCCCCTGTGGATGAAAGAAGTGCAGGTGTCGTCCCCTGTGAATGACAGAAGTGCAGGTGTCGTCCCCTGTGAATGACAGATGTGCAGGTGCTGTCACAAAGAACTGCAGGTGCTGTGCCTGTGAATGAAAGAAGTGCTTTCTTTGGGATTCCATACTCCAAGAGTGGATAGATGGAGTCTTACTGAGCTAGACGTCCGTGGCCCTCAGAACTGAGATGTTTGCATCACACGCCTTATTCTCCCTTGAAATCTGAAGATGTCCTCTTTAATGAATGCCTGTGCATTGAGGTTAAATACACTTAAAATATTATCTTAGAGTCTAAACTCATGTTTTAGGATGTCAAATGCACAAATTGGCATATGAATTCAGTTGCACAAAAACCTGTATTTGTAGTGAAAGAATCTATGAATGAACGCATACTTGAATAAAATGTGGAGCACAGAAATGGGAAAACTGCAAAGCATATGATAGTTGTTAGACCTGTCAGCCCTAGGGTGGTCTTTCCCAGTTTTTTTTTTCACCCTTGCCTCATTTTTCCCACCTCTTTTTTTGTTGGCCTTAAGTCTCTGGGTGCCTTCCCATTGCTAATCAATGCTAAGGTGCAGGTGCTCTCTTCTCCCAATATGGCTGCCACAGTCCCCTGCTACTGCAGAGTGGTCTTTTCAGTAGCACCCTAGTTGCCAGGATCTGGCTGGGACCCCAAACATTGTTGCAACACCAGCCTGCCTTTTTCTCCCATAGCTAGAGTGGGGAAGCTCCTGGAACCTTCTAGAATAGGGGCGGGGTCTGCTTTTGCCACCTTAGAGTGTGGTCACCTGACCTGGGCATATATAAAGAAAGGAGGGAAACTTTTTAGTCAGTTGGGGCACCACTGACCTGGGGGAACCTACGCAGGAAACTTAGGCGGTAGGGCCGAGTCAGGAACCTATACCACTGGGAGTGACAGCAAGTACGTGTAAAGTGGTCAGAGTCTATTAATTTACTAAACATCAAATGTCAAACATAAGCACAACATAACTTAAATCAAAATGGTTCATAGATCCAGTGTGTATTTTATTTTCATACATAATTAACTGGATATTTTGTATCATTCAATGGGTACCCAAAGACATTGAGTTACACAGTCATATACACAAGCATATCAATTAATTCATTGAGTCAAATGGTCTTATGTGCATGAATGAGAGACAAATTTCATTTGCGATTCATCATAGAGATAGCTTGAAATTGTAAAGAAACATCACATATTATTCACATTGTAATTCAAAAAGTGCGCTCAAAGTGAACAAGAAAAGGAGGTAGTTAGAAGGGATGGGTGTGATGGAAAGAGGTGGGGACTGGGTAAAGATGTTGTGATCCTGTTACAATCACAGTAAAATCAGGTACCGGGCTGTGCTACTCCTGCGCCCCTCTGACTTCACCTGGACCCTTGCGCTGTCCTGCCTAACTCCCCCTGGCTAAACGGCCTGACTGCTAAGCGCTCATCCTTCCTAGCGCTAGCCTCCTGAACTGCCTGGCCATCTGGACTGATTGTCCTGCTCAACCGAATGGTGCACCCCCCCCAGCGCTCCCCTCTGTGCCCTGGGAAAGCGCTGGCTCCCTGCATCCTGTTGCCGCTGAAGCGCGAGCACTGTGCCCCTCGTGGCGCTACGATCGCCAGCCGGCTACCTGTACCGCGCTGTGGTGGGCCTCGGAGCCCTGCAACTCCCCGCGCTATGCCTGAGAAGCGCTAGCGGCCCCACTCACCGCTGCGGCCCTTGCCGCCTTGCCAGGGCACCAGATGCCGGTCGCGGCCACAGCCGGCCCTGAAGCGCCGACCTCATCACGCCCTCCGCGGCCCCCGGGAGCCAGGAGAGGGCAGCCGCCTTTTGACACTGGGCCGCACTAGGCTCAACGAAGCTTGAAGCCCCTGCCCAACTCGCGTGACGGGGGCGTCGGGAGAGACTCCGCCCCCGTCGCACTGTGATTGGGCACTGCCGCTGCGCCCCCGCAGGCCGCGCTGCCTCTGGCGGCTGTGGGAGCGCCTCAGCGAGGGCCTACCCCCGACCGGCCCACCACTCACGGAGGGCCCTGAGAGAAGCCCGGGCCCTCCTCCCAGCCAGCCAGACCCACAAGAAGAGAGCTAGAGGGCACGGGCCTCCCCTGAGCGGCCTGCACACCGCCCCGGCTGGAAATACCGGCGCGCGGGCTCCAGAGTCAGCGTGAGCCCCCCTCCCTCTGCCGGCGTGCTGAAACCTCCGCAATCGCCCCTCCCCGCTGGAGACTGTTGCTGGGCCCCATTGGCCCCTGTGGTGCCTGCAGGGCTTCTGGAACTGAGCAGGAGCCCAGTGTTGACTGAGGAACCCTCGAAGAGCATTCAGGGACTGCCCTATTAGTTGAGTTAATCCCTGCCTGGGGTAAAGCTGAATGCCCGATACTGTCGCTTTATGCATGGGGTACCCTGGATCCCTGAAATGCTCATTTTAGCTGGATGTATGGTTTATCCTTGCCTAATGAAATCACCGCCTTGGCTTAATGCCTTGCGTATTAGTGCCTAATGAAATATTTAGTGCTGAGTAATGGAATGGTTATGATTTCCTGCTAAAATGGTTATTCCCAATGAAATGTTTCTTCTTGATTAAGGAGATGTTTACCCTGGCACGAGGTAGTGTTTATTTCTGCGCAAAGTGATCATTGAAGGGTTTACTTCAGATTACTGAGTTGTTTTACTCCAGCCTCATGAAATGTTTTGCTCTTGTTTAATGACATGCTGATTCCTGACTCGATGAAATGTGTATTGCTAAGTAATGAAATGCTATTCCTTTAATGAAATGGTTATTGCGATATGCTACATTGATTATTGAACTGCTCCCTTCACTCCATTGATGAAATGCTTGATGAGATATTGATGCCTTGATTATTGATCACCCTGAACCTTGATCTAGATAAAAGCTATATGATTTTTACTCAAACTTACTGGTGTGGTGTCAGTCATTGCATGCGTTTCTGGCCTCAGTGGATGTGTGTGCTGTATGGTCACTTTACACCTAAGCTTTCGGTGCATGCCTGCTCGCGCCAAGCTACCCCCTGGGGAACTGGTGACCCCAGTTTCTACAATAGTGTTCTGAAAATGCATTCCAGGTTTGAGTGTTTGGCATTCGGCTGCTTGCTGCAGGTTTGTTGCCTGGAATCTAAGGAGTCACCCTCTCTAGTCCAAGCTCCTCACATAGGTGATAGATGTCAGCTTCAATGTAATTGACCAGTATATTCTCTTCCCCTCTGACTGTCTAAATAAACTCGTTGCCATCCTGTTAGAAATGGGGTTGTTGGTTGACTGGGTGTAAACCTTAGTCAAACAGCATCCACAATCCTGGTCAGGGTAAATGTCAGGCAAACCCTAAATTAACCTTTGCCCACCCTCTGTTAGCTTGCCATATAGCAGTCAGGCTTCAGTTAAAAGGCAATGTGTTAAGTATTTGTGCAACAATTCATACAGTAAACCAGTTGAAACACCACACAAAAAGATGCCACATCAGTTAATAAAGATAAATATGAATTTAATAAATAAAACAAGACCAATTTGACAATGATCCAATAAGTAGAAATGTAGTTATTCATTTGTAAAGAATAAACTTTAAAATAGTGCTTAAAAGTAAGAAGTGCCAACCTAGAATATCTGGTTGTGCCGGACTGGGACAAACTCAAAAGTTCAGGCCGACCGCGATTGTGCGCAGGCCAGCTACAAGGACCTAGTTAGGCCTGTGAACCAAAGTACCTTTAAATCCTGGTTGCAGAGCATTGCGTCGGTCTGAAAGACGGATTCGTTTTGCAGTTGAAGCGATGTGTACGTTACGAGTTGCATTAATGTTGCGGTGATAGGTCCTGTTGCGTTGTTGATGAGAAGAGGGCTTACAATAAGAAGGGCAGTGTCAGGATGCGTTTGTTCCGATGAACGATGAGGCTGTGATGCGGTCCTGTAGCTTCGTCGAGGCTGCCGTCAACGAGGGATGCGAGGATCTGCCATCAGGAAAAGCAGTGCACAGTGGCGGTTTTGAAAGCGATGACTCACTAGTCCCAAGTTGCAACACCGCCAGTCTGCTGCATTGGTTCTAACTCACGCAGTAGTGGTCATGCGCCGGTTCTCTTCCATGCAAAAGCGACAATGCGTTGGTTCTGCTCCCGCATAGAGGATGCGTTTGGCCGCTGGAACAAACACCTTATGCCCACTTCCTAAGGGTCCAGGACTGGGGTGGCAGCACTTGGCTGCATAGGCTCCCAGATGGCAGATTCCAGGTGCAGGAGCACGGTGGCTGGAAGTCTTTTTTGTCCAAGAAATTTAATTTCAGCAGGCCACCCAGCTAGACCTTGGAGTCACTCTGAGTTCAAGTGATGCAGGCCCAGTCCTTCTTACCCAGGCAGGGAAATAATAAGCAGCAGGACAGCACAGCGAGAAAGGAATCCATCAAAGTATCAGTCCAGCAGTGGGGCAGCCCTTCAGCTGCACAGCAGGGATTCTTCTTGCAAGAGTATTTAGAGGTCCCAAAGAGTACTGAGTTGGTGGTGTCAGAGGTCTAGTACTTATACCCAGTTGGGCCTTTGCAGTGGGAGAGACTTCCAAGCAAGCCTTTTGAGTGCACAGAGGTCCTGCCATTCCTTCCCTAGCTCCAGACTCACTACAGAGGATTATGCAGCCCTTTGTATGGTGTCAGAACCCAGCCTATTCAGGTTTAAGTGAGGCTTTGTGCAGCTCCACCCTCCCATCTCCCAGGATGGCCATCAAGTCACATCTAAGCTCCCATTGTGTGTGGCTGTCTAAGGGGAATACACAACCCCCATTTGTCACCCACCCCAGACACGTGAATAGAGACAGGCAGCAGGCACCAAATGGCTAAAGTAGGAAAATATCAGAACAAAAGGGAGACTGCACACCTTCCCTTCCATATGTTCAACTCTTTTCTGTGTGATGATGAGATTTTTGTCATGTTTTGCATGCAGGCTTGACGCATGCTCTGTCCCACTAGCACAAATATGAAATTCAAAAAGTGCCTGGTGCATCGTTGCTCCAGTTTCAAGCCGTACAGCCATGTAGGCAACAGTTGCAAAAAACAGTCCAATATTTATTCCTGTAATCCTTTTTATTATCCATTTTAATTCCAGTAGTTTTCCATGATACAAAGTTCACACAGAGGCAAAATGATTCCAAACTTTTAATGCTTAAGGATTGCCCATCCAGGCTTTTTACAACAGCAGGTTAGATCACATTTCATCTCAGTTAGCAATACAAATATTCTCCCAAAGCATTTCGGGCAACAAGCCCTTCATTAGTGGTAACTTTAAATTAAAAACATCCCATCGGCAACCATAAATGATTCTTAAACATGTTCAGTGATATAAATAAAACCATGTGCAGCGTACAGTATATCATGTGAATGCGTCAACATCACCCACAAATCATATTGAGACCAAATATGTCACTACTTTTGTGCTCAATTTAAACCCCAATTATCTGCTCGAAAGGACTAAACCGTAAAAATGTACAGTACTAAAATGTACACTGTTGCACCGAAACTGAGTTAGACCCTGTGCTTGACTGGCCCAATATCTGGAAACAAATATGAAACTAAAACCCACCACGAAGTGCTGCAAATATGTGCTTTACTTCTCCAATTACTTGACACCCAGACAGGCAGCCAGACAGCTTGTTCTGAAATCAGTGACACCACCAAAGTTGTGCATGTGTTTAAGCGGATCGTTCAAAGGTACCCATTGTGAAAGCTACAGGTGTAACCATTTAAACCTCACACAAAATTTAAACAAGCCGTGAAATGTAAATGCAATGCATAGCCCTTCAAGCATGCTGTTAATTTTAGACGGACCGTGTAGTCTTTAAATGTTTCTCCAAAACAAACATGGAAAAATATATCAAAAATATGCATGAGCATTAAACCTACTGCCAAACGAAAACACAAAAAAATTTTAATAATTGTGGGCCATCTGAGGCTAGAATCCCTATGTGTCCAAATTATTAGCAGGAAGTAAACAAAGAATAAACGTGGAATTCACTGCAACATTTTGTGATGCCAAAAATGTTAAACAAAATAATGCTGTATAAAAAAATAATAAATGTTTATTCAATATGAAGATGGCTCCTGTTTTGCAGAATGCTACACAGCATTCCCAAGTGGCCTCCGAGATAATATTTTTCCTATGGTTTAAAAGTAGGAAAATGCCTTCTTTCTAAAAGTGGCATGTCCAGAATTACAATTTAAAATCTAAGTAGACCATAATTTCTGATTTTAAATTGTGGCCTCAGAGACACCAAACTCGAAATGTTAATCTCTTCCAGGGTGTTAATTACACTTACAAGAGGCAATAAGGTAATCCCAATGTTATCCTATGGTAGAGATATGCATTCAGTAGTGAAAAACATCTTTGGGTATCTTTCACTACCAGGACATGCAAAACTAAAAGCATGCTATGCCTTTTAAATACATAGCTCCCTGCCCTCTCGGTTGTCCAGAGCCTACCTTGGGGGTGACATATGTGTAAAAAGCGAAGGTTTGGGCCTGGCAAGGGGGTTATTTTGCCTGGTCCACATGGCAATGTAGAACTGCCCACACAGGCTCTGCAATGACAAGCCTGCAACATGGTTAAAGGACTACTTAAGTGAGTGGCACAATCAGTGCTGCAGGCCCACTAGGAGAATTTAATTTACAGGCCTGGGCACATTTAGTGCACTTTACTAGGGACTTAGAAGTAAAATAAATGTGCCAGTTGGGGAATGAGCCAATGTCATCATGTTTAGAGGGGAGAGCACAAGCACTTTGGCACTGGTTAGCAGTGGTAAACTCCGAAGAGTCCTGATACCAGCAAAAACGAGATCATAAAAAATGGAGGAGGTAGACAAACTGTTGGAGGGAAGACTACCCTAAGGCTGCCGGGTTTAACACATCCCTTCAGGAAGGCTTGAGCTATCCAACAAGAACAGACCTCTGGGAAGTGAGTCGCTGTCTCAGGTCCCCTCATTAGACATAGACATCTACCCTCGAAAGGTCCGTCTGTGGCGGTGCCCTGACAATTTGCGACCTAGTTGCAGTTCCTATCAGACCAGCTCCCTCTATGCAAGTGTTTAACTAAGAACTCAAAAGAAGCCCCGTAACTAAGTTCACGATTTTATCTTTTTTAAGGCTGATCCTTCGTAGATACTGGGTTTCTTTTCCCCTTATCTTCTCATCTGCCTTCCCTCTTCTCCACCTTTCTTTTCTACTGTCTAATTATGTGCTTGACCCAGTATGCCCAGCCCATCACACATCTTGTATAAATGCTCTGAGTTTATATTTTCCTGAGTGTGAAATGATGGAAACTGTCAACTTTATTAAAAGCACAGAGGCAAGTATTATACTTTACTTTATTTTCTTTGTCTGTACGGTAGTCAAGTTAAACGCTGTTACAAAAAGACTACGGATCAAAGAAGCCTTTGGAATTCATGATTACAAAAGACTAAACCAGATGCACCGTCAACGGCTCTCTTGATGTATTCAGTCCGTGTCTCTGTCGTTGCACATTGGAGACATAATGGAGAAAAATCAGTACTGTAAAGAGCATCGATCACTGGAAACATCAGAGGGAACCAATAGTGAAATCAACTCTGGACAATTCATGACCATGAGAGACAAGAGCTAGAACAAGAAAGAGAAGAAACATGGCAAGGGTGGCATATACTACGAAGAAGGAAGTTATGGCGTAATCGTATTGCACTTGCTGCACATGTGGTTACTGAATATTATGGAGTTTGCCTCCTGGTGCTATCAATTGGCACAAAACTCACAATTCACACATGAATACAGCATAAAAGAATTCCATATTTCAAGCATAATTCCAGTTTACTATATGACACGTATTACTCCTATAAAAGTGCAAGCACTCACAATATCTCTTGCATTTAGTCTATCAACATTGAGCACTGCAAGTCCCAAGTGTTCCTTGTTTGTTATTCACATGCAGATCGCATGGGAGAGATGAACAGCGCAACAACATTTTCGAGACAGATGAATTCCCGGTCAGTCACCGGTTAGTGAAAAGTACTTCTTCATTGTAAATCCAGTTTAAAGGACATAGCCAGATCGTTTGCATGGTCACCCCCCAAACCTTTGGACTGATGCTGCTGGTTTTTTGACTCTGAAGGTGCACTGAGTCCTGCCAATCAGACCTCAGTGCCAGAGCTTTGACCCTTCAAATGTATATGTCTAACATGTTTACCCACAATTAGCATAAGTTAACCTACTCATATGCCCCATGTATGTGGTACCAAGGGTATCTAGTCCCGGTAACTTAACTGCCCCCGTGGAGTGCAGAAGTTATTGTGCCACCACCAAGTAAAGCATGACTCCCAGTCCACCACTGCTGGCTGGCAGAGCATTTTTAACTTGCTAACTCGAGTTTGCCATTCAATCCAATGGCAAAGCCTAAAACCTTCCTTTTTCTGAAGGTAGGATATATTATACTAACAAGCATTTACAATGCAACGGTTTCGCCTTTGGAGAAGTTAGAGCTATTGGCATTGTAAATGACAAAATTTGTATTTATGTGTTGGTTTTGAAAACAGATAAATGAATGGCATTGTCATTTACATTGCCAATAGCTTAATCTCTCGCAAATGTGAGAACTATTGTACCCTACGGACGAGCTCAGCAGACAGCAATTACTACCACACACACACACACCCAGAGCCAGCCACACACACCCAGAGCCAGCCACACCCAGAGTCACACACACACACCCAGAGTCCCCCACACACACACAACCAGAGCAGTCACATACACACACCCACGGGAGCAGTCACACGCACACACACTGGAGCAGTCACATACACACACACACACACCCCGGAGCAGTCACATACACACACACACACTCTGGAGCAGTCACATACACACACACACACTCTGGAGCAGTCACATACACACACACACACTCTGGAGCAGTCACATACACACACACCCTCGAGCAGTCACACACACACACGCAGGAGCAGTCACACACACACACATACTCTGGAGCAGTCACATGCACGCACACACTGGAGCAGTCACACACGCAAACACTCGGGATCAGTCACATACACACACACACTGGAGCAGTCACACACGCACACATTCTGGAGCAGTCACATACACACACACATACACACACACTGGAGCAGTCACACACACACACACACACTGGGGCAGTCACACACACACATACTCTGGAGCAGTCACACACACACACACTCTGGAGCAGTCACACACACACACACTCTGGAGCAGTCACATACACACACTGGAGCAGTCACACATACACACACTCGGGATCAGTCACATACACACACACACTGGAGCAGTCACACACGCACACATTCTGGAGCAGTCACATACACACACACATACACACACTCGAGCAGTCACACACACACACACACACTGGAGCAGTCACACACACACACACTCTGGAGCAGTCACACACACACACTCTGGAGCAGTCACACAAACATACACTCTGGAGCAGTCACATACACACACACACACACACTGGAGCAGACAGAAACAGGGGGCTTGGAGAAGGTTCATGATGGATGGACTGAGGCATCAGGCAGTAGTTGGGGGAATCTGTTAGTGAAGGTTGAAAGTGATCACTGCCCCATGTCTTGTGCCTGCCAGGTCGTCCACCAGCCTCTGCAGTGTGCATGTTGACGTACATACATCTAGGAGCCTATATCGCTGCCGGACTGTGCCGTCTCCTCGGCAGGCCGGTTGTGATGCTCCATGGTTGGCCTTTTCTGCTCAGTAAACAGGCTCCACGGGAGGGGGACGGGGAGGTGTGTGGCTCGCTGCCGGCGTGTGCTTGTAATTGCCGAGCCTCCTGCCTGCCTGTCTGCCCTCCACCCCCCGGCGGCGCCTCGTCCTAAGCTTTGGGGCACGTTCAAGCCACGCTGGCAAAGTCTCAATGTAACAAGCACCACAACTCGCACACACGGTCCCCACGCCCAGCATCTCACATACCACACAGCTTTCTTCTCCTCCCGCCGCTGCAGTAGGATTAAACAAGCAGAGGCAGCATGGCCGCTGGAGAGGGAGGGAGGGGAGGGGTGGGGGCCCGGGGGAGCGGCAAAGCGTGACGGAGGAGGGTAGAGAGAAGGGGGGGAGGCCAGCGGAGCCGAGCAGCTCCTGAAAGCAGCCACGCACAACATAGCACGGAGACCACAGGCACAAAAACGACAGCCACGCACGAAAACCGGAGCACAGGCACAAAGACGACAGCCACGCACGAAAACCGGAGCATACATACCGGGCAAAGACGGAAGACGGAGACGACAGCCACGAGCCAAGCACGACATAACACGGAGACCACAGGCAACAGAAATGGCGCAGCTCATCCGTGCAACAGACACCTTCCAAATGACAAAAACATGGCTTGAAAAAGAAAAGAAAAAAACACCACCCACCGCCGCATGACGTAGGAAAAGGGGTGGGATGAGTAAAAATTGTGGGAACGCCCACGAATCTGCTCCGGCAATGACGGGCAGATCTGTCTTCCAATGGCTAGCCTCCATTTATGGAGCTAGCCAATGGAAGACAGAGGCGGGAGAAAGCTCCATACTTCTAAACAAAAGTTTTCGCCTGCGCGATACTGCTTGCACAGTAAACGCCAGGCGAAACCTAAAAAGAATGGCTTCTGTTTTATTGACTTCAAATGTCCTGACAGTAAAGCTCCACATTCTTGTTTTTGCTGTGGAAAGGTTAGTAGCCTGATTGGGCAACTAGCTCTACCTCTAGCAACTCAGCAGGGTTACCTTCCAGACGGGACTACTAAATATGTTACTTCAAGTTATCAAACAAATCATTGCATTAAACTGACTTGTTGTTCAAGCAGAATTTAATGTAATTGTCGCCCAAAGTTTTCCAGTAGCCGTTCACATTGTACAAAAGCTGCCATCCTCTAGGTAGCCTTCTGCCCTCCTGGGGAGATGTGAGAACCACTCAACAATCAAAGGACCTGCAGAGGGAAGAGAGGTGGCTTCTTCCTGAAAGGATGGTCAGAGTAGTTGTGCACCCAAAAAGCGAGCTTCAAAGGTAAAGCTGCCTTTGAAGAGCAAATGGTAATCACACATGGACGGGGCTGCTCTTTTGTACGTCTCAAGGACCTACTTGTGCACTACCTCTGTTTGTACCTCACAAGCACCTACCTGTGCCCCTCCTCTGTTTGTACCTCCCAGGCGAGCTTCTGAAATGAAGCTTGTAATCCCTGCTCTGACAACCATGGCCTTTTGACTATCAGGCCATTATCTGACTTCTGCTGAACCCCACATAGTGAGTGTGCAGACAGAGGGGAGTTGGGGTGCTGAAGGACATGAAATGAGGTAAACTTGAATATGAGAAATATGGAACGGTAGAAATGCCGCATCACCTGTGGATAACTGACACCTCCTCCCGCTCTACCAAATGCCCATCAAGTCACAAAGTGGCTTCCTGGGCCCCAAACGGACAACATTGTGCCAGATACCATGTAAAGGTAGAAAAAGGGGAAAAGAGATTAATATGCAGACATCTGATGCGGGGATATGTCAGGTAAATTATTGGTTGTGATGGATCCTCTATAAGGACTAAAGGACGGATATCATTGAATATTAAACGATCTGAATCAATGTTTGTTTGCCTAATCTGAGCATATAATGTAAAGGACGGGCCTTACAGTGAACCCCTCATTCTGTTTTACAAAAAAGCCCCGGAAGGAGCTGCATCTTACAGAACTTTATCTACTTTAGAAAGAAATAAAGACTAGCTTTTGTAAGTTGTCTTTCAGGACCAGAACTGGGCACTGTAAGCTGTACTAGTTTTAGGGAGAAGGACAGATGTTATGGCGATAGGAAACCCACCTCGACTCACAATAACACTCCAATCTTCCAGGTTAGAAGAAATCAGAAATGCTTGAACAAGGGGAACTGTTAAAAGAGTCAAAAGTGACTTAATGAACAGCGAGGTAAAGAGAGGAGTTGGCATTTCAGCGGATCCAGTGTGAACAGGAAAGCATTGAGAAGTGTTGAGTGGAGTTGCTTTTATTATATACTTCCTGAAGAGTTACCTTTGTTATATACTTCCTGAAGTGTTACCTTTGTTATATACTTCCTGAAGAGTTACCTTTGTTATACACTTCCTGAAGAGTTACCTTGGTTTTACACTTCCTGAAAAGTTACCTTTGTTATATACGTCCTGAAGAGTTACCTTTGTTATATACGTCCTGAAGAGTTACCTTTGTTATATATGTCCTGAAGAGTTACCTTTGTTATATACGTCCTGAAGAGTTACCTTTGTTATGTACGTCCTGAAGAGTTACCTTTGTTATATACTTCCTGAAGAGTTACCTTTGTTATACACTTCCTGAAGAGTTACTGAATTAACAGCAGCCCACCCTGATCCCTCTTTTTTCACAATCCGATCTTGTGTAACTGAAATCTTGTCCATGTGCTTCTACCTAAAACAGAATCTGTAGCATGTGGGTGCTCCATGTGCGCCCTTTCTTCACTGCATTACTCTGTGAACACTGGTAAATCACCTCCTTTTTTGACTTTAATGAGAAGTGACATGATCAACAGAACTTTAGTTAAATATCAGTGTAAGGTGCAATACTCCGTGCTATGTTTCAAAGATGGTAAAGAATAGATGTCATTTACAACCTGTTGAATATTGTTTATTCACATTCCATTATGTTTCCATTTAGTAATTTTGAATCTCTTTACATCCTACAGAAAGATTACTAGTGCTCAGAGAAATATATAGAACACACAGTGGGACGCTTTCAATATATTTATTGAACCAGTGTTATTCTTGTGAAGAATTCATGTGCTGCGATAATCAGTAAACAGAAGATGAAAGTGATTACAAGCACCAAAATAGTAAATAGTAGGTACAGCTCTACCATGGTGCTAAAACAGTGCATATATGCAGGCGTATAAACAAGGCTGCAATAAGGCGCAATCCTGGTATGCAAAATCCTACCAAGTCCAAGACTCACCAGCCACCACCACACCTAATGGCTCCAGCCCCAGCAGACTTTGACCACCCGGACGACCATCACCTCTGAAGACATCCTCAGGTTGAGGAAGAACATCCACTCCAGAGCCCCCTCGGATCCCTGCCCTCACCACATCTTCAACAGTGCCTGCACCTCCATTGCATACAAGCTCTGCCACACCATCAACTACTCTATCGAGTCCGCCACCTTCCCCGAAGACTGGAAACATGCAGAGATCAACCCTCCTGCTCAAACCCCTGCTGAAGAAAACCTCTGCGGACCTGACCCGACGGACCTCAAGAACTACATATTCAACTCTCTGCTCCCCTTCCCAGCCAAAGTAATTGAGAAAGCCCTCAACGCCCAACTCTGAGAGTTTATCAAAATGAACAACATCCTGGAACTCACCCAATCGGGCTTCAGAAGTAACCACTGCACCGAGACCACTCTCCTCACTGCTCAGATGACACCCACACTCTCTTCGACTGAGGTGAGACTGCTACCCTCATCCTCCTAAACCTCTTGGCCACCTTTGACACCGTCTCCCACAACAACCTCTGCTCAAGAATCCACGTCGCCAGCATCCGCAACAAAGCCCTCGAATGGATCTGCTTCTTCCTTACGGCTGAACGCAGAGAGTCAGACTTCTACCGTTCAACTCAGAACCAACAGAGATCAGCTGCGGAGTGCCTCGGGGATCCTCCCTGAGCCTCACCCTCTTCAATATCAACATGGCTCTGCTTGCAGCCATCGTCAGAAGCCACAGACTCACCATTGACTCCAACGCCGACAACATCCAGCAGATTCTCTCCCTCACAGAGGAACCCACAGCCGCCAAGAGCAACTTCAACAACGATGGATGAAGGACAGCTGCCTCAAGCTTAACTCAGACAAAACAGAAGTCCTAATCCTGGGCTCCTCTCCCTCCACCTGGGATGGATCTTGGTGGCCCGCAGCTCTCGGACTCCCCCCACACCCACAGACCAGGCATGAAACCGCAGCATCATCCTGGACTTCTCGCTTTCAATGAACCACCAAATCAACGCTGTTTCATCCTCCTGCTTCCACACGCTCCGCCTCCTTTGTAGGATCCCCACTGAGTCCAGGAAAATGGTCACCGATGCGCTCGTCAGCAGCAGACTAGGCTACGCCAACGCATTATACGCCAGCACCACCCAGAAACTCCCAACAAAACTGCAGACTTCCCAGAACGCCTCCGCCAGACTCATTCTGAACATCCCATGCTGCAAGCACATCACCGGCCACCTGCGAGACATTCACTGGCTACCTGGCAATAAAAGAATCACCTTCAAGCTTCTCACGCATGCCTACAAAGCCCTCCACAATACCAGACCTGCATACCTCAACCACCGCTGCTCCTTCTACGTTCCCACTAGACATCTACGCTCTGCCCAAGTGGCCCTGGCAACCATCCCATGGATCCGCAAGACCACGGCTGGAGGAAGATCCTTCTCCTACCTCGCTGCGAAGACCTGGAGCTCTCGGCCTCTGCACCTCAGGCAATCACTATCGCTGCCTCAATTCAGGAATGACCTCAAGACCTGGCTCTTCCACTGAACCACAAGTCCACCCATCACCTCCACACTCAGCGCCTTGAGACCCTAATAGGTGAGTAGTTGCGCTTTATAAGATTACTGATTGATTAATTGATTGATTGATTGATATCATACCTGAGCAAAGTTGTGATAGAGAACAGCCAGGGAAGGTATGCTGAGCGATCCATCTCAAGAAACTCGATTCACAGGGTTTCTTTGTACTGCTTGTGCTACATTTTAGCATAGAGCTTGGAAATAGATCTAGGGTGGTAAGATGATAGAACTTTCCTACTATATTAGAAATGTTCATGCTATTTTCCCTGACCATGTCATGCACTACTACATTTATTTTCACATTCTGTGTGGTTACTGTTCATATTTTATGCACTACACTTGGGCTATATAAGGACATACTTTAAATCATACCTCATGCTTCTTAATGCACTTTTGAGTGTGTTATTCACTTATGAAAGAGGGCTTGGAGTTTCGCTATCTCCCTGAATCACCTAGTGGGAATGATAACGACCAGAAAACACTTCCTGCACAGCACTGCACAGTGGGCAGTATATTTCATGTCACCTCTACGTTCCATGACCCTAAGTCGGAGCTCTTATTTGGCTTAGATGGTGACTGAGCAGGGCGTGGATTGAAGAAGCTTCTTGAGGCGAGCCTATCTGACATCATCCTGACAGCTCCCTACACACATAAGAGGCACCGTCTCACATCAGGGACCACACTGATGCTGCGGTGGTGCAGTCAGAGTGTCCCCACTATTGAAAGACTCTCCAGTGTGCCATGACCCACCCAGAGAGCCGCAGTCTGTGTGCATCTGGAGCCGTGGTCTCCCATGGATTGCTCTGGCCATCTGAGGCTGGGGCCGGTCGGCAATGGTAGAGGGGGAGATATCGCAGAGACTGGCCTGGAGGGCAGCTGGGCTAGATAACACCGGTGGGGCACCCCCAGCAGGAGATGCCCACTAAGAGACAGGCATGGGCAAGAGGCACTCTGCTTGATCGCAGGAACCAGGCCTGTGATACATGCCGAGCAGGCCGTCCCTAGCCACCACAACAAGGTGCACCAACCTTCCTTGGGGGCTACTATGAGAAACAGAGGACCCTGATCATTGGGACAGGCACAGAAGACTGGGTATTATGCTCCCACATATCCGATGAATACAAATTGTTGCTCTCTTTCTCAGTGCAGACTAACACCTTGGGATGCGCTGAGGACACCTTAAGCGAGCCTGATGCCCTGAGCCGGCGGGACCGAGGAGGATATGGAGCATTGAGAACAACTTGAAGGGTCCCACATGTGCTGACCTTCCCCCCTTACTAGAAGGCAGGGAACCAATCACCACCCCAGCACGTAGACAGTGCCCTAGCTGGGCACATCAACATTGACTACTTCATCACACTGGTGAGGAACAAAGGAGGAAGAGCTGGGCACCAGAGGGGAGATCCCTTACTCATACCTGGCAGCAGTGACTGCTGGGGGGGACATATCCTGTTGAATAGAGGGTTGCGCACTAAGCCTTCGCAGCACTTCAGATGCAGACCCCTCTCGACTCACTCCGGCACAAAGACCGTCAAGAAACGGCAGCACAAGGCGGACACGGACAGTGGGAGGAAGGAACCTCGGTATCCTCTCTTCCAACAAGAGGCACTAAAGACCACTGCCCCACAGAGTTCACAAGCCCAGGGAGAGCACTTTGAAAAACATTTGCGAGCAATCAAAGAGGTGAAGGCCACACTCAGACCTAAACTGGATGCTCTGGCAATGGAGGTGGTGCTGCCTCGGGCTGTCCAGGTCAACCTTACAGTCAGGCTGGAGACACTGACCAAGATGCAGTCTGCTACCTGTTTCTCTTACCGGCTCCTTGTGCCCTTGGAGGGGGAAATGCTGCTATCCTGCGGCCGCCGCATCTAATCACGGTCTCGCCAGCCTCTTGCAATAAGGAACTGCATTTCCCAGAGGCCTGTGGTGGCGCTAGCTGACCGCGTCATCGCTCAGCGCCAGGAGGTGCATTTAATCGACCGAGGACCCACGCTGCGCGGGACGCTGCAAACCCTGCTACCTGTTTCTCTTACCGGCTCCTTGTGCCCTTGGAGGGGGAAACGCTGCTATCCTGCGGCCGCCGCTGCATTTAATCACGGACTCGCCAGCCTCTCGCTGTAAGGAACAGCATTTCCCAGAGGCCTGTGGTGGCGCTAGCTGACCGCGTCATCGCTCAGCGCCAGGAGGCGCATTTAATCGACCAAGGCCCCACGCAGCGCGGGACGCAGGCGAGTGTGCCCGGTCGAAGCCCGGGCCAAGGGCGGGCCAGCGAGCGCCCATCAGGGACCAAAAGAGGCCGGGCTGGGCCACCCCCCTTAATTGTCATCTATGGACTTACAGAACCCTCAGGACTAAGAGGAACTCCAATCAAGGTTGGGGGTTGGAGTCGGGTGTAATATCCACAGGCCAAGATTTGTACCGCCAAGCCCCAGGAGGCTGCTATAAAGAGGTTGTGCAGGACTGAGAAATGTCAGAGTGTTTTCTATCATAAGGTACTGAATATTGTCCTCCTATAGGGGATCCTTCTCGTCATATTCTGGGGATTGTTGCCATTACCTGTGATATGAGTAAACGCAAAGAGGCAAGCTCAGCTGCGGAGGGGAGGGGCAAGGGGGACTTTGGGCGCTTTTCTAATAAGTGCTGAGTCCCTGTTAATCCATGAAATTCAGTTGACTGAAAAGAGGCTCTCCTTGGATAAGCTAATAGAACACAAGAGATCGTCCATGGGCTCTATAGCTAGGTGTCCATCCCCCACTACTGGGATTCCCCCTTGTCAACACAATACGGTAGCCAGTGCCATCACTAAGGCTACAATTCATACTACCTTATCACCATTGGGGGTGGACCTATCTCTACAAGCCATTGAGTCAATGGACGATGACCGTAATCAGGTGCATAACACCACACAAGAGGGGGAGGGAATAACAGGCCACATTTCCATGACACCTGACTTAGTAGGGTTAGGGGAAGAGAAGGATGTCATATCTATAGACGTGGCAGACAAAAAACTCACCCCAAGGTTCAGTGGCGAGGTGGTCACCTGATCCAAAAAGGCCCTGCAGGCCAAGGGTACATCAACTACGACCACCGCCTTACCTGAGGCCAAGGACCTAGCTAACAGCTCAAGGAGAGGGGGACAACATATTTAGAAAAAAACAAGACAGAGGGGAGGAGTGAAAGTGAAGGGGGTTACTGAAGAAGGGGGATATACAACCCCCACCCTGTGTCAGAACTACAGAGAGACAGCGCCGCCGCAGGGAAGGGACAGAGAACTAATGTCAAAGTTGGAGACGCTATTAACCTCTCATCTGGGGCCCCTGTATGAGAGACTGAACGTGATAGAAGGGCAATTTTCGCGGCTACTCACACAAGGTAGTACTGTGGCCTCAATGGAGAAGGGGCCACGGCCTATGGGGAGGGGGGACGCTGAGACTAGTACACACCCCAAGGTAGCACAGTCGGTAGATCGCATGGGAAGGGCAAACAATGACATAGTCCTGCACATGTCTAGGCAAGAGGTGGAAAAGAAGAATCCAACAGAGGGAACCAATAAGAGCAAGGACCTAGGCCCATCTAGTTCTAGGGAAGACAACGGGCAGACAAGGGAGGAGAGGCTAGAGCACAGATCTAACACTGGTGCTAAAACTAGATCTCCCGGGGTTAGACCTGCTAAACCCGAAGAACCAGGGTCATCACTGGAGGACCAGGCATTGGACACCCGGGATTTACCCGTACTAGACCTCCCACCAGCTGCAAGCCCCTACACAGTAGTTCTGACAGGGATCCCAGCATGTAGAGACGCGAGAGAAGAAACCACACGCTCCTTGATCAACAAAGCAGTTAATTGGTTGGCTAATAATTTAGGCTTTAACATTAGAAATCACAGGCATATTCTAATGGCCAGAAGAGTGTCATGGATCGGAAATAGCAGGAAGGGTTTCCCGGGAGTCTGAGTAATTTTAAACTTTAGGTATCCGGAAATGGCCAGAGAACTTTTGTATTACCAAAAGAAGAGGACCTACCAGGAGGAGTGCGGTACTAGCATCAGACTGCTCCCACTTAATTCCTTTTACAGAGACCTGATGCACCCTATGAACAGGGAAGATCCGAGGTGAAAGCCTGCGAGGTCAACCTGGGGGGATCGTCCAGCACCGTTATTTAATCAATACGCGCCACTCCAAAGTGTTTCCGCCCTAAGTGAATTAGATTGACTGGTTGGGGGGCCAATCCTAGGACAAGGGGTGGCACAGGAGGATGTGCACCACAGCAGGGATAATGGAGGGTTAGTCGAGGAGATGACAGTGACGTCAAAACCGCCCCTTATTCATGGAACCCATGGCACGCTGGATATAGAGACAAATCCACGTAGATTAGTTGCATCTTTAACTGGGCACATTGACCAAAGGTCTAACCCCCCAGTAGTTGGAGGGCAGGAAAATATTAATATAATCTCCTGGAACATAGCAGGCCTGTCCAGTAAACTCAAAAATCAGGACTGGCTAGGATATATCAGCAGATTTAACATTATTTGTCTACAAGAAAAGTGCGAGACAGATTGTAGCGCACTAGCACTGGAAGGCTACAAAATGTATTCTGTTCCAGCATGTAGATCCTCTTCAGGGCGAGCCAAGGGAGGCCTAATTACTTATGTGGTTTGAGGTTACATGGGAAATGGGAGGACTTAGTTTGGGATTCAGAATGCACACAGGGAATACGGTTTACGAACAAGGGATTAAAATTAATTTTTATTAATTTTTGTAATGCCATCAAGGGCGGACAGACATTAGCCAGCTTGGTAGAGCTGGAACATAGGTTGATAGGATTAGAATCGCATGGGGTTGCTAGCGCCCAACTGGTGGTGTTGGGAGATTTTAATTGTCACTTGTGCCCCAACTTAATTAGCAGTAAGGGGGAATGTCCGCTTGCCCAAGGGAAGTGGGACTAGATATGGAACACACCAGGGAGGGATTTAAGTTAAGCAAGCTGGTGGGCACCCATGCCCTTACTCACACGATGGATTTGATAGGAGCAGCGGGGCACTATCGTATCCTCCCAACCTTTAAAGGGAAGGGAAGGGGCTCTGTTATTGATTTTATTTTTGTTCCAACCTCCTTAATATGTCGGATATTAAGTTTTAATGTGGAGTTTAGCGCCTTCAGTGACCATAACCCCCTGGTGTTGATCCTAAGGGACCCTGACTCAGTTAAACATTCCCATCGTAAGCAGACCAGAGGCTCCTTTACAGCCACAGACCAGGGAAGGAGATTGAGATGGTCAAACATCAATTGTGATAAATTCTACAGGGCACTACTGATGGAGAAAACCCAGCAGGTCTGGAAGTGTCTAGACCCAACAGTAGAGGAGGTGGACCTAATCAATGCATTCGAGGGAGTAGCACATTGTATTGACGGCCTGCTCAGACGTAGAACGCCAAAAGAGGATGAGGATACTCACAGGTGGTTTGATCAGCAATGCTCTAGTGCCTTGAGGGAACTGAAGGCAGCTTTAAAGATTTTTCCAAAGATAAGACAACGGTGTCCACTTGCCAGAGGAGGTATAAACAGGCACTAAAACAACGCAAATCCTCATTGCAATACCAGGCTTGGGAGAATCTGAGGGAAGCGGCCGAAGCAAGGGATATGACCGCCTTCTGGAAAATTCTAAATGAACCCTGTTTTCAGGATAAGAATAAATCCAAGCCTGTCTGCCAAGTCCTGCCAGAGGCTTGGGTGGAGCACTTTCAAGGCCTCTATAATCATGATAGTATGAGCAATTTAGTACCATCAGCAGGGATAGGAAATCAAAGGGTTGTTGAAACCCCATTTTCTTTGGGTGAGATAAAAGCGGGAATTGAGGGCTTAACCGGTAATAAGGCCCCGGGCCCGGATGGGATCCCTCCAGATCTCCTATTAACCCAGGTAGACTGTGGGCTCCTATTTTATTAAGAGTGATCAATACGGCAGTGGAGGCAGGTAGGCCTTCATCCTGGTCCACTGCGACAATTGTCCCAATCTTCAAAAAGGGTAACAAAGATAACCCACAATGTTACAGGCCTATTTCCCTCATTGATGTCACAGTGAAAGTCATGGGAGAGCTATTCTTAATCGGCTTATGGATGACGAACATGACATCATTTTGGATATACGGTATGGCTTCAGGCCGGGTCGCTCAACCTCTGACCAATGACTCAACCTTTATCTCCTTGTCGTCAAGTACACTATCGCCAGCGATGAGACGGTGTACTTGGCTTTCATGGACCTCACAGCAGCATTCGACCGGGTTAACCATAAGAAACTGTGGGAGCTATTGGGGGCCATGGGCGTGGATTCAGGACTAGTTAATATTTTAAGCACTTTGCACCAGTACACTTCAGCCCAGGTCAGATACAACGACGAGGGAGACATTTCTAATTCCTTCCCCTGCTCTAGGGGAGTGAGACAGGGCTGCATCCTGGCGCTTTTCTTATTTGCTTTATATATTAATGGTTTAGATAAGGCACTGGGAGCATTAGGGGTGGACTGTCCGAGGATAGGTAGAAGAGGGATCCCGGTTCTGCTTTACGCGGACGACCAGTACTTCTGTCACGCACTGCGCGGGGCCTTCAGCACCTCATTGATGGCTTTGTCATCTTCATGGAGAACCTGGAACTGCCCGCTAATCTCTCCAAATCATACATCATGGAGATGGGAAAAAGGCCAGGCAGGAAATTCACCTTCAGGATCGGCACCCACTAGAAAAAGTGCAGGCATTTTCTTATCTGGGAATTGTATTTGACAGCCGCATCAGGTTTAATACTCTGTCAGATGAGAAATGCAGATCTCTTATCAGCTCTTCCAGGGCAAACATGAATTTTGCACACAGGTTGGGTCGATGGGCTCCTGAGCAAATCTTGAATTTGTATAGGGCCATCTGTAATGTCAAAACACTATATGGCAGTGAGGTTTGGGGTTTCATGGATCCATTTAGGATCCAAATAGAAGAAAATAAATTCCTTTGACGGTTACTTAGAGTCCCACAGAGCACCCCCTCCTATTCAATCCACGAAGAGTTAGGTCTCACTTACATCAGAGATGGGATTCAATTGAAACCTCTCACTTGCTGGCTTAAAATATGGACTAACCCTGAAGCGGCTCTAAGCAAACAGATAATAACTGATTGCATTACCAGGGAGCATGGGGAACAATATCCCTTGGCTTAAATATGTAAGGGAGACCCTGTTGGGCCTGGGTTTTGCTGATTATTTTAACACCCCGAGATCCTTGTTAGCCCGGGACAAGGCGATTGTTAAGTCCGCATTCTTAAAGAACAAGGCCTCCATCAGGGAAGACACAGAGATGGTAAACCCACCTCTTGGCTAAATCCAGCCCAGGTTTGGAACCATACCTGTCTTATTTTTATAATGCCCAGGATAGATTCCTGATGACCAGATTTAGGCTGAACCTACTTCATCACACACTGGGGTGTCCTTCGGGGTTTCTATCATCCATGGAGTTGAGGGGCCCCTGCGGCTGAGACTATAAGTCTCCGCAGGACACGCTCCATTTTGTTTTGTTGTGCCCCTATTACGCTCACCCCAGGAAGTTGTTTTTAAAGAGCATTTTAAAGAATGCTAGGTTTAAACACAGAAAGGTTGTGCTTTTTTTCTTGAAATTGTCTGAGGAGGCCTTCACACTTTTTTGCACTGTTAATTTCCTAAGGATGGCCGCAAGACTGAGAAAAACTAAAGACAGGGGATTATGACACTGGTTGTTAAATTATCCTTTTTTCTATTTGGTACCAACACTTATGATGCCCTTCTCCTTGTTTTTTACACAGATGAATTTTATGCTTGGGGGGTTTTCCTTTTTTTAACATGTTGGTTTTATATTACCCTTGTTTCATAACTTGCCCTTTTTGAATGTAATCTGCTCAAGAGTGTTTCTAACTTTCAGCAAATTTTTAACCTTATTACCCACGATGATTTGCACTGTTATTTACTAATATTTTGTACCAACTGTCTAGGTACCCGGTAGAAGGTTTTATTTCTTGTGTTTTTTTATTCTAATTGTATTGTACTTTTATGGTATTGCTGTATACCGAATAAAGTAATTTTGATTGATTGATTGATTGTTAGTGGAAGGTCAGGCATTTGTTGATGTATGCTGGTCCTTCGTTGTGCAAGGCCATGTAGGCCTGACTCATCATCTTGAACTGCCATCTCTTCTGAATCGGCAGCCAGTGTAGTTTCTTGAGATGGGGTGTGACTCGGATCCTTCTGGGAGGTTGCCCCTGAGTTCTGTATTGTCTGGTGTCTCGTCTGGAGGCGTGCTGTAATTCTTACACAGATTGTGTTTCCGGAGTCCAGTCTGCTAGTGATGAGGGCTTGCATGATGGTCCTTCTGGTGTTTGCTGGGAGCGACTTGAAGCTCTTGTGGAGCCTGCAAAGGGTGTGGCAGCAGGTGGATGAGACTGCATTGACTTGTTTTTTCATGCTTGCTATCCAGAATGATGCAGAGGTTGCAGGCATGGTATGTTGATGCGTGGGGTATGCCGTGCTCCATGGGACACCATGGGTCATTCCATGGTGAGGTGTTGTTTCCAAAAATGATGACTTCCATCTTGTCTCTGTTGAGTATGAGACAGTTGTACTTCATCCAAGCCCTTGATACAAGCCCTCGAAATGCCGAGTATATGGGGTGGGGACTTTAATTCTGCCCATGATACCTCCCTAGATACATCCTTCCCCCACCACAACACGAGAATGCAATCAGAATGACCCACACATTGTGGACTGGGTTATGCTTACCCAGATGTGAAACATCCTGTGACAGATGAATCCTCGTACACGAGAATACTCGCTGTTCTCACCAGTACACTAACTGCACACCAGAATCGGCTTGCTCCTATGCAATCCCTCTGTGGCTTCCTTGGTCTTGTGACCTGAATGTCTAGGCCGCACACTTTCGGACCACAACCACCTCAAAATGATGATTCAGTGGGGCTGACGACATGCATCAGTACCTACTAGGAGGTTGTATGCCCCGGCCCTACGGGACAGAGTCTTCTGTGATACGGAAGGTACACGTATCGCCATCTTTGAGGCGAAGGAAAGAACTGCCTCTACGACAGTGATAGAGTGGGGTACCTTTAAGGGTCTCACATAAGGCCAGTGCATCAAGATGTAGCATTGTGTAAAACATGCCTTGCAAGCCCAGAACCTCTCTCTTGAACAAACAATATGAACAACGGAAATAAATGTGTGGTAGCTGCATGAAACTAGAACACAATCACCCCTCTCCGAAAGGAGTAAAGAGAGGCGGTGGTCAGACTAGGAACACTACACTATCAGATACTAGCAGGGCTCCTAAGGTGGTTGACCTCAAAGACCCCCAGAAAGGCCAGTAGATCCCCGGTGGGAGTGATATTGAATGTACAAGCAGATATAAACCAGGCTTTCCTGTAGTACCAGACGTCTGTATACCATTCTGTGTTGGGAGTGCAAGCGCCCCAATTAGATGAGACTGACAATCCCCAGACTTAACCCCCTTCAGGGACATACACCAGACGAAACCCTGACCACTGAGGAAATTGGCTTCATGATTGACTAGATCGCGTGCAACAAAGCTTCTGGGATGGACAGGTTCCTGGTGGACTTTTACTTCACCTACAGAGCAACCCTCTCTCCAAAGCTACTCCAAATGTACCAGCAGGCCCGGCAGGAGGGCACATTGCCGGGATCCCTATTGGAGGCTATGATATTGGTCCTGCCTAAGCCCAACAGGGACCTCCCTGGAGCTACGCTCCTACTGGCCACTGTACACCAACCACAAGATTTGCAGGAAGGTCCTTGCAAACAGGTTGCTCCCCTGCCTCTCTACATTGGCACCAAGACCTGAATGATTTCGTACCTGGAGAAAAATATGTCTTAACCTATGGCGCCTCTCCGGCTGATGGAAAAGAATCTTCATGAATTGCCTCCATACACAGCACTCTCACTAGATATAGAGAAGGCCTTCAACACCCTTGAGTAGTTTTACTTAACGAAAGTGCTGATGTGCATGACACTAGGCCCAAAAATATTACACTGGATAAATCTCCTCTACACCAACATGCTGGCCCGCATCCGGACAGGCAGAGATCTCAGTTTCTTTTGAATGCAGCAAAGATGCCCGCTGTCGATTACTTTCGCCCTAGCCATGAATCTGTTCGCTGTCCTGTTTCGGTCACAGGACCCAGCAATCAGTATACCGAGTGAGTCAAATTGAGAGGACATATCACTGTATGCTGATGATGCATTTGTGTACCTCAGGAACGTGCATTCGTATCTACCACAGGTGATGGATGTTCTAGACGATTTTGGTAGGGCTTCTAGACTAAGGCTAAATTTGACCAAATCCAGCTAATATCCCATGCGCAAACTAACAACTTAAAACAGGAAGTGCTGCCACAATTAGCACTGGGGTGGCACCCTAACATCTTCAGGTATTAAGCGATGAACTTACCACACGACAATGAACGTGTACAGGGCAACTTAGGTGATATCCAAGGTTTGCAGCTCCCTGTTGTTTTGGGGCTCCCTGCAACTATCGACCCATGGGTAGAGTGGAAATGCAAAAATGCTGTTAAATACATTTATACTGCTTCTCGACCCCTCTAGTTTACCTGCCTCTGCACTTCTTCAGGAAATTGGACTCTGTTTCTGTTCTTATGGACTTAATCTGGGGAGAAGGCCACAAGAGAGTCGCGCTTCTCAAACTTTACTCTACCTTTGAACGGGATGGGGGATGTACATTTAAAAGACTAATAAAGAACTAACAACTACTGTGTGACTTGGATTATTTCTCAATCCAGCCCTTGTTTGTGATCTCGTTAGTTCTCACATTATCATCTGCACTAGAAGAGATGGGAGCCTGGGGTGTCTGATCACAGAAACTCATTTGCATACAAAGGGGGGTGAAAGCCTGTTCACAAAGCACAACACAACTTGTTTATGTAAAAATGTGTACATTGCACAGGGAGTGTGATTCAGTGTGAGTGTTGTATGACAGGAGCGGGCAGTCTTAGTTGCTGAGACATTAATCTCTGACGGGTGCCTCTTTAGCTCTTTCAACTGTTTGAGACTGAGAGGGTGGCAGTCTCAAATTCCCGGGACACAGCTACCAACAGCTTCCCTCATTATCTTTGATTTTTGCATCTACAGGTGTTGCATATGCTACCTAAGACAGTAACCTTAGAGTGCTTTCTAGAGTCAGCCTGCTTTGCATTTTCCAAACTTTGGCCAGCAAAGGTAAATGTGTCTTCTACTAAAGTGTTCTTAGTACGCTTTTGGTAACGTGGCTTGAGCAGTATGGCCTAAAACACGCTCGAAGGAAAAGCAAAACAGTGGAAGTCACAAATTTCAATACAGTTTATTAAAAATAGACAAGGAACTGTAAGATTCAAACCAAGTTTAGAGCAAAAATAATATTTAATAATTATTCAGAAGCAAAATCTAAAGGTGGGCTGTGATTTAAGGATTATTAATTAGCAAAAACAACTGTCAAAACCAAACAAAAAGGTAAATAAATAAAAAACAAGCAGTTCTACTGAATCAATCAGGAAGTCACCTACAAAATTGTAGCTGACTTTGGGAACTATGCTCGAGAGGACAAAAATAAGTTTAGTCTCAGGTAATGATTAACACTAGAATTTGATGCAAGGTTTTTGGCTGAATCAGTCTCAGAAGGTGACGAGCTGCACAGAAGTGGCTTGAAGTGCAAAATTCCCACAGAGTAGAGGTGGGTCATCAAGTTGAACCTGAATCCACGTCCATCAAAATGTGTGAAACATCAAGCAGTTACAACAGCTGCGAAGTCTTCGGAGCTTCCAAGTTATGGAGATGGTTCAAGGTTGAGGATAAGAGCCAAAGCATGGAACGTGGCAGGCCTGAGGCATGGTTAAGGGCATAGCAGGTTCCATTTGAAACAAAAAGAAGATGGAAAGAGGCCACTCATGTGGATCTTGGTAATACGAGGCCGTGTCCTTTTGGAACAGAAGTCATTAGTGTCAGGAACTGAGATCTGCATGCGCCTACATTGTTACAGACATCGAGAACTACATGTCCCAGAATGCCTTCTGGGCGAAAGCAGCGCTAGTTGATAAAAATCACGTGACAACGCGATAGCGTAGTACGTGATTCTGGCTTTCCTGGACTCTGTCAACAGCCGTGCTGTTGGAGGATTGGATTCCTGTGTTCCATCCCGTTGTTTTCCTGGAGATTAGATCCGTGTATCGCTAGAGGCTCGGCTGAGCCGCTGTACCAACTCGCGTCTCATCTTCCGTGAGGACGCGATCCGGATTCCTTCATTTTTGCCTGCTCGTGGCTGCGGCGGGCATCTTCTTGTTTCCGCTCGGCTGAGCGTGAACTGCTCTTGTTCCTCGCCCGCTCGCGGCTGCGGCGGGTTGTATTCCTGATCACCGCTCGTCTGAGCGTGTGGATCAAAGAAGTGAGTTCCCTCGCGGCTGCGGAGAACTTGTGGATTCCTTCTGTTTCTGGTGATTTTCAGATAAGGAGCCACGGCAGCATCTCACCCTGCACTCGATCTTCAAAGGGTATAGTTGTACCTTTTCATTGACAAACACTTGGCCTAATTGATATATGCTAAGATATATATATATTCCTGAGTGACTTCCTATCCTGTTCAGACAGTATACTTGTGGGAGACTAAAGTTCTGGATTTCCTTTTGTGTTTTTTCCACGTTGGGTGGAACCCCAAACTGTGTGTTTTTTCTTTCTTGGCTCAAGACTGAGACTGAGTTGTTTCCACCAGGAACTTACTGGATTTGAACCCTATTTTTTATCTTTGGAGAAGGATAATTTTGTTCTATTTTTGTTCTGGGATCCGCGGGGTGTGGATGTGAGTATGATTGAGTAAAAGGATTTTTTGTGTTTCAATACACGGTTACTGGTGTGGTGTTGATGAATGGTTATTGTCTTTTACAGGTGGTGTTGTTTACCTGTTCGCAAGAAGAACATCTTGTTGGGAAAGACCTATAAGGTATAGTTAGGATTCTAGCGAGAACATATGAGAGTAGATAGGATTGCTGTACAGTATTAATGTTATGCTTTTTTGTTACAGGTAATCCTTTTCCATCGCAGTTCCTACCCTTTCCCATCCCTCGCTTGATTATCTCTATACTCTGTATATTTCAATAGTCAGAGTTCGGGGAAAGTCAGGAGGTGGACCTCATATAGTATCACCCTGATCCTGAGGAGCCAGAGAGGATGTGACAATTAGGACTGTTTAGGTTGCGCCCAAGAATGGTTTGCATATGGCTGACCTCATCTGTAGTTACACAAAGACTAGAGAATGATGTGGTGGGATGTTGCAGAGATTAACTACCAGTCCATCCATCACCTTTAGTTTTTCTCAATGATCAGCCCTACGTGGTACAGACATAAACAGATGTTGGTCCCATAGAGACCTATGACAAAGGGACTCCTGCTGCAGCCCCCTGGTGAGGCTCGTTAAGGCTGGAAACAGATTGAGGTTCAAGCATTCCTGATCCTTGGAGGCGTGGCCTCAAAGTTCAGGATCGAATGGACTATGTGGGTCAGAGCCACTGCTTATAAACACTCAGGGAGCAAAACACTCTGAATGGAATGAAGCCACAAATAGTTACAAAAGGATGAGGTTAATTCAAGCATTTCCATCCCTCGCTGTGTGCTTTTCTCAGTAGACAGTTTGTTGGACAATCAATGGATCAATGTCTTTGTGGCTGCTTCATGTAAATGTTTTGCGATGCTGAAACCTCCCCCAGGGTTTACAGTGAGCACCTTTTATTTTCCCACATTGTCTCTCCCATGTAGAAAGGTTACATTTACAACTAAAGTTTTTGTCACATTGAGAGCACGAGTCATTTTCTTTCTCGTTGTGCGTTCTCTCTTGTTGAATGAAACTGAATCTCCAGCAGACGCTTCCATGGCCTTTAGAACAATGATGAGGTTTTTCCCAGTAAGTTCTCGCAGGTTGAGTGAGACCAGATTTCTGACTGAAACTTTTCCAGCATTCAAGGAGCTAATACGGTTTATCCTCAGTGTGAGTTCTCTCATGTCTAGTGAGAGTGTTTTCAATCTGAAGTTTATGTGGCATTCGGAACACTGATAAGGCTTATCCCCAGTGTGAGTTCTCTCATGGTGAGTGAGAGTCTGTTTCAGTCTGAAGCTTTTCTGGCATTCAGAGCACTGATAAGGTTTGTGCCCCGTGTGAGTTCTCTCATGGCGAGTGAGAGTGTTTTTCAGTCTGAAGCTTTTCTGGCATTCAGAGCACTGAAAGGGTTTGAGCCCAGTATGGATTCTCTCATGTTGAGTTAAACCGGATTTGTGATAGAAACCTTTTTGGCATTCAGAGCACTGATACGGTTTCTGCCCAGTGTGGGTTCTTTCATGCACAGTAAGGCTAGATTTGTGACTGAAGCTTTTACAGCATTCAGAGCACTGATAAGGTTTTAGTCCAGTGTGAGTTTTCTGGTGTTCAATTAAACTGGATCTCTGACTGAATCCTTTCCGGCACTCAGAGCACTGGTAAGGTTTTTGTCCAGTGGGAATTCTCTCGTGTTCAATTAAACTGGATCTCTGACTGAATCCTTTCCGGCACTGAGAGCACTGGTAAGGTTTTTGTCCAGTGTGGGTCCTTTCATGTACAGTAAGGCTGGATTTATGACTGAAGCTTTTACAGCATTCAGAGCACTGATACGGTTTCTGCCCAGTGTGGGTTCTTTCATGCACAGTAAGGTGGGATTTCTGACTGAAGCTTTTACAGCATTCAGAGCACTGATAAGGTTTTTGCCCAGTGTGGGTTCTTTCATGTAAAGTGAGATTGGATTTGTGATTGAAGTGTTTCTGGCATTCGGGGCACTGATAGGGTTTTCGTCCAGCGCTAGTTTTCTCATGTTTAGTGAGGTGGGATTGATGACTAAAGCTGTTCCCACAGTCATTGCTCTTATTCGAGTTGTTTGTTTCTTCAAGTTGGCTTTGTTCCTGGATACATGTCATCTTAAGACTGAATTTGATTTCTGATCGTGTACTTGTTTATGTTACACTCAGCATTAAATTCTAAAATACATTTCAGATGCTCTTCTTAACATATGTATTCAACTAATTATAGTTTTTACCTGGAAATTATTTCCTACCTTTAAAGGCACCGATCAAACTTGTCTTATTAACTTTCACTGAGGAGCCCCTTGTGTTGATTAAGAGGCCTCTCATGGATTCATTTTCTCCGAGTTATGCCCGGGTGAATTCTCTCAAGTTTAATTAGTCTCATTTAGTGATTCTAGTTTATCACATTTGATTTAGGAGTTTTAAAAGCACTGATAAGGTCTTTGGGCCTTAGTGTTAGCCTGTTAGGTATGTTTGTTCATACCAGTAATGACAGATGATTAGGGCATGTCAGGGTGGTTTATAAATTATCAATAGCGTAACACTGGCCCCTTTTAAACTTTCTGTGCCAGTATATGCTTTTTTGTTCAGTGGTTAAGACAGGTATAGGAGCGACTTTGCAGTTACAGGACCTTTTGAAACTACTCGGATCAACCCAAGAGACAGAGCTGGTGGGGACAAATCTTTCTATATTGGAAATGGTAATCCAGCATCTTTGCTGTGACGACATCTGAGAAAGCGTATTTACAATGACTTTCTTTTAAACAATATTTTCTCTCCTCTCGTCCTCAGGAGACAGAGACAAAAACTTGCGCTTGTAAACCAGGGATATTAGTCTTTTTGACGGTTCTGTCACATCACAACACGTCTACGGATGCTGATCTGTTGGGGAGGGTTTGGGTCTCCAAAGCATTTCTCATAAACCATCAAACAGAATTTAACAACACTGAGTTTTCTCAATTGCACTGCGTGGGGATCAATTGTGGCCAATGTTCTCCTCAATCTCAGTTACTGACACTTGGTAAACATTTATGATAATTTTCCTTTAGGGATTTGACAACTTTCACATTCACCAGTTTCTTCTGGCACATAGAATGCGTTTCTTCTCTAGAGCTCGAGAATGTTTTAACATTCCTTGAAATAATCCTTTTTGTTGTGTTTCTCTAAATTGAAACCTTCTTTTTTCTGTTAATGCTTCAGTCACCTGTAGAAATGAAGTCAGAGATTGTAAATGAACACAAAGAAAAAATATTTATGACCTTATACTTTGCACAAAGAAAGTATTGGCAAAAACAAGATAGGAAATCAGTTGAGTTGCATTTCTGATAGTGGTGAAACAGCTCTGGGACACTGTGTAGATCGGGAGCTTCGGATCACTGGAACTCAAGGATGTGAGAGTAAACGTATTTTAATATTTAAGAAAGAAACACAAGTTGCACATATATTGTGACACAGATTCTCAGAAGCAGCCAACACTATCAATTTACAATTTCTGTGGCAAAGGCTGGAATCACAATGAGATATTTGTAATACTTTTAATGAATTATCAGATTTTATTTACTCCCCTGCCCTCTTAGACTGTTAATCTATTCCTTTTTCCAGTGATCTAGGAAGGGACATTTTATTGAAGGAAGGAATTGCCCTTGCTGCACTCAGTGCTTTAAATGCCACTGTAGACTGACGCTGTGTCCAGTTAGCTCAGCGGAATTCAACCTTTCAAATTGTGCGGATGATAAGGACTTACTTGGTGGCCCAGAACTCATCACACTCCTCCGACAGGACCCAGGCACTGCAACACCTGAAAAAGAGAAAAAAACAGCACAACAGTAAAGAAAAACAGAAAGGGTCTAGAAAAGAAAACCACAAAACAGAAGAAATGGACAAAAGGCTATCTTCCACTCTCACCACATGTTCCAGCACAGGAAACCATAAGTTACTTCTAAAGACAGTGCCCCCAAGGTTAGCACCAGGTGCGGCTCCACCGGTTGTAACACACTAAAGCAAGCCCTGTGTGCATGTGTGTCCACGCACATGTACTGTTTCTTTTGCTTGTAGTAGACAAGAAAGAAAAGGGCAGTTTAGCGGGATGTAAAGAGATGTAAGTCAGATCCAGAGATGAAAGATGCTGAAAGACTGGACAGAGGGAGGATAGTATCACGTGGTGTAGAGGAGGAGACAAATGTGAGCATAGTTAAAGAACTGCTGGGCAAAACTGACCTAAAAGGGAACTGGACCTGCACTACACCCCCAACATTTCCAGGAGGAATGTGGCTCCATCATATTATTATCAGAAGTTTGATAACAACAAGAATAGTGTACAGAGGGAGTCAAATGTTGAAGTGGAAGAGACAAAAACAAAACAGAGCTCAAGAAAGGGAATAGAGAAAGAAGAAACAGGGGAAAAGGAACCCTAAGAGTTATAGGAATCCTAACCTGACAGTTATATTATAGATTGTTCCTCCAAGGGTGGCAGCCACGCTGCACTGCCTGCTCATCCCAGAATACCTTGAAAGGAAGTAAAGAAATAGTTTTGCATCAGAAGACTATGACACTTCATCACAGTTTACAAATAACCGTCCTGAACGTACAAAATAAAAGAATCTCTTGTTCTCTGGAGGCCATTGTGAAGCAAATATGGGTATGAATAAATACTTTTTTCGTTCACCAAGAACCATGATCCCTTGCTGGAAAAGGTCTCTGTGAATACAGAGTTCACCCACAGTCTCAGAGAACAAACCCTAACAACCCAGTCCACGTCTTCATAACCCCCACCTTTCCATTTCCAGCCCATGAAACTTGCAAATTAAAACAATCCGGTTCACAAAAGGCATGTTAAAGTCCTTGTACATAATTCTGCCCACCGTTCATAGATAATTCAACGAGACTCTTAGATTTTTCCAAACCATGTTCTCTGAGCAACTGCAATTCAAGCTCAAGCTGATGCAGAGTTCAAATGCTGAGCAATGGAAGCAACAAGGCATCAATGTGTTGGCGCTTTGAATTTATAAATTATTTAAAGGTGTGATGCGGAGGGTCAGTGTCTTGTGAGCCCCATAGGACGGCGACCCAAGAACTAGACTTTGGAATAAATCCTTCACGAGACAAAGCTTGGAACATTGGAATGTTGAGGTCCATTGAAGACAACGGAGCAGCAGCAGCCTCTAAAACCTGATATAGGCCAGCTGCTCTCAACATTACAATGTCCTACTACACAGCCTCTGCCTCTCCAAAATATATGGATTGGGCAGGAGAAGGCAGAAGATAGAGCCTGCAGCAGGGCACACAGGAGCCTCCCCCTTTCCTCCTGCCGTAGCTCGCAGTGTCACTGGCGTCTCAGAAGGAGGGGGGTTCTGCTCATCTACTGCATCTCCCCGGCTCACCTGAATGATGAAAAGCAGTTTAGCCGAGACCAGGGAGAGCCAGGGGCTGACTTCAGCCTCCTTTAACAGCTACTGCTGTGAATGTTCAACAATTAACCACCACGGTCCTGCATGCGGCGGTTAACTGTTCAACATTCACAGCAACAGCTGTGAAACAAAGGTTTCGGAGTACCGGAGGTGTTTCAACCCCCTCGGTCTCTGGGACACCTTTGTTTTATTAATTAACACATTCTGCCCTCATGGGGCAAACAGTGTAATGACCTTATAGTCGGCCATAGCAGGCAATACTGCCCATTAAAGGACCGCCCCCTTTGTAAAGGCCCTTGCCTTTGGAGCTACAACAAGCTTCAAAGCTATATTAAAGGTTTCAAATAATTAATGAAGGCATAAACATGGGTACTCAGTCAGAGAAATAATTATCATAATATTTGCAGGAGAATCACATAAAGGTAACCTCTAAAGTATATCAAAAGACAGACTCCAAAATAACTCTAGCTGTAAAGTCAATAGACAGACCACCACAATAAATGTGTGCTAAGAAATAAGAAAATATTTTTCCATAATATCAAATAGCAAACTGATATAGAATCATCTGCTTAGTTAACAATCAAGGAAACGTTCTTAAGTTTTTAGACAGAGAGATTACATTATTGACATGGTTCATGATGAGGTAAAAATGACAGCAATCAATGAATGTTCATGAAAACATTGCACAACAAAATGTAATTTAATAAACCACACCCACAAAATGAAATGAATAATTAATTGTGACTCTTCCCCATAAAACCACAAGTCATTTTACAAGGTAATTCTCTAACATAATAACTGGATCTTAATCACAGTTTAAGTTTGTGGCCATTCATCATTGACCCAATTTGTACGGGAACATTTGCTGTCAGCTTATTAGTTGTTTATTAGAAATGCCTACAACTTGGACTCCTTTCCCAAGAGGTGTGGGTTGGGAGCTCCTGTCAGTCTGACTGTGGAACGGGTAGCTCTTTTATTGATTAAAAGTGATGCTCGATTCCCATTTACGTCTTCTTCTACAAAAGGGCCACTCTGGGTGACCTCCAGGACTGCACCAAGCATGCAATCCTTCTCCCGTCTCAGGCACAGTCATTGTGTCTGATTCAGTCCAGTAGAAACTCCTAGTGTTGATGCAAGTTGTGGAAAATCCTTATTAATCACTAAAGGATTTTGTTGAAATCCTGAATTTGTTGAGAATTTTGCATTCTATTCTGCATTGGGCTGTTGGACCATCGGGACTGAAGGCATGTTCCAATTTATCTGCCTTTGATTCTGCATGCTCGGCACAGGGGCCAGTTGGGCTGCGACCCTTGAATGAGACATCCCATTCGGTGCCATCTGATTCATGTTCCAGTTTCCCAGGTTCCTGCAAACATCGCACAGATCATGTCTTATTCTGCACATTATTAGTGTTTGAGGTATTTAAATTGCCACTGTCAGTAAAACCTATACGCTAAGCGGGGCCGCACTGGCCGTAACGGGCTTCGGGTGTTTCCACGGGGGGCTGGAAGAGTGGGGGCTGATTCTTCAGTGCTGGGAAACGTATTTGTGACTGGGGGCTGGTTTTGTTCTGGTTGCTGATATTTCACCCGCAGCAACAAAAGAGGCAGGGGGTTGGTCCGGCAAAATTGTCAGGCCTGGTTTGGGTTCCCAATCTGGCCCTGACCCAGGGGAACAACATTTCCTCCTTGCACATACTGAACATCATTACTCTGCACACCAACGCCGTGTATATCCAAATTCACACCAGCAACAAACCCAGAATCAAAACAAGAATAAAATCCATGAGAACCACTTTCGTCACCCGTTTGGAACATTTTTGTCTGAGCGCTCATTATTTTTTCTTTGATATTTTTCTGCTTAGTAACAAAATTCTCACTACAGAACTTTGCGTAAAACAAAATCGCTACCGGAATGTTAGTCTGCAGCCCCTCACATTTTGCTGGATATGTGAACTAACCTCTGGATGTAACGCTAAAAGATGCGACCTCTTTTACCCGGTCTTCGCCTTTGCAATTTTGTCTGTAACTCTGCATTATTCTCTTATACTATATAATAAAATATTTTGAGGGACTTAACTCTGTGGCTCTTCAATTGGCCAGTTTACAAGCAACTTACAATCATTCCACAAATCTCTTGGGACAACAATTAAGAAACTTACACTCAGCTCTCGACCACCCCGCCTGGCCGAACAGGCCTCATCGCCACTGCATCCCTCCTGGAGAGGGCCCCACCTCCTTTGAACCACCCAAACACAGGACAGGCCTCACCTCCTCTACACCCTCCTGAACAGGCCTCTCCCCCTCTGCTCCCCTGGACAGGCCTCTCCTCCTCTACACCCCCCCTGGACAGGCCTCACTCACCTCCTCTGAGCCCCCTGGACAGGCCTTGCTTCCTCTGCATCCCCCGACAGGTCTCACCTCCTCTACACCTTCCTGAACAGGACTCTCCCCCTCTGCTCCCCTGGACAGGCCTCACCTCCTCTACACCCCCCTGGACAGGCCTCACTCACCTCCTCTGATCCCCCTGGACAGGCGTTGCTTGCTCTGCATCCCCGGACAGGCCTCACCTCCTCTGCACCTACCTCCAAACAGGCCTCACCCCCTCTACATACCATGGACAGTCCTCGACTACTCTGCACCTGCTGGACAGGCCTCACCTTCTTTGTACCTCCCCCTGACAGGACAGGTCTTCTAACCTCCCCTCGACAGGACAGGTCTCACCTCCTCTGCCCCTCCCCCCTCTCCACAGGTCTCACCTCCTTTGCCCCTCACCCCCTCTCCACAGGTCTCACCTTCTATGTACCACCCGGACAGGTCTCACCTAGGCTGCACCCCCCTGGACAGAACAGGCCTTACCTCTTCTGTACCCCTGGACTGGTCTGACCTCCTTTGCACCCCTGGACAGGCCTCACCTCCTCTGCACCCCTGGATAGGCCTCGCCTCCTCTGCACCCCTGGACAGACCTCCCCTCCACTTCACCCCCCTGGACAGGCCTCTCCTCCACTGCACTCCACTGGACAGGCCTCACCTGCAATGCAGCTCCCTGGACAGGCCCCACCTCCTCTGCACCCCTGGACAGACCTCTCCTCCTTTGCACCTCTTCGACATTCCTAACCTCCTCTGCACCCCACTAGACATGCCTCACTTCCTCTGCACCCCCCTGTACAGGCCTCAACTATTCTGCACCCCCAGCTGTGGACAGGCCTCACCTCCTCTGCACTACCTTGGACAGGCCTCGCCTGCAGCTCCCCCTTCCCTGACAGGCCGCACCTCCTCTGCACGGCACGGCACGGCACCACACCACAGAACAGGCCTCTTCTGCAACCACCCACCAGAAAAGCATCACCTCCTCTGCACCCATGGACAGGCCTCACCTCCTCTGCACCCCTGGACAGGCCTCTCCTCCTCTTCCACCTGGACAGGCCTCACCTCCTCTGCACCCCCGGACAGGCCTCACCTCCTCTGCACCCCCTCAGGAAAGACCTCATCTGCTCTGCAACCCCAACCCTTGCAGGACATGCCTCATCTCCTCTGCCGCCACAGGGACAATGTGAGAAGTTGGCCTGGTATATGCTGTCCACTAGTTATAATTGGCACCTTGTACCAGTCCAAACAACCTTTATTGATGATAGCTATGGAGAGCAGTCTTCAGGCTACGTCTTGAAGGAATGTAAAGCAGCTTTCTTACCAGTCTATAATCTCTTGAATGAATGGGATCCACACCAGGTATATATATAAAATATATGTATTTATTCTAAAACGCACCCCCTAGTCTCTTTATGAGGCTAGAACTCAAAGTACACAAGCTACAAGTCAAATACTCACAGTAAATAGCACAATAGGCCGCAGGAGGGACCAAACCATATTCTAAAATAGTGATATAAGAACCACAACTTGACTCGACACAAGGCCTAGAGCCTGTAGAATCACTGGGCCCCTTCGGAACCACCCAACGTAGTGACACAGGGGACCCACGGGGGACGAGCGCAGTGTGGGAACACAGCCGCAAGCGCTGTTAGCTTCTATTGGGAAAGTCGTGGTTGGAAATTTAAAGTTTCAGGATACTTAGGAGAGGACTACGAACAAACCCTTTTGGAATTAGACGGTTCTAGGGCCAACACCCATGGGAGCACTGGAGTACTCGTGTTACCTAACCCAGGAAAGCCGGGAGCATAGGTGCCAAATGGTGTCGCGTCCCATCGTCGTTTTCAATGGCGAGTTGCTGCAAAATGCTGCTGACATGAAGAGGAGAAGTGTCCGAAGAGATCCAAGTCTGGATCGAAGATGAGAAGAACCTGAAAGCAGAGGGGACAGAGTCTCGGTCACTAGTCAGTGACCAGGGGCACGATAGTCGAATGCCCACCGATGTCGGGTATTTCAGGTGAGATGAGGGTAAGCTTGACTCTTCAGTCACGAGGACCAGGAGGCGTCGACGACAACCAGAAGCAGGATTCAAGCTCGCCCACAAAGGATGTCAAACGCTGCAGCGTTGGTGCCCGGATTGGAAATAACAAGCCTTGGCAACAGCAACCGACGCAGAAAGGAAACAATGGCTTCGGAGTGGACCAGTAAGGTCCAGGCGACTCACCAAGCAATGGAGAGTCTGAGCACGTCTGAAGCAACCAGGGAAGCCCAAGGAAAACCAGAATTGCCTTCTCAGGTACCCACAAGTCAACGGACAAGGGATCGTAAAGGTACCTCGAGCTGAATCACAAAATGGCAGCCCTCGTTTCACTCGGAGTGGGTAGGCCAGCAATCTTCAGTGGATCCTCTGCTTGGGGTCGGGCTACAAGTAATCCAAAGCACAGCTTCGAAGAACGTCGAGAAACTGATGTACTTGCAAATGTGCATGGTGTAAAGGGGTTCCGGTTCCACATTACCCACAATGGCTACAGGTCTCGGCTTTTCTGGGGACTCAGATCAGCCTCGGGGAAGTCTGGAAATCCACGTCTGGTGTTGCAAAGTCTTTGGCGTCTGGCGGGAGCTTCAGAGATGCAGACCGGTCAGATGCGTCTTTGGTGCATGCCAAGCAGGGGAGTAACTCCTTTACTCCAAGGGAGATTCTTCAATCATCTGGCATTGAACAGATCATCGAAGGTCCAGGATTCAGTTTCAGAGTGTTGTCCAGGGATATCTAAAGTTTTGGTTACAGAGGTTCCTTAATTATACCCAAGGAATGGGTTGGACTAGCTCTAGGGACCCACCTATGGAAGGGTTTGGAAAGAGGAGGGGCTACACCAATTTCCTTTGTTCAGTTTTGCACCAGAGCATGGGCTGGTAGCCCCTGGTGCTAGTTTGAACTGGACAATGCACAGGGACACCAAATGTGCCCCCAGTGCAGACTTCAAAGCACTCTTGCAGTGCTCCCACCCAGCCCCAATACACAAAAGCCTGTCTGGGAGGTGGTTACACCTCCCTGCGACAGGAAAACTATTGTCCAGGTCTCCCCTGCCGGAGTTTCGGTCAGAAGCAGGAGGTCAGTCTTGTGTCTGTGGCTGCAGCATCCATTTTGTGATGCCAGGGCTCTTTTAAGCTGGCACAGGGTATATCTGTGCTGTCATGTCTCTCCCTCTAGAAGGGTGGGATCAAACTCCCACACCAGTTGCTGGAGTGGGGGTATGATTCCATAGTGTTTGACACCAAACACGACATATTTCCATGCAGCCAGTCCAAAGTTAGCATTTACCGCAAGGTTATAATGCACTTAAGAGTAGATAAAGCCAGGCAGTGGTATTTGATTTAGGTAACAAAGCGCCACATAAAATAATTACACACAATATTTAAAGGAACGCAGTGTTTGACGGTGCTAAAAGGTGAGGAGAACCACCCCACTCCTCAGGATAGGCCTCTGGCTTCTAGAACAAATGACACTCCTTAGCACACGTCTCACTTATAAAGTAACTTAAGTATGTAACACGTTTCCACAAACTCAAAATTAAATAATGCGCAAAAGATTAGTCTTCCTTCTTTGTTGGTCACTTTATAATGTACAAGTCTTCCCAGAAATTATCTACAGCCAACACGTGTTTCGTCGCAAATGGGAGATCGTCCCGCGACTTTCTCAAGGCTGTGCGATTTAGAAAAAAGCCAAAAAAAGACCAGTTTATATATTGGGAAAAACAGTCCCATTGATAACAAACAAACCATACTATATCAGTATTGGGAAAGTCACCAATCAAGTGTAACTCATGCTTGTGGTGGGATAAGAAATTAATACAAAAATCCAACTACACAATAACACAGAATACACCTCTGTGAAACAGTAGGTCTCCGAACCTAAGAGCGATGGAGAGACCAAGTAAGTGTGCTTAGGATAGTAAGAGCCAGCTAAAACTCTCCCACATTAAACTAAGTGAGAACTTTCCGCTGTTAGAGTGATCGTGAGAAGTGTGAATCATCACGAGGGCTAAGGGTCATATTAAAAGAAATCTGAAGCGTGCACTGAATAGGTAAAATAAAATAGTGATGTGAGTAAGTGAAACTTAGACACTAAAAGCAAGTCTTATTTGAGGTTATATAAATACCTATCTCCTGTATGAGAACTGATTCTGTACAACAAGCAGAAAGATGTGTATATATCAATCCATAATTTGAAATTCAATGTTTCAGATTAGCTTTAAGACTAGTGCCTTTAAAATGGACCTACTTATTATGCGATAATAATTCCAAACCGCAATGGGTTTAAGGTGTGGTAGCGTCTATGATTCCGAACGATTTCACTGGTTTCTATTTCTTCCAGTAACAATCTTCTTAGTGCTGCAAAAATGTGAAATCACTAAATAATGCTTATTTGGAACCGTATTTCCTACTTAAGTCACTAATCATTACTAGCAACAAAGTCCTTGCTATTCTTTATTAAAAAGGCTTCAGAGCAACTGACGTGTTGTTTAAATATTATAGTTTGCTTAATGAACATGCAGATTGAAAACTCAATCGAAATGAAGTGTCGTAAATTGGCAGCGATTAGGTTAGCATTCGCTGAAGCTACGAGTGTTTTTGCCTTTATATTGACCACTTTTCGGAGGCCATTTTGTATTCCCGGCCCCCATTTTGAATGTTAACGTTGCCTCGTGGTCGTCATGACCTTTGTCCTACCTCTTCGTTAGTTGACCGCATGGCCTGCCCAGCAACAGGCTATCTTTGGCTCATGGTCAAGCTTCGCGCATGCGCAATTAAACCACGTCTGTTTCTATTCGATCACTGTTAAAGAATGTTCCCCCAACTGACCAAAAATGTCAAACTCCTCCCACATGCTGGCTGTGTTCTGAAAATGTCCTTATATGTACATGAAATCGTCCTATGTGTGTACCGCCTATATTTCAAACCCTTGTATGGGTATAAAAGCTCCATGTGCCTTCTGTTCGGGGTGATACTTCTTGCATTACCGAAGGGTGCTGTTGGAATGTACCACCACTCCATGGGGTTTTAATAAACTTGTTTTTCGTATTCCAGTTTCCGTGCCAACTTATGTTCTAAGGTATCGTGAGTTGTTGCAGTATATGTAGGCTCGTTAAAACTCAACACCACAATTTGGTGCCCGATTGGTCGAGACGAAGGATTGGAAACTCGCTTTGGAAGTGATCACTGCCGAAGGAAGACCCGAGTCTCGGCATCTACGGCGTTTTCCCTTTCCTTCCAAACTGACCTTCCAGGCGGCGCTGGTCCTCGACTGAGATCTTGATTGTTTGGTTGCCGTGAAGTGATCGTTTGGTCGATTTGGGAACTTCGCAGTTGGAATCTGGACGCTTGGTATTATTGGTAAGCTTTGGATTGGTAAGGTAGTCTACTGACACTTACTGTGGCTTTTTGGATTTGTGTTAGCTAACATTTGGACCTATGTTTTGTATTATATGTGGAGTGCACCTCACACAGGCAGGTAATGTGGAGATATTTCTCTTATATTTGTTTGAACGGCACATCGTATGTGAAATACTTTAAGTGCTATTCTACGTGTAATATTGCATACTTTGCGATATTTTTGACATGACTGTTTTTAGCACGCTTTGAAGGATGTGTTTCTTTGGTAATGGTACCAGTTTACGATTAAATGAATCACAGGCGGCTCCCCCAGAGGGGACACCTAACAGCGAGATGTACATAAAGTTTGGCCTCCCCTCTATTATGTATAGCACGTTGTGGAATAAGTACACGAAGGCCGATTCTGAGTTACGTTAGCCAATGCATGGGTCATTTGATTTACGAAAGGTTCAGTATGTGGAGCAGTGTTTGTTTCAGTGCAGGTCTAGACAGGATATGTTTGATTGTGTGCGTATGTGGGAGAAAGCGGTGCGTGAGTGAATGAAGCGTGAACAGACCTTGGCTGACAAAGAGCAACGGAAGGCTGCCCATGCCAAAGCTTTACAGTTACAGGATAAGGAAATACAGGAGCAAAAACAGAGGGAGATAAGGGAGCGTAATTTGCAGATTAATGGTCAATTTCCTATTCGACGTCCTCTCTATCCTGTCCTTAATAATCTACCAGACAATTTTTCAATACTAGATCGATCTCCACCACCGTATGCAATACCTTCGGCCCCGGACGCCGACGCGGACGATGACTCTTCTGACGAGCGGGACGAAGGACGGGGCACTCGTTCTATGCTTACTGCCTCTCGTTCTGCTGAATTGCGAGCTGATGCTTGTAAAATTAGTGTTAACACTGCTTCTGCTCTTGATGTTATAGCTAGTATGAAGGGGTGGTCAGAAAAGGAGCAGTTATATTTCTTGGAGGCTTTGGAGAAAGAAATTATTGATCAATTTAGGAAATATTCAGTTGAGTTGAGAACCTAAGGATGTAGCGGCTGATTATCAGAATTTGCGTAATGCTCTTTTTGTTCTCACAGAAGCAGATGAATTTCTCCGGCGTCTGATTAAAGTACGAGATTCCGCAACACGACTGCGTGAGGAGAAAAAGCCAGCGAGTTCGACTATGCTTGGGTCGCCGGTTACGGAAAAGGAAGCCGCTATCTTCGGATCAGATAAGGGTCACGTAATTCATGCAAAACCCATGCGGAAAGCCGCACCTTTGTATGTCCCTCCTAATGGTCAAGGTACAGATGATAATAAATCGTCTGTAGACGCAAAGGGTTATTTTGTATATAATTGGGTTTATACCTGTTGGAAGGGGCGATCCCAGAGGGGCAGGATATGCTCTCCGACCACTCCGTGACCCACCTCTCCCAGGAATACTGCCAAGCCCTGACGTGAGGTCCTCGCCGGGGAGGACTTCGGGTCTAAGATCGTACACACTGAGCTCACACCACACTTACGAACGGACACCACACCGTGGATTTTAGCAAGAAAGTTCTTCATCAGGCAATAGAATTTAAATCAAAAAGCACACGTATTTACAAGCGATCGAGGGATCGTAAAGTCTCGGTTGTAGGGAGTGGGGAAGCGGGACAGTCTCTGTTGTGGGCCAGTACGACGCGTACCCTACGCACAGCTCTCAATCCTCGAGCCGGGGGGTATGTAGATGGTAGGGGTACTGGCGGCTTAACTCACTCTTCTCGTGCCAGGTCGTGCTGGTAGCGTTAATGGTCCAGCCGGATCAGAGTACTCCTCAAGCCGCGACGAGGTCAGCAGGGCATGATCCGGAGTGATTAGAGTATCTGTTGCTTCTTGGGGAGCCACGACCACGTCAGCAGGGCTCCTGATGTTCCACGAATTGTCCTTAGAGTCTCAAGGATGAGCCGCGACGAGGTCAGCAGGGCTCCGATTGTTCCAGTTCCTTCTTCACGAGGATGAGCCGCGACAGGGCTCTCTTGTCCAGGATACAACTGCCCGCTAGTTCTGGGGCGGGCCTTGATATAGTGGAGTGGCCCTTTGATGTCGGACCCTCGCAGGCGGAGATCTCATGCCTCGGAGCTGATCGTGGGAGTTTCCCGTCGGCTGGCCCTTTGATCCTTTAGAAGATGCGTCCGGGGGTTCCCAGACGACCAGCAGGGTCTGGAGCCAGCTCTCGGGGAGGCCAGAGGTGTGAGCGAAACCAGCCCACAGGGGAAGGCCAGAGGTGTGACAGAAACCAGTCTCCCAAGGGAGGCCAGAGGTGCTATCGAAACCCTTTGATCTTATCGTACTCAGGAAGCCCTCTACCCCCCAGCCGGGCATGGCGCGTCTAAAGCCTAAGTTTCGCTGGGGCCGGGGTCAGGCAAGGGCTATGGAGTCAGGGACCTCGGGAAGGGTAATGGCTGCCGGGCGCCCGGTATGGACTGCAGGATCGGGGCGCCCGGTACCGGGAGGATGGAGGGCGGAATGTGGGGATGGTCGCACGGTGGAAGGATCATGTAGGGAGCGGGGCGGACAGGGAACGGGGCGACCAGGGGTTACTGTAGTGCAGGCCCAACTGTCAAGGGTGTCGGGGTGCTGAGGCACGGGGTGAACCACGCCACGAGGCCAGGTCCAACAATATCCCTTGGAACAGAGCAGATGTTATGGCCATTAAGAATGCCTTGCCTGATCCACGTAAAAATCCAGCGGCTTTCTATGAGGAAGTAGAGGGGGCTCTTAGTTCTTGTGTTATGACGGTAACCGATATCGATATTTTCTTTGGATTGATATTGCCTCCTGATATGTGGAGGGCAATTCGTAAAACTGATGATCGACAAGATTTGGGGGCAGAGTGGAGAGATTTAGAACAAACAGACAGAGATTGGGAGCCCGCATGTAAACCGTGTCAATTATTTTTAGACCTCCCTGTAGTTAATAAGTTGAAGTCGCTCATCCCGCCTAAAAAGATTGATTGGACTATGTTAGCATCCCCTGCTACGTTGTTGCCATATCCTGCATCTGAGTCTCAATCGGAAGAATCACATGATTGTGTTTTCCTTAATGAGGAACAAACAAAGGGTCGCATTGACTTGCAAGATACGCCCCTTCCAGATGTTGAGAGAGAACTGTGGGTTGATGGATCATGTTTAAAGCTGCCAGATGGTACGAATTCCGCAGCTCATGCGATTACGACACTTGCGACAGTGGTAGAAACAGCTCGCATACCACAAAGGTCAGCTCAGGCAGCTGAACTAATAGCACTGACAAGAGCATGTGAGCTTAGCGTCGGACTATGTGTGAATATCTATACCGATAGTCGCTATGCCTTTGGAGTAGTGCATGATTTTGGCCTACTTTGGAAGGAGCGAGGATTCTTGACATTGCATGGAATACAAATTATGCATGGAGAATTAGTCAATAATCTTTTAAACGCATTGATGTGTCCGAAAAAGATAGCGATAGTGAAATGCAGCGCACATAAAAAAGGCGACAGATAAAATAGGACAAGGAAACAGACCAAACAGCTCGTGAGACTGCGATGTTGAAAAATGTTGCCCCCATGTATGTGGTGAAATCGCAGGCTGAGTGATGGCATGATGTTAGAGAAGGAATACTAGACATACAGAAATGTGCTTCTGAAGCAGAACTCGAACAATGGTCTACAGAGGGAGTATTGGATGATGAGGGCTGTTGGCGTAGTAAAAATATGGAGAGATGGAAATTGCCTGCAGCCTATCTGCAACCAATGGTTCAAATGACACATGGACTGGCACATGTTGAAGCTCTCGCAATTACTAAATTTCTTACCCGAATTTGGGAGCATCCCGTGATTGCCAGTATGGCTAAGAGAGTAGTACAGACCTGCTTGATAAGCTTACAGCATAATCCTGCCAAAGGGACACCCACACCTACAGGAGGGTTTGCTCCACCGACTGCACCATTTGAAGTACTACAGATGGATTACATCCAACTTGAGGCTGAAATAACCTAAAGTATGTCCTAGTAGTGGTATGTGCTTTCAGTAAATGGATAGAAGCCTACCCTACAAAGGATAATACAGCATAGACTACAGCTAAGGTGTTACTGAAAGAGTACTTTCCTAGATATGGTGTTTGTAAATTTTTGTGGAGCGACAACGGACCTCATTTTGTGGGGAAAATTGTGGAATATGTCTTGAAAGGATTAGGATTAAAGCAGAAATTCTATGCTGTGTTTCACCCGCAGTCTGCAGGTTTGGTAGAACGATATAATGCTACTCTGAAACTAAAGCTAGCAAAGATTGTGGCCTCCACGTCCTTGAAATGGCCGGATGCTTTGCCTCTGGCGTTGTTATCTATGAGATCGGTACCCCATTCACGATCCAGTCTTACACCCAATGAGGTGGTATTTGGAAGGCCTATGAATATATGGGGCGTTCCTAAACCACGTCCAATACATGATGTACTTTGCATATTGATGAACGACTATCTGGCACGATTGACAAATGATTTGCTTTCTATTCATCAACAGGTTCGAGAAGCTCTTCCGGACAGATCTACGGGTGAGGCTCACGATCTCCGACCTGGGGACCATGTGATGGTCCGATCCTTCGAGAGGTCTAGCAGTCTAGAGCCGAGGTGGCGTGGACCGGAGCAGGTCCTTCTAGCTACGAGAACAGCAGTACGAGTGATGAACCGGAAAAGGTGGATCCACTCTACTCATTGCCGCCGTGTCTCTCCCGACCTGGTGAAACCTGCTGTGCTGTCTGATTATCGAGACATCATGAACGCGGAAAAGAGTCCAGCCATCACAACCAACGAATCTGAGGAAGTCTTCCCGGACCACACTGCTTCTTTAACATTGAGATACCATCTACGACCAAGGAAAACATTTGCTGTGAACGAGACTGGTTGAGCTACTGCCCGGGGTTAGTGAAACAGAATACCGAAATGGCAAGGGGGGGGGATCAGCCCTGCTCAGTATAGCGACACCCGTCTTGACCTTCGGAGAAGAAACCAACAGCTGCCCCACTTGGGCTCATCGCTCATTTTATTTTTAGTTTTTATAGGGAAAATTTCACATTGCTATCGGAAGAATGATGAAAAACAAGAAATTTATTTGCATTATAGGTTTTGCTGTTGCAATTGTGGTTATAGCGACAACTGCTTGGGTTGCAGAAAGAATGGCCCCAGCACGGAAATATTTGTTTGCCACCACTCCTGTCCCATTTGAGCATATCCATTTTACTCTGTTATACCATGCGCAAAAGCATAGATAGACTTACTTGAATAACACTTTCATCCAGATGCTGCACCACACACACAATACTACAAACCATACAAACTGTTGGGTGTGCGGAATGTTACCAGGTCCTCAAAAGAAAGGAGGAACTACTCATATTCATCTTCCTTTCTCTCACAATGGTTCTTGCTATGCTTGGTATGCGCTTTTGTTCACTTTGAGATGGCCTTCAAAAGGTGGACTTCTTTATCGTCTTAATCAAGTTTGCCATCAGGGTGAAGATGGTTACCCACAAGCAGAAGGAACTAAGTTGGAGTGGGAAGAATACCGACCGGACAATGTAACTTCACCACATTTCTTCACTAATACAAGAATAACAAACATGTCTGATTTATTTGTGATTTCTGTTATTAAAGCAAAAGCAGACCTATGTATTAAAAATAAAGGAACCATTCCAGTTGGGGACAGTGAATGCCCACAATATTAGCATTTGATGGACCAAGTGATGTTGCATTTGTAACTTCGCGTAACACCTTTTTCATATGTGGGAACAAGGGTTATCATCAACTTCCAATGGGATGGTCAGGGCTATGTTATGTATCATTTATACTGCCCCCTTTTTTCATAGCACCAGAAATGTACCATAAGAATGTTGTGTTATATCATGACTTCATTGTAAACAGAGTAAAAAGAACTATAAATGTTGATTCTGTTGACCAGACAGACACTTCGTTACAACAGTATGTTGATTTTAATTTGGGCCTATTTGCTTTTGTAGGCGCTGCCCTGAATAGTAGAAAAGTAAGACGATTAACACGAATTGTAGAAGCTGTTGCCAATCAAACTGCTATGGCATTAGATAATCTTACAGAAGAACTCCAAATTACTAGAATTGTAGCACTTCAAAACCGGATGGTTTTAGACGTAATATTAGCTGATCATGGAGGTGCATGTCGCATTATCGGAAGTAGCTGCTGCGTTTTTGTGCCCGATAATTCACCTTCTGTATATGGTGCAATTTCTAAATTACATAAAATTGCTGCTGAAATTCATCCTGAGAATGGTGCATGGACATTTTCGGGTTGGATTTGGACTTTGCTTACCACCTGGGGTTGGAAACTATTGACCATCCTATGTGTAATAATTGCAATATTTTTCACACTTTGTTTATGTCTACAATGTGGTCCTACATTATGTTCTATGTGTATTACTGCCTGTATCCCGTCCAAGAGAAACACTACTGAGACAAAAGACCAACAAATGATAAATAAGGAAATCACAAAAATAATGCTTATCAATATCGATGATGAATACCAGGATTACTTCAGATAGAAGGGTAGCTTCAGCTAAATGCTAAAAGAGTCGTCTGTTGTAAATTGGCAGCGATTAGGTTAGCATTCGCTGAAGCTATGAGTGTTTTTGCCTTTATATTGACCACTTTTCGGAGGCCATTTTGTATTCCTGGCATCCATTTTGAATGTCCACGTTGCCTCGTGGTCGTCATGCCCTTTGTCCTACCTCTTCGTTAGTTGACCGCATGGTCTGCCCAGCAACAGGCTATCTTTGGCTCATGGTCAAGCTTTGTGCATGCTCAAATAAACCACACCTGTTTCTAATCGATCACTGTTGAAGAATGTTCCCTCAACTGACCAAAAATTTCAAACTCCTCCCACATGCTGGCGGTGTTCCAAAAATGTCCTTATATGTACATGAAATCGTCCTATCCCCCACATGCATCAAGCATTTTTGGAGTCGCAAACGGTGCGATTCCTTAAAATCGGCCGTTTGCTATTCCAAAAGTGCTTTTTGGGATGCATGAAGCAATTTTAGAATTCGTAGCATTTTTGCGAGTTCTAAAATTGCGGTTGCTTTTAAGAAGTCGCAGATGTGCGATTTCTTAAAAGCAATGCATCATTAATTTTAAAAGTGCAAAATCGCAATTAGGGTGTCAAATTTACCGAGTGGTTGAACCACTCGGTAAATTTGGAAAAAGTGTTTTAAATGCTGAAATTTTTTTTTTTCAACATTCATGTTTCAAACACATGTCCTTAGGACATGTGTGTGTGAAACATGATGCGAAAAATACATTTCAGGGGTGCATGGGGGGGTCCTTTGGACCCCCCCCCTGCACCCATGAAATTTTCAAAGTGCCACTCGCAATTTGCTACTGCCTTCCCATTGACTCCTATGGGCCTTTTGGCCCATAGGAATCAATGGGAATTGCGAAAATGTACTTAAGAATTCGGTATTTATTTGGGATTCGGTAAAAATTTCGATTTTTACCGAATCACAAATGAATACCGAAAATAATGATGCATAGCATTTTGCACTTCTTAATTTGCGATTCCTTATTTTTCGCAAATTAAGAAGTGCAGAATGTCACAATGATGCATGTGGGGGTATGTGTGTACCGCCTATTTTTCAAACCCTTGTATGGGTATAAAAGCACCATGTGCCTTCTGTTCGGGGTGATACTTCTTGCATTACCTGTGGGGTTTTAATAAACTTGTCTTTTGTATTCCAGTTTCCGTGCCAACTTCTGTTCTAAGGTATGGTGAGTTTTTGCAGTATATGTAGGCTCGTTAAAACTCAACAACACAGAAGTATCCTAACCCAAAAGCCATGCCAACGAAAACCCATGCAGTATACTGTTTGTAATGAATACCTGCATATTTGGGCATAGTTACCAAAATCTGCCTTCTTATGCTACGTGCAAAGAAGCATATTGTGAGCGTCATAGTCTTAGTTTCCCGTCGTATCGCAACCATAAGTTGGTGGACGTGAACAGCCGGTGTAGTTAGAATGGCCGCCAAGTTAGAATAGAACGCTAAGTCCTTCCTCTCTGTTTACACCATGAGAGTAGGGAGTGAATTCACAAACAACGTGAACACGCTGTTTACACTTCCGGTATTTAAACTAGTTTGGGAAACTTCTTCGCACAAGCATACTTGGCATCGAAGATACATGGTGGCATCACGGAAGGTTCTCTTAAGAGTGAAACAAGGTAAAAAATAATGCTAATGCTGAGGTGGTAGCACGACTCAGGAATTCTATATTGTTCTAATGTTGAGTTTGCGATAACATTAACATCGTTATATGTGTTCATGACAACTTTGAAATATTTTGTTTTTTTAAGGGGGCATACTATAGCCAGTTGGTGTTTTTGAGCCGTATACATAAGTACATTAGGAAGAATGTGTAATTTTACGTGTCACCTCTTGTTCTAACATTAACAAGATGTAGCTCTCAGAGTGTTAAACATTCTAACTAAACCAGCGCTTCACAACCACCAACTTATGGTTGCGATACGACGGTAAACCAAGACTATTTTTTGGTTCCTCTCGAGGTACCTTCACGATCCCTTGTCCGTTGACTTGTGGGTCCCTGAGAAGGCAGCTGTAACTTTCTTTGGGCTTCCCTGGTTGCTCCAGACGTGCCCTTACTCTCCATAGCTTGGTGAGTCCCCTGGACCTTGCTGGTCCACTCCGAAGCGATTGTTCTCTTCCTGTATGGGTTGCTGTTGCCAAGGCTTGTTGTGTCCAATCCGGGCACGAATACCTTGTGGGACAGCTCGAATACAGCTCCTGTTTGTCGTCGACACCTCCTGGTCCTCGTGGCTGAAGAGTCAAACTTTCCCTCATCTCACCTAAAGCATCCGACATTCGTGAACATTCAACTATCGTGCACCTGGTCACTGGCAAGTGACCCAGACTCTGTCCCCTCGGCTTTCAGGTTCTTATCATCTTCAATTCAGGCTTGGATCTCTCTGGCACTTCTCCTCTTCCCGGCAGCAGCACTTTGCAGCAACTCGCCATTGAAAACAAAAACGCGACCCAACACCATTTGGCACCTATGCTCCCGGCTTTCCTGGGATAGGTAACTCAAGTACTCCGGTGCTCCCGTGGGTATTAGCCCTAGAAACATCTAAGTCCAAAAGGGTTTGTTCCTAGTGAACTTCTAAGTAACCCTGGGCTTAAAAGTATGCTACGCTAACGGAGCATGCAAAGTTTGTACTAATTCACACATTGCAAATTGCACGTAGTACAGTACCAAAACTGTGCTTAATCACGTAGCGTAGTCTCTAAATCAACAATATCCTCAGATGATTTGAAAAAGCAATTTTACATGCTTAAAAGCATATAATCAATTCACAAAAATGAACTTTTACAATGAAAACATTAGGCAATGAGAGAGCTGATGATTTTGATGTCCCCCCTAACCTAGGGGGAGGACCAAGCAGATACCTTGAACACAAAGAGCATAAACAAAAAGCACATTTTGTTGACCTTCAGTGGTGGTCCCATCATTTTAGGACCACCCCAAGCACAGTTATTGGCAAAAAAACAATCCCAACCAAAGGCCCTGCAAAGCATTATGGGACGAGATTAGCAGTGGGCAGTGAATATTATGGTATCCAATATCAAAATAATTCTACAAAGAGCTGCAGTTCACCTAGTTGTTACTAGATGTCCCTCACAAGTCAAATGCAAAGCATTGAAATTATTCTTACATCAAGCTGCAGTTCCACTGGTCATCCCTAGATGTCCCTCACGAGTCAAATGCAAAGCATTGAAATTATTCTTACATCAAGCTGCAGTTCCACAAGTCGTTACTAGATGTCCCTCACGAGTCAAATGCAAAACCATTGAAACCCTTTCATCAAGCATTTGCATTTGACTCGTGAGGGACATCTAGTAACCACCAGTTGAACTGCAGCTCTTTGTAGAATTCTTTTGAAATTGGATACTATATAATATTCACTGCCAACTTCTAATCTCATCCCATAATGCTTTCCAGGGCCTTTGGTTGGGAATGTTTTTTTGCCAATAACTGTGTTTGGGTTGGTCCTAAGAGGATGGGACCACCACCAAATCGTTCAATAAGATGTGCTTTTTAGTTTTCAAGGCATCTGTTTGGTACTCCCCCTAGGTTAGGGAGGATCCCAAAACCCTCACATCTCCCACTGCTTCCTAATTTTTCAGTTTCACCATTGTAAAAGTACTATATGCACTATTTGCAATATATATGCAATAATTTTTTCACAGTGCAGGCAAGTACAAAGTGTCATCAGCTACGCTACGCAGACTACGTGTACTACGTGAAGTCTAAAGTTTACTACGTGAAGCTACGTGTAGTGCTGCTACGCAAACTATGCCCTGGCCTATGTCCTTAAACTTTAAATATCCAACAGCGACTTTCCCAATAGAAGCTAACGGCGCTTGCGGCTGTTTTCCCACACTGAACGCGTTCCCCTTGGGTTCCCTGTGTCACTACCTTGAGTGGTTCTGAAGGGGCCCAAAGATTCTACAGGCTCTAGGCCTTGTGTACAGTCAAGTTGTGGTTCTTATACCACTATTTTAGTATATGGTTTGCCCCCTCCGGGGCCTATCGAAAACTGTGGTATTTACTGTGAATATTTGACTTGTAAATTGTGTACTTAGACTTCTAGCCTCATAAATAGACTAAGGGGTGTGTTTTATAATAAATACATGTATTTTATATATATACCTGGTGTAGTTCTCATTTGGTCAGACAAGAGATTATAGACTGGTAAAACAAGCTACTTTATATTCCTTCAAGACTTAGCCTGAAGGCTGCTTTCCATAGCTACCACTAGGACAGCTTTCAATAAAGGTTTTCTTTAATCTATCATCAATAAGGGTTGTTTGGACTGGTGCATGATTCCCACTATACCTAGTGGACAGCATATGCCAGGCCAACTTCTCACACTCATCTCCTCTGCACCCCTGGACATGCTTCACCTCCTCTGTCCCCTGGACAGGCTTCACCTCCTCTGCACCCCTGGACAGGCCTCAACTCCTCTGCACCCCTGGACAGGCCCCCTCTCCTCTGCCCCCTGGACAGGCTTCACCTCCTCTGCCCTCTTGACAGGCCTCACCTCCTCTGCCCCCTGGACATGCCTCACCTCCTCTATCCCCTGGACAGGCCTCTCTTCCTCTGCTCCCTGTACAGGCCTCTCCTAGTCTGCACTCCTGGACAGGCATCATCCCCTCTGCCCCCTGGACATTCCTCACCTCCTCTGCCCCCTGGACAGGCCTCTCCTCCTCTGACCCCTGGACAGGCCTCACCTCCTCTGCACCCTTGGACAGGCCTCACCTCCTCTGCACCCCTGGACAGGCCTCACCTCCTTTGCACCCCTGGACAGGCCTCTCCTCCTCTGCACCCCTGCACAGGCCTCACCTCCTCTGCACCCCTGGACATGCCTCTCCTCCTCTGCACCCCTGCACAGGCCTCTCCTCCTCTGTCCCTGGACAGGCCTCTCAACCTCTGACCCCCGGACAGGCATCACCTCCTCTGCATCCCTGGACATGCCTCTCCTCCTCTCCACCCCTGCACAGGCCTCTCCTCCTCTGCACCCTTCTGGACAGGCCTCTCCTCCTCTGCACTCCTGGACAGGCCTCACCTCCTCTGCACCCCTGGACAGGCCTCACCTCCTCTGCACCCCTGGACAGGCCTTACCTCCTCTGCAACCCTGGACAGGCCTCTCCTCCTCTGTCCCTGGACAGGTCTCACCTCCTCTGCACCCCTGGACAGGCCTTACCTCCTCTGCATCCCTGGACAGGACTCTCCTCCTCTGCACCCCTGGACAGGCCTCTCCTCCTCTGCACCCCTGGACAGGCCTCACCTCCTCTGCACCCCTGGACAGGCCTCACCTCCTCTGCATCCCTGGAGAGGCCTTACCTCCTCTGCACCCCTGGACAGGCCTCTCCTCTGCACCCCTGGACAGGCCTCACCTCCTCTGCACCCCTGGACAAGCCTCTCCTCTCCACCCCTGGACAGGCCTCACCCCCTCTGCATCCCTGGACAGGCCTCACCTCCTCTGCACCCCCGGACAGGCCTTGCCTCCTCAGCACCCCTGGACAGGCCTCACCTCCTTTGCACCCCTGGATAGGCCTCACCTTCTCTGAATCCTTGGACAGACCTCACCTCCTCTGCACCCCCGGACAGGCCTCGCCAACTCTGCACCCCCGGACAGGCCTCTCCTCCTCTGCACCCCTGAACAGGCCTCACCTCCTCTGCACCGCTGGACAGGCCTCACCTCCTCTGCATCCCTGGACAGGCCTCACCTCCTCTGCACCCCTGGACAGGCCTCTCCTCCGCACCCCTGGACAGGCCTCACCTCCTCTGCACCCACCTGGACAGGCCTCACCTCCTCTGCATCCCTGGACAGGCCTCTCCTCCTCTGCACCCCTGGACAGGCCTCTCCTCCTCTGAATCCCTGGACAGGCCTCACCTACTCTGACCCCTGGACAGGCCTCACCTCCTCTGACCCCTGGACAGGCCTCTCCTCCTCTGTCCCTGGACAGGTCTCTCCTCCTCTGCACCTTTGGACAGGTCTCTCCTCCTCTGCACCCCTGGACAGGCCTCACCTCCTTTGCACCCCTGGACAGGCCTCACCTCCTCTGCACCCCTGGACAGGCCTCACCTCCTCTGCACCCCTGGACAGGCCTCTCCTCTGCACCCCTGGACAGGTCTTCCCTCCTCTGCACCACTGGACAAGCCTCACCTCCTCTGCACCCCTGGACAGGCCTCTCCTCCTCTGCACCCCTGAACAGGCCTCTCCTCCTCTGCACCCCTGGATAGGCCTCTCCTCCTCTGCGCCCCTGGACAGGCCTCACCTCCTTTGCATCCTCTGGATTGACCTCTCCTCCTCTGACCCCTGGACAGGCCTCACCTCCCCTGCCCCCTGGACAGGCCTCACCTCCTCTGCCCCTGGACATGCCTCACCTCCTTTTTACTCCTGGACAGGCCTCACCTCCTCTGCACCCCTGGACAGGCCTCACCTCCTCTACACCCCTAGACAGGCCTCACCTCCTCTGCACCCCTGGACAGGCCTCTCCTCCTCTGCACCCCACTCAGGCATCACCTCCTCTGCACCCCTGGACAGGCCTATCCTCCTCTGCACCCTTGGACAGGCCTCACCTCCTCTACACTCCTGGACAGGCCCCTTTTCCTCTGCACCACTGGACAGTCCTCACCTCCTCTGCACCCCTCTGGACAGGGCTCTCATCCTCTGACCCCCTGACAGGCCTCACCTCCTCTGCACCCCTGGACAGGCCTCGCCTCCTCTGCACCCCTGGACAGGCCTCACCTCCTCTGCACCCCTGGACAGGCCTCTCCTCCTCTGCACCCCTGGACAGGCCTCTCCTCCTCTGCACCCCACTCAGGCCTCACCTCCTCTGCACCCCTGGACAGGCCTCACCTCCTCTGCACCCCTGGGCAGGCCTCTCCTCCTCTGCACCGCTGGACAGGCCTCTCCTCCTCTGCACCCCTGGACAGGCCTCGCCTCCTCTGCACCCTTGGACAGGCCTCGCCTCCTCTGCACCCCTGGACAGGCCTCTCCTCCTCTGCCCCCTGGACAGGCCTCACCTCGTCTGCACCCCTGGACAGGCCTCTCCTCCTCTGCACCCCTGGAAAGGCCTCACCTGCTCTACACCCCTGGACAGGCCTCTCCTCCTCTGCACCCCTGGACAGGCCTCGCCTCCTCTGCACCCCTGGACAGGCCTCTCCTCCTCTGCACCCCACTCAGGCCTCACCTCCTCTGCACCCCTGGACAGGCCTCTCCTCCTCTGCACCTCTGGACAGGCCTCTCCTCCTCTGCACCCCAGGACAGGCCTCTCCTCCTCTGCACCCCTGGACAGGCCTCGCCTCCTCTGCACTCCTGGACAGGCCTCACCTCTTCTGCACCCCTGGACAGGCCTCTCCTCCTCTGCACCCCTGGACAGGTCTCTCCTCCTCTGCACCCCTGGACAGGCCTCGCCTCCTCTGCACCCCTGGACAGGCCTCACCTCCTCTGCACCCCCTGGACAGGCCTCGCCTCCTCTGCACCCCTGGACAGGCCTCTCCTCCTCTGCCCCCTGGACAGGGCTCGCCTCCTCTGCCCCCTGGACAGGCCTCACCTCGTCTGCCCCCTGGACAGGGCTCGCCTCCTCTGCCCCCTGGACAGGCCTCGCCTCCTCTGCACCCCTGGACAGGCCTCGCCTCCTCTGCTCCCCACTCAGGCTCAGCAGCAGGAACCGTGAATCCCGGGGGGAGGTCGGGGGAGGGGGGGGGGGGGGGTGATATGATCCATGGATTAATAAATTGCAGCCAAGTGAGTTAGCAGCTCTCCTATCTGAGCAGAAACCTGTCCCGGCTCTCTCCTCCTCCTGGGGGGCAGATCTGGGTCTGAGGGGGGAGAGGGGCAGATCTGGGGTCTGAGGGGGGAAGATCTGGGGTCTGAGGGGGGTCTGTGAGGGTTTATTTATTTATCTGTAGATGGCGGTAACTGCCCACCAGACAGGGCTCCTTCCTCCTCTGCAGCAGGCTGCACACACCAGGAGAGGCCGGAAGTGATTTCACCACCGCTTCTGGTGCTGTCTCTGCCGCCGCTGACCAGGAAAAGGAAACCCTTCTCCCTTTCATACAATATGTGCTCAATGGGTTTCATCAGCAGACGAGGAGCGCCCTCTGGTGGCCGCTGATGGACCCGCCGCCTCCAGGCTGCAGCAGTGAATACATTTCACACAAACAAGGATTTATAACTGTAAAGACCTTGGATTTCAGATGTCACAGACAATGGTTTTAAGGGTCAGACAGTTCAAGTACAGGGCCTCACACTTTGCTGCTGTAAAAAAGTATTTATAGCTTCACTTCAGATGAGCATCTTCCAAACACTGAAGTAAAGGACTTGAGAGTGTTTACAGAAAGGTGACAACTGGAAGTGGCAGTCTGTATTTCAACAAATATCTCTGAATTTCAATCAATATATCTGTATTTCAATGAATATATCGGTATTTCAATGAATATATTTTGCAATTAAACTGGACAGCTTATTTATTCTTTTAAATAATTTATTTGCAGTTCTTCAAATCCACAACTTGCTAGATAGCAAATTAAACAGAGGTAAATACCATGGAGTTTTATACACCATATCAGTGACAATGAGGCATAGGTCATGTGTCAAAGCGACAACTGAAGGAACAGCTTATTTCCAATTTTCCTGTGTCTGTGGCTTATTCCTTATATTTGATACGGTTTTATATCCTCGATCAAGACTGAATTGTAGGTTCTAATTAGGTTTTGAGTTTCTGGTTTAAGAGTACAACTGTGTCCTAAAATATTAAGATAGCGGCCTACTCCAGGCTTTGTTTTTTTGTTTACAGTAACCCCCTCCCTCTCTCAACAAAGATTCACTGACAAAAAATGAAGCAATTTTTCTTTGAAACAACTAATTCCTAAGATAGAGATATCAAGTATGAACTAGAAATTTCTCACACGGTTTGCATTGTATCATAAAAATGAGTGGGTGTTACTGGTCTGAGGAACAGGGGAGGGGCATTTCACTACTCGAAAATATTCTAATCCTTCACATAGGCCCCTATATCATAGTACACTCATCATCAATACACCATTGATCAGTGAGTGCGTCAACTCTTTGTAGCATTGTCATGCAAGCTGTCTTGAATGCCTCGACAGCAACATTAGTTCGGATGTGCATACATCAGAGCCCTCAAACCTCACTCATCACAAGTGACACTAACACATTTGGAGGTGGGTCTGCAGTGTCACTCAAACCTGGCTCATTCTTCCAAAATATGGGGATTGACTAGAACTTCACACGTGACTATTCGGCACAGAGCAGACCCTCTGTCCCACATTTTAAAGGCAAAACTTTTCTTATATTTCACCATGAGTGTTGCACACAGTTCAGTGGAATGTTAAATTGAATGTCAATTTTAGTGAGACTTGGATGTTAATTTTATCACTTTACATTTCTTCTGATCATGTCCATAAATTCAGTAATGTCTCTTCCTTTGGAATTGTCAAAGTCAAATGTTAAGTGACACCACTCCCTGTGTCTTTTTTAAATATCTAATTTGTTTTATTGACTTTTCATACAGTCCAAGATACTGTGTAAACTAGAACTGGTGAGACGACATTGATAACAGGAAAAACGATAAATAAAATAACATCTCCAGATAGAGGTGACGTGTCCTAGAAGATCCCGCAGAAGATCATGGAAGGAGGACGAGGGGCAACAGGAGGGGAAGGGACATGGAAACAGGAGAGAAAAGTCAGGGTGCCAGGCCCCATGGTCGCCCCCCAAAAAAACAACTCCCCCTTCAAAGGCCGTAGCCATTTAACTCTTAAATCCAGGAATATTGACATTTTATGAAGCAAGGTCTGACAGGCTTGCACCCATGCACATATGATATGATTCCCATTGTCCAATTTGTCTGTTTCCCTGCCTCTGGGCCCATCTCCACTGGACATACAGGTGTGGGCATCATTGGTGTATGAGTCAACTGTGTCCTCTGTGCAACTTGCTAGACATATGTATTGAGTGTGTGCAGATGACTTAAGGGACACTCCCGTACCCAGGCTGATGTGACATTGCCTGGGCCCATGGCGTGTGTTGTGTGGGCACGTCTGTGTGTGTTCCCATCCCTTTTTCTAAATAGGCTGTGTCCCCTTAATATGTTTGTGTTGGTGATGCTTGCTGAATTGTCCTGTGTTCACCCCACATCTTTATCCTGGGCTCCCAGAAATGTGGGTGCATGACACACTACTGTTCTTTGGTGTGTCATCATTAGGATTTGTCAGTTCTGAGTGGTGATGATGTGGTCAGACGCAGATGGGACACAGTCAGGGGTCCCCATGGCACTTGTTTGTTCCCAAAATCATGTAGTTGTCCCTAGGTGGTACCTTTCAGTGTTTGAGACACATGTATGTGTGTGTGACTGCTCTCACTCCTCAGGTTCGGAGGTGCAATGTTGGCAGGTGTCAGCATGTGTGCGTTGTGGTTCTCCTTGGCTTCTGCATTGTCCTGGGACCGTGGCAGGGATTTCGAAAATTATGGGAGTGTTGACGTCATGGCCATGTACCGCATACTGTGAAGTATGTCTGTCATTCACCGGGGTTGTTGACTGTCCTTGTGTGATGAGTCTGTGCACCTTAGATCCTCCCAACATCACTTTATTTGTTATGGGTGCCTGTGCGATATCACCAGTCCATGTGGGCTTCACTGGTGCACATTGGTGCAGTTCAGGGTGTGTGGTGTTGAGGATGAACAAATGTGAATGTTTTCATGGCTCGGCCCCTACCTCCCTTTTGTCCCTGGATGATGGGCCATGCTGAATGATTTGTCTTTGTGTAGTTGTGATGTACGTTTGTGGCACAGGACACATGTCTGAGTTTCACAGTTTGAACGACATCTACCTTTGTCATCACAGTGGACGTATCATGCAGGCTTGTGTCACCCCAATGTGTGGCCCCTGGGGGTAGTGATGTTGTGGGTCTTTCTCTTGCTGCTTTAGTTGCTGTTCCTGTTCCTGTGTCTGTTGGGATCCCTCTCATCTTACAATGGCTGATTGCCCACTAAAGGGTGTCCAATTCATGGGTTACTTTTGTATGGCACTGTGTCCACATCTATGTGATTGTAGTTCAGCCCCCCTGATGTGTTGTGTAGTTGCCTGGGGATACTGAGACACACACATGCACATGATGTGTGAGATGTGCAGTGTGAGGTTGCCTGTTTGTGCATCTGCACCGGTGCATTGGTATTGCTGTTGTGGGCCATTGGCTGGATGTTGTTTGAGTGTTTTTCCTGCTGTCCCTGTGAGTCATATCTCATCATTCTGCACATTCATCCTGGTTGTTATGTCCCATTGCTGCCATGGAATGGGGAGTTTGTGACCTGACACCTACAGTCTACACAGGATGTATAGATGTGTGTGTCTATTTTTGAGATGTGTGTATGCATATGATGGTCACTTCTGCTTTTGTGTCATTGTACACTGTATGCAATGTCAGCCCCAATGGGTAGTGCTTGTCTGCACATGGCCGAGAGTATGTTTTATTTTCACTGCACTGTTAACCTCACCACATCTCTGTGGGTATGTGACACAACAACTACTTTGCCACTAAAGTGTTTCATGTGTTGGGACCAGAAATCACACATGCTGTTTGGCATTTGCAGCTTTTACCATGATGACACTTACCTTTTGGTCACTGTGATGATGGGGTTTTAGACTCCATTACCACGATGCTCAACATTTGCTGCATTTTAGAACCCCACACTTAACTTTTGTTCTACACAGTGAGGGGGTGTTAGTGCACATTGACACAGTGCCATTGTGATGCTTGACTTGTGTTGATCACACATGTGATGGGAGTTGCATTGTATGTTCAAAGTCATATTCACTGTTGTGGGCATTTGTCACAGACTACATACTGTTGTCATGATGTTAGAGGGGTAGTAGTGATGGGCAACAAGTCCCTTATGAGTGGGGGTGGTAGTAGTGATGGGCAACATGCCCCATATGAGTGGGGATGGCAGTAGTGATAGGCAACATACCCCCTGTGAGTAGGGGTGGTAGTAGTGATAAGCAGCAAGTCGCCTATCAGTGGGGGTGGCAGTAGTGATAGGCAACAAGTCCACAATGAAAAGAATAATTTAATTATCTGTCAAAGTTGTATTTAATGGTTCACTGAGGAGTCAGCATTCCATGTCAATATTTGATTTAAATTATACTCCTGGAAAAATAGCCAAATGGAATACTGAAGGTGGAAACAAATGCAACCGGTGTGGTGAACTCGCTGCAGATGCCATACATATGTTCTTTCTGTGTCCTAAATTGATCAAGTTTATTAAGGAAATAGAATTTTTTTTAATAATAGTTTACAGATGTGCATACAACTGTCGCCGGAATTGGTTATATTTGGTTCGCAAGAAAATGTAGGGGGGAAGGTCTGATTTCAAGGAAGGGTTTGTGTTTATTTGTATGTCAATTTTTCGTTTATGTGTAACATCTCAATGGCTTGATGTAGCTCCCCCGACTTTTAGCAATTGGCAATCTAGACTTTTATCGATATATCATTTAGAGATGGCAATGTATAACTCAAAGGGTAGGAGAAGAAAAACTTTTGGTCAGAAATTGTGGTCTCCCGTGACGAAATGGATATGAAATTATGTATTAATGTTAAGACTCTTAAACTGGAGATCAAGACTGTAAATTATGTTACTTGTACTTAAGTTGCTCTCTCTAAATATTTATTGTTTTCATATGTATGGTATTTCTGCATTGTATTGTGCCTGTGACCAATTGATTGTTTGCTGACAAAATAACAACAACAAAAATAGACATTTGGCGGGTAAGTTTCGTTTGTTTGTGTGGTGGGTGTCTGACTTACCATCTGCGCAGTCCGCGTCGGTTCCTGATCCAGTCATAGATGTACAGTACTGGTATGACCTGCGCGATGGGATTCATGATGTGTTTGTCTCGTACACGCTGTGTGGTTCTGAAAATTCTGGACTCGAGAATTAAACTTCATCATAGCATGACGATTTTTATATCAAAAGACCGAGAATGGCTAGTACACTATGTACAAGCATTTTCGTCATATTCGAGTGACGATTTCACCTTGAAATCGTCATTTGCGTCCTGAACCCTTGGCTTCCATTTTGTGTACGGCAGCCATTTTGTAAGTTGCCCTCACATAGGCTTATAACTACAGCCAAATTCGATATCAAAGGACACGTACACCTTAATTGACTTTTCTGTGACCTGGGCAAGCTGGAACCATTGCCCCAGGCCAAACCTGTTTGGTCAGTTCCTCTCCCAGTGGCCGAACGAGATAGCATCAAGGCACAACATGCCATAAACCCTTTTCATCGCACACACACCCTGCCTAATCTTGCTCACACCTGTCCCTGTTCTTTTCTCTCTCACTTGCTTTATGATGAGGAGGTGCCCGTTTTTATTGGGGGTCCACCGATATCTGATGAAAATGTTGGGCCTTGCCGGGTAATTTGTTGTGGGCTGGACAAACTGAAATGTGGGCTTGTCATCATGACTCTGCTTTTTCTTTGTAGTGGAAACATGTGAATGGTATACTAAAATGTGAAGAATGTTTGCCTAAAGCACAATATTTCGTATAAAAAGAGAAGCCTGACTTTGTAAGATTGAGCAGTCTCCTGAGAATATACACCCCGTGTTGTTGTACTTCTAGGACGCCTGTTACTTGGTTGCAGCCAATAAATTCGATCATTGACTTCACCTAGAAGACTCCGAGTTTCTGTGGTCTAAATCAGGAAAGTACTCGAGGTCTTTGGGTGTGTACCCTGACACCACTGGGTTACCGGTTCGGTACCGGTTCTGAAAAACCCAGTACCTCAGTTGCTTGTTGCACCGTCTTGTACCCATTGCTAGCTGATCCGTTTCATAGCTGTGGATTGTGTTCTGGCGCAAATGGTACCTGATATACAGCTTTCCCGGATGCTGTCACGTGCTGGACGTGGCGACCCGTAGGAAGTACGCATCGTACTTGTACGCACGGAAAATGCAGTGAAAATGGTTGGGTGCGACTTGATTGGGCGTTTATGGATCCATCGTGTACGGAAATTGTGGATAGAGTCGAAGCGTACGTGTCGTTGGGAATTTGCCACATTTCCGTCTCGTACTTCTTCCCCCGAACAGTCTGGCTACTGGAACGATTCGGTCATAAGGTAAGGCTACGGACAGCTCTCGGTGAGCTTTCCGACCGAGATCGGAATCGACCCCTTAGTTGTAAATATTATGAAGTATATATATTATATTTTATGTTTAATTGTTTTTACATTATATGTATTACTTATAATTTTACTTTAGGAAAAAGGGGGGGAGCAAAATTGCACCGGGTTTTGTGCCTGTTATACTTAAGTAAAGAAGAACGTTATGCTAATGAGTCAACTAACACTGAATTTATTATGTTACATTTTAATATTTTATTGATTCTCAATCATCTTATTTATAGAAAATATTTTTGTTGTTTTTTGGTTTATACAAAATTTTTTAATCAATATGACACGAATGTCAAAACCCGGTGCAATTTTGCTCCCCCCCTTTTTCCTAAAGTACTGTTTCCTTGCTAGGGTTCATCCCATTAGGCAGGGGCCCCTTTCTTCCTAATTTACTTATAATTTTAAACATATTTTTAATTATGTTGATTTTAATATATCTATTATTTACTTATTTTACATTATTTTTTAACTTTAAAAAAACCCAATATTTTTAACAATGATATTTTTTATAACAATATTTTTGGGGGGATATTTTTGTACTTACCCTAATGTAGATAGGTCTTCAATATTCTTGACACCAATATTTCGGATCCGATATTTTTGACATCGATATTCTGTCAGTGATTCGAACTGAACACCATTGTCTGACAAGAGTGTTAACTGGAAACCCTCACGGTCAAATAACTCTTCAAGAAACTCAATCACTACACCAGACTCTACGGAATCAACCACCTTGATATCAGGCAAACAGGAAAACATATCAATACACACAATCAAATAGTGATCCCGAGTCTTCATCTTCACAGGTCCCAAAATATCTATAGAAATGTCCGTCCACGGACCAGTAGCCTGTTCCCTAATAACAATGGGTTGCATCCTGCACATCAATATCGTGTTACAACACTCACATTCAGCAAATTCACGCACTAACCTCTCTACATGTACATCTATGACAGGCCACCAAGATGCTTCCCTCATTATTTTCTTTGTCTTCACAATGCCCATGTGCGTGAGAACTCTTTACTAGCTTATCCCTTAGTGCAAGGGTTGCAACCAACTTGCTACCACACATGAGGAGACCATCCTCCACTGCCAGATCTTCCCTATCTTGCCAAAAGCCTCCGAGGACCTCTTCACAGTCCTCCTTCTCACACCAGTCACCTGTGACCAGGGTGAGGACTTTCTGCAAGTCTAAATCATTCATGTGAGGTTCCCTCCACTCACTCTCAGAAATCAACCCTTCACTCATCACACACACATGAATTCCTTCCTCCAGTTCTTCACCTCCAAACCACTCAACATCATCTGTCGTTTCACACTCCTCACCCCAAGCCTTGACACAGTCTGCCAGGATATTATTGGAACCAGTCAAGTATGAGATGTCAAAGTCAAATTCTTGTAGAGCCACAACCCACTTCCGTATCCTATGGGAGACAAAGTCAATGCCTTTCTTGGAGAAGACCTCCCTAAAAGGTTTGTGATCAGTAAGATTTCTGAACCTTTTCCCCCCACAAAATATTTCTCAGCTTACGCTCCGCCCAGAAAACACCCAGAGCTTCTTTCTCCACAACAGAATAGTAGCATTCAGCACCCCTCAAGGGCCTAGAGACTAAACGGATGGCTTTATTCTCCCCATCAACCTTCTGCAAAAGAACTGCTTCTAACCCCTAGTCATGAGATAAGATTCCTTTGTGGGGTCAAAACTTCCTAGACAAGTGCTTCATTCAGATGTTTGTGAATGCACTCAAACTCTTCCTCACAGCCCTTGGACCAAACAAATGTGCTTCCCTTCTGGAGGAGAGACCTCAAACAAGAGGTTTTCCCTGCAAAGTTCTGAACAAACTTTTAATAAAATTCAGCCATGCCCAGAAACTTTACAAACCCTTCTTTGTTTAAAGGGCTGCACAAATTACAAAGGGTGTTTACCAATGAGTCATTGGTTTTGATGCCTGCAGCGGACACAAAATGCCCTAGGTACTCTAATTCTTTGACATCAAATTCGCACTTGTCAGCAATAAGGGTGAGGTAAGCATCATGGCACTTCTTCAGTACTGACCTCAGCCTCCCATTATGCTCCTTAAGATCCACACCAAAGAAGAGCACATCATCTTGGTACACTTTGACACCCTGAAGGCTCCCAAGAATACCCCCCATCGCCCTCTGAACAACTGAGGCTGCAGAAATCAGTCCAAAAGGCATTCTTAGAAATCTAAAGGGTGTAACAAAGGAGGTAAGGCCTTGGGAAGAGGAGTGAATTTTCTGAAGAGGAGTGTAGTCCGGCCTGGTGATAGGCGGAGGTGCAGTCCAAGGATGAAAAATGCCTTGCCCCCTCAAGAGAACACAGCTTTTTAGTTATGTTGTGTAAGGGGTAATGATCAACAATAACTGCTTTGTTGAGCTCCCTCGAGCCAACACAAAGCCTGGCATCCCCATTGGCTTTGCGGGCCATAACAACAGGAGAGACCCACTCCATTACTTCAACTTCTTGAATGATGCACCTGGGTAAGAGATTGTCTAATTCAACTTTCATGCTCACCCTTACTAACAGAGGTGCATTCCTAACCTTAGCTGTCTTTGGAACAGCGTTAGATTTGACCTTTATCCGATGTACATAGTTTTTGAGACACACCCAGCTCACCAGCAAAGGCCTCAGGGAATTCCTTGATCCAATCTCGATTAGCATTACTAACAACCCTAACTGGTGGTAATTCCTTTAGGCAGACAGAGGGATTCTCATTAGGATCAAGGCAGATATGTAGATCACATTGATGGGACCAACTTATGAACAAGTCCTGCTTCATCAAGACATCGATTTTACCTGGGATGACTCTTCCTTTGAAGTCAAGTGTGCCCCAGAAATAACCCAGCAACTCAATAGTCACTCCACCTTAACCTTTTGGTCTAATGTCTGGCTTTAACAGGGTGACCTTGCACAGCAGATAATGCTCATAAAATGTTTTGGGGACTAGCGGTATCTTGGCCCCAGAGTCGAAGAGCATGCTCACGGGAGCATCATTGATCAAAACTACCTCCTGAGGGCCATCACTAGCGTTCCCTGTGACTGGGAGAATATTGATTCCTTCCAATTCTTCTTCATAAAGTTCAACTTCCCTGACTTTTTCATGCTTGTTGCCCGTTCTGCAGCTCTTTGAGACGTGACCTTTTGTCTCACAAGTTTTTCACTTGCCCTTCCAGCCTGGGCGGTCTTTAAAGTTGGCCATTTGGCCAGGGTTGCCTCACCTGAAGCACTTCACCTGAAAATTCTTTGTGTTAAAGGGCTTTGAAGTGGAGCTCAATTTGGGTTTAACGAATCTATCCACCACCACCTTGACATCAATGTTCTCCCTTTTTATCACCTAAACTGTCTTTGGGTATAATATCAACACATACTTTTGAATACTAGTGACTTTTGGCTATGGTCAGCACTTTTTGAAGCGATGGCTTTTCTTTTTGCCACAAGGCGTCTCTTGTTTTGTGGAGGGCGCATCCCAAAATGAACTGAGCTCTTAAGCGCTCCTCTAAAGCTGCACCAAAATTGCACGTGGAAGCCAATTTGCGCAAGGTAGTCATGTACTGTTTGACTGACTCATCCTGCCTTTGCATCCTTCTCCCAAAAAGATATCGTTCAAGGACAGTACTCACTTTGGGGAGGTAGTGCAAGTCCAACTTTTTGAAGCAGATCTCGTATTCATTAGGAGTGGTAGAGTCACTATCAGAGAGTTCAGGAAGGTGTTCAAAGAATTCTTGTCCCTCAGAGCCCAAACAATTCATTAACAATGAGGCTTTCCTCTCTGCGCTTAAGGAAGTGCCACAGACACGAGCATAATGTGTGAACACCTTCTTTCACTTCAGCTATGAGAGAGGAGGAACTCCTGGAGATGTCAACAAGAAGGGAGGGGCAGTGACATTTTGTATGATGTACATACTATGTTTTGACCTATTTACTACCTAAGGGTGGACTTCAGTGATCTGCTTACAGTGCGCAATATCCACAAACCTTATAAGCTGTGCTCATCAGCGAAACTGTGTGAAACTTCAGCAATTAAAATTTAGGCCAATGAGCGCAATCCCAGAAACTGAATTTGCTGTGAGCATCAGCAAAACCATCAGCCTGATTACTGATTGCACATATTTATTCAGGGAGGAGTCACTTTAGTCTGGTGTTCAATTACATGTGTAGACGAGAGTCTGGCTGTGCCTGATAACTGAAAGGCACACATTTGTTTACATACAATTTCATATATGTCTGATTTATTATTCCTATTACAGCGCCTTCTACCTGGAGAAGGCCCATCCTAGACCAGTGTGTGGACAAAACACCTGCCGACAAATCGAGGACAAAGGGATTGGGACATGGTCTAGGAACACTTACAACAAATCAAACCTCACGTTTAACTGATGGAGTGCAAAGAGCGATATAAAGCAATATACTGAGAAAAAGTAACCTGGAGAATTGGTGCAAATTAAAGTAAATTAAAAAAACTAATAAAGAACTACAAATCAACAGCTGTGTGACCTGGAAGCCGATTATTTCTCAATGTAGCCCTTGTTTGTGATTACCTTACAGTGCTCACATTTATCATCCATGTGAGAAAAGATGGGAAACTGGGGTGTCTGATTACAGAAGCTCATTTACATACAGCCTGTTCAAAACGCATAGCACAACTTGTTTACGTAAAATGCTTGTACACAAACAGGGTAAAGTCTTGCATCTCTTTTTTTCATTTTCTTTAATACATCTTGCACCTCACTCTCTTCTTCTCTTCCTCTCATTTCAATTCATCGTAAAGTACTCAAATTCACTATTGCTTTATCAGCACGGCACTTGTCGGGGGTTGACACAGTTTGATGGGGTGCCCCCACTATTATCTAGAGAAGGGACCCAGTTCCACCTTGCTCCTTAGCCTACGACTGGGAAATGTTACTTTGCTTCTTGCATCTGCAAGCACAGGCCTCAGAGTGTTTGTAACTATCCATCCCACTAGCAGCGTCCCCTTTATTATTTGTGTGAGTGGCGCAAGAGAGGAACAGAGAACTAGACAAAATTAGCCCTTCTATTGCTTAATACACTGTAAATGTGAAACACTTTGGTGCTTAGGGGCTGGATAAAGAACGTTAATAAACAAACGCAAATTAAAAGCACATTTTATTTATTCGCTGAAAACTGTTTAAAAATGTAATTTCAAAGTTCCACATGTCTGTTTAAAAATATTTACACTTTCAATCAATTCCGAGTTTAGTTACAAACTGATAGTGGGAAAAACACATGATGTATAAAAACGGAAATCAAAAGCTTCTTTTTACATTATTTTATGTTTCTTGTTTTTTGTTTTTAAAACAGGCCGTCAACCTTTTCCGTGAAAATTATTATGAGGGCCTGACATCACTTGTGACGTCACTACATGTGACGTCATTGTGATTTGCATATGATAATGGGCTCGATCACTATTTTCCTTACTTGTTCTCTGTTTATTTGCATGACATGGGTCTATAGGTATTAAAAATAAATATATAAATTCACAGGTATTCAGCCGGTTTCTCTGGTGATGTCACACATTGACATGTATTTGGCTGCTTCTTCTATTTTTAGGTGAATACAAATCACCTGCCGTTCCCCCCCTCTTTCCATTTCTCTTTCTTTTTCTCCCCCTTTCTTTGTCTCTCTCGCTCTCTTTATCTCTCCCCCTCTCTATCTCCCACCAACAACAACCTCCCAGACCCCCCACAAAAGGAACTCCACACAAGGTATATGTAACAATAGCCTTTGTATTACAAAACACATTAGATAGTAAACACACACTTTACAAAGTGCCAGAGGCACGGGCAGAATTTACAGGGGGTTATATACATGGGACAGGGCCACAGGGACCACTGTCAGGAATAAGCACTTGGTAGAACTAGCACTTTGTAGGAATAACACTTAGAACATAGCAATTGTAGCACCAAATAGCAAATATAGCACACAACCAGTAACCACTGGTAAAAGGTAAGTACCACCTACGCAACCCTAACCACCTTAGGAAAATATCACGCAGGGAACCATGAACTCACTAGCATAACTATACTAGGTAAAACAACCACCTAAGCATGAAAATATATTTAAGGGTATAGGCCAGAAGCTTTACATATGATGCATAAAACCACATACAGATGTGTCAGAATACAGGGTGCGCAAAACATACTACACACAGTACATTTCCTAACACCCAAAGCATTAGCGCATAAATCACATTTAGCACAAAAATCACATTAGCGCAGAAATCACATGTAGCCCATAACTCACATCAAGGTCCAGGTTGCGCCACTGCGTCAAAACCTAAACGTAACAGCTGCCCACTACTTGCTGGGCAGCTGGGGACAATAGCAAGGGGCCTAAACGCTGCAGCTGGCACTAAGTGCTGCGCAGTTGGGGAAGGCCAAGGTAGGGATGAGGGAGTGCGACTCACTCCTGGGTCCAAAGAACAAGTCCCCAAAGAAGCAAACCCTAAACGGTGCAGCCGCCCACTACTTGCTGGGCAGCTGTGAATCAGCAAAACTGCGACAAGGCCCTCACTGGCCCTAGGACAAAACTGCGCCAACTGTTGGAGCCCTCTAGGCTCAGGAAACACTATTGCAGTACAGGCTGGAGCCATCTAGGCTCTCAAGACAAATAGCGTACCCATGGGGAGCCCTCCTAGGCTCTAGAACAACTGGGCCCTCAGAGGCACGAACACGGGCCCCTCTGGCCCTCGGGACCCCCACCGGGGCCCTTTACATTACTCTGGCCATCGTTGGAGCCCTCATGCTCGGAACAACTCATGGGGGGACGGAGGATCTACCTAGCTCCTTGAATAAGAATGCCCCAACATGTTGGAGCCTCTTGGGCTCTAGGACAAACAATGAGCAAAATGGAGGAGCGGCCCGCTGCCAAACGGGGCCGATCGAATACTGCCTCCCATGGTGCTGTGCCTTGACCTGGCAGCACCGATAGTCCCCACGGAGCCCCCCAGCCCTTTTGTACTCACCGGGCTGCTCGTGGGGGACTCCTCTCTCCGGTGCGGCGGTATCGCTTTGCGGGGCTCTCTCACCACCTGAAAGCCCTGCCTTCAAAGTGCGCCCGCTTCGCCCTGGTCTTCACCCGGTCCCCGATCTCGGGACCGGGACTTTTAAAATGGAGCCGGCAAGGCTCCGGGTCTTCCTGCGGCCACTCGGGGAGGCGGGGTAGGCTCCCGGCCTCCCCATGCAGCACCAGCTTCTCTTTCCGGCAGGTAGGCAGGCAGGCAGGCAGCATCTCCGGTCTCCCTCTCCATACGGGAGACCGGAAAAGCACACAAAGGCTTCCCCCAGGCAAGGGGTAGCGGAACAAAGGGTCACCAGGCCCTGCCCACCTCCACTACTTCCGGGTCGCGGCTGGCTGCGGCCCAGCAACGTGTCAACAAGCAGCTCAGGGCAGCGGCGGTGATTTCTCCGGCTGAAAAGAGGGGTAGGCTCCCTCGAGTAAATTATAAATAAAAGTAGAAATGGGGTGGGCATCAGTGCCTAAATAATTAAATAACCGGGGTGGCACCCGTAGGCAACCACGAAGGAACAAATGCAGGGTAGGCTCCTGCTCGAGTAGAGCACACAATCCACGGGCAAAATGCAGGGTAGGCGCCTGCGCACCACGCACAGGACACTTCAAAACAAAGCACTTCCCAGGCACTAAGGGAGACAGAAACCCTGGCCCAACAAAGCAACTGGGACAAAAAGGGGTTTCAGACAGTCCTGGGCATAAAGAAATGGAGCAACCAGCTCCTCAGCGCAGGGAAGTCCTCCAGTCCCCCAGGCAAGTCAGAGGGGTCCCAGTACAAAGTCCATCAGCAATCCAGGGGCTGGGCAGGGCCCAGGGAGGCAAGCCTTCCCCTGGGCCCCAGCAGCAGCACGCCCCTGGTAGATTCTAGTCAGGAAAACAAGAACATTTTACAAGAGGTCACAGCCTCTTTTTATACACTAAATCCCTTTGTCTGTGGGGTGCAGTGTGGGGGAGAAACCAGACGCAGCTGCTTTTGGAGCACTCTGATGTGCTCAGTCCCTCTCACTATTCACTGGCCAGGCTAGGGTCATCAGTCGCACCACAGGGGGCAGAGCCAGCATTGTGTGGGGAAAGCCCAGCCCTATTCAGGTCCCAGGTGCACCCCTCCCTCATATCAATCATGCAGATATCTCCACTCACCACCGGGGCAGACCCATCCTGACTCCTGGAGCCAGGCTCACCAGCCAGCTCCAGCCAATCACAAGCCAGACAGCCAATTCACATAATTAACACAGCCATGCCAACTTCTAGAAGTGGCACTTCCACACTAGACACATTTATGCCGCACACTTCATCGCGCAGCATTTAATCACACGAGTCCGCACATACCAAACTCAACCTTGCACTCCCCACGCATCAGAAAATACCATGGACACACATATTCCCCATGCATTCCTATGGGAGGGCAGGCCCTTCTCACACACGCACTCAGAGAGCGCACGCACTTTACACTGCGCCACAGTGCTACAGTGCGCAAAGACCAGAAATCACTACAATGATGTAACATTAAAAGGCAAAAAGTTCAGGGGTGAATCTGCCAGAAGGGCCAAGTCCAACACTCTCTTTATCTCTCCCCCTCTCTATCTCCCACACACTCCTGTTAGCTTTAGCTTCATGACTTTCACTGCCACTTCTGGCATTCATACAACAAATCCTTCAGAACATTTGAGAACAAGGGACAATCAGTGTGGAAGACGAGTTGCTGTGAGTGCAACTGATTGTCCTGGCACATATATGCTTTTGATGTGGGTTTTCGCTAATTCACCACATTCTTCAAACAGAGTCTGATGCTTACAGTCGTTCAATTCTGGTAAAAATTAGAGTTTGGCAAGACACAGAATTAATAGGGAGAGCCGAGTCGGAAAGGAGCCGCAGGTCACACTTAGCTATAAGGCCCGAGGCACGAGCTGATCCATCAACCGATAACAGTGTGGAAAAGATGCAGCAAACGTTACTTAAAAACAAGGTATATGCTCTTTTATATCTAAAAATAGGTTATTTCTAGAACACCTGTGTTTCACTTTAGTTCATTACATATATTGCAGTGGCATTTGTTAATAGTAATACATGCATTTTACCAATGAAGCTTCTATCTCCAGAGCCCTGACAACATGTCCACTCTGTGTGTGTTGGGTTTATAAGTTTTATTACTAATCCGACAAGTTAGCTGAAAATACTGCTGTTAGTCCCAGTATTGTTCAGTGTTGCTTTTACAGGTAGTGTGATCAGGTGCGATTTAATTTTTTTCTTTGTATCTCTTCTTCACCAAATAAAAAACAACAATGTTTCTTTTCTTTTATTCCACATTGTGCTCAGCTCCCACTGTGTATCCTGGTACATTATGTCGCTTTGCTATGTGTACGGAAGTGAACAACCACTGTAAACACACACTTTTATAATTCAGCAAACACTGTTATCTGTTTTTCTTCTTCACTGTTTGTCGGGTCTTCTATCATCTGGTATTTCAATGTTCCACATAATTAGAATTTTATATTTTTCCGTAATTCATTCCTCTCACAATAACTGCACTGTTCAGCTCTTGTCTATGTCCTCAGATGGGTCAATATTATTTTTGATGTTCTTAAGTTCTTTCCGGAATCTCTGAATCTCTGCATGTGAGTTAAATGAAGGAGTGAATTCACTGAGGGCTGTGTGGGATCAAAAATTGACAAAAGCCCTTCTCACTTCAAACATTCACAGCAATCATTTTGTTTTCCCCTGTGTGTTTTCGCTGATGTCTTTGTAGGTTTGATAACTGACTAAAGCTCTTTACACATTCATTGCCCTTGAATGGTTTTTCTCCTGTGTGAGTTTGCTGATGTGTCTGGAGGTTTGATAATCGATTAAAGCACTTTGCACATTCACTGCACTTGAATGGTTTTTCCCCTGTGTGTATTCGCTGATGTGTTTGAAGGTGTGATAACTGACTAAATCTCTTTAGACACTCATTGCACTTAAATGGTTTTTCTCCTGTGTGAGTTCGCTGATGATACCTTAATGCTGAAGAGTAACTAAAACTACTGTCACATTCACTACAATGATAGGGTTTTTCCCCTGTATGCGTTCGCTGATGAATTTTTAGGCTTGTTAAGTGACTAAAGCTCGTCCCACATTCATTGCACTTGAATGGTTTTTCTCCTGTGTGAGTTCGCTGATGATACCTTAATGCTGAAGAGTAACTAAAACTACTGTCACATTCACTACAATGATAGGGTTTTTCCCCCGTGTGTGTTCGCTGATGAATTTGTAGGCCTGATAATCGACTAAAGCTCTTCCTACATTCATTGCAGTTGAATGGTTTTTCTCCTGTGTGTATTCGCTGATGTGTTTGGAGGGTTGATAAGTGACTAAAGCACTTTGCACATTCACTGCACTTGAATGGCTTTTCCCCTGTATGTGTTCGCTGGTGTCTTTGTAGTTCTGATAACCTACTAAAGCTCTTGACACATTCACTGCACTTGAATGGTTTTTCTCCTGTGTACGTGTGCAGATGAAGATTGAGTAGTGATGACAAACTAAAGCTCTTGCTGCATGCGTATGATTCTTCTTTCTTGGTTAGTGTCTGTGGGTCGGGTATATATTTGTCTACATCCCATGACTGCATTTCTTGATGGGCCAATATGGCTGATAAAGTACTTGTGTTTCTCACACACTTTAAATGCGTGCAGTATTTTGCACGTTTGATTTCTGTTTTAACAATAAAATGCAATAGCCACCAAATATTTGCCACACTCCAATACGTAGAAGGTGTCTCTGTAGAGCCGATTGTGCCTTTAGATTGGATTATGGCTATGCACGCTTGCGGGTAAAGTTGTATCTTCCTTCCAGCCGGTGCAAATTGGGACAGTCTTTTGTATTGTAGATAGAAGAACTCGTCTTTCCTTTACCCGTCAGTTGTCTGGCTCCACTCTGTTGTGCTTTTCTCCGGTTGCTGTGGTTTGGTCAGAAAGAGTTTACAATTCACCCAGAGCACTGAATGATGGTTGTAATCACATCATACCAATACCATAATCAAAGTTGTTATTGGGCACTTGTTTATACAGGAGGTGATTTGTTATTGTTGTTGCCTTAATTTTACTAAGGTCATTTCTTCGTCTTGTGGCGTGGAGGTTCACAGCTCAGACTCTTACATCCACCGAACTACCCTTGTCTGCTTCATCCAGTATCTGTCAGTTTGTGTGCAGGTTGCTCTGTCGCCGCCTGCGCTGATGTTTTCCTGAATGCTGTAGCTCCTTATTTCTGCTATTATTGAAGATTTACAGCATTAGCTTCTTTATTGATGGTCATTTCATACATTCAAAGCTTGTTTTCTGTTGGATGTAAAGATATTTAAAATTACTAAATCGAAACAATATGGAATGAGAATTCACAATGTTTAACTGGTTGTAAAAGATTTACCAAATCTCCACGCAATGCAGCGCAACCCCCCCCCCCCCTCCATGAGGCTGCGCTGCGTTGCGCGACAGGGAGGGAGCAAGAGAGCACCATATTTTCAAAGATAAGGCTCTCTCCTTCCCTTTCCCTTTCCCTTGCTCTGGCACTAAAAACAGCGGGCCTGCGCCATGCACACACCTTAGTGCCAGAGCGCTAGGGGGTGTGTGTGTGAGTCCAGAATAGGTGTTGTACAGAAAGGACACCCTTCTTGTACAAAATACTATGCCAGACACGGGGGAAAGCTTTTGCCACTTTGTATGCGTGTCGCACAGTGCAGCACACATGCAAAGACAGAAAAGGAAGGAGAAATTATAGCATTTCTCCTTCCTTGCGCCTACTTTAAAAGTGTATAGTTTTCTCACACTAAACCCGATCTACTGTATTTGGTAAATTGGGTTTAGCGTGAGATACCTTGGCCGGTTGAATGGGAACGCCCATGCACCCCCCTTGGCAGGCCCCCATGGTGTGAAGTAATGTGAAGCAATGCTATGCGCTGTTTCACATTACTTTTACGTTTTTTCCAGTGCAAAACAAGTTTAGCGCTGGAATGTAAATTAGGAAAAAAAGATTTTGGGCCATTTTGTGATACTTTTGTGACGCAAACACAGTGCAAAATCTTAGTAAATCTCCCCCCTCTTCTTTACCGCCTTTGAAACTTAGCAAGGAATATTTCTTCATACACAGATATTTAACTAAAAGTTATGTTGATCAGGTGACATCTTATTAATGTCTGAAAAGGAGGGGATTTACCAGGGTTTACAGAGTAAGGGCGCTCCCGGGGCACCCAAGTGCTAGAGGTATAGCTTAAGTTAGACGCATATGGTCAAGATTTCATTTAAACAACAATAGATTTTAGAAAAAGAGATGGATCAGGCAGGGCTGTAAAATTTCCAGTAACTCTTTACGAAGTATACAACAAAAGTAACTCCATTCACACACTTCTTCTCGTTCTTTTCCTATTCACTTAAGATCATCTCATATACCATCTCCTGTCTTTACCTCGCTGTTAATAAATCACCTTTGACACTTTCAACAGCTCCCTTGGTTCAAGCATTCTGGTTTCTTCAAACCTGGAAGATTGGAACATTATTGTGAGTTGAGGGGGGTTTCCTATCACCATAACATCTGTCCATCTCCCCGAAACTAGCGAAGCTTACAGCACCCGGTTCTGGCCCTGGAAGACAACTTTAAAAAGCAAGTCTTTAGTTCTTCCTAAAGTAGATAAAGTTCTGTAAGATGCAGCTCCTTCCGGGGCTTTTGTGTAAAACAGAACGAGGGGTTCACGGTAAGGCCCATCCAATACATTATAAGCGCAGATAAGGCAAACAAACGTTGATTCATATAATTTCATATTCAACGAGATCAGTCATTTAGTACTTATAGAGAATCCATCACAACCAATAATTTACCTGACATATCCCTGCAGCAGAAGTGATGCAGAACTGAGGTTTTTTTCTCAAGCGGTTCGCCAACGGTAAGGTGGCGAGCGCTTGTGATAAAATATAACGCGCTAGACCTCCTCCTGGCGAGATTTCTCATTGCGGGAAGTCGCGGCAGGTCGCGACCACTTGAGTGTAGAAATCTGCCATTCTCATTAATGAAGCTGCCACTCAATTAGAATGTCAATTTGAGCGGCAGAAAGCAGCTGCGCCCTCTGGCGTGACGTGTAGTGCCGTTCATGCTGATTTTACAATGCGGGACAAACTCCTGGCACTAAAGATCAGTGAGAGCAGCGCAATTTAACAAACTCTGCCACTTGCGGAAGTCCGCAGAGTGCGGAATTTCATGGAGTCCCGCAGAGTAAAACTCTGCGAACTACACCAAGGCCTAATCAAAATGTGGCAGATATCCTGTCTGCCTTAGTATAATTGCCACAGAATGTAATGCATTTTTAATGGGGCGGGCAGGATTCCCGTCACATTTGTGATGAAATAAACCATCCGCTGAAATCTAAATCAGGCCTTTGATGTACATTGCGCCCAGTGTGGCTAGCTGGGCTTGAAGGATCTTGTGGTTTGCGGGTCTCTCACTGCTTTGAGGTCACCGCAAGGCGGAACTTCTATCAGCAACGCCATGTGCAGATCTTCCTTCCAGGCAGGACTTCGGTCAGCTGCGCCTTGTGCATATCTTCCTTTCAGGCAGGACTTCTGTCAGCTGCGCCTCGTGCAGATCTTCATTCCAGGCAGGACTTCTGTCAGCTGCCCCTTGTGCATACCTTCCTTTCTAGGCAGGACTTCTGTCAGCTGCGGCTTGTGCAGATCTTCCTTCCAGGCAGGACTTCTGTCAGCTGTGCCTTGTGCAGATCTTACTTCCAGGCAGGACTTCTGTCAGCTGCGTCTTGTGCAGATCTTCCTTTCTAGGCAGGACTTCTGTCAGCTGCGCCTTGTGCAGATCTTCCTTCCAGGCAGGACTTCTGTCAGCTGTGTCTTGTGCAGATCTTCCTTTCTAGGCAGGACTTCTGTCAGCTGTGCCTTGTGTAGATCTTCCTTCCAGGCAGTTCCTCTGTCAGCTGAGCCTTGTGCAGATCTTCCTTCCAGGCAGTTCCTCTGTCAGCTGCGCCTTGTGCATACCTTCCTTTCTAGGCAGGACTTCTGTCAGCTGCGGCTTGTGCAGATCTTCCTTCCAGGCAGGGGCCTCTATCAGCTGTGTCTTGTGCAGATCTTCCTCCCAGGCAGGGTCTTCTGTCAGCTGTGCCTTGTGTAGATCTGATATGCAGACAAGGGCTTCTTTCCTCAATGATCAGTTCAAAGGTCGGGAGAGGTCAGGAGAGGTAGACTGGTCTAGGTCATCTTCTTTATTGCAGTTCTACTGGTCATGCCACAGAGCTCGAGCTCTGAGATGAATGAGAGTCTGGATTTTATGAGCTCCGTAGAGCATTGAGACAGTCTTCCCGCATTCAGCACACTCTACAAGACTCCAGTAGTCAACACTACAAGTGCTGTTCCAAGGTTTAATTCAACCACTGTATCTGAACATCCCGTGCAGGAAGCTTTTCAAAACTAGAGGTACCTGGGCTTTCTCTCAGTGGCAGCTGGTGACATTTGAAAGTGGTGAGGCATAAAACAATTGTTGTACTTCACTGTGGCGAGCGAGCGAAACTGAACCACCTAAAGAGGGTGCAAATGGTGCATTTTCAAGCAGATTTGAGAGTGTCATCCCACTATTTGGACTCCTGCCTCATAGTCGTCATTCCTACTGATGCCCTGCACCAAAACACAGACAGACCACACCTACTCTACATTAAGATAAGGCCATCCGCTAATACCACACGCTACACAGAGACAGATCCCACATACTACATCACAACAAGTGATACCCGTAGAGTCCATGTTCAATGGCTTCCTGCGTGCATAGACAAGCATGGGGGCAAATTCAAAGACAGAGCCATATCAAACAGAAGAAAATATTTTAAAAACATGATTTTAAAAAAACGAGGCCTGCCAGTTTCCATTCACTCACCTTTTAGATGAGCCTCGGTGTGAGGAAACAAAATCCTAGCCAAGGAATGAATAGTTTTTCTGATGAATTGGTGTTATTCCCGACGTCATTGCGGGGCAGTTACAAAGACACGTTTTATATTTCACAGACCAAAGTTGAATACTTCTACAACTTGAAAGTAGTTAATAATTAATGAACTAAAAACTGCTTAAACAATTACAAACAAAAGTAGTTTCTGGTTTGGTAACACCTGTCACAATGCAGGCCCGATTTAGAAAAAATGAACTCTTCACAGTTTGTACAACACAATAGCAGATGAAAATTATGTTTAATAAAACAAACACTTATGATTCTTATGTACGTACGCAGCCTGCAGTGTGATCCTTAAGCACGCAGCCAGCTCCGATACATGTCTGTTGAAAGAAGTGCAAATGCCAAGAGTAATGAGGTAGCCACGTTAAAAAAAAATAACTAAGTCTGGAACTGACCCACCCACTGGCTCTTTGCACGAGATGGGGAGTGAAAAACACTCGTATTCATGACTAACATTCCCTGCTGCTATTACACCAGGAAACAGCCAAGATAAAAGTGGCCCGACCCCATGGTTATGTGTTCCTCTTCAGGAAGCCCTGCAGAGGACTTCTGGTGCCTCTGCAGCCTCTGTGATTGAGAGTCTAGCAACACAGGGTGTTAGCAGGAAAAGAATAACAAAGTTCACATTCATAAAGATTAAGGACTGAGCCACACATAACAGGCAGTGAGAGTGTGAGAATATTCCTGTTTGTCTGGCATCTGGTCGACGACACTGCAGGGTAGACAATCCCTGGTGCACAGATTCGTCCCTGGCAGGGTGGGCTGGAGGACGGGTCATTTAGATCGTATTCCCAAGCAGGGGAGGCTATTAAGATATTATCAACATAAAACACTGCATCTTTAAAATGGCAAATAATATGGTGTATCAGGAGAGATGCTAATTTCCAAGCAGGAACACAAGCAGCTTGGCGGGAAGCAGAAAACAGGCAGAGAGTTCTTGCAGGCAAGGCCAGGCACTTCAGCACTCATCCTTCCTATGACTCCTGAAAAGCCTGTCATCAGAATGGAATAGTGTTTGAAGGACACAACAGATCAGTAAATATGCACATGCTATGTATATCGTATTCTAGTTTGATTTGTTTTGCTTGGTTTTACAGTGCAGAGACTGGAGGATTTAGGATGCTAACGGTAATCCACAGTTGAGAGCTTAGTAAAGAACGTTGTTGGTGCAGATAATTGCACTAGACGTTGATACAACCGTATCTTCTACCCTGGGTAGGCAGCTGTATGTGCACCGTGTTTGAGACTCACAGACTATCTTTATTAACCAATACACCACTTGGGAAAACGCCATCTTATTATTCCGGTATCTTTTTCAGCTCAACTGTTACGTAGCTATGCGGTTATTAAAAGAAAGTTCCTGAATAGATAGCAACGACACAAGCCCCGCAATACGGGGGCCCCCTCAGCACTGTACTGAAGCCAGAGAGCTCCAGATTAAATCCGGAGCAGGGGCCTCTCTGTGAACCTTGGCCCTCCAACCTTCGTTATGCCACTGCACAAGCCTTCTCTACAAAATGAGTCGGAGGTCGGAGGATAAGGTACGCTGGAAACCGTGATAGCAACTTGCTTGCTAACAGAGAACGCTTTTGGTTTTGTCAGCTTGAGAAACGATGGTGATCAGTTGACACTATCGTAAGAACCTTGGCATATTAATACACAAATTCATGCAAACAGTGCTACAATGCACTGACAATCAAAGAAGACCCCTGCTGTTGATATATAGCCCAATTGTTTTTAATGATAGGGTTCCATAATTTTAGGAAGAAGAAGCATTTATGGTGGGAACTTTTAATAGAATCCCATGGTGTCATGTAAACAGTTGCGGACGGCAAAGCGGGTGAGTACACGTGGGGGGGGGGGGTGATCTATCAGTATCTTACCTATATAAAATAAAAAAACGTACATGCGTCCTCCGGGACCGCATCACGCTCCGCCGCCTTAGCTCCTGCTTGCTCTAGAGTCATGGCGCCCTTTTAGGCAGCCTCCCTCTTCCTGCTCCCCTAATCCTATCACAACGCTTTGTGATTGGTTAGGCGCAGCGGAAAGCCCCCCGGCAGGAGTGTGCATGACTACTTTGTTCGACCCTGGGGCCAACCAAACAGTCAGTACCCACAACAGTAGGTAAGCCACTCCCCCCCGCCGTCAAGCATGACACCCGCCCGCCCCCAAACAGAAACAGAGGCACTTCTGCTTTCACGCAGTGCAAGAAGGCAGAAACATAAATGGTAGTTTTTACCATTTATGTTTCTGCCTTCTCGCACTGCCAGAAAGCAGTGAGGCAACGCAACACGCCCCAATGGGGGAGCCGCCACTGCTTTCTCAATCTGTTGTAACTGAAGATGTTAATCCATGGTAACATCTATCCGCTTTGGACAAGGTCCTCCGTTTTGCTATCAAAATGTAACTCCTCCTGCGCAGACACAAACCCTCAAGTCCATATTGCATGAAGCTGGGTGGTTCTCATTCAAAAGAGGGCCCTCCACAAATTGATGACATTTTCTTACACCCCCTGGACAGCCGTGGCAACACACAGACTAACTACACCCCCTCAGGGATCACCCGTCTATTTGCCAGGATCAAGACTCAGATCTTTCAACCTTCTCTGCTACCCTATTTGGAACTACCCGTCTCTGAGATTCGTGGAAGCTCCACAGTCAGTGAGATCAGAGTTTCCTTGTAAAACCCTCTCATGAGAATGGAAGAAAAGAACAATAAGTGACACGCACTGCACAGAAGTGTAAATAAATCTACCATTATCATTCCATGTACCATTGTCCTACTGCTGTTGTTTTGACATGGATGTTTTGCCATCTATCACAGCAAATTCTTCGTTTAAAATCTTACTCAACAGTTTGTTTTGCATCATACCTACTTACATATGTACTGTTTCTGACGCTTACAACATCTCTGGCAGACATGTTGTGCTGTCTGTTGCTACATAAATAGGAAATAGATTGCTCCTGCAGGAAGAGTGCAGTGTCCTTGCAGTCAGATGCACTTGATTGGGATAAAATGTACCATGTTTGTTAGAAAAGCTGCAACTATTAGAATAATAACGTAGCAAGAGCAGTGCATACAATGCAATAACACAGACCAGGTACTAGAAAAACATGACGCAAACAATGCAATAACAGAGGCCAGGGACTAGGAAAATGTGATGCAAACAATGCAATAAAACAGGCCAGGCACTAGGAAAACGTGATGCAAACAATGCAATAACACAGGCCAGGCACGAGGAGAATCTGATGCAAACAATGCAGTAACACAGGCCAGGCACAAAGGAGAATCTGAGGCAAACAATGCAATAACACAAGCCAGGCACTAGGAGAATCTGACTCAAACAATGAAATAACACAGGCCAGGCACTAGGAGAATCTGATGCAAACAATGCAATAACTAAGGCCAGGCAATAGGATAATCTGATGCAAACAATGCAATAACACATGCTAGGCACTAGGAGAATCTGACGCAAACAATACAATAACACAGGTAGGCACGAGGAGGATGTAAAGCAAATAATTCAATAACACAGGCCAGGCACGGGGCATGGCTTGGCAGCCGATGGACCAGGCTGCGTGAGCGCTGAGCTCCGCACGGTTCCCCGCAGAAATCCTGAAATTTTGTAGGTTTCTGGCCTGCCTGGCGTCACAGAGCATGGCCGGTGGGGTGCTGACCTGCCCTGGCGCCTATCCGTGGGCACATCGAACGCGGAGTGGGAGTTTGGGAGGATTTCCAGCCCGAGGTTGCTGGCAAAGGCGCGTCCTAAAATGGCGGCTGCCCCGATGACTACTACTAAAGCCTAGACCGGGGGACGCGCAGGCACGTCAGCTGAGAGACCGAGGCACTTCTGGTGCGAAAGCAGCAGCTCATCGGCAGATCGGCTGTGAACTGAGTTGCCGACGAGAGAGGGACAGCTGCGGGTGGTGGCATCCCGCTTCGTGGTTGCATCGGGCGGTGGCGGCTTGCTGGACGGCGGGAGGTGGGAACCCTGAGGCTCCGTCCCCTTGGAGCTGCGTCCTTCGAGCCAGAGAGGCTGCGATGGAATGGAGACGCCTGGCTGCACACACAGGAGCTGCGGCATCGTCGGTCCTGCCTCGGTGAGTGGGGTGCAGCCCAGCCAGGAGCCCCTGGCTGTAGAGGCGGGCGTGGGTATCGGGGCGGCTGTGGCCTGCGAGCTGAGGCGGGGGCGGTTGGTGGGCGCTGGCGGCATGACGTGGGCCCACAGAGGAGGAACTGCGCATGAAAGATATACCGGTTGGAGGCAGAGGAGGAGGGGAGCTGGCGGAGACACGAGCCTTGGGGGTACGGCACTTGACCCTGGAAGGCTGCCTGTTGAGGTGCCGCGGGAGGCGCAGCAAAGATCCCTCAGTGCGTGATTTGGCCCCTGGTCCCGAGGAGACGGATGTGGGCCTAGAGGAGGGTGTCCCTGACACAGCCCCAAGCAGCAAGGATACACCGGTGGGCTTTGGTCAGGAGCTTGAGCCCCGGAACGTGGGGCATGGGTCCTTGCCTGGTCCAGTGCGGAGAGCACGGTACAACTGGGGCCTGGGGAGGTAGAGGTGCTGCAGGCAAGTCCCCTGTAAGGATACAGGTTGTTGTTCATCACCCGCCACTGCTGGACTCGTGCGCAGGGGGCAGAACGTTGCTCAGCGGGGACTGGCACCAGCGGGACTGGATCTAGCGCCTGTGGATCTGCGCTACTGGGGAAGGGTGAAGATCCATTTTCCGGGACACCTGGACTGCGGAGTGAGGAGCCACTGGAGGGCTGGTCTCCTGGGATCAATTGGAGCGGGCTCGATTGCTGGTTGCACACCTGGAGACTGGGCATCGTGGCAAGTCCATATATACCAGCACGCGATCCTGGGAGCTGGAGCATGGGGAAAATGAAAGGAAAGCAAGGTGGGGCGCAGCGGCCCTGGGCAGCGGTTCGTGGGCGCAGGCCGAGTCCGACCAGATGGAGGCACCCCAAGATGCAGCAGTAGTTCGACAGAATACTGGAGGCGATTGTTGACTTGCGCGCAGCCCTGCAACAAGACATCGCACAGGTGGCAACGGGACTAGGCCTGTTGTGCGCGGATCACCACTCTAAGCTGGTGGATAGGGTTAAACAGGTGGAGGTGGCGCCAGCCCAAACTGTACTGGAGACCAAGATGACAGATGCTTTGGAGCGGATACAAGCATTGGAGAAACGAACAGACGACGCGGAAAGCCGAAACCGTAGGAATAAAATTTGCGTAGTGGGCCTGCCTGAGAAAATGGAAGGGACGGACATGGTGCAATATTTGGAGAGCTGGCTGAGGACTGCGGTGGCTGCCGAGGGGCTGTTGCCATTCTAAACCTTGGAACGGTCGCACAGAGTACCTGCGAAACCACCACTACCGGGGCATCCTCCCCGTCCAGTGGTAGCAAGACTTCTGCAATATAAGGACAGGGACTTATTACTCCAAAAAGCGCAAAAAGATGACCCGTATCAGGTTGAAAATAGCAACGTCTCTATTTTTCCGGATTATACTCTGGAGATCCAGTGTCATCCTTCCTAGCAGTTAAGAGAGAGCTGAGATCGGAAGGCCTCCAATATTCCTTGTTATTCCCAGCCAGACTGAAAATAATGTTAGATGGGGGCACTCACTTCCATGATATCCCAGAGGACGCATGGTCCTAGTTGGAAGCCTATAGGGCAGGGACAAACCACATGGAGAGGCGCCACCAGGAGTCCTCGAGGGAATTTCACTGGAGCAAGTCACAGCGGATCAGGAGGCGACGACTGGCTACGCAGAAACCATATCAGTCACAGACGGAGTTGGAAAGGCAGGGGTCTTTGGAAGCGGTGACGGCGCTGTCTGGAGAGAGGGTGTTGCAGTCATAGGGGAGTGCGGACTCAGAGAGAGACAGAGCACAGTCTGACACCGAGGCCTAGGCAGCAGGAAGCCTGAGGATGCCGCAGGTCACCCCGGCCACAGCAGACGGACTATTGGATGCATGATGTTTTGCAGTTTAGCGGCCTGTCACAGGGGCTGGTATATGTGAAGGGAAGGCTGGTCCATAGGCACCATTTAAGAAGAGGGATGCTGACACGTTGCAGTTCACGGGGTCCTTTGGGAGGCCAAACCGAGTTGGGACTTCGAACAGTGTGCAGCAGATCACATGTCTAAGTGAAGGTGTACGGGTAGGCTAATGGAACTGTGGCTACTTGGGGGATTGAAGCGGAGACACATAATGTACGTAAGCGGTCGCCCATTGGCAGTGAGCCCCTCCCCCCCCATTGCCCATAAGGCACGCCCGCAAATGACTAATGGTGGGCTTAGGAGTATGTTACCTGTTAAACTGGTTTGGATGGGAACTAGCAGTGTTGTTCCAGGACCTGTTCTTGGGAGGGTGGGGGGAAGGGAGGTTTGGGGGATTGGTTCGGGCATGGGAATCACCGGTGTGTTCATATTTGTGCAAGGAGGCAAAATTTTTACTTTACTACAATGGGGACAATACCTGATTTACGTTGCATCACTTGGAAAGTAAGGGGACTACACACCATGACGAGACGACATAATGTTCATGCGTATTGTGTCAGGTGGGGGGTTCACATAGCGTTACTCCAAGAGATGCACCTCACAAGATCGGAGGGACTAGCACTGCAGCGCAGATGGAGGGGGCAGGATTTTAGTAAATCATCGTATTTAGTACTCATTATTCGCGAGGGGGGCATTGATTTGGATTAGAGCAGGGATCCCCTTTCAGGTGACTAAGCAAACCATAGACTCAGAGGGGAGGTTTGTAGCGGTTGAGTGGCGATTATATGGCAGGGAAGTAGCGTTACGTAGCATCTATGCACCGAATATAGACCAGGCACTGTTCCTGGACCGCATGTCCGGCACATTGACACACTATATCACGGGTCCAGTAGTGTTGGGAGGAGATTTTAATTCAATATCGGATTTTGGCCCCCGCGCCAGATGGGATCCCGCCATATCTCTACATCGCCCATGTAGAAACCTGGGTGCCTGTCCTCACAGCTGTTATCAATGCTGCAGTCCAGATTGGCTGCACAGATTCTTGGGCTTTATCGATTATAGTCCCGGTATTTAAAAAGGGAGATCGGTACAGCACCTATTGTTATAGGCTCATTTCTCTTCTGGACTCTGTGGTGAAGGTGGTGGGCTGCATGGTACTTGACACACTTGTATCTTGGGTTGATGAAAACAACTTTTTATCTGATATCCAATAAAGCTTTCGCCCAGGTAGTTCCACTGTGGAACAGTGTTTTAAACCTGTACATGGCTCTGAACAAATACACTGTGGCTCGTTCCAGCCCCATATACCTAGCCTTCATGGACCAGTCCTCAGCATTCCACTGTGTTAATACGTCCAAGCAGTGGCAGTTGATGTCCTCCATTGGCATTGACAGTAATATTGTTTTATTTCTGAGGGATCTTCACCGTGATTCAACCGCGGTTGTCCGCTATTCAAAGGATCTGAAAGTGTCCAGTCACCTTGACATCAAGAGAGGGGTGTGTCAGGGGTTAATTTTAGCACCTTTTCTTTTTAACCCATATATTAATTCCTTAGAGAAGACCCTTTTGGCCACAAATGCTGATTGTCCCCAGGTAGGCAAGCGTAGCCTGCCAGTCCTCCAATACGCAGACGATGCAGTCCTTGGACGAAGGCAGCTAGCTGCCTACAACTTCTGAATTCTTTTGCCCTTTTTATGAAGGACTTGAACCTTTCGTTAAATCATTCAAGTCGTTCATTATGCAGGTGGGACCTCGTAAAGTTAAGCAGTTCACTTTTAAATTCGGACTTTACTCAATACCGAAGACCAATGCTTTCTCCTATTTGGGAGTTGTGTTTGACGATTCCTTGAGTTGGTGCCCTTTGTTTACTTGGAAGAAAGGTGATCTAGTGAAAGCTTTTGCAGCTGTTTTTAACTTTGCCAGCAGAGTGGGAGGGAAGCCAATAGGGGCTCTTTTGAAGACATATGAAGACAAATATATCTCAAAGGTTAGTTATGGGAGTGAGATATGGAGCCACATTGGGGTTGGGGCAGTGCAAAGTGCTGAAAACTCTTTCCTGCGATGGGCCCTTTCTGTCCCACAAAGCACCCAGTTTTATGTTGTGCACGAAGAGTTGGGGATGCCTTTCCTCTCAGATTTACTGGTTTTCCATCCCCTGGCTTTGTGGCTTAATATTTGGGCTATTTAAGAAAATACACTTAGCAAAGACGTCCTAAGGGAATGCTTTTCACTTGACCATGTCTCAGGCATTCGGTGGCTCCAGTATATAAGAGTTGGCCTCTCCAGGGTAGGTAGGAACTATTTGCTAACCCTGAGCGCAGATGTAAGAGGGACCTTTCTCTGGTCAAAGAGTGTTTTTTAAAGAATGAGCTGCTGTGATAGAAAGGGAAATGAGCAGAGTTAGCCGAGTGCGCGTACGTACATTGTGTTAAAAATTGTACCAGCCATCGAACCTTATCTTCTAGGGCTTAAAAGCATCTATGATCTTTTTCTATTCACCCAGTTTCGGCTCAACTTCTTCCATTACCTCTTGGCACACCCTTGCGGCTCCCACAGAGGCCAGTGCTTCATGCATTGTGGCTGCATCAGTGAGTCTCCTCAGGACATGATGCACTTTATAATGTTTTGTAGTTTTTATGCTGTTCCTAGAAAGTTATGGATTATTCCCATTCTCAAAAAAGCGGATTTTAGGCGGGTAAGACCAGCTCTTATCTTCTTACAACTCCTCTCTAATGACACTGTTTTGCATACGCTTAACCTTTTACTGGTCGCTGTTAGACTCATGTCAAACTGAGATAAACTTCTGTACTGTAATTCATGAATTTGTATCTTGTGTTTTGATTAACTTAGACATGTTATATTTGTCAATCTGTAACTTGGAAGATGTTTTATCATTTTATATATGACTTTTATTGTTTTCTTTTATAATACCGAATAAGGTTTGTTGATAATAATCACTAGGGGATTCATTTACAGGGTAGCATGGTATCCCTCACAATAACTCCAAGAGTCACAGTCCACACAATGTACATGCTTTGTTCCCCCAACTTCCAACCTTACATATACCCCCAATCACCTGCCCAAACCTCTCCCTGCTGATGCCAATGTGGTCCTCCGTCAACCCGCAGACCATATTTTTGGCCCCTTTGAAACTGCCCATACAATAAAAATGCTTCAGTTGTAAATACATATCAACTACCATTTGTTGTGTTTGAAACATTTTATTGAATAATAAAACCTAATAAACATAAGCTGATTATTAAAGCAAAACAAAACATCAGTTGCTATACACATAAGAGACAAAAGTTGTACATAAAAATCAAAATACTGTAACACAGCAAAGTTATGTAGAGCACAATTCTTAATTTTGGGCAATCTTTAAAGTTCAACAATAGAAACGTTCATAAAGAACAGGAAATACTAATTATTTTCCTTAAGCAATAATGTCTGCACACTAAAATACTACGAGAAATATATTGAACAATGAACATTTCATGTGTAATTTGAATTCAATTTGAATATTTTAACCTCCTCAGCATTATTTGACTCATGATTACAACCTGAATGCTTTCTGGAAAGGAACCGCCTCATGGGGTTCAAAATCACATCTTTTCCAACAATAGGATTCAAATGATAAACTTGAATTTCAATTCAATTTATTGATTTAGGCCTTTTTGGAGATCAACAATTTTAAATATATACAAAATCCATAAATTTTTGTGAAATTGTCACCTAAACTTTAATTCAATTCACCTTCTAATCAAACACTTCCCATTCCAGCAAGCATCACAGGACCACTTGTTGTAATCTTCCTAATTACTGATAATTATACGGATGGCTGGGTGTACCCTGATGCCTCATTATGTACGAGGGCCTTTGGTGTTCGTCTGTACTAAGCGAGTGACAGAGTTAGTGGAGTGTTTATTGCTCTCTATGTCACTTTACTTCTGAGCACCTAATACAGCTTGTACAGTGGTTACTGTCATCTGGTCACCTACATTATGCTTAATATAAATAGTGCACAATTTAGGTGTTTGTGTCTTCCTACAACGTGGACCTGATACAAATAGCAGTACCTACAAGGTGGATGGTACAATTCAACAAGAGTCTAAGATACTTCAGCACAACTGACTTTGCATCAACATTACAGGGCATCAGTCTTGCTGGCAAGCCAACTTAAAACTAATCAGTATTGTATACATTATTATCAGAGACTATCCTTGCCTCTTGGATACCACTTTACAACGGAATTTTATTAATTTTCGTACGGTTGTGTGTGTATAATAAAACAACCGACCCACCATAAAAGATCTATCTATTCATCTTTTTGATTCTGGAGTAGCCTGCTACTCACCGAAAAGCGCTTCAACACTTCATCAGGGGTAGCAGGCTCTATATAAATGCAAACCCTTCCCTCTTCTATCCCTCCACTATCTTTTTGAACCCAACTAACAGACCAACATGTCCAGCTCTCAAATTAATTTTATATTTCCTTATACTAATTCATCAGTAACCATTTTTGGATCCTGGAGTAGGGTGCTACTTGCCGAAAAAGCGCCTCAATGTTCGTCAGGGGTAGCAAGCGTTATATAATTGCCAATACATTACAATTTCTGTTTACATCGGGCTGCACTAACATGAGGATAGAAGTAGAGAGGGGCTTAGAGTTGATCTGCCCAGAAAGTAGCATACAACAGAAAGTGTGTGAACAGTCTGTCTATATGTTGTGCGCCTGCCAGAGAAAAACACAGCATACAATATCTATCGAAGAGTCTATTGGCTCAGTCAAGGCTTGTATTTTTAATACAATTCATGTTCGCAAGCACAAGGATAGGAAAAAAGCTTTCTAAATATACAAGAGAAAATTGGATGATTTTTACACTCCGGGCCAAACCCATCTCCCATGTAGCAGGAAGGATACACTGTGAATGCGATATCCTTTGTGGAAATGTGCACCTCTACAGGAGTTACATCTGAATTATCAAAAACATACCTCCCCCCAAAAAGAAAATGTTACTGGGCCAACTGGAAAGTAAATGTAAAGGAATAAATAGGCACTGTATCAATACTGAAGGCATTTTGGACAAACCCTGGTTAAAAGTTTCAGAAAGCAACAATTCGAGGAACCAGGCTACCAAAGCACAGAAATGCGGCGGGAGCCTCCAGCTCTGGGTCAGATTCCTGGAATGATGCACGCGCCGCAGGGAACAGATTTAGGGGGCACACAGCTTTCTCTTAAACTATCTTGACTTATATGGTGCAAAAATCTAGGCGCTTTCATTATTTGGTATTACAACGCATAGATATAGAAAACAGATCCCACGCTCCGGACCTCAAAAGAATGGATTCTTAGGCATTCTGAATTTTTTTTGTGCAAGGAGGGATTTAAAATTAAATATGTCGCCTGCAAAAGGTCAGAGGGCATGGCGTGCTACGGAGTGTGCATGATTTGGTTCCCATAACTGCTTTCAGGAAGGAGCTCGTGAATTTGAGTCTCCACAGATCTGCCGTGGGATCTCTGACGGGTCCGTTTATCTCTCCAAGCTATCACGCAATTCATTTCTTCTTGGTTACTGCTCAGAAACCGGCAGACGAGGTCCGTTTTTCATGGGTTTGTCGTACTCCAATCTGCCATAGCTTCCAGGCACATGGTGATAAAACAAAACACCTTATTAAAAGAACAAAGATCGGTCAGCAGGTTTTACAGCTTTTTGTTAACCATTGAAAAGGTCCCAAATCAAGAGAGGGAAAGGCAGAAAAGGAGAAGGTGATAAAGAGAGACAGCAAGGATAAACAAGCACAAGCACAAACACAAGCGTGTGTTCAGAGTTTAAAGCCCTTACAAAAAGCCTCGCAGAACAGCGCATCCGGGCTGGCTCAAGCGAGACCTAAAAATGGAGTTCGAACCAATATACGTATAAAGAAGGGTTTTAATATACAAAACCATCCAGTGATCATATTAATCTTCATAGAGTGGTGAATTCACTGGTGGTACCTAAACGAATACATACATAGGAAATATAAGAATGGTTTGAAAAAATCTACTGTGCTAGCGTTACATTTCAAAGCTATTCAGTCCAGGGCATACAAATCTGTCCGAACGGGACACAACCATATACTGTATAGTCAATGTCTCTTATTCGTAGTATAGGTAAAAAATAAAATAATTTTCAGACAACAAGATTCACTACAATAACAATATACTGTAGAAACTGTCAATCCGCTGACTTCGGGAAATGTGCCTCATCTCACAGTGGCAGGCGGCTCATGGTGACTCGCCGCCCAGTAAAAGAATTATATGAAGTGGAGCATGGTAAGAAAATAAGTCTTAAATATTTGGAATGGCTTTTGGTTGAATTTTATAAAATGTGCAGCAGGTGTCCTCAACCAGTCGATCGCGGGCTACCAGTAGCTCCCAGACACCACTGGATTATGTCACAGCTTTGAGTTCATTTTTAAACATGAACAAGGTCATATTTTCCTTTAAAAGTTAAGGGAAGGCTGTGTTTATTTTATATTATTATCATCAGGCTGCAGATAGCAGAGTCTGATAATGTTAATGTTAATTTTTTCATCAAGCGCACGATTACCAAAAAGGCATCTTGGCACTAGCGTTATTTGAAACCTGACAGTACGGGATATAAAATACCTAAACATTTGCCTAGCAGTTAGATGCGAACATTAAACTATGGGCTGAAAAGAAGTCTTAAGTTTCTTCCTGAACTTCAACAGTTTAGGCTGACCTCAAATGATTGGATAGGGTTCTACCATCTAGAGGTAGAGTAGGAGAAACGTCTCCCTCCTCAATGGACACTTTTTATTCTGGGTACACATACCTAGTATTGCTGGACCATAGAGTACGAGAAGGGGCATGTCATTTGAGCATCTTGTAGGAAGCGAGGGCCAACCTGATGCAGTGCCTTGTGGGCACAGCATAAGGCTTTGAATTTAATTCCTGTCCTAATGGGCAGCCGATGGAGGTCTTAAATGGCTTCAAAGGCTGAGCAGAATTTGGGGAGGTTCTTCATCACTCTTGCTGCCACATTTTGGACTGTTTGCAACCTATTGAGCCCATATAAAGATCAATAAAATAATCCATTTTAGATACGACAAGAGCCAGGATAACACTTTTCCTAAGCTTCATGGGAAGGAAGGGCAAGATTTTCATTGAATGTTTTAACATAAGGAAACAGGAAGAGGTTACCTGATTGTAGTGGTCAATAAAAGTGAGGTTTGAGTCAAGACGACTACCCACATTTCTAGCCTTCTGTACTGGGAGTGGAAGGGGCTCGAGACTGTGTGGCCACCAAAAGGTGATCCAGAAGGAGGAATCCTTACCAAATAGCATCCAATTAGCGATGTTAGTCATACTCGTTCTAAAATCTTTTGCCACTTTTTCAGGTTCTACAGTAACCAATACCACTATTTGGGTATCACTGGCATAAAAGAATGTAGAGAACCAACAGGATCGAACTAGTTAAATAAATTGAGTTATGTATGCATTAGGCAAAGTCAGCCTTATTGAAGATCCCCGAAACCCCATAATGAAGTGAAAATGGAGCAGAGGTCAAATCTTCCAAAGATACCAATTGCTCTCTGTTTGACAAAAAGAACCTGGTCAGTTTGAGAGCAGTACCGTTAATGCCGTTAATGCTTACACTTTCTAAACGGCTTACCAAAGAGAAATGGTTAACCGTATCAAATGTGTCCGAAAGATCCAATAGGATCAAGGCTGTATTAATCTCCTCTATCCACAATGGATCTGTTCTCTTCAGTTACTGCCGCTAAGGTTGACTCTGTACAGTAGTAGGGTCTACACTCTACTGTTGAGTAGGATCCAGACAGTCAGTATTTTCAAAAAAGGTGGTGATCTCCTGATTCATGGCCTTTTCTTTAATTTCATAAGGAAGTGGAAAGACCAATTTGGATCAGTAGTTCTTTACATCTGAGGGATCGAGGGAAAGAGTCTTTAGAAGTGGCAAAATCGATGCCTTTTTCCAAGCTTCTGGAAAAAAGACGGACTTGAGCACCATTGTAATAACAAAGTGAGATGAGCAGAAATGGTAGCTGAAACTGAATGGAGGGCAAGAATCTGCAGGGCTCCAAATTTCATAGTGTTGATAAGATTAGAGACTTTGTCTTCAGAAAGTGCGGTGAATGTACTCATTACCAGGAAATGGTAAGTTAGTTTATTCACCATACGTTACTCCACTGTATCTGTTCCTAAAGATTATCTGGTGTTATCTTAAAATTCAGGAATATTTTATTTACTTTGGAAAAAAGAATTTGGTTAGTTCATCACAGCTTTTTGGCTGGGAGTTGCTAAATGTTTATAAGCAAATGATGAAAGTGATTTAACTGTGTTTGAACAATAGGCTGTAATTCTTCCTCCAAAATTGTTATTGGTGCCTACATTTTCTTTTACATTTCTTGAGATCATAGGAGTACCATGGCGTGGAAGGTTGCAGACAGATCATTAGACCTCAATCTAAAAGGCCCAACTTGACAAACTGTCTGATAACAATGCACGAGGTGATTAGCCTTGAGTAGCTCAAGATTGTCACTGATCAGAAGTAGCTCTCACTACAGAAAAGGTTGAAGATCCCTGTTGTAAACACTTAATATCCCCAAAATCAAATAATTTGAAAAATGCAAAAAAAAACCAGAAATGTGCTACAAAACAAAGAATTTCCGTTGGGCCAGTCCTATGAAAGGAGGCTCGTTTTTACACTTGCAATAATTGTCTAGGATAGATAGGACAGGCATGATGCAAATTGTGAAAGGGAGATGGGCACACGTTACTTACACCCTTTTCAAGTGGGAGTTCAAAAATATGGATCCAGCCCACAAGGTTATGAGTTTCCCAGAAGTGTACTGAACCCCAGAACGACCGGAGCCTTAAAGCAGCAAGAGTATTTTGTAGATACCAGACAGCCCAAGAGCTCTAGAACTGTGGAACTGAAAATTCTGGACCCTGCCATTATATGGTACCAAGGCTCCACACTCGTGTCACAAAATATCATCATACCATGACGAATTTGGTATCGACAGACCGGTAATGATCAGGGCATTACACTTGTGCATTTGCGTCGAGATTAAGTGACGAGATCACCCTTAAATCGTAGTTCTCGTCTTGAACCCTTGGGTCCCATCTTGAAAGCGGCATCCATTTTGTGATTGCCCTTACATAGTCAATTGACCAAGGCCTAACTCAGTCTGAAAGGACACGTACACCTTTTCTGACTCCTTTGTGACCTGGGCGAGCTGCCTCCCCTGCCTCCAGCCAAACCTGTTCGGGCAGTTCTCATCCCAAATGGCCGAGCAAGATTAGCATCAAGGCGCAACATGTCATAAACCATTCAGCACATTCAAACCATGCTTTTATCATACACACACCTGTCCCTGTTTCTTCTTTATGGCTAGTTTTACGAGAAGGAGGTGCCCGATTTTATTGGGGTTTCATCGATATCTGATGGGAGTTCTGGGCCTTGCTGGGTAATCTATCACAAACTGGACAACCGAAAATATAGACTTGCCGTAGTGACTTTGCCTTTTCTTTGTTGTAAAAATATGTATATGACCAAACTGTAAAACTAGGAATTCTTGCCTGAAGTGTAATATTGTGTATAAAAGGAGAAGGCTGGCTCTGTAAAAACGAGCAGTCTCCTGAGAACCTACAGCCCGTGTTGTTGTACTTCTAGGACCCTTGTTACTTGGTTGCAGCCAATAAAACTCGATCTTTGACATCACCTAGAAGACTCTGTGTTTCTGTGGTCCAGAACAGGAAGAACTCAAGAGGTCTCTGGGTGTTCCCCCTGGCACCACCGGGTTCCTAAAAACCCGGTACCTCAGTGGGCGCCCAACTCGGGGCGGTATCAAGCGGTGTCGGTCCAAGCCAGATGTTCGTGAGGAGCTTCGTGTGAAAATTCCAGAGGACGGCCAGCCACTTCAGCGACCCCTGTATGTCGACGTGGTTCCGAAGGTCTTTGCTGCGAGGTTCCCCGCGTCCCGATGGCTACAAAGGACTGCTGCCCTGACTATCGCCCTGTTTTGGACCCATTGATGATTGGTAGAGCGAAACAATAGACGAGTCTTCTAGTGACGTCATCGATCATCAATACTTCAGTTAAGTATAAGTGGAGCGTCTCCCAGTCCTTAGTTTGATCCTTAGTTTTTGGTACTTGCAAGCCCCAAAGCCAAGGGACTCGTGTATTCACGAGAATATCGTAATCGATAATCCTTTGAAATTTGAAGCTAGACTAGAGAGCGAAGATGCCTGGTTTTAGCAGACTTGGAAACGTGTTTTGTCTTGGTTGTAGTAGGGACTCCCGGTTGGAGGACTCGTGTCCGGTTCCCCCGATTGGAACTCCAACATATGAGCTCTATGTGAAGCATGGCGTAGGCCCTATCACGTATAATGAAGTATGGATAAAATACACCAGAAAAGACGGTGTTTTAAAATGGCCCCAATATGGTAGCTTTGATACAGAAATTTTAGATAACCTAGAGGTGAAACTGTTCAAGAAGAAAGCCCGGCCGGCGATGTTTGACTCCTTTCGCCTATGGCGCAAAGAAGCCAAACAGAAAGAAATGAAATTAGCAAAGAAAAATAAAAGAGGTATGTCAATGGTACAAGCTGCCGTTGCATTCAGGGATAACGAGGAAGAGCAAGAGAATGAACAAATGCTTAGAAGTAGGAAGCTAGCAGTAGATAAATGCTACCCAGTTCTGCCACGTAAAGGACAAGGATCAACGGAGAAACTTGATAGTGATCCCCTAATGTCCCACTTACTGAGTTCACCACCCCCCTATGCACAAAATGCTACTGCACCCCCACAACGCTTTGTTATACCACGCCCCGCTGCACGAACTCCAGTTCCTCCACAAGCACCAGCTCCTCTTCAGCTGGTTTGTACTCCTCCGGCGCAGCCCTCTCAAGAGCCGCCGCCTTTGCTATCTACTCCTAATACTTTTTCTGCATATTCTCCTACTGCTCCGATAGCTTATCCTAATACTGCTTCTGCTACTGCCTCGACATCTGCTTTACATCAGCCTGTCGTTTCTGACGTTCCTGCCGTTCTGCCAGCTTCTCCTTCTGCTCGACAGAGAGTAGCAAACACTGTCACTGGTCTTTTCTCACCTTTCTTTGGGTCACCTAATATGACCCCTAAAACAGAACGTAGACAGTTGCGGAGTCGACTGCCTGACTATCAGGAAAGAGAAGTACTCAATGAGTTAGCACGTAAATGGGTTACCGACACTGTAAAATATGACGTTCAGTCCGTTATGGAAGTTTTTAGTCAGTGGGAAGCATCTACACAAAGATATATATTTGAACAGATGTGTGAATACCTCTGCGAAGATTTGAGGGGAAATGATCCAGAGTACAATTTGCAAAAATTATTCCGTATACGATTCAAGTTCGGAGAAGGCATGATTATGGGTACCGATGTTGAACAAGCAATTGAGATATTACTGTCTTATAGAAGTAAGGGAGGCAATTCCCGACTACTGTCTGAGCATGAAATGCCAGGTCGGAAAAAGGCGCAACAATATCCCATGAGAGAGGTTCCCCCAGTTTGGGGGAAGGTGATGCCAATGCAAATCCAATAATCCCGCCACATTTCCAGCGTGTATGGGTACATGTCCCTTGGAAAAGATCTGAGGTTTTGGCTCTAAAACAGACATTGCCTGATCCCCGCAAAAATCCAGCAGGGTATTATAAGGAGTTATCACAGACTGCCAGCTCCTGTATCATGAATTTAGCCGATATAGACATGTTGTTTGGAAATGTTGTTCCACAGCCCTTATGGGGAAAAATTCGTCATGCAGATCATGACCAAGAGTTAGGTGATACATGGGCTAATATCACTACTGCTGATGCTAGAAAAGTTGGTGGCTCGAAGCTCGAGCCTTTGGTAGCAGAACTTCCTGGTAGAATTGTTACATATATGAAGACTTTAATGCCCGAACTGCGTGTGAATTGGGACAAGTTGTCTGCGTGCAAGCAGAAGAAAGATGAGAATGTATCCGACTTTTTCACAAGGTTTGAAGAGACTTTTGCCGATCATAGTGGTCAGGATATGGCTACTGAGGGTGGCCAGAGATTGTTTGTAGACAAATTTGTACATAATTTACTTCCTGAATTATGCAACAAGTTGAAGGATTCAGAGAGTGCTTGGGCTGTTTCCACGTTAGCGCAGATTTTAGCCACAGCCCAGTTCAATGAGAATAGACGCAAAGACGAGCTAGAGAAGGCAGATAAAAAGACTAAAGAATTAAAAACTAAAGTCCTTCTCCAGTAAGCTTATCCACCTCGTACTGCTAGTCAGCCCGATTATCAGCAACATCAGCAGTATTCGAGAAACTCGCAAAGAAATGAGTTTTCTCAACAGCGTTTACCGTATGGGCCGAATCAGTGTGCGTATTGCAAGGAAGAGGGACACTTCAAAAGTAATTGTCCGGTTTTGTTGCGACGTTTGAATGGTGTTTCTGGTGCAAGAGGTGGAGGTGTTCAACAGGCTCCTAGAGGTAGGGGTCGGGGAAATATCCCCCAGAACGCTCGTCCTTTTCCGCCTCAGAATTCTATGAACAGCTTTGACCAACAGGATAATGCGTCTTCTAGGACAGCTCAGTACTATGCTGATAACTACTATGCGGAAAACGAAAATGAGGGTAATGATTGCTAGGACAGCCATGGACAAAGAGAGGGAGTTGTTTCAGTTCCAGTAGACCAGAATGGACGTTATGTTGAGGTGATTACATCAGGTGTGTCAGAACAATTTCTGTTGGATACTGGTGCTACAAAGAGTTCTATTATGCACTCAAAGCTCCCTGGCGCACCTTTGTCTGGCGAAATGAATGTTTCAGTAGGTTTTTCTGGCGCCCCGGTTAGGAACCCGATCTCTAGCCCTATGTCCCTTTCTGTTGGGCCATGTGAATTAGAGGCACCCCTCATTCTTACAACAGGTTGTGGTGAGAACTTGTTGGGATTAGACCTGTTAAAAAGACTATATGCGACTTTGTACTGCTCTCCTTCGGGAGTAGAACTTACATTAGGTAAGAAAGTGGTTTCTCCAATGTATTTGTCGAGGGAAAAGATTCCAGCAGAATTTTCCTCTCTTCCAGACATACTTTGGGCTACTGGATCAAATGATGTGGGTCTCTTGGAAATAGCACCATATGCTATAACGTTGAAAGTCAATGTTAGGTTGCCACGAATTCCCCAATACAAAATTTCCAGTGAAGGTGAAAGAGCGTTGTTAGCAATCATTTATGATTTGATTGAAAAAGATGTGATCGAAGAGACAAGAGGCAACATTTGCAATAGTCCTGTTCTGCCTGTCTTAAAACAAACTGACCCCTCTCAGCCACCTGTGTACAGATTTGTGATTGATCTTAGAGAAGTGAACAAGATTGTTGTGCCACAGTTTCCAGTTGTCCCTGATATCACTGCCTTATTGACAATGGTTCCAGCGTCAGCCACTTGGTTCTCGGTGATTGACTTGAAGAATGCTTTCTTCAGCATTCCGATTGCTGAAGAGAGTAGGGACATCTTTGGCTTCAGTTTAGGAGGACGAAGTTTCCGCTTTAAACGCGCTCCTCAGGGCTACTGTGAAAGTGCATCAATATTCAGTCAGGCTCTGAAATCGCAGCTTGACACGATTGTTTTACCTGATGGTGCGACCCTTATTCAGTATGTCGATGATTTGTTGGTAGCTGCAGATACTGAGGAAATTTGCAAGAAAGCCACTTTGTCACTATTGCTTCATTTATGTGATATGAAGCACAAAGTTTCCCTTTCGAAATTACAATATTGCCGACAAGAAGTGACCTACTTAGGTCACATCTTATCGAAGGAGGGAAGGAAACTGAACCCAGACAGAATACAGGCAATTGCAAAATTGAATGTCCCAAAATCACAAAGAGAAGTGCGTGCTTTCTTGGGTATCACATCGTACTGTAGACAGTGGATTCCAAATTTCTCTTTACTGGCCAAACCATTGGTGGCATTGACATGTAAAGATATACCCCATACCTGTGCCTTGGTCTGAAGAATGTCAGAAAAGTTTTCACGAATTACGTGATGCATTGTGTTCGGCTCCTGTGTTGGGTACCCCCGACTACAGTAAGCCTTTTTCATTATATGTCCACGAGAAAGAAGGCTGTGCATTGTCAGTCCTGACACAGTCTTTTGGGGACAAACAGCGTCCATGCGCATACTTCTCAGCAACTCTAGACCCGGTAGCTAAAGCATTACCAAGTTGTCTGAGGGCCACTGCGGCAGCAGCTGTCTGTATTCGACAGTCTGCTGGGATAGTAATGAATAATACACTGGTCGTTATGGTCCCACATGCAGTAGACATTTTGCTAAACAGAACAAGGACACAGCATTTAACTAGTGCTCGATTGTCAAGTTATGAGGTGACACTGTTAGCAAGTCATGTTCACATAAAGAGGTGTGACACGCTCAACCCAGCCACGTTATTGCCCATTCCAGTAGAGATAGATGAGGTCGAACAACACGACTGCTGTTTTAGGACAGAAGAAGAGACAAAAGGGAGAGTAGACTTACAGGATACTCCTCTTCCTGAATGTAATGATACCTTATGGGTTGATGGTTCGTGTTTCAAATTACCAAATGGTGATACGACTGCAGCATATGCTGTAACGACGTTGCATACAATTGTAGAAACTGCACGTATCCCACACAATTCTGCACAGGCAGCAGAGTTGATTGCACTTACAAGAGCGTGTGTGTTGGCAAAAGGAAAACGAGTGAATGTGTACACGGACAGCCAATACGCCTTTGGCGTGGCTCATAGTTTTGGACGATTGTGGCGTGAACGTGGATTTTTGACATCGCATGGCACAAAAATCCAACACGGTCAGTTAGTAAATGAGCTTCTTGAGTCACTGACCCTGCCATTACAAGTTGCGATTGTGAAATGTAGTGCACACAGAAAGGTGACGGACGATGTTGGTCGTGGGAATGCATTTGCTGATGAAGTTGCAAAAGAAACCGCAAAGAATGTGATGAGCCGAATGTATGTTGCAGGTCCTGCAAGATGGGTTGGTGATGTTGGAATGTGTGAGGACACCATAGAGAGTGTGAAGTCAATACAGTCTGAGGCTACAGAGAAAGAGTTGAACACGTGGAGAGAAAGTACGGGTAAAATGGATGCGAATGGTTGTTGGGTGGAGTTGTCAGAGCATCAGAGATGGCTGCTACCCGATGCGTACGTGCTTGCAGTGGTGACAATGGCTCACGGAATGGCTCATATTAGTGTGAAAGGAATCTGTAAGTTGTTGGCCCCAGTATGGCAGAATAGTGGACTTCCTAAGTGTGCAGAAAATGTGGTCAAAAACTGTATGGTGTGTTTGAAGCACAATCCTGGTAGGGGAACCCCAACTCCAGCTGGTCATTTTGCGCCTCCTACGTATCCGTTCGAGGTTTTGCAGCTAGATTTCATCCACATGGAAAGGTGCAACAATTTAAAATACGTACTCGTTGTTGTTTGTGCCTTTTCCAGGTGGGTGGAAGCATATCCCCTTAAGGACAATACTGCCTTGTCCACAGCGAAAGCCCTTGTCAAAGAATTCTTCCCGAGATTTGGAATGCCGAGAATGGTCTGGAGTGATAATGGGAGTGAATTCGTGGGACGAGTGATGAAGAGAGTGTGTGAAGGGCTAGGCATCCACCAGAAGTTCCACGCTGCAAATCACCCCCAATCAGCTGGATTAGTAGAATGCTACAATGGCACCCTGAAGCTAAAACTCGCCAAAATCCAAGCGAGTACTGGCCTTACATGGCCTGACGCTCTACCCTTAGCACTCCTATCCACCAGAACGACTGTGCACTCTAGAGTGAAACTTAGACCCTATGAAATAGTATTCGGCCGACTGGCCAACATATGGGGAGTGCCTAGACCCAAGAAGTTTAGTGAGGTAGAACATCCTGTGCTACTTGACTATTTGCATGAATTGACAACTAAATTACGCATTTTGCACCAACAGGTTCACAGTTCCTTACCACCAGCTTCTGATGATCCAGGCCACGCAATTGAACCTGGCACCTGGGTCTTGGTGCGTAACTTCGGACGGACAAAAAACGAACAGCCTCGCTGGACCGGACCCTTTCAAGTGCTACTGGCAACACGCTCTGCAGTACGTGTCCACGGCAAGAAGAACTGGGTGCACGGCACCCATTGTAAGAGGGTCCCGTTACCCCTTCCTTATGACCAGTGGGTCCGGGAGGGAATTGCTGACTCTGAGGTTGAGACTGTGCCTCGATTCTTACCCTTCAGTGATGCACGTTTGAAGGGAACTACCTCTGAAAAAGAAAGCGAAAACATTTTGCAAGGATCTGTGCCACCGTCAATACAATTGGACACTACTGAACCTGAACTACTGTTTCTGGACAACACAGCAGCTGGTCGAAATCGCTATAACTTGAGGTCAAGACCTGTGACTATGGACAAATAAATAAAATTATTTTTTTTCTTTTGTGTGCAGCTCTTGTCTGGGAAACTTGCTTATTTTTGTTTTTTCGAACCGCCATCCGGTTCTGCTGCTAGGGTCGCGGCTGCCACAAGTCTTCGGAGTGCAGCTGGAGACGATTAGGTCGACAGTTCTGGTTGGTCTAAGGAAGTTGCCCTAAACTGACAGAAGCACTCCGGAGCAGAATCAACCTCCCGCCGCGGGCAGCAACATAGAGTGGATGGAGTTTTCTGAGATGGAGAGGCCTGCCACACCCACAAACTTTAAAGCAAGAATATACACTGTAATGGCAAAAACGAAAATTTTTATAATATGTATTTTCATGTTGTGTAGTACAATAATGTTTTTGGCGGGCTATGCTTTGTTCACCTTTCAAGTTCCATTTGTACGCAACACTCAGCCCACACCTCCTCCTACTGTTTCCCCGCATTCTTTTCACCCTCTACCTGAACACGAGTCTGCCAGAAGACTAGAATTCGTAAACAACTCATTCGTCCAGCTCCTACACCAGCACCAGACTGTAATGAACACAACGAATTGTTGGGTTTGTGGACTCATGCCACACACCACAGATAAGGGTATCCCGTATTTTGTTCCGCCCTTTAGCTACCATGGTTCTCTGTGGGCATTTCAAACAATGTTCCTGTTTGCCCTCGAACCATATCTCCCAGGGAGAAACTCAAGCAACAAGGCACTAGTGGCAGGGATTAAAAACATGAGTAAAGATATTGACACGTATAGAACCATTCCCAAAGATGAATTGACGCCTTACAGTAGATGGAATATCACCAAATATGAAGTTTGATTGAGCGAGAACCAGCGAGCAAAGACATCCTCCCCAATCTGGATAGTACCCCACCAAGGTCACCTATGTCTGCAGGGAAATGGCAAAAACCCCAGAGCTCAGCTAGGGAAGAGTGTCTGTACCGAGACTTATGTCTTCTCATCTCAGACATCTCCTTCACTCTTAGCAGCTAAGGGTACATACTTTGTCTGCAATGATAGAGCCTATACATGGTTGCCCCCGGACTTTTCGGGCACATGTTTTGTCTCGTTTCTGCTGCCTCCCACCTACACGGCCGAGGCAGATTACCACCGGACAAGGACAGTTAGGGGTGTTGTGAGTAAAGACGACACTGCGGAACAGGAGTTTGGCGATTTCGCAAAAGGTTTTCTGCCGTTTTGGGGGGCCTATGGTGAACAGCAGGAACATACGCCAATTGACTAGAGTAGTTGAATCAGCCGTGATCGAAACTGCCGGTGCCCTTAGTAACTTAACTGCAGAGCTCCAGTCGGACCGCCTTATGACTCTTCAGAACAGGGTTGCCCTAGATGTCATACTTGCAGACCGTGGTGGGGTATGTAAAGTGATCCAATCCAGTTGCTGCATTTTCATCCCAAATAATGCTCCAACAGTTTACCAGGCCATCTCCAAACTGCATAAGATCTCTGAGTCCATTCATGTGGATAAAGGAGACTGGTCCTTTCTGGGGTGGATCTGGGAACTGATATCTGCCTGGGGATGGAAAATTCTAATAGTCATTGGAGTGGTCTTAGCCATTCTGTTCATGTTCTGCCTATGTGTACAGTGCGCTCCTGCAATATGTGGCCTCTGCGCTGCATCATGTGTAAGGAAGCCTGTGTCAAGGGACGAACTAAACAACAGGATGATGTTACAGCAGCATCTCAATGACTTCATGAATACCGATTTAGACTCAGATTAGCGTGAGTTATTGCCTATATAAGGGCAAAAGGAGGCTCTGTGGAACTGAAAATTCTGGACCCTGCCATTATATGGTACCAAGGCTCCACACTCGTGTCACAAAATATCCTCATACCATGACGAATTTGGTATCGACAGACCGGTAATGATCAGGGCATTACACTTGTGCATTTGCGTCGAGATTTAGTGACGAGATCACCCTTAAATCGTAGTTCTCGTCTTGAACCCTTGGGTCCCATCTTGAAAGCGGCATCTATTTTGTGATTGCCCTTACATAGTCAATTGACCAAGGCCTAACTCAGTCTGAAAGGACACTTACACCTTTTCTGACTCCTCTGTGACCTGGGCGAGCTGCCTCCCCTGCCTCCAGCCAAACCTGTTCGGGCAGTTCTCATCCCAAATGGCCGAGCAAGATTAGCATCAAGGCGCAACATGTCATAAACCATTCAGCACATTCAAACCATGCTTTTATCATACACACACCTGTCCCTGTTTCTTCTTTATGGCTAGTTTTACGAGAAGGAGGTGCCCGATTTTATTGGGGTTTCATCGATATCTGATGGGAGTTCTGGGCCTTGCTGGGTAATCTATCACAAACTGGACAACCGAAAATATAGACTTGCCGTAGTGACTTTGCCTTTTCTTTGTTGTAAAAATATGTATATGACCAAACCGTAAAACTAGGAATTCTTGCCTGAAGTGTAATATTGTGTATAAAAGGAGAAGGCTGGCTCTGTAAAAATGAGCAGTCTCCTGAGAACCTACAGCCCGTGTTGTTGTACTTCTAGGACCCTTGTTACTTGGTTGCAGCCAATAAAACTCGATCTTTGACATCACCTAGAAGACTCTGTGTTTCTGTGGTCCAGAACAGGAAGAACTCAAGAGGTCTCTGGGTGTTCCCCCTGGCACCACCGGGTTCCTAAAAACCCGGTACCTCAGAACCAGCAGAATCTACTCTCCAAGACTCTACACAAGAACAACAAGCATTGAAAATGAAATAGGTCTCGGATTTATTTGAGTTAGAGCAAATGGCATTGTAAATGGCAATGTCTTTTAGCCATGTGTTATGGAGTGTATGCATGTGGTGTGTAGTGGAATTATGTGGGTTGGATTGGAATTGTTAGTTGTGGAATTGTGTGGCGTGAAATTGGTTCATTGCTTACAAACCATTTCAGTATGGCATCTGTGTCCACAATTTTGATGAAGTGCAATTTGTATAAGCAGGTTAGTCAAAAAGTCCACCCAGGTGTGGATATCCGATTATCAAGTAGTTACATTCCTAAAGGCAGGGGAGAGTTCCCCCAGTGCAATGCAATAGGTCTCGCATTAAGTTTGAGCTATTGGCATTGCAAAATATTGCAACACCAATTGCAACAAAAGTCTATAAATTGTAGGCCAAAAAAATTTGTATTTATTTTTGTAGCAATGGTGGCATGCTGCGCTTTAGATGAATATGTTTAAAAGTAAAGTGTGCCATACTGCGATTGCTACAATAGTTAATTGTGGATGTGTTAACAAATGATGTGTGCACGGATGGCTGGTGGTGGGTGTGCCTGTAGAAATTGTGCACTGATGGCTGGTGGTGTGTGTGCCTGGTGGAAGTGTGCACTGCCGGCTGGTGCTGTGTGTGCCTGGTGGAAGCGTGCACTGACGGCTGGTGGCGTGTGTGCCTGGTGAAAGCAAGCATTGACGGCTGGTGGTGTGTGTGCCAGGTGAAAGCGTGCATGGACGGCTGGTGGTGTGTGCCTGGTGGAACTGTGCACTGACGTGTGGTGGTGTTTGTGCCCGGTGAAAGCGTGCACTGACGGCTGGTGGTATTTGTGCCTGGTGAAAGCAAGCATTGACGGCTGGTGGTGTGTGTGCCAGGTGAAAGCGTGCATGGACGGCTGGTGGTGTGTGCCTGGTGGAACTGTGCACTGACGTGTGGTGGTGTTTGTGCCCGGTGAAAATGTGCACCGCCTAGAGCACCACTCAACCCCCAAAGCTTACATCACCACTCAACCCCGACCGCGTTCAGCACCGCTCAACTTCCAACACCTACAGCACCGCTCAACCCCACCGCATACAGCACCAATCAACACGCAACGCCTACATCACCACTCAACCCGCAACGCCTACAGCGCCACTCAATCCCCACTGCGTACAGCACCACTCAACAAACAACGCCTACATCACCACTTAACCTGCCACGCCTACATCACCACTCAATCCCCACCGCGTATAGCACCACTCAATCCCCACCGCGTACAGCACCACTCAATCCCCACCGCGTATAGCACCACTCAACCCGCAAAGCCTACAGCACCACTCAATCCCCACCACGTACAGCACCACTCAACCCGCAACGCCTACATCACCACTCAACCCGCAATGCCTACAGCACTACTCAATCCCTACCGCGTACAGCACCACTGACACTTTGGAGGACACCTGTTCTTTCCTGCCCGAGGGTCTGGACAAAACCAATAAATCACTAGACAGCGTCTCTGGGCTGTTATCTTACACTGTGTACACAAAAATGAAAGCGGAATATTGGTTTCTCCCATGCTCTCCAGACCGCCATCTTTAGTTGGGTTACGTTTCAAATTCTGTTATGCTAAGATCAGAAACATGTTGAGCAAAACAATGAAGAGCAAAAAGATGGCACTGCGAAAGTCACATAATAAGGCACAGGGAGGCTATTCCTAGCTATGATTTGACTGCATTGCCCTCTCTGACTCCAACAGCTTAAACAAGATTGCATCACTTGGCTAGCATCAGTCATTGAAGCTCTGCCATGTATAATGTTAGGTTACAGTGATTCATACAGCACACATTCTGGTATTTTCAATTAAGGGAAACAACGGCTAATCTGTATCGAGAAGTGAACTGCTGTGATCCACAGACAATTAAAACCCAATAGCAAAGAATAACTAAACAGAGAATATATTTTTACGTGTTATATATATATATATATATATATATATATATATATATATATATATATATATATATATAAATATATATATTACCTACTGGCGGTCGCCAGTAGGTAGTTATAGTTAGGATCTACTTTCCATAGGAATTCTGCAACATTCTATTGGGAATAACTTTGGCGCCGGTGGACGAATCTTCGCGAATTTCTCAAAGTATGTGGCCCGCTCCGCTCCTTCCCTGAAAAAGGGGGGTCCCAAAACGTGTTTTCTCCATGTTAATTTCCATAGGGTGGTCGAACTCACTTTTAGCCCGAACGGCTGAATGGATTTCCACCAAACTTGGCAAAATTGTAGGGACTGGTAGCCCGATGTGCCTTTGCTATGTCTCAAGATATATGCTCCAGTGGTTTTTATGAAAATTAACTTTGAAAAAATATATAATGGGCTACATTGGGCTATATATATGTTAGAGCCCAAATGTAGCCCAATGTAGCCCAAAGATGGCCACCAGAGACAAAAAAAAACAAATGTAGCCCAAATATCAGCCATATGTAGCCCAACTATAGACCAATTACAGAATGTCCCAGAGTGTTCTAAAGAACAACTAGAGCGCTAACAGTCTTACTTATAAAGTGAGGCTTATAGTTAGGAATTAGCATTTAAAAAACCTTTGAAATTCACTGAAAAAACCATAGATTTCACACCAGTTATAGTTAGGAATTAGCATTTAAAAAACCTAAGAAATTCACTGAAAAAACCATAGGTTTCACACCAGTTATAGTTAGGAATTAGCATTTAAAAAACCTATTAAATTCACTGAAAAAACCATAGGTTTCACACCAGTTATAGTTACCTGGAAATTTTACTGACATAAAACCATTGAAATTCCCACGTTATAGTTAGTTGGACTCACTATAACTTGCGCGCCTGCAATGCACTGCTGATGACGTCACATATTACATCACTCATGACATGGTCAGTGACATCACTCATGACATCACTGATGACACCATCCAGTGAATGTGTGTCTTTCTGATAAATAAATATGTTTTATATATGTATTTGTAAAGGACGATGGAAGAATAAATGGTTAAATAAGTGTGTAAAAGGATGTTTTTTTTTATATATATATATATGTATATTGAAAAATTGGCGTCTGCTGTGAAGAGTTCTGAAAATAACATGTCACACAAATAGATATATTTTATGAAACACAGATGCCACATTCACAACCACGTGGTGCTCTGATTCCAAAGTCGAAGATAAAAAATAATTAACTACTAAAACGCTTTGTGAATCAACAAACCTGAAGAGTGTTATTTTCAGCTTCGTTATAACATAAAGAGTTTTTAAAGGGTACTGAATTAAAGAAGGCAGGGCACAAGGATATGGGTTCCTTTCTCAACATAGCAAATTGTTGTGTGCCACAAACCCATACAATACCGGGGGGAGGAATTTCCGAAGTACACGCTTAGTAACATTTTCACAGAATGTTTAAAAAAATGACAGGCCAATAGGCAAGTTTCATGTTCTATGACAGTCCACACCACACTGGATGATGAAAAGATATTTTGAATCGGCACGGGTTTGTTTACAAAAATGTAAATAAACTGATGCCCTGGTCTGGTTTCAGGGACCGAGGAATGCTGACAGACCCCTAAAGGTGAGCAATAGATCAGCAAATCAAGGTGGGACCAACGAAACCTGCACCTGCTACACCGAAGACAAGATTCCCATCACTCCTCCCCCCAACCCACCCAGCGCAGTTGGATCCGGACTATTTTGTTACAGCCAGAGTTGACAAGTCTCTCATTATTAGCATATATATGCCTTGGTAGAATAAACTAATGTATACACTACTAAATACAATAATACATCTGTAACCATAAAAAGGATATTTAAAATCAAATAGCAGCCCTTCCGTTCAACAGGTTCCATAATTCAGAATACAGGTTCAGCCACCTACAAAAGCTTTCAAATACAAAAGGCAACACTTCCGCTGATTACATGACAATATACGGGACAATGGGCGTATGCCTGGGGCAGGGAAGAGTCAGCATAATGTGGGTTACTGTCCCCCGCCCTCCGAACTCACAATCACAGAAATCAGTCCTACGGCGGCAGCTAGCAGCAAACTTGGCCAGGAGCACTCTGGTAGGGAGTATGCCCAAGCAAAAAAGCAGCCAGCAGTCGGAACCGAAAAGAGCCCGGACCCTAGCAAACCAGGAACAGGTACAGTAGTTTTATCTCTGCAGTGGGAGGGGCTATCTTCCAAAATCCACGGGTTCAAATCTAGTCGGGTGGTGCGGACCCTGCAGTGTTTTTGCTATTTCGGTTTCATCCCAGAGTATATATTCCAATTGCACATCAGGCGCGTGACATCCTCTGCAGTGACACTGTACTAGCATGATGTAAAATCTAAAACGCATTTTTAAGTCCTATAACGCACAAGAGAATCTCTCACTTTCAGCGACGGACAGAAGCTGCCACCCAGCATGGCCAGAGTGGAGAAGCTCACACGAGTCAGCCCAAGCCGGGCCTCCGACTCCCTCCAGCGCAGCAGCTCTCTGAACCCATAATAAACACAGACAGGCAGTAAAAGCCACCATCTTGGCTGCCAGCAGCTGCCATCAATACAGAACTGTTTATTTAACCCGGCTGGGACCCCCGAGAGCTCTGACAGCCCGCTTTAGATCAGAGCCACTGCACTCCCTGCACTGCAGCGCAGAACCAGGTCACTGGATGTCCGTGCTTCTGCACCGACCCTCCACACACTGTCCACATCACAGACATCTTAAACAAGCAGCAGTGAAAGCGATCGCTTTCCAGATCGCTATTGTAAAAAAAAAAAGCGAAGCATATGTCTTCAATTATCTCGGCTGTGTTTGGCAGTGATAATTGAAGATATATGGCCTTTGGTGCGCGTAACAGACACCAATAGGCCATGGGCGGAGCTACGTGACCGCCCATGGCCTATTGCGTGTTCTGTTTTAAAAATACACGCACACAAAGGCCAATGAAAATGAACCTAGGAAATAACACACAGGAGCTAATTTGAATTTCCAGGTCCATTTTCAAAACCCCCGAGAAAAGGACTCTGGCTGCGTGACACTGCTGTGCAGTGTACGCTAGGCCAAAACCTAAAAAGGACTTAGACTAGCCTAGCCCTTTTCCATGTCACCCTACCCCACCCCACAGCGCTGCCACCAACCCCACCACAATAGCCTTGAAAACCACAGCCCCTTTCCCCAAAACACTGCCATCATCTGTTCCCACAAACCACTGGCCCTTTCTGCTTGCCCTAAAGCTACTCCCCCAACACTGCAACCTACCCTCAAAACACTACATGGCTACACTGAGATCTCCTTTAGTGAGATCTCCTTCCTGAGTAAAACGTTTCTGGCTTTCCCCTACTGTATAAGGCTTTAGTCCAGTGTAAATTCTCTCATGTGAAGTAACATAGTATTCGAGACTAAACCTTATCTGACATTCAGAACACACATAAGGCTTTTTCCCCCCGTGTGAGTTCGCTCATGTTATGTGAGAAGTAATTTGTAACCAAAACTTTGCTTGCATTTCGAGCACTCATAAGGTTTTTCCCCAGAGTGGGATCTCTCATGAAGCATAACACTGTCTTTCAGATTCAAGCTTTTATGGCATAAGGATTTTCTCCAGTGTGGAGTTTCTCATGGTGAGATATCGTTTTTCTCTGCAGCTGTTCTGGCATTCAGAACACTCATGAGATTTTTGTTCAGTATGGAGCCGCTTATGGTTAGTGAGGCTGTGCCAATTAAATAGGAATTTCTGGCATTCACAACAGAAATTGAACATGAACAAAAATTAAACAAGGCAATAAAATCATTACAAATGGTGAAGCGTCCTGTGAGGAAGGAAATGCGTATCAGTTTGATACAATCGACAATACGGGATGGGGGGAGAGCAAGGGGAATTGCAAGCCAGGAAACATTATAGCTGAAACATTAGTAGGAATGTCGGTTCAGGGGGAAGGTGGAGTATCCGAGACGTCTGTGAAGGGAGGTGTACATATTTCACCACGATACGAGTTCCACTGGCCCCAGACTTTCCCCCATTTTTTGGGTCTGCCGCACGCCACATATACTGTCTTCTCTCTAAACATGCACCAGTCCATATTCACCTTCCATGCCAAGATCGTGGGCGGTCTCTGAGATCCCCACAACTGTGCAATATCTCTCTTGGCAATCATATTCCCGAGGGTCACCCAATGAGTCTGCGCCACATCATAATCAGTCGGCTCCCAAACATTCAACAAACAACGCCTAGCTTCAGGCAACAATGCAACACCCGTGACCTACTTCATCACAGCATGCACTCGAATCCAGAACCGAACAACTGCCGGGCACTCCCAGAGTACATGGAGGAAAGTGCCCGTTAGGCGCATCCAAGCTTACACAACCCATCCAAAGAGTATCCCATACGAATCAGGCGAGGACCAGTCACATAAATCCGGTGGAGGACTTTAAGCTGTACGAACCGGAGACAGCACTGAATAATTTTGATGGTGTATTTTCTTATGGCGCTTGTAACCATCTCTACCTCTGAAACTTTTCTGGCATTCAGAGCACTGATAAGGTTTTTCCCCAGTGTGGGTTCTTATATGCTGAGTGAGTCTATTTCTTTTACTGTAACATTTGTGGCATTCAGAACACTGATAAGGTTTTTCCCCAGTGTGGGTTCTTATATGATGAATGAGACGGCTTTTGTCACTGAAACATTTCTGGCATTCAGAGCACTGATAAGGTTTTTCCCCAGTGTGGGTTCTTATATGATGAATGAGACTGTATTTTAGACTGAAACATTTGTGGCATTCAGAGCACTGATAAGGTTTTTCCCCAGTGTGGGTTCTTATATGATGAATGAGACTGTTTTTTTGACTGAAACATTTGTCGCATTCAGAGCACTGATAACGTTTTACCCTAGTGTGGAATCTGACATGTGCAGTTAGAAGTGATTTAAGTTTGAACTCTTTTGGGCATTCAGAGCACTGATAAGGTTTTTCCCCAGTGTGGGTTCTTATATGCTGAATGAGACTTCTTTTGTCTCGGAAACATTTCTGGCATTCAGAGCACTGATAACGGTTTTCCCCAGTGTGGATCTTCATATGATGTGTGAGACTCCTTTTTTCACTGAAACATTTGTGGCATTCAGTGCACTGATAACGGTTTTCCCCAGTGTGGATCTTAATATGATGTGTGAGACTCCTTTTTTCACTGAAACATTTGTGGCATTCAGTGCACTGATAACGGTTTTCCCCAGTGTGGATCTTTATATGATGTGTGAGAATCCTTTTTGTACTGAAACATTTGTGGCATTCAGAGCACTGATAAGGTTTTTCCCCAGTGTGGAATCTCAAATGTTCAGTTAGAAGTGATTTACAATTGAAATGTTTTGGGCATTCAGAGCAGTGATAAGGGTTTTCCCCAGAGTGGATCCTTCTATGCAGAGTGAGATTGTGTTTGTAAATGAAAGATTTCTGGCATTCAGAGCACTGGTAAGGTTTATCCCCAGTGTGGGCTCTTCTATGCTGAGTGAGAATGTTTTTTTGACTGAAACATTTCTGGCATTCAGAGCACTGGTAAGGTTTTTTGCCAGAGTGGGTTATTACATGTCGAGAAAGACTTGGTTTGTTCCAAAACCTTTTCTGGCATTCAGAGCACTGATAAGGTTTTTCCCCAGTGTGGATTCTCATATGAATAGTGAGATAAGATTTACGGCTGAAACTTTTTTGGCATTCAGCGCACTGGTAAAGTTTTTCCACAGAGTGGGTTAATGCATGTCGATATAGACTCGCTTTGATACTAAACTTTTTCTGGCATTCAGAGCACTGATAAGGTTTTACCCCTGTGTGGATTCTCATATGCTCAGTGAGATAAGATTTACGCCTGAAACTTTTATGGCATACTTTGCACGGAGAATGATTTCCCCCTAGTGTGGATTCTCATATGCTCAGTGAGATAAGATTTAAGCCTGAAACTTTTTTGGCATACATTGCACTGAGAGTGGTTTCCCCCAGTGTGCATTCTGTCAAATTCTGTGAGATAAGATTTATAGCTGTATCTTTTTTGGCACAAGTAACTTTTTTCCCCAATTTCAGTTATTTTGCCTTGATTGAGGCGGGTTTGAACACTGAATTTGTTCTAACAGTCCGTGTTTTTAGAAGGTGTATTCCTAGGGTTAATATCTCTATGTTTAGTTTTCTCTTACTATTATGCCACGGTAAGAGTGAACCTGATTTTAGAGTCGGGCTTGTTTAGATATTGTTCAGCATTTATCTCTAAAAGAAATTGCGTGTAATCTTCTTAACACTTGAATTGAGCAAAATATGTCTGGAAGCAGCCCTGTAACACCTGTTGAAATTGTTCTAGTAGATAATAGTCTTTAGGTAATAGCCTCTCCGGCAGTAAATTATTTTGTGACTGATGTTTCTCTCCAATCTATTTGTATAGGTTCCTAGCAATGCAGTAATGAGGTGTTGGTCTGATATTTAATGAATACTGATAAGTACCTTTTTGCACTGACGTAAAGGTAGTAACTGAGGGTGTTAGAACATGCACAGTACTATTGTGGATCACCAGTCACAGAACATCAGTTCCTTTTATCCTTTCTATGTTTGGTGTAAGGTTAAGGTTTGTAGTTCCGAAGACGAGGATTTATTTACATTACCTATAGCGCAACGGTGCTCATCTAATCCATTTTTATCATTAACAGTTTTACATATCACTCATGCACAGCAGATAATGTTGAGGCGATTTACATAGAATTACAGAACAGTGCACAATAAAAAGGAAACAATCTGAGATGGTCATAAACACAATAAAGTGGTGAATTTTTAAGTTTTTCGCAAGAGTGAGCAGAGTGGGCCGTGGTGTTCTATCCAGAGGCAGATAGTCTCAAACTTGTGTAACTGGTTAACAATGGTTGTTGAACAAAGGTGATTTTTCAATCTTTTGCTTGTCAATGTGTCAGCTTCAGAGTCTTCTTTCAGCGTCTTTTCTTTGATGGTATGCAGAAGATTCCTTTTGTTATAACTTTCTTTTATGCAATGTGTGCTTCCTCTCTAGAATTACAAGATGCTTTGGTTGAACGTTATTCTGCCATGCTGAGGCAATTTGTCTTTCTGATAATATTTCAGATGAGGATGCTGAAGTGGTCTTTCTACATTATTTCTGATGCTGTGTGCACAGATATGGTTTTGCTCTGGGTTAATGAAATGCAAAATTAGAGACTTCACTTACAGGTATAGTACTTTCCTCGCCACACCTAGATTTTTGGAAATTATTTAAACGTAGAATGCTGGATGTCCTTCAATTTTTCAAAATAATCCTTCTTATGGCACTGACATTCAGTTGCTTATTGCTAAATCTTGCTTTCTTCGTCCGTAATTTCAATCACCTATAGTATTAAAATGAAATAGTCAATACATGTACATTTCCAAAAATATAATTTACAAGCCAAATTAATGCAGAATTTGGAAAATGTTGAGCTGTTTTTCCAGACAGAGCAGAGTGTAGAATGGTTCAGAAAAGGGGGTGGTGATGAACAGAGTGTCTGAATTAAGCAGACCACTCTTACCCAGTCCAAAGATCAGGGCATGATCCATCACCGTTATTTAGCTCACTGCACCATCCCAGCTCAGAACCTGGCTATATGCAAATTAGTCTGTCCCTGGCCCAGTGCATCATGGGAACAGGGCAGACCAAACTACCAAGCCAATTCTTCACCAGAAAGGAGACAAGCTTCCGGGGACCGGTTTCTGCCATTTCAGGCGTCGTCGGCCCGGCTTGCTTGAATCCTGATGGAGCAGTGAGCAAGGGACTCATGTCTGAGTATACCCTGCCACACCTATAGTGGCCAAAAGCGATTCAGAAAAGGGGGTGGTGATGAACAGAGTGTCTGAATTAAGCGTGGAAGGGTATACTCAGATGTGAGTCCCTTGCTCATTGCACCATCAGGATTCAAGCAAGCCGGGCCGACGACGGCTGAAATGCCAGAAACCGGTCCCCGGAAGCTTGTTTCCTTCCCAGTGTAAGAATTGGCTTGGTAGTTTGGTTTGCCCTGTTCCCATCATGCACTGGGACAGGAACAGACTAATTTGCATATAGCCAGGTTCTGAACTGGGATGGTGCAGTGAGCTAAAAAACGGTGTTGGATCTAGCCCTGATCTCTTGACTGGGTGAGAGTATTCTGCTTAATTCAGAAACTCTGTCCATCACCACCCCTTGTTGTTAAATAGAGTGTAGAATGGTAGCATGAGAGTACTTGGATGTAGGAGGGAGGATTTGTAGAATTTTCAACATTTTATTAAGTTCACAAAGGATACATGTACCCTATGAAGTTGTAACATAGAACCCCAAAGGCAGATATTAAAGTCATATGGACTGGCACCAAACAGCTAATATAAAAATATATACTATTAATTAATTTGTAATGCAGATTTCTGGGACTGGAATGACTCCCCCATGGACAACAGGCATTTTCCCCTGCCCTGAGTTACCACCTACTTGTATCTGGTATCCTGACTTTTGATTTTTGGCCTCAGCCTCAAGCAAACCTGTTATGGGCTGCGAGGACTATGCCTAGACCAATCCCTCAAATATGGTCCAGAGTATGAATCAATAGCAATGAAATGAAGCCGTACTTTCATGTGTTCATTTTATTCCACCGGATTATCAGTTGTTAGGTTTTTCTGCACCTGGATTTACTGGGTGCAGAAAACCAGGACACAATTTTTTTCCAGACAGAAAAATTAGACTGCAAAGACGCATAAGACTCTGGGTGCAGCAGAAGCAGCCAAAACTTATGCTGTGTTTTTTTACTAACTGGGAGAAACACACAATTCTTCCCTCTGTTGGTGTTCACAGTCGTTGTCGGCCTGTGATTCGGCATTGAGTGCAAAGCGTACCGAGTATTGCTGAGGGGCCGAGCCGAGGGGGAGTTGACGAGCAAGCGGAGCGGAGCCTGGTACGACTGCCCGCATTTGTTTTGTGACCGGTTCCTGCTCCCGAAGGTTTCTCCCGCTTCATTCGCGTCCTGTTATGCGGGCGCTTTAAGTTCTATGGATCTGCTGTGGGGGCAGGAACGGCCGCTGCCGGCACCGCGGTGCTAAGGCGCTGCTAGTGCTGCTGGTGCGGCGGCCGCTGCAGAGGTCAAAGGAGCCTAGGCCTGCGGTGCTGCTGGTGCGGTGGCTGCAGAAGGGCACAGAGGAGAATAGAGGAGCACAGAGGAGAATAGAGGAGCACAGAGGAGCCTTGGCCTGCCGCCTGATTTTACGTATTTACTAAGCATTGAGCAGAGTAGACAGAGCTGAGCCGAGGAGTGGAGGGAAGTGCCCACATCTGCCGTCTGTAGTGGGACTAGCTCTGGATTCCGATCTTGCTCCTGAACGATTGCCAGCATTCTCCCTCATACTCTTGTCAGAGATGAATAGCAACGAACAAGCAATGAACAGTGAGTGGTGAGTAAACAGGCAGTTGACATATAGTCCTTTAAATCATCTAAGGTCCATACATTTGGGAAACTGGGAAAGTCGCTGTCAAAGTTTGATTTTATGAAAGATCCAACTGATTCTATGCTAACATTGCTAAGTAACCCATGTGATCTTCAAACTCCAATTAAACCACTGAGTAGAACAAATATTATATCCCCTAAGCAAGGAGTAAGTGAACCAGGCCACCCTGAGTCTAAAGCTGAAGTCGAACAAATGTCAAATTAAACTAAGGACCAAGTCAACCATTGGGGTCAAATAACGGACCTAGAGATGTTAACTATTCCACTTACTGGTCGTTCACAACAAAAGGACCCAAAATGCACAAATCTAACAATGGGAGATACTCAGCAATTACTACCAACTTAGGCAGCCAATGCCAATAGAAGTGCAAGTAAAAATCAGAAAAGCTAACGGTATAGGGGAACCGTCTAATTTGGGCAAATTAAATCAACCAGAGCACGAAGCTCCAAATGAACTAGATGGTGGGGTGAAAATCATAAGGGAAGCCAATACCCCACTGAAATCGGATCTTACTCTGTCTACAATGAATTCAGTTCAAAAACAGGACCAGCCGAAATGTAATCAAAATAACGGATCTCAAATTAATAAGGATGAATACACCAGCAACCCAGAAACTCTGCAGCATTTGAGTACTACGTATGAAAAAGACGTTTTGAATAGTAGTCCACAATTCATTAATTCTTGTGACAAGGGACATGATTTTCAAGGATCACAAAAAGAGAAGTATAAGGACCTATCATTCATAAATGGGCAACACCATAACCCAGGTACTCAGGTACCAGGAAGTGGGAACGCAGCAGCAATTTGGGATTTATTCTTCCAAACCTCGCAATTAACTCTGGAAGCTTTAACATAGCAGTCCAACAAAAAGGAGGTCCAAATAGATCTCTTGAGCGCTACGGCATCCTCTGTTGCTGGAACTGGGCAGAAGATAACAACACAAAATAATCTAATAGTAAGGGCACAATCTCAGCCAATATCTACGTATGCAGAGTGTAGTTGTGCCCCACTAATTAAACTGGATACCATTCCGGATATTTAAAAAACAATAATTGACGATGTAAAAGTGAATTTTCCTAATGTGGGAATTCAACCCATCAAGACCGACTGTCCCTCTAAAGATACAATAAAATGTAAAGACAATACTGTTGTTGTTAAAGAAAAAATAGATGATAAAACAAAAGATCAAGAAGTGATAAACCTATGCTCGACACAATCAACAATGACAGACGCAGCTCCGGAAGTTCATCTATCAAAAAGACAGAGGAAAAAACAACAGAAAGCAAGAAATAAAGCTTCTAAAAGTTTAAAAAAAAACAAATGCATCAGATATAGTGAGATTGAACACTGGAAACAACCTTGACTAAATATCATATTGTGAAGGTGAGGGTAAACACATGTCTCCAACAAAACCCTTTTACCCTCTATTTAATAAGGATCTATCGGAGGTACAAGTAGTTATGAAAAATAAATGCCTAAACAAGCAAGCTGATAGTATAAAAATTATAGAGAATGGGAACATTCAGTCCTTAGAAAAGCTGCAAGTGGAGGAATGTAATAAACAGGTGGAGAATAAGCCATCACAATTGGAAACAAATAGAGCAAAGAGTGAGAGTATCAGAGGGGATGAAACGAATAGAGATTTGTTAAAAACCTGGAAGGATATTAAATTACCACAAGATCTGGGAATCGAAACGAAGCAGTTACATAAACATTGACAATTATGGTCTCAAACTGTGAGTAATCATAATGGAAGGTTAATTGAGCATGCTGAAGGTGAAAATAGCCTGGAACAAATTAAATTAAATAACCCAGATCAAAAAGAAGGAGTGGTGCAGGTAATTTTTGCGATGGAATATAAATCTAGGGGTAATAATGATATCTTGACTCGTGGAAAACATATTAAAATTGTGTAATGCAGTACCCTCATTAAAGGAAATTAAATGTACCGACATAGAATCAATTGAATTCCTCACAATCAAGAATAATCGTGAATCGACATTAGTAATTTGGACATCTTCTACTGCCGCCAGCCTTATTATGCAAGAACATAATCGCTTTCAGGACTGGGGAATAAAAATTACAACTCCCCTGCAACGTCCTTTTGTTTCAACAAAATTACAAAATCATAACCAAATGAGAACCGAGAATAATAAGAAATACTCAATATTAAAAAAAAACATAGGTATGACCAACGGTCATCTTTTAAAATCATTAGAGGAACAAATAGGAGACCTATTATTTGACACTGTCAAATTAGGTTGGCTAACAGCAGCCCTCCATAATGTCAGGCAGGATTGACATCTACAATCTGAAGTTCCTTTAAGGGGGCCAACAATTGTGAATGAAAGGGTCAGATTATGTTTGTGGAATATAAATGGGGTTCAAGCAAAGATTCAGAATAACCAACTAGCTACTTTGTGCTGTTTTCAAATCATTTGTTTACAAGAGACTTGGGCTTTAGTTCCTTTTAGATTGGAAGGGTATAGGGTTATTACTCATTAGCTAAGAGAACAAGTAACTATGGCAGACCTTGTGGGGGTTTGGCTATTTTTATATCAACTGAGCTAAAAATGGAAAGTGAAATGGACGTCCCAAGTCAAAACGATTATCTAATTGTCAAAATATGATACAAAGAACAAAATATAATTAAATCTCTTGTAGTAATCAACGTATATAATTACAAAGAACAATGGCGACCAATTTGATAATTATAATTTTGCAGCAACTGGACAATGACATCCAACGTGAGATTATTATTACCGGTGATTATAACATGAATATGCTATGATCTTACGATAGAGATGTTGAAATACAATGGCAAAATTACTTATGGTCAATTCCAAGTTTTTCATCAACTATGGGTATGAGGGAACAAAAGATGAAAACATCGGCAAGACTCTTGTAAAAGAATGAGAAACCATTGGTCTAAGAGTCCTAAATGGGCGATTTCCTCAAGATTCGCCACCAGCATGGACTTTTCAAGCGGGGATCATAGGTCTAGAATAGATTATACCATAGCATCGTTGAATCATTTTCATTTTATTTCTATCAAGGAAACCAACCTGACACTGGCAAATAATGCAAATGTTTGGATTTTACTGCAATAGTATCCTAAACAGACACACTAGTTGAGCTTACCTTGCGCACGATCTGTAGCATACCTCTGGCATACCGCAGGCACTCATTGAAATAAACCCGAGCCACTTTAAAAACTGCATTAAAAACTCACAAGCAAATATTCCAAGCTTTCTAAAATTATGAAATTTAGTTTGTTTAATTCACAAGTTTTATACAGCTCCTGTAAAAAAAAAAGCAATAATATTCACTGTCCACGTCCATCTATTTGCCCTTTAAAGCCCACAGCTCTGACACATAGATAGTCTGAAAGAACCGCAATCAAACAACATGGAGGAGGTAACAAAGCAGTTGTAGTGAACAGATTAATGTAATGTTAGGAGTCCCTTTGGGAACGAGCAAACTCTCCTTTAAAAAATACAAATACAAATTAAATTCCAGTGCTTCAAATCAACTTGTTACAAAGAGAAAACCAACAGTGTTCTGGCAAACTCAAATCTTTCATTTTATGATAAACAGAAAGTACAAACCTGATTCACTTTAATACAGTCAACATTACACATATTTTGTATTCAAATAGTTTGTTGACTTGAAATTTTAACCAGTGGTTTCAATCTCAAACATGTGTAAGAACCAGAGTTCAACAGAATCATTTTATATTTTTTTATCAAACTCCGATGTGTGTCCAACTTGTTATCAGACTTCATAAATAATGTTTTTGCAAGCTCCTTGGCATTTTTATATTCCATATAAATCCTTGATTCTTGAAGTACCCTAATTTTATGGAATTACAACTATGGTGAGTGAAAGGATATCGCTAGTACACTGTGGACACTGATGGAAATCCATGCCCATTTTATTATTTGTTTTTAATATTGTTCACCTCTACCCATTACAACATACGTTATAATCTAAAGCTGAAACACATTTTAGACACTGAAACAGAAATTTGAGGAATAGAAACCAAATAAAATATACATTATATCAAATATTTCAGTTCATGGCGGCTAAGGCTGTGGTGACACTTGAGCCTTTCTCATAGACCTCAAGGCCTTTTCTCGCAGGTGTTATTCTAAATCATCAAGCTTTTCCTCACCATCACTTTCAGAATCCTTTATAGGTAAATTATCACCGTCCATTTCTACTCTTTCCAACAATGAAGCAGGAGGGCTAGGTGCCCCCACTGCTTTAGAACCCCTTTTTTTCTTGTGCTTCTTGTGTTTCTTGAGCTTTTTAACCTTCTTTTTCTTGGTCAGAAGTCCTTACAGGAGACGGACTTGGTGAGGCACTTTGAGCTTTCTTTGCTGGTGGTGCGGGTGACCACGTTGGCGAGGGAGATCGTGATCTGGATGGTGATGGGGGTGGGAGCATCATTTTAGGTGGTGGCTCTGGTGATCCTGAGACGGATCTAGACAAAGACACTCTCCTCACAGGCAGCGGACTAGGAGAAGCCCTTTTAATCTTCTTAGGTTCATGTGTCCATGACACTCTCCTGATGGGCCTAGTGATTGGAGATGGTGATTGCTGTCTTCTTGGGGGTGAAGGAGAAGGTCCTCTGCGAAGAGGGGGAGGAGGAGTTGGAGAGATACGGGGGAGGTCTTGACTGAGGGGAAGGCGAATGCCTTTTGTTCTGCAGTGGGGATCGCATTTCACGGTTTGACCTGCTTGGAGGGGATCCTTTTCTATGTTTTGAAGATAATGAAGGAGAGTGTCTTTGCCACTAGAGAAATTCTTTGTTTTGGAGGTGGAGATCGAGAAATGCTATGTTTTGGAAGTGGAGATGAAGATAGTCTTCTTTTAAGAAGTGGTGGAGGTGGGGGTGTAACAGTTCTTCTTTTGGCAGGCGGTGAAGGAGTATACCTTCTCTGTATTGGTGGAGAATACCTTCTTGGAGAAGGGGAGCACCTCCGTGGAGGAGGAAATGGTGTCCTGCACCTGAGAGGTGAAGGTGATCGACGTCGTCGTGGAGGAGGTGGAGGTGAAGGAGTTTGGCGCCTTCTTACTGGAGGTGGGGATGGGCTTCTTCGTCGTCTTTTAGGCACAGGAGACTGACACCTCTTTGCCATTTGCTGCATTGTAGGAGAGAACTCTTTTTGACATCTTCGTGAAGGTGATGAAGTCCTTGAGCCTGAATGACGTCTGCGATGTGCCATTTCACCATTTTTCACATTTCTTTTAGGTCTCTCTTCAGAAGAGGATGATGAACCAGAATCTGTACCAGATGAAGACTGCCTATTTTGTCATTTATACTGCCGTCTTTGTCACAGAATCTGCTGCTGCCATTCTACTCCCTTCGTCATCTTCAGATTCTGACAATTCCACTCTTTTTGTTTTTGGAGCTCGGGGTGGTGAAGATCTTTTTACTAGGATTTTGTGCTTTGGTCCTGGAGACACCGAGCTGCGACCTTTCCTTTGATAACTGGATTGCTGAGGCGAGGGAGATCTGGGTTCTTTTTGAGGGGGGCTAGGAGGTGGAGATGGCCTGTGCCGCCTTCTAGGGGGGCATCCAGAAGGAGACCCGCAGGGCTTTTGAGGAGGACATGATGAAATTCGCTTTGATGGTTTCTTTGGAGGAGGCGGAGTCTTTGAACGTGAAGAAGAGGAAGACGAACTGCTGCCAGATAAAGAAGCTGATGAATGGCGTCTTCTTCTGACTGGGGTTCTACTTCTCCAGTGTTTAGGAGGAGGTGGAGGGCACCTGGGAGGACTACGTTGGCGAGGAGACGACCTTCGCCTTCGGCTTGAGCGCCTCCTCAGTGAATAGGACCTGGAGCGTGACCTGTGGTGCCGCTGAGATCTGGAATGAGGAGGTGAATGTGACCTTGAGCGGGACTTAGAACGTGATCGAGAACTGGCCCGGGGCTTCTTCTCCTTCTCTTTTTTAATACTTTGCTCTGGGGATGGTTCTTGCTTGACGTCTGGGGTAGGTTCATGTTGCATAACTTTAATAATGTCACTGGTTGAAGTTGCTTCCTGAACAGAAGGCTCCCTTATTAACATAGAAGGCTCAGGTTCGGGAGGTTCTGGTTCTCTCTTTTCAGGCATAGGACTAGGACTGCGACTCTTTGATCTGTGCCGAGGAGATCGTGAATGGCTGTGTTTTCGCTCTCTTCTTCCAGGAGATCTTCTCCGCGGGGTTAGACGACCTGGATTTGCGTCTTCTCGGACTTCTGGATCTTCTGTCCCAACCCCTCATTTCTCGATCTTCTTTGTCCTTTTTATCTTTCTCTTCATCTTGCTTCTTTAAAAACGCCAGCTTTTCTTGCTCAATCTCTCTCTGTTTAATTTCCTCTTTCTTCAGTTCCAGAAAAGCAGTGGGTATGCCAGCAATATTTTCTTGAGCACTCAAAAGAAGCGGCCAAAGCTCTCCCATGAATTCTCTGGCATTCTTACCATTTAAAAACCCAGTAAATTAACACATTGTCTTCGAATCCCAGAATTTCAGTAATTCGCTTAGTTATTAATGGCTTGATAACTTCCATATTAACCTTGACCATGTCTACCTTTGTTTCCAGGCATTCTGCAAATTTTAGCTGTTTCAAAAGCTTCTTCTGTTTGTTGCTGAAACGATTCTCTTGCTCGGCACTTGTACCGCGGAAGAAGGCCGCGTCCATCTTGCCTCTCTAGGAGAGCTCTCGAGGTCCCACAATGCAGCGTGAACGGGAGGCAATTTCATAATCTATTTCATAAAATTTTGTCTTATCAGATAGAGGGAATAAATATAAGCGACCACGATCAACAAATAATTGAGTTAAACCTAAATGGCCTAAGATATGAAAACTATACAACATTTCCGGGTGAAATAACAACAGTAAAATATAAGAAAGTTAATTGGTCAGATAACAACAAAGATTCTATTACAAACACTGCGCAGGCAATTGTTGATTTTCACTTCGAAGGAGATTATTCGAATGCTGTCGAAAAATAGTCTCTCTTCACAAAGCAATTAATTACCAGTCAATCTCAATAATATGCTAATAAAGGTCAGTGGAGGAAAAAAAACAGCATGTTCATTGGTGAAAATGTTGTTTGAAAGCCATCAATTAAAAAAAAAAAAATGTAACAGAATCCTGAGATTGGTAAAAAAGTTCCCAGTTAATTTAATTTACAGAGTAAAGCTTAAACAGATAAATACAGGAGTAAGGAGAATGGTCTGGAAGGACAAAATGAAAGAAAAGCAATAGTTGTGGGCAAAAGCTATATATGCTTGCAAAAGGAGTAATTCAAGTGCCGCTTGTGTGGAGGGACGAGAGGGACCAGGGGAGTGACAAGAAGCCCTCCGCCAGCCTCGACCCAGAATGTGACGTAGGTGGTCCGCCGACCCATGTGGCGCCGCCAGGGCTCATAGACCTCCGTCGAGGCAGCCGCCTGCGTGGAGGGCCGAGAGGGGATCAAAGGGTCCCCGTCCAGCCTCGACCCAGAGCGAGACGTGGGGGTCTACTGACACCTGTGGCGCAGCTCAGCCGTGGACAAGGCCATCGCCTGTCTAGAGGGCCGAGTGGGGCTCGGGAATGCGACCCGAGCCCCGCGGACCTCCCGCGACACTACAGGGACTCCCGCAGGAGTTTGAGGCGAGGCAGAGGTGCCGTGGTCTGAAGGAGGGACCCCCGAAGGAGCCGAGCCAGTTGGCACTGGGGCGAAGCGGAGGGCCCAGCGCAATGCAAGGGATTCGCCGACGTCCCAGAAGGGGAAGGAGGAGGAGACGCCAACGAGGCCTGCAAAGCCACTGTATATGTCTCCATCTGGGTTCTCGACGCCCCCTCACCGGGAAACGGTGGATAGGAGAACGACACGCGGGCCGCATCACCAGCGGAGAGCCCACGCCCCCGGCAGGCCGAACACCAGCCCCCGGGGACAAGCTGCGACACTTACCCACCGGGGAGCGACACTCGTGCGACATCGGAGTGGGTTGAGGATGCCGACGAGGACGGCCGCTTCTGAAACCGTCTGCGGAGGCTGATCGAGGGGATGAAGCCGATCTTGAGAGATGCTGCCGAGAGTAGTTGCTTCCAGCGCTCCAGCCGCGACTTCTGCTTCAACAGTTGGCACGCCTCACAATCAGTGGTGCTGTGATCTTCCCCTAACTCCACATGCATCCTCAGCCTCCTAAAGCATTTTATTCATTCATTTGTATTTCTTTTTTCCTGTCATGGGGATGACTGCTCAGATAGCCTTACAAGTAGGATCTTTTGAATTCTGCATGAACCGATTTACTAATGTTCCTAGTTGAAAATGTCATTTAGAAGTTAAATATATGTTTCTGATGTGAGGTAGGGTGGGTATGTGTGAGAATGCATGCGAGAGAGAGTGTGTGTGTCTGTGTCTGTCTGTCTATGTCTGAGTGTGTGTGAGTACTTGAGCGTGGGGAGCCGGCTCTCACTATACTATACCAAAAAGAGGTATAGTGTGCAGAGAGTCCAGTGGATCACCCAGAGATTTTACAGAGGCTAAAGTAGATAATATTAATGCTCTTTTGTGGTAGTGTGGGGGAGCAGTTAGACGTATATGAGGGTAGTTTTAAGCATTTGTTGTACACACAGTGGCAATAAATGACACACACTGTTGTACACACAGTGGTAATAAACGACACACACTCAATTAATAAATCTGAGACCAATTTATAAAATGACACTTGGTTAGATTCATTTTGCGGAACCACAGAATTTAATCTTGAGTAAATACGTTTTGCAATAGAAATTCTGTTCAATATAAAAAGTGGACAAATAGTGCAATTTCCAGACTTTGCAATGTTATCCTATGGGGTGAAGAAAACATTCAACATACATACAGGCAACATCTACTTCACAGCTTTCCAAACTTTTCATGTTGGTGGCACATTTTTAGGGGATGTATAATTTTGGGACACAGTAAGGCAGTGTAGCGAGCGAGCGTAGCGAGCGAGCCCAAAGCACTTAACTGGGGCTCGAGGGGTTCTCCTGCGGAAGAAAATTTTGAAATAAAAATGGGAAAATGGTGCATTTTCAAGCAAATTTGAGACCATGAGGTTGAACACAGGCCCCTGCAGCGGATGCCTTTTGTCCACTGAGCCACCAGACCCGGCATACACACATCTTTCTCTCTCTCTGTCTCCCTCCCTCTCTCTCTCCCCCTCTCTCTATATCTCTCTCCCTCCCTCTTTCCCTCTCTCTGTATCCCTCTGTCTCACTCACTCTGTCTGTCTCTCTCTCTCCCTCCCTCCCTTTGTCTCCCTCTGTCTCACTCACTCTGTCTGTCTCCCTCTCCCTCCCTCTGTCTACCTCCGTCTCTCTCCCTCCGTCTCTCTCCCTCCGTCTCTCTCCCTCTACCTCCCTCTGTCTCCCTCTCTCTCTCTCCCTCCGTCTCCCTCTCCCTCTTCTCTCTCTCCCTCCGTCTCCCTCTCCCTCTCTCTCTCTCCCTCCGTCTCTCTCTCCCTCTTTGTCTCTCTGCCTATGTCTGTCCCTGTCTACCCCTCTATCTGTCTCTGTCTGTCCCTGTCTCTCCCTCTATCTGTCTACCCCTCTATCGGTCTGTCTGTCCCTGTCTCTGTCTCTGCCTCTATCTGTCTCTGTCTGTCCCTATCTCTGTCTGTCTCCCTCCCTATGTCTCCCTCTCTCTCCCTCTGTCTCCCTCTCCCTCAGTCTCCCTCCCTCTGTCTCTCTCCCTCTGTCTCCGGCCCTCCGTCTCTCTCCCTCTGTCTCACTCTGTCTCCCTCTGTCTGTCTCCCTCTCCCTCAGTCTCCCTCCCTCTGTCTCTCTCCCTCTGTCTCCGGCCCTCTGTCTCTGGCCCTCTGTCTCCGGCCCTCTGTCTCCGGCCCTCTGTCTCCGGCCCTCTGTCTCCGGCCCTCTGTCTCCTTCCCTCTCTCCTTCTCTGTCTCCCTCCCTCTGTTTCCCTCCCTCTCTCTGTCTCCCTCCATCTCTCTCCCTCTGTTTCCCTCCCTCTGTCTGTCTGCCTGCTTCCCTCTCTCTGTCTTCCTCCATCTGTTTCCCTCCCTCTGTCTGTCGCCCCCTGCCCCTCCCTCCGTCTCCCTCCCTCTGCTTCTCTCCCTCTGTCTCCCTCCCTCCCTCCCTCCCTCTGTTGCTCTCCCTCTGTCTCCCTCCCTCCATCTCTCTCTGTCACCCTCTGTCACCTCACCCCAGCTTTCCGGGCACACACACAGCCCACCTGAGCACTTCACAGGTCTTTAAAAGACCATTCACTTTTTAATGAGGCTTGGTTGTTAATCGCCCGGCCCCCATAGAACAGAGTGTCTAGGAATGCCTCTTAATTAGCAGCAGTGCTAAGTGCCCGCGACACACCCACCATTTGCAGGCGACACAGTACTGTGTCGGGACACACAGTTTGGAAAGCTCTGACCTACTTACAAGACCATTCTTCGGAAGTTAAGGTTAGTATTGGACAAGGTTCAGTTCAGAACCAACAGTGCACCACCAGCGGCACGTGGGCGCCCGGGTGCAGGTGCAAGTTCAAGGTTGGAAACCCAATACAAATTAAGGGGGACTGGGGCAATCAAACAGAGGCTGCTTACAGGTAGATAACAGCGGCTTGGGTGAACTAGTCTCTGGGGGTTGAGGCCAACACTGGACATGGCCCAAGGCAGCACCATGACTACACCACACCACCAGCGGCACAGGGACACAGGGTGCAAGATGCCAACACAGCATCAAAGACAGGCCAAGTTGGAAAAGGTCTGCAGGCTCAGGCCAGGAGGCTGGTCGAAGGAAACCAAAAGCTGTCATGGTAAGTTTCGATTCTCGGGAACATAGCAACACCCTTTGTCCTCTTCACCAAAGCCCACGACGGATGGTTGCAAGGGTGCATTTTGGTGTCAGTAAAGGCATACCAGAGCACGTCAAGGTTGAGGGGGTCTCCTTGCAGAGGCTGCAGGTAACGCTGAGTCCAGACGAGGTCCGCTCATGGTGGACTCTCGCTCTAGACTGACTGGGAGCGATCCTCTAGAAAGGAGCTAAACCTGCTAAGGGCTGAGCCCTGAATGCCAGCCTTCTTGACATGGTCCACCAAGATCCCATGGTTGACCGTGTCAAAGGTGACCGAGAGATCCAACAGCACCAGGGCCTATGGAGTACCTCTGTCAGTCTTCTCTCGCAGCAAGTCCAATACCGCCAGTATTACAGTCTCCGTTGAGTGGGCAGGCCGAAAACCAGCTTGGTGTGAGTCGAGATAGTTGGATTGTTCAATAAAATTGGACAGGCACTTCACCGCATGAGCCTCCAGTACCTTTGCCAGGTACGGGAGCAAAGAGATTGGGCGGCAATTCAACACGATCTGGGGATCTGCCCCTGATTTGTTCATAAGGGGAATCACAATTGCCTCTTTAAAGGCCTTAGGGACACAACCCTAGAATAGGGGCTCATTCAGAAGAGAGAGGGCTGGAACTGGGAGGCCGGTGAAGGCTTCTTTTAGGAGGTGTGGTGGGCAGCAGTCCGTAGGGGATCCAGATTTTACTTTAGACAAAAGGTCCTGGAACACCTGTGTACAGTAGTTCTCTGCAATCTTCTCTGCTGGTGCACATCGGTAGTGCCGGCTCTTCTTAGGTCATCAGGAACTGAAGTTCAGAGACTGGGGATGCTGCCTGAAAACTAGATTTAAGGGCGTTACAAGGGAGTGACAGGTAGTGTCTAATGGGCCCTTTGCCTGGGGTGTCTACGCCCTCTAACATGCCCACCTTCTGTGAGAGTAGGACACAGTCCTAGCCCTAACTGGATAAGACCCATCATCTTCAAGATGGTGGGCACTGAAAATCGTACTTGACCTAGATTCCAGCACCCGAAGGCTGGAGTTGGCAGAGGGGGGCACATCTCCTCTTCTATCATAGGTTTCCCACCTGTCCTGCCACCAAAAAGGGGGTGAGGACAGGATGGAGGCCAGCTCCTTCGAACAGGAGAGGCTGGGGTTGCATTACAAAGGAGGAAAGACCTTTGAAGCTCCCCACCACGGATGGCTCTTCCTGTGCAGGGGGAGATGTGAACATCTCCACCCAGGAAAGACATTGTTCTCAGCCTCAGAGTGTGCAGGCACTCTCCCCTGAGGTCAGAACACACTCTGGTGGTAACAGGCTGGCTCGGGCCAGTCAATGACCACACTAAGGATTTGTAGGTTTTAGGGGACCCGTCTAAGGGGCCCTCTGTGTGCAATTTTTAATGAAAGTGACACTGGAATCAGTGCAAGTTTATTATGTTGAGATGTTTGGTGCCAAACATCACATATTTCAGTGAAGCCATCATGGAGCTGGCAAACTCATAACGACGAGTGTCCAGCCTATGTACTTACTATGGCTTCCCTGGTTCACTTACAATATCCAGGAATCGACTAGGACAGTGATTCCCAAACTGTGGTCCGAGGACCCCCAGGGGTCCGTGACACAATCCCTGGGGGGCCTCAGGCTGTAATTTTAAAAGCACAACAATGTTCCTTGTATAATTTACAGTTTTTCAGCAACAATAAAAGTGTCAAGATAATGTCTGTGATTAATGTACCTCCTGGAGCGAGATCTAGTGTCCTGAGGGCGAGATGAGAGTTTTGTCAAGTGGCAGCTTTGACTATCTAATGTAGCACAGAGGGTTAATATGCCTACTGCAAAGAATGTGTACCATGCATTTAATAAAACAGTTTTTTATGTGCATAGGTTAGTGGGTTACTGCTTTTGTAACCGAGATTCTTTTGTTATTGTGCAGTTTATAAGTGATGATCGTAATCTAGCACAGTAACCTAAAAACTGTTATCAAAGAGCTGCTTGCAACCTGCATGGTACAAGTTAGAAACATATGTTTGTTCCAAGTCTTACATTATCCTGATGCTGCTAAAAAGGTCTATTGGGGTGGAAATACATTTTTATTGTTAAAGTCAATGTGTTATGTTCTGAATTCTGAGTTTGTGCTTCTCCAGACCAAGGACTCTTTAAAATGCCTACCAGTATGAATGTGAATCCTACACCTTGTACTCGCATTTGCCTTATGTAACATTTTCTATACACTGGTTTACACGTATGAATCATTGTCTCTATGGGGCAGATTTACAACGAAAGTGACTCAGTGTGTGCCGCAAGCCATTTGGCTGCGCCGCACTGAGTCACTTTCAAAGCACAGGGATGTGACATATTTACAACAATATGTCACATCTCTGTGCTTCCCGCTGTGCTGTGCTGGCGCACAAACGGCTGCCATGTGGTGCATGGATGCCTGCGTTGTGGGGAGATTTTTTATTTGCAGGTAGGGTTCCCTTCCTGCACATAAACAATCAGAAATGGCGTTTTTCAACTTATATGTGTGCTGCATTAGCACACATAGAACTTGCAAAACATCATTGTTTTCCTGATTGTTTATGTGCAGGAAGGGATACCTTCCTATACATAAACAATCACCAGAGGTGAAATGCTTTTTCTATGCGTGCTGCAGAATGCAACACACATAGAAGTGTGGCTCAATGGTTAGAGTGGCAGACCCTGATGCAGAGGTCTGGCCTGGGACCAGGGTTCAATTCCCGCCTCGGCGGCTCTTGTGCTCAATTTCCCCGGACCTGATAATTCTCGCCTCGGTGCCTATTCTAATCATGGGTCCCACTCTGCAACTCTGGGCAATAGCTTGCTTAATCTCCACAACGGCCCCAACAACGCTAGGATGCCTGGCCTCCACCTTGTGGGTGCCCAGGAGTGGACACCTCACAGGGAAAGGCCAGGAAGGGTTCCTCAGCGATATTCGTACATGCACTGCCTCATGGTGATTTGTGCACTATACAAGTACCACTACATTACATTACATTACATTACATAGAAAGAGGAAAAAAACAAGGAGAAATGAATACATATTCTCGTTGCACCTCCCTACGCCTTCCCTGGGGAGCATAGCATTCAGACACATTTGCAGATTTACAATTTCTAGTAAATCTGGAAATGTGTCTGGTTTCATGGGTGTTGCGTGGGAACACCCACAGCAACACCCATGGAACACCCCTTTCACGCAAAGTGCTTTGTGCAAATGGTCCATATTTAGAAGACCAGTAAAAGTCACGCAGGGTGGCTTTTCCTGGCTTGGAAATATGGGGCACTAAAATGCGCCACTGGTGCGTCACGTTTTGTGATGCACCCGTGGTGCAAGGAGCTTGTGTGTGTGATGTAAAGTGCTCTGACATCCTTCAATGGTATGAGAGATGCTATAAAGCAAATGAAATACATGTGACAGAGGGGCTATGGAGAGATGAGAGGCACTGATGGAGGGTGACAATAAGGGAATCATTGAAGAATTCCAACAAAGATTGTCGTATCCTGGTGCATAGTAAGGTCATCATTTACAATTCTTTTTTTTTTTTTACTTTATTGTGCAAAAAATATCATTACAAGTATGGGCCTACAACCACAGGGGCCGGCCGCTAGGACATGTGAAGCAATTGTATAAACTCACAAAGCAGAGACCGATCTCTAGAGGTCCAGCAGAGTACAGGATACATTTTCGGCAACACAGGATGTAGGCAGGATATAAATGTTTTTAATTTTTAGAAAGAGAACAGAAAGGGAAACAAAGAAACAAAACTCAAGGCGGAAAGCGTTCTAGACAATGTCGAGCTCAGATGGGGGGGACCTACAGTACCGGATGACGAATCAGGAGGGCAATAAAGATGATCAGGGGGGGAGGCAGTGGGGAAGTCAGACAATCAGGAAAAAGGAGTAAATCGTCTCAGGAACCTCAGGATCAGGGGGACAGAGAAATGTCCGGAGTGTCTTCGAAGGGGGGTGTGCAGATGTTCCCTCGGTAAGCGTTCCATTGACCCCAAATTTTACTCCACGCCCTAGGCTTGCCCCTAGTCAAATATACCGTCTTCCCTCTAAACATGCACCAGTCCATATTCTCCTTCCATACCGACACGGTGGGAGGCCGTTGGGAACCCCACAGCTGCGCAATATCTCTTTTTGCGATCATGTTCCCAAGTGCCGCCCACCGGGCCTGGACAAAGTTGTAATCATTCGGCTCCCACACATTCAACAAACATCTACGAGCCTCAGGCTGCAGAGCGACCCCGGTGACACATTCCATGACCGCATGCACACGCTGCCAATACGCCGCCACCTCACGACACTCCCAGAGGATATGAAGAAAGGTGGCACTCATTCCACATCCGCGCTTGCACAACCTGTCAGAGGAAAAACCCATAGCAACCAAACGAGGACCCGTAACATACACACGATGAAGAATTTTGAGCTGGACGAGACGGAGACGGGCAGGAATGGCGACCTCTTTCGGGGAGGATAGGGCGGACTGCCAATCCTCATCATCCAACTCCAACCAGTCTCCGGTCCAGACCTCCCTGAGACGCACAAGGAGATCTGCTCGATTGTTAATTAGTTTCTTATAGATCAAGGAGATTGTACTATCGGGCAGATGACCGTCAAGTATACGGTCCTCGAGTGGGGAAGATTCAGGAACAATAACACCAGCTGTGAAGACAGACAGCAAAGCGTGGCGAACCTGCGCATACCTGAAGAAATCCCGATCCCCCAACTCGTACTCACTTTGAAGCATCGCAAAGGTCTTCACCGCGCCCTTCACCCAGAGATCACCCACTCTGCTAATACCAATCATATCCCAGTTCTCAAAACCTTTCGATGTCCAGAGGCATCCCAATTGTTCAGAAGCATACAAAGGGGTCGCTTACTATTCTTTAAAAGCTGATACAATTCAATATATAATGATACATTTGTTGTAGAATGAACCATTATTTCCTAAATTTTCTTGGGGGCAGAGCCTCCAAAAGCCCCCTTTGTAGAGGTCAGGCTCATTCACTGCACATGGTGTGCACTGTATTTGCCAGGGCTGCTTTGGGTTTCAAGTCTGGCCCTGGAAGGAACCTCGTACTGCGAAATAAAACCAACCATTTAAAGGTTAGTCACTGAGATGCAGCACAAACCTTTTGAGAATTCTTTCAATATAAAATACCAAAATCCTTAGTAATTTGAGTATTTGTTTTGTGTGCACACGTGTGTTTATTGTTTTTGAATTACTGTTTTAATGTTTGAAATTTAAATAATACAAATTGCTTGGTGGTCCCCGGCTTCCAGTGGTGACTCAATGGGGGTCCTCAGGAGTCAAAAGTTTGGGAACCACTGGACTAGATATTGCAGGGGCATCAAGGGCCTTTCATGCAGATATGCCCTAACAGGGGGGAGAGGATGCGGTGCAGCAGTCAGAGCTGCCGCCTCGGGAACTGGGGATCCGGGTTCAAGTCTCTGCTTCAGCGCAACATCCTGTGATTCTGGGAAAATCACTGTCTCTCCCGGTGCCCATAGACAGCGTCTGTAAACCCTCACAGGTGATGAGCCGCACTATATAAATCTGCGAACTTTAACTCACTGCCTGAGATATGTGTAAGACACCCCTCTAGCAGTGTTCATGGGAATGGCACACAGGGATGTGTCAAGAAATAGAAGTCCCCTTGGGCATATGAATCTGAGTAAAAATACTCAAGCAACTTACAAAACACACTTCACTAGGTATATATGCAGCAATCAAACAAGGGCCATGCAAAAAAGTAAAATACAATCAATGCGTGTCACAAATTTATTAAACAAGGTAAACATTAAAAATGTATCAATCAAAAAGGGATGAAAGGGGAAGAAAGGCTATATAGGGCAGCCCCCCACTCAATGAATCTGAAACAAAAAGCCCTATTCAGCCTGCATGCTATAAATCTCAGACTCCGTAACTCAAGGGGCCATACCTCATATTGGCTCACCAAGCGGCCAGATTAAGCCAGTGCTGTGTGGCATGTCCGGACCTGTAACACAGCACTGGCTTAATCTGGCCGCTTGGTGAGCCAATATGAGGTATGGCCCCTTGAGTTACGGAGTCTTAGATTTATAGCATGCAGGCTGAATAGGGCTTTTTGTTTCAGAAACATTAAAAATGACCAATATGGTCCAAGTCAAGAAAACATATTTCATAATAAAATAAAACACAGTTTGATCATAAAAACATATTAGAACGGGACAGAAATACAAGGAAAAGTTTAGTTCCTATTAGTAAAAAAGGAAACACAGGGAAATGATGAGCACAGTTAAGCTTTGCGTCAAAAAACTGTTGTCTCTCAAAATGTCATGTGTTTTTCCTTAAGCATCAACGCCCAAGGGGACTTCTATTTCTTGACATTTGTCTTTTAGTGCCCACTCCCTTTGGTGTTTGGGTCCCTCTCTTTTATTAGAGACACAGGGATGTGTGCCAGGTCGGCTCTTCAGTTTTGTCAGTAGGTGACGGAGTCTGAATTTAATAATTGTCCCACTCAGTAAGGAGGGATCAATCACCCACTCCCCTTCTTCTCTGTTGTGGTCAGTTGTATGTGCGTCCTCCGGGTGATGAGACATCGATGCCACCGGAGGGGGCGGCCTGATGATCGATGAAGGCAGAGGAAGAGGCATCTGTGGGACAGGTGAGGCCGATTCTGAGGGAGGAAATCGGCGGTAGTAGTCATCAAGCACATGTTGCAAATTAGAGATGAGAGACATGGGCATCTGCACAGTTGGATTCTCAAGTGGTGGTTGAGTATTAGGCTCAGGGTAATAATCATATCCTTGGTCATCCTCAATATTTTGTCATTTGATGAGAAGCTCGGAAGGAGTACGAGCAGCACGGAACCGGTCATCCTCTTCCGAAACCTCCTCATTAGCCCCATAGTCAAAAAGCTCCACAGAAAGATTTGGAGATGGTTGAATTGGCAATAGATCCAAAGAAGAGTTCCTACGTTGACATTGAAGTAGGTAAACATCCGTCGTTCCTGAAGGCGGCAAAAGTGTTGCTGAAGATTTCAAGGGGACTAGAGACATCAAAGCTGAAGGTGGAATCAAGGATGCCGCCGCCGACTCAGCGGTCAACGACGAAGAGCGTGGTTGAAGTTCCGTAAGGAAAGGCTTCTGTGCTGTCGACGAGGCAACCGTCGACGAAGCAGGTGGAGCCTTCAGCGAGGAGGCATCCGCCGATGACTGACCGGACACAGGCCTCTTTTTTGTCGACGACGAAGTGAGGGAGGTGGCAGACGAGTGATGCTTCACCGACACCATGACAAACGTTGACGGAGAGGACACTGACGACATAATCATTGTAGGTTGAGGAGAAGAGAAGGTGGAAGTCGTAGTTGTAGCAGTGGCGACGGAAGTCATCATCGACGAGGAACCCATTTTTTAGGCAACTTTGTCACAGGAAGAGACGACGCCTGAGACTTAGAGGCAGATCTCGGAGGCGTAGAGGGCATAAGAAGTCCCTTAGAAGGAGTAGGAGCCCTTTTTGAGGAAGAAGTCTGGCCTTCATGAGTAGAGGTGTGGTGTTTCTTGAGCATCTTAACCTTAGCAGATACCGTCTCCACCTCACAAGCCCTCCTCTTAGAGATAACAGTCCTGAGAGAGGAATCACTCTCAACATCTGATAAGGGATTATCCTTGGTCTTGAGTTTCTGTAACCACAGAAGTAGACGTCCCTCTCTGTCTCTTAAAGTCTTTTGAAGAAAAGTCCTTCAGATTTTACAATCTCTCACTTGATGTTCAGGGTGGAGGCAATAGATACACTTTTTGTGGGGGTCTTCAGAATGAAGCCGGAATTTCCCACAAGACTCACAGTGTCTGATGAGTGACCTCTTTGTAGTAGACAAAGCAGTGAAGATATTCTGAAGAGTTTCTGAAGGGAAAAGGTAGTTGTACTGAGCAGAGCTCAGGGAGGCTTCCTTCACACGACGTGCAGTAGAAAATCTGAGAGCCTGAGCCTCTAAGGAGAAGGTTCCAGAGGGTGCTGTTTCCTGATTGGCTGGAGTTTGTACCATATCTAATGACTTGGACAAGTTATTAAAGTGACAAGTTTTTTCCTATTAACGTCCATGTTACAATACTTCCTATTGCTCTTTTAGCTATGCTTTCGCTATGCTATTGCTATATTACTATTCTATGTACCGGGGGAATCCCACTTCGACGACCGGAAATAATTCAAGCATGTGAATCTATGAAAGATACCCCATTACCGGAGAACAGCAGATTTCTCACTAATGAAGCTCTTACCCAAGTTGCTTTAGCCTTAGTCTTCTCTCACATTGACTACACTTTCTTTGGCATTCCGGCATATCAATCTAAAAGACTGCAACTAGTGCCAAACCAGGCTGCTAGATTAATCTATCGCCAGCCAAGAATGCAGTATGTCACCCTTCTTATGAAAAAGTTACATTGGCTTCTGGTAGTCGAACGCAGTACATTCAAGTTGGGATGCCTCCTCTTTAAAGCGCTCCATGGCAACTGCCCAGTGTCTGTATCTACTCGGGTCCAGAGATATATACACACTCGGGATCTTAGGTCTTCCAATTTGAATCCCCTAGCTACTCCGTACTTTAAATGCTAGAAATTGGGGGGACTAAGATTTGCGGTTCTGGCCCCTCAATTTTGGAATTCTCCCTCAGGACATTAGATCGATGATATCATATCCTCAATTTTGAAAACTCTTAAAGACCTGGCTCTCTCGCCAGGCTTATGAATGAATCACTTAGCGGCAGGACTCCCTTGTCCGCAGCGCCATGAAACCTTGTGGTGTGAGCGCGCTTTATAAGTATTTTTAACATAACATAACATTTAACGCCGAACAGGAGGTAAAGCAGCCCCCCACGCAGCCATCCTCAGGAAAGTAAGAGTAGCATTGTAAGGAGCTGTCATTTGAGTAGTTGCACCCTCCCGCAGCAGGCAATCGAATTATGATCATCCACCCAAAACCCACCATCATAGGTCCATAAAACAGTTATGCCTGCCAACTTATGCACTAGGACATAGACCATCTGAATAAAGGAAAGAAACAGTTAGCAGTGTTAACATTATGCTTGACCTCTGATCACGCAAGGAGCTATTCGAGCTACTGCGTGCAACTTGTTAGATTTTTAAAACGACGAATTTTAAATTGTTGAATTTACATACTGTTTGCACTCAGCATACTTGGCACTCACTTGCCACTATTTTCGCCTTGTTCTGACGGTCCCAGCCGATTTTAGGGCTGTAGATCGAGGGTTAGTGATTACATCATCTACGGCGGCCATCTTGAGTGAGGGGGCGAGAGCGGTGAGAGCGCTCTAGTGTCCTGTATTTAAGGAGCCCCTAGGAAGCAGGCACGAGATCCCAGCGCTTTGCTAACATTATGCTTGACCTCTGATCACGCAAGGAGCTATTCGAGCTACTGCGTGCAACTTGTTAGATTTTTAAAACGACAAATTTTAAATTGTTGAATTTACATACTGTTTGCACTCAGCATACTTGGCACTCACTTGCCACTATTTTCGCCTTGTTCTGACGGTCCCAGCCGATTTTAGGGCTGTAGATCGAGGGTTAGTGATTACATCATCTACGGCGGCCATCTTGAGTGAGGGGGCGAGAGCGGTGAGAGCGCTCTAGTGTCCTGTATTTAAGGAAACGGTTGTTCTCTGCGCTAGCGGTCGCGTTTGCGGACGCGCCTCCTCAGCGCCGGAGTCACGCCAGAGTCAGCCCGTCTGCACCCGTCCGCGCCTCGGACATGCCTCAGGGCTATGGCATCACCATATGGCTCGGTCTCCGACCTTGTACAGGTACCTCCCACAGCCGATGTAGCAATAAATTCTATAGAATCCCCATACATCAAATATACGTCAGCCTACTTGAAGGCTCCACAACCGGCAATAAAACCCTCCTGCAGGTTGTTAAAATTGGGGTGGGAGAAGGATTCCTGTCAAACCTGCCAATTACACATTGACCCGGTAGGGATCAAATCCACGCTGACTGATTCCATCAAGAACCATCCAAAATCAAAGTCAAAATCATTTTCCTTCATTAGCCTTAATAGTCGCTCTTTATCAATGCATAAAACAGAAATTTTTAACCTGCTTTTAGATGAAGCACCCGACGCATTGTTTATAACAGAAACATGGCTCAAAGAGAGTTCAGGTCCAGACATAGCTATGGCACTTCCGGACTCTTACGCTATTACTAGACTTGACAGGGATAAGAAAAGTGGCGGAGGAATTGCTATCATCTTCAAAAAAAAATTTAACTGCGAATTTAAACCTCTTTCATGTGGTGGTTGTGAAGCGGCGCCCTTCAAACTCACACTAGCCCCCAATTTCACCCTATCCGGAGTCCTTGTTTATCGGCCTCCGGGGGCAGCATCTAAATGGGTGACTAATATGTCCGAACTTATCGGACCATTAGTCATGAGAACTGCCAATTTCACAATCCTAGGCGACATAAACTTGCATCTAGAGGATGAGGAATGCTCTCTGGCCAAAGATTTTATTAATGACTTAGCAGCTCTCAATTTAACCTTAAAGAACTCAGGGCCTACACACCGTGCTGGACACCTGTTAGATCCTATTTTCTCTAATCTCAACAATATTGTGACGCATTCTGCCCAGCCTTTGCCCTGGTCCGATCACTATTTGGTTAAATTTGCTCTTCAGGTTGATCTAACAAATAAAGACAACACACCCTTACCCACTCAGTTTATAAGAAAATGGAAACAACTGGACATTGATAGTCTTAACCCCCTCCTGGAAGAACATCGTCCTTGTACTAAGACTACTGTCCAACAGCTTTCCTCTACAGTACAAAATTGGCTTTTTGCAGCCATTGATTCCACCCTGCCCAAAACAAAGCTAAAACTAAATACCCACCGCTCTCCTGCACCCTGGTTCAATGATATTTTACAAAATGAAAAAACTAAATGTAAAAATTTGGAACGTCAATGGAGGAGGAGTTACTCGCCTGCAGACAAGGAAAAATATAAAATTCAGTTAATAACATACCAAAAGCAGTGTAGCAAAGCTAAAGCAGAATTCATCTGCACTAAAATCACTAATGCTTTAGACCACTCCAAAACACTTTTCAAGTTAGTAAAAGAGCTGGCTGGCTCCAATACATCTCAACTTCCACCGCAACTTAACAAAACACAATGTGACCTGTTAGCCGCCTTCTTTATCAACAAAGTCGACAAAATTCATAAAGATATTAACCAAACTTCTAATAAACATGATTTAACCTCTGAAGCTACCTCTAATTGTGCATCACCTCTTCCAGGTAAGGCCATAGGTACTCCTGATTGCCCTACTCTGGCTGATGCATTTTCTGCCACACTTGATAGTTGGCCCTTGCTGAATCCTGATATGGTTCAAAGACTGCTAAAAACTATTAAATCTGGCTCACCTAAAGACCCATTGCCATGCTCAGTTTTAAAGCAACTTAACAGCAACGTTTTAGCTACTATTACTGATCTTCTCAATGCTTCGTTACTGGAACAAACTGTACCCGATGAATGAAAGCATGCAATGATTCATCCGCTTTTGAAGAAAGCTGGCGTAGACCCCAATTTACCAGCTAACTTCCGCCCAATATCCTTGCTGCCCATCTTTGCAAAAATATTAGAGAAGCATGTACATCGTTGCCTTACGGATTTTATCACTATTCATGACCTGTTACCATCCCACCAGTCGGGATTCCGTGCAGGTTTTTCCACAGAGACTACCTTGTTGGGGGTAACCGAAAACATCCGTCGTATGGTCGACAAGGGCGAAACAGTGGCACTTGTGCTACTCGACCTCAGTGCGGCATTCGACACCGTGTCGCATGCGGTCCTCGCCCAGACACTCCACTCTCTGGGCATCCGTGGTATGGCTCTCAACTGGATCAGATCATTATTGGATAACCGCACGTTCCAGGTCTTTTCACAAACTGCCTGCTCTGATACCATGACATTTAAACACGGAGTACCACAGGGCTCCATTCTTAGCCCGTTGCTTTTCAACGTATATATGAGTCCCTTGGCCAAGATAGTGGAGGAAACAGGGCTTTTAATGTTTTCTTACGCTGATGACTCTCAGCTGCTCTTTTCTTTATCAGCTGTAGACTCTGACAGTTCTTCTTCCCTACAACTCGGACTTAGTAAAATCGCTGAATGGATGCAAAAAAACTTCCTAAAACTAAACAGCGAAAAAAACGAGTTAATCGTGTTGGGCAAAAATAAAGAACTTTGGGGACCCCAACACTGGCCAACTGATATGGGCACCCCCCCTACCCCTGTCACCCATGCCCGCAACTTGGGCGTCATTATTGACGACTCACTCAGTCTACACCAGCAAGCGGTAAAGACTTCGGCCACCTGCTTCGCCATATTAAAATGGCTAAAAAAGATCTGTTGGATGCTGCCTGAAAACACCAAGAAAACAGTTGTCAACGCCCTAATAACATCTAGGCTAGATTATGGCAACGTCCTGTACCTGGGGGCTAATAAAGCCACTGTCCGCAGGTTACAGTCAGTACAAAATGCAGCAGCCAGACTACTCTGGAAAATTCCCATCTCTACTCCAACCACTAAATATATCAGGAAGTTACACTGGCTAAAAATTGAGAATCGAGTCAAATTTAAATCCCTATGCTTTATGCATAGGATTTCCACTAATACCGCTCCAAAATATCTGCAAAACCTGGTGCGCCCCTATCGACCTTCCAGATCTCTTCGGTCTTCCACGGCAAATCATTTCGAAATTCCGAAGATCAAGCTGTCACGTATGGGTGGCAAGTCCTTTTCACTCCTAGGACCCTCACTTTGGAATTCAATGCCTCATACATTGCGGTCTGAGGCGAGTTACATCAAATTCAGAAAAGCCTTAAAAACATGGCTATTTAACATCTAGTTTCTGTAACCGCATTGACATTGGGATCTGCTGCGCCGGGAAACCCTTTGTTGGGTAGCTGTGCGCCATATAAATATAAACAAATAAAATAAAACAGTGTGCACAATGGAAATGTTGCCCCACCAAGCCAGTGGAGCCACCGATTTGTAGTACACAACAACACAGGGCCCATGTACTTCTCACAGTTCACTCATCAACGTCAGACGTGGGAGTTGGCCCTTTGCGGCGCTTCTGTAGGGATCTTGCATGTTCCATTGCCTGCTTCCCCAATGCGTAGCCTCGCTGGGTAAAGCATGGCATATGGTATCTGTTCTTTGAGTAGCACCTTCTTGACATTCTGAAACTCCTTCCGGGCCGCCTGCACCTGTGCCGTAAAATCTGGATAGAACAAGAGGGTATAGTTTTGGTACGTGATTGTTCCCTTCTGGCGAGTGATCCGTAAGACAGTGTCCCGGTCTTTAAATTTGAGTAATCGAGCGATTATGGGGCACGGTGTAGCACCTGGAGGAGGGCGCGCCACCAAGGAGCGATTAGTCTGCTCCACCACAAACATAGGCAACAAGTCATCCGCGCCGCATATCTCCCGCAGCATCGCCTCCATGTAATCTTCAAGGCAGCCCACATTTGTTGGTTCCAGCAGACCCAAAACTCGAATATTGTTGCGCCTCGATCTCGCATCAATGTCCTCATTCTTCACTTGTATGACAGCCAGAATTTTCGTGATATCTATAGTCTTCGCCGCTACCTCTGCGTCTGATATTCTCTGTTCCGCTTCCCCAATGCGTTCCGCATATTTGTTGAGTTTGGCCGAAAAGTGATCCATTCTCCCATTGAGGGCCTCGATCTTACCGTCATTAGATTGAAGACTGGCCTGAATGGCAGCTACCGATTTTTCCTGTGTCGAGGGTCCCTGGGAGGCCGATTCCAGCTCGGAGTCAGAGGCCGCGTTTTGAGTAGGTTTGCCCCCCATACACAACTCACAGGTGAGGCGTGGTTGATTCTTCTCTGGTTTTCCCATTATGGCCTCACCCTTCAACAGTCGGCAATATGCAGACCACAAGTACTGCCCCACGTTGTATTTAAACAATTCACTCCTGGAGGCCGGTCAGAGGGAGTAGTGATGCAACCCAGTTGGTCCCAACCACTAACTGCTCCACAATCAGTCCACAACAGCAGGGAATGTTCAGCAGGAGACCGTGACTGAGACACTTGAACGCTGCGCACCATATAAACAGGTCAGAAGGGTGTAAGGAATCCAACAGTCAAAGGTGCCTCGCAGCCCAGTACGGTGCGCTCGCCCGCAGTGCAAAGCCACAACAACAATCCAGCTGTCTGAAGCAACGTCCGTTATTCAAAACCGTGAGGAATACCGAAAGAGGGGACCCGCTCCCAGGGGGCCAGCGCAGTCTCACCACATCCGCATGCAAGTCCTAGCACCGCTAGCCACTCCGCATCCCCCAAGAGGTCCGGATCATGAAGGCGCCACCTCCCGCTGCACCGAATTCTTTTGTCCGAGGGCGCCAACTGGGCAAAGGTGAGAGCGTGCAGCGTTGCTTGTATATACCACCGGGGAGAGATGTAGATGTGGGCGGGGGGGCTAATCTTCTGAGCGCCTCAGCAACGAACGGCAGCTCTGACACCACCGCCCCTCACGAGGCCTAGGCGCGGCCTAGTCCGCCAGCTCACGCCAGCCGCAAGCATGTCTCCAAAGCCCAGCACGATCGGCCGAACCCCGGTACGCCACAAACTAGTGTCCGCAGCCCCCCGACAGGTCACTTATCTGTGGTCACGGCACAGCTGCAGTGTGCAGATACTCCGTTGTGTCCCAAATTAATCTCCGCCTTCCCAGATCGCTGCCACAGGCAGTAAGGGTCCACAGCGCACTGAGCCAGGAGAGTCATGCCGCCATTACACCTGTGCAGACGGCTCGCCCCTCTCACGGCCTAACGCTCCTCCGGGCATTTGCGGCGATCGAAAACCACCTCATCGATCAGTCGCTACATCAGCTACACAGCTTCAGCGGCAAAAGCCATGGATGGCGTGGTGAAGGCAGGATAAGTGAAGGATATTTATCGGCGGCCGGCAGAGCAACACTATAGTGTGCCCATCTTGCAGATCGCCAGGCAACGCCCCCCCTCCCTGGGTATTAGCCTTCTACTGATGAAAGCCAGTAGCTGATCTTGACCTTGGGTATGTTTTTGGGATAGCACTGCTCCTATACCATGTTCCGAGGCATCAGTCTGTACAATGAATTACTTGACATAATCTGCAGATTTCAGAACAGCTGCAGAGCACATTGCTTTCTTCAGCGTGTCAAAAGCCTTTAGACAGCTCAAAGTCCAGTTCACTATTTGTGGGGATTCTTTTGGAAGTCAGTTCTGTGAGGGGTGCCACAATGGTGCCATAATCCCTCACAAACCTCCTATAGTACCAGGGAAGCCAAGGAAGGCCCTCACTTGAGTCTGGGTAGTTGGGGCCACCCAGTCCAGAATGATCTCGATCTTGGGATGTAAGGGTTGAACCTGGCCTCCACTCACAAGGTGACCCAAGTATGTAACCTTTCACAGTCCTGTCTGGCACTTGCATGCCTTGATAATGAGGCCGGCACTTCTCAGAGCCTCCAGTACTTTCCTAAGGTGAATCAGGTGCTCCAGCCAGGTGGAGCTAAGGACAGCAATATTGTGTAGATATGCTGCACTCAAGGATTCCAATACAGCAAGGGCTTAGTTCACCAACCTTTGAAAAGTGGCAGATGCATTTTTCAAACCAAAGGGAATTACAGTGAACTGATAATACCCATTTGAGATTGAAAATGCAGATATTTATTTTGCTCCTGGAGTCAGACCTATATGCCAGTACTCTGATGTGAGATCAAACATACTCAGATACATGACTGCTCCCAATCTGTCAATAAGTTCATCTGCCAATGGAATATGGTATGCATCGCTTTTGGTCACAGCATTCACGCCCCAATAGTTCACACAAAACCTAATTTCTTTCTTACCATCCTGGCTATGAGGCTTGGGGTTTAAGACAACTGGGCAGGTCCAGGGGCTCTCAGAAGGCTTTAGAACTCCCAATGTCATATTACTTCAGCTTGATGCTCTCTTACACATGTTCAGTCTGCCTGTATATTTTATTCTCGACAGGAAGTCTTTCTTCAGCGTCTACATCATGGATACACAGCCAGTCTGGCGAGAGGTCAAAAAGAAAAGCTCAGCAAACTGATTTAGGACTTGCCTGCAATCAGCCTCCTGATGTGCAGGTAGAGTGTCTGACAAGACTGCACCTTCCACTGACCCATCTTTTGGATTGCTGTACAGGTCAGGGACAGGTTCGCTCTTTGCTTCCTGATCCTTATCTGTAACCATGAGCATTGTCACATCTGCCATCTCATAGTAGGGTGTAAGGCGGTTGAGATGGACGACCTCTTATGGTTCCTGTCAGAGCCAGGGTCTACCAGATACGTGACCTCCCTTTTTCTTTCTAGGATAAGGTAGGGTGCAGTCCACTTACCGTGCAGAGCCCAAGGAACCACAGGCCCCAAAACCCACACCATCTGCCCTGGCTGGAACTCAACCATAGCAGCCTTTTGGCATCACAAGAGCTTCTGGAGCTAGGCTGTCCTCAATGTTTTTGCTTGCTTTTCCACGTACTCATACATACTGCAGCAAACGCCAAGCACATAGTTCACTATATCTTGCTATGGTTAACAAGAGGTTTCTCCAATCCCTCCTTCACAAGGCACAGTGGTCCCGACAGGAAATCCCAAACAGAAGCTAAAATGAGGAGGACCCCACTCCTTTCTGTGGCCCTTCCCAATAGGCAAAAGGTAGGCATGGAAGTAAGACATCCCATCTTCTTTGGAATTGTTCATGGAGTCCACCAGTCATGCCCTTCATGGTCTTGTTAAATCTTTCAACGAGGCCATTACACATAGCAGAGTGGTTTTGGCCACACTGACCAGGACGTATGCAGCGGGGGGTTGGAGGTCCTACATTTCGACCCTTAATATTATGCCGTTCAATTGCAACATGCAGCTCGATCGCTCAACACAGTCCCTAGTTGGGAAATGCGGCTCTTGGCAGGAATGGTGGACGCTGGTTGTCTTCCAGAGCTGTTAATGGAGGAATCAGGTACACCGAGAGATACTCCATATATTGTGCGACAGACGGCCAGAGTATTGCAATGGTTTGTAGTGAGAGTACTTAAGCGCGCACCATTCCATAGGGAGCTCCCAATTTGGATATTAAAACCAATCAGCCAGATGGCACGCAGTATGTCCTTCCAGGCATGGAGGGAGGGGATGCGAGCAATAGGGTGAATTGTACCCAGATGAGACTTATCGCCTTAAACATGCCCGCAAAGAGTTTGCTCTAACCCAGGGGCAATTTTTACAACATGCGGGCTTGCCTGACGTAACTAAGCACACCTGGCCATGCTATTCGACAGCTCCGCCGCATACTCAAACACTTGAGATACTGCTAACCTATGGAGCGTGTAGACACCTAATTATGCATCTTTACACAACAATGCGATCAGATACAGTAGGCACTACACACGTGCCCGAGAGGCCTGGAATTTAGACTTTGAAATTCCAATGGAAGATCAAGACTGGCAGCGGGCCTGTGAACTAACATGCATGATTTCTAGTAATGCCCACTTGAGCTGACACCCAAATGCTGTTTATTAGGCCTGTTTAGATGTCAGAAGGGCGCAAGAAATCCTACACATTTGGTCAGTTACTATGGTACTGGCATGGCGTAGAATTGCAATAACATGGCTGCCCTAGCATGCCCCACCGATTGCGCTCTGGCATAGAGATGAGCCTCTTCTACGGAGGCCGCTTCTATCTCGTCTTGGTCAGATTCTTCCCCAAAGATATCCAGAGTTTGTTGAATGCTTTGACGCTGCCTCTCTCGTCATCGAGCCTGATGATCGGGTAGAGTCCTCTTGGACCGGAACGACTTACAAGCGTTGCAGTCTTCCTCCTTGTGCCCCGGAGAGAGGCACAAATTACAAACTTGATGTAGGTCGGCGCGAGGGTACTTGGCCTGGTACCCAGGACAGAAACAGAATGGAGTCCGTTCCATTTGCAGATGGCTGGCCCTACGCAGCAAGGCCTGATGGTTGCCCACGAGGTTTTCTATCGAAAATGGAAAGTTTGTCGATCGATTTGAAATGAGGAAAACAGGGAAACGCCTACTGAAACAATACCGTTGAGGGTAGAGTGGACTGCGCACTGAGGGGAACCCGAAGAGTGGTTTCAGAGTGCAGCAATACACATCTGAACCCGTTTTGGGTACAAAACAATCTAAAAATGGAGTTGATGCCCATGCGCACTATCACCGAAAGGAGGAGTCACCTTACCTCGTGGCTGGAAAGACTTCTTCAAAGAAAAACAACTTGCAAACATCCCGACCCAACACAAAATGGCAGGAGTATGCAAAGCAGGTGCATCTACAGCACACATGCCTCGAACAGAGGATTAATGGCCCCAAATCCCTGCCGTGGTATCTTGTCATGTTGTGGCTGAGTGTGCCATGTGATGTGGCAGGATATAGTGTTTGGTGTGATTTGGTCATTTTTGATAAGGTGGAGTGCTGAATGGTTAGGCAATTTTAGATTTTCTTTGTTTTTGGGATCATGTGATATGGTGCGGTACCTACCGTATGATGTAAGTAAATAAATTACATTGCTATTATACGGTAAGGATGTGGGGGTGAGTGTATTTAGGGCCGAAGCCTTGCCGATTATATGCAGAATAACAGGTCCGGGAAGTCACTTCTGACTAGGGCAGGTTAGCCGCTGCACAGGCCTTGGGCATTGATCCTTTTGAGGATAATATGTGAAGGGCCACTGGTGACTGGAGCTGGCTAGCAACAACACTGGCCTCTGGTATTCATTACAGGCAGGGTAACAATGCATGTCAATATTGACTGGAACTGGCTGGCAGTAGAGTTAACCTCTGGTTTTGAATATTTGCAGGATTTAAGGTACAGGGGTCACCACTGACTGGAGTTACTTAGCAGGATAATAGATCTCAGGGGGCCAATACTGACTGAAGCTGGTTAGTATGATCACTAGTCCCAAGGTGCTACTAATGACTCAAGTTGGCTAGAATGATAACAGGTCCCAGGGGCCAGTACTAACAGGAGCTGGCTAGTAGGCTTACATACAGGCCCAAGGGGCCACTACTGACTGGAGCTGGCTAAAAGAATAACAGGTCCAAGGGTGGTGGGGTGCGAGTGGCACCAGTGACCAGAGTTGGCTAGAAGCATTGACGACCTTTGGTATTGATTAAGTGCAGTATTATAGGTCACAGGTGGCACTGCTGAATACAGCTGGATAGCAGCAGTGGTGGCCTCCCGGAAGAAGGAATTCAGAAAGCATAACTGGATATACTGGTTTCTTTAATACCGATAAGTGTTTACACATGAATGCCACAATGTGTAGTAATATATTACATTACTAAATTACAATATTCTTATTTTAATTTGATGTGTTTGTTAGCCTTACTATGCCTGCAAAGTTACATGATTCTATTAGGGCCCAGAACCATTTTATTTAGTGATGTCCATCTGCACACTTTCCTACATCTTGTAGTAAATTGAATATTGAAACAAGCATTTACAATGCAATAGGTCTCGCAGCATTAAAGTTTGAGTTATTGGCGTTGTGTATGACAATGCATTGCATAACATTTTTAGCAAACTTTGAATTGGTGAGCAGTGAGAGTGTGTGCAAGAGTATGCTGTTGCTCACCGCTGTTATTATTCACACAGCTCTGATGATGCACCTCACGCACGGGGCTGGCGCAGTAATTATTCACACAGCTCTGATGATGCACCTCAGCACGGGGCTGACACAGTTATTATTCACACAGCTCTTATGATGCACCTCAGCACGGGGCTGCCGGCAGTTATTATTCACACAGCTCTGATGATGCACCTCAGGCACGGGACTCACAGCTGTTATTATTCACACAGCTCTTATGATGCACCTCAGGCACGGGGCTGACGCAGTTATTATTCATACAGCTCTGATGATGCACCTCAGCACGGGGCTCACAGCTGTTATTATTCACACAGCTCTGATGATGCACCTCAGGCACGGGGCTGACAGTTATTATTCACACAGCTCTGATGATGCAACTCAGGCACGGCCTCACAGCTGTTATTATTCACACAGCTCTGATGATGCACCTCACGCACGGGGCTGACGCAGTTATTATTCACACAGCTCTGATGATGCACCTCACGCACGGGGCTGACGCCTCATGAAAGTGCCTGTATTTCTGAGCTTCCCTTGAAACTTGAAAGAGAGGCAAATAAGTTCCCTAAATATTATAGGAGAGGATAAATTACTATTCTATCATTATTCTTCGTTTGCTTCAACAAAGTGTTTGTGGGTCTTGAAGTACTTTGGCCAAATAGGGAGACTAAAAATACCAGCATGCAAGTGCTTTTTATTTACTTTCAGATGACGACCGCGTCGTACGTCACGGACGCTCCGACGTTCCTGCGCGTAGTGTAATCGTATTGCACTGTCCTGCCCTTCCACTGCCGCGGCGCTAGGCAGGGCTTGGCCTCAGTGGTCCAGGAAGGGTGCGCTCCCTCAAGGCTCAGCCAGCAGCAGGACGCTCATGGTGCCCGTATCGCCCCTGTGTCTGCATGCCAGGCAGTTTTGCAGAGGTTAAGGGACAATACCTGAAATCAGCACAACTGCTAGAGAAGCAGGTGATCTACCTGCCTAGCTTCTAGACACCTGCCTCCCTTGCTTCAGGGGAGGGAAGGAGAGTGCTAAGGCCATTAATGAAGAGAACATGTTCAGGAGGAGTTTTCCTGGCATGAGCAACACCCAGAGACTGCTAACTGCACTTAGAAGCGAAGACATAACCAAAGCATTTCGTGCAGATTCTCCAGTAGCAGCCCCTACAGTCGACGGGGTACATCAATCAAGCCAAGTAGTCATTCTGTGCAGTCAAACACCCATGTGATGCCTGAAGTCTTGGTCCTATTGCAGCCGACCCTCAGGAGGGTCCCTAGGAGAAACTGCAATTGCTGCTGAAGCAGATCACAGCTCAGGGATCACAAATGCCTAAAGGAGCAACCCTTCATGTGAACCAGGCCAGAGTCCACACCTACCTATAACATTCCTGTAGGCTGCATAGGCCAGGACAGACACCTGCTGAGTTCCTTCCCTGTCGCCAACTTCAGTGCCAAGTTAAATTGATTGGGTGAGCAGATAACGGAACATTTCACAAAAGGCTGAACTAAACATGCAGATTTCTGCAGCAGAAATAGTGACTGTTGCATAAGCAATCCCGTTAATTTGGATACGTTCATTGAACTGAACTACCCCGAATGACTAATGGCCTAGTGAATGGCACATGTGCATGTGCTTGTAAGTGCATTAGAATGTAAGATCTAGACACAAAAAACACTCTCAAAACGCCACACAGCTGGTGGGCTGCTTCACTAGACATCGTACTCGGATTTACGACCTTGCAGCTGAGCCCTATTGAATACTGTCCTATTAGACTCTGCTGTGATAATAAAAGGCTTTGTTTCCACCAAAAAAAGTATATGGTTTGACAAAGCATTTATTGTGGTTGTTGTTTGAAAGTTGAGTTCTGAGATCTTGCCCCCGACCCCAACACCATCTTCCAGACAAAACAGTTGACCACTGAAAGCTGCTACCCCAAGAGTCAATTGCAGAAAGGGTGTTTATGGACCAGTTTGGAGCCATAGCAGAACAAACCCCAGGACACAAGTTGCAAATGACCTCAACCACCAGAGTTGGGGCCCAGAAGCCTGTCTGCCTCCCAAATGTACCCTACACACTGAACAACAGCTCCTAGTCCTTTACTCATCATCACCGTTATGTGCAAAGTAAAACCAGTATGAGAAGTCTGGCAACAAATACAAAAGCTGAAATTACCATGAACATGGTCTTGGCTTTACACTAATAACGAGTTAGGTTTTCCAACATCTGTTGGAGACGTGCTGCTGGGCATTCTCTTAAGAACTGTTTGGACACAGTTACACAAATCGGAAAAGGGAATTTGAGGGGGAAAAGATAATCCTCAGTTAACATTACAATAAGTAAAAATGCTAGTAAGAAAAGCAGAGCATTAGGCGAATCTTAAATGTAGACCTCCAAGGATGTCATAGCAAAAACAAATTATTCTTACAAGTCCAAAACAAAGTTTAAACAACACAAGCATTCAACTTGTGCGCACATTTAGCTGTAGCAAAAAAAACAAGCAAACTCACCGCCGCAGCCCGGCTTCAACAGGAAGCCAGGCAACCTTTGTTGGGACGGGGGCGGACAAATACAGGAAGTAGACGGGAGTCTACCCCACGCTCCTGTGCCCACCGGAAGATTTGCGTCTCAGCTAGCTGGGCTCCCGTGCTCGTGGAGAGCCCCGCGGCCCCCGCCTGTTGCCCAGAATGACCCGCTGGCTGCCGAGGGACACGCAAGAAGAACCTGGTGAGTGGGGTGTGAGAGGGATGTGTGCGCACGTGTGTATGTGTGCGACGGCGGGGGTGGGAGGGGTTCTCTGTATGTATGTATGTGTGCGTGCGTGCATGGGCGCTCGTGTGTGTGTCTCTGTGTATGCGCATGCGTGAGTGGTGTGTGGTGTTGGAGCTTCCCAGAAGACAGCAGCTGGCCACAGCGAGCGCGTTCGCGTGCGCGTGGCCCGCTCCGATCGCCTTCTCGGAGAGGAAATGCGCGCGGCCAGGTGCTGTCGCCTGGAAAGCAGAGTCGCTCACATAGGTCTCTGGCGAGACAGCGCTTCGCGCTGTAATCGCCACGAGACCTAAAACGGAAGTGTTATTTCCAGAAACAGTGAATTCTGCAGCTTGTGTATCTTTTATCTGCTCCTCACGGACTCCTCACATTCCTCTCGAGAGAAGATTCTGCCTCCTACTCATGAGTGTCGTTTCAGTAACTGTTTCTGTCACGTGTTCATATTTCTTGTATTAGGAGAAAAGTGTATAAAAATACTTTGTGTAGCATTAGCCTTGTATACTCCAACTTGCTTTAAGGTGGATGCTCTCGTCCATTGCAAAGACAATTGTCACTTGTTAGTTTACTTGGCCTTTTGCTATTTTTGCATTAAATGTATGATAGATGTGTTGGCCTCCCGGTGTGTTGTGTTTTATTTTACATATCACAAGAGATGACAAGGAAAATGACAGTCCAGTATACACATTCTTCATATAAATCAACTAACATTATACTGTTCTGGAGGTTCAGTCCCACAGACATTATCTCACCTGAACGCAGACACCCTAGGAAGCATGTGCTTTTCAAACCAGTTGCCCTCCGATGGGCGTCCTCGCTATTGGATAAGTCAGTATGTCCTGAATTTTAGGAGGGTTACCGTATCTAGTGCACTCTGTTAGGCAGCGCTCACCTGTGGTAGTAAGATGGTAATAGGCACCTTATCACCTATGCAAGGTGCAGGGCTTTGAGTTACAGAGCTCCTCACGCTGTGGAGAAGATTAGGTCACATTTACCCATTTTCCCATATTTGGTACTGATGAAATGCCAATAGATTGCTCCATGACTACACAAGGCATGAAAAAAGTTGACATGAAGTATAGACCCCAGCTTACCAGCAGGTCCATAGGTGATCGATACTTTCACACAGTGATAGGGGCCATTAGTTCCTCAATTTCTCTGCCACTGTTTTTAATCTCAACATGGACCAGGATGATCACATTAACTATATTGTGGCAACTGGTCGATGGTTGATCTCATATTCAGACTTCACCAATCTCACATCTTATGACACAACATCCTCTGTCCTGCTATGCTCATCCGGCGTACTTAATAAAAGATCTTCGACAAAATGCCCTCTTGTGGTGCCCGCCAGGCATTGTAGCGCCGGCCTGGTGAGGAGTGTAGCCCAGTGATGAAGCATATCACCTTCAGGTGAGTGAACGTAACTTGTCTTTAGAGCACATACTTCCTAGGGTGTCTGCGTTCAGTTACAGATAATGTCTCTGGGACTGAACCTCCGGAACAGTATACTGTGATTTGACTGCTTTATTTTAACAAATGTACATAGCTGATATTGGTGCTTGATTGTTTCACAAAAATGATCCGATACCTGCCTCGGAGCGCACTTCTTACAGACGAGTATGGGGTTATCATGTTGCTGCTACAAGCTCCTTACCTGTGCGAGTTATCGGGAACGATGCAGGAGGCAGACCCAAACCAGCCACACATGGAGATCAATGACAAATACTGAAGAATTAACAGAGCTTCCAAGCTGGTGACCATTGCGTAATTGACCTTAAAAATAAAAGACACGTTTTTAGTATTCTGATGACTCATGACCATAAAAAACAAAGGTTATAAATTAAATATTGTGTCAAATACTTAAAAAATGGAACTGGATGTGCTGAATCGTATGTTGCCCCAGGTCATGCGTGACACCTTCCGCCACTGTTGCTTATGGGACTTGTAGTTTTGTTTTTCTCATTAAAGGATGGGCTCTAAAGTCCCAGTATTCTAGGCGAAGTTGGTCAAAATCGGAGGCCTGACGGAGGATGAAGCATGACACTGCTCTGCTTAGAAGTGAGATGCATGACAGTTCCCCAGCCCTTCCATTCTTTGACCTACAGAGGCTCGTCGGCCATTCATACTTTTTTTGCAATGAGAAAGAAACCTTTATTGCAGCTTGTGTCAACTAAAGAGATAAAACCCCTGGGCGTGTTTAATCAACTACTGACAAACATGAACAATCAAGAACATGTGTTTCTGGAAAACTATCAAGCACCCGATCAGAATCAGCCGCCCTTCACACCCAGGAATTCTTAAGGCTTTGGAGAGGGTGAATTGCATGTGGTATAAGAGTAACACTACTTGACTCAAAGCTCACTTCTCAGGGATGTACTGAAATGCCAGCTTCATGGCACACTTAGCCAGCTCTTCACCTCCTTTTCCTCAAACTGTTGACCAGCTATCAGGGCAAATGAGCCTGCAGCAAAGCCTCGCTGGCTTGATTCCACACAGGACCAGGCAAGGTGGTCAACTCCATACTCCTCCGAGTCAGCAAGCACTCTGGTCAAGCCAGTCCTACACATAAATATTCCCCATCACAACTATTTTAATGGTACTAATGTCATATAGTTACTGCTTACCTATACACCGTGTTAAGTTAGCATGAGCTTATTAAATGTTTAAACGCCATTTTTCCTTTTGCTGCTTTTGCACACGACGCATAATTGTTATTTTATCTTTCAACCTAGAAGAGCGTTGAGATTTACATGAGAATAATATGTTATTGCTCTGATATCAGCTTTGCTTGGTAAACTGTCTGCACAGTGAGTGCTGAAGCCTCCAAGGATAACTTGACACAGTGATGTTGTGAGGTCTGATCTTCGCACCTTCCTAGACATAACATAAATGCAGCTGCTGCCAAAATCCGGCTTTACGCGCGTTTTATATTGCTTTGCTTAGAGCACACGTTATACACTTGATGGCGCTTCGCATGCAGAGAGCTGGTGGAAGATGATGTGATCCTCTGACACTGAGATCTTGAGGTATGTACCCGCCCTGCTAAAAGCCAAAGAGACCTTCATAGATATAATATCCTATGCTAGTTAGGGAGGGTGAGAATTAGGTGTTGTTAACTCCTATTCATTTCAGCATTTTAGCATGCTGTCACCTTTTGCTTTCTATGGACTAGTAACTATGCTGATAACTTTGGTTCTTATAATATGTTTACTTGTATTATATAAGATACTGCATTTGAGAACCCTGCATTAGTAAATCAATATTTCAAATATGCATGTGTCCTCTTTTACTCCACGTTTTGGTTTGAAATGATTGTATAGCGAAAGAGTGTTCATGTGTTCCACGATACCTGAGGTATTCTAAGTTCATGTTCTGGTCTGTCTAAACATTGGGAGTTTATTAGGACCAATGAGACACTGTAGCTAGCTCGGTAAGGGGATTTTGGGTACTAAGGTGAGTTTTGGGCCACCCTAATTCACTGAGGTTCCACATCTCTATGCACAGTTCTGTAGGAGAACGAAATTCCCGCTACATGGCGCCCAACGTTGGTGGTCTTATATCATGACACTCGAGTAGTATATCACTTAATCCTTAACCCCTTCACTGTCGTTTCCGGAAAACGGTGGTGTCGGAAAAACCTACCTATTTTTGAAATAGGTCTTTTCAAGCTTGATTCTTTCTAAAACGGTTTCCTTTAATTACTACCCAGTTGTGCTACAAAGTTTACTTTGTCTTTCTACGTTCCTGTGCTGTCATGGCCAATCCCGTGGACATTCCGCAGCATAGTCGCATTGTGGTGCGCAATCATTTGCTGAATTACAATGTACCCGTGGAAGGCTTGGCTGTGATAATGGTGGTGAGTGCGGAGGTGGGTTACCCGTACGAACTCTTTTATTCGTGGGTGACATTTCCGGCTGTGGACGATAATTCTGGTGTGTTCCACGCTTACACTCCCTCTCCTGTACCGAATGAACAGGGCACAGGAAGTACCTATTGAGGGGCCACTACTGACTGGAGCTGGCTAAAAGAATAACAGGTCCAAGGGTGGTGGGGTGCGAGTGGCACCAGTGACCAGAGTTGGCTAGAAGCATTGACGACCTTTGGTATTGATTAAGTGCAGGATTATAGGTCACAGGTGGCACTGCTGAATACAGCTGGCTAGCAGCAGTGGTGGCCTCTAGGAAGAAGGAATTCAGAAAGCATAACTGGATATACTGGTTTCTTTAATACCGATAAGTGTTTACACATGAATGCCACAATGTGTAGTAATATATTACATTACTAAATTACAATATTCTTATTTTAATTTGATGTGTTTGTTAGCCTTACTATGCCTGTAAAGTTACATGATTCTATTAGGGCCCAGAACCATTTTATTTAGTGATGTCCATCTGCACACTTTCCTACATCTTGTAGTAAATTGAATATTGAAACAAGCATTTACAATGCAATAGGTCTCGCAGCATTAAAGTTTGAGTTATTGGCATTGTGTATGACAATGCGTTGCATAACATTTTTAGCAAACTTTGAATTGGTGAGCAGTGAGAGTGTGTGCAAGAGTATGCTGTTGCTCACAGCTGTTATTATTCACACAGCTCTGATGATGCACCTCACGCACGGGGCTGGCGCAGTAATTATTCACACAGCTCTGATGATGCACCTCAGCACGGGGCTGACGCAGTTATTATTCACACAGCTCTTATGATGCACCTCAGCACGGGGCTGCCGGCAGTTATTATTCACACACCTCTGATGATGCACCTCAGGCACGGGACTCACAGCTGTTATTATTCACACAGCTCTTATGATGCACCTCAGGCACGGGGCTGACGCAGTTATTATTCACACAGCTCTGATGATGCACCTCAGCACGGGGTTCACAGCTGTTATTATTCACACAGCTCTGATGATGCACCTCAGGCACGGGGCTGACAGTTATTATTCACACAGCTCTGATGATGCAACTCAGGCACGGCCTCACAGCTGTTATTATTCACACAGCTCTGATGATGCACCTCACGCACGGGGCTGACGCTGTTATTATTCACACAGCTCTGATGATGCACCTCACGCAGGGGGCTGACACCTCATGAAAGTGCCTGTATTTCTGAGCTTCCCTTGAAACTTGAAAGAGAGGCAAATAAGTTCCCTAAATATTATAGGAGAGGATAAATTACTATTCTATCATTATTCTTCGTTTGCTTCAACAAAGTGTTTGTGGGTCTTGAAGTACTTTGGCCAAATAGGGAGACTAAAAATACCAGCATGCAAGTGCTTTTTATTTACTTTCAGATGACGACCGCGTCATACGTCACGGACGCTCCGACGTTCCTGCGCATAGTGTAATCGTATTGCACTGTCCTGCCCTTCCAATGCCGCGGCGCTAGGCAGGGCTTGGCCTCAGTGGTCCAGGAAGGGTGCGCTCCCTCAAGTCTCAGCCAGCAGCAGGACGCTCATGGTGCCCGTATCGCCCCTGTGATGCTTCTCCCCTGGGTAGGAAAGGCCAGTGTGACCAGCAGTCTCCACGGAAGAAGCCGGACTAACGCTGGTGGGGCACCGGGAACTAGGCGATGTGGCTGGTGGGTCGGAATCCGATGCCCCACCTGGACGGGGGGAGTGGCGCCGATGCGGTGAGTTGGCCTTAGTTGGAGGGGGCAGCGGGGGGTCTCTGTGCGCTTGTGTGTGTGTGCGGCGGCGGGGGGGTGTCTCTGTATGTGTGCGTGCGTGTATGTGCGCTCGTGTATGCGTGTGTCTCTGTGTGCGCATGCGTGTTTGAAAGCAGGGGGAGGTGTGGCTGTGTGTGTTTGCGCTTCCTAGGAGACAGGAGATGGCCACAGGGTGTGTGTTCTTGCACACGCGGCCCGCTCCGATCCGATTTTTCAAGATGCGCGTGGCCATCTCTTGTCTCCTGGGAAGCTGAGCCAGTGACAATAGGTCTCTCGCGAGACCGCGCTTTCGCGCGGTTAACGCCACGAGACCTAAAAAGCAGTTAAGGCTGTAGAAAGCCAGATGGAGGACTTGGCCAACTCAATGTATGCCGAGAAGAAGGAACAGAAGACTGCAAAGAAGTGACTCCAAACCTGAGGGAAACTTCAAATCGATGCGGTGAAGGTCCTGGATGCCAAGATTGAGCATCTCGATAATCTTTTACGAGGAAAGCAGCTGAGAGTACTCCGAGTCTCATCATGAATCCAGGCTGACACTTTGAGAAAAATGTAAAGTACAGCAGAATTCAACTTGGTTGGGAAGGAGATCAAGAACTCCTACCGTTAGTGCGCAAATGTATACACCTCCCCACAATACTTGGAGAAAGAATATGGTCACTGTGGGAACAGAGATGGTGAACTTGGAAAATGTGAATCTGCACAAAGAATTATCAGCCACTATCAAAAAAAGCACAGTGATGATGGAGGAGGAACAGCTCCTCTTATTTTCCAAGCTAAGCCCAGAGATGATTTCATGCACTTTCATGCAAGAGGGCTATTCTGGGGGTGAACAGAAACCTGGAGGGGAAGGGTATTCTGGCTTTGACAGGTACCTGGCAAAGTTTGAGGTGGAACATGGGGGGAACAAAATATGTGTTATCCCAGCAGACTGATTCATCAAAGAGTTTCTGAGAAAGTTTGTAATTGAAAGTTTGTCCCCTTAATGGGTGTGAACCCGACTGCTTATGACACTGGTATCTCAACTTTTTACCATGGCCCTAGTGTTATGCTATCCTAGCGTGTCCACAGAGGCATAGGCCTATCTCCAGTAATGCAAGGTCCAGAAACTGTTCGGCGACTTGGAGAGATGCACATAGCTCTGGACTACTATTACTGTCCCATGTGCATCACATAAAGCGGTGCTGGCAGGGTACCATGTTTTGTCAATCTTTAGTGAGACCAAACCTTATGGTTATAAAGGGTGCGGACTTCTGACCCCTCTAATGTAAAGTTCTGCTATTGTGTGAAACCCAAAATCTTGCTTTGACATTCCTTATCCATGTCGACCGAGTGTATGTGTAGTAAGTGTGTATCACATGTTTGGTAGTAAGATTCAGTGTGTGGTATAAGCCTGAGTTCTGGGACCAGTGTGATCCATTCTGAATGCCCTTGGGTTAGCATAGCACAAGATGGAGGAGGACAGCTTCCCCAGACAGTGAAGCAGATTGCCTGCATTCTTGTGGATGGAAGATGGGAGGGTCAGGTACCAAACTGAGGGAGGATGGAGACAGGGCTCAGTTAGAAATTGAATGAGGACCTTGATTGGAAAGGACTGCTGATTTGGTAGGTACCAGAGTAGAGAGGCAGGACTATAGTTTCTGTTGTTCAAGTTGAGGACGTTTTTAGGTGTCTGCATGCCAGGCAGTTTTGCAGAGGTTAAGGGACAATACCTGAAATCAGCACAACTGCTAGAGAAGCAGGTGATCTACCTGCCTAGCTTCTAGACACCTGCCTCCCTTGCTTCAGGGGAGGGAAGGAGAGTGCTAAGGCCATTAATGAAGAGAACATGTTCAGGAGGAGTTTTCCTGGCATGAGCAACACCCAGAGACTGCTAACTGCACTTAGAAGCGAAGACATAACCAAAGCATTTCGTGCAGATTCTCCAGTAGCAGCCCCTACAGTCGACGGGGTACATCAATCAAGCCAAGTAGTCTCAGGAGGGTCCCTAGGAGAAACTGCAATTGCTGCTGAAGCAGATCACAGCTCAGGGACCACAAATACCTAAAGGAGCAACCCTTCATGTGAACCAGGCCAGAGTCCACACCTACCTATAACATTCCTGTAGGCTGCATAGGCCAGGACAGACACCTGCTGAGCTCCTTCCCTGTCGCCAACTTCAGGGCCAAGTTAAATTGATTGGGTGAGCAGATAACGGAACATTTCACAAAAGGCTGAACTAAACATGCAGATTTCTGCAGCAGAAATAGTGACTGTTGCATAAGCAATCCCGTTAATTTGGGTACGTTCATTGAACTGAACTACCCCGAATGACTAATGGCCTAGAGAATGGCACATGTGCTTGTAAGTGCATTAGAATGTAAGATCTAGACACGAAAACCACTCTCAAAACGCCACACAGCTGGTGGGCTGCTTCACTAGACATCGTACTCGGATTTATGACCTTGCAGCTGAGCCCTTTTGAATACTGTCCTATTAGACTCTGATGTGATAATAAAAGGCTTTGTTTCCACCAAAAAAAGTATATGGTTTGACAAAGCATTTATTGTGGTTTTTGTTTGAAAGTTGAGTTCTGAGATCTTGCCCCCGACCCCAACACCATCTTCCAGACAAAACAAACCCCAGGACACAAGTCGCAAATGACCTCAACCACCAGAGTTGGGGCCCAGTAGCCTGTCTGCCCTGCAGCCCCCAAATGTACCCTACACACTGAACAACAGCTCCTAGTCCTTTACTCATCATCACCGTTATGTACAAAGTAAAACCAGTATGAGAAGTCTGGCAACAAATACAAAAGCTGAAATTACCATGAACATGGTCGTGGCTTTACACTAATAACGAGTTAGGTTTTCCGAACATCTGTTGGAGACGTGCTGCTGGGCATCCTCTTAAGAACTGTTTGGACACAGTTACACAAATCGGAAAAGGGAATTTGAGGGGGAAAAGATAATCCTCAAGTAAAAATGCTAGTAAGAAAAGCAGAGCATTGGGCGAATCTTAAATGTAGACCTCCAAGGATGTCATAGCAAAAACAAATTATTCTTACAAGTCCAAAACAAAGTTAAAACAACACAAGCATTTAACTTGTGCGCACATTTAGCTGTAGTGAAAAAAACAAGCAAACTCAACGCCGCAGCCCGGCTTCAACAGGAAGCCAGGCAACCTTTGTTGGGACGGGGGCGGGGCCGGACAAATACAGGAAGCAGACCGGAGTCCACCCTGCGCTCCTGTGCCCGCCGGAAGATTTGCGTCTCAGCTAGCGGGGCTCCCGTGCTCGTGGAGAGCCCCGCGGCCCCCGCCTGTTGCCCTGAATGACCCGCTGGCTGCTGAGGGACACCCAAGAAGAACCTGGTGAGTAGGGTGTGAGGGGGATGTGTGCGCGCGAGTGTATGTGTGCGACGGCCGGGTGGGAGGGGTTCTCTGTATGTATGTATGTGTGCATGCGTGCATGGGCGCTCGTGTGTGTGTCTCTGTGTATGCGCATGCGTGTGTGGTGTGTGGTGTTGGAGCTTCCCAGGAGACAGCAGCTGGCCAAAGCAAGTGCGTTCGCATGCGCGTGGCCTGCTCCGATCGCTTCGCGATGTAATCGCCACGAGACCTAAAACGGAAGTGTTATTTCCAGAAACAGTGAATTCTGCAGCTTGTGTATCTTTTATCTGCACCTCACAGACTCCTCACATTCCTCTCGAGAGAAGATTCTGCCTCCTACTCATGAGTGTCGTTTCAGTAACTGTTTCTGTCACGTGTTCATATTTCTTGTATTAGGAGAAAAGTGTATAAAAATACTTTGTGTAGTGTTGGACTTGGGCCTTCTGGCAGGTTCACCCCTGAACTTTTTGCCTTGAAGTGTAGTGATTTCTGGTCTTTGCGCACTTTGACACTGTGGCGCAGTGTAAAGTGCGTGCGCTCCCTGAGTGCGTGGAGTGAGACTGGCCTGCCCTCCCATAGGAATGCATGGGGAATGTCTGTGTCCCTGGTAGTTCCTGATGCGTGAGGCGTGCATGCTTAAGTTTGGTATGTGCGAACTCGTGAGAGTGAATGCTGCGCAACGGTATGTGCGGCGTGTATGTGTCTTGTGCGGAAGCGCCACTTCTAGGAGTTGGCATATTAGTGTAAAATATGCCTGGCGTGTGATTGGCTGGAGCTGGCTGGGATGCCAGGCTCCAGGAAGTCTGTGTGGGTCTGCCCCGGTGGTGAATGGAGAGATTAGCATGAGTGATGTGTGGGAGGAGTGTACCTGTGTCCTGGATGGGCTGGGTTTTCCCCACACAATGCTGGCTCCGCCCCCCTGTGGTGTGACTGATGACCCAAGCCCTGCCAGTGAATAGAATGGGTGGTTGGGCCATCAAGAGTGCTCCAGGACCAGCTGCGACTGGTTCTGCCCCCACCCTGCACCTAAAGACAAAGAGAAAGGTGTATAAAAGAGGGGCTGTGACCCCATGAAAATGTTCTTGTTTGCTGCTTGAATCTGCCAGGGGCGTGCTGCTGCTTGGGCTCAGGGATGGCTTGCCTCCCTGAGCCCTGCCCAGCCCCTGGCTTGCTGATGGGCCCCTGAAGGACTTGCTGTTGCCCTAGCACCTGGGAGCGCTTTGGATTTCCCCTGTAGCGCTTGAGAGCGCTTTGTTGCCCCTCTAGCGCTGGGAGCGCTGAGATTGCCTGCCTAGCGCTTGGGAGCGCTTTTTGCTGCTGTTTTAGCGCTTACGAGCGCTTATTTGTGCCTGCAGCGCTTGGGAGCGCTGTGGTCTGCAGAGGCCGGTGCCCACCCGGCATCCGATCGCCCCGTGTGGCGAGTTGGCAGCGCGGGTGCCACCCCGCTTATTGCTGTGGTGTTGTGCCGATTTATTGATCTACGAGGGAGCCCACTCCTCGGATCCTGGGAAGCCGCCTGCCTGCCTAGGAAGCGGGCCGCCGCGCTGCCCGCGGCGACCCGGAAGTAGTTAAGCGGCCCGGCCAATCGCAGCGCGGCCCAGGAAAGGCCGACCGGAAGTCCCGCCTCCTCCGACGAGCCGGGGAGAGAGAAGCTGCCGGCCGGGTCCCCGAGGCTCCCGTGTGAAGAGGAGAGCCCCGGGACCAGCGGGAGAGACCCGCCGTCGCTGGAGAGCCCAGCGCGAACCCGGTAGGTGCCTGCAGAAGAGAGGGGAGCGTCGGGACACATTGCCGGTGTCCGCCCCGCCCCCTCTCTGTAGCGCGACCTCGCGCCTTTGTGTTTTGAGCCTGAGGGCTCAGGGGGCACTGGTGAGCGACCCGAGTCCCCAAGAGGGGGACTCCAACCCGAGCCAGAGAGGCTCCAACTTTGAGAGAAAGCACCTCCGCGTTTGTGGAGCCACGAGGTGCCCCGGGGGCACCAGTAGCGTTAGAGCCCAGCGAGGCTCTTGGCCAGCATTATTGCTTTGGGTCCCCAGAGCGAGGGACCCCCCAGCCCAGCGAGGCTGTACCTTTCTGTTGCTGGAGCCCTGAGAGGCTCAGCAGCCCCCCTTGCTGGTGAGGGAGCCTAAGAGAGGCTCACCAGTGCCACAGTTGTGGTTCTTTGAGCCCAGAGAGGCTCCAACTTTGCGCTAACTTTCCCTGCTCCAGTTGCCCAGCACTTTGTGGGCAACTGCCACGTTTAGGCCCTGACATTGGGACACCGGGACAGTCACAGGTGGTGACTGGTGAGTTTGGGGAAATTGGTATTTGTTCTGCACCTCTGAATGTATTGATTATGCGTCATGTGCCTTTACACCTCTGAATGTTACGGCATCATGTGTTTTGCTTACACCTCTGAATGGGTAGATTATTCATCATGTGTTCTCTTTGTCCTTTTACACCTCTGAATGTTACGACATCATGTGTGTTGCTTTTGCACCCCTACAGGTAGTGTGACGTGTAGGTGGTTGTTTTCTCCCTAGTACAGGTGGTGCTAGTGAGGCCCTGTTACCAGTAATGACTGGTTGTATGCTATTACTGAAAGTATTGCTTTATTACTGAAGGTATTGCTAAAGTGCTATTACTGAAAGTATTGCTTTATTACTGAAGGTATTGCTTTATTTCTGAAAGTATTATTTCTGAAAGTGCTACTTCTGATTCCTGACAGTGGTTCAGGTGGCCCTGTCTTGTAAATATCCCCTTGTAAATTCTGCCCGTGCCTCTGGCACATTGTAAAGTGTGTGTTTTATCTAATGTATTTTGGTGTAATACAAAGGCTATTTTTATATAACCTTGTGTGGAGTTTCCTTTGTGGTGGGCCTTTGGTTGTTGTTGCTGGGGTGCGTGCGCAAATGCTTAGCCTACATCGCCTCCAAGTTTAGCCTTGCTGCTCGCGCCACGTTACCTAGAGGGTGAGTAGGGGTTATCTTGGCGTGTAACTCCCTTGCCCTGACTTGGGTGTGGTGGTCTCTGACTGACTTTGGCGAAAGCCCTGGCCAGCCGGGGATCCCATTACCAACATTGGCGGCAAGCGGTGGGATAAGGATTTGTGTTTGCGTTGTACCTTAGTAGCAGCTGGCTGCACCACAAAACTCTGCATTTTAGATAAAAACATTTTGGGGATTATTGTATGGAGTTTGCTAAAAATGTCATTTCTGTGGAAATGTGTTTCTTGTGCACTTTGAGTTAGGTGTCCCTAGCTCGGGAGGGTAGATCATCCCCCTAAGTGCAGTGTGTTTTCTGGATTCACCAGAAGGGTGGGATCCAGTGGTGGCAGCATAAGTGTGTCCAATGCATGTGTCCCCCGTCCCTGCCCTGGAGTAATGGTACCTGTGTCAAGTGTGGTCAGGTTGAGAAGTCAGGGGTGGTAGAAACTGCCTTACCAGTCTGGGGAGGGGTGTGTGTGGATGAATGGTGTGTGGCACTGGATGTGTTTGTGAGTTCTCTGGATGGGGAGCTTGCTGAATGCTAGTTTTGTTCAGATACCTAAGTCCTGTGTGTTGAACTTTTCCCAAGAACGTCTGCAGACAGTGGAGCCTGCTTTTTGATTTCTGTGGTCTGTTGAGAGACAGAATTTTGGAGTTGGTAATGTTCTGGGAGGAGAGAGGCATAGGGGATGGAGTGATTCCAAAAGGAGTGTCTGAGGTGTCTTCCAGCCCAGCGTGGTGGAAGAGGTTCAGTGTAGCCCAGCTATGTCTCGGTGTAGGGGCCCGCGTCCTGTCTCAAGAGGAGAAGGAGTGGGTGGGACTGCATGTCTCCAGGTCCCCGAAACCCAGTGTCAGGGCCTGGAATGTTTCTGAAGGGAACATCAGGTCGGGGGCCTAGGCTGTACCAATAGGTCATTTGAGGAGGATCTCCTAGAGTGTTTGAAGAATGTAGAACATCAGTGAACAGGATTTCATGGGTGGGCCTGAAGCTCATGGGAGTTTCCCCTGCCCCTGTGCCATTGTGTTAATTGTGGGGGAGTGACCCTAAGGAAAGTTCTGGTCTTCCAGCCCAGTGTGGTGGAAGTGGCTCAGTGGAGCACAAGCCTGGTCTTCGTAGTCTGGGTGTTTTTCTTTTTAAGAACACCAGGTGAGGGAGCCTAGCATGTCCGTATGGAGCGTCCTTTAAGGGAGATCTCCCAGTGTGGAGAGAACGTGGAGCGCCTGTAAGCAGGGCTCTAGTAGTTCTATTATCTGGCAGTACCGCTCCAGTTGGGAGGGTGCAGAAGTCCAGATGGAGGGGTGCGAGGGGGATAGGTTCCCCAGTGGAAGAACCAGTGGGTCAGGGACCAACCAGAAGGGTTGTGTCGCCAGGGAGTGACCATGGTGGTGCCACTTCTGTCCTGAGTGTCAGGCAGACTTGTACACGACACATTAGTTATGTGTCACCCTCAAGGAAGTCCTGGTGCGCCAGGCATCTGACCAAAGAGGTACGTCCCTTGGTTGGGGAGCCAGTAGCCGGTGTTTCCGGATCTGGACGTAAGGGCAACTGTGCGTAGTGTCCTGAAGTTACAAGAGGGAACTCCTGCCTGAAGAGAAGGAACCGGGTAAGCTGTAGGGGGTATTGACCTGCAGTGGTTGCCTTGCTGCTGAAGGAGGAGAGAAAGTCTTAGATTTTTGTTTTCAACTTGTAGAAGTCCTGGTGTGCCAGGCATCTAACCAAAGGGTAGCGTCCCTAGGTTAGGGAGCCAGGTTCAGGTGGTTGCCTGTCCTGGACGGCAGGGCGACTGTAGCCAGTGTCCTGGCCGGTTTGTCTTCTAGGGGTACCCCTGTGAACACAGGTGGGGCTCATCTTAAGTGAAGAGACCCTGTGTTTCCCAGAAGGGGTGGTACAGGCCTAGCAGGGATCTTTAGGGTTCTTGGCTGAGTGTTGTGGTACTACCCTGAGAGCAGGTGGGGCCTACCTTAAGTGGAGGGACCCTGTTCTACAGTGGGAGGGTGCAGAACTCTGGAAGGGGGTCAGAGGGAGTCTGACCCCTGTGCATCCGGTGAATTTGAATCCCAGGTGGTAGACCAGTTAAGGGAGTGGTGACCTATCTGTCATGACCAGCCTGGTGTCCTGTAGGCACCGCACTGAGCCGCGTCTGCCTTCGGCCGCGCAGTCTATGCCGCTCGCCGTCCCCGTCTCGACGCGGTCCGCGAGCCGCCGCCTGCGCCGCATCTGGCAACCCGCAAAGTGCAACGCCTTACTACACCGTTCTTGTGCTGGTCTGACTGTGGTCACTGCTGCTGAGGAAGTCAGGTCCTAAACTGGTGGGAGATTTGTGTTCTGGAGGGTGCTTCAGAAGTAGAGGTAGGGTGGGGCAATCTTGCCCGTGACCTCTGGTCAGCCTGAGGGTGCGGACCCTAGGTTGAAGGATCAGTGGTAGTTTGGAACTACGCTGAGAAAGGGAGTGGAGAATGGCTATTGTAGGCCAGGGGTTACTACCCCCCACTCTGTGTATTGGCAAGGACCAGTGGTATCTAGGTGGCCTAGGGCCTGGTCCTAGCCGTGGACAGCTAAGGAGTACCAGTGGGGTAACCTAGTTGGGCCTGTGTTTTTTTTAAGGCTGTGCTTGTCTTATGGATTAACTTGGCGTAGAACCGGAGGGTGTCCCTGCAGTGCGGGCCCGCGTCCGTGTTCTATCGCCCCAAGCAGGGAAGTCCATCACGGTGGTGATTGGTCTACCCTGCGTTTTGGCTGGAAGGGGGTCGTGTTGGACTTGGGCCTTCTGGCAGGTTCACCCCTGAACTTTTTGCCTTGAAGTGTAGTGATTTCTGGTCTTTGCGCACTTTGACACTGTGGCGCAGTGTAAAGTGCGTGCGCTCCCTGAGTGCGTGGAGTGAGACTGGCCTGCCCTCCCATAGGAATGCATGGGGAATGTCTGTGTCCCTGGTAGTTCCTGATGCGTGAGGCGTGCATGCTTAAGTTTGGTATGTGCGAACTCGTGAGAGTGAATGCTGCGCAACGGTATGTGCGGCGTGTATGTGTCTTGTGCGGAAGCGCCACTTCTAGGAGTTGGCATATTAGTGTAAAATATGCCTGGCGTGTGATTGGCTGGAGCTGGCTGGGATGCCAGGCTCCAGGAAGTCTGTGTGGGTCTGCCCCGGTGGTGAATGGAGAGATTAGCATGAGTGATGTGTGGGAGGAGTGTACCTGTGTCCTGGATGGGCTGGGTTTTCCCCACACAATGCTGGCTCCGCCCCCCTGTGGTGTGACTGATGACCCAAGCCCTGCCAGTGAATAGAATGGGTGGTTGGGCCATCAAGAGTGCTCCAGGACCAGCTGCGACTGGTTCTGCCCCCACCCTGCACCTAAAGACAAAGAGAAAGGTGTATAAAAGAGGGGCTGTGACCCCATGAAAATGTTCTTGTTTGCTGCTTGAATCTGCCAGGGGCGTGCTGCTGCTTGGGCTCAGGGATGGCTTGCCTCCCTGAGCCCTGCCCAGCCCCTGGCTTGCTGATGGGCCCCTGAAGGACTTGCTGTTGCCCTAGCACCTGGGAGCGCTTTGGATTTCCCCTGTAGCGCTTGAGAGCGCTTTGTTGCCCCTCTAGCGCTGGGAGCGCTGAGATTGCCTGCCTAGCGCTTGGGAGCGCTTTTTGCTGCTGTTTTAGCGCTTACGAGCGCTTATTTGTGCCTGCAGCGCTTGGGAGCGCTGTGGTCTGCAGAGGCCGGTGCCCACCCGGCATCCGATCGCCCCGTGTGGCGAGTTGACAGCGCGGGTGCCACCCCGCTTATTGCTGTGGTGCTGTGCCGATTTATTGATCTACGAGGGAGCCCACTCCTCGGATCCTGGGAAGCCGCCTGCCTGCCTAGGAAGCGGGCCGCCGCGCTGCCCGCGGCGACCCGGAAGTAGTTAAGCGGCCCGGCCAATCGCAGCGCGGCCCAGGAAAGGCCGACCGGAAGTCCCGCCTCCTCCGACGAGCCGGGGAGAGAGAAGCTGCCGGCCGGGTCCCCGAGGCTCCCGTGTGAAGAGGAGAGCCCCGGGACCAGCGGGAGAGACCCGCCGTCGCTGGAGAGCCCAGCGCGAACCCGGTAGGTGCCTGCAGAAGAGAGGGGAGCGTCGGGACACATTGCCGGTGTCCGCCCCGCCCCCTCTCTGTAGCGCGACCTCGCGCCTTTGTGTTTTGAGCCTGAGGGCTCAGGGGGCACTGGTGAGCGACCCGAGTCCCCAAGAGGGGGACTCCAACCCGAGCCAGAGAGGCTCCAACTTTGAGAGAAAGCACCTCCGCGTTTGTGGAGCCACGAGGTGCCCCGGGGGCACCAGTAGCGTTAGAGCCCAGCGAGGCTCTTGGCCAGCATTATTGCTTTGGGTCCCCAGAGCGAGGGACCCCCCAGCCCAGCGAGGCTGTACCTTTCTGTTGCTGGAGCCCTGAGAGGCTCAGCAGCCCCCCTTGCTGGTGAGGGAGCCTAAGAGAGGCTCACCAGTGCCACAGTTGTGGTTCTTTGAGCCCAGAGAGGCTCCAACTTTGCGCTAACTTTCCCTGCTCCAGTTGCCCAGCACTTTGTGGGCAACTGCCACGTTTAGGCCCTGACATTGGGACACCGGGACAGTCACAGGTGGTGACTGGTGAGTTTGGGGAAATTGGTATTTGTTCTGCACCTCTGAATGTATTGATTATGCGTCATGTGCCTTTACACCTCTGAATGTTACGGCATCATGTGTTTTGCTTACACCTCTGAATGGGTAGATTATTCATCATGTGTTCTCTTTGTCCTTTTACACCTCTGAATGTTACGACATCATGTGTGTTGCTTTTGCACCCCTACAGGTAGTGTGACGTGTAGGTGGTTGTTTTCTCCCTAGTACAGGTGGTGCTAGTGAGGCCCTGTTACCAGTAATGACTGGTTGTATGCTATTACTGAAAGTATTGCTTTATTACTGAAGGTATTGCTAAAGTGCTATTACTGAAAGTATTGCTTTATTACTGAAGGTATTGCTTTATTTCTGAAAGTATTATTTCTGAAAGTGCTACTTCTGATTCCTGACAGTGGTTCAGGTGGCCCTGTCTTGTAAATATCCCCTTGTAAATTCTGCCCGTGCCTCTGGCACATTGTAAAGTGTGTGTTTTATCTAATGTATTTTGGTGTAATACAAAGGCTATTTTTATATAACCTTGTGTGGAGTTTCCTTTGTGGTTGTTGTTGCTGGGGTGCGTGCGCAAATGCTTAGCCTACATCGCCTCCAAGTTTAGCCTTGCTGCTCGCGCCACGTTACCTAGAGGGTGAGTAGGGGTTATCTTGGCGTGTAACTCCCTTGCCCTGACTTGGGTGTGGTGGTCTCTGACTGACTTTGGCGAAAGCCCTGGCCAGCCGGGGATCCCATTTCCAACATGTAGCATTAGCATTATATAGTCCTACTTGCTTTAAGGTGGATGCTCTCGTCCATTACAAAGACAATTGTCAATTGTTAGTTTACTTGGCCTTTTGCTATTTTTGCATTAAATGTATGATAGATGTGTTGGCCTCCCGGTGTGTTGTGTTTTATTTTGCATATCACAAGAGATGACAAGGAAAATGACAGTCCAGTATACACATTCTTTATATAAATCAACTAACAGTATACTGTTCTGGAGGTTCAGTCCCACAGACATTATCTCTACCTGAACGTAGACACCCTAGGAAGCATGTGCTTTTCAAACCAGTTGCCCTCTGATGGGCGTCCTCGCTATTGGATAAGTCAGTATGTCCTGAATTTTAGGAGGGTTACCGTATCTAGTGCACTCTGTTAGGAAGCGCTCACCTGTGGTAGTAAGATGGTAATAGGCACATTATCACCTATGCACGGTGCAGGGCTTTGAGTTACAGAGCTCCTCACGCTGTGGAGAAGATTAGGTCACATTTACCCTTTTTCCCATATTTGGTACTGATGAAATGCCAATAAATTGCTCCATGACTACACAAGGCATGAAAAAAGTTGACCTGAAGTATAGACCCCAGCTTACCAGCAGGTCAATAGGTGATCGATACTTTCACACAGTGATAGGGGCCATTAGTTCCTCAATTTCTCTGCCACTGTTTTTAATCTCAACATGGAGCAGGAAGATCACATTAACTATATTGTGGCAACTGGTCGATGGTTGATCTTATATTCAGACTTCACCAATCTCACATCTTATGACACAACATCCTCTGTCCTACTATGCTCATCCGACGTACTTAATAAAAGATGTGCGACAAAGTGCCCTCTAGTGGTGCCCGCCAAGCATTGTAGCGCCGGCCTGGTGAGGAGTACAGCCCAATGATGAAGCATGCCACCTTCAGGTGAGTGAACGCAACTTGTCTTAAAAGCACATGCTTCCTAGGGTGTCTGCATTCAGTTACAGATAATGTCGCTGGGACTGAAACTCCGAAAACAGTATACAGTGATTTGACTGTTTTATGTTGCTGCTACAAGCTCCTTACCTGTGCGAGTTATCTGGAACGATGCAGGGGCAGACCCAAACCAGCCACATGTGGAGATCAATGACAAATACTGAAGATTTAACAGAGCTTCCAAGCTGGTGACCATTACTTAATTGACCCTGAAAATAAAAGACACATTTTTAGTATTCTGGTGACTCAGGACCATAAAAAACAAAAGGTTATAAATTCAATATTGTGTCAAATACTTAAAAAATGGAACTGGGTGTGCTGAATCGGATGTTGTCCCAGGTCATGTGTGACACCTTCCACCACTATTGCTTATGAGACTTGTAGTTTTGTTTTCCTCATTAAAAGGATGGGCTCTAAAGTCCCAGTGTTCTAAGCGATGTTGGTCAAAATCAGAGGCCTGAGTGAAGGTGAAGCATGACACTGCTCTGCTTAGCAGTGAGATGAATGACAGTTCCCCAGCCCTTCCATTCTTTGACCTACAGAGGCTCGTTGGCGATTCATATTTTTTTGCAATGACAAAGAAACTTTTATTGCAGTTTGTGTCACTGAAGAGATAAAACCCCTGGGCGTGTTTCATTAACTACTGACAAACATGAACAATCAAGAACATGAGTTTCTGTAAAACTATCAAGCACCCAATCAGAATCAGCCGCCCTTCACACCCAGGAATTCTTGTGGCTTTGGAGAGGATGAATTGCACGTGGTATAAGAGGAACACTACATCGACTCAAAGCTCACTTCTCAGGGATGTACTGAACTGCCAGCCTCATGGCACACTTAGCCAGCTCTTCGCCTCCTCCTCCTCCTCAAACTGTTGACCAGCTATCAGGGCAAATGAGCCTGCAGCAAAGCATCGCTGGCTTGGTCCCACTCCAGACCAGGCAAGGTGGTCAACTCCATGCTCCTCCAAGTCAGCAAGCACTCTGGTCGAGCCAGTCCTAACCCCACATGAATGTTCCCCAACACAACTATTTTAATTGTACTAAGTCATGTTTCTGCCAAATGATTGAGTCAAAAATTGAAAGGTTTTACTATGAAGTGCTGAAAGAGAAATCATGAAGTTTTTCAATATTTCGGAGTCTGCCACAGTACACAGGAGCATTATTTCTCTACAGCAGCAAATCATGTATGTGCGCACTGTAGAAAGCACGTTTGAATAAAACATGGAATGCATTGCAGCCAAAAATACATACAACAACATAGAGTGTAAGATAACTTGGGTTATTATTCCAGCAGAACGAAATGCCATTCCGAATGTGTACGTCATTTTAAAGACACACCCAGAAAAATGTATGGTCAGTGTTGTGCTTCTGCCTGTTAAAAGACAATCTCCATTAATGTGTCTGGAAAATAAATACTATACTATGAGAAATCCTACTCTACTGCAGGGTGCTGCCTGCCACTATATTGCAGGTTACTTCCAACATAATCTTATGTATACATACATACTCCAGGGTGCTGCCAGCTATCGGGTCTGCACACAGCAGACTGGAGCCACTCAGGAAGGAGGTAAGCTCTACATTTCATCTTAAGCCCTTAGGTTACATTCACAGCCTGATAGGTCCGGAGAACTTTATCTTCGCTCTAACTTCACCGAGCAGATGGACTTAGCCCAACATAGGCTGTGTTGTGTGCTGGGTGATGCCTGGCATCTTATTATCGTTGGCGGGAGGATGAAGCTCTGATAAGAGCTACTACAAGAAGAGCAGAGAAACAGGACCACAGTTTGCCACAGAGCGACAACTGCCCAGAGCTGAAGAAAGAACTCTGGAACAGCAAACCTCCTACACCCTGGAGATTCTCCAGGATAAGCAAATGATGGTAATGAAATGCAAACTGCAGCATTAAGGTCACGCACTACAGCATCTTTCCCTTTAAACCGAAAATAATACCCTACAATAAAAAACTAAACAAAAAGCAACAAAACTAGAAAATGCATTTCTAAATGCTGCAAAAGAGAAACAGTTAATACAAATGAACAATATTAAACTGTGTTGGTACCTTAGTAATGTGCTTACTTCTTGGCTTCACTCCATCTGCAGCAATAACGCTCTGAAAAGAGAAATTACGGCTGTGAGTCTCAGAGTCTTCAGTGTTACCGGTCTCAGTCACGAAGACTGCGGTGTCGGAAGATAACTTTCTCTTATTTGGCTTTATTGTTCCACCAGTCACGCCATCGCTTTTAGCAGCCACGCTACTGTCAGCAGCATCATAACTTCAGGCAGACCAGCAAAGCGGATCTCACCACTCACAATGGGTGAACAGACTCGTCTCTGCTATATACATCCACTCTATTCTCAAATTTGCTTGGGGCTGTCAAAATGCAAAGAGCTGCAATATATTCGCCACACTTTCCTGACTACCTTATTTTAAAAAGTTGTCACATTCAAGCGTGATTCTTGGTTCGTCTGCAAGCTGAAGTTTTTTAGAGGTTCTATCGCCACACAATACTATATTCCAATTTGTCCACATGGTGCTTCAACCCTGGTAGGTTATCAACTGCCTGTTTTGCAGATAGTTTTAGATAGTTTCTGTAAGAAACTGAATTATTATTTGCGGTAGATGAGGCACAATCAGAACCGTTGTCAGAGTGAACTTTCAAAGCCATTCAATTAACCTAGGATCAACCCCCTGGTACCTAAGCACGGAACAGGCAGGCTTAACTTAAGGTAATATGTAAAATATTTATGCAGAAACCAAAAAAGTAAAAGTCAAAATGCAAAACAATAAAAAACCCAAACCGAAATAGAAAAATAAAGTAAAGTGTATTGAACAAAATGACACTAAAATGACAAAATCCAATAAGGGGAATGAGATATGAACTGTAACGCCAACTAGGTTTCAGGGGTAAAGTTGGCACAAACAAGCAAAGTCTTAATCTTAATTTGATCATAGGGAAGTACACTATTGCACAGCACTCCCCACTTTACTTAGCTCTTATGGACCTGTCCTCAGCTTTCGATTTTGTCAATATGTCCCGTCTATGGTCCATCCTTTTAGAATATGGACTGGATGAGGCCCTTGTTCATTTTTTGGCCTATCTCCATACGGACCTGAAAGCGAGGGTCAGGATTGTTGGTGGGGGAGAAGTTTCCAATGACATCAGTGTAACTAGAGGGGTCAGACAGGGGTGTGTTCTGGCCCCCCTCCTATTTATCATATATATATAAACAATTTACATAAATCACTGATCACACTAACTAATGATGTTCTCAGAATTCAAGGCAAACCTCTCCCAGTGCTTTAATACACAGATGATGCGGTTTTAATTGGTCGCACACCAAATGCACTACGCACTTTAGTTCGAGGTTTCACAGATTTTATGTCCAGCCTAGATTTATGCACAAAATTTAATAAATCTTTTATAATGCCTTGTGGGCCAAGGAAATGTCCTTTAAATTTGATCTCTGTGGGCGACCAAAAATTAACTTGCACTGCTACTTTACCTTATCTGGGAATGGTCTTCGCTGCGAACGGCACCTGGTGGGAACACTTGGCATATTGTAAAAGTAAGTTCTCGAGGGCTTTTAACTCAATCCTCAGTCTCCTCCGCCCTAAAAGATGGGGAACAATTCCATCCCTTTTAAAGATTTTTAAGATCCTGTGTGTACCAATAGCTACCTATGGGGCAGAGGTATGGGGTGTTGCCAAATGCTCTTGCGTCCAATCAGAGGAAAATAGATTTTCTAGAAAACTCTTGGGCGCTCCAATCTCCACCCCTTTGTACATATGTCAAGGTGAACTGAAATTAGGATACATTGAAGACATCATAAGGCAGACCCTCCAGTTTATCGCGATTTCGCGATTCACGAAAAAATCGCGAAATTGGCAATCTACTGCGATGGCCGCGATAATAACCATATTGGCCGCGATATTTAGAGAAAAGTGTCTCTACCATGAGACAGCAAAAGAAACAATGCATTTTATTGGCTGTGCGCCCCTCCCCACTCGTGTGTGTCAGTAGCTTCCCGGGTACACACAGACAGTCAGTTTTTTAGCTGCCAGCCGCACCCGAGTACTTCACAGGTCATTAAAAGACCTTTCACTTGTTAATGAGGCTTGTGTTTCACCCCTTTTTTGACCCCTCTGCCTAGGGCTGGAATAATTAATCACGGGCGATCATGACAGTCGATGTTTTACAACTCTATTGGAGTCTTATGTTCCCCGACTCTGAAAAGAGGGGAACAGATAAAAAAAGAACGAAACTATAAAATGTACGAAATTGAAAAGGATTTATTAACAAGCAGTTCAAATGCTTTAGTTGGGTCAGTGCTCGTTGTGGATTGACTACCTTCATTAAATAGATAGGTTAAGCATGAATGTATATATTTGTTTGTTTGATGGTTTGTTTTTCCCCTATTCACAAACCTAAAATTATACTGATAGAGTGCCCTTTTCAGCTGGAGATTCAAAAGTACCTAAAAACACTGCCATGAGGGTTTCTGTGCAGTGGCAAGCCTCTTAAACTTACCGAGTCACCTTACAGTTGCTAATTGCTGTATTTACATGCTAAACTGACACTCAGGATATCAAACCTTTGCCCAGACCACGTTAATTTGTAAAAAGAACAAAATCATGAAGGAATGCTGCCACAATTTGTGCAGCATGGCACCACATAATTTGTCTTATCTGCTACATAATTTAGTCAGTTCTGCACATAATTTGATCCTCCATGCAGTGCTTAATTTGAGCAGGTGTTCACTGGTGCGTGACAATGGCACTTAAATCTCAATAATGGCACACATGATAGTAAACCGCGTGGTGGCACTGTTTAGCTGTTTCTACAGTGAGCACATCAACAATATACATTAAAAAAAATTATACCACCACTAGCCCAGGACATTTTCTTAGCTTTGGGTGGCCTGGGATAGTACACACTGTCACTCCTGGAAGAGTGTGATGGTTTGTAGTTATATTGGAACTGGCAGAGCTTTAGTGGCAATGGGCGGTGCAAGCTGCAGTGGCTTTATGAGAAGGGCCCTAGCACTTTTTTAAAAAAAACCAAAAAAGCACTGTCCTGCCCAGACACAATTCTAGTGACCACAGTCAATGGTTAATGCAATTATTTATGTACTAATATCACTTTAATGAAACTCCCAAAACTACCAGTCAATACATACTTAATATGCAAAGCTCTTAACTTCTATGAAAATGTTGAACTCTATACCTACCGATATTCTGCTTCCAAAAACAAAATGGTTTAAGGTGAGTTAAGATGTAAACGATCCGACTTTTTTCCCTTGATCTAGAAAGTATTTTCGATCTGGAGACTCCAAACATAGTGTCTACATTGTAAATAAACCAAAAATACATAGCTTCATGTTGTTAAACAACTAAAAAAAGAAGATATCTGTGTTTGTTGTAGGAAAAACCACCAAATAAAATGCCGCTAAATTGCCGCTAAATTTCCATATTTGTGCCGCTAAATTTCCATTTTTCTGCCGCTAAATTTGCTAATCCATGCCGCTATATCCTGGGGGGTCTGATAAGGGCCCGCCCTGCACTATTTTGGCTATCCATAATGAAGAATTCCGAGGCTTCTCTCACAAAGGACATAATAGATGATAGTCTTTGCTGTGAGAAAGGGATGGATATTGCATGGCTTCCTGGGGTAGTCAAGAGTCTGGAAAGTGTTAACCTTGGTAGACTGTTTGCTAATTCGAACACAGCTGTATCAATGGACAAAAAAGTTTTAAAGACAGCATTGTACCCACTTTATAGCGCGGAAAGACTAGAAAGGGAATTGAATAATCAAACTTTTGCAAAATGTATATCCATTGCGTACCCTGAGCATTGACTACCAAGTTATATTGCACTACCCATATCCCAATGGGAGAGAGGCCTCCTATTCCGTCTAAGAGCTGGGAAAGTAAGATATTTGCTTTGTTTTCCCTATAGTTATAACGCAAAACGTGACTCCCTGCCATGTCCATGTGATGGTCACAGCGGTCAAACACTTTTACTCTTTTTATTCTTTAGTAGATACTATATGAAATATGCATAATGGTTGCTAATTCCGTATTTTAAAAAAATATCACCTATTGATTTAACAGACGCTCTTGACTGCAAATTTAAATTGGACAATGTTGAATTCATCTTGCGCATTGGCAACTTTTTGAGAGTAGCTACGGGTGCACGGAAATCTATGTGCGATCTATGAAGTCAATCGTATTGTACTATTCACAATATGCGCTTTACCTAGGTTTACTGTATTTTGCTACATTATGGATTGGACCTTGATATCTATTTATTTTTCTAATGGTTTTTATCCTGTACATGTGTTACTTTTATGGATACGTTGCTATGCGAATAAAGTCTTTTGGATTGGGATTGGATTGGCTACTTTCAGTCCTCTCACTCTTGAATGGGATTAGAAGGGTTTCTTTAAGTTGGCTGCTGCTAATGGCTTTCCCTGACAGTGCTCTGTGGATAACTCATGTTCCTGCAGCAAGCAGATACTTAATTTCCAAGTTTGGGGGCTCTCCGAGAGGCACAGTGACAAGAGAAGGCTCACAACTTTTTGTCTATTAAGTTTATGTGCAGGTCAGTAGTGTAACAAAACGTGAGCCCTCACCCCCACTCCCCCCCTGCAAAAAACATGGACGCCCTCCTTCCCCCAGACTGTCAGGACCTCTCAGGCCAGAATGAATTAAATGAAGGGTGTTAAGTATTCATATTGTAACCTGGAATTGCATATCGTTTTGTATTATCATGCTTCACATTCTGATCATGGCAAAGTGCAATATTGTTCTAAACCTTCTCTGTCTAAATAATATAGCAATGTAACTTGCTTTTTATGCGCATACTTTCATTCACTGCTCTGGGTAAAAGCAGCTTGTTCTGCTAATCCTTCCCTAACTTCCAGAAGTGTCAGGGCAGACAGGCTTGTGGAGTCATTCTTGGTTACTGAGTGATTCAGTTACATTTTTGCAACATTTCTTCAGTGAGTCTGTTTATTCTTAAATGCATTGTGACAAAAGGCTCCGATAAGATGTTTATGTATTTGTAAAGTGCATAGACCAGACTTTGCTGCCCCCGGGAAAATGTGAGTACCTTTGATCTAGATCAACATAAGGCGGGAGTAGTTAGACACGAGGACTAAACAGAAGCATGCATCTCTAAAAGGCACAAACAGGAACCAATGAAAACAAGCCTTGGCATAGCCAATAGGTCGCGCCTTTGGGACCTTATACGTGTTTAGCCATGCAACAGTTGATGTTGTTGCACCAAGGATATTGTGCTGGATAACTAAACACTTATAAGGTCCCATAGGTATGACCTAGTGACTATGCCAATGCTTGCTTACCTGATGGGCATTGGCTGACCGCTACCTGGTTACTGAGGCCCTAGTGAGGTTGAGACATATTTGGGGGAGTTTTAGCCAAATCAGATTCTACTGTGCATGCCCAAGCCCAGGTAGCAATGAAGCCCAGTTGGTAGTGCTGACTATGAGTGTGTTCTTTCACTGTGGGGAGAGGAGTTGGCCTAACGGCTAGGGCGCTCGACCTCGGACCTGGGGATCTTGGTTCGAGTCTTGGTAACGACGCCAAAAATCCTGTGATTCTGGGCAAATCACCTAATCTCCCCGTGCCTAACAGAAATGAATGTGTGTCCACATGTAACATAACTGGTGCTATGTAAAGCGATCTGATACCCGATTTGGGTCAAATTTGCGCTATATAAAACTCTGCACATTTTTTTTTTTAAACCAAAAAAGAAACTGTGCTACTTTCTATTGACGGGGCTGCCCCCGTTTACTCTGGTGAAAGCCAAAAACGGATTTCAAGTCGATCTTCTCATCACACAGACTTTTCAGGTGAAAAAAATGACAACGTTTGCTGAGGCCCTTCAAAATAGTTACCCAACTACACCAATGAGAGTCAATGAACATTTTTGATACAAAATAATCATGTCTAATGATCGATGCAGACAACAAAAAAAAAAAAAAATGAATGCCGTGACAGCACGCTTGAGACCCAACCAGCACCAGACAATCGTTCTCAGGTAATGCAGTGAGAATCTGGAACTCGCTCCCTCCTTCGCTCCGTGCCATCACCTCCATGCAGATCTTCAAAGCGGACCTCAGATCTCTTCTATTCCAAAGACACTTTCAGAACTAATTATCTCCTTCAGACCCCGCCAGGAAGTTCTTTACTCATGGTAATTTGTCATATATATGTATATTGTTGTTTGGACATTCTGTGCTTGCTGTGTTTGTTATTGTGTTCCTTTTGCCTGCATTGTTTTGATTCTATGGCCTTCTACCTTTGTTTGTTCCTTTCCTGTAACAGTGCTCTCATGTAACGTAATTGGTTCTATTGTACAGCGCTCTGACACCTTCGGGTAAAATCAGCGATTTATAAAATCAAATCAAATAAATAAATAAATAAATGACCTCACCTGGGGTTTAATACGGGTACTGTGGTCCCTGCTGTGGGTCGGGCCTCCTCCGCTGGCCCTGCGGAGCCTGAGGCCAGGACTGAACTATGAGAACGGGTTAAAAGAGGGCCTGTTCATGGATAACTGCGCATGCGCTGGGGATAGACACTGCTTCCCACAGCGCGGGTTAAAGAGGCCTTGGATTAACTATGCATGCGCTGAGGACAGACACTGCCTCCCGCTGCGGAGCGCGAGTTAAGGAAGGCCTTGAATTAACAACTGCGCATGCGTTCAGGACAGACACTGCCTCCCGCCGCGGAGCGCGAGTTAAGGAAGGCCTTGAATTAACAACTGCGCATGCGCTGAGGACAGACACTGCCTCCCGCTGCGGAGCGCGAGTTAAGGAAGGCCTTGAATTAACAACTGCGCATGCGCTGAGGACAGACACTGCCTCCCGCTTCGGAGCGCGAGTTAAGGAAGGCCTTGAATTAACAACTGCGCATGCGCTGAGGACAGACACTGCCTCCCGCCGCGGAGTGCGAGTTAAGGAAGGCCTTGAATTTTTTCTTCATAGAATTTGGTCTGTGCTTGGATCATCTCCCAAGGATATTGTCTAATAGCTGCCTTATATTGACTTTTGATGGTGGGATCATAGTTTTCTCTCCACAACCTTTCCATTCTTTTACATGATTTTTTGTCAGAATTAATTGCTCATTGAACCATGGGGCTTTAATCCTAACATCAAGTTTACTTTGTCTGGTTTTCTGTGGGTGTTGGGCTGCAACTTTGTTGAGCCAGTCAGCCCAATTCTTGTTGTCCTCTTCCACGTCATCTGTCAGGCTTGGTGCTTGGTCCTCTAGTTCAATCCTTACGTTGTCAGGTAGGGATTTGGGCCATTTATTCTTAATCCCGGTTACTTTGTGACTGGTGTGTCGAGCCTGTGGATTTTCCAGTGTAAACGGGATGAAATAATGATCCGACCATGGCATTGGTATAGGGCTCCCTACTTTTAGCTTAGGGTCATTTGAAACAAGCATTGGCGTAATCAATAGGTCTCGCCTTTGGGACCTTATAAGTGTTTAGCCATGCACAAATTGATGCTGTTGCACCAAGGATATTGTGCTTCATAACTAAATACTTATAAGGTTCCAAAAGTGAGACCTATTGGCTATGCCAATGCTTGTTTAGTGTTGCACTGTTGTTTCCATTGGTACAGTGCTATACACCGTAATTTAAAATAGGGTTAATACATATAATCAAATAAACGTTGCCTGTGCAAGATCGTTTCCTACTGTTTTGGTAGTGTTGCTATGGTGTTTCCGTTCTAATTATTAAAAAATGTTTTTGTGTCAAGGATCAGAGCGGCAGTGGAAATATACAGTGAATAATGCCCTCTAATAGAGGGTGTAAAAATCGCATCAATGTTGTGCATTGCCATGCTGAAGGCACCATCTATGCATGTTTGTAATTCTGAGGAGATATGATATTATTCTATTCTGACTCGTGTTGCAGGCGAACCCTAGTACGGGTCTACACTAGCTGTTTATTGCTCATTTTAAACTAATAAACAGATTGAATTGGAGGACTCTGAGACTCTGAAAATGCATATCTGGCACGGACGAGACCTCTCTGGTTGTTTACTCGGAAGTGGGAGCAAATCTTGCAACAATACCTGAACTCCCGACAGTCATCTTCAAAAGTCTGAGTATAAAACAAGCTTGCAAAAACTATTTTCTTTACAGGTGCTTGTTGTTGTCCTAGATATTCATGTATGCATGCGTATCTGCGGTGGCTGTCCTTAAGTTGCATTTTGTTAACTATTCAAAAGTGCACTCAAAGCGAGCACTGGCTGATGCTTGCGCATCCACTGAGCCATCGTTGAATGAACAGGTTTTGCTTAAGTAAAGCACGTTCAAATATTCTCCCCGTAGATGTGCGTGCATCAGTGGTAGGAGCGATCTTTGATGAGATTTGTTAAAGCAAGAGCCATTTGAAGATTCAAGTAGTGCGTGCGTGCACTTGCGGCACATTAGAATGTCAGTGTGCGTGTGCGCCCAGTCGGCTCTTTTTGGAAGCACATACTCGTGCTTGTGGCGCACCCCTGCTTAATAACAATGTATCTGCCCAGGCAGCTTGTGCAGTCTCGTGCCTGGCTCCAGGCAGGCTGCATTGTAATTATCTCCTGTAGCGCCCGCGGCTAAATTGACACACAGTGCGCAGCCAATTACCGGGGGCAGGGCCTACCCTCAGCAGTCGTTGCTCCTGGCTGTCACTCACACTGCGGCACTGTGGGGGTGGAGGCAAGATAATTATCCAGATGTGTCCGCCGTAGTCCCTGTGGTTGCTCCTACTGTGGAATATCCGGATGTGACATGCTTTCTGCCTCGGCTCCCTCACATCCTGTGACACAGGAGGAAGGAAGTGAGGTTGGTCAGAAGTGGCCGGGGACTCGAATCTGAGTCGAGTGAATCCTGCAGGGTCTGCGCATATTTGTTTTCAATGGTAGGTGACCGTAGAGCCTGAGGAGGAATGTACCGTTTTTTTGGGCCGGTGGCTGTATTACGCTCAAAATAAGGTTGACTTGTGTCTCGTACGTTTTTTGCAAACTGCATTAGGGCCAAGCATGGCAGTTATTGTGTGTTTTTTTGCAGGTGTAGAAAGTATTTATAACGTTGGTGCGTTGTGAAGAATTGCACAATGCTGGATAGGTATGTAAAGTGATTTATTCTAATTGTTAACAGGTTTACAGAGGAGCGCCGGCCGGCGCTTCCGATCAATGCCGTGTCTGCGCACGCACTGCAAGCTGCGCGCGCCGCTTGCCAACATGGCCGTCGCACGTCACGCCTACGTGACGTGCAACAACTAGAATGCGTCCGCTACATATCTCCCTCTTTTTATTAAACATTAAAGAGTCACTTACAGTTCATTGTCCAATTCAAAATCTCGATATCTGGAAGGTCTTACCACCTGCCTTCCACTCCTTGTGACCCTGACTGGGTTCTCCATTGTCTCTTGACTCTGCGTCTCAGGGTTTACTGTCCCTTCATTCTCAACACTTCCTTCATGCCTGCTTCTCTCCAGCCTGTCCCATTCCAATCCTTGACTTCCATTTACTCCTTCTTCTTCACTTTCCGTTCCAGCTCTCACTCCACTTTGCTGTTCCGCGGCTTCTTGATTCCTCTCCACTTCCGAGCCTTCCTTGTCTTCCCAGTCGGCGCTCTGTTGCTCCCAGCCCAAAACTTTATTGCACCTGGCCATGCGGTCTTGGGACCACACGTTCCCGTCGCTTAGTAAGGCGGCCCGATCGTACACTTCTACCACTTGCAACGGCTTGCTGTACTTGCTGTCTCCCTTCTTCTGCAGGGTGGCCAATCTTACTCTTACCCACTCTCCTTGCTCCAGACCTGTGCCTTTGACATTCCTTCGTTTGTTGTAGTGGTTGCTGTAAATTGCCTGTGCTTTTTCCAGGTTGGCCCGCACCACTGCAGGGGACCATTCACTGGTGATGAGCTTTTCCTTCCAAATTCTGTTGTCGTGGGTAAAGGGTTCACGTCCTCTCAGTATTTGGAATGGACTATACCCCGTGCCAGTGGGGGTTATTCTATAGGCCCATACCATGTTATCTAGCGCCTTCTCCCAGTTCTGTTCACTTGATATGGCCGCTTGTATGGCTCCCATCACTACCCTGTTAAATCTCTCTACTAAACCGTTTCCGGCCGGATGGTAGATTGCGGTGTGTTTGACAATGACGCCATTTCTTTGCATGAACTTGTTCCACTTTTCTGACGTGAACTGGGGTCCATTGTCACTCAAGATCGATTTAGGTATTCCTTCCCTCGTGAAAGTCTCCGACAGAAACTTAAGAATGTTCTCCGTGTCCATGGATTCATCTACTCTCAATTCTGGCCACTTTGAATATCGGTCCATAAGCACACACACGTATTTCTGTGTGCCTTGGTCGTCTAGGACCGGTCCCAAAATGTCTATGGATAGTTCTTCCCACGGATTTGACGGGGGATCAAACTTTCCTATCGCTGGCCTCAATGGTTTTAATGTCTTGTCCGCCCGTTGACATTGGGGACACTCTCTGACATGCCTTTCCGCCCTTATGTCCATGCCTGGCCACCAGTAATTTTGTTTGGCACGTGCCTTGAGTTTCCCTATGCCCAGGTGTCCCTCATGTAGCAAGTCCATCAGTTTTGAGGTGAGGGTCCTTGGGGGAATCACCTTATCTCCTCTGTATATGAAGATCCCTCTGTCTCCTATCGACAGTTCTTCCCGCACTTCGAAGTACGGCTTGAGGCCTGCTCTCACGTTTCTTTTGTCCGGCCATCCATGTACGATGTACCCCTTCACTTCCTTTATGTCAGTGTCCTCTTCATATGACTCTGTCCATTCTTGTAGACTGATTAGTTTCTCTTGGTCCTCTATTAGAGCTACCAAATCCCCACTGCCGACAGGGTCTTCCTCTCCTGGCTCCATGGCAGCCGCCCTGCTCAGATAATCCGCTACTCGGTTCCGGCTCCCGGGAATGTACTCGACATCATACCTGAACTCGAGCAACTTTAGAGACATCTTGGATATCCGGGGAGTGGCACTGGCATGTCCACTCGACGTCAGCACCTTCACCAACGGTTTGTGGTCTGTTCTGAGTAGAAAGCGTGTTCCCCACAGAAATTGCCGGAATCTCATCATGGCCCATACGACCGCCAGCATTTCTTTCTCGATCACGCTGTATTTGCTCTCCGTATCTGTCAATGCTCTGGATGCAAAGCTGATGGTCTCCATTTCCCCCCTACCTCTGTCTTGCATGAGTACAGCGCCCAGGCCTTTGTCGCTGGCATCTGTCGTCAGTACCATGGTGCCTTGTGGGTCGTACCCTTTGAGGGGAACAGCTCCAGTAACATCCCTTTTGATCAATTCGAACTCTGCTTGGGCTTCCGGTGTCCATTGGAACACTGTGCTGTCTCTGGTCAACAGCCTCAAATTGTGGGCCACAAACTTGCTGTAGTACTCCGCCATCCCCAGGAACGACCTGACCTCTTCCTTGTTCCTGGGCGGCGGTGCTTCAGCGATGGCTTTGACATTTTCCGATTTGGGGGTAACGCCCTGTCGTCCGATCTCGTGACCTAGGTACGTCACCGACTGCAGTCCCAAACGACACTTCGACCACTCCGCTGTGAGGCCTTTGTTCTCTAGTGTTTTCAACACCTTTCCCAGCTTCTGATCATGATCCTGCTGATCTCGCCCCATCACCAAGATGTCATCCTGGAAATACTGGACATCCTTGCAGTCTCTGAACAGTTGGTGCATCATTTTCTGGAAAACAGCGGCTGCTGAGGCCAGCCCGAAAGGCATCCGACAAAATTGGTAACATCCAAACGGGGTGATGAAGGATGTGAGCCGTTTGCTGTCCGGGTGGAGTGCAATTTGATGATAGGCCGAGGTCAAGTCGATAGTGGAGTACCACTGTACCCCCCTGGTCTTGGTCAACATTTCCTCGATTCTGGGGAGGGGAAATTTTTCCACAACAATATTCTTATTCAGTTCTCTCAGATCCACGCAGAGCCGGACCTTCCCGTTTGGCTTCATTACGACCACCAGGGGCGCCAACCATTCTGCACAGGTTATCGGCTCTATTATTCCTTTCTTTTCCAGCTCCTGGAGTTCAGTTTGGACTGCTTCTCTCACCGCCATCGGCACATTCCTCACCTTGTGGGCTACCGGAATGGCCCCTTCCTTGAGCACAATCCTGTGTTGGAAGTTTTCCATCCGTCCCACTGTGCCACCAAACACTTTCGGGTAGTTCTCCTTCCATTTGTTCATGTCCGGCCATTCTTCTTGCTCTGTGAGTAATATTTGCTCTTTCCCTCCTGGATCTAGTTTTATTCCTAGGTCCCCCTGGTCTAGCCATCCCAGGACCGAGGGTCCCTTTTCTGCAATGTACAGCTTGCACCATGCTGACCGGCCCCTGAATTCGAATAGTAGGCGGCGGAACCCCAACATTGGAATGCGGTCCCCATTGTAAGTGACCGGTCTGATGTCTAGCTTTTCCAACTCCGATCCCAACTTGGGTCTGAATGTTTCTTCCCATACTGCCTGTTGGATGATGGTGAAGGGGGATCCTGTGTCCGCCACCACGGTGATGGTGATTCCTCCCATTGACATGTCCAGGATGGGTTTTGTGGATTTCCTCCCTTCTATGCTCATTACCTGGTCATATATGCACAGGACGGTAATCACCTCTTCCTCTGCTACCTCTTCCAGATCTTCTTCACCTTGCTCAACGCATTTCACTGTTTCCTTCGAATGTTTCTTCCTACACACCTTTTCGTAGTGGCCCAGGATACCACAGTGTAGGCACTTGGCTCTGAATGCGGGACATCTTCTGTCACGTGCATCGTGGGACCAACTGCCACATCTGTAGCACGATTTCTTGCTGTCGCTCCCTGTTTGTTTCCCTTGCCACCTACTAGTTCCTTTGGCTGCTGAGTCTTTTCCTCTTTGGTCCTTGCGGTGGTCTCCCTCTTGTATCCTGTTCACCATTGTTGGGGTGACCACATCTTTCTTGGTTGCTGCCGCACACCTCCTAGCAAGCTCAGCCCTTTTTACTATGACCATTACTTCTTTGAGCGTGGTGTCGCCGCTCACCCACAACTTGTCTTGGACCTGTGTACTCGTAGTGTGCATCACGATCTGGTCTTTTATGAATTCATCCTCCCACAGTGCGTATTTACACGGGGCCGCTAGTTTCCTCAAGGCCCCTACATATTCCTCTATGGTTTCTCCAGCCCGTTGTTTCCTTTGCTGGAAGTTGAACCTGTCCACAGACACACATATGGTGGGGCGGTACCTCTTATCCAGGTCTTCTACTGCATGGGCATAGACATCCGTATCAGTGTCCTCTCTCTTCTTGGGCACCAGACTCTTGTAAATCCTGAGACCCTCCGGTCCCAGGTTCAGCAGCAGGATACGTTTCTTTCTTTGGGGGGTGAACTTCTCTTCATTTTCGTCCTCTAGGACCCCTATGAAATTATCGATATATTCCTTCCAATCCTCCCACTTCATCAGGGGTTCGCCAGGTTTCGGTAGGAACTGCACCGGCGCAATTGCATATCCTGCCGGTGTGCTCATCCTCACCTCCTTGACCTCTGTCGCCTTGCTGGTGGGGCTCCCTGGGGTACTGTCCTTCACTTCGGTATGGGCGTCCTCCCGGGGACTCCTAGTTCTGGTCCCCTCTTCTTCCCCCTTAGTAGCCAGCGCTGTTCCTACCTTCCACGATGTGATGGGAAGGTATTTGCGGTGATTTGTCTTCTGTGGGTTGCAGCGCCGCCTCTCTGGCCACTGCGCCGCCCCTCCGGTTGCTGTGGCACTGCCACGCTCCTCTGCCTGTCTTTCTTGGTGGGCTCAGCTTTGCCCCCTTGTGCTCTCCACTCTCTGGCCCGGTAGCGCCGCTCTGCGCTGTGTCCCCGTGGCCAGGGGATCACCTGCTTTGCTGCTGCCCACGTGGTGGTGGGTTTGATTTTTTTTTTTTTTCTCCTTGTTGGTTGGATCCTCCCGTCCTCATCGCCACTATAACGTTGGTGCATTGTGAAGAATTGCACAATGCTGGATAGGTATGTAAAGTGATTTATTCTAATTGTTAACAGGTTTACAGAGGAGCGCCGGCCGGCGCTTCCGATCAATGCCGTGTCTGCGCGCGCACTGCAAGCTGCGCGCGCCGCTTGCCAACATGGCCGTCGCACGTCACGCCTACGTGACGTGCAACAACTAGAATGCGTCCGCTACAGTATTGTTGCTTTTTATATTTGTATGTTACGGCGTTGTGATCGGTTGCACGTTGTTGGTAGTGTCTCACAGAGAGCAGTTAAAAAAAGCAGATTCGCTGCGTTTACCTAATAGGCTTTGACCATATTTAATCGCACTTACACGTCCATCAGTTAGCCTCAAAGATCCCCGTTTTTTTCGTTGCATTCTTCCACTTCTCGGAACTAATGAGCATCACCGGGCTCTAGATGGGAGAGGGAGCAGATGTGGCTCATTTGCTGCCACATTCACAGCGGTAGTTGTTGACCCAAGCTCTGACTTTGGTCAACCACCACAGCTGTTCAACGTGGCTGCTTAGAAAATAAACACACTGCACCCAAATACCTTAACTGTAAAGTAGTGTTTAAGACGTTTTTCATCTGTGACGCACACTTGCTCTAATATATATGATTACGAATTTAGCTTTAAGAGTTTACCCACAGGTGTGTATGTATGATTGTGTGTATATCTATCTCCTACTGGCGGTCGCAAATAAGTTAAGTGTGTAGCTTCGGTGAGCCGGACAAGTACACTGTGGCTGCTCACTTTACTGGTGTGACATTTTAAAGTAATACTGCCAGCCGTGCTGCGATCGCTGTGTGTGTCTCGCAGCCTCTCCTGAGGCTTGCCCAGAAATCGGCTTCCATGACACTACTGACTGCGTCGGCCAGAGTCCTAAAGTCAGCTGACTAATTAATTCATGGTAGAGGCCTGACGCAACTGAGCTCTGTGCTAAGGCCTCTCACATCCTGTTGTATAGTCCTGTGATTCTGCCGTCTAAACACAAGCCCTTGCTCTTGTTTGCTGGTAATTCTTAGCGGAGCCATGTGAGTCCTGCTTTCTAGATGTCCGCATTTTATTGTTTTCTAGTGGTGATGTTGAGGCTGGTATTAGTAGTTACTTCACAAGCCTTACATTAATCCTGCTTACAGCATTCGCTTATGAATAAGGTTGCCCCTGCAGTGGCAGCCTTACTAACTCTGTTGTTCACCCCACTCCAGGTGACTTGTTATGTACAACAAACACCACCCGATAAAAGTGTTTTGTTTTATACTCCTTGTTTCACCATGCTCCTTATCTTTTATTTTGGCATTTTTTTCGCCTTTTTATCCTTATTCGCCTTATGTGCCATCCAAAATTCACAAGTTTATTATTTGATCAGCATTGTACAAGAGAAGCAATTAAATAGCAATACAATAAAACTCATACTTCCTATCACTTTTATGAAATATGTAAGTAAAGAAGACTCAGTGTCAAGAACAGAATGGGCACGGTCTTCGATGCTATGTCATGTGAAGTGATGCCCGCCCTCTTTCATAGCAGCCAAGCTGATGTGTGACATTTTGATAATTTCATTATAATTACGAGTTACCCACGCAGGCGTTTCTTTCTCATTGCTCAAATAGGTCTAATTTCTGATATTTATACGTTTCCCTCGTCCTCATTGCTTGATTTTGTGTCACTCATAGTTGTTGAAATGTCACTCATAATTATCCTGAAGTTATGAAAATGTCACACATGCCAATCTGGAACCCTGGCAGCTATGCTTCCCATCACACATGGGCGTAGGAACTGTGGGGGACGCGGGGGATATATCCCCCCAGATTTTAAAGTGGGGGGGACACGGGGGACAAGCATGGGGAGGGGCGAGGGGACAAAAGAATTTCCCCCCGCCCTTCTGTTATTCACAGGGCCATTAGCGCTCGAAAGCGCTACCTAATGGCCCTGCACTTGACCTGCCTGGAGTCAGAGAGGCCACCCGCCCTCTGCCCTTTGTTATGCTGCAGGAAGGCTCGGCATCCTCAGGGCAGAGAAGGAAAAAAACTCTGTCTCTTTTCCTTCATACCCAGAGAAGGCAAGCAGAGTGTCAACTTCTCCTGATCTTCCTCTGGCAGCGTCGCGACCCTCCTCCCCCTCTCTCTTTCTTTTCCCTCTATCTCGTTCTGTCTCTGTCTCCCTCCTAGTTACGTTCTGATTTCAAGAGACAGCTCTTAAGTTCTCTCTCTTGCCTCTCCTAGTCTTTATTTGTTTCCTTGTGAAATGGATCCAAAATAGGAAGAACACTTTGGCTGGAAATGTCCTCATTTGCTGATCGTTTTATAATTCCAAAGAAAAACCTCGGACGGAGAGAAAAAATTATGAAATACCTAAATAAAGCGATACAGAGTGGTCAGCAGACAGGCCAGATTGTTATTTCCACCCACACCCATTAGCACCACTTTACAGAGTTTGCCAGTGAAAGCGCTACTTTCTTTTTTCTTCTTTCTTTGAACAACATTCTTTTTCCAGGGCGGGGAAGTGCTCCATTCCTAAAGGGACTGCAATACCTGGTTGAGTGGAGTAGAAACGTTTCATATGATCGTTTTCAACTGTTTTAATTATTTTAGCTTATAAAATGTGTACTGCGGCTCTGTGTTCGTGGATGTGGTGTTTTTTAAACCAAACTTCTTACATTTTGAAAGGATATAAGCAATGGACATTGAAACAGGTCCCTTCCTGCCTGGTCCTGTAGCCATGTCCTGAATTTTACAGGAAAAATCACTTACTGATTTCTGAATAATGAGTTTAAAACTGTTAAGGTAACCATGTTGTTCCTGAATACATTTCACATGCTTTGCTTACTCTTGCATTCCAAATGAGTGTTTGCTTTTTCCAGGGTGTTATTCGTTTTTTTCAGGCAGCATTTTACTCTTGTCCAATGCATAATTTGAATTTAGTCGCAGCACAATTGAGTTGTAGCTTAAGGCAGTGCAAGTTTCTCTCAGTGGGGCAGTATGGTGTTCAGTGTGGGAGAGGATGTGGCACTCTGGCCAGAGCTGCTGAATTTGGAACGTGAGCACCATTTCAGCCTTCATGACCAGTCCACCAGACCACACTCCTGACAGAGCTCATTCTGATGCTACACCTTAGAAGGCTTCGCAAGACCTTAGAAGCCCTGGTGTCTTAGCACCCGCAGGTGGACCCTAACGGCGGCAAGTGTGTGTTAACCTTGAAGGCCTGTCCACCACAGTTCACCTCCAGTCTTGCGAGCAGGCATACAAAGAAGCACACCCTAGACACACCATCGACAGTGACTGTCACTGAGGTCACAAGATCCTTGAGGCCAGTCCACCGCACCCATTGGTACCTCCATTGGCCTCTTTCAGCAGTAGTTGTGCAACTCACCAGGGATCAGCAATGAAGGATTTGCATGCACACCAAACTTAGGGGGTGATTATAATGGAGGTGGGACTGCCACGTCACCCCGTCAGTGGCAGTTCCACCACCATCGGTGACTGCATTACCGCCAGCCATATTACAATGGCGGGTGGTTCCCTGGCGGTCGGAAAGACCCCCGCCACACATCCAACTGGTGCCTTGAGCCCGCCAGTGCGGCGGAAGGGCTCTTGGTTCCTACAATACTGGTGGTGCCTACCAGCCACCACAGTAGGGATTATGATACCCTTTACCCGCCAGTCTATCCATGGCTGTTCACCTCCCATGGAAAAGTTGGTGGGAAGGGACATTGGGGGCCCGTAGCAGGCCCCTGTCCCTCCAACCCCCAGACATGGAACTCGGGGGGGGGGGGCGGGGGGTGTTTCTAAGATGCCCCACTACATATCACTGCACCATGTGGCAGGCAACTCATTGTGCCTGCCACGTAGTGCAGTGATATATGGAACATGTCCTTTTTAGGTCTCGGCCTGCGTAGGCTTCGCATGCGCAGTCCCACTGGTGAGAAATTTTGTTTACAGTATGGGGACTTGAACCTGCCCCTCCTCTCCATTGGCTGGCTTCCTAAACAGAGACCAGCCATTGGGCGAGAGTGGCGTCTGTCCTTTTAAGCCCCGTCTTGTTGGGATTGAGGGGTGTTTTTTTTAAATTTCTTTCTATTTTCTTTCTCTCCTCTTCCCATTGGCTGGAATTTTACATTCCAGCCAATGGGAAGAGGAGAGAAAGAAAACACGCCCCTCAATCCCAAAATTGAAGCTGGGTTCTCCGAGGCATTTCTGCCTCGCCTCGGAGAAATGTGGTGGTGTTTGACTCTTGTGCTCACGGCATCGTGTGAATCTGACGGCTTGTTTTTTTTTTTGCTCCCACAGGCTAGGGGTAGCTGCGCTCTACGATCTCTCTCCCTCTCTCTTAGAGCGGCAGCCACATGGGTTCCACTTATCCAGACGCGCAGGCCCATTCCCATACCCCCAGGGCAATGTAGGCATCTCTCCGCTGGCCTCTCAGTTCTTGAGGCGGTTAATGCTAGTCGTTGCGCCAGGTGGGTCGGCAGGCGATATACAGCCCAGTCCTTCCCTCTCGGGTCACTAGTCAAGTGAGGCCTCAGGCGCCCGTGCGAGCCCGCAAGACCCCGCTGTCCTCATGGTGGCAGGGACCCCTGCTCACCTCCTCACAGCAGCTCTGACCCCTACACAAGTCTCAGGCGTATGCAGCGCAGCCCCCCCCCTGTACATAAGCTCTGCTCGCATCAGCTCAAAGCCGCTGCACGTTACCCCTGCTGGGCCCGATCTCTCCGGTGCCCAAGCCAGCGCAGGGGCCCCCACCCGGTGGCCGCCCCTGCAGCAGGATCTCGCCGTGCAGATGGGTTGCTTAGAATTCACGGGTCACCTTCCCTTCCGCCTCGGGGTCACAGTCGGCCCCGGCAGCCTCACTTCACTGCGGCGGCAGGGTGGGTTGGTCCCTGATCTTGTTTCAGGTCCGCTTTCAGTCCCCACTGCACTCTGACTCCCTCTGCCAGACTCTGTTAGTTCTTCCAGGCTCCGCCATCTTGGGACCCGAAGCTGCGGGTGGATCAATTTGGTGGGGCGGATTCCAGGCCACGGAGCACCTTCTAATTGGTTGTGCTGCACTCAGCAACGTTCTGCCCCTGCAGTTCTATGGGGCGAGGGAGGGGGTTCAGGATGTCGCTGGATCAGGCTTGTCGCGAGGAGCTCCGAGGTGAGCTACTCACTCCATCAGCGTCAGGCCACCCTTTCCCCTCCAGACCCGCCCAACACCACCACTTGTCTTGCCTCTATTCTCTGCTTGTCATCGTTTTTTCTTGCCTCTGTTCTCAGCCTGTCATCGTTTTTTCTTGCTTCTGTTCCTTGCTTGTCATTGTTTTTTCTTGCCTCCTTGTTCTTTGTGCTTGCTCTCCTGCCCCCTCGTTGGTTGTGCTTGCTCTCCTGCCCCCTCGTTGGTTGTGCTTGCTCTCCTGCCCCCTCGTTCGTTGGGCTTACTCTCCTGCCCCCTGGCTGTGCTTTCTCTCCTGCCCCCTGGTTGTGCTTTCTCTCCTGCCCCCTGGTTGTGCTTGCTCTCCTGCCCCCTGTTCCCTCGTTGTGAGCGTTTTTTCTGGCCTCTGTCCCCTGTGTGTATGGCTCTGTGTGTGTGGCTCTGTGTGTGTGTGTGTGTGTGTGTGTGTGGCTCTGTGTGTGTGTGGCTCTGTGTATGGTTGTGCGTGTGTGTGGTTGTGTGTGTGTGGCTCTGTCTGTCTGTGCCTCTGTCTGTGTGTGTGTGTGGCTCTGTCTGTCTGTGTGTGTGGCTCTGTCTGTCTGTGTGTGTGGGGCTCTGTGTGGGTAGCTTTTTTTGTAGGAGGCTCTATGTGTGGGTGGCTCTGTGTGTGTGTGGGTGGCTCTGTGTGGGTGGCTCTGTGTGTGGGTGGCTCTGTGTGTGTGTGGGTGGCTCTGTTTGGGTGGCTCTGTGTGGGTGGCTCTACGTGAATGACTCGGTGTAGGTGGCTCTGTATGTGTGTGGGTGGCTTTGTGTGTGGTTCTGTGTGGGTGCAAATGCAATAGATCTCGCATTTGCGAGCGATTAAGCTCTTGGCATTGTAAATGACAATGCCATTTATGTTTTAAAAACAAAAACATAAATAAAAATAATGTCATGAGCAATGCCAATAGCTCTAACTTTAAGAATGCAGAGACCATTGCATTGTAAATGCTTGTTTACATTGCGGCAGATGATGCAGCCAGCAGTACCTGCTGCAATGTAAAAGATAGGCACTTGCGAATGCCATAGTGGCGGTCGCATTGTAATGCCTATCGTGAGGCCGCCACCTTGAAGGCCAGCTGTCCCATTCCCGGATTCGATGGCGGACGGACTGAAGTACGCCTGCCATCGTAGTCAGCCCCTAAGTTTGCAAACTTCATGGTCTCTGCTTCATGCACAAACACTTTTAACATGTGCAGCCTGCTTTCGGGCCACTGGAGTTAAGCAGCAATGGAGGCCAAAAAGATGTTGCAGTGTTGACTAAATTATGCAACAATAAAAAGGCTGCAGCGTAATGCAGTGCATTTTATGATACTTTATTATTTTGACATATTTATACATACTAACAGCCTCTGCAAAGCTTTTGCCTCATTAGTAACTGTATAACATACAAATGCAGCAGTGGGAAAGGTGACCAGTCAACCTTTGCAATGGGCCCTACACTTCACAGCAACATAAGTCACATTTCTCTTAGTAATTTTTGATCCGTTTGAGCAACAAAACTGTTTTGGGTGAAATTGTTAGATTATGCAGCAGATGATGTATTATGTGGCAAATATGATACAGCCGTAGGTAAGTGGAAAATATTTTTCCACTTAACTTAATTTTGCCCCAGCATTGTAGTTGATCAATTTGCAAGTTCCCCAAACCCAAAAGTCAAGTTTGGGCACAATTAGCATTTTAAAAGCAGTCCTACAACACAGGGCTACTTTTAAACTGACCTCAGGCTTCAGCAGTGTGTAGTAACTGACTCCACGCAGATAGATGAGTTTCATGAGGATTTATTGAATTTAAGAGGGAGATCAGAAGTACACTACTATTCAGCCCCACCAGGAGCAGCCAGCAAGGCGCTCAGCCCTTCTCCAACTGTGTGATTCATACACCAACATTCTAAGTGACATCATCTTAAGAGTGTTCCACTGGTGAAGCAGTGGAAGACATGTAAAGCATAATAACCAAGATACTACATATCCTCCTTTCTTCCAAAGAAAACAAAAGAGAAGAAAGTATAATCAGATGTATAAGCTAGTAGGAAGAACTAGAGAGGAGAGTGACATCATCTTAAGAGTGTTCCACTGGTGAAGCAGTGGAAGACATGTAAAACATAATAACCAAGATGCTACATATCCTCCTTTCTTCCAAAGAATACTACACAGTGCACACATGCAAACACAGAAAGGGCTGCTGGCCTCAAAACTGCCATGCCCTATTATATTCTAGGGACTTAAAGGTAGTTCTAATCCCCCTGCCCTATTATGTACTAGGGCCTTATAGGAGAGGTCATGCTAATCATAGGGGTACCCTAACCCATAGTGCACGCTAGTGTATGTAGGTGTTTTCACAGTATCTTTAGGTGTCTCTTTAGGATTAGCACTGGCCCTGTAGAGGCCAGGGTTAGGTACCACCAGTACCAGTCAGCAAAACGTTGGGGAGTGCCCAGGGCAGAGGATGGCTTTTCACCACTAAAGAAGCGCAAACTCAGAATTTAAAACATAACACCATGGTTGTGGGGTTCTCTTTAATAATCAGAATTGATTTCTATCCTAATGAACCCATTTTCCAACATTAGGATAAGGAAAGACTGGGGAAAAATCATAACGTTCTAATCTATACCTTGACGTTTTCATGCAGCTCTTTGATGATGGTTAATAGCTCACTGTTCTATGTTAGGATTTTAACTTATAAACTGCAAATACCAAAAGAATCTTTCAGACAAAAGCAGTAACTAACTAACCTATTTACATGATATGCATGTTGTGATCTGCGTGGTACACGTTCTTTGCTGCGGGCATATTACACCACTTTGGCTACCTTACCAAGAGTCAAAACTTCCACTAGACAAACCTCCGATCTCTCTCAATAAAGGTTATTAATCACCAAAGTTATCTTCACATTTTTATTGTTGCCTGAAAATTTCTGGAGACCAGGAATGCAGCAGCAGGTATTTTTCAAACCACAATGCACTTGCAAACACGATGTCCGCATCCTAAGTCCGCGACCTTTGTTTGCTTGGTGCATGAAGATGCAAGATTCATATACAAGTTTTTTTAACATTTGGTCTGATTACTATATGAAATAACAAAGAAGCATACATGCAAACTGTGACAACATGCCTGCTTTTCTCAAAATTTCACTACGAAAGTATGCGATTGTATTTGTTTAACGGGTGGTGATTTGTATAGGGTCACTGGGAAGTACACAAGATTGTCCCTGTCCCCCCCAGAATTTTAGTGTCTCCTACGCCCCTGCCATCACAGGCTTTTCAGGCGACACAAATGTCACCGTTTGCTGAGGCCTTGAAAAGAGTGACCCAACTCCAGCAGTGAAGGCCAATGAGCATTGTTGAGACAAAATAATCATCGATCAACAACAACAGATGAATCCCGGAGAGCAGGCTCGAGACCCTCCAGCAGCAGACAGTCTTTGTATCTCATGGCCTCACCTGGCGTTCAATGTGGGGCCTGTGGGACCTGCTGGGGTCGGGTCTCTCCTGGGTAGTTTGGGTGCTGTGCTCCAGGACTGAACCATGAGCGCGGGGTTAAATGGGTGCCTGTTCATGGACAACTGCGAATGCGCTGAAGATAGACACTGCTTCCCACATGCAGATTAAAGAGACCTTGGAATAACTGCGCACGCGCGGCGGACAGACGCTGCCTCCCGCCGGGAAACGCGGGTTAAAGAAAGCCTAATGGATGAACAACTGCGCATGCGCTGAGGGAAGATAGATTGTAAGAAAGATTTCTTTCTTTCGTTCACAGCACAGTAAAGGGCGACAGCTCAGCGCCAGGTCAGGTCCGCGCGGGGACACAATGAATGAGCGACAACAACTGCCTCGCGCCAGGGAGCACGAGGCGCCTCGCGCCACAGCACACGCGGAGATGTATTGAAATACAAAGCTCCTCAGTTCGACTCCTCTATGTTGGGGGGAAGTGTCTTTCCTCTGCGCAGGCGCAGTGAGACCGAGCGTCCTCTGTTTAGGGAAGTTCACAGTCCATACCTCGCGCAAGGACCTAACTCGGCGCCAGGAAGTAGTTTCTTCACTTCGCACATGCGCAGCTGTGACACGCGGTTCTGGTGTGATGGATGTTTAGTTCGCGCGTGAGATGGTGTCTCGTGGGGAATAACACACCGGGCCCCACACACTCCTCACAGGCATTCGGGCCCCCGGTGCACCCTCCCCCCCAGGCCCTGCAACCCCCACTGACCGGAGCACAAGTAGAGGTGAGGGAGGCCTCTGACCCCGCGCACTGCATGTAATGAAGAGCATCAATGCAGCTGTACCAGCAGGGAGAGCTGCACTGAGGGAGGTGGAAGCTGAAGGGGATCCCTGCAGGGTCTGTGTGTGACCTCGAGGATGCATTGGAGACCAGGAGCGTGGATTGAAGCGCTGTGAAGCCCTGGCCTCTGCAGCACTATAGACATGCATGCAATGATTGCAAATAGAATAACACAGAGTGTAAGAGAGGCCACCACAGAAATGTGCACAAATAACCAAGGACTATTTAGGATTTGGCAAAGGTATAACAGCACCCTCCCTACCAACAGAGTGGAATGGGCCCCTTGGGTACCAGCCCTTAAAGTGCCACCATAGCAAATGTATGCATGTGGGATGGTGTCTGCTGTGTTAAATGTATGCATGTGGGATGGTGTCTGCTGTGTCAAATGTATGCATGTGTGATGTGTGGTTCCCAAAATCCGGACCCTGTGGTTTTCCCGATATCGAGGTCCAATACCCGTGTCACGAAACCTCAACGTACCGAGACGATTTTGGTGTCTACGAACCGATAATGATTAGGACATCATTCCTATGTATTTGCGTTACAATCGAGGGTTGCCAACACCCCTAGATCACAGTTTCCGTCCCATCCCTTAAACTCCATTTTGTGTACGGCATCCATCTTGCATCTTGCCCTCATGATAAGTCAATTAAAGGTCGAGCTTGATCCAAATAGACACGTCCACCTTTCGTGACTTTCCCCTGACCTGTCCCAACTGACTCCACTGTCTTCGGCTAAACCTGTTTAGGCAGCTCCTCGCCCAGTGGCCGAATACGATAGTGTAGGAGAGTAGGGTCTGCTATCCTATGGTCACCCCAAATTTTTGCTTTTTGCTTCACTGGTTTTCGACTACTGAGGCTGTGGGCCTGCTGATCAGACCCCCAGCCTGCTGTTCTCTCACTAAATTACTGACACATGTGCTATAGGCACATACCAATTGGAAATGGACTCCTTGTCAGCCCCTGTATAATGCACTATAGGTGCCCAGGGCATAGGGGCCACCAAGGCCTACCAGGGGCTGCAGCATATCTTTTGCCACCCCTGGCTGGTTCTTAAATTGACACAACTGGCTGATCACTCAGCTGGGGTAAGGTGGTGTAAGCACCCCTTGCTTAGATATAGTATACCTATATCTAAACCTATATCTGGACACATGTAAACCTGTGAGCCACTCCTATGGAAGGCCTCATCAATCCTGGAGGCAGAGTGCGTGGTTTTATGTGAGATGGAGCTCTAGCATGAGCTGAGCCTGTCTGCAGCTGTCGGGAACAACTCCCTAAGCTGTTTCAGGATAATGCCATACCATATACTCTTAAGTGCCTTATAATCCTCGCGGTTAAATAGCAACTTTGGTTTGGCTTTATCAAAACATGTCGTGTAAGGTGTCATACGATTTGGAATACTATCCCCTCGCCAGTTCTGGCGACGGGGATAGCATTCCACCCCTCTAGAGGGGTAAGACATGTTCCTTTACTGTAATGCGGTTAATTTCTCCAAAGACCTTAGATCCACAAAATGGATGCCTCTGCCACAGACAAATGTCTGGACCCCTGCAGCTGACCGAAACTCGGCCAAATGGGTCCTGGACAAAGGGTTTCCTGTCACAGGAGGGTGTCACCGCCCTCCAGACAGGAGATAGTGGATTGTAGCAGGGAGGTTTGAAAGAAACCAGACACTGCCTGGGGCGCACAAGGCTGCCCCTTGCATAATCCGGCCAAACCGGTTCTGGGGCACTCCAGCCCTCGTGCCAGGGCGGCCTGGATCAAAGGAAAGGGGTGTATCCACCCCCTTCCTGGGTCCCACCCATAGGGGGGGACCTAGCAGGTAATCACGCCCCCCAGATTGGAATAAGAGTGGGAGCAGTGCCAATGCACATCAGATTTCCTGGAAGAAACATTAGAAACGAAACTCTGGACCCTTGGACCTCCATCTCAACGTGGAAGCCCGAAGAATCTCCCTTGTGGTCAAGGAGTGACCACCCTGCAGCAGCAGGCACCATCCAGCCCTCGACGTCTACTTGGTTGCAGTTCCCGCCGGAACTCGAGCGACTGAGATCGACGAGATCAAGCTTGCCTGCCTTCCAACAGCCCGATCCACATTCCCTGCAGAGCTGAGACCCGTGGAGGCGACCGGAAGCGTGGGGCACGCCATCTTGAATTGACCACGAGACGCTGACCGTGCAGCCCACGAGTGACCCTCGAAGCTGTGCACCGGGGTTTGAGAAGCCCCCACCCTGAGCTACTCCTGAGCCGAAGTTCAGCCCTCCACACTCGACGAGTGCTGCGTGGGGCCCTTCTGCTCCATTTGGCTCAACGCGTTGGCCCGGTCACTTGCCCGCTGGCTAGTGGTCCCTGTGCCAACGAAACTACAAAGAAGACTCGTGAATCTGGTTGCTCCAGATCCACACCAGCTCCCCTGAAAAGGAGCCCCGACTCTGACCTTCCTGGTCCGAGTGAGAAGCAATCTTCCGATCCCGCGTGGATTGCTCTTGCCAAGTGTTGTTTGCTCCAAACTTGAAGCCGACTGCACCGACGGTGAGAGCCTGCGTGGGACAGATCGTGACCTGCTCCTGGACGTCGCAGATGCCCCAGAGCCCACGTGACAGCGGAGAGAAGCTCCTCGACGACCACCTGATTGCGCCCGACATTGCCTGGTTCCGTCCTGGTTCCATTAATTTTGAAAAAGCACACACCCAGGCAGACTTAGGCTACAAAGAACTGGCTAAATCACAACATATTTGTGTGAACACATTAGGATAAATACACAAAAAGAACAATAGGTACAACAGACTGTTATCAAAAAATATATTTTTAATTTTAAATTCATTTAAAACATTATAAAAAGACGAATCAGTGAATATCACTTGAATATATATGGAGTATGATGTTTATAAATTTGATGCATCGATATTAAATAACAATTCCATAATATATTGATAAAATCAAAATCAAAAAGAATAAAGCAGTTAAGATTCAGTTTCAGAGATGTTTCTCTAAATTTTTGTTGGACTTGGGCTGTGTCAACGCGTTTCGACAATCTTTTGTCTTCATCAGGACTTTTTAGAATATGCAGCCACTTTTTTTCATCATTTAGTTGCAGCTATTCGAGAAACTTGAGTTGGGAATGAGGCACCTTCTCTTTGTTAGATGAGGACGGTATGTGATATCTGGTATGGCAGTATTCACTGCAAGCTTCTCACTCCCTCCTCTGTTCAGTTTTTATGAGTCTTCAGCGTTAAATAATGCCGCGACCCAATTTCTGTACTTATTCATTCATAAAAGGGAAAGTTCCTTATTTATTAGCTATAGTTGCTGTAAATAACACAGAGCGTGCTGATGGCTTCGTGTCTATCTGGAGCTACGGTTTGTATGGACGTGGTTCAACTTCGCCCTGTCCCGCGTCTTACACGAACTTTTGGTCAAAGTTAAAAACACTGATTGTTACATTCTTCCAGGATCATTCTGGCAGCTTTAATCCGGTTTGATGAGCGGAGACGAAGACGTCCGTGTGTTAGTCGCTTTTCAGGGTCTTATCTTCGTGTGGTGTTCCCGCAAAGGTATCAATTGTGTTATGCTCGATACCGATTATAGTGTGGTAATGGCTCAAGAATCGTGTTTGAGATAGCGGGATCCGGCGCGTCTCCTTCCGTCAGGGCTTCAAGCGACGGAAGGAGACGCGCCGGATCCCGCTATCTCAAACACGATTCTTGAGCCATTACCACACTATAATCGGTATCGAGCATAACACCACACGAAGATAAGACCCTGAAAAGCGACTAACACATGGACGTCTTCGTCTCCGCTCATCAAACCGGATTAAAGCTGCCAGAATGATCCTGGAAGAATGTAACAATCAGTGTTTTTAACTTTGACCAAAAGTTCGTGTAAGACGCGGGACAGGGCGAAGTTGAACCACGTCCATACAAACCGTAGCTCCAGATAGACACGAAGCCATCAGCACGCTCTGTGTTATTTACAGCAACTATAGCTAATAAATAAGGAACTTTCCCTTTTATGAATGAATAAGTACAGAAATTGGGTCGCGGCATTATTTAACGCTGAAGACTCATAAAAACTGAACAGAGGAGGGAGTGAGAAGCTTGCAGTGAATACTGCCATACCAGATATCACATACCGTCCTCATCTAACAAAGAGAAGGTGCCTCATTCCCAACTCAAGTTTCTCGAATAGCTGCAACTAAATGATGAAAAAAAGTGGCTGCATATTCTAAAAAGTCCTGATGAAGACAAAAGATTGTCGAAACGCGTTGACACAGCCCAAGTCCAACAAAAATTTAGAGAAACATCTCTGAAACTGAATCTTAACTGCTTTATTCTTTTTGATTTTGATTTTATCAATATATTATGGAATTGTTATTTAATATCGATGCATCAAATTTATAAACATCATACTCCATATATATTCAAGTGATATTCACTGATTCGTCTTTTTATAATGTTTTAAATGAATTTAAAATTAAAAATATATTTTTTGATAACAGTCTGTTGTACCTATTGTTCTTTTTGTGTATTTATCCTAATGTGTTCACACAAATATGTTGTGATTTAGCCAGTTCTTTGTAGCCTAAGTCTGCCTGGGTGTGTGCTTTTTCAAAATTATTGTTTCCCTGACCCAGGAGTCGATCCTTAACAGGGGGTCCCTGATACCTACCCAAGATCCGTCCTGGTTCCACCCTGGTCACTGCTGAGTGACCCAGACTCTGTCCCCTCTGCTTTCAGGTACCCTTCGACTTGAGTCCACCCTTGGACTCCACCGGACACTTCATCTTCAACCCGCCTGCAGCCCTTTCAGCTTCAAGCACCAAGAGCCTGCGTGTCAAAACCCGACGCCACTTCGACCCTGTGCACCCACTTCCTGTGGGTGAGGTAACTTTGCTCCGCCGGTGTTCCCACACTGGTGCACATCTCTAGGGTCTGTGTGTTAAGTTTTGTTCCTCTAGGTCCAGCGGAAGTGTCCTTAAACTTTAACTTTATGACTTTTACGCACCATTGGTTAACATTGGTGCATGCGTGCGCTTTCCGCACATCTCCCGAATCCCGAGGGCCATTCCCGACTTCAGCATTGCTTGTCCTGACTGCTCCCAGCGATTCCCTAGGCCCTAGGCCTAACCACTGCTCGAGTGGCATCTCTTATACCACTTGTTTAGTATATGGTTTGAGTGGCCACCCGCCCTCATCCATAATTGTGCAACTTGTATGTTTAAACAGTGCTTTTGATTTAACGCTTGTGCCCCTTTATTCATAAAGAATACTGGGGATTGTTTTTAGTAATAAACACATATATTTTTATAATATATACTTGTGTGGTGTCCTTTCATTTGATATTACAGGATTGTATGTGGTAAAACAGCTCGCTTAACACGACCTCTTAAGTTAAGCCTTTAGGCTGCTTAGTCCATGCTACCCCTAGGATAGCTTGTCTAATAAGGTTGACTTACAACCAGACACCATAAGGGATTGTTTGGTCTGATAATAGGTGGTTCCAGAATTGGAAACATCACCTATCAGGCCAACTTCTCACATTGGTGAGCAGCGGTGCGGATTTGAGCTTGCTGTTGTTTTACCATTGCAATCTTTGTATCAAATTGAAAGATCACATCAAGTACCTCTAGGTACATATAAATCAAAAGCTTAGCATATTAAGTTCTACTGAACTTAGTAGTTGTAGATTAAAGGGATTAGCACACCCTGACTACAACTCACTAGCAAGGTACAGTAGGAAAACACTTAGTGTAGGTAAGTGCACCACTTACACCTCACTAGCAGCCATGTCTGACACAGGAAAAGCCTCAGGGTCTACTCCTGTGACAGTTGACCTTACCCAGGCAACTTTTGGATATGACAAACTAACCTGAAGAGACTTGATTGCCTTGTGCAAAGCAAGAGGGTTAAAAAGGGGCAGAAGCCCCACCTGCCAAATCCTGGTAGAAATCCTAGAGCAGGATGACTTAGAAAGGGCGAAGGTAGCTTCCCTAGAAACAGGAAATGGAGGGAACCCCCCTGTAACTGACCCCCCTCAGGAGGAAGATGAAGAAGAAGAGGAGGAGGAGGAGGACTCAGAAGTTGAGGACTTAGAAGATCAGGATCAGAGGGGTAGCCAGGTCCCAGTTGCCAGGCTTAGCCAGGCCAACTTAGACCTACTGGGGAATGGAGAGGGCCAGCACCTCCCCAGATCCCACAATGTTATTCTCCCAGGCAACAGAAGAGTGAGATCTCCCTCAGGGGACTCTCATATTTCTAGTGCCTCCAGAGAATCACAGAGAGGCATGACTGCTTCTCAAAAGCTAGAGCATAGGGCCAGAATGAGGGCTGTCAAACTCCAGATAGAGAGGGAGGAGGTAGCCTTGGCTCAAGCTAGACTTGCCTTGGCAAGAGAGCAGAAATTAAGTGGCTTAGATGCCACTGGTGGCAGCAAATTTCCAAGAGAAAAAGACAGGGGCTATGACAATAGAAACCTGACAAAAATTGTGCCCCCCTTCAAGGAAGGGGATGACATCCACAAATGGATGACTGCTCTTGAGAGAGCCTGCATGGTACAGCAGGTTCCTGAGGATCAGTGGGCTGCAATTTTATGGTACTCCTTTTCTGAGAAAGGGAGGGACAGGCTCCTCACAGTTAGACCTGAGGATGCCAAAAACTACACTGTCTTGAAGAGTGCTCTTATTGAAGGGTTTGGCCTAACCACTGAGCAATACAGGTTGTTGTTCAGAGACACCCAAAAAGCACAGACTCAAGACTGGACTGATTTCGTTGAGTGTGCCACTAAGGCTTTGGAGGGTTGGTTGCAGGGAAGTAAAGTTTCAGACTATACAGGATTGTACAATCTTATGATGAGAGAACAGATCCTTAATAACTGTACAAACCAGCTGTTGCATCAATACCTTATTGACTCTGATCTGACCTCTCCCCAAGAATTGGGAAAGAAGGCAGACAAATGGGTCAGAACAAGGATTAAGCAGAAACCCAGAACCAAGGTGGTGACCAGAAGAAAACAGACCAGAAGGGTGGTAATCAGAATCAGAAAGATAAAGAAAAAGACCAGAAGTCTTCAGGCCCCCAAACTAATAGTAAGGAGGGTGGTTCCCAAAATGGAAACAAGAAGAAGAAGAACAAAGGTCCAAAGACACCTTGGTGTAATACCTGCAAATCAGTTTCACACTGGGGCAGTGAGTGCACCAAGGCAAATCCAGTTCCCACCACTACAGCTCCTAAAGCAACTGCAACCCCAAGTACAGTAAGCAGTGGTGGAACACAGTCCAAGGGTGTAGCTGGGTTGACCCTGGGTATTGAAGTAGGATCTGGCCTAGTCAGAATCCCTACACAGGCAGTTCTCCTGTATGATGTGGACATTGAGTTGCCCACTGCAGTAAGCCCCAGTAACCTGGGCAAATACAGGCAGACTCCCTTAATTAATGAGAAACTGGCTCAAGCCTACAGGGACACATGTGCCAGTGTCACAATGGTGACACCTGACTTTGTGGACCCTGGACAGATTGTACTAGGTGAGAGCTACCTAGTGACCAATGCAAGCAACTCCACTACTTCCCATAGTGTGGCAGTTGTGAACTTCTCCTGGGGAGGGGTTGATGGCCTAAAGAAGGTTGTGGTGAGTGCAGACCTACCAGTAGACTGTCTGTTAGGCAATGACCTTGAAAGCTCAGCATGGTCAGAAGTGGAGTACAGGACTCATGCAGAAATGCTAGGGATTTCAGAGCATGTCCTTGCCATGACAAGGGCTCAGGCTAAGAAGTGCCTTCCTGAACCAGTGGTGGATTTTGGAACAATAGACCAACCACAACCCAAGAGAAGGAGCAAGAGAGGAAAGGCTGAGCCTTCCACCTTGCCCCAGGTTGAGGATCAAGTTTCAGAGGAAACTGATTCTGCAGTCCAGGAGGAGACTGTCTCTGAGGAACTTGAACCTGACCAGGTTGAGTTTCTGGGGACAGGGGGACCCTCCAGGGCAGACCTGAGGCAGGCTCAATTAGATTGCCCTTCCCTTGAACCCCTCAGACAGCAGGCTGCTGCTGAGGCTGCTGGGGATGCCCAAGGTACCCATACTGTGTATTGGGATGATGGACTCCTTTACTCAGAGGCTAGAAACCCCAAGCCTGGCATGACCAGGAGGTTGGTTATACCTCTGCAGTTTAGGGGGTTTCTTCTTACCTTGGCCCATGATATTCCCCTTGCAGGACACTTAGGCCAGAACAAGACGTGGGACAGGCTTGTTTCACACTTTCACTGGCCTCACATGTCAGAGGATGTCAAGGAGTTTTGTCGCTCCTGTGTCACTTGCCAAGCCAGTGGTAAGTCAGGTGGCACAACAAAGGCCCCCCTAATACCACTACCTGTGGTGGGGGTTCCCTTTGAAAGAGTTGGAATTGATATTGTGGGTCCAATGGACCCCCAAACAGCATCTGGGAACAGGTTTATACTGGTGGTAGTGGATCATGCCACCAGGTATCCAGAGGCTATTCCCCTGAGGACCACCACAGCACCTGTGGTGGCAAAAGCCCTCATTGCAGTTTTCTCAAGAGTGGGCTTCCCAAAGGAGGTGTTATCAGATAGGGGCACCAATTTTATGTCCAGCTATCTGAAAGCAATGTGGAAGGAATGTGGAGTAAACTATAAGTTTACCACCCCATATCATCCACAATGCAATGGGCTTGTGGAGAGATTTAACAAGACCCTTAAAGGCATGATAAAAGGATTACCAGAGAAGCTCAGGCGGAAATGGGACATTCTTTTACCCTGCCTGCTCTTTGCTTACAGAGAGGTCCCACAGAAGGGGGTTGGCTACAGCCCTTTTGAACTTTTGTTTGGCCACCCTGTGAGGGGTCCATTGTGTTTGGTGAAGGAAGGATGGGAGTTACCTCTCAAAAAGCCCAAACTAGACATAGTGGACTATGTACTTGGTCTCCGCTCCAGGATGGCTGAATACATGGAAAGAGCATCCAAAAACCTGGAGGCCAGCCAAGAATTGCAGAAAGCTTGGCATGACCAAAAGGCTGTACTGGTAGAGTTCCAACCAGGACAGAAGGTGTGGGTACTGGAGCCAGTGGCTCCAGCAGCACTCCAGGACAAATGGAGTGGACCCTATCCTATCATTGAGAAGAAGGGGGAAGTCACTTACTTGGTTGACTTTGGAACACCCAGGAGCCCTCACAGGGTAATCCATGTGAACCGTTTGAAAGCATTTGTGGACAGGGAGGACATGAGCTTGCTCATGGCCACAGATGGGGATCAGGAGGAAGAGAGTGACCCTCTCCCAGACCTGCTTTCCCAGAACCCTGATGATGGTTCAGTTGATGGAGTAGCCTTGGCAGGCAGCCTCACTGACCAGCAACAGATGGACTGCAGACAAGTTTTGCAGGCCCACAGGCATTTGTTTTCACTCACACCCAGCCAGACTGACTGGTGTACCCATGTAGTGGACACTGGTGACAGTCTGCCTGTGAAGAATAAGATCTACAGGCAACCTGACCATGTCAGGGATTGCATCAAGGCTGAGGTGCAAAAGATGTTGGAGCTTGGAGTGATTGAGCCATCAGAGAGCCCATGGGCCAGCCCAGTAGTCCTGGTGCCAAAACCTCATACCCAAGATGGAAAGAGAGAAATGAGGTTTTGCGTGGACTACAGGGGTCTCAATGCTGTCACTAGGACAGATGCTCACCCCATTCCAAGAGCAGATGAGCTCATTGACAGATTGGCTTCTGCCAAGTTTCTGAGCACATTTGACCTGACAGCTGGCTACTGGCAAATCAGATTAGCTGAGGAGTCAAAAGCCAAAACAGCATTCTCTACCCCTAGTGGACATTATCAGTTTGTGGTAATGCCCTTTGGTTTGAAGAATGCACCTGCCACTTTCCAAAGGTTGGTGAACCAAGTCCTTACTGGGTTGGATGACTTTTGTGCAGCATATCTAGATGATATTGCTGTCTTCAGCTCCACCTGGGAGGATCACCTGATCCACCTGAAGAGAGTTTTGGAGGCCCTGCAAAAGGCAGGCCTAACTATCAAGGCCACTAAGTGCCAGATAGGGCAGAGTAAGGTTGTATACCTGGGCCACCTAGTAGGTGGAGGCCAGGTTCAGCCACTGGAAAGCAAAATCCAGGCCATACAGGACTGGGCTCCTCCAGTTACCCAGACACAAGTCAGAGCCTTCTTGGGCCTGACTGGGTATTACAGAAAGTTTGTGAAAAACTATGGGTCTATAGTGACACCATTAAATGACTTGACATCCAAGAAGATGCCAAAAAAGGTTCAGTGGACAGTTAGCTATCAAAAGGCATTTGATGACCTGAAGAAGGCCCTGTGCTCTATCCTGAAGAGTCCTGACTACTCCAAACAGTTCATTGTACAGACAGATGCTTCTGAGTTGGGGGTGGGAGCTGTGCTCTCACAACTTAATCAAGATGGTCAAGACCAGCCTATTGCTTTCATTAGCAGGAGGCTGACTCCCAGAGAGAAACGTTGGTCAGCCATTGAGAGGGAGGCCTTTGCTGTGGTTTGGGCATTAAAGAAGTTGAGGTCCTACTTGTTTGGAACTCACTTCCTGGTGCAGTTAGACCATAAGCCCCTCTTATGGCTTAATCAGATGAAGGGTGAAAATCCCAAACTGCTCAGGTGGTCCATTTCCCTACAGGGGATGGACTTTACAGTGGAGCACCGCCCAGGGACTGACCATGGTAATGCAGATGGTCTCTCCAGGTACTTCCACTTAGAACATGAAGACTTATCTGGTCAAGGTTAGTTTAATGTCCCTGCGTTTGGGGGGGGGTTGTGTAGGAGAGTAGGGTCTGCTATCCTATGGTCACCCCAAATTTTTGCTTTTTGCTTCACTGGTTTTCGCTACTGAGGCTGTGGGCCTGCTGATCAGACCCCCAGCCTGCTGTTCTCTCACTAAATTACTGACACATGTGCTATAGGCACATACCAATGGGAAATGGACTCCTTGTCAGCCCCTGTATAATGCACTATAGGTGCCCAGGGCATAGGAGCCACCAAGGCCTACCAGGGGCTGCAGCATATCTTTTGCCACCCCTGGCTGGTTCTTAAATTGACACAACTGGCTGATCACTCAGCTGGGGTAAGGTGGTGTAAGCACCCCTTGCTTAGATATAGTATACCTATATCTAAACCTATATCTGGACACATGTAAACCTGTGAGCCACTCCTATGGACGGCCTCATCAATCCTGGAGGCAGAGTGCGTGGTTTTATGTGAGATGGAGCTCTAGCATGAGCTGAGCCTGTCTGCAGCTGTCGGGAACAACTCCCTAAGCTGTTTCAGGATAATGCCATACCATATACTCTTAAGTGCCTTATAATCCTCGCGGTTAAATAGCAACTTTGGTTTGGCTTTATCAAAACATGTCGTGTAAGGTGTCATACGATTTGGAATACTATCCCCTCGCCAGTTCTGGCGACGGGGATAGCATTCCACCCCTCTAGAGGGGTAAGACATGTTCCTTTACTGTAATGCGGTTAATTTCTCCAAAGACCTTAGATCCACAAAATGGATGCCTCTGCCACAGACAAATGTCTGGACCCCTGCAGCTGACCGAAACTCGGCCAAATGGGTCCTGGACAAAGGGTTTCCTGTCACAGGAGGGTGTCACCGCCCTCCAGACAGGAGATAGTGGATTGTAGCAGGGAGGTCTGAAAGAAACCAGACACTGCCTGGGGCGCACAAGGCTGCCCCTTGCATAATCCGGCCAAACCGGTTCTGGGGCACTCCAGCCCTCGTGCCAGGGCGGCCTGGATCAAAGGAAAGGGGTGTATCCACCCCCTTCCTGGGTCCCACCCATAGGGGGGGACCTAGCAGGTAATCACGCCCCCCAGATTGGAATAAGAGTGGGAGCAGTGCCAATGCACATCAGATTTCCTGGAAGAAACATTAGAAACGAAACTCTGGACCCTTGGACCTCCATCTCAACGTGGAAGCCCGAAGAATCTCCCTTGTGGTCAAGGAGTGACCACCCTGCAGCAGCAGGCACCATCCAGCCCTCGACGTCTACTTGGTTGCAGTTCCCGCCAGAACTCGAGTGACTGAGATCGACGAGATCAAGCTTGCCTGCCTTCCAACAGCCCGATCCACAGTCTCTGCAGAGCTGAGACCCGTGGAGGCGACCGGAAGCGTGGGGCACGCCATCTTGAATTGACCACGAGACGCTGACCGTGCAGCCCACGAGTGACCCTCGAAGCTGTGCACCGGGGTTTGAGAAGCCCCCACCCTGAGCTACTCCTGAGCCGAAGTTCAGCCCTCCACACTCGACGAGTGCTGCGTGGGGCCCTTCTGCTCCATTTGGCTCAACGCGTTGGCCCGGTCACTTGCCCGCTGGCTAGTGGTCCCTGTGCCGACGAAACTACAAAGAAGACTTGTGAATCTGGTTGCTCCAGATCCACACCAGCTCCCCTGAAAAGGAGCCCCGACTCTGACCTTCCTGGTCCAAGTGAGAAGCAATCTTCCGATCCCGCGTGGATTGCTCTTGCCAAGTGTTGTTTGCTCCAAACTTGAAGCCGACTGCACCGACGGTGAGAGCCTGCGTGGGACAGATCGTGACCTGCTCCTGGACGTCGCAGATGCCCCAGAGCCCACGTGACAGCGGAGAGAAGCTCCTCAACGACCACCTGATTGCGCCCGACATTGCCTGGTTCCGTCCTGGTTCCACCCTTGTCACTGCTGAGTGACCCAGACTCTGTCCCCTCTGCTTTCAGGTACCCTTCGACTTGAGTCCATCCTTGGACTCCACCGGACACTTCATCTTCAACCCGCCTGCAGCCCTTTCAGCTTCAAGCACCAAGAGCCTGCGTGTCAAAACCCGACGCCACTTCGACCCTGTGCACCCACTTCCTGTGGGTGAGGTAACTTTGCTCCGCCGGTGTTCCCACACTGGTGCACATCTCTAGGGTCTGTGTGTTAAGTTTTGTTCCTCTAGGTCCAGCGGAAGTGTCCTTAAACTTTAACTTTATGACTTTTACGCACCATTGGTTAACATTGGTGCATGCGTGCGCTTTCCGCACATCTCCCGAATCCCGAGGGCCATTCCCGACTTCAGCATTGCTTGTCCTGACTGCTCCCAGCGATTCCCTAGGCCCTAGGCCTAACCACTGCTCGAGTGGCATCTCTTATACCACTTGTTTAGTATATGGTTTGAGTGGCCACCCGCCCTCATCCATAATTGTGCAACTTGTATGTTTAAACAGTGCTTTTGATTTAACGCTTGTGCCCCTTTATTCATAAAGAATACTGGGGATTGTTTTTAGTAATAAACACATATATTTTTATAATATATACTTGTGTGGTGTCCTTTCATTTGATATTACAGGATTGTATGTGGTAAAACAGCTCGCTTAACACGACCTCTTAAGTTAAGCCTTTAGGCTGCTTAGTCCATGCTACCCCTAGGATAGCTTGTCTAATAAGGTTGACTTACAACCAGACACCATAAGGGATTGTTTGGTCTGATAATAGGTGGTTCCAGAATTGGAAACATCACCTATCAGGCCAACTTCTCACAGATAGCATCTACGCATAACATTCCACGAACCATTCACTACATACAGCCCATGTTTCCCTCAAACACGCACCTGTCCCCGTATCTTGTTTATGGCCCTTTTATGGCTGGGTTGTACCTTCCTTTATTGGTGGTTCATCTATATCTGATGGGAGTTCCCGATCCAACTGGGTAATCTATCAGCAAACTGGACATCTAAAATATGGGCTTGCTTACATGACTTCGCTCTTTGTATTGTTGTAGAAATATGTGTGTTGCCATACCATAAACTCAAGAATTCTTGCTTGAAGCCATATATTTGATATATAAGGAGACGGCTGGTTCTGTAAAAACGAACAGTCTCCCAAGAACCTACTCTCTGTGTGGTGTACTTCTGGGACACGTGTTACTTGGTAGCTACCAATAAAACTTGATCTTTGACTGCGACTAGAAGACTACGTGTTTCTGTGGTCCGGAACAAGGGAACTCAGAGGTCTTCGGGTGTTATCCCCTGACACCAGCGGGTTCCTAAAAACCCGTTACCTCAGTTGGCGCCCAACTCGGGGCGATATCAAGCGGTGACGGTCCAAGCCAGATGTTCGTGAGGAGCTTCGTGTGAAAATTCCGGAGGACGGCCAGCCACTTCAGCGACCCCTGTATGTCGACGTGGTTCCGAAGGTCTTTGCTGCGAGGTTCCCCGCGTCCCGACGGCTACGAAGGACTGCTGCCCTGACTATCGCCTTGTTTTGGACCCAGTGATCCTTGGTAGAGCGAAACGATAGACGAGTCTTCTAGCGACGTCATCGATCTTCAAATACTTCAGTTAAGTATAAGTGGAGCGTCTCCTAGTCCTTAGTTTGTTCTTAGTTTTTGGTATCCTTGAGATACGACTTGATTTGGAACTTGCAAGCCCCAAAGCCGAAGGACTCGTGTATTCACGAGAAATATTGTAAACAGATAATCCTTTGAAGTTTGAAGCTAGACCAGTGAGCGAAGATGCCTGGTTTTAGCAAACTTGGAAACTTGTTTTGTCTTGGTTGTAGTAAGGACTCCCAGTTGGAAGATTCTTGTCCGGTTCCTCCAATTGGAACTCCAATGTATGAACTCTATGTGAAGCACGGCGTAGGTCCTATCACATATAACGAGGAATGGATAAAATACACCCGCAAGGATGGTGTTTTAAAATGGCCCCAATATGGTAGTTTCGACCAAGAAATATTAGATAACTTAGAGGTCAAATTGTTCAAGAAGAAAGCCCGGCCGGCAATGTTTGACTCTTTCCGCTTATGGCGCAAGGAAGCCAAACAGAAAGAAATAAGACTAGCAAAAAAGAATAAAAGAGGTATGTCAATGGTGCAAGCTGCCGTTGCATACAGAGATAACGAGGAAGAGCAGGAGAGCGAACAGATGCTTAGGAGCAAGAAACTAGCGATAGATAAATGTTACCCAATGCTGCCAAATAGAGGAAAAGGTCAACAGGAAGGATCCGAAAAAAGATCCATTGATGTCCCACCTATTAAATTCTCCGCCACCCTATGCACAAAATGCCACAGCACCTCCGCAACCTTTCGTAGCTCCTTTGGTAGCTGTAATACAGGCTCCTTTACCGCACTCACCAGCTACTCTTCAGCTGGCTCCTGTTTCTTTGGCACAGCCTCCTCAAGGCTCACCGATCACATCTATTTCTCCTACCGTTCCTTCTAAAATTTCGCCTAGCGCACCTTCTAGTCTCTCTGATATTCGTTCTACGAACATTTCTGTTTCTGCTTTGCGTGACTCTGTTCTACTACCAGCTATTCCTCCACTTTCACCTTTCGTCTGGCATAAAATGGCCAGCATTGTTACTAACTTTCCTTCACCACTTTTTCGGTCGCCTAAAACGACCCCTAACACGGAACAAAGACAATTACGAAGCCAAATGCCTGATTATCAGGAAAGGGAAACATTGAATAAGTTAGCACGAAATTGGGCTATGGATACAGCGAGATATGATGTAGAGTCTGTCATGAACGTTTCCGTCAATGGGATGAACCAACGCAAAGATACGTCTTTGAGCAGATGTGTGTTTTCCTGTGTGAGGATTTGGAAGATAATGGTCAGAAGAGCAGCCTGCAGGAGTTGTGTAGGTTACGATTTAAATTTGGGGAGGGTATGATAGTTGGTCCCGATGTTGAAAGAGCAGTAGAGATATTATTATCACATCGAAGTACAGGTGGTACTTCTGGGTCATCCTCTGACAGTGGTATGTATAGTAGGAAAAGAGCGAGACAGTACCCTATGAGAGAGGTTCCTCCGGTTTGGAGGGAAGGTGATGCAACTGCAGTTCCACCGGTTCTGCCTCATTTCCAGCGTGTATGGGTACATGTCCCCTGGAAAAGATCCGAAGTTCTAGCACTCAAGCAGACACTACCCGATCCCCGTAAAAACCCGACTGGGTATTATAAGGAGTTGTCCCAAACTGCAAGCTCATGTATAATGAATTTAGCGGATATAGACATGTTGTTTGGGAACATTGTTCCACATCCTTTATGGAGTAAGATACGTCATACGGATCATGACCAAGAATTAGGTGACTCATGGGCAAACATTGCGACTACAGATGCTAGACAAATCGGTGGTTTCAAGCCTGAGCCGTTAATAGCTGAACTTCCTGGTAGAATTATCGCATACATGAAGACAATTATGCCTGAAGTACGTGTAAACTGGGACAAGCTATCCGCGTGCAAGCAGAAGAAAGACGAGAATGTGTCTGACTTCTTCACGAGATTTGAGGAAACCTTCACTGACCATAGTGGTCAGGATATGGCTACCGAGGGTGGCCAAAGACTGTTTGTAGACAAGTTTGTACACAATTTGCTTCCCGAATTGTGTGCTAAACTAAAAGACTCAGAAAGTGCTTGGGCTGTCTCTACGTCAGCGCAGATTCTAGCAACACCCAGTACTATGAAAATAGGCGTAAAGACGAGTTAGACAAGGCAGACAAAAAGACGAAAGATTTGAAAACTAAAGTTCTTCTCCAACAGGCCTATCAGCCTCGTATGGCTAGCCAGCCTAATTATCAACAGAATCAGCAGTACTCTAGAGACGCGCAAGGAAACGAGCTTTCCCATCAGCGTCCTACGTATGGCCCGAATCAATGTGCGTATTGCAAAGAAGAGGGCCATTTTAGGAATAATTGTCCGGCTCTTGCACGACGTTTAAACGGTGCACAAGGTGTAAGGGAAAGAGGTGTTCAGCATGCCTCTAGAGGTAGAGGCCGTGGAAATTTCACTCAGAATATAACTTCTTTTCCACCTCAGAAATCAATGAATAGCTTTGATCAACAGGGTAATTCATCGTCCAAGTCAGCTCAGTACTATGCTGACGACTATTACACCGAACACGACAATGAGGGTAACGATCGCTAGGACAGCCATGGACAAAGAGAGGGAGTTGTTTCAGTTCCAGTAGATCCGGATGGACCTTATGTCGAGGTAATTACCTCAGGAGTGTCAGAGCCATTTCTGCTGGATACTGGTGCTACAAAAAGTTCTATTATGCACTCAAAACTTCCTGGCGCACCTTTGTCTGGCGAAATGAATGTCTCAGTAGGCTTCTCTGGCGCCCCTGTTAGAAACCCGATCTCTAGTCCTGTTTCCGTTTCTGTTGGCCCCTGTGAATTAGAAGCACCCCTCATTCTTACAACAGGTTGCGGTGAAAATTTGCTAGGATTGGATTTGCTAAAGAGGTTGTACGCGACTTTGTACTGTTCTCCCTCGGGAGTACAGCTTACTTTAGAGAGAAAAGTCATTTCTCCAATGTACTTGTCAAAAGAAGGTATCCCAACCGAATTGTCATCACTTCCAGATATACTATGGGCTAATGGTTCCAACGATGTAGGTCGTTTAGAGATAGCACCGTATGTCATAACTTTGAAAGCAAACGTCAGATTGCCACGTATTCCCCAATACAAAATTTCTAACGACTGCAAACAGGCATTGTTAACGATCGTTTATGATTTGGTCGATAAAGATGTTATCGAGGAAACAACAGGAAACATTTGTAACAGTCCAGTTTTAACGGTCTTGAAACGTACTGATCCTTCACAGCCCCCTGTGTATAGGTTTGTGATTGACCTCCGAGAAGTAAACAAGGTAGTTATACCGCAGTTTCCAGTCGTCCCCGACAATACTGCTTTATTGACAATGGTTCCAGCTTCAGCAGCTTGGTTCTCGGTGATTGACCTGAAGAACGCTTTCTTCAGCATCCCGATCGCCGAAGAGAGTAGAGACCTTTTCGGCTTCAATTTAGGAGGACGAAGCTTCCGCTTCAAATGCGCTCCTCAAGGCTACTGCGAAAGTCCATCAATATTCAGTCAGGCTCTGAAAACACAACTAGACACAATTGTACTGCCAGATGGGTCAACATTGATTCAGTACGTAGACGATCTACTGATCGCTGCAGACACTGAAGAGATTTGCAAGGAAGCTACGTTGTCGCTATTACGTCACATATGTGACATGAAGCACAAAGTCTCCCTTTCAAAACTGCAATTTTGTCGACAAGAAGTAACCTACCTAGGTCACATCTTATCGAAGGAGGGAAGGAGACTGACACCAGAAAGAATACAGGCAATCACAGAACTAAGTGCCCCAAGGACACTGAGAGGTGTCCGAGCTTTTTTGGGCATTACATCGTACTGTAGACAATGGATACCGAATTTCTCACTACTAGCCAAACCCTTACTGTCACTACTCCGCAAAGACACGCCTAAACCTATGCCTTGGTCTGAAGATTGTCAGACGAGTTTCCGCGAGTTGCGCGATGCATTGTGTTCGGCTCCTGTGTTGGGAAACCCCAACTACAGTAAGCCTTTTACATTGTATGTCCACGAAAAAGAAGGTTGTGCATTATCAGTCTTAATGCAACTCTTTGGGGACAAACAGCGCCCATGCGCGTATTTTTCGGCAACTCTGGATCCAGTGGCTAAGGCACTGCCAAGTTGTCTAAGAGCAACAGCCGCAGCAGCTGTCTGCATTCGACAGTCTGCTGGATTAGTCATGAATAACACTCTGATCGTTATGGTTCCGCATGCAGTAGACATTTTACTAAATAGGACAAAGACACAACACCTTACTAGCGCTCGACTATCCAGTTACGAACTTACCCTGCTAGCAAGTCACATCCATATAAAGAGGTGTGATACACTCAATCCCGCTACGTTATTACCCATCCCGACAGAGACAGACAAGATTGACAAGCATGACTGCTGTTTCAGGACAGAGGAAGAGACAAAAGGGAGAGTAGACTTACAGGACACTCCCCTTCCCGAATGCAATGATACTCTATGGGTTGATGGTTCATGTTTCAAGTTGCCGAATGGTGATACGACTACAGCATATGCCGTAACGACGTTACACACCATTGTAGAGACTGCACGCATTCTCCACAGTTCTGCACAAGCTGCAGAGTTGATAGCGCTTACTAGAGCATGTGTGCTGGCGAAAGGAAAGCGAGTGAATGTGTACACTGACAGCCAATATGCCTTTGGTGTGGCTCACAGTTTTGGGAGATTATGGCGTGAACGTGGGTTCCTTACGTCCCATGGTGCAAAGATACAACATGGCCAGCTAGTTAATGAGCTCCTTGAGTTACTCACCTTGCCCCTACAAGTCGCCATTATAAAATGTAGTGAACACAGAAAGATTCAGGATGATGCTGGCCGCGGAAATGCATTTGCAGATGAGGTTGCGAAAGGAACTGCAAGGAACACAATGAATCGGATGTATGTCATGGGTCCCGCTAGATGGACTGCTGATGTAGGAATGTGTGAGGACACCATTGAAAGCGTAAAATCAATACAAGCCGAGGCCACTGAGAACGAGATGAATGAATGGAGAGAAAGCACAGGTAGATTGGATGCGAATGGTTGTTGGGTCGAACTATCGGAACACCAGCGATGGTTACTACCTAATGCATACGTACTTGCAGTGGTAACGATGGCTCACGGAATGGCACACATCAATTCGAGAGGAATATGTAAACTATTGGCCCCAGTATGGCAGAATAGCAATATCCCAAAGTACGCAGAAAACGTGGTCAGAAAGTGTATGGTATGTTTGAAGTACAATCCCGGTAGGGGAACGCCAACTCCAGCTGGTCATTTTGCGCCTCCAACGTACCCGTTCGAGGTTTTGCAGCTAGATTTCATCCACATGGAGAGGTGCAACAACCTGAAATACGTTCTCGTTGTTGTTTGCGCCTTTTCAAGGTGGGTGGAAGCGAACCCCCTTAAGGACAACACCGCCTTATCAACTGCCAAAGCCCTTGTCAAAGAGTTCTTCCCTAGATTCGGTATGCCTAGAATTGTCTGGAGTGATAACGGAAGTGAATTCGTAGGATGTGTGATGAAGAGAGTGTGTGAGTGTCTAGGCATACACCAAAAATTCCACTCTGCGAATCACCCCCAATCGGCTGGATTAGTAGAATGCTACAATGGCACTCTGAAACTCAAACTAGCCAAAATCCAAGCCAGTACAGGTCTTAAATGGCCTGATGCCTTGCCTCTAGCACTTTTGTCAACCAGGACGACTGTCCACTCCAGGTTAGGACTTAGCCCCCATGAAATCGTGTTTGGCCGCCCAGCCAACGTCTGGGGCGTGCCAAGACCCAAGAAACTGAGCGAGATAGAGCACCCCGTACTGCTTGACTATTTGTGCGAATTGACAACTAAATTGCGTGTTTTACACCAACAGGTTCACAGTTCTTCTCCACCAGCCTCTGACGATCCAGGTCACCTCATCGAACCCGGTTCGTGGGTTTTGTTGCGGAATTTTCAGCGCACCAACAACGGACAACCGAGGTGGACCGGACCGCACCTGGTACTACTTTCAACAAGATCTGCTGTTCGGGTTGAAGGCAAGAAGAACTGGGTACATGGGACCCACTGCAAACGGGTCCCTCTACCCCTTCCATACGACCGGTGGGTCAACAAAGGACTTGCTGACTCTGAGACAGAATCCGTACCTCGCTTCATCCCTTTCAGCGATGCCCGTTTGAAAGAAACTAGCACCGAAAAGAAGAGTGATCATATTTTGCAAGGACTTGTGTCACCATCCATGCAATTGGACACTACTGAACCTGAAACGCTGTTTGAAGATCACACCGTACCTGGGGAACGACGATACAACCTGCGGTCTAGACAAAAGAACTAATAAAAACTTGATCTAATGTAATTTCCTCTTCTCCCCTAAGAACTATTTTTGAATTTTCAGCTCTCTCGTCCCAAGGGAACTAGCTCATTTTTGATTTTTCGAACCGCCATCCGGTTCTGCTGCTAGGGTCGCGGTTGAAGTCTGGGGAGTGCAACTGGGAAGTTCTAGGTCCACGGTTCTGATTGGTCCACGGGAGTTACCCCGGACTGAGCAGAGCGCGCTCCCTGGGAGAATCAATCAACCACCGCGGGCAGCAACTAGAGGATGGAGTTTCCAAGGGTAGAGAGACCTGTCAGACTCACGAACTTCGAAAAACAGTTATGCATGATACTGTCCAGAAGAAGATTCCTGATATTATGTGTTTTAATGTTATGTAGCATACTTGTGTTTTTTATTGGTTATACCTTGTTCGTATTTAAAGTTACCTTTTCGAATGACACCCAGACACCACCTCCTCCCACTATTTCTCCACACTACTTTCACCCTTTACCTGAACACGAGTCTGCCCGAAGACTCGAATTTGTAAACAACTCTTTCATCCAGCTTCTACACCAACACCAGTCCATAATGAACACGTCAAACTGTTGGATATGCGGACTTATGCCACACACAACCGATAAGGGTATCCCATACTTCGTTTTGCCATTTAGCTACTATGGTTCTCTGTGGGCTTTCCAGACCATGTTCCTATTCGCCCTAGAACCATACCCGACCCGTTCCGCTGCGAGCGACTCCAGTAACAAGGCACTAATTGCAGGGATAAGGAACATGAGTAGGGATATCGACACCTATCTGACAATCCCCAAAGATGAACTGAGTCCCTACACCCGTTGGAACGTGACCAAACATGGGGTTTACCTGGTCAAGAGCCAGGCAGCACAGAAATCTCGCCCAGTTTGGATAGTTCCCCACCGAGGTCACTTATGCTTACAGGGTATTGGTAGGAACCCCACAGCACAGTTAGGAAAGAGCATTTGCACGGAAACATATGTATTTGCTTCCTGAACTTCCCCGATACTCTTGGCAGCTAAAGGCACGTATTTCGTTTGCCACGACCAAGCCTACACGTGGTTGCCCCCTGATTTCTCAGGTATATGTTTTATTTCATTTCTGCTGCCTCCTACCTACACGGCCCGAGCAGATTACCACCGGACAAGGACAGCTAGAGGTGTCGTGAGTAAAGACGACACCGCGGGTCAGGAATTCGCTGACTTCGCAAAGGGTTTTCTGCCATTTTGGGGGCCTATGGTGAACAGCAGGAATATTCGCCAGTTAGCGAGGATAGTTGAATCCGCCGTGACCACAACGGCCGGAGCACTTGGCAATTTGACAACAGAGCTTCAGTCGGATCGACTTATGACCCTTCAGAACCGAATTGCCTTAGACATTATACTCGCTGATCGTGGTGGTGTGTGTAGAGTCATCCAATCCAGTTGCTGCATTTTCATCCCTGATAACGCACCAACAGTATACCAGGCCATCTCCAAACTACACGAAATATCTGGTTCCCTTCACATTGAGAAAGGGGATTGGTCCCTGCTGGGGTGGTTCTGGGAACTGATCACTGCCTGGGGATGGAAAACTTTGATTTTCATCGGGATGATCTTGGCACTTCTGTTCATGTTTTGCTTGTGTATACAGTGTGCTCCTGCACTATGTGGCCTCTGTGCTACCTCGTGTGTACGGAAGCCTGTGTCACAGGACGAGCTGAGTAGCAGAATGATGCTCCAGCAACATCTCCACGAATTTCTTCATACCGATTTGGACTCAGATTAGCATGAGTTATTGCCTTATATGAGGGCAAAAGGAGGGTCTGTGGTTCCCAAAATCCGGACCCTGTGGTTTTCCCGATATCGAGGTCCAATACCCGTGTCACGAAACCTCAACGTACCGAGACGATTTTGGTGTCTACGAACCGATAATGATTAGGATATCATTCCTATGTATCTGCGTTACAATCGAGGGTTGCCAACACCCCTAGATCACAGTTTCCGTCCCATCCCTTAAACTCCATTTTGTGTACGGCATCCATCTTGCATCTTGCCCTCATGATAAGTCAATTAAAGGTCGAGCTTGATCCAAATAGACACGTCCACCTTTCGTGACTTTCCCCTGGCCTGTCCCAACTGACTCCACTGTCTTCGGCCAAACCTGTTTAGGCAGCTCCTCGCCCAGTGGCCGAATACGATAGCATCTACGCATAACATTCCACGAACCATTTACTACATACAGCCCATGTTTCCTTCAAACACGCACCTGTCCCCGTATCTTGTTTATGGCCCTTTTATGGCTGGGTTGCACCTTCCTTTATTGGTGGTTCATCTATATCTGATGGGAGTTCCCGATCCAACTGGGTAATCTATCAGCAAACTTGACATCTAAAATATGGGCTTGCTTACATGACTTCGCTCTTTGTATTGTTGTAGAAATATGTGTGTTGCCATACCATAAACTCAAGAATTCTTGCTTGAAGCCATATATTTGATATATAAGGAGACGGCTGGTTCTGTAAAAACGAACAGTCTCCCAAGAACCTACTCTCTGTGTGGTGTACTTCTGGGACACGTGTTACTTGGTAGCTACCAATAAAACTTGATCTTTGACTGCGACTAGAAGACTACGTGTTTCTGTGGTCCGGAACAAGGGAACTCAGAGGTCTTCGGGTGTTATCCCCTGACACCTACGAGTTCCTAAAAACCCGTTACCTCAGTTGGTGTCTGCTGTGTCAAATGTATGCATGTGGGATGGTGTCTGCTGTGTTAAATGTATGCATGTGTCAAATGTATGCATGTGGGATGGTGTCTGCTGTGTTAAATGTATGCATGTGTCAAATGTATGCATGTGGGATGGTGTCTGCTGTGTCAAATGTATGCATCTGGGATTGTGTCTGCTATGTTAAATGTATGCAAGTGTCAAATGTATGCATGTGGGATGGTGTCTGCTGTGTTAAATGTATGCATGTGTCAAATGTATGCATGTGGGGTGGTGTCTGCTGTGTCAAATGTATGCATATGGGATGGTGTCTGCTGTGTTAAATGTATGCATGTGGGATGGTGTCTGCTGTGTCAAATGTATGCATGTGGGATGGTGTCTGCTGTGTTAAATGTATGCATTGGAATGGTGTCTGCTGTGTTAAATGTATGCATGTGGGATGGTGTCTGCTGTGTCAAATGTATGCATGTGGGATGGTGTCTGCTGTGTTAAATGTATGCATGTGAGATGGTGTCTGCTGATGGTGTGTGCTGTGTTAAATGTATGCATGTGGGATGGTGTCTGCTGGGTCGAATGTATGCATGTTGGGATGGTGTCTGCTGTGTCAAATGTATGCATGCGGGATGGTGTCTGCTGTGTTAAATGTTCAGCGTGTTCTTTAGTCAGTCCTCGAACAGAAATGAAAAACAAAGTTAGTTTGTCATTCAGTTTGGCCAGTCTCGGAGAGGCTTGATTTATGGTATAATCTCCAAATTGCACTTGCTGTGCTATGAACTTTGTTTTTTAGGCTAGCATGCTGTCATGAATGATCAAATCAATTAGATCTTCTGAGCAGCTGCAGTGCCTGCTTGCCTTAAGTTACTGAGAGCTGCAGTCACGCAGTCTGTCTCTGGTTAGTGCCCTTCCATTTCTGGTGCTTTGTAGTAGTTTTAAGATCTTTTTAGAGGGTCCCATTACTCAAATGAGTGTCATTTCTGATTTTTATACGTTTCCCTCATCTTTATCGTGTGATTTTGCTCATGGTAAAGTGTCACTCATAGATGTTCAAATGTCACTCATAATTACAATGAACTTATGAAAATGTCACACATTAGAATCTGAAACCTTGACAGCTATGAAATAGTGAAATAAGAATTAACTTGCAATGCAATCTAATCCTTCATATACATAAATTAATAGTGTACTACTTGTCCTGGTAGAGCCTAACCGCATGTCTGCGTGTGGGTAATACCGGGTCTCACCTATTCAATAGTTAGAGCTACTTCGGATCGAAGAGAATCAGATCGAAGAGAATCATCCTAATCTACTACCTATATTATGTGGCTTAGCTAAGGGTAGATAAATGCCAAGCAACTTAATTTCTGCCCTAGAGCGCCCAGTCCTGCTGCAGTAAGTACATAGCATTTGTAGCACAGGGTTGGGAAAGGTTTACCTGTAGGGCCCCTAAGCCTTTGTAGCTCTGTTAGAAACCTGCATTTGGAGTGGTGGGAAGAGTAGCACCTGGGCCTGAATAGGGCTGTAACTGCCTTCCACAATGCTGGCTCCACCTTCTGTGGTGCGTCTGATGACCCTGGCCCACACTGACAAAGGAAGAAGTTGTGCACTGGCAGAGTGCACCCAGAACTGGTTTTGGCTGGACACAGGCACCCTCTGCCTTCAGAGGACAAATGATTTTACAGTATAAATATTAGGGCCCAGGCCCCAGATCTTTGGATCCCTTCTGGGAATCAAGACAAACCTTTGCCAAGGGGAAGCTCTACCCCAGCTCCCAAGGTCACAGGGGAATAATAGAAATCCCTCTGCTGTCTGCAGCAGAGGGATTTCGTGCCACTGGCCTGATGACGAAATGGTTCCGTCATGAGCACAGGGATACCGATACTCATGACTGAACCATTCCGTCATGAGCATCGAAGGGGTTAAGTAGCTGGCAGAAAAGAAGCAATGCACCACCAACGAGCAAGAGCACATGGGGAAACCCACCAAAGTCACTGGAAAAAATAGAATGAATAAAAGCAGGTATAACACCAAATATAGTCTAAAATGATGACACCAGGCCGGATCCCACAAGTTTGAAAAAATTAGCCAGTCCTTCGGTGTCAGATGCATTAAATATTTGGTGTATTAACTCCCAAAAATGGAGCAGGAGATTTGTATTCAGCAGTGACTTAATCTCACTTGAAGTTCTAGTTTCTAGCCACCTGCAATTCGAAGGTCTCTAGCGACTTCTTGTTGAAACAATAGTGCTTTGAGTCTGCTTAACTTGTTGAAGTCTGTCTTCAAAGTTGGAATTGAGGGCCACAGCGAGGTATCAACAACTCCCCTGTGTGGGTGGAAATAGAACATTGCTGCAACATGTAACACATTGGGAAATGGTTACTATATATAGGATGGCTGCCCGTAAGCTGCAGCAATTATGGTTATTCAGGATAAGATAACTACCATTAGAAAGTAAAGTTAGTGTGGGAATTATCGTAGGGACTGGAGTCCCTTTTAAAAAACATGCCAAATTAGGAGCTGACACGTTGCAAGCGCCATGCAATTTAACTTGTTTACATACTAAGGAATTTCCTACGGTAGAATCACAGTCCTCCCCTGTAAGGTAATGATATAACCCCTTGTATTAACCAGACCGAAGATTCGGTCTCAGCTATAGTGAAAGGTAACTGATCCAACTTTTCAATGTGTAGCATAGTGTATGTTGCGTTTTTCATAGACACAAGTTTCTGTTTATCTGTCGGATTAAATGGTTAAAAATAAGGCGGAATCATTCAAATATTCCCATGGAACTTTTCCATTCTTCAACATTTGCAATGTCCAACCAAACTGCATTACAGACCGTAATTGATTTTGACCATGGTATAGCACAGATACATCATTTTGAACGATGTCAATCACAGATGAAACAAATTTTATCCAGTGTGTAAATCCAAAAAGACAAAGTGTTAATGCTATAATCAAACACATCAAGAAATTTGCATAAATGATCCTAATCACATTTTTTTCTTCTTTTTTTTGTCCTCGGTGCAAAAGGTGAGATGGAGGAAGACAGCTATCCCTCTTTTCGGAACTTTACCAGCTAGGGAATTTTCTCGCCTCATCTGGTAGATGGAAGAGCTTTTCATCTTGAGGTAAGTTTGTGTCTTACGATCTACAAATTCACCGGTAAAGTCCACCATGGTATCAGTCCCAGAATTTGTTTATTGCATTATGTGTAATCCTTGGACATCCCTTCCTACCCTACCTCTACTCTCCGTCTTGGAGTTTGTTCCTGTCCCATATCTCCCAGAATTTCGTTTGGTTACTTCCTTCTCTGCTAAAGTCCAGTTTCTTAATCTTACACACTGAGGTCAGCCTGTCCTTTAATGTCGGGTGGGGGTGGGGTGGGGGTTGCAAGTATCTACTTTATACATATCTCCCATCTGGCGAGAAGAATTAGTACAAACAATAGTTTATTTTACTTTTCGTTTAAACAAGGTACAGCCCGCTATCACTCATAGTTCCAAAAATAGTTATATCTGTGCTTACCTCAATGTCTTGTCCCAAGACATCACTTATAACATTACCCACGTTCGACCAGAATAGATGGAGTTGAGGGCACTGCCAAAACATATGGATGTCGTTTGCATTTATTTCTCCACACTTTGGGCATCTTTTCACCACTTACTTGTTTATCTTTGTCAGCCTTTCTGGCGACCAGTATGCCCCGTGTAGTGTACAAAGATGTTTTTTCCTAAGAGGTGCAGATTTTATTACACGCCATAATGTAGAAAAGGATACTTGCATAGATGTTGTAAGTCCTGTGATGGCAGGTCTTTCTTCCATAACTCTAGTGGTAGAGTAAGATCTTCTCCTGCTTGGATCATAAGTCGATACCATTTTGATACTTCCTTTCGCACTGGATCACTTTGTAGTTCTTCCTCTAGCTCCATATTCTCATCCTGATATTTCTCCATGCCTTTTGCCCAGCTTGTCAGTTGGTAGTACTTGAATCTTTGAAGTTCCCACCCGTACTCGTTAGTAGAGACTCCCAGCTTGTCAAAGCTCCTGCTTGTGTCAGCTGTCCCCACTTTGCTATACCTGCGTTCTTTATGGGGACTGCCAGAACGTCTTTCAGACATTCTGGGCTACCTGAGGATTCCCAGATAGGTGCAAAGGTACTATAGTATGGAATTTTGAGTACTTGCTTAACCTGGTACCAGAGTTAAAGGCGGCACCTAAAACTTTCAGCTTGATTTTTTTTTAAAGTACTTTGGGTGGCCAAATTTGTATAGACAGAAGTGCCCTTCCACTATCACTTTTTAATACGGGGCATAGAGAGAATGTTCCTTGAGTAGTACCCTGATATTCTTTTTTTTAAATAATTCTTTTTATTGAAGAAAAACAAGAGGAAACATTACATATATCGGGTGCCATACTATAGAATACATTACAACCGTATGCAGGTGAATAGGCGAATGCAGAAGAATCGATACACAGGATTTTGAGACGTCAACGTTGATAAGCATATGAACAAGGGAGACAGTATAGCCAACAACCTCATTAAGCTGCAGTTTGCAGGACCCGTCCACCCATAGTTCAGGGCAATTGAGACCAGAGTAGACACCCAGATAAGAGAAAAACATCGACTCAGGATAGACAACCCACCTCTCATTAAAAGGGGAGAAAAAAAAAAGGGAAAAAGAAAGGCCATAGAACTAAACAAAGACAAAAAAAAACAAAAAACTCAAACCTCCCACCCTGCACAACTGCAATGGCTACGACCTAACCCCACTAGCAGCGTGCCAGTCGCCCAAGAGCTAACCCTAAAAAAAGGAAAAGAGTGGAGGAGGAGATATCAAACAGGCCCCCGGTCTCCCTTACCCCCGTCAGAAGCGAACCACCCCAAAATATAATCAAAACAATATAAGCTACAATTACAAGCCAACCGGGGGAGTTTGTGAGAACCACCCGACTCCCACATCATTATAGGCTACAAGTCCCGTAGCAAATGGACCCATTATATCAAACCCAGACAGTCGGAATCAACCCTGGCCGCTCCGATTTGTCGTGCGAGCCCTCTCTGCTCGAACCGCCATCTCAATAGAAGAATCCAAACATTCCAAAAAGTCAAAGTCAGTACGGTAGAATCGAAACCAAGATATCAGCACTCGAAGTCCACAAGTCAAATGGAGATAACTGTCCACAGCGAGAAGACACAATGACACGGTTGAGCAAACTGGGAGGAAAAGGATAATGAATCACTCCCATAGTCACTGAGGAACTTATTATGGCGTATAGGATCGTCTAAGTCCATCTTTGGCGGTGTCGGCGTTGCACGTGATGAGCTTACGGTAGTCCCAGGCTCGCTAGCTGTTATTTGGGACCTAACAGAAAACACCAAATCAGGCTTCCGCACGGGGCCCTCAGTCTCAGGCATAACTTGCGCCGCGGGTATCACAGCTTGTGTCAAACCAGTCGAGGGGTCGTAGTCCGGTCTCAGGCAGATGTTGTCAACTGTTACGACCATTTTCTGAAAGATGGCAATGATCGGCGAGTGGAGCGCCCCAATGGCGGCCATTACGGTCTGCAGTGACTGCGTGGATTCCATCCGCGCCATTCCCTCTCACGAAGTGACCGAGCAAGGCTAGAAACCCCAGAGGTCGACTACCCCGGGGTAACAGGCACAGATGGGGCCGATGGCAACAGTGGGCGCTCTCAATTTCGCAATATCGACACCGTCGCCGCCGGCGAGGATCCAAGCCCATCGACCCCGGGAGGCTAGCAGAGCCTCCGGGCAACGGACCCACGACCACAGCAACCGGTGTGTCACGCCGCTGTATCCTCGGAATCAACCGACCACAGTATCGCCATCCAAATCAGTCAGGATATTCTCCACATCAGGAGACCGGACGCTGCCCGAGTCCAATGTTGTTCAACTCCAACCCGGATGGGTTAGAAATCGAGGCCCCGGCTTCCACGCTGGGTTAGGCCGAGAATGAAACACGGCGTATCTTCATCATTCGAGAAGATGGAAATCTCGGGATTGCACCTATTGAATCAGGAACACCTCAGGCACCCGGGAGTCCGGTGCGAATTCAGGATCAATACCAGGATTTATGATTTTCTGGCGGAGGTCGGCGGAGCCGGGAGCTTACGCGGCCATCTTGGTTGCTAGCGTAGCTCCTCCTCCTACCCTGATATTCTTGAACTGGAAAACCCTGTAGTAATATAGAAGGTCAGGGCTAGCGATACCTCCTTGATCTTCTCTCCTACGTAGTTTTTTCAGGCGATTCTTACTCTTTTCTAGGCTCATATGAAACCATTTAGTTCATCTTGTATCTTTTTGATCCACTGCAGTTTAAATTCTAGAGGGATAGTATTAAAAATAAAAGAGAATTTGGGTAGGATAGCCATCTTAATTGCGTTGGATCTCCCCATGAAAGACAATGGTAAACCACTCCAGGTTCTTAGCAGCTTACTTGTCTCTTTCACTTTAATCTCGAAGTTTACTTGCACAATTTTGTCAATGTTTTTTAGTATCTATATTCCCAGATACTTAATTCTACTCTTTACTAAGGGAGATGGTAGAGGGGTATTCCAGTCCATGATTTCTGTTTTTTGGTGGTTAACTTGGTACCCCGAAGCCTCTCCAAATTCATTTTGCAGGTTTGTAATATTAGGTAAGGATACCTTCAGGTCACAAGTAAACACCATTAAGTCATCTTCATATAATGCCACTTTCTTTTCCCATCCTTGAAAGTTAAACAGGGGTATTCCTTGTGAAGATCTTATGGCGTTAGCCAAGGGCTCAATACATAGGTTGATTAAAAAAGGCGAAAGTGGACATCCTTGGTTAGTGCCTCTTCTGATTTTTATTTCTTTAGTAAGGCTACAATTTATCAGAATTTCTGCCACTGGGGTTGTGTATATGTTTATTACTGCTTTTAAAAAATTCTCTCCTAAGCCAAATTGTGTTAGTACTTTGCAAAGAAACATCCGGTTTACTCGGTCAAAGGCCTTCGCGGCGTCAAAAGTAAGAATTGTGAGAGGAATATTCTCTTGAGTGGCAATGTCAATAGTGTCAATCAATTTGTGTGTACTGCCATGCAGCTGTCTCCCCTTAATAAATCCTTTCTGGTGTCCATGGCTCAAATTGCTTGTAGTATGACCTAATATTGTTGCCAAGATCTGCGTGTACATTTTATAATCCTTGTTTAGGAGGGATATAGGTCTGTTTGATTCACACTTCAAAGGGTCTTTTCCTGGCGTTGGGATTAGAGTAATAGTGGCATCATTCCAGGAATTTGAAAGAGTAAACCCTTTGAGAAAGATCTTGTTTAGCAGAATAACCAATATGGGGCCCAGTATTTCTTTTAACCCCTTGGCGCGCGGCGCTAACTCTTACGCGGTGCTGGAGGGTTGGAGGGTGAGAGCGCCCTGCCATGCTCGTGACGGAACCACGCCATCATGAGTCACGGGCGAGCTGTGCTCATGACGGCGTGGTTCCATCACGACTCCGCCCACTCACTAATTCACCCACACAGGCGGGGATTCAGTGACACGTGGGCGAAGCGGCCGCAGAATGGCAGAACCACGCTGTCATGAGCACACGCCGCCCGTGGCTCATGATGGTGTGGTTCCATCATAAGCAGGGAAGGGGTTTAGACCATATGTATCTTGTTTGGTAGTGGATCTGGGCCCGCTGCCTTCCCTCTTTTTAGTTTTTTCAACACCTCAATCACTTCTTCTGTGGTTATTTTTGAATTGAGTGTTTCCCTATCTTCTGCTTCTAAATTATGGACACCCGACTTGCTCAGGTAGGAGTCAACTTGTTTGTTAGACCCCTCCAGAACCTCATTATATAGAGATAGAAAAAATCAGTGCACACCTTCTCGATCCCTGAGTCATCTACTTCCTGTCTACCCAGATTATCTCTTTGTATTGCTACAACCTTATTTCTATTTTGATTAGTTTTAATTTTCCATGCTAGGAGTTTCCCACTGCCTTCCGCATATTCGTAGTGCAATAGCTTACCATTGTTTGCTAATTGTTTCATCTAGTATATTAGTCAAATATTTTTTTCTCTCATGTAAATCTTCTATTTTTTCTTGATCTTGTATAGACAGCGCTACCTCAAGTTTTCTTTGTTGGTCTAGAATTCTGACTTTTAGTTGGCAAAGTTTGTGTCTAACCATCTTATTCCTTTAAGCATCCTAACCAATTAAAGCCCCCCTAATCATTGCTTTATAGGCATCCCAGACTTTTGTTTAGGGGTTTGGCTGTTAATATTGATTTTAAAGTATTCTTCGGTTATTGATTTCAGCTTGTCTATGATCTGCTGATCTAGAAAAAGGGTGCATCTACGGTCCATCTGGATGTTACCTGGGATTTCCCTGTTTTTATTGCCGTGTAGACCAGGGAGTGGTCAGATAAATGTAAGGGTATATGTTCAACCTTTTTAACATTATTATTTAAGATTTTATCTATCAGGTAAAAGTCAATCCTCGATGCATGACCTTCTCTTTAGGTCGTGCCTGCGCTGCTCGCCTTCGCGAGAGCTATAGTTGTTGTTTTTCTGTCTGTGTTCTTTGGAAGCTGGGTTTGTATCCACCCTGTCTTCTTTAGGCTCTGCCCACCCTGACTGGAGATTCTGCTCATGCACGGCATCAATGCAACACAGGACCTTCAGGCAGTCTCCTAACACAGTCCGCCCTCACACCCGCAGCCTGCCCAGGCCGCCGCACATTCACCGCTGTGTCCCACATGTGCAGCCAAGTCATCCGGCAGTGCAACAGGTCTGCCGCCGAAGCCCTGGAGCAGCGCTTCCGCCGCGTCTTTTTCGGCGTGCCTGCCCGGACATGGCATGTGCACGCGCCTGGACTCCTCTTTGCCGTCTCTTCTTTGCCCTACCTGCACGTGCCCGGACAGGGCATGTGCATGCGCCTGGACTCCTCTTTGCCGTCTCCTCTTTACTGTGCCTGCACGCGCCCGGACAGGGCATGTGCACGCGCCTGGACTCCTCTTTGCCGTCTCCTCATGTTTGCTTTGCGGGCTCGGCACACTTTCACTTTTTCTTCTCAGGAGGCATTAGCCCAACACAGTGGCTTAGAAGGCGGCAGCGCAAGAGGCCAACCTTTTTGTTCTATTTTGAAAAGTTGTTTTCCATGCAGCAAATCCGCCTGTTTGGAACCTTGCCACTGCATGCCACTTAAAACCACCATCAGCCAAATGATAGCACAACATAAACCGCATTAATCCCGGAAATCAACTTCAGCTGCGGCACCAGGAAGACATTTAAACCCGGCCAAAATCATTACAAACACCGATATAGTTCCTGTAGTGGCCAAGTTGGTGGAGCTGCAGGTCCTGAGCTGTGACAAAGTAAGTAGGGAAACAGGGGACACCGCTGCCAATCCCAAACCTGCGGGACTTACACTGGTGACTATCACACAGTCACATCCCTCTCGCCACTGAGGTGCCGGGTTTTTAGGAACCCGGTGGTGCCAGGGGATAACACCCGAAGACCTCTGAGTTCTCCCTGTTCCGGACCACAGAAACACAGAGTCTTCCAGTTGAAGTCAGAGATCGAGTTTTATTGGGTGCAACCAAGTAACATGTGTCCTAGAAGCACGACAACACGGGTCGTGTATTCTCAGGAGACTGTTCGTTTTTACAGAACCAGCCTTCTACTTATATACAGAAATAATAGCTGCAGGCAAGAATTCTTGAGTTTATGACATGGCGATACACATATTTCTACAATAATACAAAGAGCGAAGTCATGTAGGCCAACCCATATTTTAGACGTCCAGTTCGTGATAGATTACCCGGCCAGGCCCGGAACTCCCATCAGATATCGATGAAACCCCAATAAAGCAGGGCACCTCCTAGTCATAAAACTGGCCATAAACAAGGAACATGGACAGGTGTGTGTGTGTAGAAAACATGGTCGGTACGTAGTGAATGGTTTGTGGCATGTTATGCATTGATGCTATCTTATTCGGCCACTGGGCGAGGAGCTGCCCAAACAGGTTCGGCTGGAGGCAATGGAGTCGGTTGGGACAGGTCAGGGGGAAGTCAGGGAAGGTGGACGTGTCCTTTTAGATCAAGCTCGACCTTACTCAATTGACTTATATGAGGGCAAGACACAAGATGGATGCTGTTCACAAAATGGAGTCTAAGGGTTTGGAACGGAAACTACGATTTAAGGGTGTTGGCATCCCTCAATCATGACGCAAATGCATAGGGATGATGTCCTAATCATTACCGGTCCGTCGACACCAAATTCGTCATGGTACGTTGATATTTTGTGGCACGGGTATTGGACCTCGATACCGGGATAACAGCAGGGTCCAGAATTTCAGAACCACAGACCCTCCTTTTGCCCTCATATTAGGCAATAACTCATGTTAATCTGAGTCCAAATCTGTATAAATGAATTCGTGGAGATGCTGCTGTAGCATCATTCTGTTGCTCAGTTCGTCCCTTGACACAGGCTTCCTTACACATGGAGTAGCACAGAGGCCACATAGTGCAGGAGCGCACTGTACACACAGGCAGAACATAAACAGAAGCGCTAAAATCATCCCAATGAAGATCAGTGTTTTCCATCCCCAGGCAGTGATCAGTTCCCAGAACCACCCTAGCAGGGACCAATCCCCTTTTTCCACGTGAAGGGAACCAGATATTTCGTGTAGTTTGGAGATGGCTTGGTACACTGTTGGTGCATTATCAGGGATGAAAATGCAGCAACTGGATTGGATCACTCTACATACACCACCACGGTCTGCAAGTATGATATCTAGGGCAACCCGGTTCTGAAGGGTCATAAGTCGATCCGACTGAAGCTCAGCTGTTAAGTTGCCAAGGGCTCCGGCCGTTTCGGTCACGGCGGATTCAACTATCCTCGATAACTGGCGAATGTTCCTGCTGTTCACCATAGGCCCCCAAAATGGCAGAAAACCCTTTGCGAAGTCTGCAAATTCCTGACCCGCAGTGTCGTCTTGACTCACGACACCCCTAGCTGTTCTTGTCCGATGGTAATCTGCCCTGGCCGTGTAGGTGGGTGACAGCAGAAATGAGATGAAACACGTGCCCGAGAAGTCAGGGGGCAACCATGTATAGGCTTTGTCATGGCAGATGAAATAGGTGCCTTTAGCTGCCAAGAATAGAGGGGAAGTTCGGGAAGCGAATACATACGTTTCCGTGCATACGCTCTTCCCTATTTGTGCTTTGGGATCCCTGCCGATACCTTGCAGACATAAGTGACCTCGGTGGGGCACTATCCAAACTGGGCGGGAGTTCTTTGCTGTCTGGCCCTTACTCGAGGAAACCCCATAATTGGTTACGTTCCAACGACTGTATGGAGTGAGTTCATCTTTAGGAATCACCTGATATGTGTCCATATCCCTACTCATATTTCTTATCCCTGCCACTAGTGCCTTGTTGCTGGAATCGCTCTCAGTGGAACGGGGCGGGTATGGTTCTAGGGCGAACAGGAACATGGTCTGGAAAGCCCACAGAGAACCATAATAACTGAATGGCAGGATGAAGTATGGGATACCCTTATCAGTTGTGTGCGGCATGAGTCCGCATATCCAACAGTTCGATGTGTTCATTATGGACTGGTGTTGGTGTAGGAGTTGGATGAATGAGTTATTTATAAATTCGAGTCTTCTGGCAGACTCGTGTTCAGGTAGAGGGTGAAAGGAGTGCGGAGAGATAGTAGGAGGAGGTGTGGGCCGAGTGTCATTTGCAAAGGTAACTTGAAATGTGAATAGAGTATAGCCAATCAAGAACATCGTTATGCTACACAACATTAAAATACATATTATCAGAAACCTTTTTCTGGCCAGTACTGTGCATAATTGCCGTTCAAAGTTCGTGAATCTAGCAGGTCTCTCTACCCTCGGAAACTCCATCCTCTAGTTGCTGCCCGCGGTGGGAGATTGATTCTGCCAGGGAGTGCGCTCTGTTCAGTCCGGGGTAACTCCCTTGGACCAACCAGAACCGTTGACCTAAACGTCCCCAGCTGCACTCCCCAGACTTCAACCGCGACCCTAGCAGCAGAACCGGATGGCGGTTCGAAAATCAAAAAATGAGCAAGTTCCCTGGGCGAGAGAGCTGAAAAATCAAAAATAGTTCTTGGGGGAAAGGAAAATCGCATTAATTTGCTTTTTTTTATTAGTCTCTTTGTCTCGACCTTAGATTATATCATTGTTTCCCAGGTACGGTGTGGTCTTCAAACAATGTCTCAGGTTCTGTAGTGTCCAACTGCATTGACGGTGGCACAAGTCCTTGTAAAATACGATCACTCTCCTTTTCGGTACCAGTTCCTTTTAATCGTGCATCGCAGAAAGGGACGAAGCGAGATATGGACTCTGTCTCGGAGTCGGCAATTCCTTCCTTGACCCACCGGTCGTATGGAAGGGGCAGAGGGACCCGTTTACAATGGGTCCCGTGGATCCAGTTCTTCTTTCCTTCCACCCGAACGGCTGATCTCGTGGAAAGAAGGACAAGGTATGGTCCGGTCCTCCTGGGCTGTCCGTTGTTCGTGCGCTGAAAATTCCGCACCAGCACCCAGGTGCCGGGTTCGATGGAGTGACCTGGATCATCAGAGGCTGGTGGAGAGGAACTGTGAACCTGTTGGTGTAAAACACGCAATTTAGTTGTTAATTCGCATAAATAGTCAAGCAGTACAGGGTGCTCTATTTCGCTGAGTTTCTTTGGCCTTGGCACGCCCCAGACGTTGGCTGGGCGGCCAAACACTATTTCATGGAGGCTAAGTCCTAATCTGGAATGGACAGTCATTCTGGTAGACAGGAGTGCTAGAGGCAAGGCGTCAGGCCATTTAAGACCTGTACTGGCTTGGATCTTGGCTAGTTTGAGTTTTAACGTGCCATTGTAGCATTCCACTAATCCAGCTGATTGGGGGTGATTTGCAGCGTGGAATTTCTGGTGTATGCCTAGACACTCACACACTCTCCTCATCACTCGTCGCACGAACTCACTTCCATTATCACTCCAGACGATTCTAGGCATACCGAACCTAGGGAAGAATTCCTTGACAAGGGCTTTGGCAGTTGACAAGGCGGTGTTGTCCTTAAGGGGATACGCTTCCACCCACCTGGAGAAAGCGCAAACAACAACAAGCACATATTTCATATTCTTGCACCTCTCCATGTGGATGAAATCGAGCTGCAAAACCTCGAACGGATATGTTGGAGGCGCAAAATGACCAGCTGGAGTTGGGGTTCCCCTACCGGGATTGTGCTTCAAACACACCATACAGTTTCTGACCACATTCTCTGCACATTTTGGGATATTACTATTCTGCCATACTGGGGCCAATAGTTTACAGATTCCTTTCGTACTGATGTGCGCAATTCCATGGGCCATTGTTACCACTGCAAGTACATATGCGTTAGGTAATAGCCATCGCTGGTGTTCTGACAATTCGACCCAACAACCATTCGCATCTAATATACCCTTGCTTTCTCTCCATTCATTCACCTCTTTCTCAGTGGCCTCAGCTTGCATAGTTTTCACGCTTTCAATGGTGTCCTCACACATACCCACATCGGTAATCCATCTAGCGGGTCTACAACATACATCCGACTCATTGTGTTCCTTGCAGTCTCTTTCGCAACCTCGTCTGCAAATGCATTCCCACGGCCAACATCATCTTGAATCTTTCTGTGTGCACTGCATTTCACAATTGCAACTTGTAGTGGCAAGGTCAGTGACTCGAGGAGCTCATTAACTAGCTGACCATGTTGTATCTTTGCACCATGCGACGTCAAGAACCCACGTTCACGCCACAATCTCCCAAAACTGTGAGCCACGCCAAAGTCGTATTGGCTGTCAGTGTACACATTCACTCGCTTTCCTTTCGCCAACACACATGCTCTTGTAAGTGCGATTAGCTCTGCGGCTTGCGCGGAATTGTGGGAAATGCGCACGGTCTCTATAATGGTGTGTAATGTCGTTACGGCATATGCTGCAGTCGTATCACCATTCGGCAACTTGAAACATGAACCATCAACCCATAAAGTATCATTGCATTCAGGAAGGGGAGTGTCCTGTAAGTCTACTCTCCCTTTGGTTTCTTCTTCTGTCCTAAAGCAGCAGTCATGTTTTTCAACCTCGTCTGTCTCTGCCGGGATGGGTAGTAGCGTAGCGGGGTTGAGTGTATCACACCTCTTTATGTGAAGGTGACTCGCTAACAGTGTTAGTTCGTAACTGGACAGTCGAGCGCTAGTAAGATGTTGTGTCTTCGTCCTGTTTAGCAAAATGTCTACTGCATGCGGGACCATAACGATCAGAGTGTTATTCATGACTAACCCAGCGGACTGCCGAATGCAGACAGCCGCTGCGGCGGTGGCCCTCAGACTACTTGGTAGTGCCTTAGCCACAGGATCTAGAGTCGCTGAAAAATACGCGCATGGGCGCTGTTTGTCCCCAAAGTATTGTGTTAGGACTGATAATGCACAACCTTCCTTCTCATGGACATATAATGTAAAAGGCTTACTGTAGTTGGGGTTTCCCAACACAGGAGCCGAACACAATGCATCACGCAACTCGTGGAAACTTGTCTGACAATCTTCAGACCAGGGCATAGGATTGGGCGTGTTTTTACAGAGTAGTGCCAGCAAGGGTTTAGCCAGTAGTTAGAAATTCGGTATCCATTGTCTACAGTACGATGTAATGCCCAAGAAGGCCCGAACCTCTCTCTGTGTCCTCGTGGCACTCAGTTCTGCAATTGCCTGTATTCTTTCTGGTGTCAGTCTCCTTCCCTCCTTCGATAAGATGTGACCTAGGTAGGTCACTTCTTGTCGACAGAATTGTAGTTTTGAAAGAGAGACTTTGTGCTTGATGTCGCATAAGCGACTCAATAACGACAATGTAGCTCGCTTGCAAATTTCTTCAGTGTCTGCAGCGATCAGCAGATCGTCGACATACTGAATCAGAGTTGAACCATCATGTAGAACAATCGTGTCTAGTTGTGTTTTCAGGGCCTGACTGAATATTGATGGGCTTTCGCAGTAGCCTTGAGGAGCGCGCTTGAAGCGGAAACTTCGTCCTCCTAAATTGAAGCCAAAAATATCTCTACTCTCCTCAGCAATCGGGATGCTGAAGAAAGCGTTCTTCAGGTCAATCACCGAAAACCAAGTGGCAGAGGCTGGAACCATTGTCAATAAGGCAGTAATGTCGGGGACAACTGGAAACTGTGGGATAACCACCTTATTCACTTCTCTAAGATCAATCACAAACCTGTACACAGGGGGCTGTGAAGGATCGGTACGCTTTAAGACAGGCAAAACAGGACTGTTACAAACGTTGCTGGTTGTTTCCTCGATGACATCTTTCTCGATCAGATCATAAATAATCATCAACAACGCCTTTTCGCATTCGCTAGATATTTTGTATTGGGGAATACGTGGCCACCTAACGTTGGCTTTCAATGTTATGACATACGGTGCTATCTCCAAACGGCCTACGTCATTGGAACCATTAGCCCATAGTATATCCGGAAGAGATGACAATTCAGTTGGAATATTTTCCTTTGACAAATACATTGGAGAAATGACTTTCTTGTCCCAAGGGAGAACAGTACAAAGTCGCATATAACCTCTTTAGTAAATCCAAACCTAACAAATTTTCACCGCAACCTGTTGTAAGAATGAGGGGTGCTTCTAATTCGCATGGACCAACAGAAAGGGACATGGGACTAGAGATCGGGTTTCTAACAGGGGCGCCAGAGAAACCTACTGAAACATTCATTTCGCCAGACAAAGGTGCGCCAGGAAGTTTCGAGTGCATAATAGAACTTTTTGTAGCACCAGTATCCAGCAGAAATGGCTCTGACACTCCTGCGGTAATCACCTCGACATAAGGTCCATTCTGATCTACTGGAACTGAAACGACTCCCTCTCTTTGTCCGTGGCTGTCCTAGCAATTATTACCCTCATTCTCGTTTTCGGTGTAATAGTCGTCAGAATAGTACTGAGCTGACCTAGACGGTGCATTATTCTGTTGGTCAAAGCTGTTCATGGAATTCTGAGGCAGAAAAGAAGTTGTATTCTGGGGGAAATTTCCACGGCCCCTACCCCTAGGAGCATGTTGAACACCTCTACCCCTTATACCTAAAACACCGTTTAAACGTCACGCAAGAGCCGGACAATTACCTTTAAAGTGACCCTCTTCCTTGCAATATGCACACTGATTCGGGCCATACGGAAGACGCTGATGGGAAAACTCGTTTCCTTGCGCGTTTCTCGAATACTGCTGTGGTTGTTGATAATTGGGCTGACTAGCCGTGCGAGGCGGATATGCCTGCTGGAGAAGAACTTTAGTTTTTAAGTCTTTCGTCTTTTTGTCTACCTTATCTAGCTCGTCTTTGTGCCTATTTTCATAGTACTGGGCTGTAGCTAAAACCTGCGCTGACGTAGAGACAGCCCAAGCACTTTCTGAATCTTTCAGTTTATTACACAGTTCAGGAAGCATATTATGTACAAATTTGTCTACAAACAATCTTTGACCACCCTCGGTAGCCATATCCTGACCGCTATGATCGGTGAAAGTCTCCTCAAATCTCGTGAAAAAGTCAGACACATTCTCATCTTTCTTCTGCTTGCACGCAGACAGCTTGTCCCAATTTACGCGTAATTCAGGCATTAATGTTTTCATGTACGCGATAATCCTACTGGGAAGTTTGGCTATTAACGGCTCAGGTTTAGAACCACCGACTTGTCTAGCATCTGTAGTGGTAATATTAGCCCATGAGTCACCTAATTCTTGATCATGATCTGTATGACGAATTTTACTCCATAAAGGGTGCGGAACAACATTCCCAAACAACATGTCTACGTCCGCTAAATTAATTATACATGAGCTGGCAGTCTGCGATAACTCCTTATAATACCCAGTCGGATTTTTACGGGGATCAGGTAGTGTCTACTTGAGTGCTAAAACTTCGGATCTTTTCCAGGGGACATGTACCCATACACGCTGAAAATGTGGCAGAATTGGTGGGTTTACATTCGCATCCCCTTCCCTCCAAACTGGAGGAACCTCTCTCATGGGGTACTGTCTCGCTTTTTTCCTACTTGATACGTCGTCTTCGTACAATGATCTAGAGACGTTTCCCTTACTCCTATAAGAAAACAATGAATCTATCGCTTTCTCAACATCGGCACCTATAATCATACCTTCATGGAACTTAAAACGCATATGCCATAATTCGTTCATTTTGCGTTTGGGATCATTTGTCTCCAAATCTTCACACAGATATACACACATCTCTTCGAATACGTATCTCTGAGTGGGTGCATCCCATTGACGGAAAACTTCCATAACAGACTGAACATCATATCTAACAGTGTCCGTAATCCATTTGCGTGCTAGCTCATTCAGCACTTCTCTTTCCTCGTAATCAGGCAGCTGACTACGTAACTGTCTACGTTCTGTTTTAGGGGTCGTTCTAGGCGACCCAAAGAAAGGTGAAAACAGACCAGTGACAGTACTTGCCACTCTCTGACTAATAGAAGGAGAAGCTTGCGGAGGGGCAGATGCGTCAGAAAAGACAGGCTGATGCAAAGAAGAAGTCGAAGCAATAGCAGAGGAAGTTGAAGCAGTGGCAGTCGTAGTATCATAGGGAACAGTTGGAGCTGTAGGCAAAGTGGTAGAAGTAGATGGAGTATGTAGCAAAGGCGGCGGCCCTTGAGAAGGCTGCGCCGGAGAAGTAGAAACCAGCTGAAGAGGAGCTGGCGTTTGTGCAAGAGCTGTGTTTCGTGCGCCGGGGCGCGGTATAATAAAATGCTTTGGGGTTGCGGTAGCGTCTAACGCATACGGTGGCGGTGAGCTTAATAAGTGGGACATTAATGGATCTTTCTCGGATGTTCCTTTTGGACCTTGTCCCTTATCTGGTAACATTGAGTAGCATTTATCCACTGCTAGTTTCTTGCTCCTAAGCACTTGTTCGCTTTCCTGCTCTTCCTCGTTATCCCTGTATGCAACGGCAGCTTGTACCATCGACATCCCTCTTTTATTCCTTTTTGCTAATTTTATTTCTTTCTGTTTGGCTTCTTTGCGCCATAAGCGAAAAGAGTCAAACATCGCCGGCCGGGCTTTTTTCTTGAACAATTTGACCTCTAGGTTATCTAAGATTTCTGAGTCAAAACTACCATGCTGGGGCCATTTTAGAACACCATCCTTGCGGGTGTATTTTATCCATACTTCATTATATGTGATAGGACCTACGCCATGTTTTACGTATAACTCATATGTTGGAGTTCCAATCGGAGGAACCGGACAGGAATCCTCTAATCGGGAGTCCTTACTACAACCAAGACAAAACAAGTTTCCAAGTCTGCTAAAACCAGGCATCTTTGCTCACTAGTCTAGCTTCAAACTTCAAAGGGTTTATCGATTACGGTATTTCTCGTGAATACACGAGTCCTTCGGCTTTGGGGCTTGCAAGTACCAAATCAAAAGCGTATCTCAAGGATACCAAAAAACTAAGGATCAAACTAAGGTCTGGGAGACGCTCCACTCATACTTAACTGAAGTATTTGAAGATCGGTGACGTCACTAGAAGACTCGTCTATCGTTTCGCTCTACCAAGGATCACTGGGTCCAAAACAGGGCGATAGTTAGGGCAGCAGTCCTTCGTAGCCGTCGGGACGCGGGGAACCTCGCAGCAAAGACCTTCGGAACCACGTTGACATACAGGGGTCGCTGAAGTGGCTGGCCGTCCTCTGGAATTTTCACACGAAGCTCCTCACGAACATCTGGCTTGGACCGTCGCCGCTTGATACCGCCCCGAGTTGGGCGCCAACTGAGGTGCCGGGTTTTTAGGAACCCGGTGGTGCCAGGGGATAACACCCGAAGACCTCTGAGTTCTCCCTGTTCCGGACCACAGAAACACAGAGTCTTCCAGTTGAAGTCAGAGATCGAGTTTTATTGGGTGCAACCAAGTAACATGTGTCCTAGAAGCACGACAACACGGGTCGTGTATTCTCAGGAGACTGTTCGATTTTACAGAACCAGCCTTCTCCTTATATACAGAAATAATAGCTGCAGGCAAGAATTCTTGAATTTATGACATGGCGATACACATATTTCTACAATAATACAAAGAGCGAAGTCATGTAGGCCAACCCATATTTTAGACGTCCAGTTCGTGATAGATTACCCGGCCAGGCCCGGAACTCCCATCAGATATCGATGAAACCCCAATAAAGCAGGGCACCTCCTAGTCATAAATCTGGCCATAAACAAGGAACATGGACAGGTGTGTGTGTGTAGAAAACATGGTCGGTACGTAGTGAATGGTTTGTGGCATGTTATGCATTGATGCTATCTTATTCGGCCACTGGGCGAGGAGCTGCCCAAACAGGTTCGGCTGGAGGCAATGGAGTCGGTTGGGACAGGTCAGGGGGAAGTCAGGGAAGGTGGACGTGTCCTTTTAGATCAAGCTCGACCTTACTCAATTGACTTATATGAGGGCAAGACACAAGATGGATGCTGTTCACAAAATGGAGTCTAAGGGTTCGGAACGGAAACTACGATTTAAGGGTGTTGACATCCCTCAATCATGACGCAAATGCATAGGGATGATGTCCTAATCATTACCGGTCCGTCGACACCAAATTCGTCATGGTACGTTGATATTTTGTGTCACGGGTATTGGACCTCGATACCGGGATAACAGCAGGGTCCAGAATTTCAGAACCACAGACCCTCCTTTTGCCCTCATATTAGGCAATAACTCATGTTAATCTGAGTCCAAATCTGTATAAATGAATTCGTGGAGATGCCAATCCCAAACCTGCGGGACTTGCACTGGTGACTATCACACAGTCACATCCCTCTCGCCACCCCCCCTTTAATCATTACCTTTTAATCATAACTAGAGTGAGACTGTAAGCCGGACCCACCCCAGGGGCTCATGGAGTTAGACTATTTGAACATAAGAGTAAGCCTTTTTGTTTTCCATGTTTCATGAGCACTAAAGTCACCAATTGACCACATTGACATTTTCAAAGTGATAGCACGGTACCCCATAATTCCAAAACGACAACTCAGTATCACATGCCGACACGTACCGCATTAATCCGACTAAAGGCACGACGATACTAAGTCACGTGGAAATTTACAGTGCCTTATCGTATTTCTTACTCTTGATGTATGTGTGTCTTTCTATGTTTGTCCATTTTTTACCTTTGCAGGTAAAACTCTAGAGGAAACCATCCTCTTACACTTCTCGCACCTTAGCGTGTGCGTCACTTAGCAGCCTGTACACACTCTGTAGACTCCTGTTTTAATTCACAAACTCAAATAATGGTCCTGATGAAAGCCAGTTTTACCACAATGCCTATCTGAAACTAGTTGACCACACTGCATGTGGGAGCCTATGATTACCTCCAAATCACATCCATAGCATTGCTTTTAAATACTGCGAAGAGCCCACAAATAAAACCCCCCTGTGGACCGTGGGGCCATTTGGACAGTTTTTAATTCCACGCTCCCAACACCATCACTGCACACTCACCTAACACAGTCCGCTCCGCTGTAAACACATCCCAGCACACCCGAGGCACATTCGGTGCCCTTGGTGTGGCCCGATGATGAAGCATGCCACCAACTAGGTTGGTGGGTGAAGGCCTTCATATAAAACAAAATGTAATTTTCCCAGCCGCTTGTGAGCCCCCTGTAAGCGATCTTAGCAGCGGCTCTCCATGACCAGTGCAGCTCTTTAGCTGCTGCCCACACGCCGCCTCTGTGTGCGCGTATTCCAACAATTTCTCCCCGAGTCTCCCGGTCTGTCCTTCTGATGGTGGCCAATTCATGTTGTTTCCTCGCCTAGAGACGGACGGCACACACGACCGGACTGCTCAGCCGGCTACCATGTACCCCGCCTCGAAAAATTATGGATCACAATCCTATCCTGATCAAGTTGTCGTAAGCGGAAAGCAGCTTCCATTTGGGACAATTTACTAAATTCATTATATGCAACATACATAAATTGTTTCTTACGAGAGGATTTTGGCCCTAAAAGGAAGTCGGCAAATCTGTGTCCCCATTTAAAAGAGACAAATATTGTTTGACAGATGACAATGTGGAGTTTCCCAACCACTGCAGGCATAATTTACCTACTGAGTACGTAGTGCCGATATGTGACTAAGGGAAGCGAGGGTCAGGCATACTGAGCGTAAACCCGGTGGAAGCATTAGAAAAGCGTAATTGACACGCATTGGTACTTATTGGCCACATCCACTAGCCAAATTGATTACTGTCTGAGGAGCTAATAGTACCATTTAGAACCATGTCATATAAGGAGGCCGTAGAATAATTTTTGTAATTTGGCCATACGCCTTACGCAGCCAATTGCAGAAGTGAGGGAGCATTCACATTTTTAGTAGTAGCTAAACCAAGACATGTAGTCTGTTGCACCATGTCATTCAAAAATATCAACTGTGATGGAATTAATGAAGCACAATGTAATGACTCAGTACCCTGGACCTGCCAAACTTTGGTACCACATATTGATTTCCAGTAATCATACCCTAACATAAATTTTGAACGTGTCTGTGTATTCAGTTTGTAGTAAAACAATGTCGGGTTTGAAAGATTATATCCCGAAAAATGTACAAACTTATTTTTCTGTGTCAGTGAACTCCCTCTAAACTTTGTTGGACACTGTTCCCATTTTGTATAATTCACCACAGGTCTGACAGTATTTGTTTCGTGTAAATAATGATGACGATAATGTTGGAAACAGAATAAATCCGCACAGTTTGCACAATTTAAATACAAATCTTCAGTCTCAAAAGCTTTGTAATATTTCAAATCTGAAACAGAGAACACACTGTGTTGACATCCCAGTCGTCTGAATGTATTCCTGATGTGATGAAATCACCTAAAGAAATTCGAAACACGTATGGAATTTGAATTATCTCAGTCGGACTATATATTTTGAATGGAATTTTTTTCCAAACAATCCCATTGCTAACTGGAAATGCTGAAATACTGACAAATGTTCGAATCTGGTTCCTTTTATGAGAAGAAGTGTGTGGGGCCAAAACACCATCTACCATATGGGCTGCAGAGCGTTCAGGTAAGTCATGCTCATTTATTAGAAGGAAAAAGACTCACAAAACCAATTCACATAAAGAGAGACACCATCATTAGCACCATCCAGATGTACGTCCAAGGAGGAACCAGATAAGTTCTACAAAGCCAGGATATGAAAATGCAAATCCGAGTTGGGGGCTCTTGTTCAGTGGAAGATGAAGTAGAAGTTGAGGAAAAGATATGTCTGTCCATATAATAACCACTGGCACCCAGGTGAAACAACGGGGGCTGTTCTGTATTAGAAGAGGAACGGATTTCAATTCAATCCAATTCAAATTGGCTTTATTTGATAGCAAGTATCATAAAAGCATTCTACAATCATATAATAAAAATGGTAAGTATTTACAATTTTCATATGGTTAAAACATTTAAAATCTTGCTATACAAACAACTCTAAAATTAAACATCTTTTCCTATTTACTAGACAGAGATTAAAATTATAAAAATATATGGTTGCTAATACATATAGCTTGCACTTGTTAATTATTCAACAATGCATTACAACTCAATCCTGTATCTAAACTTGCTCCACTAGCCCTAATTTAGATGCTGCTTGTTTAAACTTTCTTTCTTGTTTTGTGCTTTTATGCGAACAATCCAAGCACAACCCAGATACTTAGCAACACCACATACAAACAAAGACCTAGACGAGTCCGTTCTCAGAATACGTAGAGCAACAAGATGGTTTCTAGTGCCCAGTTGAGTACATGCAGGCTTGAGCCATTTGGTCCTAGCCTGTTTATAGGCTGTGCAAACAAAAAATAAATGGGCTACAGTTTCTTGCTGAGCATCGCAGCAAGGGCAGTTAGCTAAAGTGTGTTTTGATAGATCCCATTTGGCCAGTGTGGTATTTAGCACTAGAGACCCAAATCTAAACTGCATATACAATGCCATGTCTCTAAGTATCCTGATAAGATCTAAGTATAATTCAAAGGATCCAACCAGTTTGTCCTGCAGAAACTCATCGGTTAATCCCCCGAGCTTTGGGTTATGTAAATCCTGTTGGTTAACCCAGCTCCAATAGATCTTTTTGATCTCGGTCTTAGTCGGAGGGACCTGGTTAGCCCAGGATTCATCTAGTCCCAATTTTGTCAGCATGCCCCTTAGATCCCTGATCAATAGACAAGTGGCTGGTCAACAACCCTGGTAACTCAGACTTAGTTGTGCGCAACTAAGTCTGAGTTAACAGGGTTGTTGACCAGCCACTTGTCTATTGTTTATTGGGGAGTATTAGGGTATACTCCATTAGTAGCAGCACACAGATCATAATACACAGTTTAAAAAGTCTAACGCTTATCAATAGATGGTGTGCCTAGAACACACTTATTTGTCCTTAGATCGCTGAGCCATTTGACCCTTTTATTGGTACCACAAATGTTATGATTGATTGAAGTTCTGGGGTGCGCCTTGATCTTACCCAAAATAAAAGGGGACGAAGTCTAGCCATATCACTAAAGGGGCGTCTGCCCATGTCAGAGAATAAAGGCTTAAGTGGTGTACTAATAGGAAGGGATACCAGATCTCTAAAAAATGTATTCTCTGATCTACCAATCTCTTCAATTTTTTCGAAACCCCAGAGTTCTGCACCATACATTGCTGAAATCACAGCCTTTCCTTCATAAACTGCTATGGCTGGAGCTACCAGTCTAGTTGAAGATAAACGTTGGTCCCTGCCAATAGCACCCACCACCCGCTTATGGTTAAGTAACATTTTGTCCAGGTGAGACCCCCATTGCATTTTATCGGATAGCCTAATGCCCAGATAATCGAATGAATTGACTCTCTCTAGGAGAGAACCTTTGAGGGTAAGTTTGCTTCTAAAATGTTTCCCTGGATTAAAAGCTATAAACTTTGTCTTTGAGATGTTTATTGTTAGGTCCCTTAATGTACAAAACAATTGAAAGCGGGTGAGATGTTTCTGGAGTCCTATCGGGGTTTTCGAAATTAGGAGAGTGTCGTCTGCAAACAGGAGGGTTGGTATTTTTTCTTCCGCCAGAGTTGGGGCATCTGCTGGATGTTCTCTTAGAAAACTAACCACTCCATTCACATAAAGTGAAAAGAGGGTAGGAGCCAACACACAACCCTGGCAGACCCCCCTGTTGACCGGTATCCTCTCTGTGGTTTGCCCCTGTTCCCCCCATCTAACTCGGGCATATATATCATCATGGAGAGTTATTAAAAGATTTAAAATATAGGAGGGTATACCCATTTCTTGGAGAACTGAACATAGCTTTTCACGTGGGACTAAATCAAAAGCGGTCTTGAGGTCAATGAACGCAAGGTAGAGGCTTCCCTTACCAATTACGACCACCTTCCAGTGGAGAAGAAGTAGTCTAAATACCTGGTCCACTGTGCTAATAGCTTTCCTAAAGCCCGCTTGGTAGTTGGAAAGAATACCCTCCTCCAGAACGGTTTTCAGTACTAGGCAATTAAACTGGAAGATCAACAGGCTGAGAGGCATATTCATATGCCATTGAAGCTGATGGAGGTACAGACACCAAATCGTCCGGAGTCTCCACATCACTTTCCAGTTGTGTAGTTGGCGGTGAAGCAGCCAAAGTCATCAGACTCAAAGAAACATCCTGATGAGGAATGCTTGTAGACCCACTATTTAGAATCAGCCATATGATGTAGCTTGACATTTTCAATAGAAATAAATCAGTTTTCCTTGTGGCCAGGCAAAGGAGGCAAAATCACTGTACGAGTACCCTTTATTCCAAGAACTGGGTCAGGTGCACGATAAGAGGGACCAAATTATTTTTGTTTTTCAGCTTTTCTCGGACCAGATCACCATCTTTAGGAAGCCAGCCAGTAACAGGAATCAGCACCGCTGCTTTAGTGGACGAGGGCGAATGCCAGTGTGTCACAGGTCTGTTGTAGTTCCTGTAACATAGTATAATGGTTATCTACATCAAATGTTGCTGCAGCCGCCACAACGTCTAGACCATCAAGGTCTGGCACAAATATTTTAATGCCAAAGAGCATTTCGTATGGGGTCCGCCCACCCAGAGATTATTAAGTGCACGTTGGAATCCGTACAAATAAGTTAGCAAACTCCTGCCAGTAGCTAAGACTCTTGCTGTTAAAGATTGCTTTAAGTCACGGTTCATTCGCTCCACTACTTAATTGCCCTCAGGCCTTTAAGGAGGCAAAAACTGCACCGGCACACCCAGAGACTTCATTGCGTCCTTGTAAGCCTTAGAGGCAAACGCCAGACCTTGGTCAGAATGGAAGATGCCACAGGCAAATGTCCTGACAAAGACACGCAAATCTCTAATGACATTTCGAGCGTCAGCACTACGCTGTGGCCAAACCCAAAGGAATATAGTGCACAAAGCCAGTACAACCAAAATATGTTTATATGCAGTGTGAGACGTCAAAGGACCGCATGATCAAGATAAATCCAACCAAACATGTTGCTTTGAAATGTAAAGCTGTGTATGAAGTGGACGTGTAACCATAGAGGGCTTAATATGTTGGCAAATGTCACAAGAAAGTACATATTTACGAGTCTGTCTGTATAAGCCACGCCAACAAAAACGTTGCTGTAAAAGAGAAACTGTCACGGAGACTCCGGCATGTGCAGAAGCCATGCCTTCATGTGCGGTAGTGATCAAAGGAAGTCTGCAGTCCTCGTTGGGAATCAGCCGATCCCAAACGGATGGAATAGTTGCAAATGGAACTTGATCAGGAGATAAGTGATATGAATATTGTGAAGGAAAACCTTGTGGGAACTCCGTTCCGTTCTTCGTCGCGGCAATAGCCGCAAGAATATCACTATCCATTATAGTCATGGACCTCGTAACTGCTGCTACTGAACATGTGTTAAATGCCCATTAGGTTGCCTCATTAGCCAAAGAATTACCAACAGCATGTTCTCCCACACGCTGATGGCCAAGTGTAAGTGACAAACGTTCCTTAAGTTGGGCCACTCAAACCCAAAGCGTTTTATGCTTTATTACGCTACCTTTAGAGTCTCAATAATCATTCTGAGACCAAAAGAATAAATTGTCATTGGAAGCCTGCACACAGTAGAAGGAATCGCACACAACAAGAGTGGGTACATCAGGATCAGTGAATTCTAGAGCTAGTGACTGTGTGTTCACAATGGAAGATTTAAACTCACCATCAACAATTGAGCCTGCCACTATAGCGCAGGCCGCTGAATAAGCATGCTCAGACCCAACGGCTGGCTGAGCAGAACCGTCAGTATAGATGATACATATGTACTGATCAAGAGGAAGCAAAGACAATGGAGGAGATGAACAAGTTCATATTGTAAAAACTCCTGTGTCTGCAAAGAGGGATCAAAGATAAACGTGACATCAGCCGATGTCAAGGAACTTGACAATTGTATCCAATAGGGGATGTAAAGCTTTAGAATTCGGAACCCTCGCCTTTGTCACTGCTTTTAAAGCAGGTACTGGCGAGACCATAAGAATGTGTTTTCCCTACGCCAGAGAACGTTCTTTCAGAATCGCCATCTGCACAGCCGTCAAAAGTTTTTCAACTCTGGAAAAGAGCATTTCTGCTGATGTGTAGATTTGCAAACTATTGGTTCTGTGTCACCCTCACTGAACGTTAAATAAGTGAAACCTACAGTCCCTGGCACAATTCTTATGACCAAGTTTGTAGAATTGTCACATGTTAACAAGAAGTTAGTCACAAGCAGATCAGACTGCAAAGACCGAAGTATTTCAGTGTGTTTCGGATGCCAGCTGAATGAAATGAAATGAAAATTATACTTGTATAGCGCGTAGACTACCCGGAGGCCTCGCAGCGCTTTAACTGGAATCCAAGGCAGCCGGCTGGGTGATTAACAGGCTCTTCCAAACAAGTAGGTTTTTAAAGACTTCCTGAATGTCATCCTATTGATGTTCTCTCTAAGGTCAGGCGGGAGGGAATTCCACAGTCTCGCAGCATTGTGTGAGAATGAGCGGCCGCCCCAGCGAGCCTTGTTTATCTTGGCCGTGGTGGCCAGATGCAATGAGCTGGAGCGGAGAGCTCTGAGGGGGAGGTAGGGAGCAGCTAAAGGGTACATTATGACTGGGCCTGTTCTGTGAATGGCTTTATGGACAAGGCACATAGCTTTAAATTGTACCCTAGCTGCTACAGGAAGCCAATGTAGCTTCTTTAAGGCATGTTTGGCCGACTGCCAGCGTGGAATATGAAAAAGCAGCCGGGCCGCGCAGTTTTAGGTGACCTGGAGTTTCTTGATCACTGCCACCCGGGCTCCTAGATAGAGGGCATTACCGTAATCCAGGCGGGAGAGTATCAGGGCTTGAACCATGACTCTCTTCGCCTGGAACGGAAGCAAGGGGAGCACTTTCCGGAGCATTCTCATCAACCCAAAACAAGTAGATGCAGTTTTAGTGGCCTGGGCAGTAAAGTCCAGTGATTTATCCAGCCAGACTCCTAGGCTCTTTATCTGAGGTTTGGGGGAGGGAGGGGGGCCTAGACACGTGGGCCAGATGGAAGCCAGAATGGTAGGTGAAGGGTTGCCCAATAGCATAACTTCTGTCTTCTCCCCGTTTAGTTTGAGGCAGGAGGAGTCCATCCATTTAGCCACTGCCTCTAAACATGGGCCCAGAGTGCTAGGCGACCCCTCAGTATGGTCCAGGGAGACCACAAGCTGAGTGTCGTCGGCGTAGGTGACAATACGAACGCCAAATGGATGGACTATCTCTGCTAGGGGCCTCATGTAACCGTTAAAACGTGTGGGGCTTAGGGCAGAGCCCTGAGGAACCCCACAACTATTATTATTATTATTAAGAAGCTTATAAAGCGCGCAGCTACCCCTGTCGGGGGTGTCCCGGCGCTACAGATTGCAAGCATGTGGAAAAGGTAACTAAGGGATGGTGAATAACCAGGTTTTAAGTTTGCGTCGGAACAAAGGTTCTGAGTCAATGAACCTGAGATCTAGTGGGAGGCTGTTCCAGAGTCTAGCTGTAACTACTCCGAAAGCTCTGCCCCCACTCCTGGCACGGCGGAATCTAGGAATCACCATAAGGCGTAAGCTGTTAGATCGCAACGATCTAACGGAATGAGATAGTAAAAGTCTCTTACGCAAATATCCTGGACCTGACCCATTGAGGGCGCGAAAGGCCAAGGTCAAAGCTTTGAACTGAATGCGGCGGGCAATGGGAAGCCAGTGAAGTTTTTTACGATACGCGGCAACAGATTGACGGAAAGGAATATTTCCGATTAGCCGCGCAGCAGCATTTTGCACAATTTGCAAACGTTCAATTTGGAAAAGGGGAGCGCCAGCATAGAGACTATTGGCATAGTCTAGATGAGACGTTATGAGGGCATGCACAATAGTCTTACGAGAGTCAAACGGGAGATAGGGGAAGCTCTTCCTCATCATGCGCATTTTACCAAAGCAGGCAGAAGTAACCTTATTAATCTGAGATTTGCAGGACAAAGCGTTGTCAAATTGAAAGCCTAGGTTGCGGGCTGTTTGAACAGGGATAGGAGGGGGATTCAATTCCGGAGGCCACCACTGAATAGCCGGCAGTGGATCTTTTTGGTTAAAGAATAAAACCTCAGTTTTATCTGCATTCAGAGCTAGATGGTTCGAGGCCATCCAGGAACTGATGTAACTGAGGCAAAGGCGAAAGTTGGTAAAGTTGGGGTCAGAATGATCTCTAAAAGAAAACATCAGCTGAGTATCGTCAGCGTAAGATATCACTCTGACCCCGCAAGATTCAACCACTGTAGCCAATGGGCCCAAATAGGCATTAAAAAATAAAGGGCTAAGCGCCGAACCCTGAGGCACTCCGCAAAGAAGCGGCTTACCCTCGGATTCGAAGGGCCGAAGAAAGACCTTTTGAGTGCGTCCTGAGAGGAAAGATCGAATCCAGGTAAGCACAGAACCTCCAATTCCCAGATGTCCAAACCGGCTCAGCAGAATTTCATGGGACACAGTGTCGAAAGCGGTGGACAGGTCGAGGAGGACCAGCATGGCCTCCTCGCCCCTGTCCACACACTCACGAATGGTCTCAGACACCTCGAGGAGCACCGTCTCGGTGCTATAGCCAGTCCGAAACCCAGACTGGGAGTCGTGTAGCAACTGATTGGTTTCTAGATAATCAGCCAGCTGCGCCTGGACCGCCTTCTCAAGGATTTTAGCAGGCTTAGGTAGAAGGGAGATCGGACGATAATTGCAGAATTGTGACGGGTCAGCATCAGTTTTCTTCAAAATAGGAACCAACATAGCCTGTTTCCAAGCGATGGGAAATTGGCCCGAGCGGAGCGAAGAATTCCAAATAGATAGAAGGGGACTAAGCAGAATAGGAGCCAGATTGCCCATCACCTTGGCTGGAGCTGGATCAAGTGGAGATCCAGATTTACCCTGGGTGAATAGCTTTGTAGCAATTTCTGGGGAGAGCTCTTTAAACGAGGTCAGGACACCTTTATGGGGAACAATATCCTTCGTCAAGGGGGAGGGAGAGGCAGGCTCAAATGAGGAGGAGAGTTTGATAATTTTATCCTGAAAAAAATCAGATAGGCCATTGCATAGGGTCTGGCTGGGGGGAATCTGCGATGTCAAGGCGGGGGGGTTAACGAAGTCCTTTACTATCTTAAAAAGGGTTTTGGAGGAGTGCTCGGCTCTCTTAATTTGCTGAGAGAAAAAGTCTCTCATTGTGGAGCGTTTCAGTTTTTGAAATTTATTCAGGGCAGTCTTATAGATATTTTTAGTTTCAAGGTCATAATTCAGCCGCCATTTACGTTCAAGGTGTTTACAGCGGCTCTTTTCCTCTTTCAGTGCAGGGGAAAACCAAGGGGCGGAAGGTCTAGATCTAGTGGAAGTAATAGAGTTTAGAGGGGAAATGGCGTCTATCGCATATCGAAGAGAGGAATTATATTTCGACACTTCTTCATTGAGATCTTCAGCAGAGGGATCAAATAAATAAGTAAAATGAGGGGCCACGGAGTCAAGTGATTTTGTGCCATTTGCGACCAGTCCCTCCGTTCTGAAAGGGAAAGAGGGGGAGTTGAGAGACGGTAAGATTGAATGGGAGAAGGAAATGATCCGACCAAGTAAGGGGGAGAGAGGGGAGGGAAGTAATCCCGGGATGATTGGAAAATATCAGATCAAGAGTATGCCCTGCTACATGGGTCGGGCCCTGGGTTAACAAAGGAAGGGTTAATCCTTGTAAGGTCTCGATTAGATGCAAAGCTCGAGAACAAGCAGGGTTGTCCACATGTATATTGAAATCTCCTAGCACAATGAAAGAAGCATGTCTGAGGGAGAAACCAGCAATCATGTGCAACAGTGCGGCCATAGAGGCGGTGGAAGCACTAGGGGGATTATATACCAAAATACCAGCCACGAGAGTGGTGGCTGAGTCCGAGATCGTAAAATATAGGGCTTCAATCAGTCCTAAATTAGTACGTTTCTTAATAGTTACATTAAGGTTTTAAAATGATAGCTAATCCACCACCGCATTTTGCATTGTCGTGGTTGATGCCTACAAATCGATACCCGGAGGGAGTGGCCAGATATATATCTGGTTTTGACGTGTCTTTGATCCAGGTTTCTGTAAGGAATAAAAAATCCCAGGCATAGGTATCAAGTGCTAACCAAATCTCGCTAGAATGGCGAGGTAAGGAGCGACAGTTGAGTAGAGCAGCTTTAAGTATCGGAGGGCCACTCTGGGTTTTAAATAATTTTAGAGATTGAGGGGGGAGGATAGATAGAGGAGCGAGACTGAACTTGCAGCAATTGCACTTAAAAGGTAGCCGCTCTAAGTCAAATGGGCAGCAACACAAATCGGGGAGCAAATGCCTTTTCTAAGTTGATGGAGCTGAGAGCTCGACCAGCAGATGTTATTAGAAAAAATAGCAGGGGGACCGGCACTAGGTGCGGGCCAGGCGCGGACGGGTGCAGACGGGCTTGCCTTAGGCGCGCCTTTGGCGCGCCATCGGTGCGGACGGGAAGTCACTTTCTTTATATCCATAATGGAGGAGGGTGGGAGGCGCCCACGAGCTGGAGCGCTACCCTGCCTCCCCCCAAGATGGCAGATGAGCCCTGTGACCCCGGCGTCAGCGCTTAACTCGGCTGCGCCGTGAGGAATAGCTGAGTGACAGGAGCTTCGTAGACTTGGAGCGATGTAAATCTCGTCCAAGATAGGAGACCAGGTAGGTGAGTAACACAGATAAAATGCACCGGTTAAAATATATTACAATTTTTTAAAATGCGCTGCTTACAAATGTCAGGCAATTCTTAGAAAGAAGAGAGAACGCCCCCGGCTTCCGCCTCAGGGGAAAGAGCAAGTAATCTGCAACTGAGTGGCTGTTTGGTGGATACAGCCTCCCCCTCAAACACCTGGAAGAAGCGCTTGTCCAGGAAGGAAGTGAGCCATGCCAGGGCCGCGCCCGACACTCCCATGACCTTCAATCGATGTAATAAGGTGGCATGGTTAACCGTGTCGAACGCGGCGCTGCTTTCCCTCCCCGGTCTACCACAGTTCTTGCTTCTTCGGTCACTGCTAGCAGGGCAGTCTCAGTCCCATGTTGGGGGCGGAATCCCGTCTGAGAGGCACACAGCAGATTATTAGATTCTAAGTAATCTACTAAAATGTTATTGATGTGCTTTTCTAGCAGTTTACTCATCCAGTGTAACAGGGAGATAGGACGGAAGTTAGCTAGGTTACTTTGGTCCAGGGTGGGTTTCTTTAAAAGGGCCTTAACCATTGCACATTTCCACGAAGTCGGGACTGTGCTTGAGGTAATAGAGGTGTTAAGAACGTCAAGGATGACTGGGCGAATGACATCGATGACCATGGTAAGGACCTGGGGGGGTGCTGGGTCATTGGGGGATCCTGAGGTGACTTTAGGAATTATTTTGTCTAAGGAGGCAGAATCTAAGAGAGTGAATTTTTCCAGTGTATAGAGAGCTGGAGTGCTGGGGCCAGCTAAAGTAGCAACATCAGATTCAATTCTATCAGCGGGGAAAGAGGAATAAATGGTCTGCATCTTCTGAAAGAAGAAGGTTGCTAAATTATTGCAGCGAGCAAGTGCCCCATCTGATGACATTCGCTCAGGGGGAGGGGAAATCATTGATTTAGCTATTTTGAAAATTTCCTTAGGAACGTTCGCAGCCAGGTTAATTTTAGACTCATAGAACTGGGCTTGAGCTGACCTAATTTCCTTTTTATAAAGCCTAATTGCAGCTCTATAATCTGCCTTCTTGAGTTGTGAGCGGTCTAGTCTCCAAGCTCTTTCCAATTTACGGCATGATTGTTTCATGTCCCTTAGTCTGGGAGTATACCAAGGGGCTACTTTTTGCCTTTTTATAGAGTGAAGGGGTTCCTTCGGGAGAACTAGGTCAAGAGAGTTAGTAATCCAATTATCAAAATTAGTACTGGCTATGTTAAGATTTATGGTTTTAACAGGTTTAAGTTCAACAAGCGCCGATTCCCATATGGAGGAGGGAAGTATGGCCCATTTCCTACCCCAATGTTTTTTAGGATCCTGTAAAGGAGGGGAACTTCTAGTAATCCATGTGAAGGGTACCAGATAATGGTCGGTCCAGGGCAGTGGCACAGGTGACTCAGTTTTTAAAGTGTCAAGATTGCTATAGATATGATCTAGAAGATGACCTTTGGTGTGTGTAGGAAGGAATCCTTTTTGGGTCAGGTCAATGGCTTGGAAATTCAGTCGAAGACTGTTGGCTGCCAGGTCAAGTAGGTCGTCTAAGTGCAGATTTACATCACCTAACACTGTAAAATTTGTCGAGGTGAGCACTGAGTTGGCAGCTAGGTCAGTCATGTTAGAAACAAACTGTCCCAGCGTTCCAGGCGGTCGATAGACCAACAGGCCTGTGAACGAGTTGGTAGGAGATAATTCTATTGTAAACAGTAAGCTTTCACAAACCGACATAGTGGAGGGGTGATACGACATTTATACTGCTCTCTATAGATAATGGCTAGACGAGAAAGTGGGTTGTATCAACGTGTAAAGCAGTTTTATATGCTGGGCATAATCAGGACTGTATGTCCTCCCAAAGTTTAAAAATCCCAGCAAGGAATGCAGTTTTTTCAAAGTAGATGGAGGTTGCAATTGTGCATAGTTCTCCAGGAAGTGGAGGGCCAACCCCCTATATTCAGTCGTATCCCAGGAAAAGTACCGACAAGCAGGCGATATGGAATTTTGCAAAGTTGAATTTGTAACCCAAGTTGGCAATACTCAGTACAATACGATCTACGTGCACAAGATGTGGTATTAATTCATCATCCGTCAAATAGATGTCATTGACTTAACCGATTCTAATTATATTAGCCATTTTTGTGCTTCTGGACATTTGTTAAAAATATTTCAATTATGTTAGCCACTTTGGTTCTTTTGGACATGTGTCAGAAACTTGAAATGGTTTATGTCATCCTGATTTGATTCCAACTATGTTAGCCATTCAGGTTCTTTTGGACATTTGCAAAACATTTGAGTATGTCATTTATAACCACCAGAATGGTATACATTTTGTATCAAATCTGTTATTTATTATATTTTTGCCTGTAGCTTTGTATGCACGTTATTGTCTATTTATGAGCAATAATACTATAAAATATAAATAAATATTTTATATATATATATATATATATATATATATATATATATATATATACATATATATATATATATACATATATATATATATGTATATATATATATATATATATATATTCACTGAAAAAACCATAGGTTATAGACCATATATAGTTAGGAATTAGCATTTAAAAAACCTTATTTTACTCACACAAAACCATTGAAATTCCATATATAGTTAGTTGCACTAACTATATATCGCGCACCCGCAATCCACTGCTGATGATGTCACATATTACATCATTCATGACATGGTCAGTGACATCACTGATGACATCACTGATGACATCTCAAATGACATCACTGATGACATCACTGATGACAACATCCAGTGACTGTATGTTTCTGTAAAGTTAAAATGTGTCTTACATATTGAAGTGGAAGTATAAGTGTCTGGACAAAGGATTTAGTAGGTGCATGACTGAATGTATGAGTGAGTGATTAAATGTGTCTCACTGAGTGCATGGGTTAGTGACTAAAGTGTCTTAATTTGTGCATCATTATGTCTGTTGTTCTGTAAACTGCTGCATGTGTTGATCAGTAGCTATATGATTAACTATATGGGTTACTGATTGATTGTCCAAGTATTTGTATGGGAGACTGAGTGTGTGTGTGGCTGGCTGGGAGGTGTGTGACTCTGTGCAGATCAATGTGTACTTATATCAATGATTGTATAACAAGGTAAGTATGTGTTAGTATATGTTTGAAAATGTAAGGTGCTCTATGTTTAACTGTATAGACAAGAAAATGGAAGTGTGATTGATTCTTTACAGGACTGACTAGGTGTGTGAGTAACTCCATGGATGAGTGGCAGAGTGTGAGTGTCTGTATAGGTGTATGAGTGCATATGATAGTGTTGTAAAGATGAGTGATTGTATGTATGAATGATTGTATGGGTGAATGAGTGAATGTGTGTGTAGACGTAGGAATCAGTGAGTACATATGTAGTAACTAGTATTGGTGTGTCAATGGTTTCAAAAATTATACTCTGTATGTAACACTGGGTGAAACAGAGGTTATATTAAAATGTGAGGAGATGCATTGTATTGTCACATGAATGATATCATCAGTGATGTGGTCATTGATGTCAAATGAGATGTCATCAGTGATGTCATCAGTGATGTCATTTGAGATGTCATCAGTGATGTCATCAGTGATGTCACTGACCATGTCATGAATGATGTAATATGTGACATCATCAGCAGTGGATTGCGGGTGCGCGATATATAGTTAGTGCAACTAACTATATATGGAATTTCAATGGTTTTGTGTGAGTAAAATAAGGTTTTTTAAATGCTAATTCCTAACTATATATGGTCTATAACCTATGGTTTTTTCAGTGAATTTTCAAGGTTTTGTAAATGCTAATTCCTAACTATATATGGTCTATAACCTATGGTTTTTTCAGTGAATTTCAATGGTTTTTTAATAGCAAATATCATAAGCTGTCGAATGTCAAGTACGTGGTAAGTGAAAACATTTTCGTGTTTATGCACACTGATCTGCTTTGAATGGTGCCCCCCCCCCTCATTTCTATTAGGAGTACTCTCTCTTTGCACATAGTGAAGGGTAGTTAACGCAGGCCTTTGCCCCCGTTGTAATACGTCGTGCCTGCTTCTCTCTCCGTTTGATTGATTGTTATCCAAGTATTTACTGTTTTAGAATTGGTTCTCTTTGGTTCATTCTCTATTTACAAACAAACACAGAGTCGCAATACTCTGTTTAGTCTTTGCAGATAACGAAAAATCGTGTAAAAAAAAAAGAAAAGGAATCGAGCAAAATCAGTAGGCCACTAATGGGATCTCTTTTTGACCTCGCTAAAATAGAAACATTAGGAACAACCCCTCATGACAAATACAAAACTAGTGAAATGAACTGAACTGTACACAATGATGGCTGCAAAACAGCTCGGCTCCGCCACCCACCCCGCCCAAAATAACGATAAAGAGCGGCTGCCATGATTGGTTGCGGAATGGCCACGACGGAGCTACGAAATGGTGCTGCTCTCATGCTAACCCCAGCTTCAGTCTGAAACATCCAGAAACACTGTAGACTACCAATTCGATCAGTTCCGGTAGCGCCCCAATGTAACCCGGTAGAGAAGAACTAGCCCTCCCCTCTTTGACTAATGGTTCTTGTTGCCTGTCCCTTCTGTTGTCATTTAACAGAACTATTTAGCCTGCTGAAAGGGGTTGTGTTCCGACCGCTGGTTGGTGGAGACATTTTGACTATATTCTGGACCTGCGTTGTCACGTAATGCGTCATATGACGCGCCGCGTTAGCGCATCCGGAAGTCATCCGGGGCGCGCAGCGCGTAACGTAAGCATAACAAGTCATGTGACTTGTTAATAAAACTTTTCATTGGTTCATTTTACTTTTCTTATTCTAATGATGAAAGGCTTGGTCATATGACCTAAAAATTACGCTTTTTATTACTTCCGAACATTATTTTTTCTTAAATATATGTTATAATGTTCCAGGCTAATGTACTTTCCCGGAAAATTTACAACTGTCCTGCAAGTAAAATATATTCTTTTTTCGAGAAAAAGAGCGTTTCTTCGTCCCATGACGGAGCCGTTGAGCAAAAGAGGGTCGACCTGCTGTCTTAGTCGCCGATACGCCTGAATATGAGATTCTTATCGATCACTTTATGTTGCAGGAATAGAAAACACAACAGCCCTTGACCATTTATCTTTACTGCGTTCCTTCGTATTATACCTTTTACCCTTCATGTAATTGGTCTGCTTTATTTCACTTGCCTTTTAATGATTCTAAAACAGTGACTATTATTAAAAACTTTACCAATGTATATACTACTACCATGTTTTCTTTTAAAAACCTTTATTGTGAAAATTTCATTATACAAATACGAGCCTATAACCACGTGGGCCGGCCACGGAGCAAACTGTAATCGTATATGATGAGTAGACATTTACACTGTAGAGGAACGTAACGGGCGGGCCATTAGGTTGCAAGAACTAAGGTGTCTAACAGTTACGGAATCGGTGGACGTACATTTTATAATTAAAATACGACAGGGCCAGTTACAATAAAATTATCTAGATATACATTTGCGGGCAAGTACCATGGGTGACGTTAATTCGAACTTTCAATAGTACAGTAATCAATAACACATCAGAACTTAATATCAATAGGGATGTCGAAATATTCAATCAATTCTCGTCCCCACCCGCCATGTGCTTCAAAACTGCATACGTATCTCGTGATTTCAAGGTTCTGCAACCAGTACACAACAAGGAGTTACGAGTCCCATTTATTCCGGCGCCATTTGGGCGAGGACGGGCAGGTCCAGGATATAGTCAAAATGTCTCTACCAACCATCGACTATGATGATGTTCATATGCTGTATTTATTAGAGTAACACTCATCTGTCCACATGAAAATAATTTGCCACAATCTAAACATGTCATTTTAATCTTTCCAAAGTTCTTCTAAATATTTGGGACCGTTTCCCTTGCCTCTGATGCTGTCAGTGCCACTTCTTTGATGAATGTACTAGCAGGTCAGGGGTTCTCCTCCAAATCTCTCTTTTATGCAGCACTATAATTAATTGGTGCCACCTCTCCATATGACGATGCATGGTATAGTTACCATAACTATATTTTTTTTCGGTTCCTCTGGAGAGTTCATCGTGGCAGATGAAGCGTGTAACGTACCGGGCATTTACCTTTTTTTGCATGTACAGGAAAGGAAAAAAAAATCGAGCGTCCGAGTTCTAAGGTGTCCCAGGGCCATTTTAGTGGACCAGGCCCAAATCCAAAGAACAGGCCGCCATTTTGAGAGTCCTGTTGCAGCCGCCTGTCGCTGTAGCATCAAGAGCAGCCGAAACTCAGCTGAATGGCAACTGAAACGGTAAAGGGGCGCCCCACTACAGCAGACGAGCCTCCACCTAGGAAGGCCCGTTCACGCCGCCTCCCCCCCCCCCTTCGGGCACCCCACGCCGTTATTCAGAGCAGTATTGTAGGATGGCCACACCAGTGCGGCAACTTGCTAGACATCACCTCGGTGGTAACCGAATCTCAACGCCTTGTGGTGTCTTCTATTCAGAAAACATTGTTATGCTGCCTTCGACCTATTCGCCGCAAGTGCGCACGCAACTCAGCTTGCTAGACACCACCTCGGTGCTAACCGAATCTCAGCGCCTTGTGGTCTCTTCTATTCCCAAAAAATTGTTGCGCTGCCTTTGGCCCCATTCGCACATCGGTCCGCTACTGACGCCATCTCACAGGCTAATGGGGCGCCCCACGCCGAGTTTCAGCATTGTAGGATGACCACACCAGTACAGCAACTTGCTAGACATCACCTCGGTGCCATCCGGATCTCGGCGCCCCACTGCAGATGAAGTGCCTCTCAACTATGAAACCACCACGGTGACATCCGGATCTTGGCGCGTTGTGCTGCCTTCGGCCTATTCGCACATCGGTCCGCTACTGACGCCATCTCACAGGCTAATGGGGCACCCCACGCCGAGTTTCAGCATTGTAGGATGACCACACCAGTACAGCAACTTGCTAGACATCACCTCGGTGCCATCCGGATCTCGGCGCCTCACTGCAGATGAAGTGCCTCTCAACTATGAAACCACCACGGTGACATCCGGATCTTGGCGCGTTGTGCTGCCTTCGGCCTATTCGCATATCGGTCCGCTACTGACGCCATCTCACAGACTAATGGGGCGCCCCACGCCGAGTTTCAGCATTGTAGGATGACCACACCAGTACAGCAACTTGCTAGACATCACCTCAGTGCCATCCGGATCTCGGCGCCCCACTGCAGATGAAGTGCCTCTCAACTATGAAACCACCACGGTGACATCCGGATCTTGGCGCTTTGTGCTGGTTCCGGCCTATTCACACATCGGTCCGCTACTGATGCCATCTCACAGGCTAATGGGGCGCCCCACGCCGAGTTTCAGCATTGTAGGATGACCACACCAGTACAGCAACTTGCTAGACATCACCTCGGTGCCATCCGGATCTTGGCATCTCAACGCCTAGTGGTATCTTCCATACAGAAAATATTGTTGCGCTGCCTTTGGCCCCATTCGCACATCGGTCCGCAACTGACACCATCTCACAGGCCAACAGGGCGCCCCACGCCGACTTTTACCATTGTAGGATGGCCACACCAGTACAGCAACTTCCTAGACATCACCTCGGTGCCATCCGGATCTTGTCATCTCAGCGCCTTGTGGTGTCAGTCAGAAAATATTGTTGCGCTGCCTTTGGCCCCATTCGCACATCAGTCCGCTACTGACACCATCTCACAGGCCAACAGGGCGCCCCACGCCGACTTTTACCATTGTAGGATGGCCACACCAGTGCCACAACTTGCTGGACACCACCTCGGTGCCATCCGGATCTTGGCATCTCAGCGCCTTGTGGTGTCTTCTATTCCGAAAATATTGTTGCGCTGCCTTTGGCCCCATTCGCACATCGGTCCGCTACTGACGCCATCTCACAGGCCAACGGGGCGCCCCACGCCGACTTTCAACATTGTAGGAGGGCCACACCAGTGCGGCAACTTACTAGACACCACCTCGGTGCCATCCGGATCTTGGCGCGTTGTGCTGCCTTCGGCCTATTCGCACATCGGTCCGCTACTGACACAAACTCACAGGCCAACGGGGCGCCCCACGCCGACTTTCAGCATTGTAGGATGGCCACACCAGTGCTGCAACTTGCTGGACACCACCTCGGTGCCATCCGGATCTTGGCACGTTGTGTTGCCTTCGGCCTATTCGCACATCGGTCCGCTACTGACGCCGCCTCACGTGCCAACGTATTTTCTCCGCATTTTATACCCTATGCCGCATAACAGGTCATGTGACTTGTTTATAAAACTTTTCATTGGTTCATTTTACTTTTGGTTTCCTAATGATGGAAGGCTTGATCATATGACCTAAAAACAACACTTTTCATTGGATGAAAACTTTTTTTTTTCCCAAACGATGAAAGCCCCACCTTGTTTCTGGATGTTTCAGACTGAAGCTGGCGTCAGCATGAGAGCACCACCATCTCGTAGCTCCGTCGTGGTCATTCCGCGAGCAATCATGGCAGCCGCTCCCCACCAGAAGCCTACAGGAGTCGGGGGCCCCCAAAACTTTTGATGAATCCTCAAGGCGGAGGGGACGCTTTCGAGAATGGGGTCCAAGACCTAGCAGACAAGCGTCCGATTTCCAAGGTGTCCCAGGGCCATTTCAGTGGACCAGGCCCAAAAAGGAAACAGCCTGCCGCCATTTTGAGAGTCCTGTGACAGCCGCCTATCGCTGCACGGCAAGAGTGGGCGCAACTCAGCTGAATTGCAGCTTTTGACACAGAGGACCAAAAACGGACGGAATGGCAACTGAAACGGTAAAGGGGCGCCCCACTACAACAGATGAGACTCCACCTGGAGAGGCCCGTTCACGCCGCCTCCCCCGGGGCGCCCCACGCCGTTATTCGGAGCAGCATTGTAGGATACCAAAACCAGTGCGGCAACTTACTGGACATCACCTTGGTGCCATCGTTCTGCTGCCTTGGAACTATTCGCACAACAGTTTGCTACTGATGACCCACCCCCCGCGACGCCCCACGCCAGAAATCTGGACGTTGTGCTGCGTTGGGACTATTCGCACAGCCGACCGCTACTTCGTTGTTTTTCCCTAAAAATGTTTATATGTTATTACTGTTTTTGTTTTCTTGTATATATTTATAAGTTATTAAAGTTTTATAATCTTACTACTTTGTCGGAGTGCTATGTATTTTTAATGTGACACATAATTGTAAAAACTTTGATGTACAAAGAGTCATCCCTGGAATCTTCCGCTTCAGGCTCGGTCCCCTCCCCAATCACAATACAGGATGGTTTTCAGATAATAGGAACGCGTCTGCTATGACGGATCTCATCGAGTGTGGGCCTTGATCTACTATAACTCCTTTGAAGAGGGGTGATTCTTTACAGCTGGGGCCATAAACTACATCTGCAGGGCTAGCTGATACCCTAGGACCGGCCTGGACAATCGGACACAGAGGAAAAGGAGTGTCAGAGGGTGCGGTAGTGAATAGGGCGAAAGGGAGGTGTCGGGCGGGCACAGGGTGTGATTCTCAGGGAAGAGCAGCGCAGATGGGGGGAGGTTTATTACCCATGCATAAGACAGAGAGCGGGGGTGACCACTGCCTGGGGGAGATGCTTGCGAGGGTGGGGAGCCATGCTAAGGATCGACAGCGTGCACAGAGTGGGTCTGGTCAAGGCATCTAAAATGACTGCCGTGCACGACAAAAGTGTGGCATTTGAAAAAAGACAAGATGGCGCAGACAATGTTTTTCAACACTTCCTGATTTCCTTCGAATCGAACGTTAACAGACGTTGGGGCATATTACCAAAGTTAAGCGATATTTATCCCTAACGATGCTTAGCAACGATTTTTTTACCGCTAAGCATCGTCAGAAATTATCGCAGATAAACCTTGCTATTATCAAGGTTTATTGCAAATACGATAAAAAACGACCGCAATGCATTAATATCGCTGACAACTCAGCGATATTCATGCATTACCGAGCTAATGCTCTTAGCCATGTTATCCACCTCCCATTGGATAACATGGCTAAGAACTGCTCAGGGCAGGTGCTAGCTTTTGGAGATATTCGCGCTTATCGCGAATATTTCCAAAAGTTGATAATAGGAGATAGCGATGTTAGCGACTGTTTCCAGTCGCTAACATCTTGGCATGCCCACTTTGCATGTCATTAGTGATAAATATCACTCACATGCAAAGTGGGGCCCAAGATGGTCGCTATCTCCTACTAGCCGTCGCTAACTGGTGTTAGCAACAGCTAGGTAATACAGATATAATTTTATCTCCGCGAAGCGGAGCGCTGTTACAGATATATATCTTGTTTTTGAACGTTAATTTCTCAAAATCCACTGAAGCACATATATTGAGACCTAGCAAAGGCACATCGAGCTACCAGTCCCTACAATTTTGCCAAGTTTCGTGCAAATCCATTCAGCCGTTCGATTATTATTATTATTATTTTTTTTGCCCCGCGGGGCCCTTTTACAACCTCCACATCAAACCTAAGAGGTCAAGGAGGATCTACTATGCCCCCTTATGGTCATTTGCCCCTTCGCTTTGGCCTCCTCTTGTCTCTCGATCCTACCGAGAGACAAGATGGCGGCCGCTACGGACTGTTTGCAATGTTTACAGACGCCGGAGAACCAATCAGCTTCGCAAACCTCCGTTACGCGAAGCGGAGCGCTGTTACAGATATATATCTTTTTTTGAACGTTAATTTCTCAAAATCCACTGGAGCACATTTATTGAGACCTAGCAAAGGCACATCGGGCTACCAGTCCCTAATATTTTACCAAGTTTCGTGCAAATCCATTCAGCCGTTCGATTATTATTATTATTATTTTTTTTTGCCCCGCGGGACCCTTTTAAAACCTCCACATCAAACCTAGGGGGTCAGCGAGGATCTACTATGCCCCCTTATGGTCATTTGCCCCTTCGCTTTGGCCTCCTCTTGTCTCTCGATCCTACCGAGAGACAAGATGGCGGCCGCTACGGACTGTTTGGAATGTTCACAGACGCCAGAGAACCAATCAGCTTCGCTTCACAAAGCTCCGTACCGCGAAAAGTCCGCGAACCGGAGCGCTGCCCGGTCCGCTGTTACAGATATATATCTTTTTTTGAACGTTAATTTCTCAAAATCCACTGGAGCACATATATTGAGACCTAGCAAAGGCACATCGGGCTACCAGTCCCTACAATTTTGCCAAGTTTCGTGCAAATCCATTCAGCCGTTCGGGCTAAAAGTGAGGCCAACCGCCCTATGGAAAACTCAATGTTAAAAACACGTTTTGGGACCCCCCTTTTTTCTCGGCCCCCCCTTGACAAACCCCCCCCAAATTTTCAAGGGCTGCTCAGAAACAAAATGTGCCATTTTCCTGAAAATTTCAGCCAATTCCGTCCACAAACGCCAAAGTTATTAGACATAGAATTTTCAAAAATCCCATAGAGAAAAAATCCTAACTATATATACCTACTGGCGACCGCCAGTAGGTAATATATATATATATATATATATATATATATATATATATATATATATATATATATATATATATATATATATATATATATATATATATAAATTTCAATTTTTAGAAACAAGGAATTGCACAGCACTCTATATATATATATCAACAAACACCATTTCCTCCACACTCTTGAAAGAAATGCACTGCTCACTGGACTTTCGGGCATACGAAGGTTTTAATCTTCATTCTTAAAGCAATGTGACAGCAATGTCCCCGAAAACGATATGGATGGGAAAAGGAATTGCAAGAAATCGGAATTGAAATTGAAAAGGTGTTACACTGCATTCTGGGGATTGTAGTATATGCAGACTAACCCTGGGCGTAGTGGGCGTAGTGGGGCTTCGTGGAGCTACGTGAAGTGGGCGAGAAACTACGCCCACCTCCGCACTCCGCGTAGCCCCACTACGCACCGCAGGCCTCCCTCCCGCCCTCCCTAAATACTTTAAATTAAAAGTGTAAAAGAATTAAAAGGCACTTACCTTGCCCGCCGCTGCCCGCCGCGTCCCCGGGGCTCGCTATCTTCATGGCTTCCGTCTTGTGTATCTAATGCGCATGCGCGGGCGACCGCGCATGCGCATTTCTCGTGAGAAATGCGCATGCGCGGCCGCTCGCGCATGCGCATTAGATACACAAGACGGAAGCCATGAAGATAGCGAGCCCCGGGGACGCGGCGGGCAGCGGCGGGCAAGGTAAGTGCCTTTTAATTATTTTACACTTTTAATTTAAAGTATTTAGGGAGGGCGGGAGGGAGGCGGGTGGCGGCCAGCTACGCTCCGTCTGCGGAGCGTGCATAGTGCCGGATTCTACGCCTGCTACGCAAAATGCGTAGAAGCCGGCACTACGCACACTCCGTGCACGGAACGTAGCCGCCCGCCCAGGGTTAATGCAGACTACACTGGAATCTGGTAGTCTTCAAAAGGCGCGCGCAACCAAGCGGAGAACGCCACAATCCATTTAAAACTTACCTGTGAACAAGGCTGCCAAGTCGGCTGAAACGCGTCAGGTTTCTTACAAAGGATTTGATGTAAGCTGTCACATTGCTTTAAGAATGAAGATTAAAACCTTCGTATGCCCGAAAGTCCCGTGAGCAGTGCATTTCTTTCAAGAGTGTGGAGGAAATGGTGTTTGTTGTTTAAAAGGGGTGCTCCGTCCCCTTTGCACTGACTGCCCTGTGTGGTTGAGGCTCCTCTACGGAGAAAATGGATTTGGATATATATATATATATATATATATATATATATATATATATATATATATATATATATATATATATATTGTAAGAATCCTTCAAACCTCCACATGCAGCGGTAACAGCAGCGGCGAGAGAAGAGACAGACCCCACGTTGTCCAGGCAAGATGTTGTTTATTTTAAGTGCCTTCCAAAATGTAACGTTTCGAGTACTGGCGTACTCTTGTTCACACACCACATTTCAAACTTTGGAAAGTTCTTTTATCTGCTTGGTGAAAGCCCACCCATTGGGCCACACCTCCCATACGTGAATCATATGGTTGTGTCTGATACCAGATAGCAAGAAATTTAAAGGCATAGTGCCTCTATTTACAGTGACTATATACAGATAATTGCATCCAAAGGAAACACACATCGCTTTATGCTGCATGCTTGAAATAATTATTACTGGTGATTCAGATTGGTTACTGTTTGCAGATAAATGACAAACATTCTTGTGAATAGTAAAATAACTGCTTAAATGCATTATTGTTGTTGTACAAAACAAAGTAACAATATTCATCATATGCATAAATGCATAGCATATCTCCTATTACCGTAACACCCAATCTGGACCATAAATCCAAAGACAAGCATAAAAAATATTGAACAGATGCAAATCATAGTCATATCAAACTTAATTGCTAAATGTACAGGCACTGCTTATCTGTGAAAGAACCGATTTTTAAAGTACCTATGAGTGTAGGTGTCATCCGAAGGGTGGCACCTAAGTGTAAAAACACATTCTCGAGTTTTAGTCCTCTGTCATTATATTTAAAAAATATATATATATATATACAATGATGCATTCATATTGTTCAAAATATTATTGCAGAACTATTTACAAGACAATTATGTTTGTGAGAAAAAAGTGCTGTAACAATTTTACAGTGACAAAGAAAATCACCACAAAAGAAAAAACCATTTCCAAATATAATTAAAAGACTGCCCTGCTCAGAAACCTGGACAGACAGCTCTAAGTTAAGAGACGGGACTATAGCCTTACCTAAAAAAGGTATTTGCTTACAAGAAAAATGTGTATGTACATATTACAAAAATTGTGTAGTGTGTCATATTGGAAAAATCTATTATGGGAACTTCAGTTTGCTGAAAAGACATATAATTTGTGCAGAGTATATACAAAGAATTTGATGCACTTACAGAAAATTGTGCATGTCCTCTGTCGCATTCAACCCATTGGGTTGTTTGCTGTCGAGTTTGATGATGTACTGCGTTTCTAAACGGCGTAATAGTTTTTCACGATCACCACCCCGTCTCAACGGAGCAACAGCATCAATGACAAAATATTTAAGGCATGACAGATCCCTGTTGTGCCTGCTGTTGAAGTGGCGTGCTACCGGATACGCCGCATCGTGATTAACTATAGCACGAAGGTGCTGCAATATTCGAACATGCACCTGTGCGCCAGTGCTGCCTACATAGCGCAGACCGCAGGTGCAAGTAAGGACGTACACCGCGAACTCCGTACGGCAATTGTAATTGCCGTGAATTGAGGAATCAGAATCAGAAAAAGGAGTGCGGTAATGGGTGGTATTGTGGCCGAACTTGCACGCTCGACATGAGGCGCATTTGTGAAAGCCTTTACCTCCAAACCAGTTGGTGATCTTCGGCAATTCAGGGCTAGATTGTACTAACTTGCTGCGCATACTGTATGCTCGCCTGAATGTGACCACCGGTTTGTCTGGGGTCCTATCGCGTAAGACTCCATCTGTTTTAACAATTGCCCAATGCTTGTTAATTATGGATTTTATCTTGCGATGCTGTCTGCTGTACGTGGTTACCAATCTAGTGACATTAGGTGCGCTGTTGTCTTCAGGGGGTTTAGGTACGAACAAAGAGTCCCTAGATCTTTGTTTGCTCTTTTGCAATGCTGTGGCTAAACAGGTTTTGCTGTAGCCCCTGGCCTCTAATCTCTCAAGCATTGCCGTCGCCCCCTCCTCAAACTTTTCCTGAGTATTGCATATACGCTTAAGGCGTAATAGTTCGCCCAGCGGAATGCTCATGATGACATGTCTGGGGTGGCCACTGCTGGCGTGTAAAATACTGTTACCAGCAGTGGACTTTCTATGTAGGGAAGTGATAATCTTGTTGCCCATGATGTTAATAGAGACATCAAGAAAATCAGCCGAAGTTTCGCTGATATTAGAAGTGAAAAACAAATTAAATTGATTCACATTAAGTGCATTCACAAAATTTTTAGCACTCGCCATGTCCCCTTCCCATACACAAAAAATATCATCAATGAAGCGCATCCAATGTTTGACACGTTCAAATCCACAAATGCCTGGTAATTCCTGCTCCTCCCACAGCCCCACGTGCAAGCACGCGTAGCTGGGGGAGAAGCAGGAACCCATGGCTACACCACGTATCTGTTTCCAAATCTCTTTTCCAAACAAAAAATAATTGTTCTCCAAACACCATTGTACCAAATTGCAAATCATTTTGTTGTGGCTGTAATACATGCAAGATTTGCCCCCCAAAAAATGTCTTATACCCTCAATACCTTTCTTGTGTTCGATGCAGGTGTATAAGGACTCAATGTCCAGAGTGATGATGCACCAGTTCTTTTGCCATGCTATGGCCTCTAATTGCAAAAGAAAATCACCTGTATCTTTGATGTAACTGGGTAATGATTGGACATGCTCTTGCAAATAAAAGTCGATGTATCGTGAAATATTCTCGCCCATACTCTTGATGGCAGAAATGATGGGCCTCCCAGGTGTTGGATTCTGCATTTTGTGCACCTTGGGGATTAGATACATGTGTGGTATCACTGGATGTTCAATTAATAAAAATGCACATTCCGTAGGGGAAATCAGAGTTTCTCTTTTGTAGGACAAAAGCAATTTCTTGATGCTGTCCTTTGCATGTTTATATTGGATACCATTACTTCGTATATAACATTCAACATTGTCCAATTGGCGCTTTGCTTCTGTAGTATATTGTTCTTTTTGCCACAAAACAATATTACCTCCTTTGTCAGAGGGACTCACAATGATTTCTTGATTTTTGGACAATTTTGCCATTAAGTTGTTATATTCCCTTGTTTGGAAACTGGACATATCTTTGTTGGAATGAATTTGTCTGTTGAGTTTCTTTAAATCCTCAATAATGCAGTCATGATAAATATCCACCGCATCTTTAGGCATAACGGGGACAAATTTGCTCTTAGGCTTGAAAGGACTTTCACCTGCTCCCCTTTGGGGAACGTCAATTCCACGTAATTCTGTTTGGGTGTCAGCTACATCCATCTCCATATTCGGTGCCTCATTGGCACTGTTGAGGTTGCATAGCGTGATGAGGGTTCTTGCATCATGGGCTGGAACTAAAAAAGGGCCGGTGTTTTCTTCAGCCTTCTTATGTGGATCATCTGAATTGTCGCTGGATTTGTTTTTGATTGCATGAAATTTACGTAATTTCAACTTTCTAATGTAAAGGTAAACATCAGCCCAAATTTTCAAGGGCTGCTCAGAAACAAAATGTGCCATTTTCCTGAAAATGTCAGCCAATTCCGTCCACAAACGCCAAAGTTATTAGACATAGAATTTTCAAAAATCCCATAGAGAAAAAATCCTAACTATATATACCTACTGGCGACCGCCAGTAGGTAATATATATATATATATATATATCCAAGCAAGCTCCTTCAAGGAAAGAGAAAAGGCCACAACTGGGGATAGTGTCGGAAGCGCTTTATTTAACTGCCCAAGCAGAGTAAAGTTCTGTCACCCTCTATGGCGGATGCATTTCGGCGTGGTCAGCCTCTTCAGCGCCAGGTGCTAGTGATTGAGGAATGGGCTGTGAGTGAAGGTAATATATGTCCTGCCTTCTCCTCATTCACAGACGGTAGCTCCCCCCACACTGATGTCATCATGGCATATACTTTCTGTAGTCCGCCCGGACTTCGGCGCCTACAGGTTCCAGCATGCAATAGCACGATTCTGGTAAGTATCGCAGAGAATGTGAGGATGGAAAATAGTGCTCCAAAGTCAGTGAATTGCCCCAAATGTCCACAAACACTCATGAGCAGCGGCACTTCCTCCAGTCCCCAAACCGCTAAAACCACCTCGGCAACAAAATCCTTTCTGGCGGGGGCAGGCATGGCAATCCTACCTGCCCAACGTGGTGCGCAGTGGCATCCATCTCGTCATACTTCTTCCATGGCTGGGTGGTGGGTTCTGCAAAATCCGGTACCCCGGAAAAGAACAGACTGCGAACAGGGTTCCAGTGAAAGCAGAGCCTCTTGCAAAAGCGGGGGCCTTTTAAAGCGCGACACTGGAGAACGCGCTAATTGATATCCAAGCAAGCTCCTTCAAGGAAAGAGAAAAGGCCACAACTGGGGATAGTGTCGGAAGCGCTTTATTTAACTGCCCAAGCAGAGTAAAGTTCTGTCACCCTCTATGGCGGATGCATTTCGGCGTGGTCAGCCTCTTCAGCGCCAGGTGCTAGTGATTGAGGAATGGGCTGTGAGTGAAGGTAATATATGTCCTGCCTTCTCCTCATTCACAGACGGTAGCTCCCCCCACACTGATGTCATCATGGCATATACTTCCTGTAGTCCGCCCGGACTTCGGCGCCTACAGGTTCCAGCATGCAATAGCACGATTCTGGTAAGTATCGCAGAGAATGTGAGGATGGAAAATAGTGCTCCAAAGTCAGTGAATTGCCCCAAATGTCCACAAACACTCATGAGCAGCGGCACTTCCTCCAGTCCCCAAACCGCTAAAACCACCTCGGCAACAAAATCCTTTCTGGCGGGGGCAGGCATGGCAATCCTACCTGCCCAACGTGGTGCGCAGTGGCATCCATCTCGTCATACTTCTTCCATGGCTGGGTGGTGGGTTCTGCAAAATCCGGTACCCCGGAAAAGAACAGACTGCGAACAGGGTTCCAGTGAAGGCAGAGCCTCTTGCAAAAGCGGGGGCCTTTTAAAGCGCGACACTGGAGAACGCGCTAATTGATATCCAAGCAAGCTCCTTCAAGGAAAGAGAAAAGGCCACAACTGGGGATAGTGTCGGAAGCGCTTTATTTAACTGCCCAAGCAGAGTAAAGTTCTGTCACCCTCTATGGCGGATGCATTTCGGCGTGGTCAGCCTCTTCAGCGCCAGGTGCTAGTGATTGAGGAATGGGCTGTGAGTGAAGGTAATATATGTCCTGCCTTCTCCTCATTCACAGACGGTAGCTCCCCCCACACTGATGTCATCATGGCATATACTTCCTGTAGTCCGCCCGGACTTCGGCGCCTACAGGTTCCAGCATGCAATAGCACGATTCTGGTAAGTATCGCAGAGAATGTGAGGATGGAAAATAGTGCTCCAAAGTCAGTGAATTGCCCCAAATGTCCACAAACACTCATGAGCAGCGGCACTTCCTCCAGTCCCCAAACCGCTAAAACCACCTCGGCAACAAAATCCTTTCTGGCGGGGGCAGGCATGGCAATCCTACCTGCCCAACGTGGTGCGCAGTGGCATCCATCTCGTCATACTTCTTCCATGGCTGGGTGGTGGGTTCTGCAAAATCCGGTACCCCGGAAAAGAACAGACTGCGAACAGGGTTCCAGTGAAAGCAGAGCCTCTTGCAAAAGCGGGGGCCTTTTAAAGCGCGACACTGGAGAACGCGCTAATTGATATTCAAGCAAGCTCCTTCAAGGAAAGAGAAAAGGCCACAACTGGGGATAGTGTCGGAAGCGCTTTATTTAACTGCCCAAGCAGAGTAAAGTTCTGTCACCCTCTATGGCGGATGCATTTCGGCGTGGTCAGCCTCTTCAGCGCCAGGTGCTAGTGATTGAGGAATGGGCTGTGAGTGAAGGTAATATATGTCCTGCCTTCTCCTCATTCACAGACGGTAGCTCCCCCCACACTGATGTCATCATGGCATATACTTCCTGTAGTCCGCCCGGACTTCGGCGCCTACAGGTTCCAGCATGCAATAGCACGATTCTGGTAAGTATCGCAGAGAATGTGAGGATGGAAAATAGTGCTCCAAAGTCAGTGAATTGCCCCAAATGTCCACAAACACTCATGAGCAGCGGCACTTCCTCCAGTCCCCAAACCGCTAAAACCACCTCGGCAACAAAATCCTTTCTGGCGGGGGCAGGCATGGCAGTCCTACCTGCCCAACGTGGTGCGCAGTGGCATCCATCTCGTCATACTTCTTCCATGGCTGGGTGGTGGGTTCTGCAAAATCCGGTACCCCGGAAAAGAACAGACTGCGAACAGGGTTCCAGTGAAAGCAGAGCCTCTTGCAAAAGCGGGGGCCTTTTAAAGCGCGACACTGGAGAACGCGCTAATTGATATCCAAGCAAGCTCCTTCAAGGAAAGAGAAAAGGCCACAACTGGGGATAGTGTCGGAAGCGCTTTATTTAACTGCCCAAGCAGAGTAAAGTTCTGTCACCCTCTATGGCGGATGCATTTCGGCGTGGTCAGCCTCTTCAGCGCCAGGTGCTAGTGATTGAGGAATGGGCTGTGAGTGAAGGTAATATATGTCCTGCCTTCTCCTCATTCACAGACGGTAGCTCCCCCCACACTGATGTCATCATGGCATATACTTCCTGTAGTCCGCCCGGACTTCGGCGCCTACAGGTTCCAGCATGCAATAGCACGATTCTGGTAAGTATCGCAGAGAATGTGAGGATGGAAAATAGTGCTCCAAAGTCAGTGAATTGCCCCAAATGTCCACAAACACTCATGAGCAGCGGCACTTCCTCCAGTCCCCAAACCGCTAAAACCACCTCGGGAACAAAATCCTTTCTGGCGGGGGCAGGCATGGCAATCCTACCTGCCCAACGTGGTGCGCAGTGGCATCCATCTCGTCATACTTCTTCCATGGCTGGGTGGTGGGTTCTGCAAAATCCGGTACCCCGGAAAAGAACAGACTGCGAACAGGGTTCCAGTGAAAGCAGAGCCTCTTGCAAAAGCGGGGGCCTTTTAAAGCGCGACACTGGAGAACGCGCTAATTGATATCCAAGCAAGCTCCTTCAAGGAAAGAGAAAAGGCCACAACTGGGGATAGTGTCGGAAGCGCTTTATTTAACTGCCCAAGCAGAGTAAAGTTCTGTCACCCTCTATGGCGGATGCATTTCGGCGTGGTCAGCCTCTTCAGCGCCAGGTGCTAGTGATTGAGGAATGGGCTGTGAGTGAAGGTAATATATGTCCTGCCTTCTCCTCATTCACAGACGGTAGCTCCCCCCACACTGATGTCATCATGGCATATACTTCCTGTAGTCCGCCCGGACTTCGGCGCCTACAGGTTCCAGCATGCAATAGCACGATTCTGGTAAGTATCGCAGAGAATGTGAGGATGGAAAATAGTGCTCCAAAGTCAGTGAATTGCCCCAAATGTCCACAAACACTCATGAGCAGCGGCACTTCCTCCAGTCCCCAAACCGCTAAAACCACCTCGGCAACAAAATCCTTTCTGGCGGGGGCAGGCATGGCAATCCTACCTGCCCAACGTGGTGCGCAGTGGCATCCATCTCGTCATACTTCTTCCATGGCTGGGTGGTGGGTTCTGCAAAATCCGGTACCCCGGAAAAGAACAGACTGCGAACAGGGTTCCAGTGAAAGCAGAGCCTCTTGCAAAAGCGGGGGCCTTTTAAAGCGCGACACTGGAGAACGCGCTAATTGATATCCAAGCAAGCTCCTTCAAGGAAAGAGAAAAGGCCACAACTGGGGATAGTGTCGGAAGCGCTTTATTTAACTGCCCAAGCATATATATATATATATATAAATTTCAATTTTTAGAAACAAGGAATTGCACAGCACTCTATATATATATATCAACAAACACCATTTCCTCCACACTCTTGAAAGAAATGCACTGCTCACTGGACTTTCGAGCATACGAAGGTTTTAATCTTCATTCTTAAAGCAATGTGACAGCAATGTCCCCGAAAACGATATGGATGGGAAAAGGAATTGCAAGAAATCGGAATTGAAATTGAAAAAGTGTTACACTGCATTCTGGGGATTGTAGTATATGCAGACTACACTGGAATCTGGTAGTCTTCAAAAGGCGCGCGCAACCAAGCGGAGAACGCCACAATCCATTTAAAACTTACCTGTGAACAAGGCTGCCAAGTCGGCTGAAACGCGTCAGGTTTCTTACAAAGGATTTGATGTAAGCTGTCACTTTGCTTTAAGAATGAAGATTAAAACCTTCGTATGCCCGAAAGTCCCGTGAGCAGTGCATTTCTTTCAAGAGTGTGGAGGAAATGGTGTTTGTTGTTTAAAAGGGGTGCTCCGTCCCCTTTGCACTGACTGCCCTGTGTGGTTGAGGCTCCTCTACGGAGAAAATGGATTTGGATATATATATATATATATATATATATATATATATATATATATATATATATATATATATATATATATGATCAATAAAAGAATACATTTTCTAGATGTCTATTTACAAATATTGATGTAACCGTATGCATCAGGATCAATATCGTGCAAAAGGGACACTATACATGCTGCAAAAGCACCAGGACTATTCTTATAGCCCATAGGCAAACGTGTTAACCTTTTTAAATCTTTTTATTAACCTCATCACTGCAGCGCGAATTCCGCCAAAGTGCTGAACATTCCTATCACGGGCGTGGGCATGACGGCTCCCGGCCGTCATCAGCACACGCCCACCATGGCTCATGATGGCCGGGAGCCATCATGAGCATGGAAGAGGTTAACATTGCCCATGTTCTCATTCATTATACAGCTGTGTTCAAAAGGCATGAAGGATAAGAACATTACATTGTACAATCACAGGCGAACTTGACAATACAATAGTTTGATTACACTTAATCTCCATTCCCCTTCCCACCCTGTGTGGCTCGATAACTCCACCAAGTCCCCCATATCTTCTTCCCTTTCTTTATGCAGCCCCTGCACTTGTATATCGTTTCCTCTGCCCTCTGACACCAGTCCAGATCTCGTAGCCATTGGTCCCATTGCGGGGGCGCCTGCGACCCCCAGCAACTGGCAATATTAAATTTCGCCACCCCGGCTGCCATGGCCAACCAAATCTCATTATACCTGGACCAGTCTGTGGGTCCTTTCATCATAAGTAAAAGTCACCCAGGCTCCACCAGGACCGGAGATTCCACCACTGTTGCCATCGTGTGTGCAACCTTAGTCCAGAAGGGCACAAATGTTCGGGCGTTCCCAGAGAATATGGTAGAATGTCCCCTCTCCCTGTCATCCCCTCACATACAGCGGGGACAGGTTCTTGCCCCATGAGAACAGGTGTGTTTGCGGGTAATACACCCGATGCAAAAAATTTTATTGTACGAGGCGGAACCTGGTCCACATTTCAGTTTCACGGGGGCTTTGCAAGGCATCCTGCCAATCCTCTTCCTCCAGGTCTAAAGTGTCCCCCTCTCATCTCTCACACAGAGACACCAATGGGTCAGGCATGTTATTTATGAGCTTACGGTAGATAGTGGATAGTTTTCGAGAATGGGATTAAGGAATAGCCTGTCTTCCATGGGAGAGTATTCTGGGATCGAAGTGTCTGAGTGTATATGAGAGCGCAGAGTGTGTGTGAGGCGCAGATGTTGGGAGTCGTGTAGTTGGTATTCTTGTTTGAGGTAATCAAAGGATCACGGGGCATTCCCGTTAGCTGTTCTCCGAGCCATAGTGGGGTCCTGCCTGATAAGATGCCTGCCCACCCCAGAAATGTATTGGCCTCCCGCCAGCATTGGAGCACGACCCCCGTGTGCGAGGGTAGAACCCCGCGCAACCTTTGAGAGTATAGAAGCGGCTCGCAGTTCCCTCACGGCATAACATATCTATCGATTCTGTAAGCTGGTTCCGAATCTGGCGCGTAAACCCAATCGTTCACCACTTGCAGCTGGGAAGCCCAGTAGTACAATTGGACGTCCGGGAGGGCAACCCCCTGTCGTACACCCCTCTTGTGAGCTTTCGCATCGCTATCCTCTGGTTCCCCCCTCCCGTAGCAGCGTTCGCACGGCCAGGGATATATGCCTGAACACCCCACCTGGAACCGGGTATGGCGCATTTTGTAGGATATATAGGATTCGCGGCAATGCCAACATCTTAAATAGTGCGCACATCCCATTAGGGAGAGAGGCAAGGACCTGCAGTGGGTCACGTCCGATGCCAGCCGCGCCACGTGGGGCTCAAGATTTTTGGTGAAGAACTCCGCCCAGTCCCTGATGACATACACCCCCAGGTATTTGAATCCATCTACCGCTATCGAGGCTGAGCAGCTCCACGGGATCCTCGGGGGAGGGCCCGAGAGGGCATGAATGAGGGATTTGGCCCAATTGATCATATAGCCAGAATAGCTACCAAACAATTCGAGGAAGTGGAGCGCCTACGCCATCGAGTGGTAGGGTCTGTCCATGTGGAGGACAATGTCATCAGCGTATAGAGATATACGCTCCTCCCACTCATCATTGAGTGCCAGGCCCCAGAAAGACCTGTCCCTCCGAATCCAGTGCGCCAGTGGCTCAAGGGCCAGGACGAAGAGGAGAGGGGACAGGGGACACCCTTATCTGGTGCCCCTGCACAGGGGAAATGCTCGGGACAACGCCCCATTAACTCTTACCCTCGCTACCGGCTGTTCATACAGCAGGCGCACCCAGCTACAGAAAACTGGACCGAAACCCAGTCTCTGGAGAACCAAGAACACGTATGGCCATTCAATGCTATCAAAGGCCATTGAGGCGTCAAGCTCCATCAAGGCCATTTGAGTGCTGCCCACTTCCTCCATCATGTAAAGGACCCCTTATAACCCCCTTCTCAGGTGGATCTTCGCATAATGAGCTAGAAGTTCAAACGGGCATCTGTACAGCTGAACTGTGAATGGCAAGTGGCTTAGGATATAAATACTTACCCTATCATTGTAAATTTAAGCACAGAACAGTCCTGGAAATATCGGGATCAATTTAAGGGAAAACACAGTATGCTAAGAAAATGTTCAAAAACAACTGAAAGTTGATGATCCTATTTAATACCTTCTCATAGCAGTTTTTTCCAGAAGAGAACTCTGTTAATTCTATCAAATTTACTTTACCACAAGGAATAAGACATTCATGTATCTTTACCAGATACCCTTGTCAGTAAATTACCTGAAATTATTGGATATTAAATGTTGCATGTATTACTTATATGAGAGAAATGAAAATGTTCGATATAATTAGAACTTTTTTTTAAAGATTATAGTAGCGCTATAATAGTTATTTTTTGTAAATTAACCCCAATGTGTTTCTCCACAATAACAACCTCTCTCATGTCAAAATTGTGCTTGTTTTAGAGAGAAAGCTAAATGATCTAGGAGAAATCAGGAACTGGTGTCAGTATTTTCCTTCGGAAGCTTCAAGCTAGAGAGTGAAAACACTTTTGTAGAATTCCCCAAAAATTGTGATAAAGATAGTTCAATATGTTTGACAAAAAGAATAGGTTTCCAAAGGGGGGGAGGCGAAAGGACACTATTTACCACTCAAGGTGGTGGAAGGTCCAGTAGCAGCTTAGTGTCCGTACTAAGTACTAGAGATACCAACAAAAGGAGAGGGTGCTGCACTGTTCCTGAAAAGAGGTGAGGATTTAAGGAAGGTTTTGGGAAAAGATTTACCTGGCGTGACCAAGGGTGTTGTAATGGTACCCTGGGGCATCCATTATGTTGGATGTAATTGCCTCACACACCCCGAAGAGTGTCATGCTTCATCATCGGCGGTTGCTCCTCGTCGGGGAGGCGGTGCAACCCCCGACGGGCTCACCTCAAAGAGGGGCTCTTTGGCGGAGATCTTTTTCCAACTGCCTTTTGGTGAAGTGGGGGTATGTGGGCAGGATGGTATATTCCTATTGAACTGATTAAAAATGTAGCAAGGGGTACCGGAATTACCTTTATTCTAGTGGTCCTCTGGCTACAGTTAAAAGGTGGGGCTAGCTTCCTAGGTGTCAACTAGTTAGGGTTGTGTGACCCTAGAAGAGGCTAGGGGTGCATGTGGTCAACATGTTTCTCGCTAGGGCTATAGTAACCGCGATTCTTCAGGACCAAAGTGAAAGCAACAACATGCTAATCTCATATATGTTGTATTTGTTACCTTAGTGGATCCTCCTATGCCTAATGGTCATATGTGAGAGGCCACATGAGGGATCGGCGGTGTGGTACTCCAGAGTTGAGCCCATATGATGTGGCTTCAGCGCTCCGAGTCCGTGTGCTTTGACCTACCCCTTACCGCCGAGCTCGAGTAGATGAAATCTTTTCCCAAAACCTTCCTTAAATCCTCACCTCTTTTCAGGAACAGTGCAGCACCCTCTCCTTTTGTTGACAAAAAGAATAGTTATATTTCATGACAATATTAAAATGGGAAATAAAATAACAGGAACAAATATTTACACCATAGGACAAAACTATTGGAGACTAAGGGCCTGATTTGGATCTCTGCGGACAGGTAACTGTGTCCCAACGGTGACGGATATCCCGTCAGCCGAAATATAAATTCCTTTTTGTCTTATGGGATTAACATTTCTGCAGATGGGATATCCGTCACCAGTGTGATGGAGTAAACCATCCGCTCAGACCTTAATCTCAGAAATATAAAATATATTAAACCTCCATCACTAATTATCAATTCGGTAAAAGTGGTTGCTTTTGGAATCGGCAAGCTATCGTTTCTGTGATAGCTTTTAGATAAAGGAATCTTTCATTTTTGTAAATGCAACCCATTTCCTTTTCACATTCACAAAGGTCCCCTTGGGGACTCCTTCCCATTTGCAAATGGATCACCGCCTCCTAATAATGTTTTGAAAATGGTCACAAAACTTAAAACATACCATTAGGATGTATTAAAGTATTCAGAAGTGGCACAATTAATATCCCCCTTTGAATTTCTGAATCGTTAAATTGGCTTACTATATTTCAAAAAGTGTTTTAGCATTTACAAAGCATGTGAATTACTAAATCGAGCGTAACCTATGCACCTATCTGTTTAATGCTAATATTGCTTCAGATCAAATGTAAACCATCTCACATATCTCTGACAGAATACTTCTTTAAAGACAGGATTTCTTACCTCAAGCTTTAACGTTTTGTTAAATATAATTCCAAATGCTGTCTCTCTATGCAGAAAAGAATCTAAATCTGTCTCTGGACCTTAGGCATAAAATGGGATGTAATCATATTTGTTACATATATTATCTGATTAGCAGGAACAATACATTTCTTTGTTTTCTCGAAACCATTATAATAAACATATTCAATCCTTTTAGATTTTATCTGTCAGTTCTGGGTTCTATTGCAGACCATAATCTCGATTTACACCAAGGATCAATTCCACCCATGCCTTCTAAAAGCTATTGATCTCAATTACTATTATCAAAAATAAAACTGTAATAGAACTGATTTGATAGATGGACCTTCAAGTATTACGCTCAGTCAGTTTATGGAACGAAATATGGAGTTACAGTCTGAATACCTTAGATCCACAAGCATGGCCTGACCATTGTATTTTACATCAATAGATTATTTATCAGCACATAGTCTTTGATTTCAATTAACTCATCTTCTAATTCACTCTTGTGCTGGGTCTGTGGGAAATATTTTCAATAGGATATTTACATTCCGAAAAGATAAGAAATAATTAGTGTTTCAAGTCTGGTCAAACCTTAACCCCTTCCATGCTCATGACGAGCTCAGCTCGTCATGCAGTACACTGCTTGTGTACTGCATGACGAATGGGATTCAAGGATCTGCAGCACAGGAGAGGAATCTCTCAAGCAGCGATGGAGTTAATAAATGCTACACCTAAATATGCCCTTCTGTGTCTTTATGTTTTATTGTGCCATATGATTCAGAAATGGCTTGGTTTTCCTTTCGGAGGTAAACTTTTAAACATATTTTTTGTTGTTGCCATTTGAAACATTATCACTGTTTGGGAAAATAACAATAAGTGTTCCTGTCATGCTTGTTGAAAAGGGAAGTGTCTAATCACAAAGTGGATTGAATTCAAGTTTATAACTTAATTGCTGGTTTAGAAAAAGCTATGATGTTGAACCCTATGAGGCAGTTCCTCTCCAGAAAGTTTAATGACAGTAGTCAAAAGTCAAATAACACTGATGAAGTCAAAAAGCCTCCTTGAATATTCTAATTGAATTTTAATTACAACATAAAATGTTTATTGTTTACAATATTTCTTAGTGTTTTAATTTTTGTACTATATTGCGGAAGATAAATTATTAGTATTTGTTTTTATATATGTAGGAAGCATTACATAAATGAAATCCCTGTACCCCACCTTCTTTCTTTTCTTTCCTTTCTTCTCTTCATAAACATTTCCATTGTTGAACTTTTCAGGTTGCCTGATATTACGAATTTTGCTCTTCATAACTAATCTGTGTAACAGAATGCTATGTTACAATATGTTGAATTTTATGTACCACTTTTGTCTATAATATGTATGTATGGCAGCTCATGTTTAGTTATGCTTTATTAAGTAGCTTATGTTTATTAGGTTTTATTATTCAATAAAATGTTTCAAATGTACAAAATGAAAAGTGATATGTATTTACAACTGCTGCATTTTTTTTATTGTATGGGTGCTCTCAAACATTTTCCCAGGGGCCAAAAATATGGTCTGCGGGGTGACGGAGGGCCACATTGGCATCAGCACGGAGAGTCGGGCAGGGCATTTGAGGTATACATAAGGATGGAAGTAGGGGGAACAAAGCATGTACATTGTGTGGACTGTGACCAATGGAGGTTTTGAGGGCATACCATACTGCCCTTTAAAGTAATTTCGTACTGTTTAGAAGAAACGTGGATTTGACAAGGCTCTGTTGTGCTGCATCTCAGTTGCTATCCGTGTACTGGACCCTGAAGTAAGCCTTCTCTGCCTGCTAGTGCTACGTTTGGTGAATTAAGGAATGAATTACACAAGGAACTGATAGACTACATTCACCTTCTTGAATAGAATGTTGTTCATTTTCACAGTGCATGGGTGAACCCTCAAACGCTGAGGATCCAGGGCTAATTTAGCTGTTTTAGGAGCATTTCCTGAAGGTTGTAAATTCTGATAATCTAGAACCCTCAAAAGCTGAAATTCTGATAGATACATCCAACGGCAGATTTCTCACCTTTAGAATATTCCTCAACGTCAGACTTGATCTTGAAAATCTTCGGCAGGACCTCTGCATCCCTGTAGGTGGCACCGTGCAGCTCTGCACCAATGTTGTTCCACTCCCGAGGTGTGATAATAGTAAGGAGTAGGAGAATTACCCCCTTACTGTGTCCAGGAATTTGTTTATTAAAACATTAGAATATATCACACTTAAATTCTTAATTCATTAGTAGTCCGGTAAACCAGACCGAGGGCCTGATAACGATTGTGGCAGGCAGGGTTACTCTCTCACAAACGGGAAAGATATCCCTTTCGCCAAATTAAAATTCTATAGACTATAATGGAACTGTAATTTGGCAGATGGGATATGCGTCACGTTTGTGACGGAGTAACCCTGTCTGCCAATATTGTAATCAGGCCCTGAGTGAGTGGGAGAGGTAATAAGATGTGAGAAGGTAATGAGATGTGCCTGTGAGTAACCATCAATACACAGACTTTCTAGCCTCAAGAGACTTACATAGATCCATTGAATACACTGCCAATGGAAATACACTACATACCCTGCATTACTTCTCCTTTAAATTACATATGCGCTGTGTAACAATCACTACAAAAACATGTTTTGTAAACACTGGAAAAACATAGCTTTTGTCTTTTATGGGGGACAGGCAGCTAAGAAACACTGATAAGCACTGCATTCAAAAGGTTTGTAAAACACCACTGGAATCCACCATAAATAAACACTGTAAACAGGACAGCCTAATCACATGAATGACCTGATGGATTTGGTGATTGTTTGGCAAGATGAGTTTCATGGTTACCAGATTGATGATCTGTGAAATTGAGTCAGAACCCACATAATGGGGGAGAGATGGAGGATAAGGACCAAGAGGTAAAGATCGTAAATCTAGAAAGGGGATCTGTATCTCTTGTTGGTGCCATCCGCCCAAAACTCGGACAAAAGACTTTGACAAGATTTTGAAATTCCTCTGACTTTCGAACTAGACCTGTAACCTTCAATGCCATGAGGAGGTGTTACTCCTCCAGGACTAGATGGTGATTCCCCAGCATGTCCCTCAGAGTGTGTTATCTCTCTGGCAGATGGATTAGAAATTCACAAGAAAGTTCCATCATCACTGAAAACCAGATCACAACTAGGTTGGCCTTCTGCCGCTGGTTTTGCATGGCCACTCGCATCAACATCCCGAATGGGGGAAAAGTGTATCTTCTTTTGCACTGCAGCCCTGCTGGAAGGCCTCTGTCGCCTCCGCTTGGGGATCGGTCCTCCAACTGAAGAACCTAACCAGTAGAGATGAAAGGAAAAGAGATCCACCAAGAAAAGCCGCCGTATTCTCTGAAGCATCTGGCACACCTCCGGATGTAGTTGCCATGTACTGAGATCCTAAAGGTGACAGGAATTCCAGTCGGCTACTTCGTTGGATTTTCCAGGAGGCCTTTCCACAGTCAGCAAGATGTTTCGTTTCAAGCAGTAATGCCAAAATCCTTTTGCCAGCTCCTCTTGCATCTTGTATCATGGGCACCCCAAGTAGTTGATGTTCCTCACTGCAGAGATGCTGTCCTTCTTCAGCAGCACCGAGCAACTCAGTTTGTTCTGCGTCTAACATCGGACCTCAAAGGAGTGGCCCCCTACCCGGTTTTGCTGGCATCGGATTCAATCACGTTGTCCAGACAGGAACTGAAGATGGTTCTCCTATTCCAATCCTCCATCTGATTCAACCACCTCTGCATTTCCTCTTTAGCCTCCTCCGATAGCGGAAATATTGCCGAATAAGTCGACCTGAAGGTGATGTGTCTTCAGTCATTGTAAAGCCCTGTAGTGAAGCGGGCCTGGCAAGATCACCTGAATGGAGGATGCTAACAGTCCCACCAGATGGTCCAGAGCGATGGTCTTCCTGAGCTTGTGACTACATTTTTCCATCTTCTTGGCAGTAAGACTTGGAGGATGGTTACGAAACCCAAAAAAGTGGTTTGCTGAGAAGGGACCAACAAGGAATTCTTTTACTTTATCACAAACCCCAGATGTTCCAGCAACTCCACTGTCTTCTGGAGCTGAGCTGACAGCGTTTGAGGACACTGATCGATCAGCATAATATCGTAAAGGTAATCAATTGAGTGTACAACACTGATGTGGAAAATCTCCACCACAGGTTTAAGTACCTTGGTGAAACACCATGGGGCGGATAAGGGACTGATGGGTAAGGTCCGAAACTCGAGTGCCCTAGGGCCCCAAAGAAACTGCAGAAATCTGAAATGAGGTGGGAAAATCCAGGCCGTCAAATAGGCATCCTTGAGGTCCAAGTGAACCAGCCAATCTCCCTGGCATAGCAGGTCCCACAGAGGATGGAGCCCCCCGTATTGTAATGGCGGTATATAATCCATTCATTGACCTCTGAGGTTGATTATGGAATGCTGGCCCCATTTCTGTTCTCCAGCAGGAAAATGTTGCTTGCAGGAAAATGTTGCTCCCAAAACTAGATGGATGAAAAGTAGCAAGTACGATCGCCCCTTTCCTCAACAGTTCTGTCACCTCTAGATCTATGAGGGAAGCATGATGCTTGGTAAAAACTAGAAAGCGTGGTTTGGAAGCCTGATTGGGAGTCCCCAGGAACTCCAAGTGAAAGCATTGGACCGCCTGTGAGACCCAAAAATCAAACATGACTTCCCTCCAGTTCTCTATGAACAGAGCCAATCTCTCCTCCCCACCTTAAGTTGCGAGGAAAGGTGAGTCCTTACCGTGGGCAGATCTTTGGATACGTCCACAACCACCACCTCTGCCCCCTCTGTAGCGCTGGAAAGATCGGGAGGGGTGACAATTACCAAACCTTGCAGAGTCCTGGCATTGCCCTTGGCAGGAGTCTTGTCCTTTTTGGGAGACATTGGAGCTAAAGCGGCCAAACGAGCGCCCCCTGCCATATCCGGCTTCCACAAACAACTTTTTTTTGTGAAATCTTTTTAACATTGCTCAAAATATCATACAATTCAAGACAATATTCATATAGCATTTAGTAGAATGACATTTCACAATATAGTGTAAGGCTGACATAGACATAGGTAGGATTGTCAATGCTTATAAATCTAGCCCTGATCCGCCCCTCAATGCCCTGCATTTCTTCCAGGGCCCCCAGACCTTTTTCCATTTCTTTATGCAGCCCATGGACTTGTAAATTGTTTCTTCGGCTGCCTGGCACCAATCTAGATCTCGCAACCACTGGTCCGACTGTGGGGGTGCCTGCGCCCCCCAGCCACTGGCTTTGTTTGTTTTTGCCACCCCTGCCGCCATTGCTAGCCAGATCTCATTGTATCTGGACCAGTCCGTGGCCCCTTTGATCATCAACAATAGCCACCTATGCTCTACCGGGACCGGAGAAGCCAACACTGCTGCCATTGTGTCCACAACTTTAGTCCAGCAGGGTACTATATCTGGGCATTCCCACAAGATATGATAGAATGTACCTTCTCCTCTACGTCCCCTCGCACAGAGGGCCGATTGGCTTCTTCCCCAGGCTTATAGATGAGTTTGGGGGTAATACACCCGGTGTAAAATGTGTAGCTGTACCAGTCGGAAACTGGCGCGAATTGCAATTTCACAGGGGTTCTGTAGTGCATCCTGCCAGTCGTCATCCTCCAGGGCCCCTACGTCACCCTCCCATCATTCCCACAGAGACACTAGGGGATCAGGCATGTTGTTAATAAGTTTACGATAAATTGTAGAGATGGGTTTTTCCACTATGGGATGAAGGAGAAGCCTGTCTTCCATAGGGGATCGACAAACATCTTGAGGTAAAGTATGTTAATAGATGGCTGCGCTTTATCCAAAGAGTTGAATGTGGAAGCAAATTTACTGAGTTCCTTCATAAAACATTCCTCGAACAACACCCTTTGTGCAGTGATCCTGCTTCTGAAACCCCAAGCTTTGGATCCACTTTTAATTAAGAGAGAATGCTGTCTCACCCATCGAGCGCACTCACTTTGGTTGCCCAACAGGATTACAGCTCTCTGGGCCCATCCAGACAGAGACTTAGGAGATACAGGGGCCCCTGACTGATTGGCTTCTTAAGCCATATCTAAGATGTTTGTAATCGTTCCCATAAGATCCAATAATTTGTCTTGACATGACCACCACAAGCAGGCTATGCTTTTCTTTCGGTCCCTAAGATATATTTTATCAAGCAAGTAACCGTGTGCTCATCTAGCTCAGGAGTGAGGACCACCTTGCCCTCCAGGAACGGACGGGACACTTCGCCCGCAGGAATCCCCTGGTAATCGTTGTCCCCTAAGGAGCTGGGGGAGGAGGGAAGCAGAACAAAGGGGTCACCTTGTAGACACCAGCAAAATCACCGGTTAAGCATATAACAATGAATTTAAGTGAGGAGACAATCAAACGCACTTAACTGATAAACTGAGATGATGGACTATATTATATGGAGTGTTTAATGATTGGTTACAAATTACAATGTTTTCTCATTCCCTAATGGTTTTCTTGGGAAGGTAGTTGTTTGTTAAAGGCTGCTGTATGAATTAAAGTGGAGAAAGATGAACAGAATACTCGCCTCTGTTCCTGACATAGAATTTTTCGCATTATAAAAGTAAAGATATCTCTGCAGCCATCCTGATGTCAGAAAAGATGAAACACAAATGAATGAATGAAATGCTTTACGAGGCTAAGCACTCTTAAGTAAGGAATCAAAGAAAGGAATAGAGAGAAACAGTAAAAGCAATAAGAAAAGAGCAAAAAGTAAAATAAAGATAACCAAATAAGAGAAATAGAGAGACGAACGATAGTAAAATGGCTGCGGTATACTATATTCAATAGCACTTATAATACGGTGGCCAGGATATCCGTCACATTTGTGACAGAGTAACCCAACCATCGAACTCTAAATCAGGTTCTTAATACTTTGCAATGATGCTGCTGTTAACTATGCAACATTACTCAGAGGTCATGACAAGGAGACATCTGGTCATGCTTAACACACTTTTTAGGTCTCGTCCTACGCAACGTGCAATGCGTTGCATAGGAGGGGACCTAAAGCCATCGGCAGAGCTTTTACAGCAAAGAAGTGCACGCGTTGCATTGCCTGCAATGCAACGCGTGCACATCTTGGCGATTTCTTTTCGGGAGCGCGCGGCGCCCTATGGTGGGGCCACATGGTCGCACGCTCCCAAAAGGAAATCGCCCATGCCCCCTCCCCCTGCTGCCACTTTCACTGCCGCGTAGCCAATGCTTGTTTATTTTCTTCCCACGGCCGCTCACTTTCATTTTCTTGCCGCCGGCCAATGCTTGTTTTGTTTAGTGAGCGCAGGTACTTTCAGACACAATTACTACGGGTGTGTCAATAAAGTTAGGTCAAACTTGAAATCTCCGGCACAGCTTGAGTACATTTAAATTGAGCTCAACACCCTCGTGTCATCACATCAGTGCGGGGTCAAATCATGATGAACGTTGTTCTCGTTCAACTACGGTGAGTTTAGATGATCCCATGTGCATTTTAAAGCACACTTTTGGCATTTTATGGGACATGAATATCAATATTTCTAGATTTGCCTTTTCGCAGGCATTACCCTGAAATACACGTTGTGTGTAAGAATTTTATTTGGGGATCACTGGGTTTTTGTGAACATAGTCGTGCACATCATTGTTCACTTCAGCTGACTTGTTCTTTGTTTTATTGCTCTCCTAGCTGTGAGATATCGCCTGTTTTGTTAGGTTGGCTATATTCGTAATATCCGCATTAGAAATACTATTTGTGTGTTGCTATTTAATATCACCCCGCTTTTAGATATATCATACACATTTTTGTATCGGCTTTCCTGAATCTCAATGTTTGGGGCCCACGCAAGCATTTGTTATTGAGATGTAGCACTTCACTAGTTTGCTTCATGGATGCACCATATTTTGAATAGGGCACACCAGGGCTTTAAGTGGGATGAAAAAACTGGGGGGTCAATGTACTTAAAGGCATGGCTTAAACACACGAAAGCTAAACAAATCTGTGCTTTGCATGATTGTATGCTGCCCAACTTGTATTTTGCTGTTTCTGTCATTGCATCCAGATATATGATACAACAAGTAACATCATACCTACACCAAGTCAGGACTATTGGCTTTGTTAATGGTTGTTAGTTGTTAGTTCCATAAGATAAATAAACAGCAACCATGGCTTGTTGTTAGAAAGTGGTCTTGTAAAAGGATTTGTTTTGTTTACTCTGCTACCTTTGGCCTGTGCAGACTTTTTCCTCACCGACGCCGCACTTGTTGTTTACTCAAGGCGGCTGTCTGGTAACTGCCTCTGCTCTCTGTCAAACTGTCCGCTTTTAGAGGCCCAGCCTCTTTCCTTTTGTTGTACTCTTGTTTTTATTTTTAATTCCCTTCGACCACTGGGGGAGTTGTTTTTTTTGTTTTTGACACCCTGGAGAGAAATTATATACTTTTCCTCGTGTCTACTCTGCGGTTCATGCAAGGGCACATCCAGGCCACCGTATTCTCATTCTTTGAAAACAGCAACGTTTAGCGCTCAGTCGGGTGACTGAAACCCCAGGCGCTATTCGCGACTGCAGCAGGAACCTTGATGTGAAACTTAGCACTGTGCGGTTGAAATAACAAGCACCGGCCCTGCTTCAGACAGGCATCTGGGTCGTCTCTGCCTGGGGAATATCTTTATTTACATCTTTTAAGTCCGCAGTCGGCACCCACGCCAGTCACGGACAAACACTCAACTGATGACACCCCACGCCACAAGGCGCACATCATCACTCATGGTACTCAGTTTCCAGGTCCACAGCACGCACACAGGCACACACCACTGTATCAAAAACATGTCCTGCACACTAAAACCTCCTCCCCTCGAACACCCAGACTCCACGAAAAACATCTAATAATTGTGGCGCACAGCACTGCTCCTGTCACTCAGTCTGCATGCTTATAGCAGCACACGGACACATACACTCTATGGATAACACCCCATGCCACAGGGTGCACAACATTGCTCCTGTTCCTTAGTCTGCACACCCACTCATACAGTGGTACACTGGGGAATCTCACCTGCTATTAGTAGGTATCTATGCTATGGAGTAATGCCTCTGCTTCACAAGTGTTTGACCTAATGGTGGGCCACAGTGCCTTTCATCCTTCTGGGGTCAATACACATGCATTGTAATTAATAATAAGCACGTCCTACTCAGCCATTAGGCACATATAAATGTGCATGCATGTCACTAAGTTTCCAGTTCCACTGCACGCACACAGGCACACACCACTGTATCAAAAACATGTCCTGCACACTAAAACCTCCTCACCCTCGACCACCCAGACTTCACGAATAACATCTAATAACTGTGGCGCACAGCACTGCTCCTGTCACTCAATCATTATAAATACCAACGCCTTTTATTTATATTTAAAAATACAACACATGCCAATAACTAAAACTCTCATAAAAGCGAGACCTATTGCATTGCAAATGCTTGTTATAATTACAAGGGCGTGAACACACTAAATGAACAACAAGTGTAGATTAAAACGCAGGGTTTAAATACCCCTACACAAACACCCAGAGACTAAACCTGTACTCAACACACAAGCCTCAGTAACAGGTAGATCATACAAAGAATGATGGACAAAATGAAGCAGACCTACAGATATATGCATAACACAGAAAAGATAAGTCTTGATTTAGTGTTTGGTGAACTGGGTAATCCTTCGCAAACGTAGTGGAGTATCCTGTCCGACAAACTGATGGTCTGCCTGACCTAATGCAAGTCAGCTGGATTGTTGTGCGTCCAGCCTGACTGTGGTGCCGTAATTGTAAATACAAAAACAACAATTGATGGACAGAATGCAGACCAATGTCATACATTCACCCCAGTACAGAGATCTGGGCCTAAATCCATCGTTTTTTGCTCACCATGTCATTCCAGTTTGAACCCAGCCATATGCAAATCAGTCTTGACCCTGTGCCCAATGGGAACAATCCAGCCCGAACTGCCAGGCCAAGTCCTCTCTGGACTGGAAACAAGCATCCTAGGACCGATTTCGGGGTTTCACCCCTCTTCAGCCTGGATAGCTTGACTCCAGTGGCATGGAGAGCACGGGACCCATGTCTGGGCATACATGTCCCACTTGGGGTGACAAATTCAAGAACAATTGATGGACAGAATGCAGACCAATGTCATACATTCACCCAAGTACAGCAATCTGGGTCTAAATCCATTGTTTTTTTGCTCACCATTCCATTCCATATTGAACCCAGTCATATGCAAATCAGTCTTGAACCTGTGCCCAATGTTAATACATCAGACTGCTGATCTTCTTTCGATTTTTCTCTCATTGGGTACCGCCAGGGAAAACCCGTTAGTGCTGAATAGAAAAAATTGACCCCTCTCCTTGGAAGAAAATGAATCCAGAAGAAAACTCCAAGGGTGTGAGGGTGATTAGTTATTTGTTTATAAAAACAATCTCCTGCTTTGGGAGCATGTTTTTGAAAAACACAAAAGTTGGATAATTGGCGCCTTAAACATGGCAGCCACTAACCAATCTTCTCGTGCCTTCAGACGAGGCACAAGGGCTGTGGCTCCGCTGAAGGTACAGAGCGCCACAGAGCCAGCGGAAATCTTTAAACAAGACTGGCGGCCCGTTGGACTTAAGATCAGACCCAGAGTCTTGATAAATGATAAACAGAGGTGTGGAAAAAAGAGAAAAAGGTCATTAGAATGCTGCCTGAATGTGATTATATGACAAGACGCTGCTGTTTCCCTTACCTTAACGCTGACTATTTTTTTTAAAATTGCTATGTATGCTGCATTTCTTTATTTCTCCGAAGTCAGCTGAACAAGTTACTGGTTATGTTAAATCATGTCATACAGGACAAAAAATTGAGGTTAAACCAAACATCCTGTTGTCTAGTAACATACAAGGACCAAACGCCGTAGTCTGTAATAAAAGTACCTTGCTAGGGTTTGTGTTCAATCCAGTTCAGGGACCACGGTGTAGGCACGAGCTATTGAGTTGAGATCATTTTCCTTTGATGTCACGAGACCTGTCCTTAGAATAGCTGTACAAACCGGTCCAAGTAAACCCTTTTTGTACTTGACTCTCAAGGTAGTGAGGGCGAGCAGTCTCAGAATTCTCAGCTTGGTAATGTTGGCTGCTCGAACCAGCGCTCAACAACAAACCAACAGCCTCAAAAGAATGAATGTCCAGCACACTGCTTATCTTGCTAAGAAAATGTACTTTACTCACTCAGTTGCACCCAATACTAGATTAATCAGAAACAAGTCAATGTCTCTGGCCTGTTAAGTTGGCAGGTGCTGCTCTTACTCTAGTCTATCCCTCTCCCGCTATTATCAGGTTCTGATCCCCTCTTCTTTAGCGGCTTTTAAGAGTAGCATGAATATAATACAGGTGCAGTTCATTCACCCCAATGCGCATGTGCTCACAGTCCTATGTTTATCCCCTTCAGTAGGGCATCCACTCACCCTTTTCGTTGCAGTTGCCTGAAGATCAGCTGGCCTGTCGGTAAGAGCAGGCCCTCTGGACCTTCCCCCCATCAGCAATTGAGCCCACACTGTGGCCGGCTGGACCACAGGCGTAACCTCAGGCAGGGTTTTCGATACTTGGGCAGTTCTAACAGGTCATATCATTGTATGTTACCCCAGTTAGTAAAAAAACCAGTATAAGTCTTGGCTGCTTCTGCTGCACCCAGAGTCTTGTGCAGCTTTTCTGTCTAATTTTTCAGTCTGCAAAACAATTGTGTCCTGTTTTTCTGCACCCGGTACATCCAGGTGTAGAAAAACCTCACAACTGATAATCAGGTGGAATGAAATGAACACATGAAAGTATGCCTTAATTTCATTGCGCTTGATTTGTAATCAGGGCCATGGTTGAGAGATAGGTCTAGGCATAGTCCTCACTACACACAATAGATCACGTGAAGCTGGGGCCATAAATCAAAAGCCCAGATATCAGATACAAGTAGTGGGTTACTCTGGGCAGGGGAAACGCCTGTTGTCCACGGAGGGGACATTCCCGTCCCAGAAATCTACATTACAAATGAATTAATAGTATTTCTATATTTCTGTTTTGTGCCAGCCCATATGACTTTACAACTTCACAGGGTACATGTAACCTTTGTGAGCTCATTAAAATCGTGAAAATTCTACAAATCCTCTCAGGTTACCATTCTACTCTCTGCTGTGTCGGAAAACTAGCTCACATTTTTCAAAATTCTACATTGATTTGGCTTGTGAATTATATTTTTGCAAATTTACACTTATTAACTATTTTATTTTAATACTACAGGTGATTGAAATTATGAACGAAGAAAGCAAGATTTAGCACCAGGCAACTGAAGATCAATGCCATAAGAAGGATAGTTTTGAAAAAATTAAGGACATCCAGCGTTCTGAGTTTGAAACCGTTTCCAAAATCTAGGTGTGATGAGGAACCTTTAGCTGATAAAAGTACTGTTTCTGTAAGTGAATTTTCCAACTCTGTGTTTCATTAACCCAGAACAGAACCATATCCGAGCACACAACCTCATAAATAATGTGGAAAGACCAGTCACTTCAGCATTCTCATCTGAAATGTTCCCAGAAAGACAAATTGCCTCAGCATGACAGAATAATGTTCGTCTAAAGACTCATCCAATTCCCGAGAGGAAGCACACTGGATAAAAGAAAGTTATAACAAAAGGTTACTTCTGCAGACCATCAAAGAAAAGACTCTGAGAGAAGACTCTGAAGCTTACAGGTCCAACAGCCAAAAGCACAGAGATTCAAAACCATCCTTGCTCAACAACCAGTGTTAATTAATGGCGCAACTTTGAGACTTTCTGCCTCTGAATATAATAACTCGACCAACTCTCCTCACTTTAACGAAACCCTTAAAAATTCACCACTTTTTTTCGTTCAAGACTATCTCAAATATATGTTTCCTTTTTATTCTGTACTGTTCTGTAATTCTATGTTATCTGTTGTGTAGGAGTGATGTGTAAAACTGTTAAGTATAAAAACGAATTAAGTGAACACCGTGGTGTTATATCTAATGTTAATAGATCCCCATCATCTGAACTAGAAACTTGGCACCAAACATAGGAAGGTTAACAGGAACTGATGTTCTACGACTGATGATCACAATACTACTTTGCATGTTCTAACGTCCTTAGTTACTACCATTATGTCATTGCAAAAAGGTACTTAACATTGAATCATTAAATATCTGATTAATACCTTATCACTGCTTTGCTAAGAACCTAACAAATGAATGTGAGAAAAACTTCAGTTACAAAATAAGTTGCTGCCGGACAGGCCATAACCTAAAGCCCAATATACTCAGCTGGTGTTAGAGGACTGCTTCCAGATATATTTTGCTCATTTCAAGTGTTAAGAAGATTACCTACAAATTCTTTTAACCACATCCTCGCGGCACATTTTCCCTTCCTGCGCTGGGATTTTCAAAAACCCATTATTCATGACGAGCTGGGCTCGTCATGAGCGTGCGAGGAGGCTACCTCATGACGAGCCCAGCTCGTCATGAGCGTCGAAGGGGTTAAAGATTAATGCTGAACATTATTTTAAAAAGCCCGGACTCTAGAATCTGGTTCACTCTTACCATTGCATATAAGCAAGAGAAAACCAAACTTGAAGCATTAACTCTAGAAATAAATATTATAAAAACATTGTCTGCAAGAACTAAATCGGTGTTCACGCCAGCTTTGCTCATAGCACAATAACAAAAACAAGGGAAAAAAGATATAAGTGGCAAAAAAGAATTAGCTGAAAATCTCACCTCACTGAACATGTGAGAATGCACACTAGGGAAAAACTCTCTCAGTGCTCCGAATGCCCAAAAAGTTTCAGACGTAAATCTTATCTCACTGAGCATTTGAGAATCCACACTGGGGAAAAACCTTATCAGTGCTCTGAATGCCAGCGAAGGTTTTATATCAAACAGAGTCTTTTCCGGCATGCAATAATCCACTCTAGGAAAAAACCTTATCAGTGCTCTGAATGCCAGAAATATTTCCGTGACCAAAGTGGTCTCTCTCAACATATAAGAACCCACACTGGGGAAAAACCTTTTCAGTGCTCTGAATGCCAGAAATGTTTCAGTGACAAAAGCAGACTCACTAAACATACAAGAATCCACACCGGGGAAAAACCGTTCCAGTGATCTGAATGCCCGAAATGTTTCAGTGAAAAAGGCACTCTTATTCAGCATACAAGAACCCACACTGGGGAAAAACCTTATCAGTGCTCTGAATGACAAAAATATTTCAGTACCCAAAGCAGTCTCGGTCAACACACAAGAACCCACGCTCGGAAAAAACCTTATCCATGCTCTGAATGCCAGAAATGCTTCAGTGGAGAAAAAAGTTTCACTCAACATGCAAGAACCCACACTGGCTAAACTACCATAAGTGCTCTGAATGCCAGAAATGTTTCCGTGTCCAAAGAAGTTTCACTCAGCCTACAGGACCCCACATTGGGGAAAAAACCTTATCAGTGCTCTGACTGCCATAAATGTTTCAGTGACAAAAGCAGTCTCACTCAGCATACAAGATCTGGGGAAAAACCATACGAGTGGTCCGAATGCCAGAAATATTTCAATGACCGAAGCGGTCTCACTAAACATACAAGAACCCACACTGGGGAGAAACCTTATCAGTGCTCTTAATGCCAACAACGTTTTAGCCATAAATCTCTTACTGAACATGTGATAATCCACACTGGGGAAAAACCTTATCACTGCTCTGAAAGACAGACAAGATTGAGAGTTGAGATTGTTACAAGCACCATAAGCAAACACACACGATCAGAAATGATCATCAGCGCTCTGAATGCCAGAAAAGCTTCAATTTTAAACACAATCTCACTCTACATGAGCAAACAGACACAGGGAAAAGTGAATTACAGAAATACCTCTCTAACCATGGGAGACTCCATTCTGGGGACTGCCGGAAAAGATTCATTCAGAAAAGGTATCTCATTCTTCATCAGAGACTTCACAGTGGGGAAAAACATTTTCATTGCTCCTAATGCCAGAAAAGCTTCTATCTATCTATCTGAAAGCCATTCATATGTAACATGAGTGAATCCAAACTGGGGATAATCCTTATGAGTCCTAGAAATACAAGTAAACTTGTGGTTACAAATTACTTCTCACTTGACATGAACAAACTCACACAGGGAAAAAGCCGGATGGATGTTCTGAATGTCAGATAAGGTTTAGTTGCTAATACAGTCTCATTCCACGTGAGAGAATTTACTCTGGACTAAAGCCTTATACATACTCTGAATGCCAGAACAGTTTCAGTCAGAAAGTCAGTCTCACTAAAAATGCATCCAAACCAGGTGAATAGGAACCCGGATCCTGAGTTGCAGAACAGCTTTTAACGCAACCTCACTTTACATAAAGAGCGAAAATGGTAGTTGCAATAGGATTAATAAAAAAAATCTTGCAGGATAACTTCGGCTGCCCACATGCAACCTCCTGAGAAATATCAGGGTTTGAAAAATTAACTAAGTGCCACAAAATCCGAAATTTAAGTATCAGACAGTTACAATTCTCTCAAGGTCTCTACTCAACTCAGAAATGTTAGTGCTTGAAAAAAATCAACAAATGTATTCAACCCCAATGGTTTCTGCTCACCCATGTTTGTTAACATATGACTAAAATATATATTTTGGGTGCAGTGTTTTGTACACTTGTTAACATTATTGAATATAGAATTTCATCATAAGATACAACAGCAGTCAATCCATCAATCAAATATTTGTAGAGCGTGCTAATCACCCGTGAGGGTCTCAAGGCACTGAGGGGGTTGAGGTGCAGCTACTGCTCGAACAGCCAGGTCTTGAGGAGTCTCTTAAAGGTCAGCAGGTCCTGGGTCTGTCTCAGCTGTATGGGGAGGGTATTCCACATCTTGGCCACGAGGTAGGAGAAGGATCTGCCGCCAGTGGAGTACCTGTGGAATGCCTGGGACGGCAGCCAGGGCAAGGTCAGTGGAGTTCAACTGGCGATTTGGTGTGTAGAAGGTGAGTCGCTTGGTGAGGTATGCTCGTCCGGTGTTGTGGAGTGCTTTATGAGCGTGAGTGAGGAACTTTAATATGATCCTCTAGTTGACGGGGAGCAAGTGCAGGTCTCTCAGGTGGGCAGTGATGGGGTTGTGGCGGGGTATGTCGAGGATGAGGCGTGCGGAGGCGTTCTGTATGTGTTGGAGTCTCTTCTGGAGTTTGGCCGTGGTTCCCGTGTTGCCATAGTCCAGTCTGCTGCTGACCAGTGCCTAGGTGACTGTCCTCCTGGTTTCAGTGGCGATCCACCTGTAGATCTGGCGGAGCAAGCGAAAAGTGTTGAAGCAGGAGGAGGGCGACGGCGTTCATTTGCAGGGACATTGAGAGCGATGAGTCCAGGATGACTCCGAGGTTGCATGCGCGGTTGGTGGGTGTGGGTGCGGTTACTAGTGTGGCTGGCCACCAAGAGTCGTGCCAGGCAGAGGGGGTGGATCCAAGAATAAGGACTTCTGTCATGTCCGAGTTAAGTTTCAGGTAGTTGGTCTGCATCCAGGTGGCGACTGCCTTCATTCCTTCGTGGAGGTTGGTTTTGGCAGTGGCAGGGTTATTGGCAAGAGAGAGGATCAGTTGAGTGTCGTCGGCATAAGAGACGATGTTGAGGTTGTGCGAGTGGACGATGTTGGCGAGTGGAGCAATGTAGACATGGAAGAGGGTGGGGCTGAGGGATGATCCTTGGGGTACGCCGTAGATGATCTTGGTGGCTTCAGAGCGGAAGGGCGGTATGCGGATCCTCTGGGTTCTGTTGGTGAGGAAGGAGGTCATCCAGTCCTGGGTTTTGTCACGTAGTCTGGCTTCTCATAGGGTGTGGTGGCAGACGGTGTCGAAGGCGGCCGAGAGGTCCAGGAGGATGAGGGCCGCCGTTTCGCCGTTGTCCAGTATAGTCCTGATGTCGTGTGTGGCAGCGATGAGGGCGGTTTCGGTGCTGTGCTGCGGAAGCCAGATTGGGACTGGTCCAGGATGTTTTTCTCCTCAAGGAAGAGGGCCAGTTACTTTTTGATGATCTTTTCGATGACTTTCACCTGGAAAGGGATGAGGGAGATAGGCCGGAAGTTCTTGAGGTCCTTTGGGTCCGCTGTGGGTTTCTTGAGTAGTGCGTTGATCTCGGCGTGCTTCCAGCTTTCGAGGAAGGTGGCGGTCTCGAAGGAGCTGTTGAGGATGTTCCGAAGTTGGGGGGCGATGATGCGGCCTGCTTTTGTTGAAGATGTGGTGAAGGCAGGGGTTGGTAGGTGAGCCGAAGTGAATGGTGTTCATGGTCTTGATGGTATCCTTGTCTTTGAAGAGGGTCTAGGAGAGCAGGTGGTTGGTGAGGCTGGCGGGCGTCCGTTCTACAGTGTTTGCAGCTGTTGGGGAGGTCTGGGTATTGAAGCTGTTGTGGATGTCTGCTATCTTGCTGTGAAAGAAGGTGGCTAGGGAGTCGCAGAGGCCTTGCTACGGCGGGATGTCGTTGGAGTTGGAGCTGGGGTTGGAGAGCTCCTTCACGATGTTAAAGAGCTCTTTGCTGTTGTGTGAGTTCCTTGAAGGCGGTCTTTTTGGTGGCTCGGATGAGTGGGTGGTGCTTGCGGATGGCATTCTTAAGGGCTGTGTGGTTTTCCAGTGTCTTTTCTCAAGTCTTCGGCAAGTCTGCTTAGTTTCCTGGAAGTCGGTGGTGAACCAGCTGGCCTTTTTTTTGGTGCGTCTGTTGTAGGGTTTTTTGATCGGGCGAGAGTGTTGGCGCAGTCATCGATCCATTTCCTGAGGTTGCTGGCGGCTGTATCTGTATCCGTGGTGTTTGTCGGTGGGTCCCGAGCGAGTGTGGTGATGAACTGGTCTTCTGTGACCTTGTTCCAGTTGCGGTAGGGGATCCTTGGCTGGTGGTGGTGCACGGCGGGTTTCTTGAAGGTGAAGTGGGTGCAGCGGTGGCGGTCCAGTGGAGTTCGGTGGTGTGGCTGTAGGTGATGTGGTTGCCGGCTGAGAAGATGGGGTCGAGGGTGTGACCGGGGGTGTGGGTAGGGCTCTTGACGAGCTGTTTGAGTCCTAGGTTGGCAAGGTTCTCAAGCAGAGCGGAGGAGTTGCTGTTGTCGGCGTTCTCGAGGTAGAAGTTCAGGTCACCAAGGAGGATGTAGTCTGCGGACGCGAAGGCGTGCGTGCTGACTATGTCGGAGATGGCGTCGATGAAATGTGGCCCGGGGTCTGTAGACGAGTGTTCCTCTGAGGGTGGTGTTGGGGTCTGTGTGGATCTGAAAGTGTAGGTGTTCGGCGGCGCCGGAGGTGTCTGGGGTGCAGGTCGAGACTCTGAGGGTACTTCTGTAGACAATGACGATTCAAACAAATTACGTTTGATAACGCTCTTTCTGGTGGATACTCCTTTAACTGCAGATTCCTCACCTGATGAATATTCGCCAGGAGCCAGACTGAATTCTGAAAGTTGAAAGCAGTATTGCTGCACCTTTGTAGATGACTTTGTGCAGCTCAGTGTCGACGTCCTTCTGCTCCAGAAATGACGATCGGAGCCACATATAAGTACTACACCTGAGAATAAACACTGGGGTCAGAGGGTTTCATTATCTCACTGGCCTGTATCACATATGCAGGCCCTGGGCAGATGTTAATTCCACATTTGTATCATGAGTACAATTCAGACGAGGCCTTTTCCTTTCTAATAACTCAAATTGTATTCTCAGCAGCAAGTTTATATATACATTTGTGAGTGATGAAGGTGAAAATGATATGATAGAACAATCTGATCCACATATACACAGAAACAGGGCTGAACTTTACTTTTGTACAATACAAGTTAAGCAAAGCTGATTCTTAGAAGACATAGTTCATGTGAAAGAGGCCCTGTATGTTTGATGTTTCAGACATTCCAGTTAATCGGTTAATTATCATGGTCTCATCAGTACAGTAGATTGCCACCTCTCCCGTATACTGCTCACACTGTATTCATTGCTCCTCAGTACGGGATCTTCTGTATCACAGGCCAGCATTGCCAGGAGGAAGTCAAATTCAACGAAGCCGTTCCAGTGCCCCGTTCGCTTGACCAAACACCTGAAGCCATTGAATCTTCTGCTTGCTGTCAAACAAGTTTGAGTCTGACACGTCCTGATGAGATCCTCGTAATTGACTATATTGGGGAACACCAGAGACTCACCTGGAAAACGCCATCGGGCAGAGCAGGGCCGTGAGCTGAACGGCGGCGGCATCTTCCTTTCCCGCCGAACCACAGCCCCCAGCAGCCTCAGGGGCGGCGCGCCCGTGACGCGCTTGGAGCGCCCGGAGGCGCTTGATAACCGCTGACCTCCCAGGAGCCCAGGGGGGAACACCAGAGACTCACCTGGAAAACGCCATCGGGCAGAGCAGGGCCGTGAGGTGAACGGCGGCGGCATCTTCCTTTCCCGCCGAACCACAGCCCCCAGCAGCCTCAGGGGCGGCGCGCCCGTGACGCGCTTGGAGCGCCCGGAGGCGCTTGATAACCGCTGACCTCCCTCTCGCCCCGCGAGTCGCGCGCGGGAGGCGCCAGGGAGAAGCCCGGGACAAGGGCGGGGCCGTCTGTGGCCGTCCGGGGACGTCCAGGGACGGGACGGGCTACCCCCCTTATCTTCACTTGTGAGTACATCCAAGTGATAAACTGTGAATTCAATCTTATTTTATTTGACTTCTTTTGCTGATCGAATCTCCTGAACTACCACCCAATATGTCTATCCAATCCACTTTACCAGACAACTATTTATTGAAAGTAGTTAACAGGATAAATACTGACAGGAGGAAATCTCTAGGGAAAAGTACCTTACAAGACTCCACTTTGGTTATGCCTCTGGATTCTAATACTGTTGATATTAATACGGTACGTTTAATGACACTGTTACAGTAGCTGAGACTGTCAATATTGGCATCAACGTAGAATCCATTGAGGCTCTTGACAATGTGACTGCAGTGGAAGATGATCTGGGTGACACCTACGAGGGTACGCCCCAACAGTCTATCAGGGCCACAAGACTAATGAGAGCATGCAGGAAAACAGCACCCAAACGGGGAAGTCATCATTCTGGCAGAAAATACAAAAAGGATATTATTCACAAGGACAATACTGAGTACATAGGGGCACTAATTAAAGACAGTTGTGTATCTATTAATTCCGACCAATTAGATCTGCTAGTGAGCACTATTGATAATAAATTTAAAATGATTGTAGAGCCCCTGTTAGCTAAAATTGAGGGTTTGTGCGTGGAAGTCTTGAGATTAAGGGATGTGGTGGACCAACATTCTGTCACTTTGGATAAAACCTTATCGATTATTAAAGACACAACGCGCCCAATCTTAGCACCTACACAGGAAAGGGCTCAATCACGAAATACAAATAGTTCCCCTGCTACTGATACTACTGGGAAACAGCTACCCAAAGAGTTACCTGTACTGACATGCCCCGCAGCTCAGGATATGGGTCGACCTTCTCAGCTGCAAAGAGCGAGGCCAACTAGTATAGTGCAGGTTAACCCTACCAGGATGTAAGAACATCATCATCTCCAAATGGGCAGAAGACTGTTTTAGTGCCAGCTGTGACATCTACCCTAGCTGCCACAGGGGCGACTAACAGGGCACCTGTAAGGACAAGTAAGCGCCCCGTAGACCTCCCACCAGAATGTGTACCCTATGTTGTAGTTCTAACTAATGTCCCGCCTATAACTCAGGCCCCATATACCCAAGAGTTGGCGGATTCTTTAAAAAATAAAGCTATCTCTTGGCTAAATCGACACTGTGGTTACCCAGTTGGCTACTCTGATCAAATCATCTCTATCAGAAGAGTCAATTGGATTGGTAACACCAGAAAAACTTGTGGGGTGACTGCGTAATTATCAACTTTAAACATCCGCAACATGTTGCGACGGTCCTTCTTAGAGCGGCCTCACTCACGCAGTCCGAGACAGATGTCGTTGCAAGGCCATTGGGATATTTCTACAACCATCTTAATAGGCTGCACTCGGTTAATTGCTGGGAAGGTCCAAAGAACTATAATAACCACCAATCTATCGTAAATAGACCTGGGTTGCATACCTCTTGTTACGGTCCCCAGGATGGCCCACCTATACCGCCGGTGTATATGTTGAATTCGGCCCCTGGTGGGAATAGGTTTACAACACAGGCCCCCAATTTCCAATCAGCATGTGATAGTACCCCACCACCTGTTAACGGGATGTTTTATCAAGTCCCAACCCAGAATAGGTTCCAGTCATTGAGTTTCCTGGATCAAAATGATTGACATAAGAATAATTCAGTTCAGGTGAGAGATGATACTGGAGAGTCAAACATGCCTGTAATTGAAATGGTTATTAATACGAATGTGGATTGTACGTCTGATGGGGGTGAAGAGGAGAATTTGACACACAACATAGAGCTTTTTAACACAGTTGATAACATGTCCGTATTTACTGATGGAACGCCTATTGTCAGCCATGATAGGGACAGGGTAACTTGCTATATTGCCAGCTGGAATATTGCCGGTCTGATGGCCAAGGAGGAAATGCTGGGATGGAAAGATTTAATCTGTTTATTTGACATCATTTGCCTACAGGAAACATGGTGTAAAAACTTTCAGGGCAGTGATGGCTTTGTATCCTATGAGCTTCCTGCCTTGGCTTCGCCTCATGGCAGATCAAAAGGAGGACTGCTAGTATCGATTTCAGTTAATTTACCTATTTTAGTGAAAAAGTATGTAAAAGTGGGGGCTTATTCCCAAATCCTATGGCTAGCACAAGAAGCAGGTAGAAATATACTATTGATTAATTTCTACAATAATATATTTGATGGCACTAGGCACATAGCTATTAATGATTTAGATAAAGCAGTGCGTAATCTTGTGGAAAATTTTAATGGTGTTTATGAATTTATTTTTGTGGGGGATTTTAATGTTTCTGTTTGCCCCTTATCATCTCAGAATCTATGTGGTGTTTATAATCAATCAGGGGAAGTCGATGTTCACTTTCCTCATCATTTGTATGGTGAAACCCTGAATAATTTTTTGATAGATTATGAGATGGAAATCATGGAAAATGTAAAGAATGATCTGGGAGAAAGTATACCGACTTTCAAAGGGAGAGGGGCTAATACTGTAATAGATTTTATATGCATGTCATCCAATTTAATCCCCTTTTGTTCTGAGCCCAAGGTGGTTGACGTGATGCTTAGTGACCATAACTGTTTAATTACTGAAGTTAAGATCTGGAAACCTGCCACCACACCCGATACGGGTACTATCGTTAATATCGAACCCCACAGAATAAATGGTGTCAGGCTGAGGTGGAAAGGAGAAAAAGCCGAGGTAACATCTGATTCTATTATTAATAGTTGTTTGATGGAAATCTCGGCAATCCTCGAACAGGATGAAATTGTGGTTGCTAGTATTGATCACTTTGATAGAATCAACTCCATGATCAGTAAGAAGTTTACCAAAGAGGCAGGGCTCAAGAATAAACAAAATAGGGGGTGGTTCGACCATGCATGCTCTAATGGCCGGAAAGATCTTAAAGAAGCTTTAGCAGCCAAACCAAGAGACAAGAGTCTAGTGATCCAAGTTAGGCAGGATTTTAAACTGGTCCTTAAACGCAGAAAGGTTGAGTTACAGCAGGAAGCGTGGGACAATCTAAGTCAAGCAGCAGAACTAAGCAACTGTACCTTGTTCTGGTCCACGGTGAATAGCCCATTCCTCAAGGATGAGAAGGCCCCAGTGCTCACATCTAATGTAAGCATGGAGTCATGGATCCAACACTTTTCAATCATATTTGACTCTGGTAATAGATTAGCCTCTAATGGAAAAGGTTGGCCTATTGCTCCCTTAAACATCACCATAGATGAGGTTATGGTTAGTATCAGAGCCAGCAAGGGAGGGAAGGCCCAAGGACCCGATGGGGTGCCCATAGATGTTTATAGCCAGGACGGGTTCCCCAGCGGTCTACAGCGCCACGACGCCTCAGGGCAGCAGTGCGCTTTATAAGACACAAACATACATACATTTATAAGACTGCCCCGGAGATCTGGGGCCCACTGTTGGTTAAGATCTTTAATGCAGCTGTTAGCTCTAAAATACCATCTACTTGGGCAGAATCAATAATCATCCCTATATATAAGAAAGGAGACCGGGGCGATGCAAAAAATTACCGACCAATATCCCTACTGGACTCATCTGTTAAAGTTATGAGTCGGGTCCTTTTAGCTAGATTAGAGGAATGGGCAGAGACGAATGATATTTTAACTAATAGTCAGTTTGGGTTCAGAAAAGGACGTGGCACAATTGAGCAGTGCTTGAATTTAGAACTTTTGGTCGGGAAATATACCCAGGCTAAAAAAGGGTCACTTTATTTATGCTTTGCTGACCTAAGCAGTGCTTTTGATATGGTAGACCACGCCATATTGTGGGCTAAACTGATTGAAATGGGAGCTCCCGACGGTATAGTCTATTTTTTGGCACGCCTGTATGAAAAACTTAGTACCAGTGTTCGGTATGGGCCTAATGGGGAATGCACAAGCAAGTTTAGGATCGGAAGGGGAATTAGGCAGGGGTGTGTTCTAGCACCCCTACTTTTTACACTCTTCATAAATGAGGTGGATTCTGTCCTGCAGACAGTTACGGCAGACGTACCTAGAGTTAACAACCTTAATATTCCTGTGTTACTCTATGCGGACGATGCTGTGCTGCTGTCCAGGACCCCCCTGGGTCTCCAACGTTTGATGGACAGGTTTGTGCAGTTCATCACAAATAGGAAACTGGTGATTAATAGGTCAAAAACCTATGTGATGGAGTGTGGGCCAGGTCGAGCTAAAACGAAAGTTACTTCTCATTATTTTATAGAAGGCGAAAAGGTTCTAAAAGTTGACAACTTCTGCTATTTGGGGATCAATTTTTCTAAAAATGGTAGCTGGGATATTGAACATGAAGCTGTAAAAACTAAGATGATTAGGAGTGCCAACGGGGTTTTTATATTTGCCAAGAAGCTGGGGAATAAACGCATTTCGGACATGTTAAAGATTTTCCAATCCAAATGTCTATCGGCGGCCCTTTAAGGGGCAGGAGTTTGGGGTGTAACATCTGCCGGGAGCTTACAGGTAGAGGAGAATAACTTCTTGAAAAGGCTCCTGTGCTTACCCAAAACTACCTCCAACATCTTGGTCCATAAGGAAACAGGGACTCATTTTTTGAATGATCTAATCATGTTAAGACCCTTACTATTGTGGCGCTCTGTCTGGCTGAATGAAGGCACCTCATTGAATAGAATTATTATTGAGGATTGCCTTTCCTTGGACCAGCACCTGAAGATCCCTTGGATCAAATATAATATCGACAATTTTCAAAAGGTCTTTGGATTTAATGTGATCAACGATCGGTATTGTGCATCTGATAACTCCAAGTCAAAGATGAAAAATATATTTTTGAACTTTTGTATAGAGAGGCGGGCTTTGGAAGAATCTAATCTATCTACCTGTAAACTGTACAATAGCATGAATGAGATTATTGGATTTCATCCTTATCTGACACAGGTGACCAGAGTTTCACACCAGTTTGTACTAACCAGAATGAGGATGGGAATAGTACATTATGTGGTTGCGTGCCCTAATGTAAAAGTACGCCCTACTGGCCCCTGTGCTTGTGATTACAAGACGGAACAGAGCACCATGCACTTTATTTTATCTTGCCAATTGTATAGTGAATTACGGAAAATCTTTCTAAAGCCCATCCTAAAAAGATTTGGAGCAAGAACAATTATAGACTCTATGAAACTGCTTTTTAACCTGCACCATCCGGACATTTGTTTTTTACGGCTACTTTCCTACTTAAGGCTATTGGTGCTAGGAAAAGTATGTGTTTCTAACTATTTTTAACTATTTATTCCATCCCGCACTGGATAACAAATGTATTATGTGTTTTTCTTTCTCCTTTTAATTAATGAAATGTCTGCATCTGAAACTGTATGTGCTTTTATGGACATGTTTTTTATGTTCCGAATAAAGCTTTATGAAATGAAATGACTATATTGTCCGGGAGAAGCTGCACCAGCCCTCCTCTGATGATGGGCAGGAATGCCATGAGCACCAAGCACAATGTTTTTTACTCCCTACTGATTTATGTGGAGTCAGGTTTCTGCCTGTGACAAGGGTCTTCTAATCTGCACCTCTCCTGCAAGCCTTCCCAACCCAGAAATGATGCATCCGCCACCACTGTTAAATCTGGGTGGAGTAAGGAGAGGTGTCTGTCGCTGGCACAATCTCAGTTGCTGGACAAAATGTTAGATTCTGAATACAACAGGGTGACTTTGTGTCAAGAAGGACACAATAAAGAGGTTTTGCGGCAGGTTACTCAGTGGAGTGTTTTCCCTGATGTCGTGGACATTGTCTTTGTGCGCCATGTCCATGAAAGAACTAGGATGCCTGTTGGGCTTGCAGTGAGGTCTGGCATTGACAGAGTTGAAAAACCCTACTGTATCCACTGAGGTGACAACATTTTTGATGAAATTGCTTGGCGGAGGCAAACAGGTCCAAGAAATGTGCTGTGGCTCTGCTTTCTTTAAATCTGTCTAGGGCTTAGTCCTCTTTCTTGTTTAAAAGACGACAGCTATTGAACGCTGGTGGTTGTTGTGATGGCCCTCATATTGTGTGAATGTCATAGTGGCCTCTGTTGTAATCTTTGTTGAGAAGCTTTTGGAGTGTGGTAAGAGGTTGTAAAAAGAGGTACCCCAGCAATAAAAATAAAAATGTACTTCCGTCAACTTCTCATGTTCAAGCGTAAATGGACACGGCCTGTGGTTGCGCTCTGTGCAAGCAAATATTGCAGCTTTTTTAATGTTCTCATTTTACATTGCTTGTTAAACATTATGTGCCTTTCATATGCTGTGTGCACTGTTTTAACTGATGCTTCCGGAAATCTCATGAGTTTCCATAATACATAACTTACACAATAACACCTGTTTACATCCATTTTAAGCGTATTTGAGTTTTTAATTGAGCTAGTAACTAACTCAGCTGAGACAGAGAATTGATGCTATTCATTTTGTGGTCTAGTTGCCTCACAGTGCTCAGGTCGTAATGTGAGTGTAACTGTTTTAGTCATTTGCCAGCTAAAATCCAAAATAAACGATTAATGTCACTTTCTAAAGTTAAGATACTGGGGTTTATATAATAAACACATTGCCACCAATAAGAAATAACTTAATTTCTTTTAGATTTTTGTTTTGTTTTTCAAAAATATTGATATCAGACACTTTTATCTTTGTTGAAAAAATTGTTTGGCAAGCTCATATTAAAAAAAATATGTATTGTGACCTTGTGATAAAAGAAAGAAACATATTAATGGACAAAGGATAGTACAGTTTTGCTAGATATTTTTAGACAACTGTATGCAATTGTGAAACTATGTTGAACAAATAGTATGAGTTTGATTTGGACATGTATTTTGAAGAGCTAAAAAATGCAAAATGTATTTTAACTCCATGTGTGCAACTCCACATGGAAAAAAATCAAGAATTTTTTTTTTTTTTGCATCTGAGTGTGCTGTTTTTACACTGTGTCTGTTCAACTCAATTTGAGGACTTTCATTTTCCATTGCATTTTCTTTCAAAGAATGTTCATGTTTTTTTTTCTTTAATTGCAAGTTCTTTAGAGCAAACATTAGTGCATTTTGAAATTGCCGTTTCCCTAAATTTTCTAATACTTTTGTGCTTCAATTGCAATGCTTTTTTCCCCTTCTTTAGACTACTTCAAATAACAGAAAATATATTTGCATACCAGTCCAGTGACTGCACCACACCCCACACAGGACGACTCAAACTTGCCTAGAGGGGCCAAACAAGTGTGCCCTCATACTGTAAAGGACTTCTACCTTTCTGTATGTTTTTAAACTCCATGTGTGCAACTTTGCTTGAAAAGGTTTCAGGTTTTTCTTTCTTTGCAACTGGCCATGCTGTTTTCAAACTGTCTTTGCTCGACTCCATTTGAAGACTTTTGATTCCCATTGAGGCTTTGTTTCATAGAGTTTTTATGCATTCAGGACTCTAAATTCCATAACAGATTTAGATTTAAACAGAGTTGACCCCACATGACAGAACCCACTCAGAAGAACAAGTTGTGCCCAGCACTGGCGGTGGCCCCATGTCTGGTTGAATCGGTGTCCATAGTAACTCCAAGAAATTCTTAGCAATGACCACAGACAAGTAGGTAAATGAAGTTTGATGAAAGGTCATTTTAAAGTACAGATCTCAAAATTATGAACAGATGAGCTCATACTTGTTAAAGCGGTTAAAACAGTATGCAGTCATCAGTGCCTATATTAGAAGACAAGATCCTTCAGTACAAGACTAATACCATGTCTTGGCAGATTGTCTATCAACAATGTCTCTTTCAACTACATTCCCTTCAGCGAGCATGCTATCTAATTACACCATTCGAAAAAATTACAGTCTTAAATGCCTTCCTATTTTCACATCTGGATTATTGTAATTTCATTTACCGAGGATTACCAGTGCTACTTATCAACAAACTGCAGCGCATCTAAACGCCTGCTGCAAGGCTAGCAACTGGTATTCAATGTAGTTTTCCCATTTCCCCAGTTTGTCCATATTGCGCTGGCTGCCATTTAAGGAGAGCATTTTGTTTAAATCATTGTACTTGGTACATAAAGTGGTTCGCTAACATTCCCCTCTCATGCCTCTTTTCAAGTTGTCTTATCCTACCCATACTTTGAGGCCAGCTTATTGCCTAAAACATGAACTCCCTAAATTTGCATGCTCGACAATTGGTAATAGGGCCTTCTCAGTCATAGCTGCCCACAACTGGAATATGCTCCCAGACCCACTCACGATTAATCTGATCTAATGAGGTTCAGGGGGCGACTTTAGACCTGGCTCTTTCCTCGTATTTAATTTGGAAATTGAGTAGCAGCCGTACAAATTGGTTTATGTTCAATTTGAGTGCCATTATGCATAGTGGGCTGATAGATACCCTTTATAAAACAAACCAGAATGTGCAAGTTGCGCACTGACTGTATTGCATTCAGGTTAGCACCTTTCAGTGAGACCTATATACAAAGAGCTCATCAGGAGGTTGCAAAAGCACCTGCTAAATGGTGGATAGGTAGATTGCTTTTTGTGACTATCTAAGATTTGCTGAAAATACAGAGAAGGTGTCATACTAGGGACAGTACTACGGCATCTCTGCATTCACTTTGCCAAATTAATATATTTTTTTATCTTAGAGGCACCCCATATCCATTAAAAAGACAGAAAAAAAAGTTTTCAGTTTTGGAAGACATCACAGAACTTTGCATTGGCCAACCGAACCAACTGCCTATCCTCTCCTTTCTCTAAGGCCATCAAACATGGTTCCCTAAGAGGAAACTGCCCACATCAAGAGATTTGCAAAACCGATACCACATCAACTCTTTTATCCGGATAGGATAAATTGTTTGCAATCGCCATTGTGGTCAAATACCTTTGATGTGTCTTCGCAGTTAAGCAGGTGGTGCTCCTTCGGCCACCCTCCTAATTGCACTGTGCAACGAATTACTGACACATTTTTGTGAGATAGAAATCCTCGAAAAGCATTATTTGTGGTCGCAAAATTCGCACTCTTGAGAATATGCTACTTTTTATTTAGGTGGCTAAGGATATAGGGCCAGATGTATGAAGCCTTTTTGTACTCGCCAACAGGCCGATTTGCAGAATCAGCCCGTTTGCGAACAGTAAAAGCCCTTTTCCTATGAATGAAAGGCTTTGGCATTCGCAATTTAGGTAATCGCTATTTTTTGTGATTACCCAAATTGGGAATGCAAATCGGGAATCGAAATTTGCGAATCCCTGTTGCACATGTAAGAAGCCTTTCCTAAATGCGATCTTTGCTTTTAGGAAAAGTTAATTACCATCAACTTCTAGTTGATGGAACCATGTGCTAATGTTGAAAAATTCTAAATAAATGCATTTTTCAAAATGCAACGTTCTGCAAACATGCCTGTATGGCATGTGTCCCCTTTAGTTGTGCACTATTTACATTTTGGGGATGTTTCAGGGGGGCCTTAGGCCACCGGGCACCCTTGCATTTTCATTCGCTAATTTGCAATTGGTAATTGCAAATTAGAAAATGTAATACCATTCATTCCTTTGGGCCTGTAGGCACATTCGAATGAATGAAGTCATACTACCTAATAGCGATTTGTTATTTACCGAATCCCTATTAGGTAATAATAAGGAATCACTAAATAATATGCAATTCCAAAATAGTGATTCTGTAAAAATCGCTATTTTAGAATCGCAAGATTCTAGGCACATACATCTGGCCCCTAAACTCTTACCCCATCATTGTAGTTTAAGCACAGCACACTGCTTATAATATTGTGATGTAGGGAAAACACTCTATGTACTAAGAAAATGCATTACAAATAATGGAACGTTGATAATCCTATTTAAAACCTTCTCATACCAGGTTTTTCCAGAAGAGAAGTTCATTCTTCCAGATGTGATAAGGTCTGAAACAAACAAGATGGAATATATTAAACGAGGAGACTTGTTTTTCTTAATTCCCAACCTCCCCTTGTGACAAATTGTTTTCTCAAGATCTGTCTCCTTTTTTTAACATTATTTGTAATAACTTAATCAAACTAAATACTTTAAGTAAGTGTGTGATGGAAAAACAGGACTGTAACCCAACAATGCAATTAATAAAGTGGGGAAGAGACATCCCGTCTCAGAGTGCACTCACTGAAATATGATGTATTGAGAATATTATTGACTGAGAAACAAGGAGACTTGTGCTGTGGAGTTAGGACTCCTACTTCACCACATTGCTTGATCATGGTCAAACCATGTGCTTTCTATGTTTTTGTCCATTTCATTGCATAAATGTGATAGAGGCGTACAAGCCACAGAAGGCTTGAATTGCATGCGTGGCTCTGGCTCAGTATAAGGGTTTTTGTATCCTTGAGCACAAAACAAGCCAAGCTTTGGTATGTCTTCTGCCTGCCACCTAGGGTCACACCTTGTTCACTAACAATTAAAGACAAAGAAATGTTCGATGTAAAATAAGAGAGAAATAGATACCCATTTAGTGGCTGATTAGCACAGTGTCAAACGAGAAACCAGCTACCCCACTTGACAAAATCATGTGATCCTCTGCCATTCTTCTATTTCACCTTGCCTTCTTTTCCTTTAATATAATATATGAGAGCATCTTGAAATATGAGATCAAGATGTGCGTTGAACAAAAACTTTTCTTGTCTTTGAGTTAATGTTCACCTGCATTCATTATTGGACCTTCATGAATCAAGTTATATTTCGGAACAAAAAGGTATTTAGGTGAATTAATGAATGAACTACATAAGAAACTGATGAACTACATCTACCTTCTTGAATAGAACGCTGTTAGTTTTGAGAAGACATGGGTGAACCCTCAAAAGCTGAGGATCCATGGCCTAATTGAGCCATTGTGGGAGCAATACCTGAAGGTTGTAATTTCTGAGAATCTATTAGTGAACCCTCAAAGGTTGAAATTCTGATGCTTTCAGCTGCAGTTTACTAACCTTTTGAATATTCCCCAGCAGCAGAGAAGATTTGAAAAATCTTCAGCAGTACCCCTGCGTGCCTGTAGGTGGTACCGTGCAGTTCTGTGCCAAAGTTGCTCCACTTCTGAAGTGTCATAATAGTAAGGAGTAGATGAGTGTCCCCCTAACTGTGTCCATGATGTTGTTTATCAAAACATTTGAATATAGCACTCTTTCTTTCTTAATCCATAACCAGTCCTATAAACCAGACTGAGGGCCTTATTACTATCTTGGCAGACAAGGTTACTCTGTCACAACCGTGACAGATATCCAGTCCGCAAAATTACAATTCCATGGGATATAATGGAATTGTAATTTGGCGAACGGGATATCCTTCACGTTTGTGACGGAGTAACCCATCTGCCAAGATCGTAATCAGGCCCTGAGTGCGTGTGAGGGGTAATGAGATGTGCCTGTGAGTAACCGTGCAATACACAGACTTTCTATCCTTAAGGGTCTTACATAGATCCATTGAATACACTGCCAATGGAAAGACTCTACATACCCTGCATTATTTTTCCTTTAAATCAAATAGGTACTTTATAGCAATCACTACAAAAACATGTTTTGTAAATTCTGGAAAAACATAGTTTTGGAAAGCCATGAGAAACGCCACTGAAATCCATAATAAATACTGTAAACATGAGAGACAGGGCGGATTTGGTAATTGTTGGGCAAGGTGATTTGATTTAATTAGCTACCTCATTTGGAATGTTCTGTTTGTGAAATTTCTTAGGAATTTATTGTAAAACTCTACCATGCCAAGGAATGACTGTAGTTCATCTTTGTTGGTTGGAACGACTAGGTTTATGCTAGAGTTCATCCATGTCATCCTTTGGTTCAGTACCTTTCCTGGAGATCTTGTTCCCCACATACGTTATTTATTCACATGCAAATTTGCACTTGGCTGCTTTAACTGCGAGTCCAAAACTTTCAAATTTCTCTAGTATTTTCACAGCCCTCCCATCGTGTTCTGTTTTGGTTGCCTCACGTACCAATACATCTTACTCCTAATGGATACTCCTGTAATGTCTTTGAGCATTGATGACATTGCTCTCTGGAACACTGATGCGGCAGATACCAGCCCAAAAGGCATACATTTGAACCTGTTAACGCCTATGGGTGTGATTAAGGCAGTGAGGTCTTGTGACTCAGGGTGCAACCTTATTTGGTAATAGGCAGATGACAAATTGAGGGTTGAAAAAATGTTTGCTCCCATTAAGGCTGTAAACATTTCATAAATCGTGGGTAGGGGAAATCTTTCAAAAACGACTTCCTTGTTCAGTCCTCTTAAATGTACACACACCTTGCTGTCAGCTTTCGTGCTCCCACAATGGGAGCTAACCACTCTGTGGTTTCGACTGGCTCAATGACATTCTGTTCACATAATCTCTCCAATTCAGGTCTCACCACATCATTTTATGTTCACTGGAAGTCTACAGACCTTGGATACAACAGGAGTTGCATTAGGTTTTAACTTACTTTTGTGGATGTATGATTTGAGGCATCCTAATTTTCTGCTAAATACTTCTGGACACGTGTACAAAACAGTTTTCCTTGATCGCTTGAACTTGGATTTGTAGTGAGGCATTAGGGTCAAGAACTACACCTAAGATTTTCTGAACTAGCCATCCTAAAATGTTGTCACCTTTCTCAGACAAGGACACTTTGCTTAGGGTTTTCTTTCCACAGTCCTGAATATTCCCCAAATAGTAGCCTTTCATGATGTGTTGGCCCCCAAACCCACTAGGTTGTATGTCCATGTTATTGAACTGGGCTCTATCTTTGAACTTGTATCTGAATACTGGTCAGAAATAATGGTTAGTCTGGAGCAAGAATCAAACATTGCATCTACAATATCCTTGGGACTACCTTCACCTGACTCATTCATTTGCAAGACTATTTCATCACATATTTCAGCTATTTTGGGGCTTTTATACCTTTTCTTGTTTTTCTGGTACCTTCAACATGGAACACAATGCCCCTTCCTGCCACAGCCCTCAGACACAGCCTTCCATTCTGGGCATTCTCTCCAGTTAGCCAAATGGCCTGTTATACCACACCTGAAGCACTGCCCTTTGAAGCTCTGGTCATTTGTTTTATTTATTTCCTTCTTCTCTTTCACAACAGTTACCTTCCTCTTATTTTCAAGTGAACTGCTTTTGTTCTCAACTTTTGCTTTTACACTGGACAACCTATATTCTACTTGCTTTGAAACCATTAACACTTCATTAACGGGGGGTCATCCTTGAGCCATAATTCTTCGTGTATCCTAGCTATGTTACAATTGAACAAAAACGTATTCAACTTCTGCCTCATGCGCAGATCTGATAGGTATTCCTAGAACCTCCTGCCCCTCTGCTCCAAGGCACTGTGCTAATAATGCTATATTCCTGTCAATATTCACATTTGGACCACACACTGAGATAATGAGATAGACTGAGATAATGATCAAACACAGTTTTCCATTTACTCCATAATATTGGGGGTTTGCCTGGAATGTTGATATAGAATGGAGGTGGTGTGATGCTTTGCATTGTGAATAATGATAAACAAGTAAAGAGCCTCGGATAGTAATGTGTGGGTTCGTACAGTAGGGGGCCTATGTATGAACCAGGCCTTTTGCGATTCCTTAATAGCGATTTTTAGCGAATTGCTATTAAGGAATCGCAAAATGTTATGTATGTAGGAATCGCAATAATCATTGCGATTACTTAATATTCCTTAATTGCAATTAGCAAATCACGAATCGCAATTAAGGAATACCTTCCCATTCATTCCTATGGGCTAGGAGGCCCATAGGAATTAATAGGAAGACATTCTCAATTTGCTATTTGCAATTAGAGAATCGCAAATTGAGAATGCAATTTCAAGGGTGCCAGGGTGTCAAAAGGACTTTTTTTTTTTTTATTTTTTTATATTTTTATATGTACACATGTGGCGCACCTACATACCCTAAGGGTATGTATGTCCGCCACATGGCACTTTGAAAAATGCAAAAAAATGCATTTTTCAAAGAAATCGCAAATTACCACCAACTAGAAGTTGGTGGTAATTTGCGATTTCTTAAGGCCAAATTGCACTTTTTCTGTGCTTCATACATTTCATTTAAGGAATCGCAATTTGCGATTCCTTAAATGCAATTGCAAAATAGAGAATCGCAAATTTTGCGATTCAATAATTTGCCATGGCCTTTTGGGATGATACATCCCAAAAGGCCTTTTCCCGTTCGCAAACGGGCCAATTCTGAGAATCGGCCCGTTTGCGAACGGGAAAAGGGCTTGATACAAATGCCCCCAGGTTGTTACAGGTGACAATAAGCACATTTGTAAGTACTTTACAGTTCCTAATCAAGGTGTCCACTCTTGAGTCACTAGATCTATAGTGTGTGACTTATGTTCCTTGCCGTGTGCTCCACAGTAATCAGATGAAGACACAGAAAGGTGGAATGAAATGATTAGGATAGTGTGTGGATCAATAAAAGTGGCTTGAATTAAGTACTGTTCCGGAAAACACGTGCTACCGTAGTGTGTGAATCACTGTTTGATCCACTGTCCTTTGAAGAAAGTGTACCCAGTGGGTGGATCACTGAAAAATATTTGTATCAACTTCCAGAATAATCCTGCAATTTACACAAGGTTCCAGTAGATCGTGCAATCACCTTTTAAAATATATTTCTAAAGGACGTGACCGGTTCCACAGACAGAACGTGGGGTCACTAGTTATCCCCAGTGACCGGCTCCACCTTCAGGGTTTGAGACACTGTGGTGATCCGGGATGTGCTGACCTCCTTTCACTCTCCTATGACTCCTATGTTGGCTAACCCCGACTCTATGCCAGGGATGCACTAGGAGAGGTTTTGGCGATGGCGGGAGGGAGGCTGTAAGTGCATAGGTTGTTTGTTAGACACCCAGGGGATAATCCCATTTCATGGATTATGGCCTGGTGGAGGCAGACCGCATCCAGTGCTTACAAATACAACACTGGGTGATGCAACTGTCTATCTAACCCTATGCAGAGTAACCTCTTACGCCCTTTGAGAAATGTTTTTCTTCAATACAACGATCCCGGGGTTCCCGGCATAAACCATTCTGGCGCTTCCCAACCCTGTCACATACCTCGCTCATTGGGAGGGAGACAAATGGCCCTCTTTTCCTTTATTTGTTGTAAAGCACTCTGATACACACAAGGGTCTTGACCGCGCTATATAAAACCTTCAAAATAAATAAATAAAAATAATTAAATCATAAAATTCACAGGACAAAAAACCGACCTATGTAATCATTATACTGTTCATGCCCCAAATTTTTATACTAGGTGTAGTTATTGTCTGATATGGCCAATTATAGAGTGTTAAAAGTGTTTATGCAGGACAACTAAGATGCATCAATACAAGGCAGATCCTTTTAGAAAAGAAAGTATATCAACACCAGAAAAAATCTTTACAATCTTAAGCCGCCTTATAGGGCCGCAATGAGACCTTTCCTGCTGCTCACTTATGAGGTAGCACCTGTAGGCTCAAAACAGAGCCCCAGGCCTTCCCATCAGAAAAAGTGCTAATACAAATTGGGTCAATAGCAACAGTTAACAGCAATTTAGCACCAAACATCAAACTGGTGCTCCGGACATAAATAACATGTAATAATGAGCTCCAGTGGATCACTATATTAAGGATTGCTGCTCCCCTTTCCTGTGGTGTAACCAATCATCTTCCTTTCCAGAAAATGTATATATATATATATATATATATATATATATATATATATATATATATATATATATATATATATATATATATATATATATATATATATATATATATAGGCCCAAAACACCTCCAATTACGAAAGGTAGAGGCCACACAGGGGAAATACTTTGAAGCCGCTTTATTGGAACAGCATGTGGCATGATGCATTTCGGCTCCCATGAGCCTTCGTCGGATGCCGCTGTAGAATCAAGGTGCTGCCCCACCTGAGTCCTTAATAGTCCTGCACACTCCCATGGGCGGGAGCTATGGCACCTCCCCATCACATGACCAAAATAGCAGCGAGAGTAGTGTTGTTGAAATCTAGATTGCGGCGTAAACATTATCGGCGCCATTTTGTCCCTTTTCAGGCTCATATGTGCGCGTAAGTAGCAGCCATTTTGAATGCCATGGCCTCTCTGCCCACTGCCGATAGCCAGCGCGTCTCTCTCTCTCTCCCTCTCTGACCTCGCAAGCATCCCCCCCGCGCACTGACAGCCCCCGCTCTCACATGCTTGGGCCATAAACCACCCCTTCAGCGCGGCCCTGCCTCGGAGCCACATCCCGTACCCGACTAACACCTCCCTCCGTCTCTTTCATGATCACACATCCTTTGATGAACCCCCTTCCTCTGTGCCCGACTGTCCAGCCCGATCCCAGGCCATCACCTGGCCCTGCGGATGCAGTTTATTGCCCTTTACAGTGGGAAGCTGTCCCTCTTCAAAGGATCTATGACTGATCAAAGCCCCCACCCCATGAGATCCGATCAGCCGCACACATTCCGGGAAACGGCGGAATATCCAGCTGCACGATAGTCATCACCTACTGAGATCGGGGTGGGGACTTCTACTGTAAATGTGTGTGGGAACGGGCTTGAAGCGGGGATTCCGAGGATGTCTTTCCGTACTTCAAAGTATTGACAAGAACATGTTTCATGCAATAAAGCCATAAACCTGTGTATAAGAGGCCAGGCCTCAGAGATGCGGTTAGAGCACCTCGAGAAGATACCTTGTTGTCTGATTTGATGTGTTCTGCTCCGTCGGAATAAACTTCTGTTTCCTGCCTTCCAGTCTCCAGCGTCCGCCTCTTTGTTTGATAATTTCGAGTGGTATGAGAGGCGACTAACGCCGGGCAATACTTAACCCCTTCAGTGCTAATGACAAGGGTAACTCGTCATAGAGTTTCCATTGATTTCAATGGAAATTACATTGAAGCAGAGGAATGTGCTTAGCATCCAAGTGGTTAAAGGTTATCGGTTGAAATCTGCCTACCCTTTTACAATTGGCGTCCCAAACGTGGGGCCCATCAGCGACCCGTGGATCCAGTGGGAGAGGTCCTGACGACAGAGTGAACGACTGCAACGATCCGGAAGTGCACCTGCCCGATAGACCCTCATCTGGCAGCCGATCATCCGAACTTCACCGGTTCCGAGCAGACCTCTCTCGAGTGATCCACGGTCCTGACTGGGAACCATCAGGAGTGCCGCGGCAATTACGGAGAATAGAGGACGATCGGGCGCTGGAAGCGGAAGACGAGAAACTGTCCTTGCGGTCCGGGTAAGGTCGTGTAAAACGACGAATTGCGAAACGATTGTTTGATTGTTTGAAAATACTAGTATTACTCATTGATTGTCTTTTTGAGATATTCTCTGCCTGCAAACAGGGAAGAATAGAAATATTCTCTCTTCATTTGCAGATAGTGAAGGATAGGTAACGCGGACCTTTGTCCCCCTTTGTAATCTGTCGTGCCTATTTTTCTCCCCACTGATTGATTGATTGTCCGAACATTGACTGTTCGAAGTTGGTTCTTTTTGAGGTATTCTCTGTTTGCAAATAACGTAGAATAGAAATATTCTGTCTAGTCTTTACAAGTAGTGAAAAGATAGGTAGTGCGGACCTTTGTCCCCCTTTGTAATCTGTCATGCCTATCTTCTCCCCACTGATTGGTAGTTGGTTCAGCCCGGACCGCTTATTAGAGATGAACCATCCAGCTCCACTGGAAGGCACCCCTAATAAGGACATGTTCACTAAATATGGACTAGTCGCCGTAGCTTATAGTATACTATGGCATAAATATACAAGAAAGGATCAGGAAAGTCAGTGGCCACTGATAGGATCCTTTGATGACGATAAAATAAACGTGCTGGAAACAGCCCTTCGTGACAATAAGACAATGCCTACTATGCTTGATAGTTTCGGCATGTGGCGCAAAGAAGCAGAGCAACGGAAAAAGAGAAACGAAGTCAGATTAGAGAAAGAGCTACGAAAAGCAGCTCACCTAGCTGCTAAAAAGTTAGAGGAAGAGATAAAGGAGAGAGAGGAAGCCAAACAGAAGCAAGAGTCCGAAATATCGGGCCAGTGTCCAGTTAGAACACCCTCTACGCTCTACCCTGAGTTACCCTCGAAACAACGAGCGAACGATGATTTACTACTAGGTCCCCCAATCATCTACATGCCTCCTCCATATGCCCCTTCCCAACCCTTAGCACAACGCCCGCAACCCCCGAACACAGGCGAGAATAGTGCCAGGACCTCGGTCCTCACGGCCTCCGCGCCGGCCGAGCCCCTTGTACTCAACGCAGCGCAAACAGTAACACTAGATGACCCTGAAACTAGAAGGAAAGACCCCACGAGAATGAACCGATTAAGCAAAGATGAACAAGCAGGGATCGATAAGATAGTGAAGATACTGGTGGAACGAAAGGAAAGTGAGGAATACGTAACGGATATGTACAAATCATATGCCAATAGCCACTGACGACACTTTGTTGTGCGATTTTGTTACCACACCCTCAATACCTATGAGGATCGATACCAAGATAAAGGTCCTGAGAGCCTAACGACTCTATATAGGAGAGTTGATATTGGGGATGAAAGTGAGTGTGATGTGACGGACCTCTTCTCGCGGACGCTTGAAGTTTTCCGCCACCTCACAGAACAAAGGCCAGAGACTAACGCTACGACCCCTGTAGCGACCGAACCTCGAACAGAAAAAACTGACACAATGATGCCTATAAAGGAGGCCGCTCCCTACTGGGTCCCCCCAAGAGGACAGGGAACACACGATGACATCAATCACCAAGATGCGAGAGGGAGAGTAGTTTATAACTGGGTCTACCAACCATGGGATTGGCAAGACATCCTGACTTTCCGAAAATCCTTGCCTGATTTACGAAAGAACCCCACTGCCTTTTATACTGAATTAGGCACGGCCTTGGGCTCGACGATTATGACCGTAGCGGACATCGATTAGTTTTTCGGGCTATGTCTGCCAGCTGATGTGTGGAAGCAAATCCGGAAAGTCGACCACCTTGATCTGTTCGGATATACCTGGTCACAACTCGATGGCATAGATAGGCAACGAGAGCCCGGACAGAAACCTTTAAAATCCATTCTAGACCTCCCAGACAAGATCGTCCAGAAATTGAAAACCCTGATCCCAGAAAAGAAGGTGGACTGGTCGATAGTAACGGCCTGCCAGAAACCCCAGGAAGACGTATCAGAATACTTCTCCCGGTTTGAGACGGTGTTCTCCGATTACAGCGGCCAGGACATGACCACTGCAACCGGACATCATCTGTTTGTCCAGAATTATGTCAAGGGTCTGTCGCAGGAAGTCTCGCAGAAACTATAGACTAGCGAGAGTAGTTGGGCGGCCTCCAAACCTGCGGCTATCCTTCAGATGGCCAAGTACTACGAACATGTTAATGTTAATGGCATTTGTAATGCGCGCAGCTGCTCCAGCGAAGGAGCGTCCCGGCGCCCGATAAGGTAGCCACACAACACAACCAAAGAGCAGATTTATTTAAAAATTCGAGTTTTAACAGAACTAAGGAAACAAGAGAGTCTTGACAGCCCTACGAAAGGGAAGCAGGTCGGCAAGGGTCCGAATTTCGCGAGGCAATGCGTTCCACAGAGCTGCTGCCCGCACCTTGAAGGAATGTCCCCCAGCTCGACTACGTTTGAAGCGTGGAGCTGCTGCCAGTTCGTGATCCGAGGAGCGGAAGGAACGGCCAGGGATATAGGGGCGCAAAAGATTATGCAGTATTGGAGCAGAAGGGCCTTTTAAGATCTTAAAAGCCAAACAAAGCACCTTGAAGTGAATCCGCTGCCTGACAGGCAGCCAGTGGAGAGCACACAGGGTGCGAGAGACCGAGCAGAACCTAGGAAGGCCTACAACTGCTCTGGCTGCTGCATTTTGCACTCGCTGGAGACGAGTCAGCTCGGCCTGATTTAACCCTATAAAAAGGGAGCTGGCATAATCTAGCCGAGCCAGTACCGTCGCCTGAACCACAAGTTGGCGAGTTGCGGCATCAAAATATTTGAGTGCAGGTCTCAGGTTACGCAGAATGCCAAAGCAGGAGGCCGCCGTCCTTTTGGTATGGCCAACAAAATTGAGTGAGGGGTCCAACCACACCCCCAGATTTTTAATCTCCGAGACCGGAGTGGGGGTGGGACCCAACTCAGAGGGCCACCAGGTATCTCCCCAGAGATCCGTCCGCTTGCCGAAGACCATCACCTCTGTTTTTTTGGCATTCAGTTGGAGACAGTTGGACGTCATCCAACTGGCCACCGCCCGAAGTCCGTCCCTGAATCGTGAAGCCTCCACCTCGGGATCCCCGCTGATCGTGACCGCTAGCTGAGTGTCATCTGCGTATGACACCATAGTCAAACCACAGAGCTTCATAACCTCAGCCAGCGGCCTCACGTAAAGGTTGAACAACGTGGGACTCAGCGAGGAACCCTGCGGGACCCCAAGCGACAGAGGATGGGATTTGGACTAGTAGGGCAGGGCGGCCACACAGAAGGACCGATCCGCTAGAAACGAGCGGAACCACTGGAGTGCAGTACCGGACATCAAAAGAATGAGAACAATAGGGCGACTGAGAAAAAGAAAAAGGACCTAAAAGAAAGGGTGATGATTGCACAGTTTCAAGGGGTGACAATAGGAAGGGAACAGTACAAAGGTAGTTACCAATCGAATGCTCCTAGAAATCCACCCCATAGAGACCGCACCTCCGCACCCTACGCTGGACGTAAAGACATCGATGAAAATCAGTGTGCGTTTTGCAAAAGATTTGGTCATTGGAAATCCCAGTGCCCGGTTTTGCAAGAAGCAAACAAAAATAGGGACACAAGAGACGTAACGGGTGGGCCAAGAAATAGAGGACAGGGACGAGGGTACACGAACGACACCAACAATGACAGACCAGGGAGACCGAACACGTTTGACCGTCCCCGACAGAACCAGTACCAACAGTCTGACTGCGACGACGCCCACGACTTTGCATAGGACTGCCAAGGGCAAGGGAGGGATCCAGTCGAGCTCCATGCTGACCAGCAAGGTCCTTATGTCACCGCTAAGGTCCTGGGTACGAAGTCTCCATTTTTGGTAGACACTGGCGCAACACGTAGTGCGTTATCTAAATGACTGATTCCAAGGGCACCCTTGTCTGGCTCACATGTAACGTCAAAAGGTTTTGATGGAACACCCTCCACTAATCCCTTGTCCACACTGATCTCCTTTGACTTAGAAAATAACACCACTGACACAATGTTTTTGCTCTCATCCAACACCCCCGATGCCATTATGGGACTTGACTTATTGAAACATTTCCGAGCTACTATTAGGTGTTCACAAGACGGAGTTCGAGTCATCCTGTACGACAACCCGACTCTGCTCAGACCTTGTCCCACACGACGCATGTTTTCCATCACTGACGCTGACTTGTCCCTACTCGACACTCTACCTCTGTACCTGTGGGACAAAACTGACTCGGACGTAGGACGCATGATGATTGACCCTGTGCATATAACTGTTCGACAGGACGCAGTACTCCAAAAACTTCCACAATATCGGGTATCACCCGAAGGCGAGAAGGCATTGGTAAAGATCATCCAGTCCCTGATAGATGCAGGAGTGGTAGAGGAAGTAGTTAGCAATGTTTGCAACAGCCCTATCCTACCCATTGTAAAGAAGCAGGGTGAGGGAGATGAGAAAGCGTACCGCTTCATAAAGTAGTTGTACCTCAGTACCCCGTAGTCTCAGACATCACCACCATTCTGACTCTGATTCCTTCCACTGCCACCACCTTCACGGTAATCGACCTCAAAAACGCATTCTTCTCCATCCCCATCCACCCAGACAGCCGCTACCTTTTCGGCTTCACCTTAAAATCCCGCTCATATAGATTTTGTAGAGCACCCCAAGGCTATACTGAGAGTCCCAGCATCTATAGCCAGGCCCTCAAGAGACAGCTGGACGCAGTCCAGTTACCGGATGGAGTGGTGTTGATACAGTACGTCGATGATATCCTTTTAGCGGCCGACACCACTCCACTTGCAGTCACAGCCACCATCCAACTCCTGCACTTCCTCGTGGAAAATGGCCACAAGGTCTCCAAGAAGAAGCTGCAATTCTGCCAACCCCAGGTCACTTACCTAGGCCATCTCCTGTCCAAAGACGGGAGGAAACTAACACCCGATCGGATTCAGACCATCCTAGAAACCCCTGTCCCTAAGACACAGAAACAAGTGTGGTATTGGGTTCAATCAGACCTACATACTCTGCTAAACTCTTGAACACCTTAGAATAGAAGTTGGCACGGACACTGGAAAATGCAAAAGACAAGTTTATTAAGACCCCATGGGGTGGTGGTACATTCCTACAACACCCTTCGGCAATGCAAGAAGTAGCACACCGAACATCGGTGCGCGACCTCTTTTATACAATTTAATAGCAATAAAAAGGTAGGCGTTACACTTTTACACAATTTTAGGTACATATAAGGTCATTTTTGGAACACAGCCAACATGTGGGAGGAGTTTAGTAGCACTGGTCAGTTTGGGAGGACATTCCTAAGAGATGACCAGTCGGTGCATAATACGCATGTGCGCTTGACCAGTACTAAAAATAGCCTGTTGCTGGGCAAGGCAGATGGTCATTAGTATCGAGAAAGGACAAAAAGGGCATGCTGACCATGAGGCAGCATGTTCATACAAAATGGAAGCCAAAGGATTCAAAATGGCTCCCGTACGTTTTGGTCAAGTTAATAGAAAAGATCGTGTAGCTGAGCTAAACGCTAATTCAGATACTGCCAAAATACGACACAAGTCCGCTCCCTGGTAGGCCTCACCTCCTTCTGTCGACAGTGGTTGCCAAATTTCAGCCTCATTGTGAAACCACTACTTTCCCTGCTGGCTAAAGATGTCCCCTTCCCGCTCCCTTGGACCCCCGAATGCCAATCCTCCTTCAAAGAACTGCGAGACACCCTTTGTTCTGCACCAGTCCTAGGAACCCCCGATTACACAAAGCCCTTCTTCCTCTACACTCACGAAAGGGAGGGGTGCGCTTTGTCTGTCCTGACTCAGTCCATTGGTCCCAAGCAACGCCCATGTGCCTATTTCTCTGCCACTCTTGACGCCGTAGCCAGAGCTTTGCCTTCCTGCCTTCGAGCTGTAGCTGCCGCTGCTATCTCTACATCGACAGAGTGAGGGGATCGTGCTCTCGAACCCCCTTATGGTGTTAGTACCCCATGCGGTTGACACCCTCCTAAACCAAACTAAGACGCAGCATCTGACTAGTGCACGACTGACTGGGTACGAACTGACTCTGCTTGCACCCCGCATCACACTGAAAAGATGCACCACGCTGAACCCAGCCACCTTGTTGCCCCTACCTGAGAACGACCCCAATGTGTCCCCTATACATGACTGTGTGACCCTCATGGACGAACAGACTAGGAGTAGAGTTGACCTCCGAGACACTGCTTTTCCAGATCCCGACGGAGAACTATGGGTGGATGGCTCTTGTATAAAGCTCCCCGATGGCACCACCTCAGCTGCTTATGCAGTTACCACAGCCCGAACTGTAGTTGAGACCGCCCGCATCACACAACGATCTGCACAGGCAGCGGAACTGATTGCCCTCACACGAGCGTGTATCTTAGCAGCAGGGACAACAGCAAATATTTACACGGACAGCCAGTATGCCTTCGGGGTGGTTCATCATTTTGGGCTCTTGTGGAAGGAGAGGGGATTCCTGACCTCACACGGCACACCCATCCTACACGGAGAGCTAGTCTGCGCTCTGACTGAAGCGGTACTCCTTCCCAAGCAACTCGCTGTAATCAAATGCCAGGCACACAAAAAGGTGACAGACATCATTGGGCAGGGGAATGCACTGGCCGACATCACTGCCCGAACCACAGCCGAGAATAGGACAACGACACGCATGTACGTGACCAGGTCACAAACATAGAAATGGAAGGACGCTAGGGAAACTATTAGGAACATCCAGATGGCCAGCTCACCACACGAACTAACTGAATGGGCACGGGTGGGATTGAAAGACGATGAAGGCTGCTGGCGGACAAAGGACACGAACAAATGGTTGTTACCCAACTCGTACCTGATCCCCATACTGACCATGGCACACTCCCCTGCACACATAGGATCTGCCCCTATGACCGAACTTGTCTCCAAAGTTTGGCACAACGACAAGATCGCAGACTCAGCTAAACGTCTGGTCCAGCAATGTCTGATATGCCTGCAACACAACCCTGGGAAAGGAACTGTCGTACCCCGGGGAGGGTTTGGGGTCCCCAACCACCCATTTAAATGTCCTACAGATGGACTACATCCAACTAGAAAGATGCCAAGGTCTGAAGTATGTACTTGCTGTCGTGTGCGCATTTAGCAAGTGGGTGGAAGCCTATCCAACTCGCGACAACACTGCTATGGCTACTGCTAAAGTATTACTGAATGAATTCTTCCCTCGCTACGGCCTTTGTCGAATTTTGTGGAGCGACAATTGCCCCCACTTCGTAGCCGAAGTTATCCAACTCATCTTGAAAGGGTTGGGTGTAAAACAAAAATTTCACGCAGTCTTCCACCCCCAATCTGCTGGACTAGTTGAGCGACATAATGCCACACTGAAGCTCAAACTAGCTAAGATAGTGGCTACCACAGGACTGAAATGGCCAGACGCTCTCCCACTGGCATTGTTATCAATGCGTTCCACCCCCACAAAACACCATCTGACTCCTTATGAGGTCGTTTTCGGCCGATCCATGAGCGTTTGGTCTGCACCGAAACCGACATCCATTCACGACGTCCCGGACGTCCTAATGTCTGACTATTTGTACAATCTGACTAAAACATTGTCTATCATCCATCAACAGGTGCTGCAGGCCATCCCCGATGCTTCCAGGGGCCCCGGACACGACCTCCAACCTGGTGACTATGTCTTAGTCCGAAACTTCCAGCGTGCAAAGAGTCTGGAACCTCGGTGGACGGGCCCCTGGCAAGTCTTGATCACCACCCGAACAGCTCTTCGAGTGGAGGGGAAACGGAACTGGCTGCATGCACACCATTGCAAGAAAATCTCCTCAACTCTGACGACGACTGAAGACGTGACCACCCAAGAAGAGCTCCTGAATAAAGATCGACCATCCCTGAGCTGTTACCCTGACACAGAGACACTTGAACTGGCAGAATTTCCCAATCCCACTGTGCCATCCAGAGAAGGGTATACCCTCCGACGAAAGGAGGGAGCTTCGGCTACGCAGACCACTGACTAAGTTACAATTCTCAGAGCGGTGGCCTAACACTACTAAGGCTGCCAGGAGAGAAGCCAAACGAAGTCTGTGGTTCTGCCTGCTACCAAGCCTCTTGAAAATGATGGAAGCGCCCGATACGAAGATGATGGAAGCACCCGACACGAAGGTGATGGAAGCAACCGGACATCCGAAGACCCACTACAGAAACCCAAAGACTGACAGGTTACACAGCTCAAAGACTATTGCCCTCTTTATCGCCCTTCTCTTTTGCCTCCTCCTCATGACTACCCTCTGGATCGTGGAAGAGAGCACACCAGCTCATAAGACATTTCTAACTACTGTGCAGCCTACCACCATGAAAGAACACTACCTGGTCTCTCTTTCACCTCAACTCCGAGAAAGACGTAAGGAGTTCTGGAACAACTCCTTCGTGCAGTTGCTGCACCAACACTACCTTGCGGCCAATGCCACAGATTGCTGGATCTGTGGGTTGATACCACATGCCACTGGACATTCCATCCCCTTCATCCCTTCACCTTTCTCTGTCCATGTTTCCTGCCTTGCTTGGCTGATCCTCTTGCAAGAGAGTTACAGGGATAATGCCACTTCCAGCAAAACTATGTCTCACTTTTATCATGGGGTCTGGCTGAACAAGACAGGAAGAACTGCTGCTCCCTTTTGCCCTCTGACATCCAATGCCTCTGTTCACATGGACATCCCTGCCAAAGAACGGATTGAAATGCAGGTGTTCAACAACCCAGCCAGACCCACCTTCTCTTACCTCCAGAAACGAGCAGCTGCCACCCTGACTGTAGCCCTGTCTGTCGTCAACATCTCGGGCCTTGTATGCATCGAAGGCCTTGGGACACAGTTGGTGGGCCACAGCACTTGTCGCATCACCAGAACTTTGGACTCAACTGATCCACCCTCTTTTGTCACCTCTCCGAACATGTACTTTGTCTGTGGTACAAAAGCCTACACTTGGCTCCCAAAGGGCTGGGGAGGTACCTGCTACATTGCCTTCATCCTTCCTCCAACCTATGTGGCCCCAGCAAACCATCACCGACAAAAGCGAGCGAGAGACATTGAACAAGCCGACTCCACCGGAGCACAGTTCCTAGATGCAATGAAGGGACTTGTTCCACTCTGGGGTCCGATGGCGAACAGCCGTGCCATCCGACATTTGACCCAGGCAGTCAAAACGACAATGAACATTACAGCTGGCATCCTCACAAACAATACAGCTGAGCTTCAGGCAGTCCGCCTGGTGGCCCTTCAGAACCGTCTTGTTCTAGATGTCGTTCTAGCAGATCGTGGAGGAGCATGCCGTATCATTGGGTCCAGCTGCTGCACCTACGTACCAGACAATTCGCCCTCAGTCTACAAAGCCATTGAACACCTCCACAGACTTTCCTCAGAAGTTCATCAGGAACAAGAAGAATGGTCGCTTGGGAGTTGGTTCTGGAGTGCTGTAAAGGACTGGGGGTGGAGGTTGTTTATGATCATATTGATACCAATTGTCGTAATATGTGGATTCTGCCTGGGTGTTCAATGCTTGCCACCCCTGTGCTCACTTTTTGCTAACTGTATCTGCCCTAACACTCTGGACTTCTGTGGAAAAGTAAATTTTGCCATGTTCTGTGTCTCTACGTGTCATCCATCATATGTTATGTGTGCATGATCAATATGCGTATGTTATTCCCCATGTCCGATTCAAGACGCAATTATAGTTGTGTCCTCCTCTAGTATGCCAGTTTCCAGTCCTCGTGAATACTACGAATATCAGGCCTATGTAAAGTAATGTTGCCACGTTTCTCAGTGTGCACGTTATTTCATTATAAAGTCCCCGTTTCCAGGCGTCAACAGGGCCCGGACATCAGATTCAGCTCCTGTCTCCTGAACCCTCGCTGAGGAGCGATCCAGCCCCCACCTGTATCCTCGACCTTTCACTTACTTCCTGCCTCGCAGTGCCCGGTGCAGCTTGGCTCTGCCTCTGAGTCTGCCAAGACTATGTTATAGTTCCAGTTATCAGTTCAGTCCTCCTTCTCTGCATTCCTAAGCTACTGAACTACATCAATAGTTTCCGTCATTGTCTAGCCTTCACGTCTCCACGTTAGAGAAATACTGCATTTACTGGTCATTTAATATTCTTCATCACGCACTACATGTAGAATAATGCATAGCCCAGTCTCAGAGTCTGTTAGCTTTTCCCCTCATGACTTCTAGTTTATTTATATCAACATGTTCCCTAAACATCAGATACTAGATAGGGTTTAGGTACATGTCGCTCCGACCCTCCAGACTTTAGTCTCTGCTCCTAGCACAGAGTTCATAGCCCCCAGCTTCTCCTCGTAACACGTCATTGCCAGTTTGCGCGCACCACCAGGTTAGAGGTCCCGGCTCCTTAGGTAGCCCCCTCCTATGTTTCCGCCCATTCATGACATATTCTGTTACGTTTGTATCACATGTCTGAGTTACACCTTCTTTTTACTCTTATCTTTCGCGACTGCTACGCGTCACGCCTTCTGCTCCACCCACTGCTACGCCTACTGCAATGTAATGCTATGTGTTTGCGTTATGTATATATGCTCATGTATTGTTATCAAAAGGCAGCGCGCTCATCCCAGACCGAGCCCCAGCAGCTGCTGGGCCCTGCCATCCTATTCCTATGCAGGTTGTCCTGTTCCTGTCCTTATGCTGTATTAAACCTGCAAAAACTCCTACTACTTCGAATCTTGACTCTTATTTATTGAGCTATCTGTTATGATATATGTCTAGTCAAAAATAGGGTATTATTTATTTATTTACCACATAATGGCGCCCGAATAGGGACTTGCCCTTTCCCCACGCGTCGGTGAAGCCACGCCGACCCCCTGACCCTCTGCAGTCGTGACGGAACTCTTCTGCGCAGTGGCAGATATTTCTGTTCAAGTATCCCTCAGGCCCACGGAGGAGACGGAGGAGGCGGTCCAGCATCCAGACGAGACGGTGGAGGAACGCGGCGAGTCCCGACCAGAGCCCAAGCCAAGAGTCCAAGGTCCGAGGTATCCGGAGGTCCACCCGTAACTGAAGTCCGAAGTCCGAAGTTTGTCGTCGTAGCAGTCCAGTCCAGTCCGAGGCCTTCCGTTCTTGCTGCCCGGTGAGTACCGTTACTGGGGTGGTATCTAGACAGGGTCAATTTAATTGACTCTGGTCTGTGGGTTGGTGGTACACAGTCCCACAAACGAAGTGTCCACTTCGGTGGATGCGGGTCCTGACGTGTCTCTTTAAGAGACCGGTAAGTTTCGTACTGTTTCAGCAGTGCATCTAGTTTCTGTTCTAGTCAGTTCTGGTCTCGAGAAATTTCAAGTGTTCTGTTCACGGTATTTTCAGGTGGTATTCTGTTCGAACTGTTATTTATAATGTTCTTCATGTATTTTAATGTTGTGGTATGAGTGCTACGTGATTTCGTGTTTTCATTGTGTATTGTATTATGTCCAGATTATAGTCCAGTCATGCCGCTCTTCTCAAAATTACGTCAGTTAAAAACTAGAAAGGGTCTGCTGGAAGCAGCAGTTCCCGTCCCGCCCAGGGACAGTCCAGGTCACTTTATGTATCAGAAGCATGGCATAAGCGCCATATTGTATCTAGATTTATGGGTAGAGTATACCAAACAGTTAGAAGAAAAGTATAGATGGCCCGTATCGGGTACATGGGATGCCGAATGCATCATGCGAGTAGAAGAAGCATTATGGAAAAAGAAAGCCAGACAATCACAGAAAGACTCCATCGAGTTATGACGTAAAGAAGCTCATAAAAGAACCGAAAAAGAAATCAGAAAGACAGAACTAAGTAGAGAATCCCAAGAACGAGCCCAAGAAAGAGAATTAATCGAGATAGGTGAACGAGTTAGAACTGAGCAATCAGACAGACAGAGGAATGCCCTCATTAAGGGTATGTATCCTCTTCTTGCTGAGGGCTTGCCAAAAGCGACCCCAGAGGCATCCAGTAATTTCCCGCCACCATTAGTTCCGACCAAGCTACGTCACAAACCGACCGCAGCTGATATTTTTATTTCGTCCTATCTGGACGACACAGTCCCCGAATATGCAAATCCTGTTCGCGCTCCGCCAGTCCCTGTAAATCAGGTAATTCCTGCTCCTCCAGACACCGGGGTGCCCTTAACAGCCCCCCCGGGTCAGCCCGCTATACAAGTCCAGCCCACGTTACAATTACCGACCCTGCCAGGACGAAAAGCATCAGTTGATGATTCTAGTTTAGGGGCCGCAGGAGGAGGTCTTCCTCAAACCCCGCCGCCATACAAGCGTTTATCAGCACTCGAATTACATGCTCAAGCATCACAGCGTACTCCTAAAAGTAATAAGTCTGTTGCAGAGATCAGGCAAACCCTTGGCGAATGTGTCTATGACCCAGTTCCAGGCGAGTTTAATATGGTTTTATATTCCGTACGCGTAAGGAGAGTGACCGAGTATCTAGTCACCTTGCCGAATATGAAAGAAGATCTAGACAGGATATATCGTTTCATCCGTACAGGGGATGACCCACAAAGTATTAGTGATGCCATGTCTCAAAGGAAAGCCGAGATTCAGCGCATGATATTAAAGTTCCTAATTAACTGTCTAATAAGAGAACAAGATTACCCGTCTAAAGACCCGGAAGAAATGAAAACTCTAACAAAATGGAGTGATAATATAGCCGAAGGAAAGCACAATACCATTGGTGCCATGGAAAGTATGTACAAGAAAATCCGTAGAGAGATAATAAAGATACACGAACAGCGTAAAGCAGCACAAGTAAGCGAGAAAGAAAGTACCTCTGATCCTGAAGAGGAAGACGACGAGAATACTGCCAGAATAGCGTATGTAGGAAAACCTAGATTTCCAGATCGCCATTTACGTCTAGAACACAAGTCTATTTTCCATCATCCAGCACCAGAACAAGGTTCCCTAGAACAAGTATTTCAAGCTACCGATCACATTCTGAAATCACGAATCGGTTATAGTGAGTTAAGTACTATGCATGAACAGGAACTAGTCCGATCAGCAGTCAGATGGATTACTGATTCTACCACTTTTCCAGACGAAATAGTGGCACAAATGTTTCTGAAAATGCCCCCAGCCGAACAGCGACTGGTGGGTATGTATATGATTCAGCACCTCATTACTCTGTATGAGGGTCAACATTCTGATCCAGGCCCGTTACATGATATCTTGAACGAGTTACTCCAGTACAAATGGAGAGGCCTAGGTACCGATTTAATTAGTGTCATTCTAGAACAGCGCCACAAATATAGAACATTCTTAAACCCGCATTTTGTTCATGTCTCACCCCCAGAAAGTAAATCATTCTACATAGACAGACAGAATCCGTTACGAGAAGTCCACCCAGTCAGAGGAGCGGGTGGCGAAATGCAGCGAGTGTTTGTATACACTCCGATCACAAAGATGGAACTCCTCGAAATGAAGAAATTAATTCCCTGTCATGACAAAGATCCAGCAGGGTTCCATAGAGAATTAAAAGACATGCTCCGTATGGGAGAATACACTTACCCAGATATCATTAAAATGTTAAAGGTTCTGCTGCCCGCAGGGGTGTATGAAAAGCTAAAGGAAAAAGAATGGGAGGTGGGAGAGAAAAAGATAGATTGGGCAGTCCTAGAAGCAGAAGATAAGATACGTGTACCAGGTACTGGTCTAGGAGAGAAATGTAAAGAATTACCAGAATTATTAATTCAAGTTTTACCCAGATTATTAACAACGAGAAAAGAAGACTGGGATGCAATCTCAGCCTGTAAACAGAAACAAGATGAAGATATTAGTGATTTTTATTCTAGGTTTGAAAAGTGCTTTAGTATCAACAGTGGTCTCAAGACAAGTAGTGAGTCATACCCTCACCTTTTCGTTACCAAATTAGTCGAGAATTCAAGCCCACAAGTTAAAAATCGAGTTTTGAAAGTCGAAAGCACCTGGCAAGCAAATACTCCGTCCCAGATGCTCCAGATGCTCCAGTATCACCAGAATAGAATCAGGGAAGAGCAAGAACACGAGAGAAAACGTATGAAAGACACAAAAATGAAAGTACTAGTTGCACAATCTGTTCCTCAAGACAGTCAGAAGAGGGGTCCGAATCAAGCCAGTCATCCTGCAGCTCCCGTTAAAGGGAACTGCAATTATTGTAAACAGCCAGGTCATTTTATAAATGAGTGTGCAGTTCTGAAACACAACATAGCTACTGGTAAGACTAAAGAAAGACCACGTCCGCCTAGACAGGAACAAGTTTCACAGATTCCTCAGCCACAGAATGCACAACAGACAGTTACAGCACCGCAGCCTATTGCTGCAACACAGCATGTTACATCGCAGATGTACCAGTATGCACAGTCTGAGTATCCAGAGTACCAGCCATATTCATGAAACAGCCTAGAGAGGGAGGTAGGCTTGCCTCTCATCGAGATACCTGTAGATCAAGAAGGTCCCTATGTTCACAGTCAAGTATTAGGGAAAGACAGAAAGTTTCTGATTGATACAGGGGCAAGTAGGACCACAATTAGTCATGCCGAAGTTCCAGGGGCTCCGCTCTCAGGCTCAAGAAATGTTTCCCTTGGATTTTCAGGAAAGCCTATCGTTAATGAGATTTCAAAGCCAGTCACTCTAGAAGTAGGTCCATTGTCCCGCACTACTGATCTGTTACTTACTAAGTCATGTCCAGAAAATCTATTAGGCATTAAAACACTGAAAGAGTTAGGTGCAGTTATATGTTGTTCCCCAGAGGGAATACGATTGTTCCTACGTGACTTTAAGGGTCACTATGTATTACGAGATTTTGATTCCAGACTGTCTAAAGTTCCGCAGCATTTATGGGCGCAAGGTCCAACTGATGTAGGTTATATGCAAATCACACCCCATCGTGTGACTCTCAAACCAGGTGTAGTGTTACCACGAATCAGGCAGTATAGATTGCCACCTGAGGCTGTAGCAGCCTTATCCAAAATTATAGACGGGCTCATGGCTCAAGGAGTAGTTGTAGAAACTGACTCCAATGTATGTAATTCTCCGATCATTCCAGTCATGAAACGTACTGATCCAAATGCACCCCCAGTATATCGATTAGTGATTGATTTACGGGAACTTAATAAATGTATTATTCCGCAGTACCCAGTTGTCCCAGATATCTCTTCCCTGTTAACTGCTATTGATTCCGAAGCCACGTTCTTCACTGTCATAGACCTCAAGAACGCATTTTTTAGTGTTCCAATTCATCCAGACAGCCAGTTTCTTTTCGGATTTTGTTTAAATGGAAGGAGCTATATGTTTACACGAGCTCCTCAAGGTTTCACAGAAAGTCCTAGTATTTACAGTCAAGCACTTAAGAGACAACTAGATAATATTCACATGCCAACTGACACTGCCCTGCTCCAGTATGTCGATGATCTACTGATCACAGCCCGTTCTGAACGTGCTTGCGAGCGAGCATCCCTGACGGTTCTGTATTTTCTAGCCGAGATGGGGCACAAGGTGTCCCCTTCAAAGCTTCAATTCTGTGTCCAGCAAGTGGTCTACTTAGGACACTTACTGTCCAAGAGGGGTAGGCAGTTGACACCAGACCGTATCCAGTTAATAGCGAGTCTTCCTCAGCCCAGGACCCAGAAGGAGGTACGTGCCTTTATCGGCCTTACTTCTTATTGTAGACAATGGATTCCCCAGTATGCATTTCTAGCCAAGCCACTGATACAGTTAACGACACAGGAGGCAGCCGTATCGACTGTCCTCCCTTGGACATCTGAACATACACTTAGTTTCAACGAGTTAAAGAAAGCCCTATGCCAAGCTCCAGTTCTAGCTACACCGAACTACAGTAAGCCTTTTACACTTTTCGTTACTGAACGTGAAGGTACAGCATTATCTGTTCTTACACAAGATCAAGCAGGACAATACAAGCCCTGTGCTTATTTTTCGAGCACACTAGATCCTGTAGCCCAGGCTCTGCCTGCGTGCCTCAAGTCAGTTGCAGCCACAGCACTAGCTATCAGACAAAGTGATTCCATAGTCTTAGGACATACCTTGACAGTACAAGTCCCACACTCCGTGGAAGTTCTTTTAAACCGAACACAAACACAGCACTTGACAATTGCACGTTTAACAGGTTATGAATTGACACTGTTCCAGCCACACATAGATATTAGACGCTGCAACATCCTGAATCCTGCTACACTGTTACCATCAGTTAGTTCAAATCCTGCCGCACATGATTGTGTGGAAGTAGTCAACATTACGACAAAGCCAAGGCAAGATCTGACAGATATTCCATTACCAGATCCTGACCTGACACTTTATGTGGATGGTTCATGTATGAGAACTAGTACAGGAGAACTAGTCGCCGCGTATGCAGTGACTACTGACACCGAAGTTATTGAAACACACCGTATTGATACCCTGTCCGCTCAAGCAGGAGAGCTAGTTGCTCTGACACAAGCCTGTATACACGCCAAGAACCTGAAAGTTAATGTTTACACAGATTCACGTTACGCATTTGGAGTTGTACACGACTTTGGAGTGCTCTGGCAGGAGAGAGGTTTCATGACTTCTCATGGAACCAAAATTCAGCATGGTTTCCTTATCCAAGCTCTGTTAGATGCAATACATTTACCGACATCTATCGCTATCATGAAATGCAAAGCACATACGAAAGTCACTGACATTATTTCCCAAGGTAATGATCTAGCAGATCGCACAGCCAAGCTTACAGCACAGACTCTAGACAGTCCAGTTAACATGACACACACTCCAGATCTGATTACATGTATGACAGTTAAGGACCCTACACAAGATGTCATAGATATCCAGTTACATGCTACTCCTGAAGAAATCAAGAAATGGTCCGAACAAGGAGGGGTCCAGACAGATCAAGGATGGTTAACAAAGGGTAGGACCGCATGGTTTCTCCCCGACTCTATGGTTCAAGTCATCATTAATACCGCACATAGTCCAGCACATTTAGGAGAAAAAGCTATGTTAGACAGTATCCAGAACATTTGGTTCAACAAGCATTTACGAGCTGCAGCCAAGCAGAAAGTCCGTACCTGTATGATATGTTGTCAGTTTAATCCAGGTAAAAGTGTCCCGGTGGAACAAGGTGGTTTCCAGCCCCCTGACCACCCTTTTGAGGTCCTCCAGATGGATTATATTCAGATGGAGCGATGTCGAGGTTTCAAGTATGTCCTTGTAGTTGTATGCGCTTTGTCCAGATGGACAGAAGCATATCCAGTCCCAGATTACACAGCCGCGACCACTGCCAAGCAGTTGGTTCGTGAGTTTTTCCCTCGATATGGACTCCCTAGAGTCGTATATTCTGATAACGGTCAGCCATTCTCATCTGAGTTGATGAAGCACGTTTCCCTGTTGTTAGGATACCAGTGGAAGTTTCATTGTGTACGCCATCCTGAAGCAGCCGGTCTAGTCGAGAGACATAATCAGACTCTGAAAATTCGAATTGCCAAAATATGTAAAGATAAGGGTGTGGACTGGCTAGTAGCTCTGCCAGTTGCTTTGTTTTATATGCGCATGGTCGCACATTCCAGATCAGGTCTGTCCCCGTATGAGGTCGTATTCGGCCGCCCCCCTAACATGTGGGGTACTCCTAGACCCCGAAGTATTACTGATGTTTCATGTAATATGCTGACAGATTACCTAGCTTCCTTGATGTCTGCCCTCAACTCATGTCGTTCACAGGTTGCTGCCACATTTCCAGACAATACCGAGGTGGCACCGCATGAAATCGTTCCAGGTTCGATGGTGCTCGTACGTAACTTCGACAGATCAAGTACGCTGGAGCCACGTTGGAAGGAGCCCCGTCAGGTCCTCCTCACCACCCGTACAGCTGTGAAATTGGAAGGACGCCGCGGCTGGGTGCACCTTTCGCACGTCAAGAAATTCTACGGATTGAAACCGGTCTCCAAGAACATTTCCCAGGATATCAAGACTTGTCAAAACATTGTTCCTAAGGACTGTCCCGCAAATGACATTGACACAACCCCTCTCCTGTTAGAGAAAACTCCGCAACAGGAGTATAAACAGAAATTAAGGTCTAGTAAAATAAGTCAGTTTGATTGTATAAGTCCTCCCCTAGGTGAAACGGTTACACTGTTTCTGACATGTATAAAATAGACCCCCATAGTGAGAGAGTCAGTCAAAACTCAATCCGATGTATCGTTTTTCTAAGTTTCATATTATTTCTCAGCCTTTTGATTTCCTGCACTAGTTACGCATTTTTCCTGTGTTTTCCAGTTCCTCATGTAAATAAGCCTTCTAATGTTACAGTAGAGCACACGTTTAGTGATCTGCCTCCTCACGAATATTCATACCGCCTCGCTATGCGTAACAATACATTTATCCGCATGTTGCATTATTCACATCAAACCAGCAATGCCACTAATTGTTGGGTGTGTGGTCGACTCCCCCCTTTCCAGACGTCAAAGGGAGTTCTGCCACTTTTTCCTTATCCTTTTGCACATAATGGTTCGTGTGGAGCATGGTCCACGTTAACGTCATCCTTAACAGATATGTCTTTTCTTAACAGCACATGTTTCCCAGACAAGCAAGGTTTCCCCCACAGAACAGGTTTAGATCTAGAAAATGAAGTGTATAATTTAGGTAACTATTCTTCGAATTTCATGGTCCTGAATGTTCAGTCTGATACTACTCCAGACTCACCTGCTATTTCAGTATTACCAGTCAAAGGCGAATTATGTGTCCGTAATTATGGTTCTGTACACGTAGGACATAGTGATTGTACTACTATTATCCAGTATAGTGACAGTGGGAAATCTATTTTTAAAGCTTCACGTCATTCTTATTTTGTTTGTGGTCAAACCGCATATGTTCGTCTGCCCCTCGATTGGGAGGGAACCTGTTACATTGCCTTCCTACTGCCACCTGTTTTCCTAGCCCCACCTGACTACCATAGGAATTCCTTCCTAGTACATACTAGACACAAGAGAAACCTCCCGATTGTCGATTATACTGAAACTGCTGCAGAGCAATTCATTGATATTGATAAAGGTGTGTTCCCTTATTTAGGTACAGTTGTAAACAGTAAGCTAATCCGTAGGTTAACAAGAACCCTTGAAGCTGTAGTAGATGAGACTGCCTCCGCTCTAGGTAACTTAACCGAAGAGCAATCCTTTATGAGAATTGTTGTGCTCCAGAATCGTCTCGTCCTTGACGTCATACTGGCCGATAGGGGCGGGGCCTGTAGAGTCATCGGATCCAGTTGTTGCATTTTCATTCCAAATAACGCGCCGTCTGTTTATTCAGCTATAACCAGACTTCATAAAATTGCCCATCTGTTATACCAGGATCCAGGCACCTGGACATGGTCCGGTTGGTTCTGGAATATAATTTCCGCCTGGGGATGGAAAGTCCTGTCCTTTCTAGGTATCGCAGTAGCGATCATATTCAGCTGCTGCCTCTGTATACAATGTGGCCCTGCGATTTGCGGCATGTGTGCTACCACTTGTATTCCTAGTCCCAAGCCCCGTTCTAAATCCCGTTCCAAGACAATTCGAGATGAACAAATGGTACTGTATGAAATGATAGATGGTATCATGAATATTGATGTTTCCTGATGGAAACGTAGTGACAAGGAGGGAATGTGGAAAAGTAAATTTTGCCATGTTCTGTGTCTCTACGTGTCATCCATCATATGTTATGTGTGCATGATCAATATGCGTATGTTATTCCCCATGTCCGATTCAAGACGCAATTATAGTTGTGTCCTCCTCTAGTATGCCAGTTTCCAGTCCTCGTGAATACTACGAATATCAGGCCTATGTAAAGTAATGTTGCCACGTTTCTCAGTGTGCACGTTATTTCATTATAAAGTCCCCGTTTCCAGGCCTCAACAGGGCCCGGACATCAGATTCAGCTCCTGTCTCCTGAACCCTCGCTGAGGAGCGATCCAGCCCCCACCTGTATCCTCGACCTTTCACTTACTTCCTGCCTCGCAGTGCCCGGTGCAGCTTGGCTCTGCCTCTGAGTCTGCCAAGACTATGTTATAGTTCCAGTTATCAGTTCAGTCCTCCTTCTCTGCATTCCTAAGCTACTGAACTACATCAATAGTTTCCGTCATTGTCTAGCCTTCACGTCTCCACGTTAGAGAAATACTGCATTTACTGGTCATTTAATATTCTTCATCACGCACTACATGTAGAATAATGCATAGCCCAGTCTCAGAGTCTGTTAGCTTTTCCCCTCATGACTTCTAGTTTATTTATATCAACATGTTCCCTAAACATCAGATACTAGATAGGGTTTAGGTACATGTCGCTCCGACCCTCCAGACTTTAGTCTCTGCTCCTAGCACAGAGTTCATAGCCCCCAGCTTCTCCTCGTAACACGTCATTGCCAGTTTGCGCGCACCACCAGGTTAGAGGTCCCGGCTCCTTAGGTAGCCCCCTCCTATGTTTCCGCCCATTCATGACATATTCTGTTACGTTTGTATCACATGTCTGAGTTACACCTTCTTTTTACTCTTATCTTTCGCGACTGCTACGCGTCACGCCTTCTGCTCCACCCACTGCTACGCCTACTGCAATGTAATGCTATGTGTTTGCGTTATGTATATATGCTCATGTATTGTTATCAAAAGGCAGCGCGCTCATCCCAGACCGAGCCCCAGCAGCTGCTGGGCCCTGCCATCCTATTCCTATGCAGGTTGTCCTGTTCCTGTCCTTATGCTGTATTAAACCTGCAAAAACTCCTACTACCTCGAATCTTGACTCTTATTTATTGAGCTATCTGTTATGATATATGTCTAGTCAAAAATAGGGTATTATTTATTTATTTACCACACTTCGAAGCCGAACGCATGAAAGCTTTGTATGAAGTGGAAATCCGTAATATGATGGGAATAGACATAGATTGACAAGCTGGCTAGATATGTTAAAAAGGGAGGACTGTTGAAATCTAGATTGCGGCGTAAACATTATCGGCGCCATCTTGTCCCTTTTCAGGCTCATATGTGTGCGTAAGTAGCAGCCATTTTGAATGCCATGGCTTCTCTGCCCACTGCCGATAGCCAGCGCGTCTCTCTCTCTCTCCCTCTCTGACCTCGCAAGCATCCCCCCCGCGCACTGACAGCCCCCGCTCTCACATGCCTGGGCCATAAACCACCCCTTCAGCGCGGCCCTGCCTCGGAGCCACATCCCGTACCCGACTAACACCTCCCTCCGTCTCTTTTATGATCACACATCCTTTGATGAACCCCCTTCCTCTGTGCCCGACTGTCCGGCCCGATCCCAGGCCCTCACCTGGCCCTGCGGATGCAGTTTATTGCCCCTTACAGTAGGAAGCTGTCCCTCTTCAAAGGATCTATGACTGATCAAAGCCCCCACCCCATGAGATCTGATCAGCCGCACACATTCCGGGAATCGGCGGAATATCCAGCTGCGCGATAGTCATCACCTACTGAGATCGGGGTGGGGACTTCTACTGTAAATGTGTGTGGGAACGGGCTTGAAGCGGGGATTCCGAGGATGTCTTTCCGTACTTCAAAGTATTGACAAGAACATGTTTCATGCAATAAAGCCAAAAACCTGTGTATAAGAGGGCAGGCCTCAGAGATGCGGTTAGAGCACCTCGAGAAGATACCTTGTTGTCTGATTTGATGTGTTCTGCTCCGTCGGAATAAACTTCTGTTTCCTGCCTTCCAGTCTCCAGCGCCCGCCTCTTTGTTTGATAATTTCGAGTGGTATGAGAGGCGACTAATGCCGGGCAATACTTAAAGGTTATCGGATGAAATCTGCCTACCCTTTTACAAGAGACGCAGACAAGAGTCTGACATTAGCATGTTGACAGGTAGCATCTTGCCATAGATACATCCACGCGTCCTCCACACACATTAAGCGTCACTCATTGGCTATGGGTTTCATACCGTAAGTACGTTCTCACTGTCGACCACCCTGGCACAGATTACATTTGTGAAGTGAGCATTCAATCCAAACGTGCTCTTGGTTCTGACTAACATTCATATTCTGCCCGAAATCGTGGTGCTCATGTTATCAACCTTGGAAGAATGAAGGACTGAGAGGACCCGCCAAGACTCGAATTTGGGATTAGGGGGTCAAGCACGAATTACTGCAGTGGATGCACAAGACTAAGCATGGTTGCCCCTTTAAAGGTGCTCTCCAACCCCAGAATCATAACTTTTTTTCAAACTCAAGAATGCTTGGTCTAGTAACCCTAAATTGTATTTCTTGTCCACAGTTGAACATATACATATGAGGACTTAACAGAACATGTCCTTTACTCACAATCCTATTCTTTCCCTTCTCTCCCTTTCCAGTTCCTTCTCGTACCCCATGGCTCGTATCCTCGTTCTTTCCCAGGACCACTACTAATTTGGTGAAGGCCTTGGTCTGTGTAGCTCTTTCCAGTTTACAACCCGATGGCAAACTTGGTTTCCTCCCATATCATTCCCACTTCCTCTCTCTGTTGAGCTGGTCCTGGTTTCAGTAGGTCTTATGCCACCCCATGTGTAGATGCGTAGGTTGTCTGATCTGTCATTGCACTGCACATGTGACCATCTACGAGCAGTTCTCTAACGCAGAGAGTTTAACTATCCTCACTGCTTGCATTTGGTGATGTTTCTCTCTCTCTCCACTGCAAGAATTCCTTCAGCTAACCCCTTCCTTCTTTCCTCCTCCTCATTGGGCTTCCCTGATTTATTTCCGATCACTGGCTCCAAATACCCCCTTCCATAGTTGCCTCGTTTACCTAGCTCATTGTCTGCTCCCTTGCGCAAGTTATTTCCTATCATAATCTTATTTCCGCCCCTGAACCCTGAAAGCCCCTTGGTCTTGCATCAGACATACACAAGCATCAGACATCCACAAGCATCAGACATCCACAAGCATCAGACATCCGCAAGCATCGGACATCCGCAAGCATCAGACATCCGCAAGCATCAGACATCCACAAACATCAGACATCCACAAGCATCAGGCGTCAGCCATCCACAAGCGTCAGGCATCCACAAGCGTCAGGCATCCACAAGCGTCAGACATCCACAAACATCAGGCATCAGACATCCACAAACGTCAGCCATCCACAAGCATCAGACATCCAAAGGCATCAGGCATCCTCAAGCGTCAGGCATCCACAAGCGTCAGGCATGCACAAGCGTCAAGCATTCACAAGCGTCAGACATCAACAAGCGTCAGACATCCACAAGCAACAGACACCCACAAGCAACAGACACCCACAAGCAACAGACACCCACAAGCAACAGACATCCACAAGCAACAGACATCCACAAGCATCAGGCATCAGACATCCAGAAGCATCAGACATCCACAAACATCCAGAAGCATCAGACGTACACAAGCATCAGACGTACACAAGCATCAGACATACACAAGCATCAGGCATACACAAACATCAGACATACACAAGCATCAGGCATACACAAGCAACAGACTTACACAAGCAACAGACATCCACAAGCATCAGGCATCCACAAGTATCACGCAGCAGACATCCACAAGCATCAGGCATCCACAAGCATCACCCAGCAGACATCCACAAGCGTCAAGCATCCAAAAGGGTCTGGCATGCACAAGCTTCAGGCATTCACAAGCTTCAGGCATCCACCCACAAGCGGCAGCCACCCACAAGCGTCAGCCATCCACAAGCGTCAGGCATCCACAAGCGTCAGATATCCACAAACATCATGCATCAGACATCCACAATCGTCAGCCATCCACAAGCATCAGACATAACAGCTCTTCTGCCGGGCCTTCCTTCCCTGTCCATTCTCGTCTCTGAGCCCACAGCAGAAGGCGTGCAGTGTGTTTTATTTATTTTACTGTCCATTTCAAACTGACTTTGTTGGTCAAAAAAGGATAAACGTCTAACTCGCCCCGACTAGAATCAGACCCTAGATACTTCTTGTTGCACGCAGAAATATGTGGTGTAGTTAACTTGCTGAGGTGCCTTCACTTCATGGCTGGATAGAAAAAAAACTGTAAAGAGGCAGTCAAAGCAATGAGCACACTGGTAGTCCGGCTTCTCAGCACTCACTGTGCCCGCCCGCTCAGAAAGCACAAAACTGTCAGATAAGACGCTTTGCCTATGTGCAGGAACTAAGATCTGAACTCAGGTTTTGTGCCTTTGAAGCCAGAGGCCACATGTCCGCCTCCTTTTGTTTGGTTACAGTGATTAACATCTTAGAATTCATTTATATTAGTAGCATAACACAGGTGATCGAGGGGACGCATTGAAACCTTTAATTAATATTAAAATTGCACACAGTAAATTCCTCAAATACAGGATGTTTACTGTCGCCTCTATCTATCTATCTATCTATCTATCTATCTATCTATCTATCTATCTATCTATCTATCTATCTATCTACCTATCTACCTATCTACCTATCTATCGCCCTCACTCTATCTATCTATCGCCCTCACTCTATCTATCTATCGCCCTCACTCTATATATCTATCGCACCACCACAGCATCACTCAGGGGCACCACAACATCACTATGCGCTACCACAGCATCACTGTACGCCACAGCATCACTCGTAACCACCACAACATCACTCAGCGCCACCAGAGCATCAATCTGTGCAACCATTCAACAATAACTGGTTCAAATATGTTCTCTCAATGTTTCAAGCTTTATTACAAATGTCACAAAAAGATGTTAATATTTCACTTCTGTTCTTGGATTTTTGGCACAATAAAATACACTGAACATAATCTTTACAAAAGTTATTTACCAAAGTTTAAGCTATTGCCATTATAAATTACAATAACTTTTAAGTATTAATTATTTAAAAAAATTAAAAGCCATTGTTATTTGTAATATCAATACATCTAAGTCATGTATTGCATTACAAATGCTACAGGTGTCACATTTGCAAAAGTTAAAACTATTGGCATTGTAAATGACAAAGCTATTAATTTCGCTATTTTCAAAACCAACACATAAATAAAAATGTGTAATTTACAATACCAATAGCTCAAACTTTCCTAATGCGAGACCTATTGCATTGCAAATGCTTGTTTGGAATATTGCCGGGCTACGCTCAAAAATGGAAAATGGTACGGGGATAAGCTTCTTGGAGAAATTTAAAATAATATCCCTCCAGGAGACCTGGTTGACAAATGTAATCCATTTAGTAGGGTATAAACCCTTTTTCTCCCCCGCAATACATACAACCTCAGGTAGAGCAAAAGGAGGGTTGATAGTATATATTTCAAATACTATTGGGGGTCTGCTTACTACTTCACTAGCCTCGGAAGCTAACTATCAAATCCTACTCCTCCGTTTTGGCAAAGATGAGTCTGTTTTATTAGTAAACTTTTATAATAATATTCCAGAAAGGGAACCACAAACCGCCGTGCGACAGTTGTGCTCCCAATTATCCATTCTGACTAGAGACTCTGTAAAAGGGGCCACAATCTTGTGGGGGGGGGGGCGACTTTAACCAACATCCCTGTGAACACCGTAATCAAAATTGATGTGGGTTTATGGATGAAAATGAAGAACCTTTGGTACACTTCTCCCATACAAGTATAGGAAACTGCCTAAATGAATCCTTACTCGATCTGGACCTACAAATCCTTAATGAAAAGAAGTTCCCAACCAAGAGATTAGATGCAACTTACATTGGGAGAGGCAGTCAAACCACCATAGATTATATTTTGATTTCTAATTCCTCAGCGACCTGCGCTACTAATTTTCGTTTCCTTGCTAACACACAGAGCGACCACTGTGCTCTTGTTATAACACTCCATCTAAGCCGAGAGGACAGCACTCAAATTATACTTAGCGCACTGAGGCAGAATACTTTACAGCTAGATAGATTAAACGGCTACTCGTTGAAATGGGGAAAAACCGACCCCCAAAAAATCACTAAGAGAGTCATCCAAACAGCATACACTTCAATTGTCAAATGCTTAGATCTGTCTGTACACAGTGAAGAATTATTAAGTAATTTTGAGATGGTCATAAAAGCAATAAATTCAGCCCTGTTTGTAAAATCAAACAATACTCAAGAGAAGAAAGGAGGTTGGTTCAATCACCGATGCACAGTGGCGCACTCTACATTGAAAGTCGCCCTGCAAAACCCAAACAGGGAGGCCAAAGAAATATCAGACCTAAGGCGGGAGTATAAAATTGCCCTAAAGGAAAGGAAAACAGAACTTAAACAGGCTCTATGGGATCAGTTGCATAAAAGCTGTACTCTAAAAGACAGTTCTGCGTTCTGGGCAGTGATAAAATCCCCTTTTTTACAAGAGCAAAAGAACCAATCGTCCATTGACGTGGCAATTGATGAACCAACTTGGGTAAACTACTTCTCTAAGATATTTGGAGGGGGTCAAGCAGCCACAAGTGCAAATCAAACTGTTGTTCCATCCAATACCATATATCCCCTAGAAATAGATATAGACATCAGTGAAGTCCAACGAGCCATCAAAGCCAGTAAAAATGGTAAAGCACCTGGACCCGATGGTGTCCCAATAGACCTATTTAAGTCAAATGAGGAGTTGTGGACACCATTACTTAGCAGGGTACTAAGGGCAGCTTGTGAGGTGGGACTACTGGATTCTTGGTCAAAATCTATATTGGTCCCAATTTTTAAAAAGGGTGACCGCCAAGAGGCTTTGTGTTACCGTCCGATCTCCCTGCTGGATTCGCTGGGCAAAGTCGCAGGTAGAATTATCTTGGAGTGTCTCCAGCGGTGGACAGAGGATGGTAGGATACTTTCAGACATCCAACTTGGATTTCACGAGGGCCGTGGGACAGTCGAGCAGGTCCTGAAACTTACGTTACTTCTAGGAAAGTACGTATGTGCAAAGGGGGGCAGTATCCACATGGTGTATGTGGATCTGTCCGCTGCATTTGACTGCGTCTGCCACGCTAAATTATGGGCAGTACTGTTGGACATGGGGGTGGACTTACCTTTAGTAAACTTTCTGCGAGAGCTGTATACAAATGCTACAGCTAGGGTGAGATATGGTGTGAGGGGAGAGTTATCTGGGTCGTTTAGAGTGGAAAGGAGAGTGAGACAGGGTTGTGTCCTGGCTCCCTTTCTCTTCACGCTCTATACTAACGGCCTAGAGAAGGCCATGTTGAAAGGGAGCCAGGACCTTCCCCAAGCTAACAACCGTCCAAATCCGGCATTGCTTTATGCGGATGACGCCGTGATATTGGCTCAAACTCCCCTAGAACTTCAGAAGGCTCTAAATAGGTATTCCCAGTTTATGGGTGAGTTGAACCTACGTATTAACATCAAAAATACTTTTGTTATGAGTGCTGGGTCAATGAAGCAAAGGCCAAAGAGCATATTCTTAAATAATGAGAAATTGGATGTAACACTGCAATATCCATATTTGGGAATCATTATCGACGATAAACTGAATTGGTCCCCCGCTATAGAGTCAAGAAAATTCCATTTAGTCAGGACCATCATGACTTTGGTTAACTTTTTAAAAAGATTGGGGAGAAGACCACCAGTAGAGCTTTTAAAAATCTACAGAGCTAAATGTCAGTCTGTCACGCTATATGGAGCAGGAGAATGGGGTTATGCAAACAAGAAAAATCATTCCTCCGCTTTCTCCTAGCGGTACCCAAAAGTACATCCACCTTTGCGTGTCACACAGAGCTGGGAATCTCATACATTACGGATATGGCAAAAATACAGCCACTTCTTCTTTGGCATCGTATATGGTCCGGGGATAAAAATACATTTACCCAGCAAATTATCCTAGACTGTATAGCTTTAGATCACTCATCCAAAATTGGTTGGTTGACCTACATAAAAAGGTTCTTATCTGACTGGAAAAGTGTTACCTGGCCCCCACTACAATTCAGTCACTATCTAGAAAGGCATTACAGGCGACTTTATTGGCCTATTTAGAAGAAATTCGGCTAACGAAAGAAGCCTCGAAACCCTCTGTGCAACATAGTGTTGATGTCCAAACCAGTCTATCTATCCAGCCATATTTAGTCCAGGATCTTACTACTTTTGAGAGATTTCTCCTAGTAAGATTTAGATTAAATATTTTCCACCGTCTGGTTGCTTTCCCGGAACGAAATAAGTGGGATACAGCACTATCCTCATGCCCGTGCGATGAGAGCTCAACCCAGGCCACTATACATACTTTTTTCTTTTGTAAATTCTATAGTGAGCACAGGAAGATCTGGTTAATCCCTTTACTCAAGCATGTGGGAATAAGAAGGTGCCGTCCGGCCATGTTGGTCCTACAGTTGATGGAGGAGGAGTGGATGCCGAGGTGTATTGTTAAATTCTTAAAATGCATTTTTCTGCACCGTCTAAATCTGTAAAGGGGCATAAACCAAAATAAATCGACTGAATAAACCGTGAACGATAAACTTTGTTAAAACATATCATATATCAGAAATGAATGGGTGTGAATATTCGTTAAACATAATGAACTAAAATTCATTGTCAGTATTCGGTTTTTAAAAATTGTGTATAAAATGTAACTCCTGTTTTTAATGTAACTGCTTTTATGTTTTTTTATCTGCCAGAAACCGAATAAAGAAATACTTGATTTGACCTTGAACTGCAATTAATTCAGAACGCGGCGGCCAGACTTCTACTCAGCATTTCTAAGAGATCAAGCATCAGATCACAAATGCGAGATCTTCACTGGCTGCCCGTGGTCCAGCGGGTGCAGTTCAAGGCTCTTATTTTAGCGCATAGAGCTTTACATGATTCAGGCCCTCCTTACATCAGGAAAAGGGTAGCCTTTTATATTCCTCATCGAGCTTTAAGATCTGCTTCTCATCGACTGATGGCCATCCCCCACTTTCGTCGCTCTAGGATGGGCGGCCAGTCTTTTTCAGTCAAAGTAGCCAGTCTTTGGAATACCCTCCCTGCTGTGTTGCGCCACACTCAGGATTTCCGGTGCTTTAAGAAGCTTCTCAAAACTCACCTTTTCAAGCAAGCCTATTAACACCTTGAATGCTACAGCAATTCACTCTTGGTGCTGAACTCCCTTAAATCCCATTGTTCATGACGAGCTCAGCTCGTCATGAGCACATGAGCAGTGTATTGCATGACGAGCTGAGCTTGTCATGAGCATGGAAGGGGTTAACACTCTCTCTAGCCACAGGTCTGAAACCACATCGCGCCAGGATACTCAAGAGTAATTGTGCGTGTTATAAATTTTATATAACATAACATAACATAACATAACCACCACCATCACCACCCTCCCATCGGCTCCCATCCCAGAAGTCCGGGGAGGCTCCCGTGTTCGGGAGCATGTCTCATTTGTGCCAGGCACTGCAACCCCTGCCCCTGCGTCCCCTGCTGCCCTGAGTGTGGAGAATGTGGACTTGCTTCGACAGATTAATGCAGGGCAGACAGCAATGCTGAGTGTCCTCTATACACACACCAGTCTGTTGACACAACTGGTGTCGTTCATGGAGGGCATGTCATCGGGCATGCCTGCCCTACTGAGGACCAATCAGTCCATGGCCTCCTCCCTGACGCAGCAGTGTTCCTCCTCCAACAGTCCCTCACCCCTCCTACCTCTGCCCCAGCCACAATTCCTAGCACCCTACCTGTCCCAAGCACACACACACCAGCACAGTCACGCAAACCCACAGACACGAGCAGCACACAAACACCCAAACCAATGTCTAAACGTGCACGCAAGCAACTTCAGGGGACCGATACCACACTCACAGGGGATGGTTTGCAAACACACACACAGAGGCATCCACAACCACTCCACAGTCCTCCGATACCTCTCCCTCCAAGACCCCTTCCCTTGCATCACCTGCAACCCCATCGTCCAAGCAGCTCTTCCTCTGTGACCTTGGCCTCTTCCCCACCGATCCAGCTGATCCAGCGTCCAAAGGGAAGAGGAAGTCCCCACACACAGAGGGAAGTGCCCCTCACACCCAGATACCTTCCCCCGGGCACAGGCAGACTGAGGCCCGCACCCACAAGTCCCCTCGGACCTGGAAGAGCAAGACCGCACCCCCGCCCCGCAGCTCCACAACACAGTCTCCGTCCTTCATCCCACAGGCCACCACTCCACAGGTTCCCCCGCCACACCCTGCCCCAGGTTCCCCCACCCACAGAACACCATCCCCAAAATGCTCAGGCCCTCCCCCTACCTCTTGCTCTTCTACCTGCGATCAGCCTGTTTGTGCCACTGGTGTGGGGACCGTGGCCCCCCTCTGTCCTGCCGACCTCACCTGAACCCCATTCTGCTCCCATGGAGTTAGGCACTGCAGTGGAGTCCACGAGCACCCCGTCTGACTTGGGCACTGCAGTGGGGACCCAGTGCACTCCATCTGACCTGCGCACTGCAGTTTTGCCGGCACCCACCCCATCAGACTTGTGCCCTACAGTTGTGATGGCACCCACTATGTCAGACACCTCCACTGCAGTTGTCAGTGACTCTCCTGCACCCACCACCCCTTCACTGCCTCCGTATCCTGAGCCCTGATCCTATCCCTGCGGTGCCTGGCCTGCCCCCATGTATGCCCCTCCGAGTGGATGTCCCCTGTCCTTAGCAGTGCAGGCAAGCAACGGGTGACAGTTGTCACTCACACCCTATTTGGACTATTGCTATGGACTGGCCACTGGCCTTTGTTTTTTCTGGACTTTTTCCCATTTGCTGAAAAAAGCATTTGTTGTTATCCTTGTGATTTTGATTTAGCTGTACATTATGTTGATGATGTTTACCATGACCTTACAGTTATAATGCTGGATTTTCAATGTTGAAAACTGAGGTGTTGATGTGATGTACTCAGTGTGGTCCATGAGATATGTATCCTATTCTGGTCGGTATCCATCACATCCTTAGCAGCAAACTGGGTGTGTCATGATTGACACATTTTGCACAGGGATGTTAACATTTCATTTGCATGGTCACATCTGTGGCTTGCACCCATGCACATATGATGTGCTTCCCATTGTCCAATTTGTCTATTTCCCTGCCTGTGGGCCCATCTCCAGTGGACATACAGGTGTGGGCATTATTGGTTTCAGAGTCAACTGTGTCCTCTGTGCAACTTGCTAGACATATGTATTGAGTATGAGCAGATGACTTAAGGGACACTCCCGTACCCAGGCTGATGTGACATTGCCTGGGCCCATGGTGTGTGTTGTGTGGGCATGTCTGTGTGTGTTCCCATCCCTTTTTCTTCACAGGCTGTGTCCCCTTAATATGTTTGTGTTGGTGATGCTTGCTGAGTTGTCCTGTGTTCACCCCACATCTTTGTCCTGGGCTTCCAGAAATGTGGGTGCATGACACACTACTGTTCTTTGGTGTGTCATCATTAGGATTTGTCAGTTCTGAGTGGTGATGATGTGGTCAGACGCAGATGGGACACAGCCAGGGGTCCCCATGGCACTTGTTTGTTCCCAATATCATGTAGTTGTCCCTGGGTGGTACCTTTCAGTGTTTGAGACACGTGTATGTGTGTGTGACTGCTCCCACTCGTCAGGTTCAGAGGTGCAATGTTGGCAGGTGTCAGCATGTGTGCGTTGTGGTTCTCCTTGGCTTCTGCATTGTCCTGGGACAGTGGCAGGTATTCCAAGGATTACGGGCGCTTTGACATCATGGCCATGTACCGCATACTGTGCAGTATGTCTGTCATTCACCGGGGTTGTAGACTGTCAATGTGTGATGAGTCTGTGCACCTTAGATCCTCCCAACATCACTTTATTTGTCATGGGTGCCTGTGCGATATCACCAGTCCATGTGGGCTTCACTGGTGCACATTGGTGCAGTTCAGGGTGTGTGGTGTTGAGGGTGAACAAATGTGAGTGTTTTCATGGCTCGGCCTCTACCTCCCTTTTGTCCCTGGATGATGGGCCATGCTGAGTGATTTGTGTTTGTGTAGTTGTGATGTACGTTTGTGGCACAGGACACATGTCTGAGTTTCACAATTTGAACGACATCTACCTTTGTCATCACAGTGGACGTATCATGCAGGCTTGTGTCACCCCAATGTGTGGCCCCTGGGGGTAGTGATGTTGTGGGTCTTTCTCTTGCTGCTTTAGTTGCTGTTCCTGTTCCTGTGTCTGTTGGGATCCCTCTCATCTTACAATGGCTGATTGCCCACTAAAGGGTGTCCAATTCATGGGTTTCTTTTGTATCGCACTGTGTCCACATCTGTGTCATTGTAGTTCAGCCCCCCTGATGTGTTGTGTAGTTGCCTGGCGATACTGAGACACACACATACACATGTTATGTGAGATGTGCAGTGTGAGGTTGCCTGTTTGTGTTTGTGCATCTGCACCGGTGGATTGGTATCGCTGTTGTGGGCCATTGGCTGGATGTTGTTTGGGTGTTTTTCCTGCTGTCCCTGTGAGTCATATCTCATAATTCTGCACATTCATCCTGGTTGTTATGTCACATTGCTGCCATGGAATAGGGAGTTTGTGACCTGACACCTACAGTCTACACAGGATGTATAGATGTGTGTGTCTATTTTTGAGATGTGTGTATGCATATGATGGTCACTTCTGCTTTTGTGTCATTGTACACTGTATGCAATGTCAGCCCCAATGGGTAGTGCTTGTCTGCACATGGTCGAGAGTATGTTTTATTTTCACTGCACTGTTAACCTCACCACATCTCTGTGGGTATGTGACACAACAACTACTTTGCCACTAAAGTGTTTCATGTGTTGGGACCAGGAATCACACATGCTGTTTGGCATTTGCAGCTTTTACCATGATGACACTTACCTTTTGGTCACTGTGATGATGGGGTGTTTAGACCCCATTACCACAATGCTCAACATTTGCTGCAGTTTAGAACCCCACACTTAACTTTTGTTCTACACAGTGAGGGGGTGTTAGTGCACATTGACACAGTGCCATTGTGATGCTTGACTTGTGTTGATCACACATGTGATGGGAGTTACATTGTATGTTCAAAGTCATATTCACTGTTGTGGGCCTTTGTCACAGACTACATACTGTTGTCATGATGTTAGAGGGGTAGTAGTGATGGGCAACAAGTCCCTTATGAGTGGGGGTAGTAGTAGTGATGGGCAACATGCCGCATATGAGTGGGGATGGCAGTAGTGATAGGCAACATACCCCCTATGAGTAGGGGTGGTAGTAGTGATAAGCAGCAAGTCCCCTATCAGTGGGGGTGGCAGTAGTGATAGGCAACAAGTCCACAATGAAAATAATAATTTAATTATCTGTCAAAGTTTTATTTAATGGTTCACTGAGGAGTCAGCATTCCATGTCAATATTTGATTTAAATTATACTCCTGGAAAAATAGCCAAATGGAATACTGAAGGTGGAAACAAATGCAATCGGTGTGGTGAACTCGCTGCAGATGCCATACATATGTTCTTTCTATGTCCTAAATTGATCAAGTTTATTAAGGAAATAGAATTTTTTTTAAATAATAGTTTACACATGTGCATACAACTGTCGCCGGAATTGGTTATATTTGGTTCGCAAGAAAATGCAGGGGGGGAAGGTCTGAATTCAAGGAAGGGTTTGTGTTTTTTGTATGTCAATTTTTCGTTTATGTGTAACATCTCAATGGCTTGATATAGCTCCCCCGACTTTTAGCAATTGGCAGTCTAGACTTTTATCAATATATCATTTAGAGATGGCAATGTATAACTCAAAGGGTAGGAGAAGAAAAACTTTTGGTCAGAAATTGTGGTCTCCTGTGACGAAATGGATATGAAACTATGTATTAATGTTAAGACTCTTAAACTGGAGATCAAGACTGTAAATTATGTTACTTGTACTTACGTTGCTCTCTCTAAATATTTATTGTTTTCATATGTATGGTATTTCTGCATTGTATTGTGCCTGTGACCTATTGATTGTTTGCTGACAAAATAACAATAACAACAACAAAAAATAGACATTTGGCGGGTACGTTTCGTTTGTTTGTGTGGTGGGTGTCTGACTTACCATCTGCGCAGTCCGCGTCTGTTCCTGATCCAGTCATAGATGTACAGTACTGGTATGACCTGCGCAATGGGATTCATGATATGTTTGTCTTGTACACGCTGCTTGTTGCACCGTCTTGTACCCATTGCTAGCTGATCCGTTTCTTAGCTGTGGATTGTGTTCTGGCGCAAATGGTACCTGATATACAGCTTTCCCGGATGCTGTGACGTGCTGGACGTGGTGACCCGTTCGGCACGTAGGAAGTACGCATCGTACTTATACACACGGAAAATGCAGTGAAAATGGTTGGGTGCGACTTGATTTGGCGTTTATGGATCCATCGTGTACGGAAATTGTGGGTAGAGTCGGAGCGTACGTGTCGGTCGGGATTTGCCACATTTCCGTATCGTACTTCTTCGCCCGGACAGTCAGGCTACTGGAACAATTCGGTCATAAGGGAAGGCTACGGACAGCTCTCGGTGAGCTTTCCGACCGAGATCGGAATCGACCCCTTAGTTGTAAATATTATGAAGTATATATATTATATTTTATGTTTAATTGTTTTTACATTATATGTATTACTTATAATTTTGAACATATTTTTAATTATGTTGATTTTAAATATATCTATTATTTACTTATTTTACAGTATTTTTTAACTTTAAAAAAAACAATATTTTTAACAACGATATTTTTTATAACAATATTTTTTTGAAAATATTTTTGTACTTACCCTAATGTAGATAGGTCTTCAATATTCTTGACACCAATATTTCGGATCCGATATTTTTGACATCGATATTCTGTCAGTGATTCGAACTGAACACCATTGTCTGACAAGAGTGTTAACTGGAAACCCTCACGTTCAAATAACTCTTCTAGAAACTCAATCACTACACCAGACTCTACGGAATCAACCACCTTGATATCAGGCCAACAGGAAAACATATCAATACACGCAATCAAATAGTGATCCCGAGTCTTCATCTTCACAGGTCCCAAAATATCTATAGAAATGTCCGTCCACGGACCTGTAGCCTGTTCCCTAATAACAATGGTTTGCATCCTGCACATCAATATCGTGTTACAACACGCACATTCAGCAAATTCACGCACTAACCTCTCTACATGTACATCTATGACAGGCCACCAAGATGCTTCCCTCATTATTTTCTTTGTCTTGACAATGCCCATGTGCGAGGCGTGAGAACTCTTTACTAGCTTTTTCCTTAGTGCAAGGGGTGCAACCAACTTACTACCACACATGAGGAGACCATCCTCCACTGCCAGATCTTCGCTAACTTGCCAAAAGCCTCCGAGGACCTCTTCACAGTCCTCCTTCTCACACCAGTCACCTGTGACCATGGTGAGGACTTTCTGCAAGTCTAAATCGTTCATGTGAGGTTCCCTCCACTCACTCCAAGAAATCAACCCTTCCCTAATCACACACACATGAATTCCTTCCTCCAGTTCTTCACCTCCAAACCACTCATCTGTTGTTTGACACTCCTCACCCCGAGCCTTGACACAGTGTACCAGGATATTATTGGAACCAGTCAAGTATGAGATGTCAAAGTCAAATTCTTGTAGAGCCACAACCCACTTCCGTATCCTATGGGAGACAAAGTCAATGCCTTTCTTGGAGAAGACCTCCCTAAAAGGTTTGTGATCAGTAAGATTTCTGAACCTTTCCCCCACAAAATCTTTCTCAGCTTGCGCTCCGCCCAGAAAACACCCAGAGCTTCTTTCTCCACAACAGAATAGTAGCATTCAGCACCCCTCAAGGGCCTAGAGACTAAACAAATGGCTTTATTCTCCCTATCAACCTTCTGCAAAAGAGCTGCTCCTAACCCCTAGTCATGAGATAAGATACCTTTGTGGGGTCAAAACTTCCTAGACAAGGTGCTTCATTCAGATGTTTGATAATGCACTCAAACTCTTCCTCACAGCCCTTGGACCAAACAATGTGCTTCCCTTCTGGAGGAGAGACCTCAAACAAGAGGTTTTCCCTGCAAAGTTCAGAACAAACTTGTGATAAAATTCAGCCATGCCCAGAAATTTTACAAACTCTTCTTTGTTTAAAGGGGTGCACAAATTACAAAGGGTGTTTACCAATAAGTCATTGCATTTGATGCCTGCAGCGGACACAAAATGCCCTAGGTATTCTAATTCTTTGACATCAAATTTGCACTTGTCAGCAATAAGGGTGAGGTAAGCATCACGTAACTTCTTCAGTCCTGACCTCAGCCTCCCATTATGCTTCTTAAGATCCACACCAAAGATGAGCACATCATCTTGGTACACCTTGACACCCTGAAGGATTCCAAGAATGCCCTCCATCGCCCTCTGAAAAACTGAGGCTGCAGAAATAAGTCCGAAAGGCATTCTTAGAAATCTAAAGGGTGTTACAAAGGAGGTAAGGTCCTGGGAATAGGAGTGAATATTCTGAAGAGGAGTGTAGCCCGGCCTGGTGATAGGCGGAGGTCCAGTCCAAGGATGAAAAATGCCTTGCCCCCTCAAGAGAATACAGCATTTTAGTTATGTTGTGTAAAGGGTAATGATCAACAATAACTGCTTTGTTGAGCTCCCTCGAGCCGACACAAAGCCTGGCCTCCCCATTGGCTTTGCGGGCCATAACAACAGGAGAGACCCACTCCATTGCTTCAACTTCTTGTATGATGCACTTGGCTAAGAGATTGTCTAATTCAAATTTCATGCTTAGCTGTCTTTGGAACAGCATTAGATTTGACCTTTATCGGATGTACATCGTTTTTGAGACACACCCAGCTCACCAGCAAAGACCTCAGGGAATTCCTTGATCCAATCTCGATTAGCATTACTAACAACCCTAACTGGTGGTAATTCCTTTAGGCAGACAGGTATTCTCTTAGGATCAAGGCGGATATGTAGATCACATTGATGGGACCAACTTATGAGTGAGTCCCGCTTCATCAAGACATAGATTTTACCAGGGATGACTCTCCCTTTGAAGTCAAGTGTGCCCCAGAAATAACCCAGCAACTCAATAGTCACTCTACCTTAACCTTTTCATCTAATGTCTGGCTTCAACAGGGTGACCTTGCACAGCAGATAACACTCATAAAATGTTTTGGGGACTAGTGGTATCGTGGCCCCAGAGTCAAAGAGCATGATCACGGGAGCATCATTGATCAAAACTACCTCCTGAGGGCCATCACTAGCATTCCTTGTGACTGGGAGAATATTGATTCCTTCCAATTCTTCTTCATAAAGTTCAACTTCCCTGACTTTTTCATGCTTGTTGCCCGTTCTGCTGCTCTTTGAGACGTGACCTTTTCTCTCACAAGTTTTTCACATGGCCTCCCAGACGGGGCGATCTTTAAAGTTGGCCTTTTGGCCAGGGTTGCCACACCTGAAGCACTTCACCTGAAAATTCTTTGTGTTAAAGGGCTTTGAAGTGGAGCTCGATTTGGGTTTAACAAATCTATCCACCACCACCATGACATCAATGTTCTCCTTTTTATCACCTAAACTGTCTTTGGGTATAATATCAACACACGCTTTTGAATGCTAGTGACTTTTGGCTATGGTCAACACTTCTTGAACCGATGGCTTTTCTTTTCGCCACAGGGCGTCTCTCGTTTTGTCGAGGGCGCATCCCAACATGAACTGATCTCTTGAGCGCTCCTCTAAAGCTGCACCAAAATTGCACGTGGAAGCCAATTTGCGCAAGGTAGTTATGTACTGTTCGATCGACTCATCCTGCCTTTGCACCCTTCTCCCGAAGTGATATCATTCAAGGACAGTACTCACTTTGGGAAGGTGGTTCAAGTCCAACTTTTTGAAGCAGATCTCGTATTCATTAAGAGTGGCAGAATCACTATCAGAGAGTTCAGGAAGGTGTTCAAAGAATTCTTGTTCCTCAGAGCCCAAACAATGCATTAACAATGAGGCTTTCCTCTCTGCGCTTAAGGAAGTGCCAGACACGAGCATAATGTGTGAAAACCTTCCTTCACTTCAGCCATGAGAGAGGAGGAACTCCTAGAGATGTCAACAAGAAGGGAGGGGCAGTGACATTTTGTATGATGTACGTACTATGTTTTGACCTAGTTACTACTTAAGGGTGAACTTCAATGATCTGCTTACAGTGCGCAATATCCACAAACCTTATTTATTTATTTATTTATTTATTTAGGAGTTTTATAAAGCGCATGGCATTACGCACACCGGCGTGTCCCCGCGCTGAGAGAGAGAGTGAAGAGACAAAGCAGGGAGATTACATCAGAGCTGAGCGAAAAAGATGTTTTTAGAGCTCTGCGGAATTTTGCTTCAGAAGGTTCGAGACGCATCTCCATCGGAAGCGTGTTCCAGCTCTTGGCTGCCAGTAGCCTGAAGGATCTACCGCCCATTCGGGTTTTGTGAATTTTGGGGACTACAAGTAGCCCGGTACCATAGGATCTAAGCCTGCGTCCTGGACTATAGGGAGTGATGAGGGATTGTAGGGGATTAGGCGCCTTGCCATTGATGATACGATGACAGACGCATAATGCTTTAAAAGTGATCCTCTCCTTTACCGGAAGCCAGTGGAGGGATTTCAAAGCGACTCTAGAGGCAGTTCTTCTTGGGAGTCTTAGCACCAGCCGGGCTGTGGCATTTTGCAGTACCTGGAGGCGATTGAGGCTTTTTGCTGTTATTCCCATATAGAGGAGGTTGGAGTAGTCCAATCTTGATGTAACCAAGGCATGCACAAGAGTCTGTCTGGCACCGACAGGAAGTAGGTCCAGGATCTTTCGTAGACTCTTGAGTATACCGAAGCACATCCCGGCTACCCGGTTTATAAGCTGTGCTCATCAGCGAAACTGTGTGAAACATCAGCAATTAAAATTTAGGCCAATGAGCGCAATCCCAGAAACTGTATTTGCTGTGAGCATCAGCAGAACCATCAGCCCGATTACTGATGGTACATATTTATACAGGGAGGAGTCACTTTAGTCTGGTGCTCAATTACATGTGTAGATGTGAGTCTGGTGGTGCCTGATAACTGAAAGGCACACATTTGTTTACATACAATTTCATATATGTCTGATTCCTATTACAGCGCCTTCTACCTTGAGAAGGCCCATCCTAGACCAGTGTGTGGACACAAAACATGCCGACAAATCGAGGACAAAGGGATTGGGAAATGGTCTAGGAACACTTACAACAAATCCTACATCAGACCTCACGTTTAACTGATGGAGCGCTAAGAGCGATATAAAGCAATATATTGAGAAAACGTAACCTGGAGAATTGCTGCAAATTAAAGTAAATAAAAAAAACAAATAAAGAACTACATAACAACAGCTGTGTGACCTGGAAGCCGATTATTTCTCTATAGCCCTTGTTTGTGATTACCTTACAGTGCTCACATGTATCATCCGCGTGAGAAGAGATGGGAGACTGGGGTGTCTGATTACAGAAGCTCATTTACATACAAAGGGGGGTGAGAGCCTGTTCAAAACGCACAGCACAACTTGTTTACGCAAAATGTTTGTACACAAACAGGGTAAAGTCTTGCGTCTCTTTTTTTCATTTTCTTTAATACATCCTGCACCTCACTCTCTTCTTCTCTTCCTCTGATTTCAATTCATCGTAAAGTAATCAAATTCACTATTGCTTTATCAGCACGGCACTTGTCGGAGGTTGAGACAGTTTGATGGGGTCCCCCCACTATTATCTAGAAAAGGGACTCAGTTCCACCTAGCTCCTTAGCCTGCGACTGGGAAATGTTACTTTGCTTCTTGCATCTGCAAACACAGGCCTCAGAGTGTTTGTAACTTTCCATCCCGCTAGCAGCGTCCCCTTTATTTATTTGTGTGAGTGGCGCAAGAGAGGAACATAGAACTAGACACAATTAGCCCTTCTATTGCTTAATACACTGTAAATGTGAAACACTTTGGGGCTTAGGGGCTGGATAAAGAACGTTAGTAAACAAACACAAATTAAAAGCACATTTTATTTATTCGCTGAAAACTGTTTAAAAATGTAATTTCCAAGTTCCACATGTCTGTTTAAAAATATTTACACTTTCAATCAATTCCGAGTTTAGTTACAAACTGATAGTGGGAAAAACACATGATGTATAAAAACGGAAACCAAAAGCTTCTTTTTACATTATTTTATGTTTCTTGTTTTTTGTTTTTAAAACAGGCCGTCGACCTTTTCCATGAAAATTATTATGAGGGCCTGACATCACTTCTTGTGACGTCACTACATGTGACGTCATTGTGATTTGCATATGATAATGGGCTCGATCACTATTTTCCTTACTTGTTCCCTGTTTATTTGCATGACATGGGTCTATAGGTATTAAAAATAAATATATAAATTCACAGGTATTTAGCCCGTTTCCCTGGTGATGTCACACATTGACATGTATTTGGCTGCTTCTTCTATTTTTAGGTGAATACAAATCACCTGCCGTTCCCCCTCCTTCCATTTCTCTTTCTTTTTCTCCCCCTTTCTTTGTCTCTCTCGCTCTCTTTATCTCTCCCCCTCTCTATCTCCCACCAACAACAATCTCCCAGACCCCCCACAAAAGGAACTCCACACAAGGTATATGTAAAAATAGCCTTTGTATTACAAAACACATTAGATAGTAAACACACACTTTACAATGTGCCAGAGGCACAGGCAAAATTTACAGGGGATTATTTTATAATTATATTAATGTGAGACGTCGTTCATGTGACTGTTAAGAAAGCTTGGGATTAAAAACAAACTTCGTGATGAAAATGACATTCAAATAAAGGATGAATAAATTTGGATTAACTTGTCGCATTATTGTTATGCACCCGTGATTGCTGTGCGCCTGGACATGGTGTGAGAGGTCGCACCATTTTTCCTGTTGATTATATAAATTGGACAGGGCCACAGGGACCACTGTCAGGAATAAGCACTTGGTAGAACTAGCATTTTGTAGGAATAACACTTAGAACATAGCAATTGTAGCACCAAATAGCAAATGTAGCACACAACCAGTAACCACTGGTAAAAGGTAAGCACCACCTACGCAACCCTAACCACCTTAGGAAAATATCACGCAGGGAACCATGAACTCACTAGCATAACTATACTAGGTAAAACAACCACCTAAGCATGAAAATACATTTACATTCAGAAGCTTTACATATGATGCATAAAAACACATACAGAGGTGTCAGAACACAGGGTGCGCAAAACATACTACACACAGTACATTTCCTAACACCCAAAGCATTAGCGCATAAATCACATTTAGCACATAAATCACATCAGCGCAGAAATCACATGTAGCCCATAACTCACATCAAGTTCCAGGTTGCGCCACTGCGTCAAAACCTAAACGTAGCAGCTGCCCACTACTTGCTGGGCAGCTGTGGACAATAGCAAGGGGCCTAAACGCTGCAGCTGGCACTAAGTGCTGCGCAGTTGGGGAAGGCCAAGGTAGGGACGAGGGATTGCGACTCACTCCTGGGTCCAAAGAACAAGTCCCCTAAGAAGTAAACCCTAAACGGTGCAGCTGCCCACTACTTGCTGGGCAGCTGTGAATCAGCAAAACTGCAACAGGGCCCTCACTGGCCCTAGGAAAAAACTGCGCCAACTGTTGGAGCCCTCTAGGCTCAGGAAACACTACTGCCGTACAGGCTGGAGCCATCTAGGCTCTCAAGACAAATAGTGTACCAATGGGGAGCCCTCCTAGGCTCTAGAACAACTCGGGCCCTCAGAGGCACGAACACGGGCCCCTCTGGCCCTCGGGACCTCCACCGGGGCCCTTTACATAACTCTGGCCATCGTTGGAGCCCTCGGGCTCGGAACAACTCATGGGGGGCGGAGGAGCTACCTAGCTCCTTGAATAAGAATGCCCCAACATGTTCGAGCTACGTGGGCTCTAGGACAAACAATGAGCAAAACGGAGGAGATGAACGCTGCCAAACGGGGCTGCTCGATTACTGCCTCCCATGGTGCTGTGCCTGGACCTGGCAGCACTGATAGTCCCCACGGAGCCCCCCAGCCCTTTTGTACTCACAGGGTTGCTCGCGGGGGACTCCTCTCTCCGGTGCGGCAATAGCGCTTTGTGGGGCTCTCTCACCACCTGAGAGCCCCGCCTTCAAAGTTAGCCCGCTTCGCCCTGGTCTTCACCCGGTCCCCCATCTCGGAACCGGGACTTTTAAAATGGAGCCCGCAAGGATCCGGGTCTTCCTGCGGCCACTCGGGGAGGCGGGGTAGGCTCCCAGCCTCCCCATGCAGCACCAGCTTCTCTTTCCGGCAGGCGGGCGGGCAGGCAGGCATCATCTCCGGTCTCCCTCTCCATACGGGAGACCGGAAAAGCCCACAAAGGCTTCCCCCAGGCTAGGGGAAGCGGAACAAAGGGTCACCAGGCCCTGCCCACCTCCACTACTTCCGGGCCACGGCAAGCAGCGGCCCAGCAACATGTCAACAAGCAGCTCAGGGCTGCGGCGGTGATTTCTCCGGCTGAAAAGAGGGGTAGGCTCCCTCGAGTAAATTATACATAAAAGTAGAAACGGGGTGAGCACCCGTGCCTAAATAATTAAATAACCGGGGTGGCACCCATAGGCAACCACGAAGGAACAAATGCAGGGTAGGCTCCTGCTAGAGTAGAGCACACAATCCACGGGCACAATGCAGGGTAGGCTCCTGCGCACCACGCACAGGACACTTCAAAACAAAGCACTTCCCAGGCGCTAAAGGAGACAGAAACCCTGGCCCAACAAAGCAACTGGGACAAAATGGGGTTTCAGCCAGTCCTGGGCATAAAGAAATGGAGCAACCAGCTCCTCAGCGCAGGGAAGTCCTCCAGTCCCTCAGGCAAGTCAGAGGGGTCCCAGTACAAAGTCCACCAGCAATCCAGGGGCTGGGCAGGGCCCAGGGAGGCAAGTCTTCCCCTGGGCCCCAGCAGCAGCACGCCCCTGGTAGATTCTAGTCAGGAAAACAAGAACATTTTACAAGAGGTCACAGCCTCTTTTTATACACTAAATCCCTTTGTCTGTGGGGTGCAGGGTGGGGGAGAAACCAGACGCAGCTGGTTTTGGAGCACTCTGATGTGCTCAGTCCCTCTCACTATTCACTGGCCAGGCTAGGGTCATCAGTTGTACCACAGGGGGCGGAGCCAGCATTGTGTGGGGAAAGCCCAGCCCCATTCAGGTCCCAGGTGTACCCCTCCCTCATATCAATCATGCAGATCTCTCCACTCACCACCGGGGCAGACCCATCCTGACTCCTGGAGCCAGGTTCACCAGCCAGCTCCAGCCAATCACAAGCCAGACAGCCAATTCACATAATTTACACAGCCATGCCAGCTTCTAGAAGTGGCACTTCCACACTAGACACATTTATGCCGCACACATCATCGCGCAGCATTTAGTCACACGAGTCCGCACATACCAAACTCAACCTTGCACTCCCCACGCATCAGGAATTACCATGGACACACATATTCCCCATTCATTCCTATGGGAGGGCAGGCCATTCTCACACACGCACTCAGAGAGCGCACGCACTTTACACTGCGCCACAGTGCTAAAGTGAGCAAAGACCAGAAATCACTACAATGATGTAACATTAAAAGGCAAAAAGTTCAGGGGTGAACCTGCCAGAAGGGCCAAGTCCAACACTCTCTTTATCTCTCCCCCCTCTCCATCTCCCACACACTCCTATTAGCTTTAGCTTCATGAATGTCACTGCCACTTCTGGCAATCATACAACAAATCCTTCCGAACATTTGAGAACAAGGGACAATCAGTGTGGAAGACGAGTTGCTGTGAGTGCAACTGATTGTCCTGGCACATATATGCTTTTGATGTGGGATTTCACTATTTCACCACATTCTTCAAACAGAGTCTGATGCTTACAATGGCTCAATTCTGGTAAAAAGTAGAGTTTGGCAAGACACAGAAGTAATAGGGAGAGCCAAGTCGGAAAGGAGCCACAGGTCACACTTAGCTATAAGGCCCGAGGCACAAGCTGATCCATTAACCGATAACAGTGTGGAATAGATGCAGCAAACGTTACTTAAAAACAAGGTATATGCTCTTTTATATCTAAAAATAGGTTATTTCTTGAACACCTGTGTTTCGCTTTAGTTCATTACATATACTGCAGTGGCATTTGTTAATAGTAATACATAAATTTTACCAATGAAGCTTCCATCTCTAGAGCCCTGACAACATGTCCACTCTGGGTGTGTTGGGTTTATAGGTTTTATTACTAATCCGACAAGTTAGCTGAAAATACCGTTGTTAGTCCCAGTATTGCTCAGTGTTGCTTTTACAGGTAGTGTGGTCAGGTGCGATTTTAATGTTTTTCTTTGTATCTCTTCTTCACCAAATAAAAATCAACAATGTTTATTTTCTTTTAATCCACATTGTGCTCAGCTCCCACTGTGTATCCTGGTACATTATGTCGCTTTGCTATGTGTACGGAAGTGAACAACCACTGTAAACACACACTTTTATAATTCTGCAAACACTGTTATCTGTTTTTCTTCTTCACTGTTTGTCGGGTCTTCTATCATCTGGTATTTCAATGTTCCACATAATTTGAATGTTATATTTTTCCGTAATTCATTCCTATCACAATAACTGCACTGTTCAGCTCTTGTCTATGTCCTCAGATGGGTCAATATTATTTTTGATGTTCTTAAGTTCTTTTTGGAATCTCTGCATCTCTAGCATTATTTACATGTGAGTTAAATGAAGGAGTGAATTCACTGAGGGATGTGTGGGATCGAAAATTGACAAAAGCCCTTCTCACTTCAAACATTCACAGAAATCATTTGGTTTTTCCCCTGTGTGTTTTCGCTGATGTCTTTGTAGGTTTGATAACTGACTAAAGCTCTTTACACATTCATTGCACTTGAATGGTTTTTCTCCTGTGTGAGTTTGCTGATGTGTTTGGAGGTTTGATAATCGATTAAAGCACTTTGCACATTCACTGCACTTGAATGGTTTTTCCCCTGTGTGTATTCGCTGATGGGTTTGGAGGTGTGATAACTGACTAAAGCTCTTTAGACATTCATTGCACTTGAATGGTTTTTCTCCTGTGTGAGTTCGCTGATGATACCTTAATGCTGAAGAGTAACTAAAACTACTGTCACATTCACTACAATGATAGGGTTTTTCCCCTGTGTGCGTTCGCTGATGAATTTTTAGGCTTGATAAGTGACTAAAGCTCGTCCCACATTCATTGCACTTGAATGGTTTTTCTCCTGTGTGAGTTCGCTGATGATACCTTAATGCTGAAGAGTAACTAAAACTACTGTCACATTCACTACAATGATAGGGTTTTTCCCCTGTGTGCGTTCGATGATGAATTTTTAGGCTTGATAAGTGACTAAAGCTCTTCCCACATTCACTGCAGTTGAATGGTTTTTCTCCTGTGTGTATTCGCTGATGTGTTTGGAGGGTTGATAAGTGACTAAAGCACTTTGCACATTCACTGCACTTGAATGGCTTTTCCCCTGTATGTGTTCGCTGGTGTCTTTGTAGTTCTGATAACCTACTAAAGCTCTTGACACATTCACTGCACTTGAATGGTTTTTCTCCTGTGTACGTGTGCTGATGAAGATTGAGTAGTGATGACAAACTAAAGCTCTTGCTGCATGCGTATGATTCTTCTTTCTTGGTTAGTGTCTGTGGGTCGGGCATATATTTGTCTACATCCCATGACTGCATTTCCTGATGGGCCAATATGGCTGATAAAATACTTGTGTTTTTCTCACACACTTTACATGTGTGCAGTATTTTGCACGTTTGATTTCTGTTTCAACAATAAAATGCAATAGCCACCAAATATTTGCCAAACTCCAATACGTAGAAGGTGTCTCTGTAGAGCCGATTGTGCCTTTAGATTGGATTATGGCTAAGCACGATTGCGGGTAAAGTTGTATCTTCCTTCCGGCCGGTGCAAATTGGGACAGTCTTTTGTATTGTAGATAGAAGAACTCGTCTTTCCTTTACCCGTCAGTTGTCTGGCTCCACTCTGTTGTGCTTTTCTCCGGTTGCGGTGGTTTGGCCAGAAAGAGTTTACAATTCACCCAGAGCACTGAATGATGGCTGTAATCACATCATACCGATACCATAATCAAAGTTGTTATTGGGCACTTGTTTATACAGGAGGCGATTTGTTATTGTTGTTGCCTTAATTTTACTAAGGTCATTTCTTCGTCTTGTGGCATGGAGGTGCGTAGCTCAGACTCTTACATCCACCGAACTGCTCTTGTATGCGTCATCCGAGATCTGTCAGTTTGTGTGCAGGTTCCTCTGTCGCCGACTGCGCTGATGTTTTCCTGAATACTGTAGCTCCTTATTTCTGCTATTATTGAAGATATACAGCATTAGCTTCTTTATTGATAGTCATTTCATACATTCAAGGCTTGTTTTCTGTTGGATGTAAAGATATTTAAAATTACTAAATTGAAACATAATGGAATGAGAATTCACAATGTTTAACTGGTTGTAAAAGATTTACCTAATCTCCACGCAATACTGTGCAACCCCTACCCCCCATGAGGCTGCGCTGCATTGCGCGACAGGGAGGGAGCCTTTGCCTTTCCCTTGTTCTGGCACTAATTACAGCGGGCCTTCGCCATGCACACACCTTAGCGCCGAGAGTGTGTGTGAGTCCAGAATAGGTGTTGTACAGGAAGGACAGCCTTTCTGTACAAAATACTATGCCAGACTCGAGGGAAAGCTTTTCCCACTTTGTATGTGTGCTACACAGTGCAGCACACATGCAAAGTCAGAAAAGGAAGGAGAAATGAAAGCATTTCTCCTTCCTTGCACCTAGTTTAAAAGGGTGCAGTTTTCTCACACTAAACCCAATCTACTGTATTTGGTAAATTGGGTTTAGCGTGAGATACCTTGGGTGGTTGAATGGGAACGCCCATGCACCCCCCTTGGCAGGCCACCATGGCACAAAGTAATGTGAAACAATGCTATGCGCAGTGTCACATTACTTTTACGTAATTTCCAGCGCAAAACAAGTTCAGCGCTGGAAAGTAAATTAGGAAAAAAGATGTTGCGCCATTTTGTGCCACTTTTGTGACGCACAGTGCAAAATTATTAGTAAATCTTCCCCCTCTTCTTTACCGCCTTTGAAACTTAGCAAGGAATATTTCTTCATACACAGATATGTCTGAAAAGGAGGCGATTTACCAGGGTTTACAGAGTAAGGGCGCTCACGAGGCACCCAAGTGCTAGAGGTATAGCTTAAGATAGACGCATAGGGTCAAGATTTCATTTAAACAACAATAGATTTTAGAACAAGAGATAGATCAGGCGGGGCTGCAAAATTTCCAGTAACTCCTTACGAAGTAAACAACAAAAGTAACTCCATTCACACACTTCTTCTCGTTCCTTTCCTATTCACTTAAGATCATCTCAAATGCCAACTCCTGTCTTTACCTCGCTGTTCATAGGTCACCTTTGACACTTTCAACAGCTCCCTTGGTTCAAGCATTTCTGGTTTCTTTGTACCAGGAAGACTGGAACATTATAGTGAGTTGAGGGGGGTTTCCTATCGCCATAACATCTGTCCATCTCCCTGAAACTAGTGCAGCTTACAGCACCTGGTTCTGGCCCTGAAAGACAACTTTAAAAAGCAAGTCTTTAGTTCTTCCTAAAGTATATAAAGTTCTGTAAGATGCAGCTCTTTCCAGGGCTTTTGTGTAAAACAGAAAAAGGGGTTCACTGTAAGGCCCATCCTTTACATTATAAGCGCAGATAAGGCAAACAAACGTTGATTCATATAATTTAATATTCAACAATATTAGTCATTTAGTACTTATAGAGAATCCATCACAACCAATAATTTACCTGACATATCCCCGCAGCAGATGCGTGCATATTACTCTTTTTCCCCCTTTTCCACCATTACATGGCATCAGGTATGATGTTGTCCTTTTGGGGCCCAGGATGCCACTTTGTGACTGGATGGGCATTTGAAGATTGGGAGGATGTGTCAGTTATCCACAGGTGATGCAGCATTTCTACCTTTCCATATTTCTTATATTCAAGTTTACTAATTTCCTGTCCTTCGGCCCCCTACTGCCCTGTGGCTGCCACTCACTCTGTGGGGTTCATCAGAAGTTAGATAATGGCCTGATAGTCACATGGCCATGAATCTCACTTCTTCTACAACACTTATTGCAGACATAGGGCCTGGTTAGGAGTTTGTCCAACAGATTATTGCCTCAAAACTAGGGGTGGTGTAAGAATTCCGCCCTGCCGGGGGAGCTTGTGAAGTTTTGCCCACAGGTGCGGAGTTCCAAAAAACTCCACAAAGTGATGCAAAACGGAGGTTTTTTTCTCAAGCGGTTCGCCAACGGTAAGGTGGCGAGCGCTTGTGAGAAAATATAATGCGCTAGACCTCCTGGCGAGATTTCTCATTGCGGGAGGTCGCGACCACTTGAGTGTAGAAATCTACCATTCTCGTTGATGAAGCTGCCACTCAATTAGAATGTCAACTTGAGAGGCAGAAAGCAGCAGCGCCCTCTGGCGTGACGCGTAGTGCCGTTCATGATGATTTTATAATGCTGGACAAATTCCTGGCACTAAAGATCAGTGAGAGCAGAGCAATTTAACAAACTCTGCCACTTGCGGAAGTCCGCAGAGTGTGAAGTTTCATGGAGTTCTGCAAATTAAAACTCTGCGAACTACACCAAGGCCTAATCAAAACGTGACATATATCCTGTCTGCTTTATTATGATTGCCACATGATGTAATGCATTTTTAATGGGGCGGGCAGGATACCTGTCACATTTGTGATGGAATAAACCATCCGCTGAAATCTAAATCAGGCCTTTGATGTACATTGTGTCCAGTGTGGCTAGCTGGGCTTGAAGGATGTTGTGGTTTGTGGGTCTCTCACTGCTTTGAGGTCACCGCAAGGCGGAACTTCTGTCAGCTGCGCCGTGTGCAGATCTTCCTTCCAGGCAGGACTTCTGTCAGCTGCACCTTGTGCATACCTTCCTTTCTAAGCAGGACCTCTGTCAGCTGCGCCTTGTGCAGATCTTCCTTCCAGGCAAGGGCTTCTGTCAGCTGTGCTCTGTGCAGATCTTCCTTCCAGGCAGGACTTCTGTCAGCTGAGCCTTGTGCAGATCATCCTTCCAGGCAGAACTTCTGTCAGCAGTGCCTCGTGCAGATCTTCCTTCCAGGCAGGACTTCTGTCAGCTGCACCTTGTGCGAATCTTCCTTCCAGGCAGGGCTTCTGTCAGCTGTGCCTTGTGTAGATCTGCTTTCCAGACAAGGGCTTCTTTCCTCAATGATCAGTTCAAAGATCGGGAGAGATGGCTCTTCCACTGTCTGAGAGAGAGGCCCACTTTCAAGGCTGTCACTCCGCTCTTCCCCCTCACTGCCGGAGTTCAAATTACCCTCAGTCCCTGTTTTCTGCAGCCCCGGTCCACGCTGGTCCCTGGTGATATCAACAGCACTCCCACTGACCGGCGAATTTAGTGCCAGCGCTGGTTCAGGACGTTTACCACCACCAACAGTCTTCCCCTCGGTCTCTCCAGAAAACATAGCAGGGACTGTAACTGCTTTCCCCTGTCCTGGCCCCTCCGGTGCGACTGTAATAGCCCCTGGTACAGCAGCAGCAGTAATCCCCGGTCTCCCATGGTCTTTAGTGCCAACAATGTCATTCTCTTTGGAGCCTGCGGAGGGAGGAGGTTTCCCTTTAACTAGCCCTGCTTTCTTTGCACTCACCGGCATAGCTCGGGGGCCACTCTTGTCGACTTTATCCGCTTTGTCCGATTTATCCTGTTTACCCAGCCTCTCCGTTTTCTCTCCCGAGGAGTGCTGTTTCTTTGTCCCGTGGGTTGACACTTCCCCCGCAGGTTTAACCATATTTGCGGGTCCGTTCCCATTTCCATTTTTCCTCGGCGGCATTGTGCTGAGCTGAACACCGGCCGACTCGAGACAACACTGCTGGGCTTTCTCCGCTGACCACGCCTGCCATGCTCCCAGGTGTGCGTGGCTTCGAAGGATGGTGAAAGCGAGCCGTGCAGACCGCAACCACAGCCTCCGGATCTCCCTCAGCATTAATTTTGCCAAACTTTAATCAAACGCCACTTTTGCACTTCTGCCGACCGTCTCTTTGTGAATCCTGGGCCCCGTTTTCAATTACCGCTACAGCCTTTCTCCACTGCAGCTCATTCGGCGACTCCTTAGCAGCTCCAAACCATCTAAACTCACAGGTGAGACAGGGAGTGACGCTCACTCGACTCAAGCGGCCGCCATCTTGCTGTCGGAATGAAAAGTTTTTCTGATGAATTGGTGTTATTCCCGACGTCATTGCGGGGCAGTTACAAAGACACGTTTTATATTTCACAGACCAAAGTTGAATACATCTGGCACTCAAAAGAAGTTAATAATTAATGAACTAAGAACTGCTTAAACAATTACAGACAAAAGTCGTTTCTGGTTTGGTAACGCCTGTCACAATGCAGCCCCGATTTAAAAAAATGAACTCTTCACAGTTTGTACAACACAATAGCAGATGAAAATGATGTTTAATAAAACAAACACTTATGATTCTTATGTACATACGCAGCCTGTGGTGTGATTCTTAAGCACGCAGCCAGCTCCGATACATGTCTGTTGAAAGAAGGGCGAATGAGGTAGTTAGGTTAAAAAAAAATAACTAAGGGCCAGATGTAGGTAGCCTAATACCGGTCGGTAATGGCCGAAATACAGAATTTCGGCCGTTACCGGCCGGTATTAGGCTTTTCAGATGTAGGGGCCTAATTTAAGGATTCGATAATTTCCCGACTCGGTTATTTAAGGAATCAGTAAATTACCGAATTCTTAAATACCGATTCGGTAAATTAACGAAACCTTAATGTAGGGAGCACTCAAATGAGTGCTTTTCCCATTTTAGGATTTGATATTTACCACCAACTACAAGTTGGTGGTAAATATCAAAAACCCCAAAAGAAGCAATTTTTTGCAAATTATTACAGTGCCATGTGGCAGACATACATGCCCTTAGGGCATGTATGTGTGCCACATATGCACCCATACACTATTCAGGGGTGCAACAGGGTATCAAAGTGACACCCTGCCACCCTTCAATGTGTTCCCCCTTTTACCCAATCGGTATTGTATTTACCGAATCTTACAGATCCGGTAATACTTACTGAATGAATACCTACATCCCATTTACCGATTCTAAAATACCGAATTCGGATTTTTAGAATCGGTAAATCTGGATTACCTACATCTGGCCCTAAGTCTTGAATTGACCCACCCACTGGCACTTTGCACGAGATGGGGAGTGAAAAACACTCCTATTCATGACTAACCTTCACGAATCCCACTGCTCTCGTACATTCCCTGCTGTGACTACACCTGGAAACAGCCAAGATAAAAGTGGCCTGACCCCATGGTTATGTGTCCCTCTTCGGGAAGCCCCGCAGAGGACTGTGAATGAGAGATTAGCCACACAGCTTATTAGCAAGAAAAGAATAATGAAGTTCACTATTGTAAAGATTAAGGACTGAGCCACACATAACAGGCAGTGAGAGTGTGAGATGCCTCCTGCTTGTCTGGCATCTGGTCGACGACACTGCAGGGAAGACAATCTGTGGTGCACAGATACGGCCCTGGCAGGGTGGACTGGAGGACGGGTCATTTAGAGGGGAGGCTATTAAGATTAACCCTGGGCGAAGAACTACGCTCCGTTCGCGGAGCTTGCGGAGTTTCGGCAACTCCGCGTTCCGCGGAGAACGCGTAGCTGTCGATTACTCCGCGATCCGGTGCGTAGCGTAGTTCTCGCGCGCTAAATGACATTATCGTGTGCGCGGCAATGGCTTACCTCGGTTCTGCGTTCGCTTTTTCCCGGTCGCGTGTGCCACCATGTTTGTAAACCCTCCCGCACAATCCCGTGCGACTGTGCGAACGCGATAACGTCATTTGGATGCGCGATAGCATCATAAGGACGCGCGAGGATGCCCGTCGTGACCGCGTAGGTAGGTTCGCGCGATATTTAGCGCGATCACGCACTTTTGGAGTGCGAACGAGAAGATGAGTTCCCGAACATGTCTTGCACAACCCGAACACGTGACTTGTGACCCGGAACAGGAAATAAGGGAACGCAAGCGGGTGGGACAAACCTCTTGGGTAACTTAGCGCGCTAGCCATCCCGAGCATGCAGGCGGCGCCCCGAACACGCGCACTGCGCTCCCGAAGACGAAAAACGGCGCGCGAACGGGTCTAGCAAGCAACTACGCATGTCCGCGGAGCTACGCGTAGCTCGCGGAGTGCAAGTGCGTCTTCGCGTAGCTCCGCGGAGTGCGGCTCCGCGAACTACGCCCAGGGTTAATTAAGATATTATCAACATAAAACACGGCAGCATCTTTGAAACTGCACATAAAATATTGTGTCAGGAGAGATGCCGAATTCCAAGCAGGAACACAAGCAGCTCAGCGGGAAGCAGAAAACAGGCAGAGAGTTCTTGCAGGCCAGGCCAGGCACTTCAGCACTCAACCCTCCTATGACTCCTGAAAAGCCTGTCATCAGAATGGAATAGTGTTTGCAGGACACAACAGATCAGTAAATATGCACATGCTATGTATATCGTATTCTAGTTTGATTTGTTTTGCTCGGTTTTACAGTGCAGAGACTGTGGGATTTAGGATGCTAACAGTAATCCACAGTTGAGAGCTTAGTAAAGAACGTTGTTGATGCAGATAACTGCACTAGACGTTGATACAACCGTATCGTCTACCCTGGGTGGGCGGCTTTATGTGCACCGTGTTTGAGTCTCACAGACTATCTTTATTAACCAATACTCCACTTGGGAAAACGCCATCTTCTTTTTATTCCAGTGTCTTTTTCAGCTCAACTGTTACGTGGCTATACGGTTATGAAAGTTCCTGAATAGTTAGCAAAGACACAAGCCCAGGGACATAACACAGGTCCCCACATCCCCCGCAGTCCCCTCAGTACTGTACTCACGCCGGAGAGCTCCGGATTAAACCTGGAGGGGGGCCCCTCTGTGAACCTTGCCCCTTCAACTTTCGTTACGCCACTGCACAAGCCTTCTCTACAAAATGCGTCGGAGGATAAGGTACGCTGGAAAACCGTGATAGCATCTTGCATCTTGCTTGTTAACAGAGAACGCTTTTGGTTTTGTCAGCCTGAGAAACGATGGTGACACTATACGTAAGAACCTTGGCATATTAATACGCAAATTCATGCAAACAGTGCTACCATGCACTGTCAATCAAAGAAGACACCTGCTGTTGATATAAAGCCTAATTGTTTTTCAATGATAGGGTTCCATAATTTTAGGAAGATGAAGCATTTATGGTGGGAACATTTAATCGGATCCCATGCGGTCATGTAACAGTCGCGGCCGGCAAAGCGGGTGAGTTCAAGCCGGGGGGTAATCTATCAGTATCTTATCTACATATAATAAAAAAACGTACCTGCTTCCTTCGGGATCGCATCACGCGCCTCCGCCTCAGCTCCTGCTTGCCACCTGCTCCTTATACCAAAAAAAGACTGACAAAAATAATGCTTTGCATTATAGGAGCTACTACCCGAGGAGTCTCAAGAACAACCTCCCCTACGGGCAGTTCCTCCGAGTGAGGCGGAATTGTTCGTCAGTGCAGGACTTTGATGTACAAGGACAGGCACTGATCGCCAAATTACAGGAAAGAGGATATCCCCGGAAGTTGTTGAAGCACTCTATGAAAAGAGTAAGATGGACTCCTAGGGAGTATCTTTTGGAAAAAAGATGTAATGTATGTATGTATGTAATGTATGTATACTTGTAAAGCGCACTGTTACCTCGTTACGTGGTGTCCTGGCGCTGTATACCGCTGGGGAACCCGTCTTGGCTTTCCCTGTGAGAGGGCACCCCAAGGTGAAGCCAGGCATCCCCGGCGTTGCTGGGGCCGTTGTGGAGATTAAGCAAGCTATTGCCCAGAGTTGCAGAGTGGGACCCATGGTTAGCGTAGGCACCTAAGCGAGAATTATCGAGTCCGCGGACATTGACCCAAGACCCTGCCGCGTCGGGAATTGAACCCTGGTCCTGGGCCGACCTCTGCTTCAGGGTCTGCCGCTTCTAACCAGTGAGCCACACTTCCATCGACCCAAAGAATCGTATGTGTGTCAACCTTCGGTCCCCACACCCATCCACTTCAGAAAATCATCAGGAAGAGTTGGCATCTGGTCGAAGAAATCCTACCTGATGTGGGTTTAGCACTCTTCGCCTAGAAGAAAAATCGTATTGGTCAGCTGATAACATCCACGCGTCCTCCAGCCAAAAAAGACACCCAAAGTACCATCTTCGGTGCCAGTCCAGTCAACGGACACCGCAAATGTGGGACGTGTACCGTTTGTGATCTCACAGTGGAGGGCACCCTCTTCACAGACGGCACTAAATTCTGGCGTCATGATGAACATACGAACTTTAAAACAAAATACACAGTATACGCCATTCAGTGTCCCTGCAATAAGGTGTACATCGGTAAGACCACACAGGAGGTCCGACAAAGAATCATCCAACAACGATCAAGGAATAACAACAAGAATTTAACAGCACCGTTGGTGTCCCACTTCCTACAACACAAGCATTCAGTTAATGACATCAGATGGACCGTGTTGGCAGTAATCAGGGGCGGCAGTGGAGATCCGGACACACGTCTTTCCCAGAAAGAGGCCTACCTTATTCTCAAGTTTGATACAGCCAACTCAGGCCTGAATGAACTGTCCGAACTGGGTAACTTGTAAATTATCAACTTTCTTCAGCCACCTGTCCTCCCATTTTTTGTGTCTGCACCCCTGTTAAACTGATCTGAGCCGTGCTGCTTATTTGCTTTTTTACTCTTGTACGTTCATAAACAAATGTGTTTATGGCGGTCAAAAAACCTATAAAAAACAATATCACCTTTTACCTGCTGCGCTATTTCCCAGTGTTCCCAGTGTCACCCCCGCACCTCGAGTAGTTTTATCTATAATGAATACAAATGACAGAGGCAGTGTGGCCGATTCGAAATTGCTACTTGCATTTCATCAGCTGTGCTCAGGCGAGGTCCTTTACCCTGCAACGGTTGTTGAACTACAAGTACCAGCTCCAGCGGAACTTGTCAGCTCTGTCCGCTTTCCATTGCTACGGTTTGAGCCGTCCCAGCTCTTCCTCCTTTCAAATACACTGCAGCTGGCCCGCGGCGGTACATGTCAGATGCCGGAGGCCGCGGAACGGATTCATTTCAGTTCCCGTCTGAGTGAGTACACGATCCATCCATCTGCGAAATGGATTTGCAACATACTAGCTAGGGGCCTTGCACGCCCTCTAACATTCCTCGTCTTCCATTTAGTGTTCAAGTGAAAGAGAGCATCACCCCTCGTGATCTCCGGACTAACTCCCGGGCGTCTCCATCAACGTTTCTTCCTCCCGCTCTCAAGTTCAAGTTCAGGTAGGACAGCAGGCAGCACTTTTAAATCATTTTGTACTCGTTGGGTATAGCCTAGCTTAGCAGCCCTGACCGTCACCGACCCTTGTTTTTTCAGAAATTCCATATCGTGTGAAGCTGCATACCACTCCTGCAGCCCCTGCGTGCTTCCTGCAGGTAATTCTTTAAATCTTTCCACTTTAGTCAGAGAGGTCACTACTATGTTACCGCAACACAATATTTACACCAAATCCCATGTCTTACAGTAAAGGATTCACCCAGTCCACGTCCTGAGGAGAACCTTGTAATCACCAGTGGTTCGAAACGCGTTGACCCCCAGCCTGTGACAAGGAAGAAGGGTGCAGCCAGGGAATAATTAATATTACTGTCATTGGCCCCAGCTGTTCAATCCTTAAAAAACCTAATCACAGGTTTTGTGAGACAGGCAGGCAGTTTCATTGTTTTCCTGTGTCCGCCTGTCCATTGGTACACAATTGGTCTTTTTGTGAAATGTTTTTTATGTTTCAATTTGCGTTGTATGTAGCAATTTGCTTTTTGGTGTCCTGAACTTTGAGTATCTATTGTGAACATGTTCTACACTTGTATATATTGTGCACATACATGCCTGAATGTTGACTTGATTGTTTTGACAAATATGCCTTTGAAGACATACGGATAAATCAATGAAATAAAAATAAAAATGAAAATAAATTTTCTCTAAACAAACTTGTGGTTCACGCAGTACAGACAGGCTGGGTGTGTCCTTAACAATTACAAAATAAATCTGACTAGCTACTGTGTTCTGTTATGCGATTGTTGAGGTCCTGGCTGGTCAGTGACAGGACCCAAAACCTTCTTTTGTTGATTGCTCCGGAGTCCTGGCGCCCTTTTAGGCAGCCTCTTTCTTCCTTCTCCCCTAATCCAATCACAACGCTTTGTGATTGGTTAGGCGCAGCGGAGAGCGCCCCGGCAGGGCCATTTTCTATATGTAGGCTGCATGCAACCTAAAACAAGCATTTGCAATGCAATAGGTCTCGCATTATTAAAGTTTGAGCTATTGGCATTGCTAATAATAACGCAACACCAATAGCTCAAACATTTATTAATGCGAGACCTTTTGCTCCACACGTCTTCGAAGAATCTTTTATTTTAAAATAGAAGAGATGCTTATCTGGTAGCTGAACTGCTCAATGAAAAAAAATGCTTCATGAATCTGCCGTTAAACAAAATAAAAGTCACGGACAAAGCCACTCCAAACGGGCGAATGGAAAATACCCCTAGTCTTTTGGGAAATAAAATAAATATCAATCAGTGCATGGCTCGTCGGATAGCAGTGCTAGCTCGGTATTTGCATAAAATGAAAGAGAAACGTGAATGAACATTTCTCCTCAGCACTTTTAACTTGAAGTGAGGGAATAGTGCATTCAGTTATGAGTTGAGAATCCAACTCGAGGGTAGTCCTGTGATCTGTGACCATTAAATAACAACTAGGGAGGGAACAAAGTGTGTACACTGTCTTCCAACATTTCCCTGGTCTGCACAGAACCAGAGACGGGATTATTTGCACTAGTTTGCCTATCCTAGAAGGTGGCAACTGAAAACCCTGTGCGGTATATCAACAGACTCCCCAGCCTGATCTCCGGTGCCAGATAGCAAAATCTCCAGGTGGTATTCCTTCTACAGCCAAACCTCTTCCAGCCCACTCCCAGCGCCCCAACGTTGATCAGAGTCGAGCAGCACAGAATGTCTGTGTCACCTACATTATTTCCCCCGCTTACCGGCGCCGACTTTACTGATACACAACCTAGAAAGCCACTGTTCGTGACAGGAAACCAGCTTTTCAATTAAATGAACGAGCTGTTAAGTGTGCGTTCTACGTGTATGGAGTAGTGAAAGGGGGTGGGGTGGGGTATGATCAGCTAAATAGTATTTATTGGAGGCAAAGCATACGCATCATGGCTGTGCCGGGCCGCCGCACTGCCCGCGACGACCCGGAAGCGGTTGGGAAGCCGGCCAATCCCAGCGCGGCCCCAACCGGAAGTCCCACCCCATCGCCGCGAGAGATAGAGAGAGCTGCCCGAGGAGCCACGAAGGCTCCGCATTGAGTCCCGGTCCCGAGATGGGGGACCGGGTGAAGAGCGGGCGGGCGGGCGCATGGGGAAGGCGGGGCTCTCATGTGGTGAGAGAGCCCCGCAAAGCGCTACCGCCGCCGGAGAAGCAGAACCGCCGCCGAGCACCGCAAGAACAGGTAAGTGTGTTGAGTGAGAGGAGGGGTGAGTGGGGGTGGGGTGTATGCGCGTGTGTCTGTTTGAGTGTGTTTGTGCGTGCGTCTGTCTGTCTGTGTGCGCTGTGTGTCTGATTAAGGGGGGGTGCGTGTGTGTATATGCAGTGTGTATGGCTTTCTTTGTGCGCATGCGTGAGTGACGACGTGCGCGCTCACGAGGTACAATCTCTGGAAGAGAAAGCTCGTGCAACATTGCTGTCCTCATTCACCTGAAAGTAACAACATAAGTCGTCTCGCCCTAGACAGCAAAGCTTCGCTTTGCTTTCGTCTAGGCGAGACCTAAAAAAGGTCAACACTAGCTACAGTATGATTGCAGATTCTAAAATTGTAACATCTGATAGCACAGTAAGCATTTACACGTTCTACCTTTTTGCAAATATAGTGCTACTGATCTTATACTCTCTCCAGCCCATCCTATAATTTGTGTAGCGTATTTTATATTTTGTTTAATTCTTTCTTTAAACTATTGGCTTTCCTGTTCAAAGTGCTGTCTCTCTCAGGCAGGTACGTCCTAGCACTGTAAATATACAAGTCACTATTTCCTAGTGCATCAACCAGGATTCAAATTAGCGACCCTTCAGTTTGAGATGAAGGCATTAGAAATTGTAACACTAAGCAATTGACCACTTCATACAGAATAGTTTAACTTGCATTTTCTCTTCATTTTAGATGTGTATATTATATTACAATTCCTCCCACTCTTCCCTGATTGGCAGGACCCTCATACAGCTCAAAGTTCTGCTGCCGTATATTGTGATTTTACAAATGAAGGCTAAAATAAATAAATGTAAATATCAGAGGCCAATTGTTTTAGGGGAAGACAACAATATAGACTAGCTGAGCCCTGCTTGTTCACCCTTTCCCCCACCTTGGCCAAAGCCCGTGCACCCTTGCCTTGAGGGACGGAACTGCAAGTGACTCTGGTATCCTGATTTCATTTTGGCCTCAGCAGGCAGAAGATACTGTGTGCACACTGCATGACTAGGCCCAAAATTGACCCAAAGACCCAGAGCCTGGCTCTGGGGACGTAGAAGGACACTAAAAGCACACTGTTGGTGGGCAAAGACTACGGTCTGTGTCCCTGGCTATGTACAGTGAGTAGTGGTGGCAGCGTACCATGTTCTTAGAGGTCAACAGCTGAACAGGCCATTTTACCTGTCAGAGGGTGGCCGCGATGCCTACAGGGCATTGAGTAAAGTTCCATTCACGAGTCATGACCAGACCCTGCATTGGCATCCCGTTTGAATTTTGAGACGTGTATTTATAATATAAGGTAGCAGAGCTCTATATTGTTTACACATGTGTATGTATGTTGTTACCAGTTGCATCCATGTTCGATTGTCCATCATTTAACATGGCACAAGATGGGCAACATTGGCAGCAATCCAGACCAGAAGGGTGTAACTTTGGACACAAGGGTGAAGGGATTGAGTCAGGACCGCCTTTTAGAAGGTTCACACTCACTGTGCTCATCACTACCTGCTGTGAGCAGCAATCACCCTGCACAAAGTCCTTGTCTATGCTACAGAAGAAAATGGACAATGAAATGCAACCAGGGAAACCAGTAAACCCAGACAAGGAATAAGCATTCAGGGTCTGAAAATACCACAGAAAAGTGGGTCGCAATCATATGGGCTTTGTTGTAACTCAAGTTGCTTTACTGCCCGACACGAAGAGCCGCTGTTTCAAGATAAGTATCACTGATAGTGACTCCCCCATAGGGGAGGGCACATTGCCTGGCTTCTGCAAGTCTTCCGGGATGAAACTATTGCCCTGGGCAGTGACCCTGTGAGCTGCCTGTCTGATGAGAGGGTAGAGGAGAGAGCCTTGTCCGGTAGAAGTCTGTTTGCCCTTGAGGAGGACCAGCAGCAGAGTCCGTTGTGAGGAATGGCCCAGAAGGAACAGAGGAAATGTGGCAGAGTGCCGAGAAGTCCTGTGAAGTGCCCAGGGTCCCCCAGTCTCCCTGACTGAGCAAGTCTGTGTAAAGGTTGTGTCTCACTTGCCAGTGTCAACTGCTAAATAAAAAACGCTGATTCGGATTTTAGGTCTCAGCTGGCGAAAGCAGCACACATGCCTCCCACCCTGTACAGTCTCATTAGAAACTCTCGATAAGGCCCATTCTGGAAAGGGGCTGCCATCTGACTGTGGAATGCAACTCCTTAAATGTATGTGTCTTGTAAAGCGCACTTCTTCCCTTAGGCGTCGTGGCGCTGTAGACCGCTGGGGAACCCGTCCTGGCTATCCCTGTGAGATTGTCCCTACTGGGTATCTCCAAGGTGAAACCAGGCATCCCCGGCGAATGTGGGGGGCCGTTGTAGAGATGAGGCAAGCTAATGCCCAGAGTTGCCGAGTGTGATCCCTGGTTAGAGTAGGCACCGAAGCGAGAATTATCGAGTCCGCTGACCCTGGTCCACGACCCTGCCGCGTCAGGAATTGAACCCTGGTCCTGGGCCGTTCTCTGCTTCTGGGTCTGCCGCCTCTAACCAGTGAACCACACCACTCCGTCATGTTTGAGGTGTACTTACTCTACTGCGAGTTTCCAGGACTGTTCCATTCAGACCTTCGACCTTCTCCTGAAAAAGTGCCTTTTGTGCCCTCAAGTGGAGGTTTCATATGCATTCGCTCTATAAGTCCTTTCTGCACATTTTTACCTTGAACATGAAGTCACACCTGTTACATTTTAGGTCTCAGCTGGCGAAAGCAGCACAAATGCGCTGCTCTCGGCATCCTCTTGGACTCAATACAGATTCCAAAGTTCTCGAAGGCGGAGTTGAAGCCCCGCCCATCTTTTTGATTGGTTCGCACCACTGGTATTATACGATTGTTCAACCACTGTATTTTCCACAGTTATAGATTTGCTGCATTTGTCATATATTCCACCCCCTGCAAATTTTAACAAAAAAACGTTTGAGCTCAAATGGTTCAAAAGTTACTATAAACATAGCAGTATGTGCTACCACGCAGTGGAAGGATCCTTGCAAAGCTTGACTGGTCACCTTTATGTTGCTTATTGCTATATATTTGGGTGTTAGACTGGTAATAATGATGTGCAACCAATGGACACATTTTAACAGGTGTAAAAATGATAAAATAATGAAGTAATACAGTCACAAAATGCGCCGCATAATTTGTCTTTTCTTGCTGCACAATTTACTCAACCGTGCCACATAAGTTTCCCTCACTGACGCATAATTCCAGTGGCCTTGGTGGTTATAGCCTCATATAACCAAGGAGAGACCCAGGTGGGTGTCGTGTTACATCTGCATTCTGCAGCCACAACCCTCTGAATAGTTAATCTGAGCTCTGATATACTTTCACCTTTTGACTGGCAAATGTAGTCTGTCATAAGCGTTTTGATTTTCTGCAGTGTAGGCTTCATTTCTGCATGTTCGAGGTTCCTTTTTACTCTTGTTGGACAGCACTTCTGAGGCATGTGGATAAACTAACTACCTCCAGAAGAATAATCACACACCACACTCAGCTATCCTCCCAATACGATTGCGCCTGACACCGGTAAACAAGCGGCTTACATCACATGTCACCACCCAAGGAAATGAAAAAACAAGTTTTAGTAAAATAACCTCACCTAAAACATAGAAAGAACAAGCATTAAAAATGCGATCGGTCTCGCCTTTCATTAAGTTAAATCCATTTGCTGTCTAAACTGTTCCATTAGCAAAGCAAATGGCTTTAACTTAATCAAAGGCGAGACCTGTTGCATTTTCAATGCTTGTCTATAGGTGGTATGTATTTAATTGTATCTGGTATTCATCAGAAGAGATTATTTACACTTATAATGGTGGCTCTGCAAATAGCAAACAAGCTTCATTATTTACCAGCACTGTGCAAACAGCAAATAAATGTAAGTTTTTACCCAGCTGCCTGCTAAATATAAGAAGTTGTGCATGGTTTAGCCAAAGGCAGTGGAAACTGCAAAGAACTTCACAATTTACCTGGCTGCTGCCTATCACAAGAATCTGGACTTTGGACCTGCTCTTTATCAATAATAAACGCTGGCTAAGGGGCAGATATTGAATCCTATCTGGATGGCGCACGCGCAGACGGCAAAGAAGCATTACTATTTACCCAGCTACTGGTTACACATAGGACTTAAGCACAATCTGGCCAGTGGTCAAACAAATAAAAAAAAAATGTCACTGTTTACACAACTGCTGGGGGAAGAGCAGATATTATGGGCTCGATTCACCAGGATAAACTTACACTTGGGCATAAATGTACTCTTTTCAGGTCTCGGCTAGCGAAAGGCTGCGCTTGCGCAGTCTCGCTCCGAGACTTCATGTCTTAGAGAGTGGGGCTTAAACCCGCCCCTCTTCTCCATTGGCTGGCTTCCTAAACGGAGGCCAGCCATTGGAGGAGAGGAGCATCACTCTGTTTAAGCCCCGCCTTTTTGGGATTCGGGGGTGTGTTTTTTACTTTTTTTCTGTTTTCTTTCTCTCCTCTTCCCATTGGCTGCAATTTTACCTTCCAGCCAATGGGAAGAGGAGAGAAAGAAAACACGCCCCGAATCCCAAAATGACTCTGCGTTTCTCCGAGGCATTTCTCCTTTGCCTCGGAGAAACGTGGTCGTGTGGAGCGCTCCTCTCTTGTTCTCGCTACCATGGCACTATATGGCCCCTTCTGTTTTCCGATCCTCTATTTGCACGAGTATAATCTCTTACCTCCAAGTCCTAACACTTTGATGTGCATGTGCAGCGTCTTTATTTCTCCTGCCTGTCTCGTGCGGTCGCGCCTGTTGGGAATTAGAGAGGATAGCCCCCCTCTTTGGGTCTTTTTTTTCCTTCTTCTGCTAGTCCTCTCTCTATGTGCATGTGGTGACACGCCCCTTTTCTCCCTCTCCGTTCCTCCTCATGACGTTATTTAATGGAGCCTAGCTGGACATTCATTGCTTAGTTTCTTTAACGGTCATGTTGTTTTTGGGTCCCTCCCCTTCGTGTTACCTGCGTTTTGGATGTCCTGCCGAGCTGCAAGTGGATTGAAATTGGGCCGTTTTCGGAGTGCGTTAAGCGAGGCTTCGCTTTACTGCGCATTGGATTGCGGGAAAAAGTCACTAGTAACCAGTGTAAAGGGATAACGTGAACCTACCTTGGAACTTGTGAAGGTCTGTGCGCGGCTGCGTGCAGGCTGAAGATTCCCGTCTGAGTCTCCGCGTTTGAGTATCCTATCCGCATCGTTGTGGGATCTTTGGACACATTCACGATCAGTCCGACAATTGGGGTCTGTCGAGCATTGTCTTTCTTTTCTGTGGCCACAGTATCAGGTTTTTTGGGAATTGGAAGCGTTAAGACGTACTCCATCTAGAGGAGTAAGGTTTTTTTTTTGTCGTATGATTTTTATTCTCCCATCAATAAACACAAGAAAGAATACTGGACGTTTTTCCCTGGGAAGGCTATGTTGGACACCGCTTCTCTTACTGCTGCTTATGGAGTCTAGGTACAAGGACTGCTGAATCCCTCACCGGGTAAGAAGGAGAAGGGGTTGTTTGTTTTACATAAAGGTGGCACGTGCATAGAGAAAGGAGATATCTATGTGAATGTTATTTCATGATCTTTGTTTTGTTACTTCTCTCTCATGTGCAGTGTGGGAGTCAGTTCATTGTCGATATTGAGACAGAGAGAAGCTGGAGCAGTCTTGGGTCCTCTGAAGCCATTCCTTCCCCCTTGTTTTTTCTTTTACCCTTCCTTCTTCCCTGGTACAGACTGTAGTAGGTTGTTGTTCTATATCTGGCCTGCTGTGGTTTGTGCGGGGAAGGGAGTTAGGAATGTCTTCGCTCCTGCAGCGTGGTTCCTAGTGGGAGACAACTCTGACAGCGCCCTCCCATGAGCCCCCACCCCGCTTCCCCGCTGGCTCTCGGCAGTGATGCTTGCAGGCGCCTCCTCTCCTCAGCTCAATTTGCTGGCTGCTGGCTCGGCGGTGCGGGCACTTTCTTTTGGCTGTGGCTGTGTTTCCTGGACTCCTGCGCAGGCTGTGGGTGGCTCCAGGACCCGGGTCTGGGTTACGGTCGCCTCTCGTCTGCCGTCCCGTGGATGTTATGTGGATTCGCCGCTGCAGGCGGGGGCATAGCCGCTCCCAGGGGAAAGAACTGCCTGACCTGCCGATGCTCTGACCCCCCCTCTCCCCGGAGTAGGACCACCCGCGGCACCGGTGGAGGACACGGTAGGGACCAAGGACGCAGATGCGGGGCAGGGTTGTGCACCTGTGCCTGGACTATGCGGTGAGTATTGTGGCTGAAATATGTTTTACAACGTAAAACGGTGAGGTTGTGTAGCCCGCAGAGACAGCAGAGGTGATTTGTGCTGGGCGCCATTTTGTACAAGCAGACGCCGATCGTCATGTGTGTATTGGCCGCACCTTTCAGTTTCCAATGTGTCCTTTGTATTCACCTCCACTGGGGCTATCCGCTTTTCCCCAGGGCTGCTCTATTAGCAGATCTCTCTAGCTCAGAGCATTGCTTGGCAGCCGCTGCGCAAGCCCCAAGGCTGCAAAGGGGAGAGGAAGACTGCTCATTCCTTGTTCACTCCGCGGCTCAATCAGCTTCTTCCGCGAGGTTCCTCATCGTCCGGGGCTCTTCTTACACCGCCGGAAGAAGTAGAGAAGCTGCCAAGTCCTCCGGTGAGTGCTCCTGCCGCCTCGTTGCTTGTGCTTGCTCTCCCGCCCCCTCGTTGCTTGTGCTTGCTCTCCTGCCACCTCGTTGCTTGTGCTTGCTCTCCTGCCCCCTCGTTGCTTGTGCTTGCTCTCCTGCCACCTCGTTGTTTGTGCTTGCTCTCCTGCCCCCTCGTTGCTTGTGCTTGCTCTCCTGCCCCCTCGTTGCTTGTGCTTGCTCTCCTGCCCCTCGTTGCTTGTGCTTGCTCTCCTGCCCCCTCGTTGTTTGTGCTTGTTCTTCTGCACCCTTGTTGCTTGTGCTTGCTCCCCTGCCCTCTCGTTGCTTGTGCTTGCTCTCCTGCCCCCTCGTTGGTTGTACTTTGTCTCCTGCCCCCTGGTTGTTTGTGCTTGCTCTCCTGCCCCCTCGTTGTTTGTGCTTGCTCTCCTGCCCCCTCGTTGCTTGTGCTTGCTCTCCTGCCCCCTCGTTGCTTGTGCTTGCTCTCCTTGCTTGTGCTTGTTCTCCTGCCCCCTCGTTGCTTGTGCTTGCTCTCCTGGCCCCTCGTTGCTTGTGCTTGCTGTCCTGCCCCCTAGTTGCTTGTGCTTGCTGTCCTGCCCCCTCAATGCTTGTGCTTGCTGTCCTGCCCCCTCGTTGCTTGTGCTTGCTCTCCTGCCCCCTCGTTGCTTGTGCTTGCTCTCTTTGCTTGTGCTTGCTCTCCTGCCCCCTCGTTGCTTGTGCTTGCTCTCCTGGCCCCTCATTGCTTGTGCTTGCTGTCCTGCCCCCTCGTTGCTTGTGCTTGCTCTCCTGCCCCCTCGTTGCTTGTGCTTGCTCTCCTGCCCCCTCGTTGCTTGTGCTTGCTCTCCTGCCCCCTCGTTGGTTGTGCTTACTCTCCTGCTCCCTCGTTGCTTGTGCTTGCTCTCCTGCCCCCTCGCTGATTGTGCTTGCTCTCCTGCCCTCTCGTTGCTTGTGCTTGCTGTCCTGCCCCCTCGTTGGCTGTGCTTGCTCTCCTGCCCTTCTATTGGCATTGTAAATGACAATGCCATTTATTTATGTTTTAAAAACAAAAACAAAAATAAAAATAATGTCATGAGCAATGCCGATAGCTCTAACTTTAAGAATGCCGAGACCATTGCATTGTAAATGCTTGTTTTCACTCTGATTAGCGCCTGAGTACATTACACCATCTAATTGTACGCGTTCTTGTGACGTTCTGGCCTGGGAGCCAGGTCCTTGCTGTCAGCAGTGTGAGAGCAAAGGTACTATACGTTGTGTAAATTGGTAAAGCGGTTCGGTCAGGAGTTCTCAGTTACATCTGCTATTTGTCAGTGTGGATGAGGGCGCTGAGACTGAGACGTCAGTGGCTGCGTTGGTATCCTCTTAGGCTTTGTTCTATTATAGTGGTGCCACTGATTCACAGCGTAGCAGCGACACAGGAGACACATGAGTAAACTATCCCAGATGGTATTGGTTAATTTGAGAAAGCACATATGAAGGTATGTGAACGATGAGTGATGATTGGAATGAGCGATGAATGATGATTGGTATGAGTGATGATTGGTCTGAGCGATGAGTGATTGGTCTGAACGATGATTGGTCTAAGCGATGAGTTATGGTTGGTCTGAGCGATGAGTGATTGGTCTGAGCGCTGAGTGATGATTGGCATGAACGCTGAGTGATTGGTCTGAGCGCTGAGTGATGATTGGCATGAGCGCTGAGTGATGATTGGTCTGAACGATGAGTGAGGATTGGTATGAGCAATGATTGATGATTGGTATGAGCGATGAGTGATGATTGGTCTGAGCAATGACTGATCATTGGTATGAGTGATGATTGGTCTGAGCAAGGAGTGATGATTGGTGTGAGCGATGAGTGATGATTGGTATTAGCGATGAGTGATGATTGGTATGAGCGATGAGTGATGATTGGTGTGAGCGATGAGTGATGATTGGTATTAGCGATGAGTGATGATTGGTATGAGCGATGAGTGATGATTGGAATGAGTGATGATTGGTATGAGCGATGAGTGATGATTGGTCTGAACGATGATTGATTGGTCTGAGCGATGAGTTATGGTTGGTATAAGCGATACGTGATTGGTCTGAGCGATGATTGATGATTGGTATGAGTGATGATTGGTATGAGCGCTGAGTGATAATTGGTCTGAACGATGAGTGATGATTAGTCTGAACGATGAGTGATGATTGGTGTTAAAGATGAAAAATCAATTAACCCTTTGGTGAAAGAATATATTGAAGTGAACCATAGTTTTGCATTAATTTCTGTGTTTCACGTTCTTGCAAATAATATGTGCCCACTCATCATAGTGAAAGTACAGTTCAATGATACACAAATGGTTAAACTAAACTGTCTGAAATTCAGTAAGCAACCAATGGATTGAAAATGTACGATATACGTGTCTTTTGCTGAGGGGGCGCTGAGACTGAGACGTCAGTGGCTGCGCTGGTATCCTCTTAGGCTTTGTCCTATTATAGTGGTGCCACTGATTCACAGCGTAGCAGCGACACAGGAGACACATGAGTAAACTATCCCAGATGGTATTGGTTAGTTTGAGAAAGCACATATGAAGGTATGTGAGCGATAAGTGATGATTGGAATGAGCTATGAATGATAATTGGTATGAGTGATGATTGGTCTGAGCGATGAGTGATTGATCTGAATGATGATTGGTCTAAGCGATGAGTTATGGTTGGTATGAGCGATGAGTGATTGGTCTGAGCGCTGAGTGATGATTGGCATGAGCGCTGAGTGATGATTGGGCTGAACGATGAGTGAGGATTGGTATGAGCAATGATTGATGATTGGTATGAGCGATGAGTGGTGATTGGTCTGAGCGATGACTGATCATTGGTATGAGTGATGATTGGTCTGAGCGAGGAGTGATGATTGGTGTGAGCGATGAGTGATGATTGGTATTATGGATGAGTGATGATTGGTATGAGCGATGAGTGATGATTGGTGTGAGCGATGAGTGATGATTGGTATTAGCGATGAGTGATGATTGGTATGAGCGATGAGTGATGATTGGAATGAGCGATGAGTGATGATTGGTATGAGCGATGAGTGATGATTGGTCTGAACGATGATTGATGATTGGTCTGAGCGATGAGTTATGGTTGGTATGAGCGATACGTGATTGGTCTGAGTGATGATTGATGATTGGTATGAGTGATGATTGGTATGAGCGCTGAGTGATAATTGGTCTGAACGATGAGTGATGATTGGTCTGAATGATAATTGATGATTAGTCTGAACGATGAGTGATGATTGGTGTTAAAGATGAAAAATCTATTAACCCTTTGGTGAAAGAATATATTGAAGTGAACCATAGTTTTGCATTAATTTCTGTGTTTCACCTTCTTGCAAATAATATGTGCCCACTCATCATAGTGAAAGTACAGTTCAATGATACACAAATGGTTAAACTAAACTGTCTGAAATTCAGTAAGCAACCGATGGATTGAAAATGTACGATATACGTGTCTTTTGCTGAGGGGGCGCTGAGACTGAGACGTCTGTGGCTGCGCTGGTATCCTCTTAGGCTTTGTTCTATTATAGTAGTGCCACTGATCCACAGCGTAGCAGCGACACAGGAGACACATGAGTAAACTATCCCAGATGGTATTGGTTAGTTTGAGAAAGCACATATGAAGGTATGTGAGCGATGAGTGATGATTGGAATGAGCGATGAATGATGATTGGTATGAGCGATGAGTGATGATGGTCTGAGCGATGACTGATCATTGGTATAGTGATGATTGGTCTGAGCGAGGAGTGATGATTAGTGTGAGTGATGAGTGATGATTGGTATTAGCGATGAGTGATGATTGGTATGAGCGATGAGTGATGATTGGTGTGAGGGATGAGTGATGATTGGTATTAGCGATGAGTGATGATTGGTATGAGCGATGAGTGATGATTGGAATGAGCGATGAGTGAAATGAGCGATGAGTGATGATTGGTATGAGCGATGAGTGATGATTGGTCTGAACGATGATTGACGATTGGTCTGAGTGATGAGTTATGGTTGGTATGAGCAATATGTGATTGGTCTGAGCGATGATTGATGATTGGTATGAGTGATGATTGGTATGAGCGCTGAGTGATAATTGGTCTGAACGATGAGTGATGATTGGTCTGAATGAGAATTCATGATTAGTCTGAATGATGGGTGATAATTGGTGTTAAAGATGAAAAATCAATTAACCCTTTGCTGAAAGAATATATTGAAGTGAACCATAGTTTTGCATTAATTTCTGTGTTTCACCTTCTTGCAAATAATATGTGCCCCCTCATCATAGTGAAAGTACAGTTCAATGATACACAAATGGTTAAACTAAACTGCCTGAAATTTAGTAAGCAACCAATGGATTGGAAATGTACGATATACGTGTCTTTTGCTGAGGGGGCCTTGTTTAACTTCTGAGAAATGGTTCACTAGCCTTCACCAGTATACAGAAGCCAGTTCAGCAAGTTGATTCTCAGAAGTAGCTCTTTGACCTAGGGACACATTGATCTGCCCCGCTCCTGCTTGAGTAAAGTGTTCGTTCATGACAATTATTGTGAGTGGAAATTGTGCATAGAAGGAAGAGAACACCAGTATCTGCTAACTAGGTCAAACAGTGCTTGTTTGACAAGGACAAGATAACAGACTCGAGCTCTAGGTCAGGAGGCAATAGCGTAAGAAATTGGCCAAAAGTGGCATGGTCATGTACGCCACGTATAAAGCAAATGTACACGTGGACATATTTGTGAAATGCTCATGCCATGGTGTTGATGTTAATGATTAACCTGTCTAAAGGTTCTAGAAAACGTATCTAAGGACTGGTTTTTCTTTCTGATATCAGATCTCTTTGCAGTCCTGATTGCAAATTGTCTCAGCTGCAGCTTATTGGCAATAAAGCCATTTGTGAAGCCTTTGTGTGTGCCCTTCTTGTCCCTACTTACAGATGTTGTGCTTTTACAGATGGTGCCGTGGACTCGCTGAGGACTGTTGGTCTCTGCAGGGGTTAATGTACTGCGGTCTCAGGACTCTTCGGGGGCCTTCCAGCCTCGGTTTATGCGCAGCTGCTGATTGGACTTTGTCCCTTGCAGAACTCAGGTGACAGGGCCTCTCGTTGATCAGCCTGTGACATCAGACACCAACATCTCTCTTCGAGCCATCAGGTTAATTTTTTGCCACACAACAGAAGGACGCACACAACGGTGTTACTGGTCAGATAATATGGTAAGCAGTGCGTAATGCACTGAGTCCACTTCAAAACAAACTGTATGTTATTTTTCTAATATCTCAAAGGGTACTCACTGGGATTCATTAGGGATCCCTAGGGGAGGTCTGAGGGCACCTTTAAGATAGGTGCCTGAGGAGGGCTGTCCAATCTGTCAAAGACCACTAGGGTCTCAAGGACAGAAGAGGAGCCGTGGGTGGTTGCCTCAGGAGGAACGGTGGGTGGTTGCCTCAAGACAGAGCATGACTATGCGTTCAGCTCTGAATGACGTCTAAAAAGTACATGCATATGCTAAAGTAGGTTGTACAACAGTGTAAAAAGTCAAGAAAAAAAGGGGTCCTTTTGGTGTGCCAGTTTTAGAATGGGCACCTTCTACGTTTGTTTTCATCTTTACAGATGCCTGGGCTGAAAAATATTAGTTTCTTTGTTGTAGGATATTCATTTTCAAAGGTACCTATGTTATGCCTACTATTTCTTCGATGGGTCTTTCTGCAAATAAATATATGGTGGTAAGAATTGAAATGTGGAGTGTATTGCAAATAACAGGTGTAACGTGAAAGAAATAATAAGGTAAGAAAAATGAGCATTCAAATTAAGAGTGCACGGTGAAGAGCAACATTAATTTGAACAGGTTTTCTGATTGACTGCTTTGAAGAAAGCTGTTGGAAAAGAAATGTGTGTTTAAGTTAGAGGTGGTTCCTGGTAGGGTCTTGGTGGCCTAATGCACCTACTGCAAGAGTTAGTGTTTGATATGATGATCACAAGTTTAAGTTCAGGCAGGGCTTACTGAGCCCTTTCATCCTTCTGAGGCTGATAAAAGTAAGCACCATCAAGTTGGGTAGCAACTAAATATCTGTTATTCAACACAAAGATATTTGAAGACACATGGTTTGTGACTGATTCAAGCTAGTGTAAATTTATGCTGGCCTGATGTGCATTTAGAAGGGGTGCACTTGAACAGAGCGAGAAAAAAAACATCTTGCTCTGTAGCACCTAACAGTTCATGTTAGAATGTATTACTTTAAATAGGGTTAATTATTGAAGATCAGAAAGAATTATAAAGGCCTCTTGCCTTTGACAGCTTGACAGTGAGGAGAAGGTGGGGGCTAGAACAGGAATGATTAAACAAGAGGTGAGATCACTGCTTATATGCTTTGCTGACTTACAAAGTGTAACGCTTGCAGCAGAAGTTGGTTTTGTTAAGAGGTGGGAGCAAAGAGATCTCACGGTGGCTGGCTAGCAGCCCAGAAAGCTCCGCGCTGAGTGACTATTTATTTTAGATTACTGATAAGATAGGATCAGGGCCATGTTCGATGAGAATCGAAAGTTACAGAGCTGTCTTTGTTTGCAACACAAAAATAAAAAAATTAAAAGTATGTGCCTTTGGTTTACGAGAAAATTAATAAGCTCACGTTATTGTCACGTTGTCAAAGTAACTAGAAGGTCTTTCTTAGAATTTAGTGGGCTACATTAGTGGAAAAAAATAAGTAAAGAACATTCTGACTTATATTACATAGCCAAATAGTGGCGCAAAGAATATTGAAGACAAAATTGAGGTAGCTGCCTGCTTGCATGTTCTAGACATTACAGGCCTAAAAGGGACAGTGAAGGTAAGTAGTGTCAGTTGTGGTTTGTGTTCTGGTTATTTTGTGTGTTACGTTGAAGTGTTTTTCTTTTGTGTTCTGTATATTGTTACTTCTATCCACAGCTCTTTTATGAAGTGTTCTGCATGGTTCTAGAGCTGACAAGACTACAGTTGGACACATGAGTTTGTTTGAAAAAGACGTCATAGGTGTGCACAATGGTCTGTGCAGTTTTATATAAAGCGCTTTAAGCTAAATTCCCCCCTTAAAGAAGGGATATTGGTGAAATGAGTGCCCTGAATGGCTATAGGCAGGAAATTAGGGTGAGAGAAGACCAGAACAAACTGAGAATGTTATAGTAGATGCAGGGAAGTAGTGGAAGAAAAGGGGTCAGCCGCAAGCACAACAGCGAGGGTCCATAACACGAGGTGATGGAACAAATGTTCCATATGTACCTGTGGGACCTAATGAATGTGCGAATTGCAGGAAAGAGGGTGCTGTCAACTGTGTGTTGAAGTATATGTGTTTTTAAACAAATTCTTTGGAAAGAATTGTTCGTGCGTTTTTCATTTTGTGTTTTTTTAATGAATTGTTCCTCCTGTTCCTGTGTGTCAGAAGAGACACAGTAAGTTGGGTCGACAGCAAGTCACCACTTAGGTCAAATGCTGTCGAAGGTGGGAGAGTAAAGTAAGGAAATTGAATATTATTTTTAAGCCTGACAAATTAAGCAGGTCCAAATATTAGTTTTTGAGCTACAGGTTCACTGTGCATGAATTGCATGACACAGTGTTGTGCATCATCGATCATTGCAATTGTCTATGCTTTCTGTGCTTAGTATACAGCAAGTATACATGATGGCTTGGCATGTGTGTTTTATTTTATGCATGTTTGTGCATGTTTTTTTTTGCATTTTTTGTTTTTGATACTAGTACAAGCTCCCCTGTGTTGTGAGGGGATGGTCATGACGATGCCCATTGCTACACAACAGTTGGTTGGACTTGTTCTGGTTACTAAATTTCACAGATATGATATTTCATGCTGTGAACATGACAGACAACACTTCACCAGTGCATGTCTATTTGGCTATAATGGTATTCAAGAAAAAGACAGACAGGATTAAAAGCGTGTCACCTGCAGTCAGTCAATATTACTGCCCCTCCCTTTTGTAAAATTAATAGATATGGAATTGGCATAGCGACAAGAGGAACGGGCATCCAGATTTATGTTCCCTGTTTGGACCCTAAGGATGAACTATAAATATGTGGCTTTTGCTAAAGGTGACCAAACTGTTCTCATGATATTACATTTCTATATGTATTTATAAGAGACACCAAGAGTTTTTTTATTTTTTTATTTAGCTATCCTGAGTCACAGGACTGTGAGTTTTAAGTGGGCATAGTAACACCCCCCATGGACAGGAAAGGATAATGTTTTTGGATCAGACACCAGAGACCTAAGAGTTATTAGATTAGTGTGACAGGTATTCTCAGTGATCATGAGGATACATTGTTTAGCTTGTGCATTGCATAGTGCACCTGATGCACAATTACTAAAGGGGTATTTGCATGCCCCTGATAATTTGATCAATGCTTTTTCCCCTTTTTGGGGTGTTCAAGATAAGGAATGTAGGAACACACAGATGTAGTAATTCAAAATAAGTTTACCCCTTTAGGCAATGCTACTATGTGTGTGAAGACATACATTCAGATAGAATTCCCATGCAGCAATCTACTCTTAGATGGCAGAGGATAGTACTCTCACACTGATGCTAGTAAGGATAATGGAGAGTACCCAATTGAAGAGACCAGAAGTATTGCCCTTGGCTCTGTATTGTATGAGGGCCACAGCACATTTCAGATCAGAGTTGTCTCGTGGATTTTGGCCCCCTTGAATATTGCAGGCCACCTATTCACTGCTCCAGTGTCAAGTAACAGGCGATTTGTTTTTGCGCTAATTGTAGAAAATTAACAAACTGTTACCTTGCCAGGTTCTGCAGGTTCAGGTTCTTCCAGGAAAAAAAAAGAAGAGGAAGGACGTTTGACATTATGACCTGCAGAACGATAAGTAAAAGTTCAGGACCTGTGAGAACAACAGCTACAGTCCCAGCATCCGGAAAGCAGCAAGGCTGGACAGCGATCTCCAGCGCGCCATCAGTGGCATCTCCAAAGCATCGTGTTTGCTCCATTAGACGGCATTGGACAGCAGAGAAGGAGGTACTGGTTCTCTGTTTGAGACAGAACCAGAGTTTCAGTGCAAAAGAGCAAGAGAGAAGGATCCCTGTTGTTGTTGCACTGGCCTTCTGTTGGAGCAAAGAAAAGGGGGTGGCCAAAACTTAGGCCAAGGGAGCTCAAGGGACAGCGCGCTGTCAGAGGTTACCAGCACATGACAGGTAGAAAACTGAAGCCTCAAACCAGCCCTGCACCAGAGGATCTGAGATTGGCAAAAGGCACTACATATTGTGGTGCACATGCTGAAAGAAAAAAAAAGAAAAAAGGCAGCCACAACGTCCTCTGACACTGAATAACGAGTGTTGGAGCCTGAGAGTGTTGCTGAACCTGAAACTCCATTTCTCTTTCCTGATCAAAAAGTACTTGGGTCTGCACAACATAATATGCGCCCACAACCAACAAAGAGCACCAGAAGGAAATAGAGAGTCATGGATTTCAGTTTATGGTAAGAGCACCATATCTGTAGTGCTTGCCGCAGAAGAGAGACACTGGGGCACTGCCTTGAACACTAAGACTTTCGAGTGAGCTGTGGGTGTTTGCCGGGAGGGCACCCCCTGAGACTGCATCCAGCCAAGACCCAGGTCAGCAACACATGTCAACACCAGAACTGATCAAAGAGGAAAAGAGGTACAATTTGAGGTCCACAAACAAGACTCATTTATTTCCGGATTTCTTTCTTCTCTGAGTCTCCCCCCCTCTTTGTAGTCTGTTGGTGGCTTCCTGTGTTGGACCACATCTTAGCGCGGAGACGCCCTGTCCTAGTGTATTCAGGCGCTTAACAAATGTTTTTATTATTATTATTATTATTAGATGAACTGATCCAGGAGGTATTTGCGAGTCCTGTCACTGCGTGCACCCGAGCTGCTGCAGCCTCCAGCAAAGAACTTTTTCCAGGTCGTCAAGACAGCCAAATTTCAACAGGCTACCTTTGGGGTGAGGTACACTGGACACTCCTGTAAAATAAGTGTGGCTGCCCTAATGGTTGATATACATGACCAAAGGGCCGTGCATTACGAACATTGCAGTCATATCTTTGGGAGGCGGGAAGTACAAAGGGGTTCTCAAAGGCCCTTTGAAATATTAGCGAATAACTATTCTCAATATATTGTGTACTACAGCCTCAGTTTATATGTGTTTATGCTTTTAGTATGTTTAGTTTATATTATTGATAAAGATTTATAGTGATAATTCACAACATAGCGTCATTGATAGTGCTACATATAATTGAAGTAAGGATAGAAATACACAACTCTAAAAATTGAGAAAAATGGTACAAGTCTAAAATGTGCATGTCTATTATTGCTAGCATTTATTGCTGTATATCTATTGGATGTGTTCTATCCCATGGAACAGCTAGTCCCAAACACCAACAACCCCTGCTACCATACCTGCATACACTTTGTCACCTGAATAAATTGCCCACAGGGAGGAAATGCATCACAATTCCTTTGTGACTTTGTTGCATCATACCAATAAGGTATTAACAAGGGGAGATTGCTGGGTATGTTTGCAATTCCCAGCTTCTGTAGGCCAAAGTTTGCCCCTGGTTCAAGTTCCGTTGCCTTTTGGAGCATCCTGTTATGCTCTATAATGAGAGTAAAGATAGAGATAATAGCGGTTTTGCAGAATGTAAAGAAAAGTAAAGCTGGTGCAGGGACACCTACAGCTCAGCCTGCATGAGCATTAGATAATGAATATATGGTAGATATTCTGGGAATGGGGAACTAAACTGAAGTAGTAGAACAGAATGCAACTTTTCCACTTTCTGACATCTTTACTCCCCCTTTTCCTATACCAGTGTACAAGCACAATGATAGCAGGCCCATCAAAAGGAGCTAACAAGGATATACCATTTTTGAAGTTGAAAATAGAAAAATACAACGCATTAGAGAGTATTTGTATTAAACGTAACAGTACCTATCAGGCAGGCCATGATGCAAACTGTAACATGACATTCGAGATGACGGCTGAATATAATAGCATTCCACTTTATATAGGTGACTCAATTTATTTTATTTGTGAGAAAAAGCTTATACATGGCTTCCTACAAATTTGAGTGGTTGTTGTCACCTGGGTTTTGCACTCCCTGCTATAGCAATAAAAAGACTGCATAATATAGGTACAGAAGCACACATGGTTTGCGGCACATGAGACATAGGAGGTTCACTCTGGGTTTGTTAAGCGCATGGGGTTGGAAAATTGGAATGTGTTCATAACAATATTCCTATTAATAATAGGCTGTTGTCTATTAATTAATTTCCTGCCAATATGCTGTCAACTATTAGGACAACTGACAAAATCCCCAGTGATGATATCAAAGGAAAATGATCGAATACTGATGCAGACAGTCACTACTGAATTGATGCATATAGACATTTCTGACAATGATAAGGGCGGACAATCAATTATTGAATATTGATATGCTTCAAGATTAAATTATTATAAACTAAGGTCCAAAGGGTCGTTTGTTAAAGATGAAAAATTAATTAACCCTTTGGTGAAAGAATATATTAAAGTGAACCATAGTTTTGCATTAATTTCTGTGTTTCACTTTCTTGCAAATAATATGTGCCCACTCATCATAGTGAAAGTACAGTTCCATGATACACAAATGGTTAAACTAAACTGCCTGAAATTCAGTAAGCAACCGATGGATTGAAAATGCACGATATACGTGTCTTTTGCTGAGGGGGCCTTGTTTAACTTCTGAGAAATGGCTCACTAGCCTTCAACTGTATACAGAAGCCAGTTCAGCAAGTTGGTTTTCAGAAGTAGCTCTTTGACCTAGGGACACATTGATCTGCCCCGCTCCTGCTTGAGTAAAGTGTTCGTTCATGACAATTATTGTGTGTGGAAATTGTGCATAGAAAGAAGAGAACACCAGTATCTGCTGACTAGGTCAAACAGTGCTTGTTTGACAAGGACAAGATAACAGACTCGAGCTCTAGGTCAGGAGGCAATAGCGTAAGAAATTGGCCAAAAGTGGCATGGTCATGTACGTCACGTATAAAGCAAATGTACACGTGGACATATTTGTGAAATGCTCATGCCATGGTGTTGATGTTAATGATTAACCTGTCTAAAGGTTCTGGAAAACGTATCTAAGGACTTCTTTTTCTTTCTGATATCGGATCTCTTTGCAGTCCTGGTTGCAAATTGTCTCAGCTGCAGCTTATTGGCAATAAAGCCATTTTTGAAGCCTTTGTGTGTGCCCTTCTTGTCCCTACTTACAGATTGTGTGCTTTCACAGTAAGTATGTGAGAGGGTATGCGAGTGGCTGCATGGGTATTTGACTGGGTCTACGAGTATCTGTATGGGTGTGTGAGTGGTTTTCTGGGTCTCGGAGAGGGTGTGAGAGTGTCTGTACAGGTGAGTAAGTGGTTATGTGAGTGTGTAAGTGGTTGTGTGAGTGAGTAAGTGGGCATGTGAGTGTGTGATGGGAGGGTGGATATGTGGCTGTGTTGATCTCAGAGTGATTCTCTGGTTCTGTGAGTAGATGTATCAGTGACGGTATAGGTGTGTGAAAGGATGTGTGAATGGCTGTATCGTTCTGTACGTGTCTGTGTGTGTGGTTGTATGGATGTGTGAGTAAGTGTATGGATTTGTGAGTGTATATATGGATGTGTGATTGGGTGTATGAGATAGAGTGTGTTGAGTGGGTCTGTGTTGATCTCAGAGTGATTCTCTGGTTCTGTGAGTAGATGTGTCAGTGACGGTATAGGTGTGTGAAAGGATGTGTGAATGACTGTATCGTTCTGTATGTGTCTGTGTGTGTGGTTGTATGGATGTGTGAGTAAGTGTATGGATTTGTGAGTGTATATATGGATGTGTGATTGGCTGTATCGTTCTGTATGTGTCCGTGTGTGTGGTTGCATGGATGTGTGAGTAAGTGTATGGATTTGTGAGTGTATATATGGATGTGTGAATGGCTGTATCGTTCTGTATGTGTCTGTGTGTGTGGTTGTATGGATGTGTGAGTAAGTGTATGGATTTGTGAGTGTATATATGGATGTGTGAATGGCTGTATCGTTCTGTATGTGTCTGTGTGTGTGGTTGTATGGATGTGTGAGTAAGTGTATGGATTTGTGAGAGTATATATGGATGTGTGATTGGGTGTATGAGATAGAGTGTGTTGCGTGGGTCTGTGTTGATCTCAGAGTGATTCTCTGGTTCTGTGAGTAGATGTATCAGTGACGGTATAGGTGTGTGAAAGGATGTGTGAATGGCTGTATCGTTCTGTACGTGTCTGTGTGTGTGGTTGTATGGATGTGTGAGTAAGTGTATGGATTTGTGAGTGTATATATGGATGTGTGATTGGGTGTATGAGATAGAGTGTGTTGAGTGGGTCTGTGTTGATCTCAGAGTGATTCTCTGGTTCTGTGAGTAGATGTATCAGTGACGGTATAGGTGTGTGAAAGGATGTGTGAATGGCTGTATCGTTCTGTATGTGTGTGGGTGTGTGGTTGTATGGATGTGTGAGTAAGTGTATGGATTTGTGAGTGTATATATGGATGTGTGATTGGCTGTATGAGATAGAGTGTGTTGAGTGGGTCTGTGAGTTGGTGTCTTTTTTTTACACAGGGTCTGTATCTGTGGATTCACACAGGGCCACGAAGAGCGCTGCGGTGGATCCGAGGATCCTCATGAGTTAAAATTAAAATCATTTTGCACAATTTCTTGCCCATGAGGAGTCCAGCACAGATCCTTCCATCAGTCCCATGGGGTCGGGATACCTATACTCTGATCCCTTATACATTATTTCTACTTTATTTCCATCCCCCGCCTTCGGAACCATGCCCCGATTTACGAAATGGCAGCTGCAACTTTTCACTCAGGTTCTATCTATTTCTCTTGAGAAACATAAATCTTGTTTCTTTAAAAGCTCCATAACTACAGAACAGATTTACACTACATTAAAACAAGCATTGGCAAATCCAATAGTTCTCAGCAATGCCCAAGCTTTGAGCTATTAACGTTGGGAATTTGAATGTCTTTTAGCCATATTTGGCCCCCTAATTGATGTTACTGTGACAGTGTTAATGTTAGTGTCTTAATGTTAATGTTACTGTGACAGCACCCACGTGCAAAAAGAAAAGAAAATCTGATTGCAAAGTGAGAACAGATCGGCAAAATAAAAGAAAGCTAACTATCGTAAATAAATGTTTGCAATTTTGTTCATTCTGCTGGGCACATTCTTTTCCAATCAAATGCCTTCTGTGTGCATCACACTAAAAGTTAAAAAGAACAAAATATTACCTGAATCATGCAGGGAGCAGCAGATGAGCACTGACGAGGTTGATTACGTTTTCCCTCTGGTTTCTTGCTATAAAATCCAAGAGTAAATCACAATTAACGCAAGAGAAAGGCGCACATAGTGCAAAAAAATAGAGCTGCTACACAGGCACAAGGTATAATAATGGGGTGTAATTGTTGGACACGCACATTGTTTTACACAGAGCTGCATTACAAATGATTAAAACCATGATATTTATAGACATGCTCGCCATTTTATAAGCAAAAAATATTTGTACACCAATGGGTCGTATATGTAATACACTTAAAGCAAAGGGTCCCCTACAAGCGTCCTGCGTGATGTCTGATCCAAATAATACAATGGGAAACACTTTTTTCAGGCAGTGGGTATCAAAATAAACCACGCTTGTCACTCGAGAATAGTTGTATAAAATAAACCAACCACAGAACGAGTAAATGAAATAAAAATCCACACAAACATGACATTACCCTTTATTTTCGCCTGCCTCTCAGAATGTACGATGTTTGTCAAGGGATCTTCTCTCTTTGTGCGTGTGACATTCAGTATGCAATTCCACTAGCTCAGACGCTGCATACTTTCAGCTAGATTCATAGGCTGGGGGATGGGTGGGAACCTGCTGATTTAATTTTGCCTCGATCAGCTAATGTGAAGGGTAGCCTAGCTTCAGCCAAAATACCCAGGCACCTTAAAACATAGATCAGATTGTAGTGAAGTTCCTTCAAGTCTATAAAGGATCTGCATGTTTAGACAACATAAACTAAGGTATTAGTATCCAGACTGATTCGAGACCCCCCCCCCGAGGATATGTTAGTCTGTAGACCAGCTAGCTCACAGTGGGCTCGATTCACAGAACTGATTTTAGACAAAATGATAAACTTACTACCATTTTGGTATTCCCAGAAGGCACCTACTCATTTTGGTATTCACAGAAGTTAGGACTCCTAACTTTAGGACTCCTAAATGCCTTCTGTGAATACCGAAAGTCTTAAAGTTAGGATTTTTCTCAGTTTAGGAGTAGTAAAGTTAGGACTCCTAACTTTGCTACTCCTAATCTGAGAAACATCCTAACTTTAAGACTTTCGGTATTCAGGAAGGAATTTAGGAGTCCTAAAGTTAGGAGTCCTAACTTTACTACTCCTAAACTGAGAACATTCCTAACATTAAGACTAGTAAAGTTAGGACTCCTAACTTTACTACTCCACAACTGAGAAACATCCTAACTTTAAGACTTTCGGTATTCACAGAAGGCATTTAGGAGTCCTAAAGTTAAGAGTCCTAACTTCTGTGAATACCGAAATGAGTAAGTGCCATCTGTGAATACCAAAATGGTAGTAAGTTTAGGATTTGTCTTAAGTTAGTTCTGTGAATCAGGCCCAGTGCCACTTTGAGCCCCTCTTACCACGGAGTGAACAGTTCCTGGCAACTATTGAACATGACAACCCTGATTCCTCAGGGATAGTGGCAACAGTACAGTACTTTTCGCTCAGCCACTCGTGATCACTTGTTCTCAGAGAGATATACATAATAAAATATGGGGACGTTTTCAATAAGCATTTATTGAACCAGCGTCATGCCAGTACAAAATGCGTGTGCTGCAACAACCATTAGACAGTAACTGATGCATGCAGTTATAAGCACCAATAAAGTAAATAGAAAGTCAAATTCTACTATAGTTCTAAAACAATGATTATGTGCAGGCATATAGATACATGACAATAATAATGCGTACTCCTACGATGCAAACCCAACTAGATGTACCTAAGTCTTCCTAGAATGTATGTAGGTGTATAGCCAAGAATCCCCCTAGGAAAAAGCCAGCCCCATCACCTGATGTGAGAGAGCGAAGGACCCAGTCTTGGTCTTGAATTGGACACCCCTTGTAGGATATTAGACCACTCCGTGCTGGAGTATCTCCGGGCAGGGACTTCAGCGTCTCCTGTCAGCATGCCAGCATGTCAGCATGGAAGTTTCTTCTCCTTTGGCAGCCTGGCAAAGATATGGTACTTATATACCCGAAAGGTACCCTCAGGGGTTCTACCTAGATGTGTCATAGTACTATGGGCATGTCGGCCAAGGATGATAATAGTGGTGATCCTTATACAGAGTTATTATGCAGAAGATGGTAATCCTGCTGTGATACTGAGAATCCTCATGCATAACAAATGAGGCTGGTTTTTGGAGAAACTACACAACATTTATGCAGCACCCAACTAGGTAAAGGGTCAGCACCAGAACCGTTATGTAGAACAATGGTAAGACAAATGTAGGTAAAAGGTCGTGCAACTACCTAGGACTATAATGGGGTACATTGGGGTTCAAAACAGGATCTATTGGTGACAGCAATAGAAGATAAATATTCATGTAAAAACGCCTCCAGAGCTTCCAATTTGAGAGATGTCACCGATTCCCAACTAAGGAAACAACAATGGTGGAAGAAAAGCACAAGTGACAAGGACAATTAATCTATTTCGTGCAAATAGTTTATTTAGCATACTCGGAGAAGAACGTGAAGTGTGATCATTTTTATTGACAATCGTGTTAAAACAATAAAGGATTGTTGCAGGGAATCTGCTCTGGAACAGAACTATGCTTGGGACCATAGAACATCAGCATGTAGAGACTTGGGGGCATATGTAGGTAATTTCCATTTTGCGATTCCCAAATAGCGATTTTTAAGGAATCGCTATTTGAGAATAGCAAAATGGAATGTAGGTAAAAATTTGCTATTTTTTTGCGAATCTCTAACATTCCTTATTTGCGATTAGCAAATTGCGAATTGCACTTAAGGAATGAGTGTCCTATTCGTTCCAATGGGCCAAAAGGCCCATAGGAATGAATGGGGATACATTCTCAAATTGCGATTTTCTGTGTGAAAATCGCAATTTGAGAATAGCAATTCCAAGGGTGCCAGGGTGTCCAAAGGACACCTGTTGCACCCCTGGAATGTGCCTGTAAGTACATGTGGCACACATACATGCCCTAAGGGCATGTCTGTGTGTCGCATGGCACTTTGAATTAAAAAACAAAATGCATTTTTGAAGGAAATCGCAAAATACCATCTACTTGAAGTAGGTGGTATTTTGCGATTCCTTATGCAAAAATCATAATTTTTAAAGCACCCCTCCATAGCATTTAAGGAAATGCAAAATTGCCAAACCACCTCAGTATCTTAAGGCAGAGTCCGACTAACTAGGGTGCCACACATGACCTCCTAACCTTACCAGAGAAACAAGTGAATTTCACCACAGAACACAACACGCTAGACCAACTCAGGGATCGCCGTAACAGGAAACACAATTTTGCTCGCTCACTTGTAATTGTCAACAATAAGATAACCAGAAGACACAAAGACGGTTAAGAACATTTATTCTAACTATTGTGCTCTGAAATGAAGTATACGTACCACAATTAGAAATGAGACGCATAATAAAAATATTTTTGGCATGTATAATGATCGATATACAATCAAAAGCGCTGTCATTTTATAGGACAGAGTAATCTTACACACCCTCCCCTGCTTCTAAGGCTAAATGAACATAGGAATCATCCCATACCTAAGCATGCACAGATGGACGTTTTAAATTTCAGCGCACGTAGTGCTATTCTATCAGAACTCTCCTTCCATGTGTCTGTTTTAGCTGATGTACTCATCTATATGATAGGACATGTGTGCACATAAACAACAGCTGCATTCCTGTGTTATATCTAGGTGCTAGTGCCTAGCCAGAAAGAGTAACATGGAGCATTACTGTTTGGCCATGTCGGTTGCATGCAGACTAAATTCCAGGAAAAAACAGAACGAAAAAAGATTTGCAGGTTCCATGTGAAAGTACAAGCAACCATGTTTATATGGTAACGTGTGCAAAGAAAAACTAGGCCTATAATGTGCACAGTTAGGCTGACATACGGAAAACTAAAATGTCCCACGCAGGAAACACATGACAGGAAGAGAGGCTAGTTTCCACTTCCACGGGTGAAAAAATATTTTCACCTGCACTTGGAAAAGATGACGAGTTGTTTCTGAAAACGGAAGTGTTGAACAATGCAAATTTGTGCTGTTGTAGGCGGAAATCGCATTTCTAAGCAGAGTTCGCCCATCTGCAAGCAACAGCCACATGGCGTGAGGGAGGGGGTGAGGTCACGTAACATGTGCCCTCAGAATACAGCATCTGGCATTTGATCTCAGTGTTTGAATGCACAGCAAATGGGAAGAGATAAGAACAAGATTTACAAGCCTGTTTACAGAAACTGAATGGAGTGAGTTCGCTCCTTTGAACACTCGTTGTGGGGGGTAGAAGACTCGTTTTGGGGGGAGAATCACCCCTACCTGCTCACTGCTGCCCACAGGACATTTGGGAATCCCTGATGCTTCTCCCCCGCCGCCGCAGAACTACAGGATAGTGGCTGCCGTGGGGTGGGGAAACTACATCCCCCAGACTCCTCTGCTGCTACTTCCGCCCCCGGAGGGGATAGAAAAAGGACAGCCCTGGTGGAGTGGGCGCTCCTTTGAACACTCGTTGTGGGGGGTAGAAGACTCGTTTTGGGGGGAGAATCACCCCTACCTGCTCACTGCTGCCCACAGGACATTTGGGAATCCTTGATGCTTCTCCCCCGCCGCCGCAGAACTACAGGATAGTGGCTGCCGTGGGGTGGGGAAACTACATCCCCCAGACTCCTCTGCTGCTACTTCCGCCCCCGGAGGGGATAGAAAAAGGACAGCCCTGGTGGAGTGGGCGCTCCTTTGAACACTCGTTGTGGGGGGTAGAAGACTCGTTTTGGGGGGAGAATCACCCCTACCTGCTCACTGCTGCCCACAGGACATTTGGGAATCCTTGATGCTTCTCCCCCGCCGCCGCAGAACTACAGGATAGTGGCTGCCGTGGGGTGGGGAAACTACATCCCCCAGACTCCTCTGCTGCTACTTCCGCCCCCGGAGGGGATAGAAAAAGAAGGACAGCCCTCGCGTAGCGGGCTCGCGCGCGGGCTAAGCCCGGGCAAAGGGCGGGCCCTCTGTGGCCCTCAGAGCCACGAGGAGAACGGGACGGGGCCACTCCCCCTGACTCCATTTCACTGCTAAGGTAATAACTTTATGTCCTTTTGGCATTTTGGCAAGGGATTACAAACTGAACTTTAGCTGAGAACATTCTAATATCCTCAGACTTTCTTGAGACCTTGTCATAACCTTGTGATAGCCTAACAATCGCAAACCCCATCATGACACACAAGGGGGTGACCAATAGATCTATCAGCCATAGAGGCTTGCATCCAGGGACACAAGTTCCAAGCAGGCCATCTCCGTCCACCATCAATTTGATTGAACCTGCCAAGACTAGTACATCTATTAACCAATCGCTTGACCCAACCAATGGCATAACGCAACACCTCTCGCTCCTGGATGAACTAAATTCCCTCTGCAAAACAAGGTATGCCACCGTGGAACCCAGAAATGAAATTAAAAGTTCCTCCCCTTGCCTCGTTGAACAAACCAGTATGTCTACCCCAATCGCCAGCCCCCGGGCCCAACCCAAAAATGTTAATACACCAAACACAGTCTCTTCGCAGTCCTTGTCTAGTAAAAGGAAGTGGGATGGGGATAAGCACATAGGGAATAAATCAAAACAGCAAAAATTATGTTTGAGCTCCCCACTGACTGCAACTAACCCCCTCCAAAAATCGGAAGAAAAAATAGACCAATGGATAACCTCCCTCAATTCGAACCTTCTGGCTCAGATTGAACAAATGGTCGGCTCACTCATCTCTCCACTGATTGTTAAAATTACCACCCTAGAGGATAGGCTGTTGGGAATAGAGAAATGTTTAAAGGCCAGCCAAACCCGCACTGAAATTTCTTTAACAACAATTTGTCCGAGCTCACTTGGTACCAGAAGTAACATTCAAACTTGTCCCTTAGTCCCTATCCCTTTGTGTGTGTTCTTGCAGGAGTTCCCGAAATCAAACATGGAAAAACTGAGCGGGAACAAGACTTACTTAACAAAGTCATATATTGGCTAACTAAAAACAGGCCTTTGCCCCTTGGTCTAGATGGTACTACCAAGTCAGTTAGAAGGGTGGGCTGGCTAGGCCCCCTACAGAAAGATATTGACGGGGACCTCGTTCTAATAAAATTTAAAAGCAGCTCAGTCGTTCCTTACCTGCGAACTTTGTACCCCCGTGAAGGTGTTGGCCCTATATCCATCTGGGACCTACAAGACTTCTGCCCAAGCAGGGCATATACACCTAGACTAAAATTAAGGGCAGAGTCAGTTTACCCGAAGGGCAGAAATATGCGTACACTGTGTGGCCATGACTTCTCCACCTTGAACTATCCGGTCACAATGTTCATTGGCCATTGGTATGGAAAAACATGAATTCTACTATGAAACAAAGGAACTTATTTATGCAACATGGACTAATGTTTTATCTTCCTTCTATTTTGTGTATTTGTATGTAATTCTTGTCATGAGTGTTTTTAAATGTATGCTTTTATGATTTTAAACAAAAAATCGAATAAAGCTAAAGAACAGACAGTCAGAGTGAAAACAGGACCGATTGTGTGAACTGCAGTTCAACAAAGTGAAAAAGTCGTTCCTAAAAACGAGGCTAAAATGAAACCAATGGATTGATATAGTGATTGCCCCATGCTGTCGGGGAGAACTAAATACAGGAAAAGGCATGACGCATGCATGCCATAGACAAATTGGGAGAAAGACGAGACGGAGAGCCATGATGGAGCCAGCAAATGGGAAGCCTATGGGCGGGCTGAAGCCTAAAAAGTATATGCATCATTTCTCGAAGAGGTAGCACAAGCTTTGTCTAGCTGAGACCTAAAAATCACTCTTTCTGGACCAAGATCTAGCTTTCTGGAAACTGCATGTGGGACCCTCGCAATTTGGTACCCTCCTTGCATGCCACTGTTTCACTTTTACAGCGATGTTATTGGTGGCATGGTTTGTATCAGCAAACTCACCGTTATGTCTTATGTTGTGACATTTGTCAACAGATTAAGTCTTCTACTGTGTCCCATCCACCTGAGACACAGCTCTAAATTTCAAATCATTTGGCTGTGTTTATCTTGACCATTGTGGTCCCCTTGTTTCTGATAATGCATGCTACTCGATGACATCCATGGGGGTGCAGGTGCATCTTTCATCTCCATATAGGCATGAGGGCAATTCTGTTGTGGAGCCGATGAACTGTGACTTAAAGCAGTCTTTAATGGCAAAGGTATTAGGTACGGGACGTGGCTGGTTGACTCATCTTTATGGGGGTCAACGTGCACTTAACAACTTCCCTAAAGATTTCTGGCTAGTTGTAGCCCATATGAAATGCTCTTTGGCATCAAGATGTATGTTCCAGACCTTGATGGTCTAAACATTATGGTGGCAGCCACAACCTTTGACAAAGATAATCACTGTATTGTCTAGCAGAATTTACTAAAATGTTGCGACTCACTGGCAAATGCACATTTGCCTTTGACGCGCTCATTGGATGCAGCTGTTCTGCTTCCTGTCTCTGGCTGGCTTCCTAAAGTTAGTGATCTGGTTCATGAAAAGGTGGCAATCAAGAAAGAATTTGGTCCATCTTACTGTGCTCCTGTTCCAGTGCTTGGTCTTTTGAGTACCGGACCTGTGATTCTACCTCCACTTTCAGGATTCAAAGACAATAATTTTGTTTCCATTGAACATATCAAGTTACACCATATGGCCGATTCTAAATAATATGCCTAGAAGTGTCCCACTATAGAATGCTGTTTTGCAGCAGTTAAACACCATCATCCCTGCTTCTTCCCGGCCACCGGAGGGAAACGTCGAGTCTTCTGTTGACCTGGTACCTGTTACATCTACTTAACATTCCACGATTGAAATAGTTTTATCTGATCTACCACTCAAGACACCTTCGGATGTGCGAGCTTCTAGTTCTTATCAGGAATTACAGCGTCCTCTATTCCAACTGAGTTTTTCAGGCTACTATATTGATTAAGATAAATGTACTTCCCACAGATTTTCATTGTCCTCGGTTTTGCATCCCCACCAGTGCCGATTTGTGTTTTCATCTCCTGGTTGAAATGCACATATAAAATGTAAGTGTAAATGTTTTGTACTTGGATAGCGCACAGCTACCCGGACCGGGTCTCCCGGCGCTTGTACTTATACCGCTAAGGAACCCTTCCTGGCTCTTCCTTGTGAAATGTCCACTCCTGGGCATCCCCAAGGTGAAACCAGGCATCCCAGTGCTTGTTGGGGCCGTTGTGAAGATTAATCAAGCTATTGCCCAGAGTTGCAGCGTGGGACCCATGATTTGAATAGGCACGAGGCGAGAAATCAGGTCCGAGGAATTAAGAGCTCAAGACCCCGCCAAGACCCGCCGAGGCAGGAATTGAACCCTGGTCCCAGGCCAGACCTCTGCATCAGGGTCTGCCGCTCTAACCATTGAGCCACACTTCTCCACAATCTGGTTCCACAGTGGATATATATCTGGATATTGTTCTCCATGGTATTTCTGTTCATACTGATTGGATTTGTGACAGCTTACGGTTAATGGCCATTACCCCCCAGATTACTCTGTTGCGGAACTGGTGGACAGGCTGTTGGCTCCACATTCATCCTCGCATAGAATGAAAAGAGACTATAGCCTTGCCAACATTTCAGCGGTCCAAGTCACTGATGGAATTGTATTGGATAAAGTACCATTTGATATGTTTGGGCCAACGGACACCCTTCAGATACCCAATGTATTCAAGGTTTCCATGGGTGATGTTCTAATGCCTCTGTTGCAATCGGATGATTGGGATGTTGATACTATAAATTTGATGTTTTCAGAATTACAATATTATACTGTTTTTGAATCTGAAGATTTCATTTTGAATTCTGTTAACTATGCTGAGTTGTTCTGTTATCAACATTATGGACATAATTGTAGGAGAGTGGGGTCTGCAATCCTATGGTCACCCCAGATTTTTGCTTTTTGCTTCACTGGTTTACGACTTTCCCTGGCTGTGGGCCTGCTAATCAGACCCACAGCCTAGCTGTTCTCTCTCTAAATTGACAACCATGTACCTTAGGTGCATTTACCAATTGGTACTGGGCACCTTATCAGTCCCTGTACAGTGTACCATAGGTACCCAGGGCATAGGTGTACCCAGGGCCTACCAGGGGCTGAAGCATGTATTATGCCACCCCTGGCTGGCCATCTAAACAGACACAACTGGCTGCACGACAGCTGGGGCAAGGTGGTGTAATCACCCTTTGCTATAGATATAGTTACCTATATCTAAACCTAAAATGGAGACATATATTCCTATCAGTCACTCCTATGGAAGGCCTTATCAATCCTGAAGGCAGAGTGCTTGGAATTATGTGAGATGGTGCTCTGGCATGAGCTGAGCCCGTTTGCAGCTTGCGGAACCAAGTCCTAATAGCTGTTCCATGATAACGCTATACCATATACTCTTAAGTGCATTATAATCCTCGCGGTTAAATGCTAACTCTGGTATAACATTATCAAAACATGTCGAGTAAGGTGTCATACGAATTGGAATACTACCCCCTCGCTAATTCTGGCGACGGGGGTAGCATGCCACCCTTCTAGAGGGACACGACATGTATGTAACTGAGAACCCCGGTTAAAGTTAACTCGAGCCTTGGCATCACAAAATGGATGCTGCCACCACAGACACAAGTCTGACCTCCTGCTGCTAGGAGTCCTTCCAGCGAGGGCGGCTTGGACAAAGGGTTTCCTGCCTTGGGAGGTGCTAGCACCACCCCAGACAGGATTTTGTGTATTGGGTAGGATAGGCCTGAAAGAAATGAGACATGCCCGGGGCACACAAGGTGTCCTGTGCATACACCGGTTCCAACCAGTTGCTGGGGCATCCCTGCCCCAGCTCTGGCGGGAAACCGGACAAAGGATAGGGGCTGTAGCCACCCCCTTCCTGTTCCCACCCAGGGGAGGGACCTAGTCAGTAGTGCAGCCCCCTTTAGCAGGATAAAGGTAGGAGCTGGTCCCATTCCAAATTAGATTAATCCTGAACTACTCTACAAGAAGAAACTCTGGACTTCGACGTTCTGCTCCACAGAAGACTGAAGAAATCTCCCTTGTTGGCAAGGAGTGTCCACCCTGCACAAGCAGGTACCATCAAGCGTCCAGCGGCTTCCCTTTGTCGTCTTCCCGCGAGGATCCAGACTTCAGAGCCCGACGAGACCCAGATTCCCAGACCTCTCCGACCTCAACTCACATCTGCAGCAAAGGTGAGACCCGTGGGTGCGACGAGACACGTGGGACCGGCCATCTTGGAAGAAACTGCACTTCGCTTCCAGCACGACTCCCGAGGTAAACTCGACCAAGTGCTTTGGGGACTGAGAAGCCCCAGCCCCGAGCAGCCCCTGCACCGAAGATCAGCCCTCCAGCATCCGCGAGATCTGCGTGGGGCCCTTCTGCTTGTTTGCTGCTCGACGCGTTGTCTGGTCACTTGCCGGCTGGCTAGTGGTCTCCTAGACAACGAACCTTTGAATCTTTGCTGCTGGTCTGGTGTTGGACTTTGGCCCTTAGGGCAGGTTCACCCCTAGACTTTTTGCGTGAAATGGTGACCTGGAGATGGTGATTTTTGGATTCTGCGCACTTTCACTGTGTCCCAGTGGAAAGTGCGTGCGCACTCTGAGTGCATGTGCTGAGCTAGGCCTGCCCGCCCATAGGAATGCATGGGGAATGTATGTGTCCCTGGTAGTTCCTGATGCGTGGGGTGTACAGGCTTGAGTCTGGTATGTGTGAACTCGTGTGAGTGAATGCTGCGCAACGGTGTATGCAGCATGTATGTGTCTAGTAGCGAAGCGCCATTTCTAGACATGGCTGTACGTGTGCTGTGAGGGTGCTGGCGTGTGATTGGCTGGAGCTGGCTGGCATGCCAGGCTCCAGGAAGTCTGGATGGGTCTGCCCGGTGGTGAGTGGGAGATCAGCATGAGTGATGTGTGGGAGGAGTGTACCTGTGTCCTGGATGGGCTGGGTTTTCCCCACACAATGCTGGCTCCGCCCCCCTGTGGTGTGTCTAATGACCCAAGCCCTGCCAGTGAATAGAGAGGGTGGTTGAGGTAAACAGAGTACTCAAGAACCAGCTGCGACTGGTTCCGCCCCCACTCTGCACCCTCAGACAAAGGAATGCACTGTATAAAAATGGGGCTGTGTCCCCACTGAAGTGGTTCTTTTCCAGGATCCTGAGGGGGCTGTTGCTGCTGGCCGGAGGACCGCCACTTGGACTGTCTCCCTGCCTGGAGACCCAGTGTGCTGGCTCTGGGCCCAGCCTTGCCCCCTGCCTGCCTACAAGGACTTTGGGGCCTGAACTTTGCCTCTAGCGCTTGGAAGCGCTTCCTTGTGGCCCTTAGCGCTTGAGAGCGCTTTCTCTTACCCCTGAAGCGTTGGAAGCGCTTTATTTGCGGCCCTAGCGCTTAGAAGCGCTTTGCTCATCAGCTGAGCGCTGGGAGCGCTGTCGTTGTCCTTCCGCGGCTGCCCACGCCGCTTTTGCTGATTGTGGAGTCCCCTGGCAGGTGCCCACCCTGCCCGGGACATTGCCGCTGTTTTTGATTGGTAATTTACTACGAGGGAGGCCACCCCTCGGTAAATTCATCCCCCGCCTGCCTGCCTAAGAAGCGAGCCGCCGCGCTGCCCGCGGCGACCCGGAAGCACTGGGCCGGCTGACCAATTGCAGCGCGGCCCGAGACAGGCAACCCGGAAGTCCCGCCCCTTGCAGCAGAGAAGCTGCCGGCCGGGTCCCCGAGGCTCCCCGAGTGGAGAGGGGAGCCCCGGGACGAGAGAGAAGGAGCAGAGCCTGCCACGTCTGGTTGAGGCCCCGGGACGAGAGGAGAGGAGCCCCGCCCGCGGCCCAGCCGCAGCGCCAGACAGCCGGTGAGTGCGAAAGAAGCCGGCAGTGGTTCCCGCCCCCCGCAGCACCAGTGAAGTCCCGGTGAGTGCGGGGGCGGGTTCTCTTTGTTTCCTCGAGCGGCCCCGTTGGTAGAGGGCCGCTCCGACGTGCACCCCAAGCCCCCCCAGGGTTGAGGAGTCCCGAGGCTTCAGGCGCTATTTGTTTTCCGAGCCCAGAGAGGCTCAAGGGGGCCTGCTGGTTTGGTGAGTGTGGCCAGAAGCGAAGGGAGGGGCGCCGGGACACGTTGTCGGTGTCCGCCCCCCCCCTCCCTGCCCCCTCAGCAGCGCGACCTCGCGCCCTTGTGTTTAGAGCCAGAGAGGCTCTTAGGGGGCATTTGTTTGTTGGCGCCACGACGCTCCAGGCGCTAATTGTGGAGGAGCCCAGAGAGGCTCCTGGGGGCCATTTGTTCTTTGAGCCAGAGAGGCTCCGAGGGTGCCATTCCCCCGTGAGGGTCCCCAACAGCCCAGTGAGGCTGCACCTTTTTGGTTTTGAGCCCTGAGAGGCTCGAGGTGGCAGATTGCTTTGTAAGCCCAGAGAGGCTCATTGCCCATTTGTTCTGAGAGTCCAGTGAGGCTCCGCAGTGCCACAGTAGTGGTTCTTAAGCCCAGAGAGGCTCCCACGTTGCCCTAACTTTCCCTGCACCAGTTGCCCAGCACTTTGTGGGCAACTGCTACGTTTAGGCCCTGACATTGGGACACAGGGACTGTCACAGGTGGTGACTGATCTAAGTTTTGCGCAATGTTATTTCTTTACACCTCTGAATGTATTGTGATGCATCATGTGTTTTCCTCTTTACACCTCTGAATGAATGTTATGCATTGCATCATGTGTTTTCCTCTTACACCCCTACAGGTATTGTAATACATAGGTGGTTGTTTTCTCCCTAGTACAGGTGGTGCTAGTGAGGTCCTATTACCAGTGATTACTGGTTGTGTGCTATTTTGTGCTATATTCTATGTACTAAGTGCTATTTCTGAAAGTGCTACTTCTGATTCCTGACAGTGGTCCAGGTGGCCCTGTCTTGTAAATATCCCCTTGTAAATTCTGCCCGTGCCTCTGGCACATTGTAAAGTGTGTGTTTTATCTAATGTGTTTTGGTGTAATACAAAGGCTATTTTTATATAACCTTGTGTGGAGTTTCCTTTGTGGTGGGCCTTTGGTTGTTGTTGCTGGGGTGCGTGCGCAAATACTTAGCCTACATCGCCTCCAAGTTTAGCCTTGCTGCTCGCGCCACGTTACCTAGAGGGTGAGTAGGGGTTATCTTGGCGTGTAACTCCCTTGCCCTGACTTGGGTGTGGTGGTCTCTGACTGACTTTGGCGAAAGCCCTGGCCAGCCGGGGATCCCATTTCCAACATTGGCGGCAAGCGGTGGGATAAGGATTTGTGTTTGCCTTGTACCTTAGTGGCAACTGGCCATACCACAAAACTCTGCATTTTAGATGACCACATTTTAAGGGGATTGTTTTTTTTGGAAGTTTCATATTTTCTTCTCCTGAAGGTATCGTTGTGCAATTGTGTCCAGTGCATTTGCCCCCCACCCCGCGCCCAGAGTCTGGTACCTGTGTCACTTGTGGTCAGGTTGAGAAGTCAGGGGTGGTAGAAACTGCCTTACTAGTCCGAGGGGGGGGTTGTGTGTGGATGAATGGTGTGTGGCACTAGGCAAATGAGTGTGAGTTCTCTGGGGTAGAGAGCTTGCTGATACCTGGTGAATTGTGTACTCCTGTGTTAGCTCAGACCCCTAGGTTCCCTGTGTGATCTCTTCTTTTAGAACGTCCGCCAGAATGGAGCCTGCTTTTGATTTCTGTGTTCTGTTTAGATACAGTATGGGAGAGTTGGTAAGGTTCTGTGAAGAGAGAGACATAGGGGTGGATGAGTTAGACACTCAGTCCGAACTTAGGAGCAGCCTGATCCTATGGCAAAAGTGTCAGTGGGACCTTGAGCGCAGTGAGGAAAGGGCCCGGGCTTCACACCAGGAGGGTGGTGGGTCTGTGGGGAGCCCTGAAGATTCAGAAGAGGAGGAAGAAAATGATAGCACAGGGACGCCAGCAGATAGTGAGGACCCCATAGATAGGGAGTCCCTTGCTGGGTCCAGCATAGGAGGCAGCGCCTCATCCCTTTCCCTGTCCCCAGAGGAGCTGGAAGATAGGAGGAGAGAAAGGGAGCACCAGCTGGCTTTAGAGAGGCTCAGGTTGGAGCATGCCCAGGCTATGGCACAGCTGGGCATTAGAAAGCAACAGCTGGAGGTTAAGAAGCAACAGCTGGAGACCGAGAGGGTCTTAGCGCAGGACAGGATAGAGGAGGCTGAGAGGGCCGCCACCAGAGGCAAAGTAGCTCTGGAGGGTAGACTATCCCCTGCGCGCAGTGTTGAGTGTCTGGATCCCCCAGGGAGGGTTGGGTCCAGTGGTGGCAGCTATTTAAATCTCAGTCTAGAAAGTCCCAGTTCCCAGAGTATGGTTCCTGTTTCCCCAGAGGAGGAGAATAGGTTGAGGTTTAGGAACCTTAGGAAACCGTCTCATCAGTCTTGGGAAGACTTTGAGGATGACTGTTGTGAAGCCCTGTGTGATTGGGTACGGGAGCCCACGAAATGTGATTGGGACCTATTGTTCGATATGTTTCTCAGAGAGCAGTTGCTCAGTTGTTGTTCACCAGGGTTGCGCCAACACCTGTTAGGGTGTGGATTGTCTGAATCATGTGAGCTGGCAGAGGAAGCAGACCGCTGGGAAGGGACCAGAGGTTCTGTAGAGTCATTGGTGAGTGACTCCAAAAGTAGTGGGTCAGGGATCTTCCAGCCCAGCGTGGTGGAAGAGGCTCAGTGTAGCCCAGCTAGGTCCCTGGTTAGTGAGAAGGGTGTAGGGGCTGACTGCCTGGCTCAGTGGAGCAGGAGTCAGTGGGTGGCTGAGAGCCCCCAGAGGCCCGAAGCCCTGTCTCAGAACCTGGGTGGTTTCTTGAGGGAACACCAGGTTGGGGACCTAGGCTGTCCTGTTAACCCAGTTGAGGAGGATCTCCTAGTGAGTAGAGGACCTGGAGCGTCTGTAACCAGAGCTCCTGTGGTACAGGAGTCCAGAGTGAGGAGTGATTGGGGGAGTTCCCCAGTGGAAGGACCAGTGGGTCAGGGACTACCCAGTTGGGCTAGGTTCCCGTGTAGTGACCATGGTAACACCACTTCTGGTCTGGGGGATCGTCACGCACTGTCAGGTGGACAGAGGGCGGGAGATCTGCGCCAGACAGACAGTCACGCAACAGATGTGACATTTGTTAGCCTCAGGGGGATTGCGTGTGAATCCCCAGAAGTCCTGGAGTGCCAGGCAACTGTTCCACCGAAGGTTTTAGACCAGAGGTTGGAAGGCCAGGTTCAGGATCGGCCTGACCTGAAGGGTAGGACGACTGTAACCAGTGTCCTGACCGGTTCTTCTTCCAGAGGAACTTCTCCAGGTGGGAGAGGGCAGACCTCTGGAAGGGGGTGTAGAGGGTGGGAGAGCCCACCTCTGACCCCGGTGCAACCTGAGTGGATAAGTCCTGGGTTGGAATGGCGTTCTAGGGGTACCCCTCGCAGAGGGAGGAGGAACCCTAGGAGAAGAGGTAGGGGGAGGAGAACCTTCCCCGAGACTCCTGGTCCGCCTGAGGTTGTAGGCCCTAGGCTGGAGTACCAGTGGCAGTCTAGTCCTGTCTTGCAGACAGGAAGAGTGGAGAATGGCTCCTATGTGCCAGGGGTTACTACCCCCCGCTCTGCGAATTGGCATGGACCAGTGGCACCTGGATGGCCCAGGGCCTGGTCCTGGCCGCGGACAACTTGGGAGTACCAGTGGGGTAGCCCAGTTGGTCCAGACAGTGTGTTTAGAAGGAATCCCATGGGTTCACCGTGGCGTAGAACAGGAGGGTGTCCCTGCAGTTGTGGGCCCGCGTCCGTGTTCTATCGCCCCAAGCAGGGAAGTCCATCACGGTGGTGATTGGTCTCCCCTGCGTTTTGGCTGGAAGGGGGTTATGTTGGACTTTGGCCCTTAGGGCAGGTTCACCCCTAGACTTTTTGCGTGAAATGGTGACCTGGAGATGGTGATTTTTGGATTCTGCGCACTTTCACTGTGTCCCAGTGGAAAGTGCGTGCGCACTCTGAGTGCATGTGCTGAGCTAGGCCTGCCCGCCCATAGGAATGCATGGGGAATGTATGTGTCCCTGGTAGTTCCTGATGCGTGGGGTGTACAGGCTTGAGTCTGGTATGTGTGAACTCGTGTGAGTGAATGCTGCGCAACGGTGTATGCAGCATGTATGTGTCTAGTAGCGAAGCGCCATTTCTAGACATGGCTGTACGTGTGCTGTGAGGGTGCTGGCGTGTGATTGGCTGGAGCTGGCTGGCATGCCAGGCTCCAGGAAGTCTGGATGGGTCTGCCCGGTGGTGAGTGGGAGATCAGCATGAGTGATGTGTGGGAGGAGTGTACCTGTGTCCTGGATGGGCTGGGTTTTCCCCACACAATGCTGGCTCCGCCCCCCTGTGGTGTGTCTAATGACCCAAGCCCTGCCAGTGAATAGAGAGGGTGGTTGAGGTAAACAGAGTACTCAAGAACCAGCTGCGACTGGTTCCGCCCCCACTCTGCACCCTCAGACAAAGGAATGCACTGTATAAAAATGGGGCTGTGTCCCCACTGAAGTGGTTCTTTTCCAGGATCCTGAGGGGGCTGTTGCTGCTGGCCGGAGGACCGCCACTTGGACTGTCTCCCTGCCTGGAGACCCAGTGTGCTGGCTCTGGGCCCAGCCTTGCCCCCTGCCTGCCTACAAGGACTTTGGGGCCTGAACTTTGCCTCTAGCGCTTGGAAGCGCTTCCTTGTGGCCCTTAGCGCTTGAGAGCGCTTTCTCTTACCCCTGAAGCGTTGGAAGCGCTTTATTTGCGGCCCTAGCGCTTAGAAGCGCTTTGCTCATCAGCTGAGCGCTGGGAGCGCTGTCGTTGTCCTTCCGCGGCTGCCCACGCCGCTTTTGCTGATTGTGGAGTCCCCTGGCAGGTGCCCACCCTGCCCGGGACATTGCCGCTGTTTTTGATTGGTAATTTACTACGAGGGAGGCCACCCCTCGGTAAATTCATCCCCCGCCTGCCTGCCTAAGAAGCGAGCCGCCGCGCTGCCCGCGGCGACCCGGAAGCACTGGGCCGGCTGACCAATTGCAGCGCGGCCCGAGACAGGCAACCCGGAAGTCCCGCCCCTTGCAGCAGAGAAGCTGCCGGCCGGGTCCCCGAGGCTCCCCGAGTGGAGAGGGGAGCCCCGGGACGAGAGAGAAGGAGCAGAGCCTGCCACGTCTGGTTGAGGCCCCGGGACGAGAGGAGAGGAGCCCCGCCCGCGGCCCAGCCGCAGCGCCAGACAGCCGGTGAGTGCGAAAGAAGCCGGCAGTGGTTCCCGCCCCCCGCAGCACCAGTGAAGTCCCGGTGAGTGCGGGGGCGGGTTCTCTTTGTTTCCTCGAGCGGCCCCGTTGGTAGAGGGCCGCTCCGACGTGCACCCCAAGCCCCCCCAGGGTTGAGGAGTCCCGAGGCTTCAGGCGCTATTTGTTTTCCGAGCCCAGAGAGGCTCAAGGGGGCCTGCTGGTTTGGTGAGTGTGGCCAGAAGCGAAGGGAGGGGCGCCGGGACACGTTGTCGGTGTCCGCCCCCCCCCTCCCTGCCCCCTCAGCAGCGCGACCTCGCGCCCTTGTGTTTAGAGCCAGAGAGGCTCTTAGGGGGCATTTGTTTGTTGGCGCCACGACGCTCCAGGCGCTAATTGTGGAGGAGCCCAGAGAGGCTCCTGGGGGCCATTTGTTCTTTGAGCCAGAGAGGCTCTGAGGGTGCCATTCCCCCGTGAGGGTCCCCAACAGCCCAGTGAGGCTGCACCTTTTTGGTTTTGAGCCCTGAGAGGCTCGAGGTGGCAGATTGCTTTGTAAGCCCAGAGAGGCTCATTGCCCATTTGTTCTGAGAGTCCAGTGAGGCTCCGCAGTGCCACAGTAGTGGTTCTTAAGCCCAGAGAGGCTCCCACGTTGCCCTAACTTTCCCTGCACCAGTTGCCCAGCACTTTGTGGGCAACTGCTACGTTTAGGCCCTGACATTGGGACACAGGGACTGTCACAGGTGGTGACTGATCTAAGTTTTGCGCAATGTTATTTCTTTACACCTCTGAATGTATTGTGATGCATCATGTGTTTTCCTCTTTACACCTCTGAATGAATGTTATGCATTGCATCATGTGTTTTCCTCTTACACCCCTACAGGTATTGTAATACATAGGTGGTTGTTTTCTCCCTAGTACAGGTGGTGCTAGTGAGGTCCTATTACCAGTGATTACTGGTTGTGTGCTATTTTGTGCTATATTCTATGTACTAAGTGCTATTTCTGAAAGTGCTACTTCTGATTCCTGACAGTGGTCCAGGTGGCCCTGTCTTGTAAATATCCCCTTGTAAATTCTGCCCGTGCCTCTGGCACATTGTAAAGTGTGTGTTTTATCTAATGTGTTTTGGTGTAATACAAAGGCTATTTTTATATAACCTTGTGTGGAGTTTCCTTTGTGGTGGGCCTTTGGTTGTTGTTGCTGGGGTGCGTGCGCAAATACTTAGCCTACATCGCCTCCAAGTTTAGCCTTGCTGCTCGCGCCACGTTACCTAGAGGGTGAGTAGGGGTTATCTTGGCGTGTAACTCCCTTGCCCTGACTTGGGTGTGGTGGTCTCTGACTGACTTTGGCGAAAGCCCTGGCCAGCCGGGGATCCCATTTCCAACATCTGGTTGCTCCAGACTGGCCCTTGCTCCCTTCAAAAAGAGGGGCACCCTGGACTCTCCTAGTCCGCACCAGACGCTTTCTTCACTCACCGCGTAGGTTGCCTTTGCCAAGGCCTGTTGACGCCGATTCCGGATCCAACACCGCCGACAGCGAGAGCCTGCGTGGGACAGCTCGTGCCTCCATCCTGGTCGTCGAAGACACCTCCTGGTCCACGTGGCTGCAGAGTCAAGCGTCCACTCTTTACCTGATGGCGACGACTACATCTGGTTCCTTCCTGGTTCCACTCCAGTCACTGGCTAGTGACTGTGAACATTGTCCCCTCTGCTTTCAGGTCTTCTTCTTCACCAATCCACCCTTGGATTGCACTGGACATCTTCCTCCTGGTCGCCTGCAGCATCTTTTCTTTCAGGCTCCATTGACTTCAACGCGAGAACCCGACACACTTTGGCACCTATGCACCCGCGGCCCGTGGGTGAGGTAACAAGAGCATTTCGGTGCTCAAGGGTAGTTTTACTGTCCTAGAGTCCAGTTCCACAGTCGTTTTAGTCCTACCTAGTCAGGATTGTCCGTACTCACCTTTAACTTGAACTGTACTGTCCATAGAAGTTGTTACGCATCTCGCGTGTGAGTTCACACTCTGCACACGCGTTCCGTGGGCCTCCTATTACTTACCTAGAGTTAGGGTAGCGTGGTCCCATCGATCCTACAGCCTCGGGACAGCTCCATTCCTTCTATTGACTTTCACATTCCACTTACTTAGTATATGGCTTGTCGTGCCCCTAGGGCACCATTGTAATTTTGTGCAACTTAACGTATTTTTCGGAAGCGATTGTCATGTGCTTAGCCCTCTGACCTCATAAAGAGTTCAGAGGTGTTTGTTATTAATAAATATACTGTTTATTTTCATAACAACCTGTGTGGTGTCCTTTCATATGGTATTCAAGGGGTTATATTGTGGTAAAACAGCTGGCTTCACATGCCAAAAGAGTTTAGCCTAAGACTGCTTTGTCCATGCTACCATTAGGATAGCTGGTCTATAAGGTTGACTTACAACCAATCACCATAAGGGTTGTTTGGACTGATACATGGTGATCACTAGAACTAGTGAGCATCATATATCAGGCCAACTTCTCACATTGGTGGCAGCGGTGGGATTTGAGCTTGCTGTTGTTTTTACCACGTATAATCTTGAAATATCATTTGAAAGATCACATAAGGTACTCTAGGTACATATAACAAGCTTAGAAATACTCTGAGTTCTACTGAACCAGCTGTTGTAGTAGAAAGGGCTTAGCACACCCTGACTACAACTCTTAGCAAGGGATCAGTAGGAAAACCCATAGTGTAGGTAGGTGCATCACTTACAACTCACTAGAAGCATGTCTACCCATGGAGAGTCTTCAGAGACTCCCCTAGTGGTTAGTGACCCTCCACAGGTCCTTTCCAGATATGCAGCTCTCAGTTTCCAGGAGATGAGACAATTGTGTACCTCCAGGAAATTGAAACAGGGTTCTAACCCTACCACTCCTTTTCTGTTAGGTCTCTTAGAGACAAATGATGCAAGAAGGGCTGCTAACAAAGACCTCGCTAATCCAGATAGGAGCATGCCCCCCTTAGAAGGTACTCCTGGTGATCCAGACCTCCCTGAAACAGAGAATGTAGAAGAGGAGGAGGAGGAGAAGGAGGAAATCTCTGGGGATGAGGCAGACAATAGGCAACCTTTAGTCAGCAGACTTACAAGGGCCAACTTAGACCTACATAGGGAAGGATCTGGGGGACCCCCAGTACTGACCCTGAGCAGGCCTAACTTTGGAGCTAGGAGAGATAGATCTCATTCTAGGGACTCCAATAGATCTGTGCACTCTCATGCCTCTGCTCAGAGGAGAATTACTTCCCCTCAGAGGAGAGAGCATGAAGCAAGGATGAAGCAGGCTAATCTGAGGATCCAGAGGGAAGAACTTGCCCTTGCCAAAGAGAAGCTTGCCTTTGCTAGAGAGCAACAGTTGAGTGGAGTAGTCCCCACTGGTGGCAGCAATATCCCTAAGGATAAAGACAGGAGTTTTGATAATAGACACCTGAGTAAAATAGTGCCCTCCTATAAGACAGGAGATGATATCCACAAGTGGATAACTGCTTTGGAGAGAGCCTGCAAAGTGCAGCAGGTACCCCAGAGTCAGTGGGCAGCTATATTGTGGCTCTCCTTTGAAGGTAAAGGTAGAGACAAGCTCCTCACTGTTAGAGATGAGGATGCTAATGATTACCAAGTCTTGAAAACTGCACTGATTGATGGGTTTGGCTTAACAACTGAACAGTACAGGTTGATGTTCAGGGACACCCAGAAAACTCAGGCTCAAGATTGGACTGACTTTGTTGATTGTGCCACTAAGGCTTTGGAGGGCTGGTTACTGGGAAGTAAAGTTACTGATTACACAGTATTGTATAATCTAATTATGAGAGAGCAAATCTTAAATAATTGTCAGAACCAGTTGTTGCATCAGCACTTGATTGACTCAGATCTGACCTCTCCCCAAGAATTGGGAAAGAAGGCAGACAGATGGGTCAGGACAAGGGTCAAGCAGCAGAACCAGAACCAGGGTGGTGGCCAGAAGAAAGCAGACCAGAAGGGTAACAATGAGAATAAGCAAAATGACCAGAAGTCTTCAACAGGGCCCCAACAACCTAAGGAGGGTGGGTCCCAAACTTCCCAAAAGAAGAAGAATGATGGTCCTAAGAAACCATGGTGCCAATACTGTAAAAGTAAGACTCACTGGTTTAGTGAGTGCACCAAGAAAGGCCAAACTCCTACCACTACTGTCCCTAAGACACCTGCACCCCCTAGTACAGTTAGTAGTGGTAGTGTACCTCCCAAGGCTATGGTTGGGTTAACCCTGGGAACTGAGGTGGGTTCTGACTTAGTTAGAATACCAACTCAGGCAGTTCTTGTTTGTACTGGGGACATGGATATGACCCCTACTCTACTGTAAGTCCTAGTATTCTGGGCAAATACAGACAAACGCCTTTGATAAATGGAAAGATGGCTCAGGCCTACAGGGACACATGTGCCAGTGTCACTATGGTGACAACAACATTTGTGGACCCTGACCAGATCATTCTAGGTTCAGACTACCTAGTGACCAATGCTAGCAATGTCACTACCAATCACAGTATGGCAGTTGTTAATTTCTCCTGGGAAGGGGTAACTGTCCTCAAAAGGGTTGTAGTTAGTTCAGACCTCCCAGTAGATTGTCTTTTGGGCAATGATTCGGAATCCTCACTGTGGTCAGATGTGGAGTACAGGACTCATGTAGAAATGCTAGGTCTCTCCTCACATGTCCTTGCTGTGACCAGGTCACAGGCCAAGAAATGCCCAGCTGAACAAGTGCTGGATCCTGGAAGAATGGACCAGACACTATCCAAGAGAAGGAGCAGTAGGGGTAAGGCTGAGCCTTCCCCCCTGCCTCAGGTTGAGGATCAGCCCTCTCAGGAGGCTGACCCCAAGACCCCAGAAGGAACTGTCCTAGAAGAGCTTGAACCTGAACAGGTTGAGTTTCTTGGGACAGGGGGACCTTCCAGGGCAGACTTGAGGCAGGCCCAGTTAGACTGTTCCTCCCTTGAACCCCTCAGACAGCAGGCTTCTACTGAGGCTGCAGGGAATGCTACAGGTGCCCATAAGGTATATTGGGATGATGGACTCCTATACTCCTAGGCAAGAGACCCCAAGCCTGGTGCTACCAGGAGGCTGGTCATCCCCTTGTCTCTTAGAGGTTTCCTTCTCACCTTAGCCCATGAGATTCCCCTTGCAGGTCACTTAGGCCAGAACAAGATTTGGGACAGGCTTGCCCCACACTTTCACTGGCCTCATATGTCTGAGGACACTAAAGAGTTTTGTCGCTCATGTGTCACCTGCCAAGCCAGTGGCAAATCAGGTGGCACCACAAAGGCCCCCCTTATACCGCTACCTGTGGTGGGGGTTCCCTTTGAAAGAGTGGGGATTGACATTGTTGGACCAATGGACCCCCCAACAGCATCTGGACACAGATTTATACTCGTGGTAGTGGATCATGCCACCAGGTATCCAGAAGCTATTCCCCTTAGGACCACTACAGCTCCTGTTGTGGCTAGGGCCCTGCTTGGAGTTTTCTCCAGAGTGTGGTTTCCTAAGGAGGTTGTCTCTGACAGAGATGCAAACTTCATGTCAGGATACTTGACTGCAATGTGGAAGGAGTGTGGTGTAAATTACAAATTTACCACACCCTATCACCCAGAGTGCAATGGGCTTGTTGAGAGATTCAACAAGACCCTCAAAGGGATGATAAAAGGGTTACCTGAAAAGCTTAGGCGAAGATGGGACATCCTTTTACCCTGCCTCCTGTTTGCTTACAGAGAGGTCCCACAGAAGGGGGTTGGTTACAGCCCTTTTGAGCTTCTGTTTGGGCATCCTGTAAGAGGACCCCTATGTCTGGTGAAGGAAGGATGGGAGTTACCTCTCAAAAAGCCTAAACTTGACATAGCGGACTATGTACTTGGTCTCCGCTCCAGGATGGCAGAGTATATGGAGAAGGCATCCAAAAACCTTGAGGCCAGCCAAGAACTTCAAAAAGCTTGGCATGACCAAAAGGATGTCCTAGCTATTTATCATGCAGGACAGAAGGTGTGGGTGTTGGAGCCAGTGGCCCCAGCAGCTCTCCAGGACAAATGGTCTGGACCCCATACCATCATTGAGCAAAAGGGAGAAGTCACCTACTTGGTGGACATGGGAACTCCCAGGAACCCTCACAGAGTACTTCATTGAATAGGCTCAAAGCATTTGTTGACAGGGAGGATATGGGCTTGCTCATGGCCACAGATGAGGGGCAGGAGGAAGAGAGTGACCCTCTCCCAGACCTGCTCAGTCAGAACCCTGATGATGGGTCAGTAGATGCTGTAGTCTTTTCTGACAGCCTCTCTGAGCATCAACAAAAGGATTGTAAGCAGGTCCTTCAATCCTTTAGACAAATGTTTTCTCTGTCCCCCAGTCAGACAAACTGGTGCGCCCACGAAGTGGACACTGGAGAAAGTCTGCCTATAAAGAGTAAAATCTACAGGCAACCTGACCACGTCAGGGACTGCATAAAGAAAGAAGTACAAAAGATGTTGGAATTGGGAGTCATTGAACCCTCAGAGAGCCCTTGGGCTAGTCCTGTAGTTCTAGTACCAAAGCCTCACACCCAGGATGGTAAGAGAGAGATGAGGTTTTGTGTAGACTACAGGGGTCTCAATGCTGTCACCAAGACAGATGCCCATCCAATACCTAGGGCAGATGAACTGATAGACAAGTTGGCTTCTGCAACTTTCTTAAGTACATTTGACCTAACAGCTGGCTATTGGCAGATCAGGTTAGCTGAGGATGCCAAGGCCAAGACAGCATTTTCTACCACAGGAGGTCATTACCAATTTGTGGTGATGCCCTTTGGTTTGAAAAATGCACCTGCCACTTTTCAAAGGTTGGTGAAGCAAGTTCTTACTGGGTTGGATGACTTTTGTGCAGCATATCTAGATGATATTTCTGTCTTTAGCTCCACCTGGGAGGATCACCTGATCCACCTGAGGAAAGTTTTGGAGGTCACTATCAAGGCTACTAAGTGCCACATAGGGCAGAGTCAGGTTGTGTACCTGGGCCACCTTGTGGGTGGAGGCCAGGTTCAACCCTTGGAGAGCAAGATACAGGCCATAAAGGACTGGGCTCCTCCAACCACCCAGACACAGGTCAGAGCTTTCTTGGGCCTGTCTGGTTACTATAGGAAGTTTGTCAAGAATTATGGGTCCATTGTGACACCACTTAATGACCCGACAAGCAAGAAAATGCCAAAGAAAGTTCAGTGGACAGCTAGCTGTCAGAAGGTATTTGATGACCTAAAGCAGGCCATGTGTACTGCACCTATTCTCAAGAGTCCTGACTACTCCAAAACCTTCATTGTCCAAACAGATGCATCTGAGTTGGGTGTGGGAGCTGTTCTATCTCAACTGAATATTGATGGTCATGACCAGCCCATTGCTTTTATAAGCAGAAGGCTGACCCCTAGAGAGAACGTTGGTCAGCTATAGAGAGGGAGGCCTTTGCTGTGGTTTGGGCCCTGAAGAAGTTGAGGCCCTACTTGTTTGGAACTCACTTCAAGATTCAGACCGACCATAAGCCCCTCTTATGGCTAAATCAGATGAAGGGTGAAAACCCCAAACTTCTTAGGTGGTCCATTTCCCTACAGGGGATGGACTTTACAGTGGAGCACAGACCAGGGACTGACCATGGCACTGCAGATGGTCTCTCCAGGTATTTCCACTTAGAACAGGAAGACTCACCTGGTCAAGGTTAGTTTAATGTCCCTAAGTTTTGGGGGGAGGGTTATGTAGGAGAGTGGGGTCTGCAATCCTATGGTCACCCCAGATTTTTGCTTTTTGCTTCACTGGTTTACGACTTTCCCTGGCTGTGGGCCTGCTAATCAGACCCACAGCCTAGCTGTTCTCTCTCTAAATTGACAACCATGTACCTTAGGTGCATTTACCAATTGGTACTGGGCCACCTTATCAGTCCCTGTAAAGTGTACCATGGGTACCCAGGGCATAGGTGTACCCAGGGCCTACCAGGGGCTGAAGCATGTATTATGCCACCCCTGGCTGGCCATCTAAACAGACACAACTGGCTGCACGACAGCTGGGGCAAGGTGGTGTAATCACCCTTTGCTATAGATATAGTTACCTATATCTAAACCTAAAATGGACACATATATTCCTATCAGTCACTCCTATTGAAGGCCTTATCAATCCTGAAGGCAGAGTTCTTGGAATTATGTGAGATGGTGCTCTGGCATGAGCTGAGCCCGTTTGCAGCTTGCGGAACGAAGTCCTAATAGCTGTTCCATGATAACGCTATACCATATACTCTTAAGTGCATTATAATCCTCGCGGTTAAATGCTAACTCTGGTATAATATTATCAAAACATGTCGAGTAAGGTGTCATACGAATTGGAATACTACACCCTCGCCAATTCTGGCGACGGGGGTAGCATTCCACCCTTCTAGAGGGACACGACATGTATGTAACTGAGAACCCCGGTTAAAGTTAACTCGAGCCTTGGCATCACAAAATGGATGCTGCCACTACAGACACAAGTCTGACCTCCTGCTGCTGGGAGTCCTTCCAGCGAGGGTGGCTTGGACAAAGGGTTTCCTGCCTTGGGAGGTGCTAGCACCACCCCAGACAGGATTTTGTGTATTGGGTAGGATAGGCCTGAAAGGAATGAGACATGCCCGGGGCACACAAGGTGTCCTGTGCATACACCGGTTCCAACCAGTTGCTGGGGCATCCCTGCTCCAGCTCTGGCGGGAAACCGGACAAAGGATAGGGGCTGTAGCCACCCCCCTTCCTGGTCCCACCCAGGGGAGGGACCTAGTCAGTAGTGCAGTCCCCTTTAGCAGGATAAAGGTAGGAGCTGGTCCCATTCCAAATTAGATTAATCCTGAACTACTCTACAAGATGAAACTCTGGACTTCGACGTTCTGCTCCACTGAAGACTGAAGAAATCTCCCTTGTGGGCAAGGAGTGTCCACCCTGCACAAGCAGGCACCATCAAGCGTCCAGCGGCTTCCCTTTGTCGTCTTCCCTCGAGGATCCAGACTTCAGAGCCCGACGAGACCCGGATTCTCAGACCTCTCCGACCTCAACTCACATCTGCAGCAAAGCTGAGACCCGTGGTTGCGACGAGACACGTGGGACCGGCCATCTTGGAAGAAACTGCACTTCGCTTCCAGCACGACTCCCGAGGTAAACTCGACCAAGTGCTTTGGGGACTGAGAAGCCCCAGCCCGAGCAGCCCCTGCACCGAAGATCAGCCCTCCAGCATCCACGAGATCTGCGTGGGGCCCTTCTGCTTGTTTGCTGCTCGACGCGTTGTCTGGTCACTTGCCGGCTGGCTAGTGGTCTCCTAGACGACGAACCTTTGAATCTTTGCTGCTGGTCTGGTTGCTTCAGACTGGCCCTTGCTCCCTTCCAAAAGAGGGGCACCCCGGACTCTCCTAGTCCGCACCAGACGCTTTCTTCATTCACCGCGTGGGTTGCCTTTGCCAAGGCCTGTTGACACCGATTCCGGATCCAACACCGCTGACAGTGAGAGCCTGCGTGGGACAGCTCGTGCCTCCATCCTGGTCGTCGAAGACACCTCCTGGTCCACGTGGCTGCAGAGTCAAGCGTCCACTCTTCACCTGATCGCGACGACGACATCTGGTTCCTTCCTGGTTCCACTCCAGTCACTGGCTAGTGACTGTGAACATTGTCCCCTCTGCTTTCAGGTCTTCTTCTTCACCAATCCACCCTTGGATTGCATCGGACATCTTCCTCCTGGTCGCCTGCAGCATCTTTTCTTTCAGGCTCCATTGACTTCAACGCGAGAACCCGACAAACTTTGGCACCTATGCACCCGCGGCCCGTGGGTGAGGTAACGAGAGCATTTCGTTGCTCAAGGGTAGTTTAACTGTCCTAGTGTCCAGTTCCACAGTCGTTTTAGTCCTACCTAGTCAGGATTGTCCATACTCACCTTTAACCTGAACTGTACTGTCCATAGACGTTGTTACGCATCTCACGTGTGAGTTCACACTCTGCACACGCGTTCCGTGGGCCTCCTATTACTTACCTAGAGTTAGGGTAGGGTGGTCCCATCGATCTTACAGCCTCGGGACAGCTCCATTCCTTCCATTGACTTTCACATTCCACTTACTTAGTATATGGTTTGTCGTGCCCCTAGGGCACCATTGTAATTTTGTGCAACTTAACGTATTTTTCAGAAGTGATTGTCATGTGCTTAGCCCTCTGACCTCATAAAGAGTTCAGAGATGTTTGTTATTAATAAATATACTGTTTATTTTCATAACAACCTGTGTGGTGTCCTTTCATCTGGTATTCAAGGGGTTATATTGTGGTAAAACAGCTGGCTTCACATGCCAAAAGAGTTTAGCCTAAGACTGCTTTGTCCATGCTACCATTAGGATAGCTGGTCTATAAGGTTGACTTACAACCAATCACCATAAGGGTTGTTTGGACTGATACAAGGTGATCACTAGAACTAGTGAGCATCATATATCAGGCCAACTTCTCACAATAATTTTCTGCATAGAGCTAATGGACAGCTTCCCCATTAGAACAATACTCAATGGGAACATTGTCCAATTCTGCCTCAGGATAACTCCAAAACACACAAGATAAAATATACATATTTCACAAGTGATGACGCTTCAGACCCAAAATCATCCTATTTTAAATTGGTTCTCGCTACTTAAAAAAATATATGCTTTCTTAAACTAAGTTACTATATACTGCCTTGGCAACCTAGTCCTGAAAGTCTACGATAATTGGAAGGATTATATTGACTTGAAATCTATTTGGGGCACTAAGTCCTGGCAAGTCCAAGGTACAGAATCTCATTTTCATGCATGTCTGATTCCCAGACAAATTATTTTTCTGAACGACACTGTCCAGCAAACAACTTTTCTGGGATTGGCAAAAATGAATCCCAATGTTCCATCACTAGCCCCCTTCCTGATTGGCATTCTTACACAAATTATACTGAAGAACCAATTAAATGGTATTATACAATCATGCTCTGGGTGAGTGGTTATTATGGCCAATAGACACAAATGTTTGTCGCTCTTGTTTTTTAAACACAACATCTGAATTCAAATTAAATAGACCTGGTCACCAATATTCACAAGCCATACACTCTAACACTGTAACAGCATATTCTGTGGGTAAATTGTATCAACGGAGATTAAAACATTACACTTTATCTACAGTGAAACAACATGTTTCTCTCAAGTGCGAAGAATTGGATCTATCTTATTTCCTTTTGGGTCCAAAATCACCAAGTTCTAAATGATTTGTTTATGCTGCTTACAATGAACTTTGAAAATTGTTGCAACTGGCACCTGCAGTACGTTTACGTCAAATTGACCAGGATAATTTAGATATTGCTGTGGTGGACAACATTAATACATTGTCACCTCGTATTTATACTTTCGCTAATATTGTATCTTCTGTACTTGATATTGTGCAAAATTGTATCATGGTCAGAATCAACTTAATGTTAATGTTAATGTTGAAATCACTTGTAAAGCGCAAACTGATACCCAAGGCTGTTCTGACTTTCAGGATCAGTCAGCTCCCCAGGAGAAAAGGCTTTTCAGTAAGAATAATTAGCCTCAAGGCATCGTTGAAGGCAAGAACAAAGGGGAAATCAAAAATCACGCAGAACCCGACTATACCCGAGACTGCTCCGGAGAACCAGCCGAATACCCGCACATTGGCTAAGCTGGCAACTCTAGCCCACCAGATCCATGGGAACTTCTTCCCGAAATACCTTCCCCCTACCCCTCCTCGCTCTACTCCTCTCCACTTTCCTGCTATTGACCTCTGCCTTCACCTGTCCTGGCCCTAGTTCCTACCCTGTTTATCTCCTCGCTCAACTCCTCTCCACTTTCCTGCTGCTGAACTCTGCCTTCACCTGCCCTGGCCCTTAGTCCCCACCCTGTCTATCTGTGAATTTCCCCTCGTCATTTGAGATCTAGCTATTTTGTCTGATGCCCGATGGAGCTACCTGGTTTAGCTATAGTGGAGACATGTCGGGGATTCCCTCCTTGGACGTCACCTACCCAGTCGGTCTTCAGCCAGACTGACTTTTCGTCTCTCCTGTCGTCTCGTCCCACATCCTCCCTCTATTTTTGTCTCTCCTTCTCTCCTCTCTCAATGTATTGAGACTGAACTTTTTTGTCGAATGCCCGATGGAGCTACCTGGTTTAGCTATAGGGGAGATGGGCCGTGGACTCCCTCCTTGGTCGTCACCTACCCAGTCGGCCTTTAGACAGATTTCATTTTGTCTCTCCCTGTTGTCTCTCCCCCCATCCCCCGCTCGACGAAGATAGGACGTGCTTCAGGGTTGCGCCGCGAAAGTTAAAGAGGAAGATACTTTTGTTGCGCAATTGTTTTTTCGATGCGTTTCATTGCGTGATTAGTGCCGGAGTTGAGCGTGAACACCAAAGTTCATTCCAGCAGTCAGTAAGATTTTTGCAGTATCGTTTGGGGCGGTATTTGAAGGTAACTGAGGATCCTGCCAGTTTTCAGTCATTGCACATTGCTATAGTGAATGGTATTCAAGACAACAGTAGCAGATGTAAATATTTCCTGAGAAAATTCAGAGCAGAGATACCAGGAGGTTCGGCTAGTGTGTTCCTTAGTATTTCGGGAGTTCAGTAGAAGCACACATCAGAGCATACATGTACATAGGTGTTAAAGGTTAATACTTACCAGAGTAGGAGTTGAAGTAAAAGCTGAGTCTTCTGAACATTAGGTGAGAGAAACCTAGGAATAATAAGAAAGAAAAATAAAGAAAGAAAAGCAGTGACAAATAATAAACAATTGTTTAGTGTTCAGTTACAGTAAGCCAGTAACAAGGAAGAAGACAAACAAACAATAGAAGAGAGGCATGGGTCACAGGAGAACTGAGTATGTACACCAAGAATAATTTATTTAAGATAAATGTTTAGAGTCAGATAAGTTGTTTATGACCATTTATTTTGCAGTTCACTTCAACTAAGACAAACAACTAAAAGAAAAGAAGAAGGGTCTAGACGTTGAAGGAAGAACCACTGAATATCCTGAGGCTGTCTCTTCTCTGTCCCATCCCCTTCCCCCCTGTGGTTTTGTGGTTGCTCTCGTGAGTTATACATGCGTGCCCAGAAATTGCAGAGAGGCGTTTGGAACTGCCTCGGTTCTGCTCCTGTGCATAATAGGTGAAAGACACCCTCTGACACTAGCGCTGCCTACAATCCTCCAAATGAAGCATAAAAAAAGACCAGTATTACACGTTGAAAAGCCATGTTTTTAAGGCTCTCCTGAAAGATAACAAGTCAGTACTGTTCCTAGATCAACTTACATCAATTATGCAATTTAGCTGGACATTACAAACACTTAAGAAAGGTGCCGTTACTTGGCATTATCTCAACAGTACCGCTTTGATCTTACTCTTTTATTGACACAAACACAGCAATCAATGGCAATGAAAGACGCTAGTTACACTATGTTACACATAGAGAAGCTTGAACAACTCCCCTTCACTGTAGCGGCAACGCCATTAGCAGTGTTGTTAACACACAGGGTTATCTCATTGCCCATCTCAACCTTTCCGTTCACTGCCTGCATGAAACATTTCCCCATAGGTAGATATGAACCCCTTGGGAGCAGCTACATACATGAGGTATGATCCTTGCCCTTTGCCTGTCATTGTCAATATGCTGAAAGAGACGTTTTTCTAACAGGACAGGAGTGTAACTCGCCTGTTGGTCGTCCTTCCCTTGGATGTCAACATGTTAAAATTCACGGCGCCTGTAATGTTTCGACACCTAATTTGGCCAGTTATTTAAAAGGAACTCCTGTTCCTGTAATAATTCCCTCTATAAATTTGCTTTCGAGTGGAAGCTATTTAGGGCCATATGTATGAAACTTTTGTTTTGCGATTCTCAAATAGCGATTTTTTGCGAATCGCTATTTGAGAATCGCGAAACCCTATGTATGTAGGATTTGCAAATAATTTTGCGAATCCTACATATTCCTTAATTGCCAATTGCAAATTGCAATTTGCAATTAAGGACTATCTCCCCATTCATTCATATGGACCTAGAGGCCCATAGAAATTAATGGGAAGACATTCACAATTTGCAATTCTCATTTAGAGAATCGCAAATTGAGAATGCAATTTCAAGGGTGCCAGGGTGTCAAAAGGACACCCTGTTGCATCCCTGAAATGTGCATATGTGCCCATGTGCCACACATACATGCCCTGAGCCTCGGAGCGCTATGCACAGGTCCCGAAGAGAGACACCGCTCCCCTGGACAGGCCTCACCTCCTCTGGACAGGCCTCACCTTTGCACCCCTGGACAGGCCTCTCCTCCTCTGCCCCCTGCACAGGCCTCTCCTCCTCTGCACCCGTTGACAGGCCTCACCTCCTCTGCACCCCTGGATAGGCCCCACATCCTCTGTACCCCTCGACAGGCCTCACCTCCTCTGCACCCCAGGACAGGCCTCACCTCCTCTGCACCCCTGGACAGGCCTCTCCTCCTCTCCTCCTCTGGACAGGCCTCTCCTCCTCTCCTTCTCTGGACAGGCCTCTCCTCCTCTGCCCCTCCTCTGGACAGGCCTCTCGGTGAAGAATTCTCATTAAGGACAGAGGAGCCCAGAGTTCATTCCACCCCATCCAGCGCCTCTGACTCTGCCCTGAGCCTCGGGCGCTATACACAGGCCCCGAAGAGAGACACAGCTCCTCTGGACAGGCCTCTCCTCCTCTGCACCCTCCGACAGGTCTCGCCTCCCATGCACCCCTGGACAGGCTTCACCTCCTCTGCACCACTAGACAGGTCTCACCTCCTCTACACCCCTAGACAGGCCTCACCTCCTCTGCACCCCAGGACAGGCCTCACCTCCTCTGCACCGCTGGACAGGCCTCTCCTTCTCTGCACCCCAGGACAGGCCTCACCTCCTCTGCACCCCTGGACAGGCCTCACCTCCTCTGCATCCCTGGACAGGCCTCACCTCCTCTGCATCCCTGGACAGGCCTCACTTCCTCTGCATCCCTGGGCAGACCTCACCTCCTATGCATCCCTGGAAAGGCCACAGCTCCTCTGCATCCCTGGACAGGCCTCTCCTTCTCTGCACTCCTGGACAGGCCTCACCTCCTCCGCATCCCTGGACAGACCGCTCCTCCTCTGCGACCCTGGACAGGCCTCACGTCCTCTGCACCCCGGGACAGGCCTCTCCTCCTCTGCACCCCTGCACCTCCTCTGCCCCCTGGACAGGCCACACTTCCTCTGCACCCCTGGACAGGCCTCACCTCCTCTGCACCCTTGGACAGGCCTCACCTCCTCTGCACCCCTAGACAGGCCTCACCTCCTCTGCACCCCTGGACAGGCCTCACCTCCTCTGCACCCCTGGACAGGCCTCAACTCCTCTGCACCCTTGGCAGGCCTCACCTCCTCTGCACCCTTGGACAGGCTTCACCTCCTCTGCACCCCGTGACAGGCCTCACCTTCTCTGCACCTCTGGACAGGCCTCAGCTCCTCTGCACCCCTGGACAGGCCGCACCTCCTCTGCACCCCTGGACAGGCCTCTCCTCCTCACCTCCTCTGCCCCTCCTCTGGACAGGCCTCTCTTTCTCTGCACCTGTGGACAGGCCTCTCCTCCTCTGCGCCCCTCGTCAGGCCTCACCTTCTCTGCACCCCTGGAGAGGCCTCACCTCCTCTGTACCCCTGGACAGGCCTCACCTCCTCTGCACCCTTGGACAGGCCTCTCCTCCTCTGCCCCTCCTCTGGACAGGCCTCTCCTCCTCTGCCCCTCCCCTGGACAGGCCTCACCTCCTCTGCACCCCTGGACAGGTCTCGCCTCCTCTGCACCCCTGGACAGACCTCTCCTCCTCTGCACTCCTGAACAGGCCTCACCTCCTCTGCACCCCTGGACAGGTATCGCCTCCTCTGCACCCCTGGATAGACCTCTCCTCCTCTGCACTCCTGAACAGGCCTCACCTCCTCTGCACCCCTGGACAGGCCTCACTTCCTCACCTCCTCTGGACAGGCCTCTCCTCCTCTCCTCCCCTGGACAGGCCTCTCCTTCTCTGCCCCTGGACAGGCCTCACATCCTCTGCACCCCTGGACAGGCCTCTCCTCCTCTCCTCCCCTGGACAGGCCTCACCTCCTCTGCGCCCCTGGACAGGCCTCTCCTCCTCTCCTCCTCTGGACAGGCCTCTCCTCCCCTGGACAGGCCTCACCTCCTCTGCACCCCTGGACAGGCCTCTCCTCCTCTCCTCCTCTGGACAGGCCTCTCCTCCTCTGCCCCTCCCCTGGACAGGCCTCTCCTCCTCTGCCCCTTCCCTGGACAGGCCTCTCCTCCTCTGCCCCTCCCCTGGACAGGCCTCTCCTCCTCTGTCCCTTCCATGGACAGGCCTCTCCTCCTCTGCTCCTCCTCTGGACAGGCCTCTCCTCCTCTGCCCCTCCTCTGGACAGGCCTCTCCTCCGCTGGACAGGCCTCTCCTCCTCACCTCCTCTGTCCCTCCTATGGACAGGTCTCTCCTCCTCTCCTCCTCACCTCCTCTGGACAAGTCTCTCCTCCTCACCTCCTCTGGACAGGCCTCGCATCCTCTGCCCCTCCCCTGGACAGGCCTCTCCTCCTCTGCCCCTCCTCTGGTCAGGCCTCACCTCCTCTGCACCCCTGGACAGGCCTCACCTCCTCTGCACCCCTGGACAGGCCTCTCCTCCTCTGCACCCCTGGACAGGCCTCTCCTCCTCTGCCCCTCCTCTGGACAGGCCTCTCCTCCTCTCCTCCTCTGGACAGGCCTCTCCTCCCCTCCTCCTCTGGACAGGCCTCACCTCCTCCTCTGCACCCCTGGACAGGCCTCTCCTTCTCTGGACAGGCCTCTCCTCCTCTCCTCCTCTGGACAGGCCTCTCCTCCCCTGCCCCTCCCCTGGACAGGCCTCTCCTCCTCTGCCCCTCCCCTGGACAGGCCTCTGCTCCTTTGCCCCTCCTCTGGTCAGGCCTCTCCTCCTCTGCTCCTCCTCTGGACAGGCCTGTCCTCCTCTGCCCCTCCTCTGGACAGGCCTCTCCTCTGCTGGACAGGCCTCTCCTCCTTTGCCCCTCCTCTGGACAGGCCTCTCCTCCTCTGCTCCTCCTTTGGACAGGCCTGTCCTCCTCTGCCCCTCCTCTGGACAGGCCTCTCCTCCGCTGGACAGGCCTCTCCACCTCCGCCCCTCTGCTGGACAGGCCTCTCCTCCGCTGGACAGGCCTCTCCTCCTCTGCCCCTCCGCTGGACAGGCCTCTCCTCCTCACCTTCTCTGTCCCTCCTCTGGACAGGCCTCTCCTCCTCTCCTCCTCTGGACAGGCCTCTCCTCCTCTGGACAGGCCTCTCCTCCTCTCCTCCTCTGGACAGGCCTCTCCTCCTCTCCCCCTCCTCTGGACAGGCCTCTCGGTGAAGGATTCTCATTCAGGACAGAGGAGCCCAGAGTTCATTCCACCCCATCCAGTGCCTCTGACTCCCCCTGAGCCTCGGGGCGCTATGCACAGGCTCTGAAGAGAGACACTGCTCCCCTGGACCTGTTCAGAGGCCCCGGATGCAGCTGTGGCTCGAGGCGCTTTAATCCCAGGGTCTCCAGCATTGTTCAAAGCCTCAGTTTAAAGCTCACTCCAGATATGCAGGCCGCCCGACACGGAGCCGCAGGTGACCCTCATAAGAGGGCGGGCACCGTAGTGCCACAGGAGAACCGGCGCACCAGCCCTCAGGGGTCCAGTGGCCGGAGGCCTCTGCCAGGGCCATGAGGTCATCGCGATTTATTGGGGGGCGTGGGGGGACAAGGTATTTATGTCTCCTCCACGCCCCTGAGCAGTCTCTTTTGGTTTCGCTGCCCTCGATGTTGGTGTTGCTGCCCAGGTTTTAAGGTGAGTGGTCTTGCCGCTTCCCCCCCCCCCCTATTGTCAGGCGCGCTCCGCCTGGGGTCTCCTTTGGGCCTCGGCCTACTATTGGGACTGGTGCCGTGAGCTTGGGCCAGTCACAGACATTACGGGTATGTTTCCCCTTAGGCATTTGGCGGGGCGGTCACCGGGGTCACTCAGCGGTCGCCTTCCCCCCGGGACCTGCTGCATCATCTGTCGCACTGGGGTGGATTCCCCGATTGGCTGGGCGGGGGGTGGGGGGTAGAGGGTTGGCGGCTTGGTCGCAGGGGAGGTGGGGGTGGCGAGGATTGCCTCGGCGGGGGGTATTTCCGGAGCGTTGGTTAGGCCTGCGGGGGATGGGGATGCGCTGCTTTTGTTTGTGCTGTGATGGATTTTTCTGATGACGGGGCGGGGGGGTGGGGGTAGTGGGGTAACGCGCGTATGCTCGGGGAATTGTCTAGGGGGGGTGTTTGCTCTCGTTGTATTGCGGAGGCCTGCTTGGGATGGGCTTTGGGGGGGGGGTCGGGAGGGCAGCACGTTTTCGGGAGAGTATAGCTTTGAGAAAAGGGCTGTTCTGCATCGTTTCGGGCAATTTTCTGATGCTTTTGTTATTAGGAGACGCATAGGACGAGGGTGTGGGACGCGGGGGTAGCTGGATGTGTGGGACTACGGGGAGTTATTGTGGGTAAGGGAATGTTATGGACTGGTTTTCATGATGGACAACGGGTAATTCATCGGTAATTGTGGGTTGTTTATTTCATGTCATCAACGGAACAGGGCCGTAACTTGGAACACCAACATACTGTGGTTAGCCTAGTTCGTACGGGCAAGTGAAGGTGTGAGGCACGGAAACGCAGCCTTGGTTGGACATATCGCGGTGGCTCGCATTGCTAATTAGAGGAGAATGATGGTAGCGGGGTTGAGACGCACAGTAGGACTGTGGCGGGAGATTGAGCCTTATCGGTATGCACGAGCGAGGGAGCGGGCAGTTAGGGGGGAGTGATGCCTTGCGGCCGGCACTCAGGTCGGAAGGCATCCACCCATAGCCCTCCTATACCCTCCGTCGGAGGGCCATGTGTGCTGGGAGGCTGGGGCCTTTTCTTTACTGGGGATAGGGTTCGGCACAACTTCTGCAGGTGGGGCTGCAGGGGCTGCCCCCAGTCCTCCATGATCTGAGAGCGGTCAGTGGGTCCGGCCGCCATTGCGACCACGAGGGTCAGTTGCCACGCCAGCGGGTCCGGCAGCCATTTTGACCACAAGGGTCAGTGGCCACGCCAGCGGGTCCGGCCGCCATTTTGACCACAAGGGTCGGTTGCCACGCCAGCGGGTCCGGCCGCCATTTTGACCACAAGGGTCGGTTGCCACGCCAGCGGGTCCGGCTGCCATTTTGACCACAAGGGTCAGTTGCCGCGCCAGCGGGTATGGCCGCCATTTTGACCACGAGGGTCAGTTGCCGCGCCAGCGGGTATGGCTGCCATTTTGACCGCGAGGGTCAGTTGCCACGCCAGCGGGTCCGGCCGCCTTTTGACCACGGCGGCCATTACTGAGGGTTGCGTCCTGTCCGACAAAGGGTGGGGGAGCGGCCAAGTTTGGGCACCTCCACCTCTGGGTTGCAGCGGAAAGGGGCGCTGTTTCGCGAGGGTAGGGGGCGAGTGAGGCTATGTTGTATTCAGCGATGTTAGAGCCCGGACAATAGTCGGGCGGCTACTTCCCCGGCAGTGGTAGTAGCACAGTGCCACACCGGGATTGCTGCAGGGACCCCTGTCTTAAGTGCCGAGGTTTTTCTTACCGCCGGGTCACAGTCAACCCGGCCTGCATCACCTAGCTGTCCGGGCTCTGCCGAAAAGCCGCTGCGGGTGACAGCTCGGTCGAACTAGGGGCCTAATTTTCACCTCTGGCCAGGCCAGGCAATTTCAGTGAAAGATTACGGGAGGGAGGCCTACCCCCCCCCCGCCCCCCCCCCCCCCCCCCGGGGCGAACGAGCAGCTCGGCGGCCTGCCGTGAATTCCCCCTGCCGGGCTGCGCATGGAGAGTTCAGGCATTGTGCGGCAGGTTGTTATGGGGGTGGAATTATCCCTGAAGGGGGGATGCACGCATGCCCGCAATCGTTCACTGCCGGAGGCGGCTTGGGCTGGTACCGCGTGGGAGCGGGTATTGTTGCGCAGGGTTCGTTTCGGGCGGAGGCTGGCGGTATGCACGCGATGAGCGGTCTCAAGGGGTTGGATATCACGGCCAGGGCAGGTTGTTCTGGGAGGCTTGTGACACGTGCTGGGCGGGGTCCTGGTAGCGTAAGTGGCCAATAGCTCCACCGAAGGTAGGGATGTAAGGGTGTATGAAGCTGGAGGTAATTTCCAACATTAGGGGCCGACCCAAGGCACAGTTCAAGGTTTAGGTCATCGGCCTGGGTCAGGTACGGAAAGCAACAGGTGCTTTCCCTATACTTGGTTAGGGGGACCACGCATGGCGTAGGGTACTCAGTGTTCTACGTCCGTCCAACCCCTCGCCCGGGCAAGTTGCTTTAATTGCGGGGGGTCTTTGCGGCCGGAAAGGGGCCGCCCACGTCAGCTGCAGCTTTGGTACTAGCGGGCTCCGGGAGCAGGTTTCCCCCGGGCAGCTTAGATGTGGTATAGCTAGGGATGGTGTAGGGCTGGTAAGGATACAGGGAAGGCACAGGGATGTTATTTAATTCGGTTATATGTGACTAACATCCATATTTTACAGGATTGCATCTCTACGATGGGTGATGAATGGAGGGGACGGAGCGGAAAGAAAAGGGTCCGGCCGAAAAACGGAAGGAACACAACACGCGAGGGAGAACGCTTTAAGGGATGAGAAGGAACGTTGTGACAATGTGGTTTATTTTTCAGATTGCAAGTAAAACTCGACAGCGGAAGATCAACGGAAGGGGACAGGTGGATTTTAGAGGTCCAGTGACAGGTATACGGGGCGAACAAGCATCTGGGTGGTGACATGGAGGGAGGACTTAAGCACGCGGTGGGGGAAAGGGATCAAGTCGGTTGTGGACAAGTACGCCTACTAACATCCGCCTTTTTACCTCCAGAGCCGCTCCTCACTCACAATCTCCGAGTCCTCCGTATCGCTCGAAACTTTCACTACACCTGTTGCATCACAGGAATGTAAGTATGGAGGGGTGTGGGTCACGCGCCTGTTGAGTATGGAGGGGTGTGGGTCACGCGCCTGTTGAAGTTTCGCGAAGGCCAGGTTCTTCCTACGTTGGTGTACTGTGGCTGATCACAAATTTTTACCCATAGATTACGTGCAAGCGTTGCGAAGTCAGGATGGACAACCAGAATTCCCCCCCTCTCTTCCAGGAGAATACCCAGGTGGAGGAATCGTTGCCAGGAACATCCCAGGACGCAGTGTGGGCTGACTTCTTGGAGCTGGCCAAGCTGAAGGGTCTGGCTTGGGCGCAGAGTATGCTGAATACACCGGAGCCGGAGGATTCTGGGTGCCCGGCTGAATCCCTTTCGTCCGACAACGCGAGCAGTATCGATGCCGCGCGGGCCAGGCCCAAGCGGAGCAGAAAGCCCACTGTGAGGGATTTCCCCATGGAGACTTTGCCGTTGACTCGTAGCAAGTCGGTGGCGACCCACAAGGAGGTCCTAACGGGGGAGCAAGTGCTATGCTACCGCCTCCTGCCCCCCCATTGACACGCATGCGGCACAAGGTAATTTTGCTACCAAAGACGATTTGGCCAAAGTTTTGGACTCATTGAACAATTTCATGGAACGCTTTCAAAGGGGGGGCTCTGTATCTAGCGCCATTCCAGCAGGGGGTAGTAACGTGGGGACTGTGGGCACGGTCCCGGCAGCATCCACGGTTTGGTCTCCAGGGCAGGTGGCAAAACAGGGGGATTCAGGGGCGACCGCAGCTCTACCTAAGCAAGGGGAGGCAGTGATGATTGCCTCACCACCGGCGGCTCTCCCGAGCTCGAGTGGGGCGGCTAATGGGGCAGCGCCTGTTAAGTCCGCCGCCTCTACTCCAGAGCCGTCCACTACGGGGGCTAACTCTATAGCTGTTCCCGCTAGCGCTCCCTCAGTGTTGCCCCCAGTCAGCAGCACTCCAACTGCTCCCGTCCCTACTCCTGCTCCCGCGATCACGACTGCTCCCGCGATCACTACTGCTCCGCTCCTCTCGGGGCGATGCTCGCTGGCGCGGCAGGTACCCCAGCCCGCCAAAGAGGCAATATGGAAACGGGAGTTCATCGACATTTTCACCCTTCTCATGTTAGGGCAGGAGGGCTTAGATGCTAGGAAGTTTGGCGTTAAGGAAGAGGATAAAAAGGTCAAGTACCAGCCCTGGCCCGAGAAGAGCATTGGTAACTGGCTAGAGGCTTTCTCAATATTAGCGGCTGTCACAATGGAACGGTTTCCCGATCAGGGCCCAGGCCTTGTCCAATACTAGAGGATCATACACAATGAGGCATTGAAATGGGGTGGAAACGGGTGGATCAACTATGACAGGGAGTTTCGTAGAAAAATGTCTCAGTGCCCTGAGATGAACTGGGATCAGAAGGAAGTGCAGCTATGGATGGAGCACATGGGAGCTCGGGGACAACTTCCAGGGGGGCCAACTAGCGGCGCTACGAGTGGGCAGGCTCCTTCGGGGGGTACTTCCTTTTTTCGGGGCAAAGGAAAACATTCCTTTCGGGGGGGACGCAGGGGAGGTGGTGCCAGAGGTGGCTTCAAGCGTTCTCCCCCCGGCACCTGCCGCTTGTTCAATAATGGGTCTTGCTCCTGGGGGAAAACATGTAAGTTTGTCCATGCATGCAGCACCTGCGGGGGGCCACACCCCGCGACCTCGGCATCTTGCCAATCCAAGCAGAGTGCCCAGCCGGCGAGCAAAGGAGGGCAGTAAGTTAGAGTCAGGTGTCAGCTCCCTGGGTTTGTTTCCTCCCCTCATGCCCCCTGTGTCTCAGCATTTTCAGGTCAGCGAGCTTTTTGGGCACCCGGTTACCCCAGTCGCTTCCTCTCCCTCAACAAGTCCACACCGGCGGGTGGCCCTGGGTGGGTCTCCTGTGATACTTGAAAACATTACTCCCTTACTAAGGCGTTACCCTTTAGAGACAGACAGCCGCTTGCTGTTAGCGGGTTTCCACAAAGGTTTTAGGATTCCTTACTCGGGGGCATTGGGAAGCAGGGACGCTGATAACCTGAAATCTGCCAAGGAACAACCAGAGGTGGTAAGAACAAAGGTTGAGAAGGAGAGAGCTCTGGGCAGAGTAGGGGGTCCTTTCCTGCACCCACCTTTAGAGAACTTTGTGGTGTCTCCCTTGGGGGTCGTGCCAAAGAAGGAACCAGGGGCGTTTAGGCTCATTCACCACCTCTCCTACCCCAAAGGGACCTCGGTCAACGACGGGCTGGATGAGGAAGCATGCTCTGTGTCTTATGCCACGCTGGATGTAGCATTGGACCTGGTCAGGAGAGCGGGCAGAGGGGCTTGGTTAGCCAAAGCTGACATCGAATCAGCTTTCAGGTTACTACCAGTACACCCGAGCTGCTAGGTTTCAAGCTCGACGGCATGTTTTACTATGACAAATGCATGCCCATGGGTTGCGCGGTGTCCTGTGCATACTTTGAAACTTTCAGTTGTTTCTTGCAATGGGCACTCCAAGACACGTACGGTGTGGAAGGGGTGACTCATTACTTGGATGACTTTCTGTTCATCGGAAGTGACGGGACACAGCTGTGCGCATGGGCCCTGGAAAACTTTGTCCGCCTGACGGACCATTTGGGGATACCCCTGGCCCCCGGTAAAACATTCGGGCCTGCTCAAATTCTGACCTTTCTGGGCATTGAGATTGACACCATTGCAGGGGAATCCAGATTGCCGGAGGAGAAGGTGCGCGACCTGTCTTGCAGGATTCGGGCACTGGTGGGTCTTGACAAAGCTTCCCTGGGCTGTATCCAGTGCATCCTAGGCCTGCTCAACTTTGCTGCTAGAGTAATTCCAGCGGGTAGGGTCTTTGCCAGAAGACTTGCTAGGGCCACTTCTAACATCTCCAACAAACACCACATGGTGAGGCTCAGTAAAGGTATTCGACATGATTTGGCAGTATGGGCAGAGTTTCTGCGTGATTTCAATGGGGCAGTGATTTGGAGGGCTCCCTGGGCGGGCAGCCCTAACCTTGCTCTGTTCACGGACGCTTCCGGCAGGCACGGATTTGGGGCCATTCTAGACAGGGACTGGTGCGCAGAGAAGTGGCCCAATGCATGGGTCAAGAGAAAAGTCACTGCTAAGATTGCAGTCTTGGAGCTCTTCCCCATCGTGGTGGCCTTCCACCTTTGGCCCACCATCCTGTCTGCCAAAAGGGTTCTGCTGTGGTCGGATAATCTAGCTGTGGTTCAGGCCATCAACTCCCACTCTGCCTCTTGCCCCTTGGTTCTGTGTTTGTTGCGGGAGCTGGTGCGCGCTTGCTTGTATAACAATGTGGAATGCAGGGCGCAACACATTCAGGGCAGCAAGAATATCGCCGCTGACGCTCTCTCTCGTTTTCAGTGGCAACGGTTCCGAGAAGCCTGGCCGAGAGCGAGAGAGGAAGCCACCCCTTTCCCTGCACACCTCTGGTACCTGCTGAAGTGGTGAACAGGATGAGGGCGCTGGGGGAGATGGCCCTGGCACAGACCACGATTAACAGATACAAGGCTTGTGTTAAAAATTTTTGTGCCACCATGGGAACATGGGAAGTTGCAGGGGATGCGGCAAAATTGAAAGTGCAGGCCTTCATCCTGTGGGCTAAAGATAACTACAAGAGTCATTCGTGGATCTCTGGACACATAGCGGCTATCAGTCACAAGGCCAAGTTGTTAGGGCAGGCGGACCCCACCAGGGCTTTTGTCACCAGGGCAGCTTTGAAAGGATGGGCTAGGGGAGAGCATAAAGTGCCCGATAGCAGATCGCCCATTGACTTTGGTACTCTACAGAGTATGATCCTGTGCTTGCCCCAGGTCACTTCGTCCTTTCATGAGTCTGCCTTGTTTGCTTCTGCTTTTAGCCTAGCCTTCTTTGGCGCGTTTAGAATATCTGAGCTGGTTGCCAAGTCCAAACATGACGTGTCAGGGGTAGCATTGTCTCTGGCGGATGTGCGCGTTTTGGGAGACACACTCATTATTACTCTGCGCCAATCCAAGACTGATCAGAGGGGCAGGGGGATTGAACTGTGGCTACAAAGCCTTGGTGCACCAAAATTTTGCCCCTTAAGCCTCCTGTCCGATTACCTGGCCATGCATCCGCAGGGGTTGGGTTACCTCCTCTTACACGCAGATGGCACGCCCTTGACCAAATTCCAGGTAGAACAGGTAATGCACGCATGCTTGTCTGCGGCAGGTGTCTCGAAGGTGGGCAAAAAGTACAGTTCCCATTCCTTCCGCATAGGCGCAGCCACGACTGCAGCCGCAGAAGGGGTACAGGTGGAAGGCATCAAGCAGTTGGGGAGATGGTCTTCTGACTGTTACAAGAGATACATAAGACCAGACAGTAACAGATAATGGGCGGGAGCACATGAGATGGTGGATACGTTGGCATTGGGTCTTGAAACAGAATTTGTATAAGGAGGCACCCGGGGCCATGCACCTGTATTTTGTGTTGCTGTTTTGTTTAAAGTGTGGTGATTTGAACAGTTTCATTTGGTGTGTTTAATAAATAGTTACATACAAAACTTCTCTTCATTTACCAGGAACAACGGTCTGGGTGATGGGACACGAGGGGGTTTCCAGGTTGGCCCAGTGGGCAGAAAAGAGAAAGTGGAAGCATGGGTTTAGCAGAACTCGGTTCCTTTGGCATGGAGTCACTGGTTTACGATGGAGCGGGGTGCTTGGTTTGCTAACACGTGAATTACAAGGGAACGCTCAGCCCCCAGACGTGCTCATCCTGCACGTGGGAGGGAACGACCTACCTTGCCTAGGGAAAAGATTTCTCTTAAGGGACATGAAAGTAAACATCATCAAAATCAGCAACTTATTGGGTCCTTGTGATCTTTGGTGGTCGGAAATCACACCACGCCGGTGTTGGGCAGGTGCTCGCTCTGTGCAAGCAGTGGAAGGGGCGCGAAGGAAAGTAAACTGCGCTATGCGTAAATTCGCTGACCTGATGGGCTTTGGTTTTATTCGACACGGGGAACTCCATGCCAAAGCCCCTGGTTGCCTGGACGAAGAAGGCGTCCACCTGTCCAACGTAGGCATAGACTTATTTCTTCTGGACATTCAGGAGGCACTAAGCTCTTCAGGCTGCATATAGGAGGTAGATATGGTGGGGGGCCCTGCCTGTGACGGTCGCCACATCCAGGGCTGTGGAGGAGTTACATGATGATCCAGAGGCGAAAGGTACTTAGGAGTACCCTATGCAGAAGCACAAAGGGTGCTGAGGCCTATTATCCCTGGGAGATCCGTGTGGTGGACCCTGGGGGTGCGACGGCGCCCCGTTATCCTACGGGCGGTTGGTTACCTGGACAACCGGGGGTTGCTTGAACGCTCCGCCCCTCGTAGGGGGGGGCGTGGGCTAGAGGGTGGACCAATGGTTCACCGGACAGGTGAGGGGCTACCCTCTCACCATCAACCGCTAAGCACCGCATGGCCAAGGCCGCGGGCTACTTGGCCTATCAGGTGGCAAGCTGCGAGGGGCGGCTTGCCTTGGATCATCTGTAAGTTAACCCACCATGTTTTAGCAATGATATGCTAATAAACCTGCGACTACTTTTTCCCAACAACAAGTTGTCTTGTCCAATTATTTTGATGTGTATTTGGAGGGATGGGGGGCGTGCCGATATTGGCACTATGCAGGCCGCCCGACACGGAGCCGCAGGTGACCCTCATAAGAGGGCGGGCACCGTAGTGCCACAGGAGAACCGGCGCACCAGCCCTCAGGGGTCCAGTGGCCGGAGGCCGCTGCCAGGGCCATGACGTCATCGCGATTTATTGGGGGGTGTGGGGGGACAAGGTATTTATGTCTCCTCCACGCCCCTGAGCAGTCTCTTTTGTTTTCGCTGCCCTCGATGTTGCCCTCCCTGCCGCTTACCCTACATCTCGGGTGGCAAGGGGGGGGCTAGGATTTAATGAATTGTTATTTGTGTTGCAGGAGGAGTTACATGATGATCCAGAGGCGAAAGGTACTTAGGAGTACCCTATGCAGAAGCACAAAGGGTGCTGAGGCCTATTATCCCTGGGAGATCCGTGCGGTGGACCCTGGGGGTGCGACGGCGCCCCGTTATCCTACGGGCGGTTGGTTACCTGGACAACCGGGGGTTGCTTGAACGCTCCGCCCCTCGTAGGGGGGGGGGGGGCGTGGGCTAGAGGGTGGACCAATGGTTCACCGGACAGGTGAGGGGCTACCCTCTCACCATCAACCACTAAGCACCGCATGGCCAAGGCCGCGGGCTACTTGGCCTATCAGGTGGCAAGCTGCGAGGGGCGGCTTGCCTTGGATCATCTGTAAGTTAACCCACCATGTTTTAGCAATGATATGCTAATAAACCTGCGACTACTTTTTCCCAACAACAAGTTGTCTTGTCCAATTATTTTGATGGGGTTCATGTATTTGGAGTGATGGGGGGCGCGCCGATATTGGCACTACGAGGCGCTGCACACTGACAGGTGTCACTCAAAGTGATGGAATGACAGAAATGTCCTGATTCAGCCCAGGTCCCTGATCCGCTTCAATTAATGATCCATCTCCAAAAGAGTGACCTTTGACCCGGGAGTGCCCTCTCTGGAGGGGGCAGATCTCTGCTGTGTCCTGTGCGGGTGACACTGCACCCCACTAATGTCTGTCCCTGGGAAGGGAGGGGGTGTGGTGGGGGGGGGGGTCTCACTGTGTGTATCTCTTCTCGTGAATAACTTGTGATAATAAATGTTTAATCCGAGGCACCTCGACTCCCCCCCGGCCTCGTTCACGCTTCAAAAACCTCCTAAAATAAATACAGAATAAAACACCCCCTGGGGGACTGCTGCTGCCTCTCCCTGGGGGCCCTGTAGAAGGTTAGGACGGGCCCCTATGCTTCAGTATGAGGGAGGGGCCCCTCTGCTTCTGTAAGAGGGATGGGCCCTCTGCTTCTGTATGAGGGAGGGGCCCCTCTGCTTCTGTATGAGGGAGGGGCCCCTCTGCTTCTGTGTGATGGTGGGGCCCCTCTGCTCCTGTATGAGGCAGGGCCCCTCTGCTCCTGTATGAGGGAGGGGCCCCTCTGCTTCTGTGTGATGGTGGGGCCCCTCTGCTCCTGTATGAGGGAGGGGCCCCTCTGCTTCTGTGTGATGGTGGGGCCCCTCTGCTCCTGTATGAGGGAGGGCCCCTCTGCTCCTGTATGAGGGAGGGGCCCCTCTGCTTCTGTATGAGGGAGGGCCTCTCTGCTCCTGTATGAGGGAGTGCCCCTCTGCTCCTGTATGAGGGAGGGCCCCTCTGCTTCTGTATGAGGGAGGGCCCCTCTGCTCCTGTATGAGGGAGGGGCCCCTCTGCTTCTGTATGAGGGAGGGCCCCTCTGCTTCTGTATGAGGGAGGGGCCCCTCTGCTCCTGTATGAGGGAGGGGCCCCTCTGCTTCTGTATGAGGGAGGGCCCCTCTGCTTCTGTATGAGGGAGGACCTCTCTGCTCTTGTATGAGGGACGGGCCCCTCTGCTTCTGTATGAGGGAGGGGCCCCTCTGCTTCTGTATGAGGGAGGGGCCCCTCTGCTTCACTTTGTGGTAGGGGCCCCCTGCTTCTGTTTGTGGGAGGGGACCCCTGCTTCTGTATGAGGGAGGGGCCCCTCTGCTACTCCTTCTCCTTTGATAGAGTAGGGGAGAGAGAGGATAGATGGATGGATGAATGGATGGGTGGATGGATGGATGGACAGACAGACAGACAGACGAATGGATGGATGGATGGACGGATGGATGGATGGATGGCGGATGGATGGATGGATGGATGGCGGATGGATGGATGGACGGACGGATGGATGGATGGATGGATGGATGGATGGGTGGATGAATGGATCGACGGAAAGAAAGAGGAGAGAGAAAGAGAGGAAAGATGGATATGTAGAGAGGGAGGAGTGAAGGCGAGTGAATGAGAATGGATGGATGAAAAGAACAAAAGATGGAGGAGGGATAGAGAGAGGGAGAGACAGTGCGGGAGGAGAGAGGGAGAGGGAAAGCGACCCAAGAGAGGAGAGAGAATGAGAGAGTGATGGATGGATGGATGGATGGAAAGAGAGAGAGATGGATGCGGGGGAGAGAGGTGGAGGAAAGAGAAAGAGAGGAAGAAGAGGTAGGGGGTGTTAGAGAGAAAGCGATCAGAGAGGGAGGAGAGAGGAGAAGAGGGAATTGGATGAATAGAAAGGGAGAGCGCAAGAGAGGGAGGGAGGAGTGAAGGGGAGAGAGAAAGAGAGAGAGAGAGGGCAGGAGGAGAGGGAGGAGGGGAGGCTGCTTCTCCTCTTGGGGGTGCCCTCTGCTTCTCTTTTGATAGAAGGGGAGAGAGAGAGATGGATGGATGAGTGGGTGGATGGGTGGGTTGGTGTGTCGACGGACAGACAGACGGATGGATAGGTGGATAGATGGATGGGTGGATGGATGGATGGATGGATGGGTGGATAGATGGATGGATGGATGGATGGATAGATGGATGGATGGGTGGGTGGGTGGATAGATGGGTGGGTAGATAGATGGATGGATGGGTGGATGGATGGGTGGATAGATGGATGGGTGGATGGGTGGATGGATGGACAGATGGATGGATGGATGGGTGGATAGATGGATGGGTGGATGGAAGGATGGATGGGTGGACAGATGGATGGATGGATGGATGCGTGGGTGGAAGGGTTGATGGATGGACAGATGGATGGATGGATGGATGGATGGACAGATGGATGGATGGATGGTTGGAAAGGGAGAAAGAGGGAGAAGGGAATTTAACATGAAGCTTAGCAGGTGAGATGACAGGTGGATAAGGACCTCGCAGTCTGGAGGGGCCTCTGTGATACACTCCTTGACCCCGAGGCCGCTGTGGCGTCTTCTGATAGTGAGAGCATGGCAGGTGATGGAAATGATGGTCCGCAGGTGGCCGGGGGAGGGGCCTCCAGTTAGGGGCGTGGCTCGTATGGAGCACCGCTGTGCGGGGGGGCGACTGTCTTCTGATTGGGCGCTCAGAAACCGTGGACTGGATGATTGGCTCTTGATGTACCTCCCCCGGAATATTCCCGCTATGTTACATGTTTTATAGACTAACAACTGCAGTAGGTTTGTATGATATAAAACTGAAAAATAAAGGCTTTAAAAAAACACATACCGCCTCCGAGAGGTAGGACATTGGGTGCTGCACCTGCGGAGAAGTGTCTTCCCAGTAAGTGTACAGAACCGGCATTAGAAGGCGTTTTTGTCTACGGCATCTGACCCCAGAAACCGGCGCTCTTGAGGTAATATCATGGTGGCCGCAATCCTGCAGAGGCTTTCGCGTGCGAGGTCTGCGACTTTCTGCCAAAGCCACCCGGAAGTAACTATTCTGCTTCCCGTCAAGAGGATTCCTTGCTTAGTGTTACATTTCCCTTCCGGTGTTTTTTTGAAAGCCAGCGCGTCTCCTCTATGGACTCCTTCGGGGTGGTCACTCTCGGGGTCCGATCTCCAAAGGTAACGTTAGATCAAAAGTCCAACTTAGACCAAAGTCCAACTTAGACCAAAAGTCCAACTTAGACCAAAAGTCCAACATAGACCAAAAGTCCAACTTAGACCAAAAGTCCAACTTAGACCAAAAGTCCAACTTAGACCAAAAGTCCAACTTAGACCAAAAGTCCAACTTAGACCAAAAGTCCAACTTAGACCAAAAGTCTAACTTTACTACTTTCCGTCATTCACAAAGGGACTAATGAATAGTATCTTTACGCCTGCAGGGGTTCCACACTCGGGGTAGCACCTCCGCACTCGGACGGAAGGTCAGCACTTGGGGCAGAGAAAGTGTCATTACATACCCTGCAGATAATCAATGCCACCCGCAACCCACGCACTGCAAGCCACATAAAAGCGACACACATCCAAGGCTCTGCGTCTTCAAATACATTCTTGACCTGGCTGCCTTGCTTCTACGTGCCCTCGTCAAGTGCTGGTATGTTGAGTGTGAGGAGAAGACGGAAGGCAGCGCTATGGCGCAGTTGGCTAATGCCGTCAGTGCATTGGGGGAGGATGTCCGGTTTGTCACCGACATCAAATAGAAGTGGCAGGATGAGAGGAGAGAGGTGAAGGAGAGGTTCACCAGGATAGGGGTGGCCAGAGCGCTCCCTGGTGGGCAAACTGGAACCCATCTCTGTCTGGCTCCACTTGAGAAGGACGTCCTCTCCACCAGTTGGATTTTGAAATGTGATAGCATTAGAAATGGGCTCAACCGTCAGGAAGACTGGACTTCTTTATTGTAATGCTTAATTACATTGTTTTATTTTATGATCTGAAGATTACGCGTCGCTCTCAATCCAGTACTAATGTTTTAATTCATGATCGCTGATCTGCAATTTGTGCCCCAATGGTATCACATGCGCCTTTCTTTGAAATGTCACCTCGAGCACCTGCACTAAGATTCACCACTTTAGCCATTACAAAATGGCCGCCATGGTTACCAGCACTCGATACACCTCTGCACTATGGGTAGTCCCTTCTCCATTTCCACGGACCATGTGGCTTATTAGCCTTCAGTGCAGGCCAGTCACTCACCGATTGATTGCCATTGCTGCTCGGTCTGAAAGGTGAACAAGTAAGTGTCTCCTCCTCATCCCCATCCCCTACGCTAGTGTCAGGAACCCGGACGCTCTAATTTTATTGATTCCATATTGCTATTATTTTCCTTCTAGACGCCATTGAGCAGACCTTTATTCGAGCCATTGGGCTCTCCTCCCTATCCTGGCAGGGGCAACAGTGTGCCTTGCTACCCGGTAAATATTCTCATGCTTCTTTCACTGCGGCTAAAAAACGTTATGCTCACCAAGCTCACACCAAAAATTGTTTTTCTCTTCAGAGGTTCCAAAAAAACAGTTTGACCGACCTCGTCACGGAATACGGCCACATTAAGCCTCCACCTAGGTAACCTGCCCACCCGCAGCATGCTTCACACGCGCCGCTCAATCTGCCCACACGTTTTCACACGCCCCGTAGTATGATAATAAGCCACAGCATGCAAATCAATCGCCGTCGTTTTGTTTTACATTCTCAAGGCATGATTAAAAGCGATTTGTTCAAAAAGCATGCCATTGGAGTCTTGGTTGACGACCTTATAAGAATTGGCATAAGCACTCTCGCTATGAGAGAAATATAACTTTCAACAAGCCTGGACCATCACTTTCCACCAAACCATGTTGCATGCTATTAGCGTTTTCACAGTGCACCCGCCGTCCCTTTTTATCCTCACAAAACCCTCACAATGGTTATGAGATTTGTATAGTAATTTAACATGCCTAAAACTGACAAAATACTCTTTATATTTCTTTTTCCCTTTTCTTCCCATTTATAAATGTAAATGTTTTATGTACAGTATTGTGACTAAAGGCTTAGTTTAAATATAATGGTTAAGACAACAACTGTCATTTCCTGTCCTGATGATGATACCCTAGATTAAAATACGGCATCGAAACGTCGTCGACCTCTGAACCCCCAAATGCAATATATGACTGAAATATTATCATTTGCAGTGGAGTGTTATAATGAAATTTAAAATCTGTAACAACTGATTAATAGTATACAGATGCAATTTTTGCTTTGCCCTCTTGGCCACTATTGTTTTGTTGTCTTGTCTTGTCTTGTATTGTATGGGTCACGGCTGTGCCCACTTGATACTAAATGGTTCTTCCATTTTCATAATTATCGTTCTAAATCAAATAAAAATAAAAATTCTTGTCCGGCTGGACAAAAGTCATTTCACCTATCAAGTGTATGAAAATTGTTTTGTCTGTCCTCACAGACTATTTCGTTTCTAAAATAGGGTGCACTGTCAGTGACCTGGTCAAGGAGGGCAAGAAAGAGATGAAATTCAATCATAAATTCAAAGCTGGCCCAGACAAGGGCCCCCAAAATACACTTGTCCCAGGGCTTCAAAAATCCATAAGATGTCCCAGCATAAGCGTATACTACTGCGTAACATGTTGGGTAATGAAAGTATGACCCAACATTTTAATTAAAATAATAAGATATATGCCTAATTACTTTTATTGTATTATCTAAAGAGAAGAAGCGCTAACTGTGTTGAACATGTTTTCTTATGTCTAATACGTATATATTAATACACATCATCCTTTGTATTGTAATATGCATATGTTTGTTTCATTACAGCTGCTGTCAGGAGTACCTCAGTGTTAGAAGCGAGGTTGTTGGTTGACATGGGTGTGAGCCCTGGTCAAGCAGTAACCACAACCCTAGTCAGGGTGAGGCACAAGCAAACCCCATATTAACCTGTGCTCAACCCTCTGGTAGCTTGTTGCAGAGCACTCAGGCTTAACTTAAGAGGCACTGTGTAAAGTCTTTGTGCAACACTTAAAACAGTGAAACAGTGAAAACACCATAAAAGGATCCCACACCAGGGTTAGAAACATAGTAGATTTTAGTAAAGAAAACAAGACCAAAATGACAAAAATCCAATCAGGGAAACCCTAGATAATGAATTTATAGTTTTAGGGTAAAATAGCGCAAAAAAGCACCAAGCGCCAACAAGGTATATCTGGTTGCACCAGGCCTGGACAAAGGCACAAGTTCAGGCCGTCCGTGATGGAGCACGGGCCAGCTACAGGCACCCAGTTAAGCTGGCTGAACTGTGGGCCAGGTGTATCAACCATGCATTTTGCTTAGTCCCTACTAGCGAATTCTACTGATTCGCTATTAATGACTCGCAAAATGCAATGTATGTAGGATTCACATTTCAAATAGTGATTCCTTCGTATTCCATTTTTTCGACTCGCAAATTGCAAGTCCCAAATATGGAATGGCTTCCCATTCATTTCTAATGAATGGGAATTGCACGCGCAATTTGCGAGTACCCAATAGGTACTCACAAATAGCGCATGCAATTTCAAGGGTGCAAGGGTTCCAAAAGGACTCCTTGTTGTACCCCTGAAATATGCATGTGTGCACATGTGGCGCACATACATGCCTTAAAGGCATGTATGTGCACCACATGTCACTTCAAAAAATTCAAAAAAGTGATTTCTTCAGAAAACTTGAACTTGGTGGTAATTTGCGATTCCTTAAGGAGATATTCACAATTTGCGAGGCCTACATGAATGGCATTTAGGTAATCGCATATAATTGTGATTATCCATATTGCGAATTCAAAATGCTTGATACATTGCAAAACGCTTCTGAAATTCTGCGAATCGGCTCGTTTGCGATCGCATCTGGCCCTAAGTACCTTAAATCCTGGTTGTGGAGTGTTGCATGGATCCGAAACATAGAAGTGGCACTCAGCTGAACTGATGCGTTGGTTCTGAGATGCAGCGAGGCTTCGGTGCAAGGTCATGTTACATCGTCATTGAGGATGTCATCGCCAGGGCTTGAGAAGCGAAGTTCAGGCATCAAGGATGCAGCGCGGAGCTGACAATGCGTTGGTTCCGAAGAGTTACAAGACTGCAATGCGGAGACCAACGTCGTCATCGAGCTGCCATCAATGAGAGATGTGGGGCCTGGGCTGAGGATGTGCCGCGCCGTTGTAGCCAAAGATGCGAAAGCGATGCAGACCTTCTATGCCAGGCCCAGTCCACGCAGCGGTGGCGCTACATGGGTGCTGCTCGAGGATGCGCTGCTCAGGCGAGGAAATACATCAGTCTGGCCCAAGAACGGCCGCTCAGCTGAGGAGATATAGCAGTCCAGAATAGTGGCAGTCCTTTCAGCAGCACAGCAGTTCTTCTTCCTGGCAGAGTATCCATCTTTTCAGAAGCGTACTGAAGTCGTCATGTCGCAGGCCCTTAGTTAGATTTGGGGGTCTCTGGGTGGCACAGGTAAGGACTTGTGACAAGCAGGGACCCTCTCCTCTAGTCAGGATCAGGGGATTACCCTCTTAAAATAACCCCTGCTCACCCACTAGGTAGCTTGGCGCGAGTAGACAAGACTTATTCTCAGAGGCGTTATATGTTAAGCATTTGTGAACACACACACAGTAACCATGTGACAACACCACAAATAGACACCACACTGGGAATATATCAAAAATAGGTATCTTTTATCTAAGACTTAGCACAAGAACAAGATAACGACAAAAATAATCCACGATACTGTTAGCAATGCAGTTCTTGTTTAAAATGCGTAGTTGAAAGTTCTGTGCACTTCGCACTGTCTGTGCGGCTCTCCCGGGGATGAAATGTGCCTAGAAAGAGTCTAATAGGCGCAGCGGACGCTCCGGTCCGGTGTGCACACAAATGCAGTGCGAGTCTCACAGTACCTTAGATCGTTGTGTCCGACACGGACAATGCGTGTAAAATTGAAGGCGAACCAGAAGTGTTGTTGGCCCCTCTTCGGTGCGAGCCCCGGCTCGTTGCAGGCGTCTTGTGCGAGGCGTAGAGCGGGGGCCACGGGGAGCGAGGCAGACGGTCCGTCCTGGCTTTCATACGTTCACGCTACAATGCGGCGTGCGAGTCGGGCCTTCAAGAGCGGGGAGCCTTTCAATCCCAGACAGCGCGGTGCGAGGCGGACGGTACGCTGCAGGCGTGGGAGCCGTACTCAGCCCTGCAGTGCGCTCATAACTTCAAATGCCAGAGGCAGGGGCACGGCGAGTAGTGCAGCTCGAAGGGGGAGGGTGAAGCGGTGTGCGGTGCGGCCCTTTTTCTTACGGTGCAAGCTACGGCTCGTGGGGGAGCGGTCTCACTTTGTTTGGGGCGGACAACTGGCATGGGGCTTCAGTGCAGGCGAGTCTTTGAGGCGCACACAGATCGCGGTTCCAGCATTACAGGAAAATCGGCAGTTTCCAGCAGCTCTTTTTAAGGCGGTGGGAGTCCAATAGTCCTGGGACTTCGTTCAGGGGGCAGGCTCACCCACAAGCCCTTGGAGATCTTTGAAGCACAAGTTGAGCAAAAGTCTTTTCCAGTCTTTTTCCCCTCCTTCAGTAGCAAGGCAACCGCTGCAGGCCAATCCCCCAAGTCAGGGACAGTACTCCTCCTTACAGCTTTCCCAGTTCCTTCTCGTCAGGCAGAGATTCTTCTTGTTTCAGCAGGAGCTGATTTCTTGGGCTCAGGGTCCCAATACTTATACTGCAATTCTTTTGTTCTTCCAGGCCAGGGGGCCTTTGCCCAGTTCAGCCCAGTTCTGGAGCACTTTGTTTACAGGACTCTGGCTTGTCTTTTCTGTGTGCAGGGCAGAGACATCAGACGCTCCACAGGAGGTGGAGCCAGCATTGTGGTGGCAGAGCACAGCCCTATTCAGAGTCCAGGTGCACTCCTCCCACCCATCTGGATGTAATCTTCCTATTCACCACATAGCTTCCCCAGCCTGTCTCCTGGAATTCCCCAGCCCTGCCACTCACAGAAACCAGACAGCAGATACACATCCTAGCAGAGGCGGACTGAAAAGGTTAGGCAAGCAAATAGCAACTTTCTAAAAGTGGTATTTGCAAACACAGAATATTAAAATAAACTTTACTAAGAGATGTATTTTATTATTCTAAGTTCAGGCATACTAAACTCGAATTTCTACCATGTTCTCTGAGTCTGTTAGGATCATAGAATGTATTAATTCTAACAGCCCGTTCTGGCCTATGGAGAACAGGTAGCCTTGCAATAGTGAAAAACGAAAATGGCTGTAATTCACTATTAGGACATGCACCACACATCAGAGCTCGTTCAACCTTATACTTACAATGCCCCCTGCTCTTGGGCCTACCATAGAGGTGACTCACATGAAGTAAAGGGAAGGTTTAGGGACTGGCAAGTGGGTGCACTTGCCCAGTCAGCATGACAGTACCAGACTGCACGCAGGTTCTGCAATGGCAGACCTTAGACACAGTTTACAAGGCCGCTTCAGTGGGTGGCACAACCAGTGCAGCTAGCCCACAAGCAGCATTTGGATTTACAAGCCCTGGGCACTCCTGGTGCACTGTACTGGGGTCTGACAGTAAAACAAATAAGCCAATCATGGAATCAAATCAACATATACATTTTATACAGGGAGCACTTGCACTGTGGCACTGATTGGCAGTGGCACAGTGCTCTGAGCCACTAACACCAGCAAAACACATGAAGCACAGTAACAAAAAGTGGAAGGGAAACCCACGCCAAGGTGCCAGGTCTAACACCCTTCTTTTATACACAGCTGTTTTTTTGAAGTGGGGAGAAACCTCTAGAGACATGCCTTTGAAATGCACAGATGCCTGCCCTGCCATCACTGGCTCCAGACTAACTATAGGGCATAGGCAGTCCTTTGTGTGGGGACAGGGCGAAGCCTATTCAGGTGTAAGTGAGGCTGAGTCCAGCTCCTCCCTCCCATCCTGTCAGGATAGCCCACTCAGTCACATCTAAGCTCCAACTGGGATAGGGGCATGTAGGTGGCAGTTCCTCTGATGATTGTCTTTACATCCGTGAGGATTTAGGAGTTGAGGTGCTCCATGTCTGTTGGTGTGTGTATCATCTTGTAGCTGTGGGGTGTTGCTGCCGCATTGTCCGGGTTCGAAGATGACGTGATCCGGGTTTCAGTGATTTATTTATTTATTTATTTTTCACATTTCTAGAGCGCACTGTTACCCGGAGGTGTCCTGGCGCTAACGTAATTGAACCACTGTATGTGGGTAGGGAGCTTTAGTGCGTAAAGAGCCAGGTCTTAAGCGCTCTTCTGAAAGATAGCAGGTCCGACGACTGTCTGATGTTGAGTGGTAATCTGTTCCAGGCTACTGCCGCGCCTAGGGAAAAACTCCTGCCCCCCCATCTTGCTTTCTTGACTCTGGGGACTGATACCAACGCCTGCTCACCTGATCTTAAGGTTCTTGCCGGCTTGTGCCAGTGGAAGAGCAGCTTCATACACCGAGGGCCAAGGTTGTGCAATGCCTTGAAGACTACGCAGAGAGCTTTGAAGATTATTCTTTTGCGGACTGGCAACCAGTGAAGTTTCACCAGATTCTGAGCTACCAAGGCGAACTTAGGGGTGTCGGTGATCAGGCGGGCGGCTGCATTTTGCAGGATCTGGAGCTTGTTTAGTAAGCCCTGTTGCCCGTTCAACATAAGGCTGTTACAATAGTCTAAATGTGAGAGAACCAGTCCAGTAACCACAGTTTTCCTATGCTCTACCACCAGAAATGGCAGGACTTTTCTAATTGTTTTAAGGATGTAATGCGTGGATGAGGATAGAGCATTGATCTGTGGTTTGAAGGACAATACATCATCCACCAGTATACCTACATTTTTCACCTTCGCCACTGGGGAGGGGAGGGTTCCCATTTCTTCTGGCCACCATCTCGGGGACCAGAAGTTGTCCTTGGAACCAAAGAGTAGCACTTCTGTCTTTGTAGAGTTAAGTTTAAGACAGTTTTGTGCCATCCAGTTACCCACTTCTCGCATACAGCCTCTAAATCTATCTGCTGTGCTATCTATTTCGCCCGGCAGCAGTGACACCACTATCTGCGTGTCATCTGCGTATGCTGTGAGGTTAAAACCAAAGGATCGAATGACCGGCGCTAGGGTAGCGACGTACACATTAAAAAGGGTCGGGCTCAGTGAGGACCCCTGGGGAACTCCACAAGGAAGCACAAAAGGACGTGATTCAAAGTCCCCCAGTGCCACCGTCTGAGACCTATTGGAAAGGAAGGCCTGTAAAATCTTCAAGGCCTTCCCTTGAATTCCGCAGGCCCTCAACCGGTCCATCAACAACTTGTGATGGACCGTGTCGAAGGCCGCGGAAAGATCCAACAAGATCAGGGCGGCTCTGCCTCCTGCGTCCATCACTCTTCTAATGTCTTCCACAGACTTGATCAGGGCGGATTCCGTGTTGTGTTCTGCACGAAAACCATGTTGGGATGAATCTAGATATTCTCCTGTCCTTAAAAAGGCACTTAGCTGCATATTTAAGGAGCCTTCCATAATTTTGGCCGGGAGGGGTAATCTGGCAATGGGCCGGTAGTTATTCATCTCGGCTGTGTCCAGGTTGGATTTTTTTAGAAGGGGAAGGATGTAGGCTCGTTTCCATTTTGTGGGAAATTCCCCACAGTCCAACATGAGATTAAGGAGGGGAGTAAGTCTGGCTGCATTGGCGATTGCAGCAGGACAGCGGTCATGAGGGGAGCCCGATTTTATCTTCTGTAGTCGGCTCACTACCTCCATCTCACTAATTTGAGTAAATTGTAGGAGTTTGAACATCACATCCAAGGTGAGGGCGGTGATGGTGTCCAAGATTTCTGTGGCATGTTTGCAGAGGGATCGGGCATTGAGCAGTATGCAGTAGAGCTGTTCCTGGGGAGTAGGATGATGGTAGCGTGAGAGTGGTAGGGGTGTCTGTGTTGCAGGTGAAGCGGAAAAAGCAGCAGGTGTAGTGCCTCTCTGTGGTTCGTGGAGAGGTTATGCAGGAGTAGCTGGTACGGTGTTTGGGGGCCAGGAGCTCAACGGCGGTGTAACAATGGACGGCCAGGGTTACTGGTGCTGGGCGTGGTCTGGGTGCGGATGGGCGCAGATAGGCTTGCCTTTGGCATGGCACGGCCATGCTGCTGCATCCTTTAAGTAGGCAAACACAATAAGATGATGGACGGATGTTGAAACCTTTCAGACACTCACTGCAGTCACTATTAGATCTCGGTTAAATCCATCAGCAATGTCATCGCCAAATTCATCATCCCCTAGATTGTGACTCCAAATAATACATCTACCTTGGCGACCTCAACTCCCACCTCGACGACCCGAACAACACCAACCCCACCAGTCTCCTTGAAAGCATGAGCAACACTGGCCTCAAGCAGCTGGTCACCAGCCACACACACAATGCAGGACCCACACTGGACCCGATTTTCACAGGCAGTGACAAAGTTAAGTTCAGCCACGTCACTAACCTTGCATGGACCGACCACAGCATCATCTATTTCACTATCACAAGATCTCCATGGCCCATCAACAAGATCCCCAACCCCTCCACCACCCATGGAACAAAATCACTGAGACCCAGTGGACCTCTGCCCTCAGCACCTCCAGATCTGACACCACCAGCAACCTGAAGCAGGCCGTCTAGAACTTCTCTGCCTGGATCTCCAACAGTGCCGACACCATCAGCCCCATAAAACTGTCCAGCACCAACAGGTCCAGCAAGCACACCAGTCGGTTCACCTCCGCACTCCGGGCCATCAAACGTGAATATAGGTGATTAGAAAGACAATGGTGCTCCAGCAGGAATTTCATGGACCTCACCAACTTCAAATTAGCCCTCAGCGATTACCACATTTGCCTCAAAGATGACATCAAGGAATCCCTGACACAGCGGTGCATGCACACATTACTAAAATATATGTTACCTACATCTACATGTAATCACTGACACATCTAAACCTACCAGTCACTCCTATGGCGGGTCTTATGAATAATGAAGGCAGAGTGCTTGGTTTTGTGTAAGAGGGTGCCCATACATGAGCTGGACCCCTCTGCAGCTTTCGGAGCCTATTCTCTGAGGCTGTTCTGTGATGCAGCCAGACCATATACTCTTAAGTGCATTATTACCTCGCAGTAAATGCTAACTTTGGAATGGCTGCATGGAAACATCTCGTGTTTGGTGTCAAACACTTTGGAATCCTACTCCCCCCCCCCGCCAGTCCTGGCAGCGGGGGTAGAATTCCACCCTTCTAGAGGGAGAGACATGTACACACTGACCTAACCGGTAATAGTTTAAAAGAACCCCAGCATCACAAAACGGATGCTGCAGACACAGGTCTGACCTCCTGCGGCTGGACGAAACTCCGGCAGGGGAGGCCTTGACAATATGTTTTCTGTCACAGGGAGGTGTAACCACTTCCGAGACAGGCTTTAGTGTATTGGGGCTGGGTGGGGGCATTCAGAGTATGCTTTTCAGACAGTGCTGGGGGCACACTTGGTGTCCATGCGCATACCCCTGTCTTACCATAGACAATTTTGTTGAGAGATGTTTCTCTTTATGTTTATCCTCTTGTGAGAAATGTAATAAGATGTCGTTGTAAGAGACCTTGACAGAATGGGCCAGATAGTTCATTTACACGAGATAGATGACTGCTGGAGTTACTTTACAGGTACTGGATACTTATGTTTTGTATATACTCTGTGCTTTTGTTAATGAAATATGAAGCTGTGTATTAAGTATGACTTTAAAATTATGGTATACAAATAGAATGATACTGTGTTATGATCATGTATATGAAAATATATTGGAAATGTTGCTTGCCCTGATTCATGATTTTAATAAGGTGTTTTGTCTAGGCTATATCCATGATCCCTTATTAATGTTTTTAATACTTATACTACTTTACTTTTACTCTACTTGAGAAGTTGTCCCCTTTTTTTGTATATAATGCGGATAGTAATTTTGAATGCCCATGGTAATAGGAACAGTAATCTTTTGAATCAAAACTTCCACGATGGTGAATCTTACTCTATAAGCTATAATATTCTGCATTTTTTTTACTA